>NC_052152.1:31824030-33024030 GCF_902713615.1 Scyliorhinus canicula
CGCTGGTTGGCGCGGCGCCAACCACTCCAGTGCCGGCCTAGCCCCTGAAGGTGCGTGTTTCCTGCGCATACGCAGGGGGTTTCTTCTCTACGCCGGCCATCGCGGAGCTTTACAGAGGCCGGCGTGGAGGGAAAGAGTGCCCCCACGGCACAGGCCCCCCCCGCAGATTGGTGGGCCCCGATTGCGGGCCAGGCCACCGTGGGGGGCCCCCACAGGGCGCATCCCCAAGGGTTCTGTACCTTCCGGGTGGCCTGACACTGGAGTAGTTCATGCCGCTCTTTGGAGCCTGTATGTCCTGCCCCACCGATTGCGGGAGAATCCCACCCAATATTTTGGGAAATTGGAGGGCTTGGAGATGGAGCAGAAATGGGATCAGAGGTTTAGCTGAGGGCCAAAGAGGATGCCAAGTTTGTGAATAGTCTCATTCAGCCTGAGACCATGGTCAGACTGGTGGATGAAATGATGCTGCGGCATTTTTAAAATAAATACCCAATTCTTTTTTTCCCAATTAAAGGGCAATTTTGGTTGTGGCCAATCCATCTACCAGTCACAGCTTTGGATTGTGGAGGTGAAACCCATGCAGACATGGGGAGAATGCTCAAACTCCACATGGACAGTGACCCAGAGCCGGGATCGAACACTGGTCCTCAGTGCCGTGAAGCAGCAGTGCTAAGCACTGCGCCACTATGCCGCTTTAGAATTTCCAACAATGGACTGAATTTTCCCTATGACAGAGATCTTCTCTGTTATTGTGAAAATGGCAGACATTCATGGAAATTTGAGGTCCCGCCCTTGAACATGGCATGCCCCATTTCTGCAGGGTGGGAATAGGCCCTGGTTGGAATTTGCGAGTGTGTGTTCCACAGAGGCAGCTTCCCATGTAAAATAGCAACTCCAATCAGATTTTGGTCTCACATGTGTTTGAAAGGTGACTGTACAGGGTAGCCCAGGTGGGAGGAGGTCTGAACTTTGAGCATTTCTTTGGATATCCCTTTGGAGGGATGCAGGTTCCCCTGTGGAATTTTAACCTTGACTTAACTACTTCAGAATTGGCAAACACTGAATTAAAACAGTCTGTCTTTAACCCAAGAGTGCAGAAGGGTGGGTCTGCTGGACTGGTGGGGCCTTTTTCTTTTTGCCCCTACTGACAGCGGCACATTGCGCCTTGTATGAAGGAAGATACAAGGTGGGCATGGCACCCTCACGCGCAGAAGCCATAGGAGCCAGTCAACATGAGCAGCCAAAGGCCAGAGAGAGGGCAGAAGATCAAGAGGAAGAGGCAGCACCATGCACACAGGCAGGAGGAGAGTCAGGACAACTAGATACGATCCTGTGGGAAAGGTATACAGACCTAGGACATCCTACTGCAATATGATGGAGAACCAGTGTCAAAGACGACTGTGGTTAAACTGTGAGGTGGTGACTGACATATGTCGCTTGGTCCAACAATAATTGAGCTGCAATCCATTGACCCTCATCCTGCCAGTGGCTGTAAAGGTAACCATCACTCTCAATTCTTCTACCTCAAGTTATTTCCAGGGATCACGAGGAGACTGTCTAGTGTATCCCAGTCAGTGGCACACAGCAGCACTAAGGTTGTACCTCATGTCTTGTTTACTCATGTTGGGGGTCACATTAATTTCTCTATAGATTTGGCATCTCACATGCAAAGAACCACAGCCTTTGCCCAATTAGTAGGCATCCCTAAGATGCAAGGTGTTATTAATTCCATCCATGTTAACATGAAAGCTCCAACTCACAATTGAGACATCTGTGTCAACCAAATGTCCTTCCAATCATTCAATGTGCAGATGTTTTGTGATCACAACAACTTGCTCTTCTTTCATGTGTGTGCATGTTTTCCTGCCAGCTGCCACAACTCCTTCATGCTAAGGAGTTTGCAACTCCCTCAACTATTACAGCACATTTGCAGATCCGTGGTTGGCTCCTAGGGGACAAGTCTAACTTGGCTAATAATCCACTTTCTTGCCCCTCGATCTGAGGTGGAGCGCATCTGCAACAGCAGCCTTGTTGTCACAAGGCCATTGGCATTTTGAAAATGGGTGGCAGGTGCCTCGATCGCTCAGGTGGAACTCTGTAATATGCCCAACAAGGGCTTCCAGAATAGTAGTGTGTGCTGCATGGTGTACACCACTGCACTGAGGGGGGAAATCTAGAAATCAATGGTGGCAACGTCATGGGCAGAGCTCCAACCTCTAAGGAGGAAGAAGATGAGGTGGAGGCTCCTGCCCATTCTGATGATTCCCAAACAGAGGAGGATGCAGAAATGGTCAATTGCAGAGAAGGTGGGAGGCATGACCATCTACCCAGGGCTGACTCTGTGCAGTAGCGAATCATCACTAGGTGTGTCCTTGTACAAAATGGATTTACGTAAGGTCCTCCTATCTCACACTTCCCATCAACCTGTCCCTGGTGAGCAACTTCCAAGTAATTGCATTGACACCACATTTACTCAGCCCATTGAATCACAGAATTGTTATGGTACAGGACGAGGCCATTTGGCCCATCAAGTCTGCACTAATTCTACGAATGAGCATTATGACTTAGTGCCATTCTCCTACCTTTTCCTCATAACCTGCACATTGTTTCTATTTAAATTCCTGTAACCAGCCTCCCCGAACAGGCGCCGGAATGTGGCGACTAGGGGCTTTTCACAGTAACTTCATTTGAAGCCTATTTGTGACAATAAGCGATTTTCAGTCATTTTCATGTCATTCAAATAATCACTTAGTGCCCTCTTGAATGCCTCGATTGAACCTGCCTCCACCACACTTCCAGACAGTGAATACCATATCAGAGCCACTCGCTGTGTCAAAAAGCATTTTTGTCACTTCACATTTTTTTTTTAAATTTAGGAGCACCCGATTCTTTTTTTCCAATTAAGGGACAATTTAGCGTGGCCAATTCACATGCACTGCACATCTTTTTGGTTAGTGGGGGTGAGACCCACACAGACATAGAGGGAATATGCAAACTCCACACAGACAGTGTCCCAGGGCCAGGATCGAACCCATCCTGAGACCTAAAGTCAATGCCCACAATACTGAGAGTAACATGACTTAAGACTTTCGACCTTCTATATGCTGATAGGATTTTATGTGCCAGTAAACATGCAGATAAGGCATACTGCACAGGATGACCCCACCAATGTGCAACAACCACTCTTGTAAAACTTGTGAACCACTCAATCTAGCCCCAATGAATGGTCCAGTTTCTGAGGTTGGTGTCATATGTACCATTCCAAGCTTTTATAAGCCTCTGCTCTCTCACAAGGGATATCCTCTGCCACCTGGAAGGAAAATGCTGCCGAAGTAGTGGGGATAGCAGATGGGCAATATTACCTGGAGCATACGTGGCCCACTGAGCTATTTATGGTGGTTCCATCTGGGCCAATACATGACACTGCTGTATGGATGAGTGCCGTCACCTAGTGTGCATCATTACAATATTTTATTGTTTGAAAATATGACCCGAATTCTCCGCCCATTGGGATTTTCTTTTCCCACTGGCAGCGCACCCGCGCCCACGAGTTTCCCAGCAGTGTGGTGTGGTTTCAATAGGAAATCCCATTGCCATGTGGCGGGAAGAGAGAACCCTGCCACCAGGGAATGGTGCGCCGCTGAGAAACACATGGCTCGGGTGTGGAACATTCTGCCCAGGGTTTTTCAACTGACTGGAAATTTTGAACGGAAATAGAGCAAACTGCTTAAACATGCAAGGCCATGTTCAAAGTGAAGGTGAGAAAAAGACAAAATCACTCTCAGGGGAATGTGAAGAGAGAGACATTTCCAATGATCCAGGCATCCATCAAACCGGGAACTGTCTCAGGAAGAAATATTAAAAATGCGAAGTATTGGACATTGAAACAATGAATGCCACAGGCAGATGTACACAAATCCTCTTGGGAGTACACAATGGGTGAAGTATTTCAAGGCAAGACTGCCCAGCCACAAGAAAAATTGCAAGTAACACAGGCGGTGTCAAAATTTAACAGAGGAAGCAAGCTGAAGACTGCTCTTTCCCCCTCTCTCTCTCTTTTGGATTAAGAATATTGTCTAGTTCAAGAAACCAACTCTACCAGAAACCTACTTGCAAACTAAAATCATGCAATAATTCTACATCTAACCCCATCCAATAATTCTACACTTGACTGCATCCTAGAAATCTGTGAACCCAAATCAGCTGCAGTATTTAAAATCAATGCCTCAAGGACAATTAAAAGACACAAACTGTACATTGTTTTTCCTTCTTTTCATTTGACTCTAGCTCCCCTTATTTCTGATGCCTGTGTGCGGTGTTTATGTGTGTGTGTGTCTGTCTGTCTGTGTGTGTGGGCCTGAATAACTGCTTGAGGTCCGAATGCTTGATCTTGCATTTTTATTATTTTTCCTTGTGTTTAATGGACAATAAATTTGCTAGGTGGGATTCTCCGTTCTGACAGCTTCGTTTTCCAGTGCGCTACACCCCCTGCCAGCAGCCGGTCAATGGGGTTTCCCATTGTGACCACCCCCACGACATCGGGAAACCCGTGGGTGTAGGTGTGCTGCTGGCAAGCAGAGGATCCGCCAACGGAGAATCCCGCCCAATGTTTTCTTGACTCAACTAAGTCTTGTTTGATTAGCTCCTTATTGCTTACAACTTAAAACCATAAGATATAGGAGCATAATTAGGACAGCGCTGTAATGTTCTATGTCTATGTTCTATTTGACACATCAAATCTGCTCTGCCATTCAATCATGACTGATATGTTTCTCTACCCATTCCCCTGCCTTCCCCCCGTAACCCCTGATCCCCTTTTAATCAAGAACCTATCTATTTCTGTCTTAAAGACACTAAGTGACTTGGCCTCCACAGCCTTCTGCGGCAAAGAGTTCCACAGCTTCACCACCCTCTGGCTGAAGAAATTCCTCCTCATCTCAGTTTTAAAGGATCGTCCCTTCAGTCTGAGGCTGTGCCCTCAGGTTTTAGTCTCTCCTAATGGAATTACCCTCTCCTCATCGACTCTATCTAACCCTCTCAGTATTCTGTAAGTTTTAATGAGGTCCCCCCCTCATCCTTCTAAACAACATTGAGTATAGACCCAGTGACCTCAACCGCACCTCACATGACAAGCCTTCATTCCCAGGATCATTCTTGTGAAATTTCTCTGGACCTCCTCCAAGGCCAATACACCCTTCCTTAGAAACAGGGCCCAAAACTGCTCACAATGCTCCAAATAGGGACTAACCAGAGCCTTATACAGCCTCAGAAGTACATCCCTGTTCTTGTATTCTAGTCCTCGACATGAATGGTAACACTGCATTTGCCAACTGAACCTGCATGTTAACCTTAAGACAATCCTGAGCAAGGACACCTAAGTCCCTTTGTGTTTCAAATTTATGAAGCCTTTTCCCTCTTTGAAAATAGTCTATGCCTCTATTCTTCCTGCCAAAGTGCATAACCTCACAATTTTCCCCATTGTATTCCATCTGCCACTTTGCCTCCAATTTGCGCTCATGCTGAGAGCAGCACACAGAGGCAATTCACTACCCCTAGGCATGCGAATGTATGATTGGTGGGGACTGCAAGGAATTCCATCACAAATCCTAGTATGTGGCCACCATTTTGAGCGGGCAGCCCGATAACGAGGTCCGGGAGGCTGGCTGTCCTTCCCCCCCCCCCCCCCCACAATGCAATTCTGGCCCTCCCGCACCACAGGATGTGTTGGTTCAGACTCCCTCCCCCCTTTCCCAGTGAGGATTACCCGGCCCCCCACCAGAGATTGCCGTAACAGAGACCCCCACCAGAAACCCCCACCAGAGACTCTCACCAGAAACCCCCAACAGAGACCCCCACCAGAAACCCCCACCAGAGACCCCACCAGAAACCCCCACCAGAAACCCCCATCAGAGACCCCCCACCAGAGACCACCACCAGAGAGTCCCATACCAGAGACCCCCACCAGAGTCCGATACCAGAGACCCCGACTAGAAACCCCCACCAGAGACCGCCACCAGAGAGTCTCACCAGAAACCCCCACCAGAGACCCCCACCAGAGAGTCCCATACCAGAGACTCTTACCAGAAACCCCCACCACAGATCCCCACCAGAGACCCCCACCAGAAACCCCCACCAGAGACCCCACCAGAAACCCTTACCAGAGACCCCCGTCAGAGACCCCGACCAGAAACCCCCACCAGAGACCCCCACCAGAGAGTCCCATACCAGAGACTCTCACCAGAAACCCGCGCCAGAGACCACACCAGAAACCCTTACCAGAGACCCCCGTCAGAGACCCCCATCAGTAACCGCCACCAGAAATCCCCACCAGAGACCCCCATAACAAAGATCCCCACCAAAGACTCCCCATAATAGAGATCCTCCCATAACAGAGACTCTTGCCTGGAAGCTAAAGAACAATCCAGACAGAAACAGTGAAAACAAATCACTGCTTTAAAACTCACCTATCTCCTACAGATGCTGCCTCTGGCAGAGAAAGCAGCAGCTGTAAATTCCTAGAAAGCAAAAACACATCACCAGGGTTTAAACCCCCTTTGACCTGAAAGGCTTGTATTCGCATCAATGAGAAATTGTTTTTAGTAGGCTGTTATCAACAGCTTCCAGATAGCCAGATATCTGGATTATTAATTTCATTTTCCTTCATGCCAGAATGGATATCAAGTACCCTGCTGGGAAACTAACCACAATGTTTATAAACATCTAGCTACGATTGACAGCTCCTAACCACTTCAAAAGCAGTAAAGTGCTTTCTTGAGAAAAATGGTGGCCCGATAGCAGGATTCACGACAGAATCCCTTGCAATCCCCATCGTGCATAGATTTACATGGCAAGGGATAGTGAATCGTCTCTGGGCACCGCTCCCAGTGTGAGCGCAAATCAGAGGCAATTCATATCCAGTGGAAGAATATAGGGCGGGATTCTCTCACCCCGGGGCCGGGCTGGAGAATCGCCGCGACCGACGCGAATCGCGCACAACGCCATTGGCGCTGGCGTGGTCGGTGCGGTGCCAGTCAGGGGCTGCTCTATGGCCCCCCCCCCGGTGATTCTCCGCTTGAGATGGACCGAGCACCCGTACAAAAAATCCCAAGTCCCGCCGGCGCCGTTCTAACCTGCTCTTACCCGGCGGGACTTCTGCTGTGGCCTGGCCCACGATCGGGGCCCGCCGATTGGTGGGCCGGCCTCTCAGGCTGGGGCCTCCTTTGTTCTGCATCAGCTCCTGTAGCCCTACGCCATGTTGCGTCGGGGCCGGCGCAGAGAAGGGAGACACCGTGCGTGTGCGGAAATCGCGCCAGTCCCACTGCTCATGCGCAGACTCGCGCCGCCCATTTGACGCCGGGATCGGCAGCTGGAGCGGCATGGGTCGCTCCAGTGCCGTGCTGGCCCCCTGTAGTGGTCAGAATCGCCGCTCCTGAGGCCATGTGACACCGTCGAGAAACGCAACGGCGTTTATGACGGTGTCAACACTTAGCCTCAGGATCAGAGAATCCAGCCCATAATTTCCCAAACAGAAAATTCTGCCCATGGTCTCATGTTTAGTTGGGAGAATCTATCAAAGGCTGCATAGCTGATATAGAATGGTAATAAATCTCAACCGAATTTGTACAGAAATAGATGGTGGTCCAGGTGAATTGTACGGTTCTACTTTTCCTGGATGACAGATCTGTCATCTGTACGATATAATGAATCATGGCTGAACAATACAGAATAAAACTCTGCTTGATTCCCTTCAGGGATCAGGAAGCAGTGTTTTCTTTGAGTTTTTACCTCAAAATTAAAAGAGATGGCAGTCTGCACATTGACAAATGGGCTGAATGAACTAAATTGCATTTTTGTCATTTAATTTTTTTTCTCTTTGCTCGAGACAACACTTATGGGAAGCATCTTAGGCACACACACTCACCACAGTTGCTGCTGTAACACAAGCTTGAATATAAGTTACCGTGTAGTTATTGATTAATAAACAACGCGACTTTAAAACAATTGATTTGTTGTAAATTATTTATAGGAAGGGCCAGGGGTTGCTCAACTGGGGAATTTTCATTTCCAGAAACAGCTTGCTCCAAAGACTCCATTACAAACGTCACCATACTAGTGGTAGCAACAAGTCAACATTGCAGCATTACCTTCATCTGATGCAGTACTGTGAACTTGATCAATACTTTGCCTGAATTGGAACTGGAATAAAAATACATTTCAGCCTATTAATGTCATTGTTGACGTGGTGCAATTGGATTATTTGTTAATCCATCACTGCACTCATCCATAATACAGACGTTACCATGGAATACCTTGCAATGCTCTGCCTCGGAGTTAGACGAGCACGTGAGTAAAAGGTTAAACTTTCTCGCAGGGCTGACTCAAACGTCTGCACAGGACACATTTCTTCTAGAAAAGGAAAATACATTTTCTCCGTGACCCGTGGACACCCATCCTGTGTTTCAACTTGTATCCATTTTGAAGATCTCTTCATCCTTATGCTTGATTTCATAACGACACCATTATTTGCGTGTTTTTTTTCCCCCTCTGTGCCACGAGTGAAGTGTCCTCAGGGGAAATAAATGAAAATCAGTTTGGCAGAATCACTTTTGTTGCAAAACCTGCAGGAGATCTCCAAGAAAGCTCTGAATAAAAATAACTTAACCCCTCTATTTAGCCTGTGGTTGTTCCTTGAAACAAACTTTAATTATCTATGGCTCCAGGACATAATGAGTTAGTGTGCTAACATGCTGTGGCTCAACATACTTGGACAAATTCATTAACGTTGGTCAACGTTTCTCCCACCATTGGGACAATGCCGAGTAGAAATGAAGACCAGAAGAAAAAAGGGAAGGACGTTGGAACCGAGAGAATCTTACAGCACCAATGGAGGCCATTTGGCCCATCGACCTTGCACAGGCTCGTTGAAAGATCTTTCAAATTAGTCCCCTTTACATCCTTTTTTCTATGTACTCCTTGTACACCTCCCGTCCATTTCAGTGAAGAAACAGTCCATCTATCAGGCTGATATAATAGTGGAGAGTTGAATTCAATCTGGCCACACATAAAGTTTTGTTAAACATTCACACACAGCCCAGAATCACACTTTTGAATACGCTGCAAGTTACTCCATGAGGTTGATCATTCTGTCCAAAATTTTTCAACTTCCATGAGAATTACAGTTCAGGCTAGCCTGCTGAACAATCTGCGTTACCCTTGAGAAACATGCTGTGGCCGGGGACTGCTCCACATGCTGTTGGTAAGGGGTTTCCAAGCCTGAATTGCTCTGAATCAATTCCCACGTGGCACCAGATTGCCAGCTCTCGTTAGATATACATATGAAATCCTGCCTTGTCCAGTCAAACAGTCCTTCTGTTCCCCATCTCCATTTGAAACTAACAATCAAAAGTGTTCAAAGAAAACAAAAGCAGCCATACAATTTATTTAATGTCAATAAGGATCCTTTCCCAGAAATCGATCTCTAATTCCTGGGAATTCGGTGACAATTCTTGAGTGTTGGTGGGGCAAGCTCGCAATTCCTGTCATTGAGAAGGGAAGCTGAGTCGAGAGATATCACAGTAGTCGATAAATAAAAACATCTTCTCAAAGGTTATTCATATATGTGCATTTTAAGAGCAAGGTGAGGAGAGAACTTTGTACAGAAAGGTTGTATTTCAAGCTCTCCTGGCCCTTAAATCAGCACATTGTTTTTGTTAATAAATCCAAATATCGATATGTGTCCATGCCACAGCAAGACTAAGCAGACACATTTTCAGTGAATTCAGGTAAAGAATTAACGGAGCTGTGTTTATTTGCGAGGAAATCAGTGACAGCTGCTGTCATTTGCTGTGTTTTATGGAAAGAAAGTCTGATGTCAGAAATGCCGCTTGTTCACACGAGCTGAGAAAATCAATCATATGAGATACAGCTCAGACGAGATGTCAGTACATTTGATAATGTTCAGCTGCCACTATCGAAACCCCTGCATTGTGCCCCCCCCCTCCCTCCTTCCCTCACAGCTCCACCAACCCCTCCCCAGCAACCCCCCTCCCCGCCACCTCCCCACCCACCATTCATCTTCACTAACTAAGCTCAGGATCTGCCAGCATTGCCAATCTGCTCAAAATATATCAGACCTCATTCGAGAAGTTCACTGAGGGAACAGAAGTATCCATAAATCACATCAGCCTCATGTGAATTTCACATAAATCATCAAACCTTCCAACGAGGCTGTCGATAACACACAGAGGAATTGAGAGGGGCAAGAAAGGATTCTCATTCAAGAATTTATGGAATCATAGAATTTACAGTGCAGTAGGAGGCCATTCGGACCATCGAGTCTGCACCAGCCCTTGGAAAGAGTACCCTGGTTAAGCCCATGTCTCCACCCTATCCTCGTAACCCAGAAACCCCACTTAACCTTTTGGACATTAAGGGGCAATTTAGCATGGCCAATCCACCTAACTTGCACACCTTTGTACTGTGGGAGGAAACCGGAGCACCCGGAGGAAACCCACGCAGACACGGGGAGAAAGTGCAAACTCCACACAGGCAGTCACCTGAGGCCGGAATTGAACCTGGGACCCTGGAGCTGTGAGGCAGCAGTGCTAACCACTGTGTCACCATGCCGCCCCTTTTCCCTTGCTTCTATTGGACAAGCTAGCTCTTTAGAGAGCCCAAACATCAGAGAGCTCCGGTGCAGAGGGATCAGGAGATCCTTGTGTGTAAATCGCAGAAAACTAGCATGCAGGTACAGCAGGGAATAAGGAAGACAAATTGAATTTTGGCCTTTGTAGCTAAAGGAATAGAATATGAAGCAGGGACGTGTTGCTGCTACTGTACAAGTCATTGGTGAGGCTGCACCTGGAGTATCGTGTACAGTTGTGGTCCCTTTATTTGAAGAGTGATGTAGGGCGGAATTTACCAGCTGTTCACACCAGCAGGATATTCCAGTCTCACTGGTGGCGCATGGGTTTCCCACCGATGAGAGGTGCAGTCAATGGGAAATCCCGGTGACAAATCCCAGTGGGAGGGCCACTTCCGAAGCCGAAAAACATGTGGCAGGTTGGTCGGTAAATCCCGGCCACAGTTGCTTTAGAAGTAGTTCAGAGGACATTCACTCAATTGATTACAGAGATAAGGGCCGGGATTCTCCCCTCACCGGTGGGGTGGGCCGTACCGGCGCCGAGGAGTGGGGTGAACCACTCCAGCGTCAGGCTGTCCGGAAGGTGTGGAATCCTCCGCACCTTCAGGGGCTAGGCCGGCGGCAGGAGGGTCGGCGCCGCGCGAACCGGAGTGGAAGGGCTTGGCGCCGCGCCAACCGGCGGCAAAGGGCCTCCACGGCCGGCGCGACTTGGTGCATGCGCGGGAGCGCCAGCGTATATTGGCGTCATCCCAGCGCATGCGCAGGGGGATTCTTCTCCGCGCCGGCCATGGCGGACCATTACAGCGGCCGGCGCAGAGGGAAAGATGCCCCCACGGCACAGGCCCACCCGCGGTTCGGTGGGCCCTGATCGCGGGCCAGGCCACCGTTGGGGCACTCCCCCGGGGCCAGATCCCCCCGCGTACCCCCGAGGACTCTGCAGGCCGCCCGCAGAGCCATGTCCCGCTGATATGGACATGGTTTGATTTACGCTGGCAGGACCGGCCGAAAACGGGCGGCCACTCGACCCGGGGGGGGGGGGGGGGGGGGGTGGCTGCTGCCAACGGCCCCCGACCGGCGTGACGCGATTCCTGCTCCCGCTGAAAAACCAGCGCCGGAGAATGCGGCAGCTGGCTTCGGGGTGGCGGGGCGGATTCGTGCCCCCCCCCCCAGCGATTCTCCGGCCCAGTGGGGGGGGGGGGGGGGGGGTCGGAGAATCCCACCCAGGGGTTTGTCTTATAAAGAGAGATTGCGCAGTTTAGGCCTATACTCTCTCGAGTTTAGAAGAATGAGAGGATGTCTAATTGAGGTATATAAAAAGGTAGTGACAAAGTAGACATAGAGCGGATGCTTCCTCTTGTGGGGCAATCTAGAACGCGAGGTCTTCATTTTAGGATAAGGGGTAGCAGATTTAAAACAGAGATGAGGAGAGATTCCTTCTCTCAAAGGGTTGTGAATGTGTGAAATTCACTACCCAGGCTGCACTGGAGGCCATGGGCGGGATTCTCCGACCCCTCCTGCCGGTTGGGAGTATCGCCGGGGGTCGGCGTGAATCCTGCCCCCATCGTCCTCCCAATTCTCGCGCCCCCCAAAAACCGGCCCGGCGTGAGTCGCGCCACCCGCCTCAGAGAATGGCAGGGTCCGACGCGACTCAATGGGCCCCAGGCTGTCCGGATTCTCCGGCCCGCAATGGGCCAAAGTCCCGCCCGTTCTAGGCTGGTCCCGCCGGCGTAAATTAGAGTCCCCTTACCGGCAGGAACTGGCGGCGTGGGCGAGCTCCGGGGTTCTTGGGGGGTCGCGGGGGGGATCTGGCCCCGGGAGGTGCCCCCATGGTGGCCTGGCCCGCGGTCGGGGCCCTCCGATCCGCGGGCGGGCCTGTGTCGCGGGGGCACTCTACTCCTTCTGCACCGGAGGCCGTGGTCATCCGCCATTCCCGGTGCGCAAGTGAATCCCTTTGCGCATGATGACGCCAGCATGCATTGGCACTCCCGCGCATGCGCCGACTTGCGTCGGACGGCGGAGGCCCTTCGGCGCCGGTTGGCGTGGCACCAAGCCCCTTCCCCGCCAGCCGGCGGGGCACAAACCACTCTGGGGCAGGCCTAGCCCCTGAAGGTGCAGAGGATTCATGACTTATCCATGACCTGACTAACAGTTGCAAATAATTTAACTCCTTACCTACTCAGAGACTTGGAGAATTCCCATTAATTTAGCTGGAGACACTTAATCTTATGGCCACCCTAGCTTGGAATGGGACAGTAATATCAGTCATTATCCAAATGGTTTTGTCATAACCTCATACCCAGCTGTAAAGCAAACCCTGACTCTGAATCAATTAATGGTGCAACATTAGCACTAAGATACGATCAAACTCAGGCCTCAATACTGTTGATGGTGTGTTTGCGTAGCTGAAGTATTTGAGTGAAGGGAGATTCCCAAGATATCTCTATTAAAATGTTTCACTGACAACTGGTACACAAAGTGAAGGGGCTTTTCTTTTCACAAAACTTGAAAAGCAGATGAGCAGGAACACACTGACCCTGGTTCCAGCCCTCCTATTTTTACTCTGAGCCAACTTTGGAGCTCCAGCTGTAGATTCCTAACCCCCCGCAGCCTGACCCTGTTGCCCTGGCAGCATGGGGTATGGCGACAGATGTGATAGGCCCACTATCCTGTCTGTTGCAATGCCTGTTAACAATACTAACATGACTGAAATTTAGGGTTGCAGGCATGCCCTCCAAATAAAATCTTACATTAAAAGAAAAGTTTAAAAAAATACATATTTTTCCAATTAAAGGGCAATTTAGCCTGGCCAACCCACCTACCTTGCACATCTTTGGGTTGTGGGGGGTGAGACCCGCTCAGACATGGGGAGAAATGCAAACTCCACACAGAAAGTTACTCAGGGCCAGGATCGAACCCAGGTCCTCAGCACCATGAGGCAGCCATTAAAAGAAAAGTTAACCCCCTTACACAAATTAACGTTGTACACTAAAACCATGGGTAAACTTTTCCAAAACCATACTTCCAAACATATAGCTTCTTGAAGCTTTTGTCAATTCATTTATCTGAACGTTTTCACTCCTCTCTCAGGTATATTGAAAGAACAAAAATGGATTTATGGAGTGCCTTACATGAGCTCAGAACATCCAAAGCATTTTATTGCTTTATAGGGTGGGCAGCAGTGGTCCCAAAGATGGATCAGAAAGCTGAGGGGAACCTCTCCTCAGCATCTTGGGTGGGCCCAGATGGGTTTTTTTGTTATTCATGCAGCCACTTAGCTGTTGTTGGAGTTCCTGACCTTTTACATGTTGTGGTGTGCTTGGGAAGGATGGGGGGGGGGGGGGGGGGGGGGAGAGAACTGCCCACTCTTCTCTCACCCTCCTACCCTAAGCCTGCTGGGAGATTACTCTTGTTTACCAGGCGGCCTTGCTACTTGGCGGAGGCCCCAACCACGGGAAGAGGCCCTCAATTAGTCACTTAAATGGCACTTGGCGTCTGGTACAAATTCCCAGTCATTGGCAAAATGGTGGAAAGGCAATAGGCATACTTTGCACCCTCTCTCCTTCCCGTTTCTCTTCCCGCCTCTTGTTGCTCTCCTACAGATTAGCCATTTTCTTTTCTAATGTAGGAAGCATGGCAGCAATTTTTTAAAAAGCTGTTCTTTCATGGGATGAGGGCATCGCTGGCAAGGCGATGTTTGTGTCCCTAATTGCCCACAGGGAGGAGGTGGTGGTGAGCCGCCTTGTTGAATCGCTGCAGTCCGTGTGGTGTTAGAAACGGAGTTCTAGTATTTTTCCCCAGTGACAGCGAAGAATGGCGATAAAGTTCCAAGTCAGGACGGTGTGTGGTTTCCCATGCATCTGCTACCCTTGTTCCTCTGGATGTTGGCGCCACAGATTTGGGAAGTGCTTTCGAAGAAGGCAAAATGTTGCTGCAATGCATCTTGCAGATGGCGAATTGTAAGAACCAAACAACAATGAGATAATAAGCAAATAATTTGCTTTAGTGATATTGGTTGAGGCACGAATATTAGCCTGGATCTTTTACATTCAGCTCAGACAGCAGATCCCAGCTTAAGATTTCATCCGAACAAAGACAGCATCTGACAGTGCAGCACTAGACATTATGAACGGAACTTTGCCAGAATACAGCTCTCCAGCTCCACGGCCGAGTTTTTTCTCCAGATTCTACGGCACTCTGTGCCCAAAAAACCTGGAGGCTTGGTCTTCACCGTCAGGCCTGATAGTGCCGGGAAAACCGGCACCGCATAAATCCGGGTGCCCCCCCCACCACCGCAACAAGCACCGGGACATGTCCCTCATACATCAGGGGAACGCCCTGCAATGAAACATATCAGAGGGCCGGCCCGTGAGGAGGGCCAGGATGGCACTAGGCATGTCCCCACACCCACCGGGGGCTATATTTACCCATCTGCCCCCGCAGTTTCCCTCATCTGCTTCACATTTGTAAAAAGCAGTTCTAAACCTTGCCAATGGAATTCTAAATCATAGAATCCCTACAGTGCAGGGGGAGGCCATTCGGCCCATCAAGTCTGCATTGAACCTTCGAAAGAACACTCTACCCTAGTCTATTCCCCCACCCACCCTGCCCTATCCCCATAAGCTAACCTGCATAACCTTGGGCTCTGAGGGGTAACTTAGAATGCCCAATCCACCTAACCTACCCATCTTTGTTCTGTGAGAGGAAACCGGAGCACCCGGAGGAAACACACGCAGACACGGGGAGATTGTACAAACTTCACACAGTCACCCAAGGCAGGAATCGAACCCAGGTCCCTGGTGCTGTGAGGCAGCAGTGCAAATGCCTCTGTCATAGTGCCACCCAAATGTGGGGGGGGGGGGGAGGGGGGGGGGGGAACATATGGCAGGTAAACCCTTTAAGTTTATTCAAATTTACCAAAATGTATTTAAATGTGGTTCCTGCCCTGGGCAGGGAAAATCGCAAAATGAGATCTTGTTGGCGAGAATCTCAACTTCCGATTTGTGCACAATTTTGCATCCACATCGCCATTTACGCTCACAGCAAACATAGGCGCAAAATGTGTTTATTTAAAATCGGTTTTAAGCCGAATTCTCCTGGCTCCTGCAGCTCTCCCACCCATCAGCGTAATGCCAATGGCCACAAACTGATTCCAGATGTGATGACCAAGCTGGGGGGCTTGAAGGCCATTGTAGCCCCCAGGTGGTCGAGGCCATGGCTTGGTAGTGTCCTGGCACTGCCCCTGACACCCTGGCAGTGCCAACCTGGAAGATCCCGCCGGTGGGGTCGACCGGAAAATTCCAGCCAACATCTCCAACTTTGGCTCAGTCTTCATTGTTTTGTATTGAAACTTTAGTGAAGCCCTGTGAGACATTCTTCCACATAAAAAGCCACACCAGCGATTGTGGTATCGCAGAGTTTTGGACAGGTTGAAATTTGTGCAGGGTGAAATATGGGAGGCCAGGAAGGAGTGTATTGGAATGGCTGATTCTGGAGGTGATGAGGGCATGATTAAGGAGTTAAGGTACAAGATTTAACAGAGATCAAAATGAAGTGCAATCTGAAATTCAGCTTGGACATGAAGAATGTGCACTTAAGCACTGTAGCAAAGCCCTGTTGGCACCCAAGACTCTGAAACCCAGCATTAAACAGCAACTTCAAAACATATAAAGTGAAGGGACAAAAACAAAGTTGACTCCCTTTTGGTTGTTGAAAATGCAATTGGCTGACTGTTCCAGGGAGCACAAAACATGTTACTCTTCCAGCTGGACAAAGCAATGCTCTGTATATACTGGCTCCGATGAGGATGGTGCTTGGAGGCGTCTGGTTCTAACCCTAAATCTAGGGAAAGAAACCTGAACAATACCAATTGTAAAAGAATAAAAGTAAAAGCACAAAATGTTGTAAAGTAGTCCTGATAAATGCTCTACATCTTAGTATTAATCTAATTGCTTGTTTCTGATAGACAACAATCGTGCAAATGTATATTATCAGCAGGCTTTGCTTTTGCTGTTGTCATCATTCTTTGCTTTTCCATCAACAATGATCATAGGCCTGCAAGAAGACTTGCACAACAGAACTAGTCATCCCAGTGGCCAAGCCTCTGTAGTACAACTGTGATACTGGCATATACCCAAGTGTGTGGAAATTGTTCAGTATGTCCTATCCACAAAACAAAATGAACAAGTGAACCCAATATAATCCTTTACCAACCTCCCACAATCAACAAAGCGATGGAGGATATCATCAATGCTGCTATCTTGAGCCCCTAAATCACCAATAACTTATTCATCCACACTGTGCTTGGGTTCTACCAGAGTCATTTGTCTCCATATCTCATTATACCTTTGGTGCAGACGCAGAAGCAGGAGCTGAATGCCAGAGGATATTGTCACACATGACAGCAAAATGAGCTGGCCAAGCCAGCTTCCCTTGACCATTCATCTGTACCCACTGTCAAAGGGGAGGCGGTGGCTTAGTGTTATTGTCACTGGACCTGTAATCCAGATACCAAGGGTAATGCTCTGGTGACCTGGCCTCCACCATGGCAGATGATGAAATTTGAATTCACAAAAAAAAATATGGACTTTTACCCATCTGATCCACTAATGTCCTTTTGGGAGGAAATTCTGCAGTCCTTACCTGGCCTGGCGTACGTGTGACTCCAGATCCACAGCTATGTGGTTGTCGCTTTTTTAAAAAAAAATTCCAATTCAGGGGAAATTTAGCATGGCCAATCCACCTACCCAGCACATCTTTGGGTTGTGGGGGTGAGACCCAAGCAGACACGGGGGGAATGTGCAAACTCCACACGGACAGTGACCCGGGGCCCGGATCGAACCCAGCCCTCGGCGCTGTGAGACAGCAGTGTTAACCATTGTGCCACCATGCCCCCCCATGTGGTTGACTCTTAAATGCCATCTGAAATGGCCCAACAAGCTGATCAGCTCAAGGGCAATTAGGGATGGGCAACAAATGCTGGCAATTCCCAAATAATTCGAGATACAATGAAGTGTGGCGATGGACACAGGAGAACGGAAACCTTTTCAAACTGGTACATCCAGGCCATGCAAACTTTGCCCAGACCGGCACTAATTTCAGGGACTGGTTTAGCTCACTCGGCTAAATCGCTGGCTTTTAAAGCAGACCAAGCAGGCCAGCAGCACGGTTCGATTCCCGTACCAGCCTCCCCGAACAGGCGCCGGAATGTGGCGACTAGGGGTTTTTCACAGTAACTTCATTGAAGCCTACTCGTGACAATGAGCAATTTTCATTTCATAATTTCAGTGAATGTTGGGTTTTCCATGTCAAAAATCACAGGGACAATTGAGCAAAATATATATACATATGCAATCTAGATTTACATTTACAATCTACATTTACAATGTTTAAACAGAGAAATTGATTTTGTGAATTAGAGTAGCATTATAAGGTTATTTCTGTTTAATTGTATTATTAAAAGTGTCTTTAAAATGAAACATTCAAGTTGCAGTGCACAGCTAGATGGAGCAGAGAAAGCTAATTAAAGCACAAGTTAATAGCTGAGGGAGGTAATCACCTCAAGGTTAACTATTCCAGCTGAGAAAGTTTGAGTAACAGTGCACTGGCATTGGTATGCCATTGAGCTGAGATAAGCTACTTTGACATATATTTCATGCCGACATGTTTTGCTCTCTTCCTACCTGTTAATGGTTAAGAATTTAAGATTTACCTTCTGAACATTTTGTCTCAGTCCTGCTCTTTTACGCAGGCAGGTTTTTAATTTATGTTTAAGACATGGGGAGAACGTGCAGACTCCACATGGACAGTGACCCAAGCTGGGAATTGAACTTGGGACCCTGGAGCTTGAAAAGCCTTCCTCACTCAGGCGAGTTTAAAATTCAAGTGGATTTTGAGTGAGCCTAGTCAACTTTGATAGAGGTAAACGAAATACATAAAGGATAGATTGCATTCCTATTGATGGGTTGGGAATGGTCAGGCATCACTCCTATAAGTTACAGTCAGAAGTCTTACAACACCAGGTTAAAGTCCAACATGTTTGTTTCAAACACTAGCTTTCAGAGCACTGCTCCTTCCTCAGGTGATTCACCTGAGGAAGGAGCAGTGCTCTGAAAGCTAGTGTTTGAAACAAACATGTTGGACTTTAACCTGGTGTTGTAAGACTTCTTACTGTGCTCACCCCAGTCCAACGCCAGCATCTCCACATCAATCCTATAAGTTAGACAAGGGAAATAGATTAGATGTTGCGTGACTCTTCATTTCCCAGAGGATAGTAAACCAACAGAATAATTTGTTGGCAAACGTGGTGCTGACTCTCGGTAAACCTACCTAAAGGAATTAGACTTCTGGCTGATGGGTAGATATGTGTTATAAAAGGCTGAGTGAAATATTGAGCAATATAAGCATAGTCAATGTGGTCTCCTGGTCTAGTTCACATCAAGGTGTTGGAAATGAGTCTTTCAGGTTTTCTTCCCTCCCAATTAGCCTTGTTTTTATTTGTTTTGGCATCTTCCAGGAGATTACATGATTGTTAGTGGGTAGGATATCGCTCCATGATCTTTTAGGGGTCATCGCGTAGGGCAGGTTTTTTGAATTAGATGACTATTTTTGCCTGCTATTTTGAAACGTTTCTAAGCTGTACATATATTTCTAGGATCGGAAAAACAGGGGCAAGAAGTGCTTGTGTAAAAGAGCAGGTTCTGTATTGAAGTACTTAAAACTTGAGGGAGAATAGCCTGCGTGGAGTTTCTCAATGCTGGCAATTAAGGTGAAGGTCCATCAACAGTGCGGATGGACAATAAAGAAAGCCTTGCTAACATCGCCCGAATCCCAGGAACAAAGAAAAAACATTTTCCTGTGTGCAAGATGCTTCCTCGCTTTTACTTACGTAACAGTTACCACCGTACTTGGAAATTAATTATACATGAAGACCAGTGAGGTATTTTTGAGAGAGGTGATAAAATGGCATGCAAATCAAAATATTTTAATTTCAAAAATGTTTTAAAATCAAATCTCCGGTCAATCACAATCTTGCTCAGCAGTACACCAGCAGGATAAATGTTTGTACATGTCCAATGTGTTTTCTCAGTAATATGAAGGCTGCCTGTAGCTATAAGGAGCGTTTGCGTACTTTAATCTACATAATTTCCCTTATGGCAGCATAACATTGTTACATTCATTATCACCTGGTGGACATTCAGAATTATGTTTTTCGGTATGTGCTGAATTTTCTGAAAGGAAACATTTGCATTTATATAATGATTTATCATGCCTCTCAGAAACACCTCAAACTACTTCAAATAAGAGCAAGGACTAGTGTTTTGTAGGCAGACTTCCACAGAGCAAGATGTCACAAATGGTCATTAAGAATTGGAATATATATCTGAACGGCTGCGGGCTAAATCTTGATGGTGGATCAGGGGTCTCGCCTGCCAGCTGGAAAACCGGCGAATGACCCGTGCTGCTTCATTTCGGGAATGCCTGCCAAACCACATGCCAATCAGGCATTGGTGAGGCCAGCGTGGGCCGTAGCCTGGAATCAAGACCCCCCGGGGGCAAAAGTGTAGTCTATCAGAGGCCAGCAGCTCTTGCGCTCAGCAGCAGCATATGTGAGGCCATGAATGCTGCTGGAAGAACAGGCACTGGAGTGGGGTAAATAATGGGTGATAGGGAGCAGGTGGGGGCAAAGGGGTGGTTTGACGTGGTAGTGGTCATCAGCAGAGGGATGTAGGAGAGTGGGCAGTAAAGGCAGGCACTTGCCTCTAAAGGACACCCCCTTCTTCCTGATATCAAGTCCCTTGATCGTGCACTGAGTGCCTTTGATTGATGGCCCCCACCTCGCCCCTCAGCCCCACCCCAAAGGTGAAAATATGGCAGCATGGTTTTAGCTGTCATGTACATAGCACGGCGACAGGTCCGCCTGCAGTTGGGTTACAGTTGTGGGATGAGGCCCTTAAGTGGTGTTTAATTGGCCACTCAAGAAACTCAATTGGTAGCGAGGTGGGAAGGTCGACCATCGCCCTTCGCAACCACAACAATCCTGGAGGAGAAGGGAAGGTGGCGTGCTTCAGTCACACCACCCTCATGCCTATTTAAATGTCCCTCCTACCACCAGAACGAGCAGAAGAGTCTGTCCAGCCTTTGTATCAATAAAACACCAGCCAGGATTATGCTTTCAATTCCTACTGTGGAGTTGGAACCAATAACCTTCAAACTTTGACACCAACTACATTTACACACTGAATTGGCAATGCAATTAAAACTAAAATCCGAGTGAATTATGCTAATGTAAAGCAATTGAAGGAAGTGTTACTGCTAAGACCATCTCTTGTAATTACATTTTAGTCTACAGCAGTTCCATTCAGTGGTTAGATATTTTAAGACCTACACAAAATGCATTCACTATCGGCGTCCCAACTGAATTAAACCACATATTGTATGCACGCTAGTTTTTACACATATTAGCACCTTTTCACCTGCATCAAATCTATTTCAGGTTTGGTGCGAATGAAAGTGTGGCTGTTGGGTGTGCGACAGATGCAATGTTCGGAGATAGTCCTACTCAATGTTGACAGTTGGTATGTATGCAAATATTTAACACCAGATGCCATCTTTGTTTCATTAAGATGCACTGAAATGTGAAAAAGTATACAGAAAACAGATTTATTTTCTGGTACAGTACAATAAATTCTTCTTTATCAGCACCTTCTAACTATAAGGATGTTACCAACAGCATGTCTCACCCCAGGTCAGAAAAGTTGTATCACAGAAGGTGTCTACTGCATCGCTGCTAACGTAAAACAATTTACCAAATTTATTTCAAAGCAGTTGAACCCTTATGTGGTATTGATCTATACAGACCCAGATTTTAAATTTGATCCCTTGCCTGTGTCGAGCTAGGGTGGAATGGCTCCAATCTCCTTTGGCTAGGAAGCAGTATTATCAATTGTGATTACTATGCAGTGATCCCTGCTGACATATTTGTATGCGTGGATATTTGATGAGAACAGGAATGGATTTATAACACCATCGCTGTCCATGCTGCCTGCACTCACTGTCCAGGCATACATATGAAGAATTGTTTCTTCACCGAGGTATCCGGCAGCTACACAGGAATCCTATACATAGTTACTATACAAGCTGCTACGAATGAAGGAAATCCAACACAGTTCTAGGCTGTGGAGTTTCAGGCATTTTCAATTGAAGAAACAGCCAGGACTATCCCGTTAAGCATATGTCTACAAGGACAGAAATTTGATTCACTTTTTCAATGAACAACTCTCCATCTGAATTAAATTTTTCAAAATAAATTGCAATGATAAATACAATACATACTATAGAGTCACTGCAAACATTGCCACTCTCTAGTTTTAATCTCTGAGATGGTTTTACTGGGGGATTGTTGCTGAATAGGAAATAAAATGCTCCTTGTTTGCAACTCCAAGAATTGGCACAATTAGAAGTGCTGTTTTATTGGATATATTCCTTTGTTTGTTTGTTTTGGTGTAGCCAAAATGTTTTAACTTTGCCTTCAAGTCTTTAAAGTGCGCAATATGGGGGACTCCTTCAACTTACTTTCTCGACCATTTCCTTCCAATCCTCTGAAAACACCAATCACTGCTGGGTAAGGGTGGGGTGCTTGCTGTTCGCCCTTCAGTTCTTCAACTAGATTTCTTGTATTTACGTGCAACCCTTAACCGTGAATGTTGGCAGGAACGCATGTTGAGCCTGAGCTTGTCCTCACCAGCATACTTACCACATGCACCTTGAACAGGGGACATGAGATAGTAATCCGAGGGTAGCCAGGGGTCATAAAATAACTTTGCATTTATAAAGCTCCTTTCATGATCTTAGCACACCCCAGACATTTTACAGTGAATGAATTATTTTGAATTGCAGTCACTGCCGGCAATACAGTAAGGGGTTAAAGGAGCGTGTTAAAAGATCAGAGGTGCAGAGGGTTAAAAGGGGAATTCAAAAGTTGAGATTCTCGGTGACTTTGCGGATGACCAGTGGCTGGGTGAATGCAGGGGATGTGGAAGAGGCCAGTGTTGCAGAGAAACCCAGAGTTTTTGGAGGCTTGTAGGGCCTGAGGAAGGTTATGGTGAGAGGGAGGAGCAAGACCATTGAAGGATTTGAACACAAGGATGACAATTGTAAAAATCGAGGATTTTATTAGAAACTAAAATACTTGAGCATAATCCTGATCCCAGGGTACAGACAAGGCTGAAATACAAATTGTTCCCAAGGCTTTCGATTAAGCCGGGGCAGCACGGTAGCATGGTGGTTAGCATAAATGCTTCACAGCTCCAGGGTCCCAGGTTCGGTTCCCGGCTGGGTCACTGTCTGTGCGGAGTCTGCACGTCCTCCCCGTGTGTGCGTGGGTTTCCTCCGGGCGCTCCGGTTTCCTCCCACAGTCCAAAGATGTGCGGGTTAGGTGGATTGGCCATGCTAAATTGCCCGTAGTGTCCTTAAAAGTAAGGTTAAGGGGGGGGGGGGGTTTGTTGGGTTACGGGTTATGGGTATAGGGTGGATACGTGGGTTTGAGTAGGGTGATCATTGCTCGGCACAACATCGAGGGCCGAAGGGCCTGTTCTGTGCTGTACTGTTCTATGTTCTAAGCTCAGTGTGTAAAACTGGCTCTACATTAAAAGCTCAGAAGCGCACAATGACCAACCTTTATCTTGTGATAAATCAAGCACAGCGTAGTCACAAATCTGTGATAGGCTGATCCAGGCGATATCCTTCATCCCGCAGTGAAAACTTGGAAAAATCACACCTTCAAAGTCTTTTGTCAGCACACAGAAACAGGATTGAATAGCATTAATCCCAGGAGCCGACTCCCAGATGACAGAATCTATCTTTTTTTTAAAAAGTATGAAAGTGCCTCATGTATGCTAGTTTGTAAAACCATGTATAGTTGATACAGAATTAATGGCCTGGAATTAGATGTTGTGAGTATGTTTACTGGATACTCCTGTATTAAATTACCTGAACAAGCTAAAAAGCAGAGTGCTGTTTCTCCGTCAACCCAATACTGAGCTCCTAGAGTGCAACAAATTGAATTCTGGACCTACCCACACATTCTCACAACATAATGTACACTCTGTTCAAAACTTTTCAGTGAAATTATAGTAAATCAGATTTTTTTATAGTTCTCACGTTTCAGAACATGAAAAAGACACTATATATAAAAACCATGGTCAGCTTAAGATTTGCTCATTGATTTTTTTTTGTTCTTTTTCCAATAAAATGCGGAGTCTTTTCATTTGTACTGCGGTGAGGCCACTTCATCATGCAATTGTAAACCTAGCAGGGCCGCTCTTGATCTTATCAGGGCAATGGGAAGGTTCAGACTGAACACTGGTCAGTTAAAATCAAGCTCACAGCTAGTGGAAAGATCATACGGTTAGACGCAATCTTAAACTATCTCCCAGTAATGATTTTCTCTGGTAAAACTTACTGCTTGGCTGCACATGTCTGACTCCAAGAATTAAAGCTGTCACAAAATGCTTCACACCACAGTAAAACCATTAGATGCAGGGCCCAGGTAACTAGTAGGCTCTTTACTGTTATCAACTGCTGTCAATACTTGAAGCTTCCCTTGGAATTACTGTTCCAGAAGAGTGATAGAGTGAACAAGAATGATGTTCTAAACATTGCTTTTGTACTTAAACTTCAAACTCAGATACGTTAAAAAAGGCAACATTCTGGGCCTATGTCCAAATTTATTAGAATGATGGTTTACATGGTAAGATTTGCCTCTGTTTTAATAACTCTTGCTTAAAACCTTAATGCACAGTCCTGCATTGGAATCAATAGACATCATCACTTAAAACAAAATAGATTTATCCATTGGGGAACTGCAGGTTTTATAATGCTATTTGGATCAAACATTGGGCACGATTCAACCACCGTGTTACGCCCGGCGCGGATCTGGGCGTGTCAGGTAAATAACGGGAAGGCCAAAATCGCGATTTGTACCGTATGCGGACTAGTTTGCAATTCACCCTGCTCACTCCCGATGGCGAGTTCTAGATCAAGCCCAAAAATGGTGAGCATATCATTAACCCTAATTTGCATTAATTTCAATATCATTAGTGAGATTGAAGTCAAATGCAGCGGAGTCCCAGGAATACCCGAGTTGGCACCGAGGAATCACGTGGGTGTTGTTAGTTTTCCTTTTTATAAGCATGAAGCTGGCACAATGGGTGCTGAGGGAAATGAGGAGTGAGTAGCCATTTCCATTTTCCGGCATGCAGCTCAAGGGCATCGGAGCTACTGGCCCAGTGCTCGGGGCGGGGGGTGTTGGTGCCCCCTCAGGGGGGTTAGGCTTGGTTGAGGCTGAAGCATTCCAGGTCGGGGGGGGGGGGGGGTCGCCTCTGGGCCGAGGGTACGAAGGGGCTTTGCGTCTGTGAGGCCTTCAAGCCATCTTTAAATATTGTGGAGACCCATAAGAAATGCAAGTTGCAGCCTGTCTGTCCAACAATAGGCTTCTAGGACAGAGCCTTGTTGTGCCTTCAATGCTGGAAGTCAATTTCACTCCCTTTGACTGTGAGCAGCCTCTACCTTCACAGCTGAAGGCTATTGCAAATGACGAATAAGCCTGGTTAGTTGTGAGAGCATGTCACAGCTGCAGGTTGTGTTTGTTGCTTGTTCCTGCTGGTGGCTGCAGATGCCTGGAGGCTGATGTTGCTATTCCCTTCCTTTTCTGTAGCCGGGAAGAATCACAATTTTTTCGAAGATACCTGGATCCTGGAACATCAGGCTCAGGGGGACGTACGAGTCCAAAAGGCAATCCGGTTTGAAGCAAGAAGACGCTATTAAAGAAATGCTTTTGCAGATTGCTGATGCTTTTATTGCTGGTGAGGTGAGTGCTGCGTGTAACTGGCACGTCACCGCAGGTTAAACAGGCTGGAAATCAAGGATGTTAAACTCCAGTGGAATCTGTGGATGCCAGAATTTGGTTCTGGTGTGATTGGGCCTGCACAGCTGAAATGAAATGAAATGAAAATCACTTATTGTCACGAGTAGGCTTCAATGAAGTTACTGTGAAAAGCCCCTAGTCGCCACATTCCGGCGCCTGTTCGGGGAGGCTGGTATGGGAATTGAACCGTGCTGCTGACCTGCCTTGGTCTGCTTTAAAAGCCAGCGATTTAGCCCGGTGAGCTAAACCAGCTGCGGCTCATGGATAGAGAATGGCACTGATACAAGTAACACATTGATGGACAGATCATTTCTATGGCAAAGTTCTGGACATGATAACAGATTTACAGGCTTTCTGTTGAGGAACCTGTGAGGGGTGATACAGTGTATTTGTTTTTTGTGTGAAAATGAGCTTCTATAACTTTGTGACGGTACCAATTTGGAACGGTGACATTTCCTTTTTGTTTAATGGTTAGTGTGGTATGTGGAATTTACATAGTTTATTTCCAAATCTTTGCTACTGTTGACTGTTCAATAAACAAAATATTCTGAGTTTACAAGTGCCTCCTCCAGGGAACACGTACCATGTCCCAGAGGATGATTAGTGCACTGCATCTCAAGGAAACCTTGAAGCCGAACTCGGTGTCTGATCTCCAGGAGCGTCAGCGCCATAGAGGCAGCTGCCAACAATTAAACACTAAAGAGCAGGGCTGAACACTAAAGAGGGAGTGTGTAGATCAGGATAGGGCACCAGAGCACGGTCTCCCTCATATTCCCAGCAATCTTGGGATGTTGGGGTCTTGGGTCCCCTGTTGTGGCCAGGGGTAAGTGTGCAGAGCAAGGTTTACCAACACAACTGGCTCACTGGATGGCATTCTGAGAGAAGGCAGACAGTCATGTAAGGGTGGGGGAAGGGCTTATGGAGTTTGAAGGTCCTGAGATGGAAGCCCAAACAGATTGTTTGACAATCTCCTTCTCCAATTCCTTCCAGATTAAAAAATGTTTGCTGGTGTGGATCCCGCAGAGGCTGCCCTCGCATTGCTGGTGGAAGCTGAGACGGACAAATGCCAGACAAGGTGTCAGCAGCGACGTTGCAGACCCGATCGGGAACCGGTGTGGCATTTCTCAAGCTACAGCTCACAGATGCATCCAGGATGCCCTGTATGGCCGGCAGCTGACTGTATCAACTTTGAGCTGGACCAGGCCTACCAAGATGGCCGAGCTGCAGGAATCTCTGCCATCTCCAGGATGTTCCAGGTCCAGGGAGCAAGAAGTGGCATGTATGTCGCCTTGCGCGCACCGTAGCATCAGGGAGTGCCCTTTATTAACAGGAAGGGGTTCCACTCCCTGAATGTTCAGATCGTATGTGACCAACATCTCTGGATCATGCAGGTGTGTGCCCATTATCCAGGGACAGCGACATCTCTCCCTGGCTTTTTTGAGGACCACTCCAGGATGACGCGTTGGCTCTTGGGGGACATGGGTACCTGTCCTGGCTGATAATGCGGGTGCGGAGGCCTGAGACCGAGGGGGAGACCTGATATAATGAGGCCTATACTGCCTCCCGTGCTATCATTGATAAATGATTGGACCGCTCTGGTGGTGCCCTGAGTACACCCCCAGGATGTCTCCTGCTTTGTGGTAGTCCGCTGTGCTATCTACAACATGGCATAGGAACGGCCGCCACGCTGGAGAGGAGGAGGAGAGACATCCAGCCTCGTCTGAGGAGGAGGCAGATCAGGAAAGGCTGGAGGATGAACCCGTGGAGGACCTGAGGGAGAGGCCAGAGGATGGAGGACAGGCGGCGGTAAGGATCTGACATGCCTGGAGGACCAGGGAGGCCCTTATCCTCACCAGACTCACATAGGATGAGGCTATGTCCCTCAGCTCAACACCTCCCCTGCCGTTTCCATCCTTCCCCCTACCTCTCCCCAATCCCCACCTCCCATTTCCCTCCTGCCCCCAATCCTCACCCCCTCATTTTCCTCCTTCCCTCCCATCGTCCATCCCCAAACCCCCTTCCCACCCTCTTGCACCCTCCAAGGATCTGTGTAACATCACTCCAGGGTGATGGCCTGTGTCGGCACTATCAGTGGGTCAATGCACAAGGCAGCGAGGATAATTCACTGTGAGGAAAGCTCTGATGCTAATCAGTCTCCGACTCAAGTCTTTCTACTGACAATACGCTAACACCAATCCTCTGAACGGGGTCTGCACTGAGGACATTGAATCTTGGACCACTGTGCCCGGGGGACAGGGGAAGCAGAGGGCAACAGGGACTGGAGGTGCAGGCAGGCCCGTTGTGAAGATGAACACGACAGAGGCTTCACATATATCAGGTGTAACATGTTTTAATAGGGAGCAATGGACATTTCCAGTCTCCCCAGCCATAATGACGCCACTGTCCCCCCACCCCACCCACCCCACAGTGCCCATTCAGTGCTCCTCAATGTTCATGATCTTTCGAGGTCTACTGCTACATCTAGTGTGTCCACATGCACATCAGCAGTGGAAGCAGCCTGCTGTTTTCCGTGCCCTGTGGCCTTTGATGTCCTTGGCAGGTGTTCTCTGGAGGGCCTGGAGTAGGAGGACCCAGGCTGACTTATCAGTATCACAGGCTGGCCATATCCCCTTTTCTGCCTGCTGCCCTTGAGATGCGCCAGGATCAGGTGGGGAAGGGATTCGTGAGAACTGGAGACTGCTGTTGTCTACTTGACGGAAGGCCCCGGGTTGGTCTCGAGCAATTCCTCTTCCCTGATGGTGCCCTAGGACCCTGGGGGGGTCTCCATGAGACAGAGGGAGAGTTGGAGTGAGCCCCAGAGGCCTCTGAATCATCTGGCTCTGCCAGGCCTGGCAGCCCTCCATTGTCTGCATCATGGTGTCAACACCCTCAGCAATGCTCCTCAGTGACTGAGCCATGCCCGGAGTGCCTCAGTAATGTCCACCTGTACCTGGGGCATGTCCCTCAGTGACTGCAACATGATGTCGAGGCCCTGAACCTTGGTCTTCACAGACTGAGCCATGCCTTGGACACCACCACTTAAGACGCAGCACCAAGGGCAGCACGGTAGCATAGTGGTTAACACAGTTGCTTCACAGCTCCAGGGTCCCAGGTTCGATTCCTGGCTGGGTCACTGTCTGTGCAGAGTCTGCATGTTCTCCCCGTGTCTGTGTGGGTTTCCTCCGGGTGCTCCGGTTTCCTCCCACAGTCCAAAGATGTGCAGGTTAGGTGGATTGGCCATGCTAAAGTGCCCTTAGTGTCCAAAAAAGGTAAGTGGGGGTTACTAGGTTAAGGGGATAGGGTAGATACGTGGGCTTGAGTAGGGTGCTCTTTGTAAGGGCCGGTGCAGACTCTATGGGCCGAATGGCCTCCTTCTGAACTGTAAATTCTATAATAAGATGCAGACATCGTGCTCCAGAAATTCCACTGCGGTCGCCACCCTAGCAGTGTTGGCCTCGGTGTTAAACATGGTCAGCAACATCTCATGTGACCGAAGCCTTTGGGACCCCTCCAATCGGCTATGCAGTTGCTGGAATATACCTGACATCCCCTCCTGAATCTCACAACTGTGTCCTATCATCCGCATCAGCTCTGACAGAACCTTGTCCAGAGGCTCGGTATCTGACTTGGATCTAGCTGAGTCCTGGGATCCAGCAGACCCCCGACTGCTGCTTCCCTTGGATGTTCCTCCTTCCACCTGATGTGCATCAGGAACTATGTGGTGCTCACTGCTGCATCCCTTGAATGTTCCTGCTTCCACCTGATGTGCATCAGGAACTATGTGGTGCTCACCAGAGAGTGGCCCCAAAAGCCTGCCCACCAATGTCACCAACCAAGGTGTGGGTTTCTGTGCTGATGGAAGGGCAGGGGGTGGTTAATAGCTCTGACACATCGCCGGTGGTCTCCTCGGAGCTCCCCTCCGATGTGGTCTCTTGGGTGGTGGGGGGAGAATGACTACGGATGGCCCAGCCTCATCAGATGAAGATGTTGAGAGACAATGGACACGTAGTCAGTGGGAGGGAAGGATCACTTTGTCTGACATGAACTGCTCACTTGGGACAGGTCATCTGGGTGAAGGGGCGGTGGATCCCCACCTCTGTGGCGCAGCTGTCGCTGTCTCCTCGGCCAACCCCGCAAACCAGGGCCCATTCCTCATAGATGGTGAGGACTCTGATCTCTGGGACTCCACCCCCCATCTTGGATCTTTCCACTTTATTGTGGGCTATCTTCTCCTGCTGGGACAAAGACAGGACATTGTGAGCTGCACGCTTGATGTGTTTGGGGGAGGGGTCTATAAGAGGTGGCATGTGTGGGCACCTCACCTGGACATGAAGGGGTTGTGCTGGTGAGTGCCAGTGGGTCTGGCGCACGTGTGACTCCAGACCCACACAGCGATGTGGTTGACTCTTAACTGCCTCCCACTGAAATGGCCGAACAAACTACTCAGTTGATGGGCAACAAATGCTGACCCAGCCAGCGACACCCACATCCCAAGAACGAAATAAAAAAAACCTGATGCCAGGAGAGAGATGGTAATTTATCCTTGCAGCTTGGTGTCAGTCGTTGGTCTTCTTCTGACATTGGACAGCGGCCCTCCTGGTCATGCTGCCCATACCGACAGCCAATGCCACTGCCTCCCCCGGCGGCATTACTGACCCTGCTGCTGGTCCTCCGACCCCCTTTGGAAGAACATGATGTCCTGCCTCGCCTCCAGAGCATCAAGAAGCCTGGCCAGGTCGGCATTCCCAAAGCAAGGGGCATGTCTGCGTGCTGCCATGCTTGTGGGTTGACTGGGAGTGAGCGGTGAGGGAGCATTTAAAAGCAGCTCCCCCTTGTTAGCAGTGAGACGCTGAGGCATGTGTCTGGTGAATCAGACAGCCAGTAATTATTAGAACAGTACAGCATAGAACAGGCCCTTCGGCCCTCGATGTTGTGCCGAGCAATGATCACCCTACTCAAGCCAACGTATCCACCCTATACCAGTAACCCAACAACAACCCCCCCCCACCACCACCCCCAATTAACCTTATTTTTTTGGACACTAAGGGCAATTTATCATGGCCAATCCACCTAACCCGCACATCTTTGGACTGTGGGAGGAAACCGGAGCACCCGGAGGAAACCCACGCACACACGGGGAGGACGTGCAGACTCCGCACAGACAGCGACCCAGCCGGGAATCGAACCTGGGACCCTGGAGCTGTGAAGCCTTTATGCTAACCACCATGCTACTGTGCTGCCCAAATTAACCTCGGGGTTAATTTTTGGCACTCAGTGCCGTTGAATATGGGCTGCGACCTTACCAACATCCCGCCAAACATGCCCAAAATGAAAACTTCAAAATGTTTCCATTGAATGGTCCCCATTCCAGCAAATATATGACATTTTCATAAAATCTAATAAAATATCCAAAATGCTGCTATATTTACAAGAATATATTAAAGGTACCTCTGTATACTTTTAAAATCCTGATTACAAAACAATTTTAGGATCATCGTCCAGGGTGCGATACTAAGTTGTACTAAAAGCTAATTCCAACTTTGTTTTTAATACTTGTGTTTTTTTGTTAAAGGCACAGCATGGCAGAGTGTTTTTCAAGGTAGATTACTGTGAAAATGTACAATAAATGGTTTCAGGACATATTTAGTGAAATTGTAGGACTGATGTACTGCGCACCCATCCCCATGTCCACTCTAGGATCTATCTGGTCAAGTGGAATGCACTGAACTTGCCCTCTGCTTGCCCCAGGATGATTGAGTACAGTTAGTACTATGCCTATTAGGAACAACAAGGATGAGATGTTAAGTTGTATTAAAAGCTAATTACAACTTTGCTTATAATGTATGTAAAGTACAGATTGATATTAGTGTTATTTTATGAAAGGCAGTATGGCCGAACGCTACAGTAACAACCTATTAAAGATAATCAATCGAGCTTGCAAGGTTTAAGCTTGCTAGAAGCAAAATACATTCCTATGCAGGGATCCTTTCTCTGCAAACAACAGGATCGTGTTCAATCCTTGTAACTTTTTGAATTATCTGGGAGCTTGGTGAGCCTCTGGTTTTCTGTTGGTTTTTTGCATGGCTATACCTCAGCCAATCAGAATCAACTTGCCAAATGATCAGCATCCTTTTTTTCCCAATAGTATAAATAGTTGTGATTTGTTTGAAATTTGGTATTCTTGGGTTTGTCCTGATGTAGGCAAGATGAAAAGCGTTAGCAACATGGTTCTCTTTTCAGCAATATTCAAGCACGAGCCAATGCGGGAGGAATACAGACCCATTCTCATGAGTTTCCAAATTTCTTTCCTCTGCTTTGGGAAATGTTCCCTGCTGCTCAGTATAATAAAATGTAACAGAATTATTTATTAAAAACGTTCTGAGATTCAGTATACTTCTATCAATCTCCTTTACATTCTTAGAAACATACAATTCAATCAGTATATGGCATACAATAAACCTTTGTTAACGTTTTTCCTCCTATCTTGAGGCTCTCTCAATCCCTGAGTATTTTTAGTTACTATTCACACATGAACCTCGACAGTAGCTTTTTGAATACAGCACGCATCACATCCAAAAGGATCATGTTTGGGGCTGAATCTTTTGGATAGCAGGAAAAACATGCAAAATCTTGCACCCCGATCCCATTAATTTTGCACCAAGGTGTTTTACACAGTATTCAGTGGCGGGCAGGTCTGGATGGTGTGTAGACCACTGTCATATCCGGGTGCCATATTGAAAAGGTGCTCAACATCATTGACCCACTATTGAAGAAAGAAGGTGGACCTCATGAAAATTGAGATAGATCCTGGGGAGCTCTCTGAGACCAGAGGGTGGACTTGTTGAGAATGAATATGGATCTCCAGAAACATTCTGAGGCTGGAAGGTGGCACTTGTCTCCGGGATACCTAATCTGAAAGGTCCACCTGCAGATTCCCTCCTTCCCCTCCCCGACCCATCTCTCCACCCATTATTGAGATGTTTCAGGGTTCAGGGGTGCTGACTGCCTCCATCCTGACCACCAGAAACAGCTCCAGGCATTGTTCAGGTGAGTCCTGACATCTGCATGTGTCATTGTTCCAAACGTGTTTCATGTTGGTATGTTGTTCTGCTGGCATGGCGGAGAATCGGGGATATGGGGGTCAGGCTTTCATCTATATCCCATTAGCAGGATGCAAATGAGGTTCACGCCAGCCTCTGGTGGATTTTCAGAGCTGTCAGAGTGGGCACCAACTCAAGACCCCACTGTAAGTTCACACCAGTGTGAAACCGATTTCTGGTCCTCCTACCATTCCTTACCTTCATACCCGCCATCTAACCCACCGGCAGGGATTGGGTGAATTCCACCCTCAGTGTCGGGACATGTAGGCCAGGTAAGTTGTAGGGGTGTCAGGGAGGGGGACAGCCGGGGCTCCTGGGGAGGTCGCAAGCAGAGTGATTGGGATGTCGGGTGATAGATCGTGAGGGGATGTCTGGAAATGTCCAGTGCAATGAGGGGAGGGAGGTAGTTTCTACTGGAGATGCCCTGTCCAACTATCTGCCTGATATTGAGGATTGAAACATTTTCTGTTTCGCACGCTGAGATTTCTGCAATCACTAGCCTAAAAATTGAGGCTGGGCGGGAAAATGTCCTTAAGCGGCAATTTAAGGATCTTAATTTGTGCAAGGGTGGTTTCTCATCCAAGGCCCTGCCCGCCCCACTGTGAAATCGCATCTGGGTCAGGACAAGCGGGATCCTGGAGAGAATCACGTTGCTGCAATTTCACACTCACTCCACTTCAAAGCCCACCTTGGGGTGTTGGGGGAGGGTCATAAAATTCAGGCCATGGTGTCCGCAGACAAACATGTGTGTAAAGGTCATTGGATGATGAGCAGCAGAGCGAACCAAGGCTGTTTTCTCCAGTGGTGCTGAGATCAATTATAGCACCTCTTGCTGGTTTACAGATGCCATCAACTAACTCAGCACATACCTGTGACCTTCTGGTCTGCATGAGCTAATATTGCCCCAGGCAGTACCTACGTCCACTGGACCATCAGGGGAATATTCAACTTATCACTCACTAATACAATGCCAACATCGGTGGAACTAAATCATCTTTGAAAGATCAACTCTAATGATGTACTATCACCATCTATCTTCATTGAGACATTCTGTTTTGCCTTGCTGAAAATAAACTGTAGAGCCTTTCTGTGCTTGAGCATAGACGCAGATTATAATAATCTTGATGAATGCATTGATACAGCTCATTCTTCATAGAAGCAACCAAGATCTGTATAAAGCTAGGACATACAATACAAAAGTCTTTTAGGTTTTCTTTAAACCAACAATGATGTTTTCAGACGACGAAAGATAAGAAATGCGTTTTTTGAAAGCTGAAGATCTTTCATCCCCCCCAAGGGTTTTTCTTGCCTTCTGAAAGACTGATTTCAATTGCATCTTTCAATTTAGGCCCTTTTTCTCTGTCGCAACAGCTGCAGAGTGATTCTTCTGCATGTGTGGAATGTTTGATATAATTACTGTACTTCCAATTTACTGTGCCTTTAACTCCCCATTTCTCCTGACACTACTCATTGACACTGGGTAGAGGCTCCATGCGTGCCAACCACCTTCTTCAACCTCACTCAAGTATTAGCCTGCATATGAAGGCCAGATTTCCTGCTTCTGTTCTTGCCAGCTGCAATATTTCATCAAATGAAGTGATTGGAAGGAAAATCACAGGGAGTGCAGAAATGGAATATCTCTGTTTTAGACTCAGAAAGGTACACAAAGGTAAGAGGTTCACCTGACATCACAAACACATATTTTTCAGGACGATAAGTAGTGACCTGGAGCAGGCACCTTCAGTGAGTTTTTTGTTCCCTCTTTGCCAGCATGTACTAAGGTCAATTACGTCCTTACTGACATGAGGGCAGCACGGTAGCATCAGCGCCGGCCCTAGGGTTGCTGGCGCCCCGGGCAAGCTGAACTTCGGCGCCCTTGGGGGGGCGGGGCCGAGGGGGAGGCGGGGGGGGGGGGGCGGGCCCGGGGGGGGGGACCCGAGGGGGGAGCAGGGGGGGCGGACTCGAGGGGGGGCGGGGGGGGACCCGAGGGGGGGGCGGACCCGAGGGGGGGGGCCGGACCCGAGGGGGGGGCGGGGGGGGGGGGGGGGCGGACCCGAGGGGAGGGCGGGGGGGAGGACCCGAGGGGGGGCGGACCCGAGGGGGGGGCGGGGGGGCGGACCGAGGGCGGGGCAGGGGGGCGGGGCGGGGCAGGGGGGCGGACCCGAGGGGGGGCGGGGGGGACCGAGGGGGGGAGCGGGGGGAGCGGACCGAGCCGGGGGGGCGGACCGAGCTGGGGGGGCCGCCCTGGGGGAGGGCGGCCACCGCGCATGCGCTGGTTGGCACCGGCCCTACTGCGCATGCGCGGGACCCGAGTCTCTGGCGCCGCCTAGCACATGGCGCCCCGGGCGACTGCCCGAGTTGCCGGTGCCTTGAGCCGGCCCTGGGTAGCATTGTGGATAGCACAATCGCTTCACAGCTCCAGGGTCCCAGGTTCGATTCCGGCTTGGGTCACTGTCTGTGCGGAGTCTGCACATCCTCCCGTGTGTGCGTGGGTTTCCTCCGGGTGCTCTGGTTTCCTCCCACAGTCCAAAGATGTGCAGGTTAGGTGGGTTGGCCATGATAAATTGCCCTTAGTGTACAAAATTGCCCTTAGTGTTGGGTGGGGTTACTGCGTTATGGGGATAGGGGGGAGTTGTTGACCTTGGGTAGGGTGCTCTTTCCAAGAACCGGTGCAGACTGGATGGGCTGATTGGCCTCCTTCTGCACTGTAAATTCTATGAATCAATAGGACAGACCTGCTATTAAACATCCATATGTGCTGGGAAGGTTTTTACCTGCACCGCTATTGGTGAATTCCATTCTCCAGGTCCCCCAGCACCGCCATAACACACTCTGGCTGAAAGAACAGCTGCGAGTCTGTTCCTGAGTTTCAATCACTGACATTCCTGGGCCAGTCCTTAGTGCAAATGTGACAAATCTCCTTGCACCATTTCTACCTTGTAAGCAACTACAGCGGACTTTCACTTTACATCTACTCCTGATGGTACTACTCAAGAAAGGCAACTGAGGGAAAATATAGCACTAACCAATGCCCTTCTGTTAGGTAAAACTAGAAAAATTAGGAAATAAGGCTATTGATCTGAACTGGTCTTGTATACCTTGAAATGGAACACCAGTTCAGACCAGTATTCTTATTTCCCACTTTTATCTACAAGTTTAGAATTTACAATCAACCTCCTAACTTTTCTTATGATCCAGTTGATGATATAACTGGACGGGATGATTCCTAATTGGAACCCTGGCTCAAAGGACCGTATCCTTTACAGTATTTATAAAACATGGAAGAACTGAGACACAGGACCACTAATTTTACTAAAAAAAGGTTATTAAACATGAAAAAATTGGATTGTGCAATTCTCCTTCATTCCTCCCTTAGTTTAACAAATACACATAGATATTACGATTAACACAGATTACGAAATACACCTTAAACGCAATGGTCCTGGTAACTCACAGTCCCTTTAAACACACAAGTTGGCTGCAGTCAAATACACGCACTCCACTCTGAACCCAAATTAATGTCTGTAGATTTTTCCTCAGAATCCTCCAGATATTTGTAATGTGGGAGGCTCCAACCTCCACTCACAAAAACATGCTTTAAAATCTTCTTTCACATTAATTCCTTCTATTAGTGGTTTGCATTCCAAAATCCAGTCCGGTTTGCAAATGACTCCATTAAACAAAGCTTCTGCTCCACTTTGGGATTGATTTGTCTTCACTGCTGTGCAAACTGTTCACAGTTGCTTTAACTCTCAATTCTCAGACTCTATTAAAATAGAAAATAGCATCAATCTTTTGATTTACCTCTGTAGTCTGATTTCCCACTTTAAATCTGTTCATTGCAATTGTCTCTCCAACTCAGAACACTTTTTGTTTATACTTCCTTGCGTTCTTCTGAACAATAGCTTTGTTTCTGTTCTCTTAAATTCAGTCACCATATGACATTCTTTCTGTCCAAATTCCCTGGTTATCTGGACAGTAACTAGTTCTTTGTGAAGTCTGCCTCTTTGCAGCTCCTGTCCTGTCCAGTCTTTCTTCTGGCAGAGTTGAGTGATGTTCGCTCCCCAGTGTGCTGACCCCAACTGCCAACAAACGTAATTAAAACACATAATAAGTGTTGGAAAGTGGCCTCTGTATTGCTAAGCAACCACTCCTAGTTTATTTTCTCTCCATGCTGTAGCCCTCTCTAAGCACAATAGGAGCACTGTTGGAACTGAACCAACCCCCACACATACAAGAATTAGAGTACTCAATTATACTAAAAAAAAAATTAAACTTAATTCTAACAATGGAATTCCAAAGCACTAAAGGAAGCTTAAATTTGTTATTTATTTATCAAGCCGTCGAATAATGCAGCCGGTTCATTACTCAACATTGTTGTTGAACATTGAAAAAGACATGACGGTCTTCAAATGATGTCGAAAAACAGTGGTTAATAAATCAATGCATTTGTGTGAAAATACCTCTGTTCACTATCTTAAAGAGTTACCAACAATTATATTTCATTTTAAATGGCTTAACATCTATGTTCAACTAGCAAACAAAGAATTTTGTGAAGCATTTGTGCCCTATTAATGTGGATTGCCATTTCAAAGGCTTTATTCTATCTTGGTTCCTCTATCTCCACTATAGGAACCCTCCCTTTACAATAGCAATTTAACTCACAACACATCTGTTAACAGATTTGACCACATTTGGACATTTTGAGAATGTCTTACCCAACAGGATAGTGCTTCCATCCCTGGTCAATAAGGATAGAAACATCAGTTGTCACTGACAGAGTGCTTTGATTTGCAAGAACTGTACAACAGACAGTAACACAAGATGACAATGTGCCCCAGTTACACTCTTCAATACCCAGTAGCTTTCCTATTGATCTGGTGTTAAATCTGAGAAGAATTCACCACACCCATCATGGAGATGCAGACAGGCTGTCTATCCTGGCACTCTCCCCTCGACTCCATTAGAGGCCTAATGGCTGTCTTTCCAGCCAAGCATTTGTCCAGCTCCTTCAGAACACTGGATCAATGGACAAAAGTGATTTAAATAAATCAACTATTTCCTCCCTGCTGTTTGGACGAAGCAAACTAATATCCTGCAAATACGTGTTATTGCATTCTCATGCTAATGTTTGCAATCTGTTGGATAACGCTTGCTTGAAGCCTCAAAAATATTTTGCTATTGCCTTGTGCTGTGGTTCCCCAAAGGAACCATGATCAACACAATGTTCTGTTGATAATAATAATAAAAATCTTTATTGTCACAAGCAGGCTTACACTAACAATGCAATGAAGTTACTGTGAAAAGCCCCCAGTTGCCACACTCCGGCGCCTGTTCAGTTACATGAGGGAGAATTCAGGATGTCCAAATTACCTAACAGTACATCTTTTAGGACTTGTGGGAGGAAACCCAGGCAGACACAGGGAGAACGTGCAGTCTCCACACAGACAGTGACCCAAGCCGGGAATCGAACCTGGGACCCTGGAGCTGTGAAGCAACAGTGCTACCCACTGTGCTAGCATGCTGGCTGGTCTGTGAGTTAACACAGGTAAGGCCTAATTAATATTTCACTCTCCCTCAATAAACTTTTGTTAGCCACTGGCCGATTGGGTGCCTGGCAGTCACTGATTCCCAATATTTGAATTGAAAATTAAATTCAAAATTATTTATGGGTTGAAATGAAAGAAAAAAGGAATGTCAAATTTGAAGAACAAATGTAACATTTTGAATTCTCAAAATGACAGTGATAATCCAAAATTTGGATATGGACTGCTTTCCATCGATTTATTTTAAATAGTGAGGTGATAAGGGGACAGTGATTACTCCAGTTTGATTTGCACTGTGGGTGCATGAGGCTCCCTGTCAGTGGCACAGATTCAAAAATATCCCCCTCCTCTAGACCCACCCCAGACAAAATGATGGATTTTCAAGTTTCAGGCACAAGGAAACTAAGGTGCTCTTGGCCCATGAATGTTGCCAATGACTTGTTGCCCCGTTCTCATGGTTGCTGTGACAGGGGTGAATGATTCCCATGGTCGTGCTGCTGGGTGGCCCTCCAATGGATTTAAAAACCTCAATTTGCGATTTTAGACTGCTCCGGGTGGATCTTGTTCTGAATGTGTTCTGTCCTGTGTCCACTGGAAGCAGAACCCAATTACCTGCCCATTTGTGTAGGGCTAGGAAGAGTAGAAAAGCTAATCCAGTCTTCTTAAAATCAGTCTGACCTTCTGCAGCTTCGGCTCCCCAATCCTTCCTCTGTGAGTGGAGCTCGCCCACTGCTGTGCGCAAACCTACCATCCTTCTCGCTTAGCTTTAACAGAGGCTCTTGCAGGCAACCCCTTGATATTCAGTCTCTGACCACAAACTGTCATCACAAACTATGGGTGGCATGGTATCACAGTGGGTAGCACTGTTGTTTCATATCGCTTGGGTTCCAGGTTCAATTCCCGGCTTGGGTCACTGCCTGCGCAGAGTCTGCACGTTCTCTCCATGTCTGCGTGGGTTTCCTCCGGGTGCTCCAGTTTCCTCCCACAAGTCCCGAAAGACGGGCTTGTTAGGTGAATTGGACATTCTGAATTCTCCCTCTGTGTACCCGAATGTGCACCTGAGTGTGGCGACGAGGGGATTTTCACAGGAACATCATTGCCGTGTTGATGTAAACCTTCTTGTGACAATAATAAAGATTATTATTATTATTATTGCAGCCCGGCTCTCAAAATGGACTGGAACTCCCCCTGCCATGGGCACATTCTCACCCAAAGTCCTCCTGGGGGGGGGGGGGGGGGAATCTTCCTCAGATATTCCACGAGGTATCATTGAATAATGCTCAGGGGCAGATTTCATCCATCAGCCCCTTCCTCCAGCCAAACTCTGAGGCATTCAAAAGTGAATGCCAGTCTATGTGACGTTTGAGCTGACTTATTACTTGGCTGTTGTTGCCTTTGGCTTCAACCAGTTCTCTGCCTTTTATTATAGTAGACGGATCTTTTGCACAGTTATATTCAGCTTAGAAGCATTAACACAACTGCTATAATAAGCTCGTCACCTACAGAATAATTTCATGGGCACATTTACAAAGGCTAATAACAATTTGGTTACATTGAAGAATAAGATCATTTTAGTTGTTCTTATTACATTTAAGTGTGAATTCTAATTGAACTCACTGTAAGCTTACAGAACAAATTAACAGCTCTGCACTCCAGCCTAGCTACATCCTTTATTGGAATAACACTTCACCGCAGCTATTTTCAGCTGTATCCGTGCCCAAAGTAACAGGATCCATGACAGTGGGTCAGTTACACTGTAATTCAAGCACAGATTTGTGTTTAGCGAAACAGCTGTTCTTTTTTTAACAGATAGTAGCCTGCCCTGTGATAACACAATGCACCGCAGGTATGCTCCAACTCTGTCTGTTTCCTCCTCCATTGGAACCGGGCTCTCAGCTCGGGAATTCGCATCTTCCATCTCTGTAGCTCCTCCAGCGTGAATTTCTTTCCTGGTCTATTTGGATTTCTTAGTCCTACTTTCAGGATTTTCTCTGTTGCTGAAAAATCGCTGTTTAGTTTGAAGTGTTGTTCTGGTTTTATATATATATATATTATATATATATATATACACATAAATGTCTGTTGCCTTATTTGAAGTTACAAGCTCATCACCTAAACTCAACAAATATTGAGGGACTATCACTGCTTTTCAGTGATTTGGTTTCACCAGATAAATGAAATAAGTGCTGAAAATTCCAGTTTTCCTCGTGACCATGTCCTCGGACACTGGGATCAACTTTGTCGCTGTCCTCTGAACTGTCCCAAAACCTTGCAAATCTTCCTTGTGTCTCAGAATTGATAACCTTGGGCGGGATTCTCCGACCCCGGGCCGGGGCGGAGAATTGCCAACGGGGGGGTGCAATTCATGTGACGCTGCTCCGATGCCAGTCCGCCGATTCTCCGGTGACCGGAAAATCAGCGCCATTGACGCGGCGCGGTCAGCACGGCGCCGGTCAGGTGCCGCGGGCGATTCTCTGCGCGCGATGGGCCGAGTAGCCGGCGAGATAGGCCGAGTCTTGCCGGCACCGTTCACGTGTGGTCCTATCCGGCGAGATCTCGGTGTTCATCCTGTGGGGGGTGGCCTGGTGGACGGGGTGGGGGATCCAACCCGGGGGGGGGGGGGGCCTCCACCGTGGCCTGGCCCGCGATCGGGGCCTACCAATCGGCAGGCAAAATTCTCCTGGTGGGGGCCTATGTTCCTTCGCGCTGGGCCCCTGTAGCTCTCCGCCATGTTGCATCGGGGACGGCGCGGTGAAGGCAACTTGCGGCACGCACGAGTTCGCACCAGCCATAGCGCGCATGCATGGGCCCTCGGCACCCATTCTGATGCTGGTATCGGCAGCTGGAGCTGCGTGAAGCGCTCCAGTGCCAGGTGCTGGCCCTCTGTGCGGCGCAGGATCGCTGCTCCTAGGGGCCTGTTGACGCCGTTGTAAAATGCGATGGCATTTACGACAGCGTCAACACGTAGCCTCAGGATCAGAGAATCCCGCCCCTTGTGTGTGTGGGTTTCCCCCCACAGTCCAAAGATGTGCAGATTAGGTGGATTGGGGGCAGCACGGTGACGCAGTGGGTTAGCCCTGCTGCCTCACGGCGCTGAGGTCCCAGGTTCAATCCCAGCTCTGAGTCACTGTCCGTGTGGAGTTTGCACATTCTCCCCGTGTTTGCGTGGGTTTCACCCCCACAACCCAAAGATGTGCAGGGTAGGTGGATTTGCCTCGATAAATTGCCCCTTAATTGGACAAAATTAATTGGGTACTCTAAATTTATTTAAAAAAAGGTTAGATGGATTGGCCATGATAAAATTGCCGCTCAGTTGTCCAGGAATGTACAGGTTAGGTGGGGTTACACGGGTAGGGCGGGCGAGTGGGCCTCTTTCGTTTGAGGGTTGGTGCAGCCTCGATGGGCCAAATGGCCTCCTTCTGCACTGCAGGAATTCTATGGGCACAATCCAACGGCCACGCTACGCCCAAAGAGCAGCTCAACGCGGAACAGTGTGGCCGATAGAAGCCGGGAGAACTTGCTCCCAGGGTCTACCCAGCTTGCAATTCCTCACGAGATCTAATGCAATGTGGTGGGCAGGATCAATTTTGAGAAAATCTGCATATTATATCAAGACAGCTGGTCTCACTTTAATATGCAGTTTCTCGAGGTAACCAGGGTTGGGATCTATTCCCGTCAGTCTCGGAGAGTTCGGGCGAGTACCGGCCAGCACTTATCTCCACAAATGAGCACTGGATGGAACGGCACATGTGGGGGTCTCCCAGGGCAGAAGGGGCTCCAAGCTGCATGCCTTTTGGGCAAGGTGGTACCCTAGCATTGCTGGTGCCACTTGCGCATCCTGGCACTTCCAGCCCGGCACTGCAAAGGTGCCCAGATGGCACTGCCAGGGTGCCAGGTTGGCACTGCCAAGGTGCCGAGGTGGCACTGACAGGGGCACTGTCAGGGTGCCAGATTGGAACTGACAAAATGCAAAACTGGCATATTTTGTGTGCTGCCGATAGGGCCTAGGGTGCCCTTCCCAGGTGTTTTAAAAATGGCGGCCCGATCTCTCGCCGTACTGAGGTGTTTCGGCGAACGGAACTCCTTGTGTAGAAAGCGGGGCTAATTACAGCCTCGGCCATGCATTCCCCGTTAAAGCCCCTTATTTAACGCGAGTGCCATTTTATACCATGAGATTCTCAGCGCTGTGAGCGGCGGGAATCACATGGATGTAAGTGCCTGCTATGGGACTTTGTTCCTATTTAGTTGACTCGCGCCGTATGATTCTATAACTGGATTCAGCGCTCAAGATGAACATGGCCTCACTCAAGCTCTTTACTATTTCAAAATAACTTCACTCAATTTTTGGATGATGGACTTAACAGACATGACCACTGAGCATCAAAATATTAGTGGTACAGTGGTTAGCACTGCTGCCTCACAGCGCCAGGGACCCCGGTTCAATTCCAATCTTGGGTAACTGTGTGTGGATCTTCAACATTCTCCCCATGTCTGCGTGGGTTTCCTCCGGGTGCTCCGGTTTCCTCCCACAGCCACAAAGATGAGCAGGTTTGATAGATTGGCCATGCTAAATTACTCCCGTACCAGCCTCCCCGGACAGGCGCCGGAATGTGGCGACTAGGGGCTTTTCACAGTAACTTCATTGAAGCCTACTCATGACAATAAGCGATTTTCATTTCATTTCATTTCATTTTCATTTCATTTCATTTCCTTAGTGACCAAAAGACGGGGTTGTGGGGTATTTCGGATCGGGCGGGGGGAGTGGGCCTGGGTCAGGTGCTCTTTCGGAGGGTTAGTGCAAACTCGAGGGGCCGAACGGCCTCACGGCCTCTTTCTACACTTGTAGAGATACAATAGGACAATGGAAAGCTTCAAAAAATTTGCAATTATCAAATTATTTCCCTTCCGGCAAATGTTTTTATTGTTGTAAATATTATTTTAGCTGACTGCAGACTGATATCTTGTTTAGAAAAGACCTTCTGAACATATTGTATGCAGTCGAAAGTTCATTAAGTCTCGGATTTCTTTCCTTGGTGGGGTTGTAGAAGTAATGCTTGTCAAAGAAAAGGGCAGTCAGCACCAGTTGATCAGTGTTGCGGCTCAGCTGCTCTGCTTGTGTCGACCACAGCTTTGGTTTAGTCAAAGCCGTTTACCTCCGTTCTATTGATTGGTCCATCTTCACCTTATTGACTGAGCCTCTGACCTATTTGCATTGTCAGGAAGTCAGAGTCAAAATTCTCTCGTTTTTTGCTTGCTGCGAGGCACTGTCAACAAGACTTTAACCCACTTGCAGTTGAGGCCCAGGAGGCTTATAGCCAAACTACTGACCCTTCCCCTGAGCTAAGTTCCATTTGTCAGTTGTGCATGTTGCAGCCGTCACATATTCTGGGGATCAGCTGGCTTGAAGTGTGAACAGAATAGGCCTATTAGCATAACTATAGCTCAGCCCTGTCCACTTGATTACAAATTCATTCAAATTAATTAATTTTTAATTTTGCGCTATCTCAACAGTTATAAATCAAGTTAGCTGATCGCTTAAATGTTTGGGGAGATATTAAATGTCTGAGGCGGAAAATGGCAGATCACAGGCTGTGCTTAAACAATCTGTCGCTCTGCTACTGAACAAAGGACAATTATTCCTCATAGACATTAACTCAACCTTATTTTGAAATATCACCTAAATTACTTCTATTGCTTCTGACAAATGCTGCTAAATGCAAAGAAAGGCTTTGATTCACATCAAATAGCTTTCTGCATGCAGAATTAAGCACTAACACTATTAGTGACAGAAAGGTTTGACTTTTTCTGGCTTATTGGCAAAGCAGTCGACTATGACACAATTTACATAAGCTCATCAGACGAGACAACTGTAGGAAGATTGTATGAGCTACTATTCAATAAATGCATTGAAACCAGTGGCTTAAAAGCAGAAACCAATTGAAATTTCTTTAGATAAAAGGTTGTGCCTTTCAGCTTAAAAATTCATAAATGTGCCTAATAAGATATTAAAAAATGTTGGAAGGAGAGAAGGACACTGAGCTTTCACCATTTTGCTTCCTATTCAGCTTCCTTTTCCACTATTGTAACCATTCGAATCATTTTACTATTTACGTGAATAAAACGTTTGCTCTGATTTTGGCCGAGCACGCTGGAGTTCCATTAAAGAGTCGGAAAGGAAATTATTTGCTACAGCACGGCAAAGAGCTCCGTTTGCGCTCTCCCCCACCCCAGGAGAGACCAATATTGTTTGAATGCTTGACAAATTAAGTTCAAGCAATAACATATTTGCAATGAAACTCTATTATTTTTTTTAAAACAATAATTGATGTGCCATTGGTACTCCCCGCAGGCCAGGATTGTGCAGCATCACACTGGAAAATAGTCTGGTGCCACAATTTGGATGCTATGTTGAATCCAGTCTCATTGTGGAAAATGTCTTGTTGAAAATGCACACTTATGGAGCAAAGTGTGTTGCAAGCACATTCTATTGAAAACCAGATGTAATAGAATTGGACTCTGAGAGTATCACACTACTGATAGAAGACTGGCAACCCATCAAAGCCACATTATGGCATGTTATATTCAAAATAACATACACTGAGCTCAATGACTAAAAATTTACAATTTTAAGGCGTTCTCAAAGCTCCAGTTATTCTGTTGCATGGAATACAGCTCCATATCATTCCAACAGATTGAATTAGATATAGACCTGCCATTCATTTTACTGGAGGGGAGGAATGATGAAATCTGAGAAAACCAGTGCCCGTGAACCTAAAGGATTAAAAAATGATCTTTTTTTTTGAACGGACTTGAATTTTGTAGCAATGTAGCAAAGTCGCCATGAAATTGTGCTTCAATTCAGACAATTATTTCTCAGTTGGACAGACTGATTCACTTTTGAAGTGATTTCTTCAAACTGACCCAGGTTTGTAGAAACAAAAAGCAGCTGATTTATGAAGCTGAATTTCATGCGTCACAAAAGCAAAGTTTAATCTTTAACCTGAGCTTTAATGCTTACTATTAAACAGTGACTTAAGCCATCTATTCTTCTTCCTCGGGAATATTTTTGAAAGTTGTAATGCTATCTAGAATTTGTTCTTGCATCTAAAATATCAGATGTTATTTTTATGGAACGATTGAGAGCTGGGAAACTTGGCAATGGAGGGGAAATGGGAAAAGTGGATCCATTTTTCCTCCATTCCAGAAGGTACTGCTTCATTGGTGCAATTCAGTGCACATATGCCAAATTAGTAATAGCTTAAAAAGGCATCGAAGGCCCATTCCTAAACAGGGATCAGAACCTCCATGCATGCAAATGGAGGCAAATGCTTTTGTTCAAGAGGTCTTTGCAAAGTCAGGGAGCCTTCTTTGCATCCAACGTATGTTGCGTGCGTTTGGGAAATGTGGTCTACAGGTGGTCCAACCAAATCTATTTTAAAGGAATCACGGAAGGCTGTCACCAAAAAGAGGACCTGGCTGGAATTTGAAATGTACTTTGCCAACGAACACCATGGGGATGCCCGGTGTCTGCGGAGCACTGGTCACATGTAAATATTGGAAGTTCCTCGAGTCATTTTGTGGCAGGGGTCATTCCAATTCCCATTTCTACGCCAAATCCTGAAATGGTGCGGGAGCATATAGCCTTCTGCCACAGAGAGTGCCACTGATTGAACCAAGTTAACACTTACGGCCTTCAGTCCCAGCCCTTCCAATGTGATAGGTCATTTGAGGCAACTTTAGCCTAAAAATGGTCAGTTTTACTGCATGCATGTTTGACATATTCCGAGCAAATTCTTTTCTCCACTCGCACCTTTAAGAAGTGAAGATTTTGATATAATTACAATGAAAGCTTGCAGGGCAACACTGCAGACAGTAATTTGTACACTAGTGTCACTACAGGGGATTTAGTCTATAAAAGTCCACGCAACTTGGTAACAGGGGTGGGGGAGGGAAATTAAACAATAATGAGTGCTCAAACACAGCTTAATAGTACCCAGTGTGCATTCTTTATGCCACCTATGACAACTGAGTAAGTGATCCCTGGTCATAAAGTTTAATTACCACCGGCTTAAAGTAATTAAACGCAGTAGGTTAATCGGGTTTCCACCTCAGTAATGCCATTCTGTTAAATGGGCACAGGTCCCAGTTCCAACATGGCCCTTTCCAGCTTCACTGGATTAAACTGCTCACTCGTGAATCGTGTGTTTTATTCTAGTAATTAAACGCTGTACTTTCAAGTGGATTAATGCCTTGCTCACCAGCCAAGTCATTTAAAAAAAATTAAGTCCAACACATGTGGCATCAGTTTCTGGCTTTTTTTCTTTGTCAAGATTTTAAAACACAGCGAAAGACAGAGAAGTGATTTTATAAAAATAATGTAAAAATCCAAAAGTCTACATTTGTTAAGGCACAGTAAGAACACGCTACCGAGTAATCCTGTAATGCCAGGTTTTAGAAACGTATTCCTGGGAATGCCGACATTTTTACAACATGAAAATGAACATGATAAATCGCACCTTTGCTGCTAAAATAGCATAACATCACTCAGAGGCAAAGTTGAGTGTTGCAAAAAGATTAAGTTACATTTCAGCATTGCACACCCTTTTTAGTTTGACATTTTTAATACATTGCTTGCACTTTTAACATAATTATCAGATAACTTGTCTGGTCATTCATTCCTGGTTAACTATACATGACCCAGATTTATGCATGTCACGAATGGGACACCAGTGATGATCAGCAGGGTGAGGCCGAAGAGGTTTCCAAATCCCCCTGCAGTGTAATGCGCTGTTTTTGAAGATTCCATTTTGCAAGCTTATCTATGCTTATATTTATAGACAGTGTTATCTCCAGACTGTAAGTTGTGCCTTATTTATAAGCACAGTTGAAACAGAGCATGCACAAGAAATGCTCTGCTTAAATCTGGTATCCTATCAAATTCAACAAAAACTTACAATGTACCCATTTACTCTCATTCATTCAATCTGAATAAATTGACCACAAAATGTCTATTTAACACAGAGTTGATTCGATATCTGAAAGGTGCATCCAGCTTCAGATGTTGTGTGAATCAACCGAGTATATTTAGTGAGCTGAATATTCATGTATGGAAGATAAAGGAAATCTTGCATTTGAATCACAATTTCCCATCTGTGTGTATGATTTAGGTAAGGAATTCTAAACAATTAAACAGAATGGAAAGGGTTTTGATTATAATGATTCTATACAATAGGAGTGAATTCGCATTTGGTTGGAATTTGTTACAATTGCAATGATGAAGATGTAAGGCTAGTGCTATCGAATTCACCAAGCAAAGATCTTATGCAGCCTAAAGCAAGAGAAATATTAAACTACTGGACACACTGAAACAAACTGGCAGAATGACGTGTTTTCAGTGGATCTCAATACTGCACATTGGGAGCCAGGTAACCCAAGAGTTACATTAAAGCACTGTAGCTCACCAGACAGTGGTGATCAAACCAGCAATCATCCTGCCGAAATGATACAGCTACTCACTGCCTCAACCATGGAAAGAGCTGGAGCACTGTAGTAATGTAGTACTCACCGGTCCCTGGAGAATCGCTCGCATGCAAATTACGTGGCGCGGTTGGGGGGCCATTGCCAAAGGCCCTCCCAGCGATACTCCGGTCCCGACCGGCCGAATTCCCGACAGCGTGGTGCTTTTTTAAAATAAATTTAGAATACCCAATTACTTTTTTTTTCCATTAAGGGGCAATTTAGTGCGGCCAATCCACCTACTCTGCACATCTTTGGGTTGTGGGGGTGAAACCCATGCAGACACGTGGAGAATGTGCAAACTCCACACGGACAGTGACCCGAGTCCGGGTTCGAACCCAGGTCCTCAGCGTGGTAGGCAGCAGTGCTAACCACTGAGCCACCGTGCTGCCCTAGACGGCATGGTTATAACCACGTCTGGCCAGTCAGGACTCTCGCAAAGAGTCTGCGGCCGTCCTCGTGGGGGGTGGGGGGTTCGTGCACGGGGGGGGGGGGGGTCTTTATGGGCGGCCGGGGCAGCAATCGGGCGGGTCAGATAGAGTGGATCGGGGCAGATTGGTGGGACTTTGTTTGTTGGTCCAGGTCCACCGGATGAGTCCGCCATTGCGTTCGGCCCAGTCACTGGAGGCCGCCGCTGTGCGCATGCGCGGACTCAGAACCGGAAGTGCAGGGGCCCGTGTCCGCAGCAAAAGCTGCGAGAATCGCCCCGGGTCCCTGCCAGCCCCCTGAAGGTAAGTGAATTGCTTTTTATTTTTGTCAGGAAAGTCTGGAGTGAAACACCAGCGTTTTTACGCCAGCGTGGGAACATAGGGCGGGACTCTCCCGTACCTGGTGGGGCGGGGGTTCCCGGCGGGACGGAGTGGCGTGAACCACTCCGGCGGCGTCCCGCCCCAAAGGTGTGGTTCCGGAAAATTCAGCGGACAGCGGGGGCGGAATTCACGCCCCCCCCCCTCCCTTGGCGATTCTCCGACCCGATGGGGGGTCGGAGAATCCCGCCCATAGCACCATGTTTGGAGAATCCAGCCCACTGAGTCATTCTGTCTCAACTGGGGTACTCCATCTCTAGTTGATCACAATAATACTAGCCTTGAACTGACACCAACACCCAGGATAATCCCATCATCCAATTGAGGAGAAAGAAGGGCAGCACTGTAGTATTGTGGATAGCACAATTGCTTCACAGCTTCAGGGTCCCAGGTTCGATTCCGGCTTGGGTCACTACCTGTGCGGAGTCTGCACATCCTCCCCGTGTGTGCGTGGGTTTCCTCCGGGTGCTCCGGTTTCCTCCCACAGTCCAAAGATATGCAGATTAGGTGGATTGGCCATGATAAATTGCCCTCAGTGTCCAAAATTGCCCTTAGTGTTGGGTGGGGTTATTGGGTTATGGGGATAGGGTGGAGGTGTTGACCTTGGGTCGGGTGCTCTTTCCAAGAGCCGGTGCAGACTCGATGGGCCAAATGGCCTCCTTCTGCACTGTAAATTCTATGATCTATGAAAGTAGTCTACTCTGGTTACAGAGCAGCATTGGCAAAGGTGATCCCAACTCGTCTTCAGCCCTCATCAGGTTTATAGTGTTTTCCGTGAAACATCTTAACTGAGAGACAGGCTGGACGCATCAATGGGTCTTTTCCTGTCCATTATTTTCATGGGACGCGATCCTCCAGCCACGCTTCGCTAGATCCAACACACTTTTGCGAGATGTTGCAAGAGGAATCCGGCCCACAATGGGCAGCATCACGTTTCAGCAAATCTGCATATGAGAGCGAGGCAGTAAGCCTTATTCTATAAACTGCAGATTCGCAAGGTTGCTGAGGATTTGGGATTCAATTCCTTTGTTTCCGGTATCTCGGACAAGCGCCATTCGGTACTGGTCCCTGGATCAGATAGAACAGCACTTGCGGGGGTTTCTAAGAGGATCGGGGGCACCTAGCGGCATGACCTTTGGGCAGGGTGCTGCGCTGGCACTGCTGCTCCCTTAGAAGTGGAGATGGTCCCACTGCACCACAAGACCTCCCACAGTTTGTATCGAGTACTGACTAATATGTAATGAAAGCTGTGGCGCCAATATTTTCATCTTGCAATATTTGTGTTCTTATCACTGTCTTATCACATCAAAGAAAATAAAAACAATCATAACAAGTAAAAATGTCATCAATTAACCTACCAATTAACTGCTGTGCTCCACGGGAAGTGTGGGTGTTTAACACAACTCTAAATAAAAGCCTTGGTTTTTTCAAATTATAAATAGTTTATTGTTATTTTGGTTTCATATCATGACAGTAATAAGTGGTTAATAAATAGAATTTCCAACAGTGGAAACACAACAAATTTTGATTAGTTTGCTTCAAGTGTACCCACAATTGTTATTTTAAATGAGAAAATTATTTTCTTTGCCGAAGTGATTTATCCTCAGGCTGCCAGTCACAGTCTCCCCTGAGATAAAAATCCGCCAATGCCATGGAACCTTAGGGGAAAGCATCAAATTGATTGAGGCTGCACTTGTCTGATGGGCACAAAAGTACTCAATATGGTGGATAGCATGTGCACAACTTTCTGGTTTGGAAGTAAGCTGTACTTCATTTTGTTGAAGGCAGAATTTGTTCTACCAATTCATGTGGGCAACGCTGGCAGGGCCAGAATTTGTTTCCCATTCCCTAATTGCCCTTGAACTGAATGGCTCGCTGGGCCTTTTCAGAGGGTCGTAAACAGTCAACAGCATCGCAGCGGGTCTGGAGTCACATGTAGGCCAGACCAGGTAAGGAGAGCGGATCTCCTTCCCTAAAGGGCATTAGTGAACCAGATGGGTTTTTCGACAATCAACAATGGTTTCATGGGTCATCATTAGACTTTTAACCCCAAATTTCTGTTAAATTCAAATGTCATCATTTGTTGTGGTGGGATTCAAACTCTGGTCCCTGGGACATTACCCTAGGTCTCTGGAATACTAGTCCAGTGAAAGTAATACTACACCTCCAACTCTGCTATGTAGTGTCCTCGGTCCATATGCGTCAAACTGGTGTTATAGGCCCTTCACAAATGCAAATATATGGCCTGAAGCCTGCCAATGTTGGTGTGCCCTTGAAGGGATCGCTGAAAGGGACAACCAAAAAGAGGCATTTTGTTAAAGAATACTTACTCCGCTGAATGTGGAGCCAGGAAGAGCAGAAGTGATCATTGGCTCCGGTGCAGTGCTGAAGATCACTGTTGACTTCTGTTCGGCCCGTCCTGCAGACTGCAGCCTGAAGTCCAATGCCAATTCACCAGTGAGTTGAATGGGGACCCCCAGCATTGTCTACAGTGAGCAAGTCTCATTTAAATGAGGCCTGATGGGCCTCAGGCTCTATCTATTCCAGGGCAGGGATCATCACTGGCCATCAGATGCAAAGCTGTTTCTAGGCCAATGACATCAAGGCTCTACGGAGCCATATTCAATTGCAAATAGTTAGTTTTTTTAAAAAAAAAAATTATCACTCTATAACAGAAACAACAATAAATGCTTAATATAGAAGTAGCCCAGAACTATTGTTTTTCATTATTTGAAGCCAGCACATTCCCTTTGAGGATTCCTGCAGTTTCTTTGTTGACTTTTGTGGACAATTATTTATCACTATCCTAGTGTGCCAAACATTCTTCAGCATCAGGAGAAGGACATGGCTTCAATTACTCCCTATTGTAACAAAGTACACAGTGAAACCCCAATGGGTCTCAGAAGCCTTCTCTCATTCATATCTCTGTCATTTTCTGCTGAAAGGGGAAATCATCCATCATGGTCACATGTCCTGCTGTCAGCTGGCAAACCCCACGCTGGTCATCAGGTCCTTGGTCAATAGCTCACCAGCAGTGTCTATGCTGAAAAGGGGAGCCCATGCTACATGCTTTACCGCACAACAACAGTATGTGAAGTAAAATCTCTGCCCAGGCACAGCCTAACATCCTTGCTTACAAGGAATGGATAGAACAAAGTAAGCAACAAGAGTTGTGACAACAAAGGTGGAATGCTTTGATCCAATGAAAGGAAGAAAGCCAGTTTTGTTGCTGAGGTTAACCTATTATGGAAATCTTCACAAATGATCTATGGCTTTACGTGATCTATAGAGTGTCACATTACATAGGTCATCTTTCTATTGGCCATCTCAACATCATGTTCTACTCCTCATTAAGGTACAGCTACAAACAGGAAATTGCTTCAGTTTAAATATATTAAGACTGTTATTGTGCCTAAGCTTCTCACAATTACAGCATAATTCAAAACTTTGGCGCTATTTTTTAATAGCTTTTTTATTGCACAATTTACTTGAGCTGCACTGTTTATAATGGAAGCATCAGAATCTCACCCTTCCAGTTTAAAGCTAATATTTTCGAATCACGTGCAATGCACAATCTTCTGTTCACAAAATGAAGATGCTCACGTCGGGAACGACGTACGAAACGATCTGCGTTCGTTAGTTTGTAAACAAGTTGCAAACTGGTGAATGAGTCTTCATTCATATGTGATATAATCCACTGCCCACTCATCTGGGCATTTTAGTGTTTTGCTTTGGAATGTTCACACCCTTTAAAAACATTTCTTACACCATGGGTCATTCGTGTAACATCTTGTAGAATACCTTTAACACGGTGTGGCTAGTGGCACAGTGTGAATAGATAAGCGCAGTTTATGATGTAATTTCCAGAATTAATTTTGCATAGAAACATACATAGAAAATAGAAGTAGGAGGAGGCCATTTGGCCCTTCGAGCCTGCTCTACTATTCATTATGATCATGGCTGATCAGCAAGTTCAATACCCTGATCTCACCTTCCCAGCCATATCCCAGGATCCCTTCAGCCCCAAGAGCTATATCCAATTCCTTCTTGAAATATACAACTTTTTGGCCACAACTACTTTCTGTGGTGGTGAATTCTACAGATTCACCACTCTCTGGGTGAAGAAAGTTCTCCTCACCCCAGTCCTAAAAGGTTCACAGCTTATCCTCAAACTACGTTTGATCAAGCTTTACCTACAACACGGAACAGAAATCTTGGCCCAATTTGAAATGTCCACGGAATCATATATTCACTTCCAAGTGCCCGTAAAACCCAAGTGGGATATTTATTGAACATCCACAATTTTAAAAACTGGGGTGTTGCATGCACTGCTGACACAGGAGGAGGGCACAACATACGGGAACAGTTAAAAATCACATTTCACAATATTCTTAAGGAATTAGTACAATCGTGTCTTAGCACTGCCCAGTATATGAGTTATCTGTCAATCTTCTACAGGTGTACATGTTCTAAAAGTTTTCTTGTTTCTTCAGTGCATTTCTTCTCATAAGTGGGAGGTAACCCACTGCAGCTGCTGGATATCAGTTGCACAAAATGCATAACACAAAACTGAAACAGTATTGTGATATCAATTTGGGCCCCTCGGCATTGGTGTCACATTGCATTCAAGCATATGCCCATTCTGATCGTCACCATTGCATACGTTGCTATCTATTGAAGTTTTAGCCCAAATCTTCACTTCCATCCAAATAATGATACAATGTGACCTGCGTGGTGTCTAGGTGGCTAAAGTTTTTTTTGGGCCTATAAAATATGGTAACCTTCCAATATTATCCTAAATAATACAAGCACTGGAACATAGAAACATAGGACTTAGGAGCAGGCGTGGGCCACTCAGCCTATTCAACCATATCATGGCTGAATTATGGTCTCAACTCCACTTCACGGTCTGCACCCCCCTACTTCCCCCCTCACCTCCCACATTCCCCACAACCCCATAACCCCCTTGCCTGTCAAAAATCTGTCAAACTCACTGTCGTAGTGTGACCACTTTAAGGGGACGGGTTCCATGTACCATGTGATCAGCTCAGGGCCAATCACGCGGAGCGCGTGAACTCCGACTAATGGGGAGTCTGCGGGGCCCTTGGAGCAGGACCCCAGGCAGCATGGATCAAGACATGTTGTATAGTGTTCTGTGCCTATTGCTTAACTGCCTTTAATCAATAAACCCCTTTGTTAACTGCTGGGAGCCTCCAGTTTATGACTGGAGCCACCACATCAGCCATGAATAAATTCAATGGCCCAGCCCCCACTGCTTTCTGGGCGAAAGAATTCCACAAACAGCCCTCTTAGAGAAAATGAATTCCTCCTCATCTCCATGTTAAAAGGGAGACCTCTTAGTCATAAATTGAGTCACCTAATTCTAATCTCCTCCATAAAAGGAAAAACCCTTTGGTATCCATGTACCTACCAGGTCCACTCAGAATTTTACAGGCGGGATTCTCTGGTGCTTCTCAATGGCCCGCCACTCGCTGGTTGCAGGATTCTCTACCCCCGTCATTTGTCAATTGAATTTGCCATTGAAGTCACCCACGCCGCTGGGAAATCCATGGGTGGGAGTGCGCTGTTAGCAGGAAACGAGAATCCCAGTAGCTGGAAAATCTACATATTTCAATAAGATTATCACTTATTCTCATAAACTTCAATGGATAAAGTCCCAAACTGTTGAATCTTTCTTCGTGAAATAAGCCCTTCAGTTCAGTAATGGGTCAAGTGAACTTTTTTTTGAACTGATTCTAAAGCCTTTTTTCAAAGAAGGAGACCAAAAATGTGCATAGTATTCCAGTTGTGGTCTTACCAATGTCCTATAGCGTTGCAGTAAAACTTTACTATTTTTATGTTTCATTTCCTCTTGCAATAAGCACCAACATTTAATTTGCCTTCTTTTCACTTGCTGTACCTGTAAACTAACTTCTTTGTGATTCTTGTACCGGGATACCCAGATCCTGGTAGCACGGACCAGGCAGATTATGGCAGCACGGTAGCATAGTGGTTAGCATCAATGCTTCACAGCTCCAGGGTCCCAGGTTCGGTTCCCGGCTGGGTCACTGTCTGTGCGGAGTCTGCACGTCCTCCCCGTGTGTGCGTGGGTTTCCTCCGGGTGCTCCTGTTTCCTCCCACAGTCCAAAGATGTGCGGGTTAGGTGGATTGGCCATGCTAAATTGCCCGTAGTGTCCTAAAAAGTAAGGTTAAGGGGGAGTTGTTGGTTTACGGGTATAGGGTGGATACGTGGGTTTGAGTAGGGTGATCATTGCTCGGCACAACATCGAGGGCCGATGGGCCTGTTCTGTGCTGTACTGTTCTAAATTCTAAATTCTAAATCCTTCTATATCCCAGAGTTCTGCAACCTTTCTCCATTTAAACAGTAGACTGCATTTCTATTCTTTCTGCATGTCCATAGATCTATGAAGGCATCAGGACAGGTTATGGTGGTTAAGAAGGCATATAGGATACTAGCCTTTATTAACCGAGATATAGAATGTAAGAGCAGGAAGGTTATGTTGGAGCTATATAAAATGCTGGATAGGCCACAGCTGTATGCAGTTCTAGTCACCACACTATAGAAAGAAAGTGATTGCTTACAAGAGCGGATGCAGAGGAGATTTAGCAGAATGTTGCCGAGGCTGGAATGTTTCAGATATCAAGAGAGACTTGATATGCTGGGGTTGTTTTCCTTGGAAGGCTGTGAGGGGTTGGGGGGGGAACTGATTGAGATGGACAATATTATTAGGGGCATTGATAGGGCGGTCAGGAAGGAACCTTTCCCCTGAGTGGAGCGGTCAGTGGGGGGCCATAGATTTGAGGTAAGGGGGGGGATTCATCGGAAATGTGAGGTAAAACCTTTTCACCCAGAGGGTGGTGAGAATGGGGGCAGGATTCTCCCCGACCCGGCAGGGTGGGGGGTCCCGGCGTACCGGAGTGGCAAAACCACTCCGGGGTCGGGCCTCCCCAAAGGTGCGGAATCCTCCGCACCTTCAGAGGCTAGGCCGACGGGAAAGGGGCTTGGCGCCACGCCAACAGGTGCCGAAGGGCCTCCGCCGTGCGGTGCGAGTCGGCGCATGTGAGGGAGCGGCAGCACATGCTGCCGTTATCCTCGCACATACGCAGAAGGATTTGTTTCCGCAACGGGAATGGCGGAGGACCACTGCCTCCGGTGCGGAACAATAGAGTGTCCCCATGGCACAGGCCCGCCCGCGGATCGGTGGGCACCGACCGCAGGCTAGGCCACCGTGGGGGCACCCCCCGGGGCCATATCCCCCCGCGACCACCCCCAGGAACCCCGGAGCCCGCCCGCACTGCCAAGCTCTGCCGGTAAGGGACCTCCTCTAATTTATGCCGGCGGGACTGGCAAAGAACGTGCGGGACTTCGGCCCATCGCGGGCCAGAGAATTCGGTCAGCCCTGGAGCCCATTGAGTCACACCGGACCCTGCCATTCTCCGAGGCGGGCGGTGCGACTCATGCTGGTGCAATTTTGGGGGGGGCGGGAGAATTAGAAGGACGGCGGGGGCAGGATTCACGCCGATCCCCTGCGATTCTCCCACCTGGCAGGGGGGTCGGAGAATCCCACCCTATGCATCTCACTGCCTGAAAGGGTGTTAGAAGCGGGAACCCTCAGAACATTTAGGAAGTATTTAGATGAGCACTTGAAATGCCATAGCATACAAGGAGACGGGCCACATGCTGGAAAATAGGATTAGAGTAATTAGATGCTTGTTGGCCGGCGTGGACACAATGAGCTGAAGGGTTTCCTTCCATGCTTTAAAAACTCTTGACAACTTACTTTCATTCCTGTCTTGTCATCTGACCATACTCTGCTTTCTGTTGGTTGACCAATCCTCTACCCATGCTAATATATCTTCAGTCCCCTACACCATGCGCTCTTATCTTGTGTAGTAACCTTTGATGTGACACCTTACTAAATACCATTTAGAAATTAGTGCATCACGTCTACCGATACCCCTTTATCCATCATGCTTGTGACTTCCTTTCACTATATATGACAAATCCAAATAAACAAACATTATCACAGGACGAATAATGCCGGATAATAATTCTTTCAACAGCAGGATAGATATTTGTGGAGAATGTATTTATTTAACACTAATTCATTTGTATGTGCTGTATGGCAGTCAGATGTCGCATGATGACACAATTATTTCAAATACGAGTTTGTGAAATAACTGTTTTTATGTTGTATCATAAATATTTAGGAACTGCAATGTCAGTTGTGGGAGATTAAAATGTTTGGGATACGGAGCAAGGACAAGGTATTAAGTCACAGATCATCCACAATTTTATAGAACAGCATAAGATACTCAGGGCTTATTCCTGGTCCTGGGATTTATATTACCTTTCACCTTGCAACACTAATCTATCGCCCTATGTGGCCATTTCATTGTTAATAATCATGTTCAATATTCGGTGGGCGGCACAGTAGCACAGTGGGCAGCACTATTTCTTCACAGTGCCAGGGTCCCAGGTTTGATTTCCGGCTTCGGTCACTGACAGTGTGGAGTCTGCATGTTCTCCCTATGATCTGCGTGGGTTTCCTCCGGGTGCTCCGGTTTCCTCCCACATGTCCCGAAAGGCGTTCTGTTAGATGAATTGGATATTCTGAATTCTCCCTCTGTGTACCCGAACAGGCGCTGGAATGTGGCGACTAGGGACTTTTCACGATAACTTTAGTGCAGTGTTAATGTAAGCCTACTTGTGACAATAAAGATTATTATAAAGATTATGAGCTGGATTCTCCACAGCGCCACGGCAAAATTGTGTTTGACGCGGGGGCAGAGAATCAACGTTCGCGCCGAAATCGGGCCCGGCACCCGTTCGGTGATTCTCCAGGACCCGAGAATCGCTGTTTTCGCAAATTACTCCACACGACTGGGGGCCATTGCCAGAGGCCCACCCAGCAATCCTCCGCTCCCAACCTGCTGAGTTCCCGACGACGTGGAACTAACATGCTATGGCCGGTCGGGACTCTTCTGTGGCGACTGTGCCCCCCCTGGTGGGGTGGGGGGGGGGGGGGGGGGGGATGGGGGGGAAGGGGGGGCGGGAGAATCGGGCACCGAGGTGGGGGGGGGGGCCTTATGGGCAACCGGGGGACAGATCGGGTGGGTCGGATGCAAGGGCGCGCGGCCGATCAGGAGGGCCTACACCTTGCAGCTGCCTCCACGGTCCGAGTCCACTATGGCGCTCGCACAGCCGCTGGAGGCGGACTCAAAACCGGAAGTGCGGGGGCCCATATCCGCTGCTAAAGCTGCGTGAATCACTCTGGGTCCCTGCTAGCCCCCTGCAGGGCATTGAATCAGCTCAAACATTGTTCAGGAATCTTTGGCGTGAATCCCACATTCTTGATTGTCACGAATTTCCACAAGAAGTGTCATTAATCACAGGAAGTACCTTCTCGAGATTGGAAGTGCAAAAGCTAATGAGCTGCAAATCAGGTCCTGCCATCGGGATCCTGTTCTGCATGTTCCTCACCTCTGCACTGTATGAATGCTGTTTCCTTTTAATAAACGTCCTCAATTGTTGGACCAGAGAGAGCATATTGGCATTTTAAAAGTCTGCCTCAAAAGCCTGCAATACAGTCAGGCTTGGATTTCAAGGCTTGAGTTGGTTGGCCAAACGCTGCAAAACCAGCCGAGTCTGTATTGCGCTCGCCAATAAAGGTACATGCCTTACCTTTGTGCTCGGGATCTTTTCTTCGGAGCCTGTTCGCAGCTTTCTACTAACTAACATTGTGCTATCCACCCACTGATACAGGGTGCTACTTTCCAAAGGATTGGACTAGGCATGCAGATGAGAGCCGAAAGTTAGAATCTCTCTGGTCTCAAGGCGTTTGTGTCAGAACAATTTGCCACACACCATTTTACTTACCTACCTCAATAAGGACAGGATTCAGACTTCTACTAGAACATAAGACATTGCCCAAATCCAAATGAGATTGACACAATTCCTATTCAAATTAGAGGTGCAAAACCCGAACCAGATACCTTTGCATTAATAATACAAGTCTAGACATTTAATTGAGTAAAAGGGAAAAATCATGCGAAGCAGCAGAAGTTACATTGATTTTCGACATTTAATTTAAAAAACCCAGCATCGGAGACAGAGATCTGAGATACATTAATTTAGCCTTTCAAAACCTAAGCTGCTTCAAGTTCTACAATTGTGCAGGGACACAGAGTTTATCGCTAATCCAAATTCCATCAATTTTGTCATTCAACTAAATAGGTTTAAATTTATGCTAATCTGAATTCAATCTTCTTGTAACAAAACTAGTTCGAAACTTGATTAATTTGGCTAAGTTTCAGCTGAGATCGCTTTTATATTCCCGTTTTAGGACCAGATGGCTGGAGTTTCAACGCAATTTAATTGTGTTCGTTCTTTCTTCGTAATATTGAGGCCTGGGGTCTGAGTTTGAAATGCTGGAGTCGGCTCACATCGATATCACCACACCGAAAACTGGTTTGCTTGGTCATAACATCAGCGACACAAAGCTTCACATTTAGCATGAATCCAAAAGCTGAACACTGCAGATGCTGGAAATCCAAAATAAAATGCTGGGATTACTCAGCAGGTCAGACAGCACATGAGGAGAGCGAAACTGAGGTAATGTTTCAGGTTATGGCTCTTCATCAGAACTGAAGAGAGATCACCATCCTGTTTCTTGCTCCACAGTCGTTGCCTGACCTGCTGATCATTTCCAGCATTTTCTGGTTTTATTTAGTATTAACTCTCTGACATTAAACACAGGACAACACCAGAGTTGTCTATTCCGGACCATGGTGGACGCTCAGTTAGTGGGGGGGGGGGGGGGGGGGGGGGGGGTGTCGAGCAGCAGGGGAGGCAGGGAGCATACAGTGACCGACTCCTCCTTTTTCTGTGTTAAGTGCTGATTCAGGGTTGACAGTTATCTCCCTGCAATCCAAAATATTTCACAGCTGCAAACATCTGGACAGATCCAAACCATTCTTTCTCAGCTTCGCGTTACATTTTGAATTGTTTAGACTAACTGATGCATTGACAGTATTCAGCAATGCCTAACGCTCCTTTGAAAAATACTCAATAAAGAGGATAAGAGTTTCATGGGAAAATGCATGAGAAGACAGACTTGCTTGTTGCAATGTTGTTTTGCTAAGTATTAAATGGTCGCTATGGAAACAGTGTTAACTTTTTCATGGTATCATTTTCATCAACCACTTCGATTTGATTTTAAATATTTTAAAACACCTTTGTGGTCATATACTGGCCTTTTGAGTACTCTGAAGTGTAATGCATGCCTATCTCAAGTAATTTAAAAGACATTATAGGACAAAATAGCGTTCTATTTTCTGAAGCCTCACAAAATTACAGTTGAAGTTCAAGTGGAAACTTTGGACTTTCCATTTAATTTCCTTGCTGCTATTTCTTTGAAAATGTGCCAGTGAAAGCACCAGAGGTTACCGCCTCAGCTGTCATTGCTATGTAAGATGATCCATTATTAGTCTCTATTAGGCACACTCTAGAAGTAGAGCTATAATGGGCCCTTCAAAAACATCCGAGAAAGAATTCTGCCCCTCAAGTGCTGCGGATGTGCCACATTTCTACTTGACAACAGACGCTGCTGTAGCTCAACCACTCAAAAGAGCATTTAAGGGGTCAAGTGGGAAACAAAAGCACTACATTACTGAAGGTTGGGGTTTATGTATTTTGAATGGCTGGTAAGAAATGCCTTACGGAAAATAATCTGAAACTGAGATAACTGTCCGAGGTCGCAGCCCGCTGAAACAAATGACAGTCACCTATCACTAGCCTGAAACTGTATGGGCTCTTAACTCAGTAAGAAGTCTTACAACACCAGGTTAAAGACCAACAGGTTTGATTCAAACACGAGCTTTCGGAGCTGAGGAAGGAGCTGCGCTCCGAAAGCTCGTGTTTGAATCAAACCTGTTGGACTTTAACCTGGTGTTGTAAGACTTCTTACTGTGCTCACCCCAGTCCAACGCCGGCATCTCCACATCAGGGTTCTTAACTGGCATTGTTCTTTTAATATTCTGCGGGGAATAGATCCCATCTGTTTTCAAACTATCCATTTTTAAAAAATATATTAGGATGGAGTTATCTAGATCCACCAGTTTTTCAGGGAAGTGTACTGGAGTGGAATAGTCCAAAGAGATACTGTTGGAGTGTGCCAACTTTTGACAGAGGCAGTGAGACCAAACAGTCCTGAAAAAGATGGAAAGATGGTGCTCTCAGCCTCCATTAAACCACTCAGCAAGGACTGAGATGAACGAGTACATGGCTGTACTTCAAAGAGATCACTGCCAAGGATAAGGAATTAAAAAGGAGCAAACACACTCAAAGGTGCTATCTCCTCAATTTATATCATCCCGTGCGCAGCCACTCTTATTTGCTTAACAACTGAAATGAGGCATGCGATTAAAACATTTTGATAAAACAACTGTTCCACATAAAAAGAATAACATGAGAGTGGGGCCTAGCCCTGTACAGTACTTAGATGATACGCTGCTTGTCTTTGAAAACACTATTAGCAGCTTGGCCTAAGTGTGTTCTACTTAACACTCCAAACATCTGCCGAAGTGTATTTACAATAAAGAACATTCATTTTATGATATTACTAAGGAAATGGGGCAAGGCTAAAATCTGCCAGACTTTAATGGGTTTTCTGACATGCTTTGATTGAAATTGGAGTGCCTTTATGTGGACAGTTAAAAAGAATACTTTTGCCTTATCAGTGTGCCAGTACTTTAGACTAGACAATGGCCCCAGGAACTAATATGTTGAGAATTTACCATTTTACTGAATTTTAGTAAGAGATGCTCACAAGGATGTTGGCCGATTTGAATGACACTGGATCAAACTTATGTTCCAATGCACTTGCTTTATTAACTTATGGACTACTTTTTAAAAGATAAATGCATTGCCAAATTATGGTAAGGGGAGGCAAACGCTTAACCAGCTCACACAAGACACTTGTAGCCCTCAAAACCTCTAATGAGGACCAATGCTTCATCTCCCAAGGTAGCCTTGAGAACTCAACTCCTGCGAATGAATAATGTTCCTTTATTTTTTTCTGCTAAGTGCACTCAAGCAGGAACGTATGACTTTTGGGATCCCACAATCTGAAATGTGAATAATTGGAGCTCTGTAAAAATGTCAAGCGTGACCTAAGATTAGCTGCACTGTTATTAGAAAATTCAATTACATTTTCACCACCCCCCCCCCCCTCCAAATGGCTCGAAAATTATGTCAATGGATTTTTAAAAAAACAGATGTGTTGAAAAGTTGTTGGAAGCATTAAAATATAATCAGTTTTAAAGAGGGATTCCAGCTCAATGAGATTGTGACATGCTACAAATGTCTGTAGATTAGTAGCATTGCCTTGTAAACAAAGGGAATTCTGCAACTCTGTTGAAACTGATAACAGGGTTTCTGAAATGGGTTCAAATACTTTACAAACTGCTAACTGGGACGTTTTCCCAATTCTAGCCCAACTAATTGTTACCTTGGCACGTGCTTCCTCTTTCTTCATATCCAGCATTGCACAGGCACTTCCCTATTGGCACCAGCCATTCTCCATCAGTGCTGCAATACATCCTGGGTGGGTCCTCCTCCTTGGAATGATTGACACAGGAACCACGCACCTCCACAAGGGACAGTGAGTCCACCCCAGGCACTGTATCTGGGAACATAGCCAGGTTCCTGGTGATGAAAGGACACTTCTTGAAGAAGACACGCACCGACACCAAAGCAACACAGGCACCAACATCCTGAAAGGCCAAATAGAATCCTTTCTTGTTGATTGGCCCAACCTCGCGGACCTCAGTGTTCAGCTTGAGGATTCGATCGCCCAGGTCCATCTGGGTGAAACTCTCGTCTGCAGCAATGGTGTCAATTTTTACAAACTGGCTTTCTCGAAACCTAACAATTTGATCTTCATCGGACTCCATGTAATAAAGGTTGAAAGTTTCTTTACAGGATCCCAGGACCAAAGGGATGCTGTTGCAGTCCCTCAAAGTGAACTTAAGCTCGACATAAACTTTCTGAGCAGAGTTCCGTGGAATCCAATTTGTCCGCAGCCAGTTGTTCTGGTTGGGCTCCATCACATTGCAGACCTGGTAGGTGCGGATGGGTATGTAGTGCTCATCCACTCCACTGATTTCTTCCCACTGAAAAGAAAATTGAAGAAAAATTACAACATTGCAAATTTGAAACTTAAAGCTTCTTCATGTGGGCGTACATCCCTTTTCTACTTAATGTTTTCCCAATGCAACTTTCCTGGAACATTAGTTATGGCCATATATACCACAAGAAAGCACAACAGCGCCTATACTTCCTCAGGAAACTAAGGAAATTCGGCATGTCCACATTACCTCTTACCAACTTTTACAGATGCATCATAGAAAGCATCCTATCTGGCTGCATCACAGCCTGGTATGGCAACTGCTCGGCCCAAGACTGCAAGAAACTTGAGAGAGTCGTGAACACAGCCCAGTCCATCACACGGACCTGCCTCCCATCCATTGGCTCCATCTACACCTCTCGCTGCCTGGGGAAAGTGGGCAGCATAATCAAAGACCCCTCCCACCCGGCTTACTCACTCTTCCAGCTTCTTCCATCGGGCAGGAGATACAAAAGTCTGAGAACACGCACGAACAGACTCAAAAACAGCTTCTTCCCCACTGTTAACAGACTCCGAAACGACCCTCTTATGGACTCAGCTGATTAACACTACACCCCTGTATGCTTCACCCAATGCCGGTGTTTATGTAGTTACATTGTGTATCTTGTGTTACTCTATTATGTATTTCCTTTATTTTATTTTCCTGTACTTAATGATCTGTTGAGCTGCTCGAAGAAAAATATTTTTCACTGCACCTCGGCACACGTGACAATAAACAAAATCCAAATCCAATATTCAATTGAACTCCAAAGAAAGAAACCAAAGTTTCCAAACTGGACAGACTGCCAGTAATGCAAAGAAAAATGAGTGCAATTTGACATTCTGACACAGGTCCATTTAATTAATAGCATACCGTGCTGCATTAATACAGCAGACTTAAGACAGACATTGGCCGCAATTTTCCGTGGGTGCAAATCTCATATTGGCCAGAGACTCACGCGAGAGGGTCATAACAGGATTTGCCCCCCTGCACCCCCCCCCCCCCCCCCCCCCCCCCCCCCCCCCCCCCCCGCCCACCACCAGCGGCATCATCAGGTTTACGCGCAGGGAGGGCAAGAACACCGGATCTAAACCAATTTACACATTCACGGCAAACGTTCCCAACTGCCATTGTGCCGTGACTCCAATGAGAATCACTATTGGTCTCCAAAAATGGAGACCAGGTGTGATAACCACACCAAGGACTTGGATGCCATTGTAGCCCCCAGGTGGTCAGTGACATGGCAGGGCAATACCCTGGCACTGCCCCCTGGCAACCTGGCAGTGCCAACCAGGCATTGGCAGGGCTAAGGGATGGGGCATGAAGGGGCGGTGCCTGAAGAGGGCAGGGCCCAAGGGGCATGGCCTGAAGGGACAGAGCTTACAGGCTAGGAGAGTGGGCAGATGAAATACAATATCGAAAAATGTAAGGCTATGCACTTTGGAAGGAGGAAAGGAGGCATAGACTATTTTTTAATTGGGGAAATGCTTAGGAAATGAGAAGAAAGGGACTTGGGAGTCCTTCTTCATGATTCTCAGGTTCAGTCGGCAGTTAGGAAGGCAAATGCACTGTTAACATTCATGTCAAGAGGGCTAAAACATAAGACCAGGAATGTACTTCTGAGGCTGTATAAGGCTCGGGTCAGACCCCATTTGGAGTATTGTGAGCAGTTTTGGGCCCCGCATCTAAGGAAAGATGTTCTGGCCTTGGAAAGAATCCAGAGAAGGTTCACAAAAATGATCCCTGGAATGAAGACCTTGTCATATGAGGAAAAGTTGAGGACTCTCGGTCTGCACTTGTTGGAGTTTAGAAGGATGAGAGGGGATTATATTGAAACATAAAGGATACTGCGAGGCCCGGATAGAGTGGATGTGGAGAGGATGTTTCCACTCGTAGGAAAAACTGGAACCAGAAGCCACAATCTCAGATAAAGGGACAATCCTTTAAAACAGATATGAGGAGGAATTTCTTCAGCCAGAGGGTGATGTATCTGTGGAACTCTTTGCCGCAGAAGGCTGTGGAGGCCAAATCACTGAGTGTCTTTGAGACAGAGATAGATAGGTTCTTGATTAATAAGGAGATCATGGGTTATGGGGAGATGGCAGGAGAATGGGGATGAGAAAAGTATCAGCCATGATTGAATGGTGGAGCAGACTCAATGTGTCAAGTGGCCTAATTCTGCTCCTATGTCTTGTGGTCTAAGTGTGGGAAGATCTCGACAGAAAGCTTGCTTGCTTCTCTGGGCAGCAACAAGTCGGTTTTCAGTCAGAACCTGACACTGGGAAAATCCATCCATCATTCCTGATTGAGCTTCCATTTCAAACAACCACCACCAACATCCCGCCCGACTACAATCCTGGAGTTTGAAAGATGAAGGCTGGGCTGATGGTGAGGGATGATTGTTAACTGCCAGCTGCCTGTTTCTCACCAAAGAAATAGATGGCCAGAAGTTGAAATTTGGGAGAGGGTGCAACTCAGCCTGCGATCCACCTGATGCAAATTTCAGAATGAAGCGGGCAGAAAGTTGACATACTGGGGTCTTCATTCACGTGCTCTACCCGTCCAAGGTGCAAGGCAAAAAATAGCTCACACTCCCATCCAGTGGGCAGCCTTTCTGACCTTGTATGCATTATGGGTAGAAGTTGAAGGTCACTCATCCAATAAATCAAGTACTGCAAAAACCAAATAGTGGAATTGGAGAACACGTTTGGAATCCTTTCATTAATTCACAAACTTGCCCGGACCATCACTGTCAACTTTAAATAAATCAACATACCCAAAATATTTAATAGCTCGAAGAGTTTTATACCCTGAGGGGTTGTTTTCATCTGGAGACAGAGTCATGTAATGTGTTCAATGATAATATTGTATGTTTTGGATTCAGCCATTGAAAAATATGCCTTTTGTTGACTCTATTTTGATAAAAAGTGACTGAAAAACAGACCTTGTTAAAGCAGATGCTCCTTCTGCTACAGTGGTAAACCTCTTTCAGTTTCTTTCCCCAGGAGACAATAAGCAAGCTTTCTGATTTCAGGATTAAATCTGATCATTAACATTCACATTAGCTCCTTTTGGAATTATTCTTAGTGACGACAGTTGCAAGCATTTATTATTTACTTGCTCCTTCTGAGATGGATTAAACCTGAGGTTTTCCAATCACACCCAGTCTGAGCTGCTCCACAGTCCAAGAAAATATATTTGTTCAAAATTGATATTCCCCAATTTTTTGAACCAAATGCAGGTTTAAAACAAAATTCCCCCCAAATCAGGAAGCCTAATAATGAGGCTTGCTGGGCTGAATTTGATGGGGAATGGGTGGGGTGGGGATGTGGAGAGGTGAGGTGGGCTGGTGCTGGGTGACTGGGAGGTTGGGGGGGGGGGGGTTATTGCTCGTCTTCCCAACAGAAATGTTGGATGTCAGCCAATCTGCGTTAACCAATGGTCCCGCAGCAATAACACACAGCGTTCGGCATTAATGAGCTGAGAGTGTGAATTCTGCTTCTTAGCGGGAGAAAGTCCCACTCTTCAGCGCCGCCGGCTGTCCCTACAGTGCCGGGACTCGGCAATGGCCGCTGCTCGGACTGCAAACAGTCGAACAGGTGAAGGTAGCCATGGCCTTGATAGTCAGGAGAGTCCCATGTTTTGGACAGGGAATAGTTGGGGAGCCGAGGGAGGAGGGAAAGAGGGCTGGGGTGGGGGTATTTTGTAGGCCATGTGGGGAGGGAAAAAGGGGAGATATCCTTGTTGGGGGGAGTGGGGGAGGCACTTCCCTTGACGGGCACAGGGCACACCACAAAAGGCGCACGTCCCTTCCTTCCAATGTTAAAAGCAGCTCACTATTTACTGCCCGATACCAGGCGCCTGCCCACACCCGGCCATATTATGGCTTATTATTTGGGTTATTCGGCTTGGTAACAAGCTCAATTTACTTTTAAATATTTCTTTAAAAATGGTGGTTGGGCTGCTGATTTTGGTTCTTATCTACCATATTCTGATGGACAACTCAGGATATGTGTGGTGGGCCCGTCACCCCGTATACTTATCTTCCCCCCCCAACCCCCTTCCATGCTGAAAACATATCTGGGGGGGAGCTGTAAAATTCAGCCTACTGTTCCTGACTGTTTTGTTACTCGAGACTACGGTACCTACATTTGCAACGTACCTTGAAAAAGGAATCAGGTCAAAATTTACTGATTGGAGTACTGTCCACCCATTATTATTTTGGATGAATTGTTTTGTGTAATTAGGTGTTGCTAATGTGTTTACATCATGGAGTTGCCAGGCAGCTACACCAGGAATATAATTCAGGAAACTCGTGCACGTCAACATCTTGTGTTATGTTTTGACATTTGTTGGTGTGAGAACCCTTCAAACTTTGTCCTTTTGTTTCAATTAATGTAACACTTCATTATCCCGGTGAGATACCACATCTGTTATCAGTCTTTAGTACAAATGGACAAGGACAGTGTACAAGTCACTTTGAGCCCTGACTAAAGCTGTGCAACTGCTGGAAGCTGAAAGCACATTAAGACCACTTATTGTGGTCTTGCAGGTTGTGGGTTGCCGTGCAAGGAACTGCATCAAAACTTGCCTGTCTGCATTTGGAATTCCATTCAAGTTTATCATTGCTCATAGTAAAATAATACCATCATTATTAAAGATGAGAATAGGAGAGATCAGAAACCCAAAAATACGATAATGAACAGTCAATGTGGATTTCAAAAAGGAAAGTTTTGCTTGGCCAAACTCGTTGAATTTTTTGAAGAGAGAGAACAGACGAGGGTATTGTGGTAAATGTAATTTATCTGGATTTTCCAAAAAAGGCCTTTTATGAGACAGTGCATAGTGGACTAATGTATAAGGTCAGAAAATGCAAACTCAGGGGATATGTAGCAGACAGGATTTCTATGTGGCAAGACAGAAAGCAGAGAATAGGAGTAAAGGACAGTTGGACAAAGCATATGCAGTAGGTAGGAAGTGGGCTGGGACCACTGCTGTTCACAATTTATACTCATGTTTTAGACTTTAGAATCAAAAATACAATTTCTGAATTTGCAGATGACATCAAATTAGTGGAGGCGGGTGAGGATGGAGGTGTGTGGGTGGTGCTTATTAGTCAATACGGAGGAGAACTGTAAAAAAAATGACAAGATATTAACAAGCTTGCAGAGTGGGTATGGAATTGGCAATTGAATTTCAACAGAGATAAATGTGAGATTTTGGCAAGAAAAATATCAATATTGCATCTTAGAAAATAAGAGGGCTCGGGGGTACAAATGCAAAAATCACAAAAAGTAGCAACAGAGTAACAAAGCCATAAGAAAAAACAAACCAAGCACTAGGTTCTACATTTTGAGGTGTAGAACTGAAAAGTAAAGAAGTTATGCCAAACCTATATCAATCCTTGGTTAGATAACACATGGGTCGGAATATTACAGCCCGCCCATGGCGGAGGAAGCTTGCCACTGGCTGCCAGTGGGACCTTCCGGTTCTGCCGATGTCGATGGTCATTTGCGTGGCTTGCCGGTCCCACCACCGGGGAACTCATGGTCGGAATCAACTTTGGCGAGACTGGAAGATCCCATTGTTCATGTACTGCATGCAATCTGCGTTTGAAAGGTGAGAGAGGCATTGGAGATAGTGCAAAACTGGTTTATCAAGATGACACCTGAAATGCAGTTATAGCAGCCAGGAGAGGATGTGTTTCTTCTGAGACTAAGGGTAGCCACAGATGTTTTAAAATTATGAGAAGTTTTGATAAAGGAGGCACAAGATTCCATTTGTGGGGAAGATCATAATGTGATGCCGTCTGTATAAGATAGTCACCAAGAAGCCAAATAATGAATTCCGAAGAATTCAAAAGAACATGGAACTTGCTATTGCGTGAAGTGATTGAAGTGAACAGCATAGATGGATTGAAGAGGAGGTGAGGCAAGCAGAAGAGGGAGAAGGGGATAGAGGGCCTTGCTCATAGATAGATGAGGAAAGATGGAAAGAGGTTTGAGTGGAGTTTATACACTAGCAAGGTCTAGTTGGATGAATGGCTTGTTTCAGAAGAGTATATCCTTTGTAAGCTAGTCCTTTCCATATACAATATTCCAAGCATATTGGGTATTAAAATTTCCCCCCAAAATGGATGCAGGGATTGTGATGAGCGACATATCACACAAAGCCTGTGTGCTGCCTACGTATTATGATAGTGGTGTGAAGCCCAGTATTAACAGTGATGCTGAGTGGGCTGTATGCCTCAGGAGGGGGCCCAGGTTCATGCAAGCAGTGTTTAAAGCTCCAGTCTGGCTAAAGCAGCTGGTGCATGTCATAGTGGAAGAGTTGATGAACAGAAGGAGGAATGGAAATGGTGCAGCAGCCCAGGGAGCGTGTCCCAAGGTTCTCCAATCCAGCACTGGAGGCCCTCATACTGGAGGTTGATGGGAAGTCCACTTCCCTCAGGAGGCCGGAGATCCTCCAGGCAGAAACTACAAAGGCAGTGGGAGCTAATTAGACATCATTCACTCTGACGTCCTGGATGGATTGGTGTAAAATGTTCAATATCCTCACACAAATCGTCAAGGGCAGTGAATGCACCTTCGGGGCTTTTCACAGAACTTGGGGCCCATCCTTTCCATTGTGGAAATGGTGGCAAACTCCCTGAGAACACTTGCACACCTGACCATGATTGTGTTTGATGATCAATGCCTCAGCTTCCATTGCAACACAAGCAGAAGTCATCCAATGCCTAAGCACTGCAGTGGATGCTCAGACTGAGGTCATGCAGCTTGTTGACATGTAGTCTCAGAGCTCAGGGCCCAAGGAGCTTTCAGTGTCTCATAGCAGTTCACCAATCTGTGCTCTAGCAGAGAATTAGGATCACTGAGGTACTTCTCTCAGGCAGTGGCTTTGTGGGAAAGGAACCTATGTCAACAATGGCTCAATTGGTAGCACTCTTTCCTCTGAGTCACAAGATTTTGGGATGTCCCAGTACTGAGAAGTCATGAGCATAAAAATCAAGATTGACACTCCAATGCAGTACCAAGGGAGTGCTACACTGTCACACGTGTCACTTCTGAAGTGTCATCTGCTCAAGTGGGTGTAAAAGATCTCCTGGCATCACTTTGAAGCAGAGCACGGTGTTATCCACGGTGACTGGCCAATATTTACCCCTCAATCAACATCACAAGCAACAGATTAGCTGGTCCTTATCACATTGCTGCTTGTGAGAATTTGTGGTGTGTAAATTGACTGCGACATTTCTTACATTTAACAAGTGACAGTTTTTAACGTTGCGCTATATCTCAGCATCGACTGATGCACAGCCAAAGGTATCCTGCACCAGGCAGAATCTAACTATCCTGATAAAGTCATGTGCACGCTCCATCTGCTTCTCTCTGGGCAGACAGACCATAATGAACTCCCCCATCAACCTCTCTGATGCACCTGTGGATAGCAAACTGAGAATTTGCACACATCTCACCTATTGCAGCCTGGAAGAATTCTGATGTGAAGAAATTCAGACCCACGGGCACTTCACAGCCCCTGGCAACCCTGCACCAAAGCTGCAGATCTGATTGCAAGAAGTCAGAGAAGTCACAGAATTCCTACACTGTAGAAGGAGGCCATTTGGCCCATTGGGTCTACACCCAGGCCCAATCCTCCATCCTATCGTTGTAACCCCACCTAACCTGCAGATCCACGGACACAAAGATGGAATTTTAGCATGGCCAATCCAACTAACCCGCACATCTTTGGACTGTGGGAGGAAACCGGAGTACCCAGAGGAAACCCACGCAGCCACAGGGAGAACATGCAAATTCCACATAGACAGTCAACCAAGGTTAGAATTGAACATGGGTCCCTGGCGCTGTGAAGCAGCAGTGCTAACCACTGTGCCCTCGTCCACAAGAGGTGCTGGAGTTCTGGGAACACCTCCTTTGAGAAGTGCAGATGTTATGCATGCGGTTAGCCTGCACCTGGGAGAGGGCCGCGGGGGGGGGGGGGGGGGGGGGGTGTGAAGAGAGGGGGGCTGGTGATGTGTGTGAGGTAGAGGGGAATAAATTTCTGGCTGCTGCTCCTTGCTTAGGTGGAGGAAGTGAAACATTCCCGGAAAATCCTGGATGGATAAGACTTTCTGTTGAGAGACCTTTCCTCTTCCCTCTGTCAGCACTTGTCCTTTTCTTTGATGTCTCTCCTCCATCCTCCTTGCTGGATCCAGCCCCTGGTGAATGGTAACTATAACATCCATGACTGTCAAGAACCCTTGCAGTCACAAGCAGCACCTTCTCCACACGCAGCACCACTTGCTGCAGACTTCAGTCAATTTAACCAACTCCACAAAACATTCAGCTGTTCCACAAACCCAAACAGAGCTTGTTGAAACTAGTCATTACCGAACCTGTAAATTGTTAAATGACCCTAAAGTCTTTCTGACGTTGAGTGCATGTATCTGACCAGTCAGCTCAAGAGGTTTGACGCTGTCAATCGCTTTATGAAAGAGCACTCTGGAATAAGGACCGTCTCAGGACTCTACTCCAGTTCTTGGAGATTTATGGGTACTATATGGAGCAGAGAAGTTGCCCCACACAATTTGTATCATCATTTGTGAGAAATAAGCTCACAATTCATTAGATTTAATGACTTATTTGTGGGATCCACAACTGTTCAGTGGGTGAGAGCACCGGCGTTGCCTGGTGAGGGGATTATAATTGCCCCACTTGCCCCTTCAGGTAAGTAGACAAAATAACAACTTGGGTTCTGGCTATTGAGCTGGAAACCTGCTGGAAGTTGTGTATGAGTGTCAGAAGAACAACAAAGAACAAAGAAGGAATTCAAATTTGCCCACTACAAAAACCAAAAACATTACAGCACAGGAACAGGCCCTTCAGCCCACCAAACCTGTGTCGATCCAGATTCCTTATTTGATCAAATAGTGTACCAGTGATCACTTGTAAATAGAATGGGCACAAAGGAGGGTACTGGAGTGCTGCTACAGCCTACAAGATTTTATCTCACCATGGGGTACAGATTTATGGTAGTTTGCAAAAGTAGCAATGGAGACATGAGGCAAAATGTTTTCACACAGCAAATGGTTAAGATCTGGGGTGCACTGCCTGAGACTGTGGTGGGAGCAAGTTCAAACAAAATTAAAAGGAGGCACGTGCAGGGTTACAGGTAAAAGGCAGGAGAATGGTACTAGGTGAGTTGCTAATTCGGGGGGGGGGGGGGGGGGGGTCAGCACAGACATGACAGGCCAAATGGTCTCCTTCAGCTCTGTAACATTTCAGTGATTCTATGATCCTGTGCATCAGAATTTCCCGGAAAAGAAGCAATAAAATGGAGGGGGGAAAAAATCCAGGTTCTTGTCTCTGTCACGGACAGTATTTATGTGTTTTCTTACTGTCTATGATCAGTGTATTCTGTCTGTCAGTGTGTGTGTGTGTTTTCTTACCCTCAAGAGTGATTGTAACAATTTGCAACAAGCTTTTTGTGAAATTAAAAAAATAAGGAAAGTCACTTGCCTTCGAAGTTTAAAAATTCACTCGACTGAGCCACACATTCACACACAGGTGAGGGGGAACATATATAATGACAATTTATGGTTGTCTCAGTCTCTTTCATAGCAGGCCTGTATTTCTTAGATGAGTGAATGCTTTGTTTGAAGTGAAGTTCTTGTAAAGCAGGGGGATTTTTAGCGATCTGCAAAGCCTCTTGTCAGCAAATTTGTAGGAGGTTGCTTCTCAGGTGAACTTGCAGTCAGTACAGGTTGGAGAGGAGTCTTTCTCCCACCTTCAGGTCATAGATGTTTATTATATTAGCTGCTTAGTGACTTGCAGCTGGTTTGATAGCTGTCTGATGGATTTCCTTCCACATGACAGTTTCATGTTACTTTAAAAGCCAGCAACAAACATGGCTGTTGCACCATGTGGCGTGTTCTAAGTTCAAAGTCCTTTTCCAAATAAAGTGGATGGCCAAGTTGATTAAAGAGCCTGTGCGCTGACTTTCACATCCTGAGAGTTTGAGACCGATGGTGTATTTTATCTGAATGACCCATTCAATTTTAAATTATGCTTTTGAATTTGTTTCAGGAAAAGGCATTGAGTCAGCATCAGTTCCCAAAGTTCCTTTATTTCCCCCCCCCCCCCCCCCCCCCCCCGAGACAGGGGAGTATTGCAATCAACAAGAGAAGTCAGGTGATCCTCAGGCAGTCTTTGTTTTGTAGCCTTTTGTGTATAAGTTCATAATGTACTGGAACATGACACCAAATTCCAAACAATTACATATAGAATGCATATGTAATGTGGGATTCAAAAAAACAATTCAATAAGAATACAATAATGAGGGTTTTATGATTCCTGACATCAGATGGTGAATGGGTTTGTTGCCTCTCACAATTTTTAATTGGTACAGCAGAATTTTCATCCGTTTTCCAATGATTCAGCTTGCCGGTGATCTGCCCCAAATGTCACGGTCCTGTTGTATAAGCAATGTCATGAACCACAGCTGCTGACCCCAGTCTCCTTCAGTCTGACATAAATGCAAATGACAGACCGAAAGAAATTCAATTAATTTGGGCTATTTGCAATGTATTTGTGTTCATCGCTGTGCATACAGTTGTGCCAGACCACAGCCTAGATATTTGCAGCTATCTGCCAGACAATCACTCTGGCACATTCATTTCCTGCCTTCTTGTGGCAGGATGGGACTTGGCCTGGCCTCGTGATTCAAGCCAACAGAAATCACTGGATAATTACACAACCTGGAAGCTTCCTATCAACTTGTCAACTGCCCCAGGAGCCTCGCACACACCATCATGCCTCCCGTCACAGCCTTCGTCAGATCGGCCTTCTTGAAAGTGAACCCACGGAAAGCAAAGGGTTCTGATGGAATCCCTGGTTGTGCACTCCGATCCTGCGTGGACCAACTAGCGGGTGTGTTCGCGGACATCTTCAACCTCTCCCTGCTCTGTTCTGAGGTTCCCACCTGCTTCAAGAAGACCACCATCATACCAGTGCCAAAGAAGAACCAGGCAACGTGTCTCAATGACAACCGTCCGGTGGCCCTGACCGATCATAATGAAGTGCTTTGAGAGGTTGGCCATGAGACACAGCAACTCCCAGAATGCCTTGATCCACTGCAGTTCACATACCACCACAACCGGTCCACAGCAGACGCTAGCTCCCTGGCCCTACACTCATCTCTGGACCATCGCGACAACAGGACTCCTACGTCAGACTTCTATTCATTGACCACAGCTCCGCCTTCAACGCCATAATCCCAGCCAAACTCGTATCAAAGCTCCAAAACCTAGGACTTGGCTCTCCCTCTGCAACTGGATCCCTGACTTCCTGACCCATAGACCACAATCAGGAAGGATAAACAACACCACCTCCGCCACGATAGTCCTCAATAGTGGGGCCCCGCATGGCTGCATACATAACTCCCTATACACACATGACTGTGTGGCAAAATTTGGCTCCAACTCCATCTACACGTTTGCTGATGACACGACCATAGTGTTCGGGTCTCGAACAACGATGAGTCAAGGTACAGGAGGGAGATAGAGAACTGAGTGGCATGGTGCAATGACAACAATCTCTCCCTCAACCGCAATAAAACTAAGGAGCGGGTCATCGGCTTCAGGTAGCAAAGTATCGTACACACCCCTCTCTGCATCAATGGTGCCGAGGTGGAGATGATTGTCAACTTCAAACTTCTAGGTGTGCGCTTCACCAACAATCTGTCCTGGTTCACTCACATTGATGCTACAACCAAGAAAGCACAACAGCACCTATACTTCCTCAGGAAACTAAGGAAATTTGGCACGTTCACATTGACTCTTACCAATTTTTACAGATGCATCATAGAAAGCATCCTATCTGGCTGCATCACAGCTTGGTATGGCAACTTCCCGGTCCATGACCGCAAGAAAGTACAGAGAATCATGAACACAGCCCAGTCCAACATGCAAACCAACCTCCCATCCATTGACTCTGTCTACACCTCCCTCTGGCTTGGGAAAGCGGGCAGCCAGTTTATTTTCTCTTCCAACCTCATCCATCGGGCAGGAGATACAAAATTCTGAGACAATGCACTAACAGATTCAAAAACAGCTTCTCCCCCGCTGCTACCAGACTCCTGAATGACCCTCTTATGGACTGAAGCATGGTTAAAGGATGGTCACGACTGGGAGTTAAATATCCGAGGGTATCAAACTATTCGGAAGGACAGAGTGGATGGTAAGGGAGGTGGTGTTGCTCTGTTATTTAAGGATGACATCCGGGCAATAGTAAGGGATGACATCGGTGCTATGGAGGATAAGGTTGAATCCATTTGGGTGGAAATCAGGAATAGTAAGGCGAAAAAGTCACTGATAGGAGTAGTCTATCGGCCACCAAATAGTAACGAGATGGTGGGGCAGGCAATAAACAAAGAAATAACTGATGCATGTAGAAATGGTACAGCAGTTATCATGGGGGATTTTAATCCACATGTCGATTGGTATAACCAGGTTGGTCAAGGCAACCGTGAGGAGGAGTTTATAGAATGTATCCGCGATAGTTTCCTAGAACAGTATGTAATGGAACCTACGAGGGAACAAGCGGTCCTAGATCTTGTCCTGTGTAATGAGACAGGATTGATTCATGATCTCATAGTTAGGGATCCTCTCGGAAGGAGCGATCACAATATGGTGGAATTTAAAATACAGATGGAGGGTGAGAAAGTAAAATCAAATACTAGTGTTTTGTGTTTAAACAAAGGAGATTACAAGGGGATGAGAGAAGAACTAGCTAAGGTAGACTGGGAGCTAAGACTTTATGGTGGAACAGTTGAGGAACAGTGGAGAACCTTCCAAGCGATTTTTCACAGTGCTCAGCAAAGGTTTATACCAACAAAAAGGAAGGACGGAAGAAAGAGGGAAAATCGACCGTGGATATCTAAGGAAATAAGGGAGAGTATCAAATTGAAGGAAAAAGCATATAAAGTGGCAAAGATTGCTGGGAGATTAGAGGACTGGGAAATCTTTAGGGGGCAACAGAAAGCTACTAAAAAAAACTATAAAGAAGAGTAAGATAGAGTATGAGAGTAAACTTGCTCAGAATATAAAAACAGACAGAAAACGTTTTTACAAATATATAAGGCAAAAAAGAGTGGCTAAGGTAAATATTGGTCCTTTAGAGGATGAGAAGGGAGTTTTAATAATGGGAAATGAGGAAATGGCTGAGGAACTGAACAGGTTTTTTGGGTCGGTCTTCACAGTGGAAGACACAAATAACATGCCAGCGACTGATAGAAATGAGGCTATGACAGGTGAGGACCTTGAGAGGATTGTTATCACTAAGGAGGGAGTGATGGGCAAGCTAATGGGGCTAAAGGTAGACAAGTCTCCTGGCCCTGATGGAATGCATCCCAGAGTGCTAAAAGAGATGGCTAGGGAAATTGCAGATGCACTAGTGATAATTTACCAAAATTCACTAGACTCTGGGGTGGTCCCGGTGGATTGGAAATTAGCAAACGTGATGCCACTGTTTAAAAAAGGAGGTAGGCAGAAAGCAGGAAATTATAGGCCAGTGAGTTTAACTTCGGTAATAGGGAAGATGCTGGAATCTATCATCAAGGAAGAAATTGCGAGGCATCTGGATAGAAATTGTCCCATTGGGCAGACGCAGCATGGGTTCGTTAAAGGCAGGTCATGCCTAACTAATTTAGTGGAATTTTTTGAGGACATTACCAGTGCAGTAGATAACGGGGAGCCGATGGATGTGGTATATCTTGATTTCCAGAAAGCCTTTGACAAGGTGCCACACAAAAGGTTGCTGCATAAGATAAAGATGCATGGCATTAAGGGTAAAGTAGTAGCATGGATAGAGGATTGGTTAATTAATAGAAAGCAAAGAGTTGGGATAAATGGGTGTTTCTCTGGTTGGCAATCAGTAGCTAGTGGTGTCCCTCAGGGATCCGTGTTGGGCCCACAATTGTTCACAATTTACATTGATGATTTGGAGTTGGGGACCAAGGGCAATGTGTCCAAGTTTGCAGATGACACTAAGATGAGTGGTAAAGCGAAAAGTGCAGAGGATACTGGAAGTCTGCAGAGGGATTTGGATAGGTTAAGTGAATGGGCTCGGGTCTGGCAGATGGAATACAATGTTGACAAATGTGAGATTATCCATTTTGGTAGGAATAACAGCAAACGGGATTATTATTTAAACGATAAAATATTAAAGCATGCCGCTGTTCAGAGAGACTTGGGTGTGCTAGTGCATGAGTCACAGAAGGTTGGTTTACAAGTGCAACAGGTGATTAAGAAGGCAAATGGAATTTTGTCCTTCATTGCTAGAGGGATGGAGTTTAAGACTAGGGAGGTTATGTTGCAATTGTATAAGGTGTTAGTGCGGCCACACCTGGAGTATTGTGTTCAGTTTTGGTCTCCTTACTTGAGAAAGGACGTACTGGCGCTGGAGGGTGTGCAGAGGAGATTCACTAGGTTAATCCCAGAGCTGAAGGGGTTGGATTATGGGGAGAGGTTGAGTAGACTAGGACTGTACTCGTTGGAATTTAGAAGGATGAGGGGGGATCTTATAGAAACATTTAAAATTATGAAGGGAATAGATAGGATAGATGCGGGCAGGTTGTTTCCACTGGCGGGTGACAGCAGAACTAGGGGGCATAGCCTCAAAATAAGGGGAAATAGATTTAGGACTGAGTTTAGGAGGAACTTCTTCACCCAAAGGGTTGTGAATCTATGGAATTCCTTGCCCAGTGAAGCAGTTGAGGCTCCTTCATTACATGTTTTTAAGGTAAAGATAGATAGTTTTTTGAAGAATAAAGGGATTAAGGGTTATGATGTTCGGGCCGGAAAGTGGAGCTGAGTCCACAAAAGATCAGCCATGATCTAATTGAATGGCGGAGCAGGCTCGAGGGGCCAGATGGCCTACTCCTGCTCCTAGTTCTTATGTTCTTATGTTCTTATGAACTGATCTCTCCACACATCTTCTCTACTGAATAGTACCACACTCCATATGCTTCACCCGATGTCTATATCTATGTATTTACAGTGTGTAGCTATCATATGTCTTATATTTTTCATGTATGGAACAATCTGTCTAGACTTTATGCAGAACAATATTTTTCACTGTACCTCGGTACACGTGCCAATAAACTCAAATCCAATCCAAATCCAAACAAGCAAGGGGCAAGATCGCCCGCTGGGTCACCCAAGGGGAGGATTCCAAAGATTGATGGGGTATGGTGGGGAGGAATAGACCTCTCTATCCTCAAGTCTACTCCACCATTCAATAAGATCATGGTTGATCTGATTGTAACCTCAACTCGACATTCCTGCCTTCCCCCGATAACTTTTCGCTGCCCTGTTCAACAAGAATCTATCTAGTTCTGCCTTAAAATAATTCAAAGACTCTACTTCCTCTACCTTTTGAGGATGAGAGTTCCAGACACTCACAACCCTCTGAGAAAAAACATTTCCTCTATTCTGTGTCTTAAATATTTGACCCCCTATTTTTTATCAGTGACTCCTAGTTCTGGATTTTCTCATAAGATGAAACACAGGGTGATCCAACGGCCATGCTGGGCCCGAAAAGCAGCTGGCCACAGCGCAGTGTGGCTGGTGAAAGCCGGGAGACACTGCTCCCAGGATCGACCCAGCTTGCCATGCCTTGCGAGGTCCAACGTGGTCTCTCAAGACGTTGTAAAGGGAATCCCGCGCACATTGGGTGGGATCACTTTTTGCCAAATCTGAAGATTAGAGCGAGACAGTAAGCCTCAGTCCTATGTGCAGATTCCCGAGGTACCGGAGATTTTGGGATTCAACCCCTTCGCCTCGGAGACCTCGGGCGAGCGTTTAAAATGGAAAATGTTTGTTTTTTTGGAATGTGCAGAGAGCTCATCATAGAATCACAGAATGGTCTTGGCACAGAAGGAGGCCATTTAGCCAGTCATGTCTCTGTCCGCTCTCTGCAAGAGCAATTCAACTGTTGCCACTCCCCCACTCTTTCCCCATAACCCTGCACAGTTTCCGATTCTGGTACCAATCGAATTCCCAATTGAACCTGCCTCCACCACACTCTCAGGCAGTGCATTCTGGATCCTAACCACTCGCTGTGTGAAAGAGCTTCTCCTCCTGTCTCCATTGCTTCTTTTGCCATCAACTTAAATCTGTGCCCCCGATTCACGATCCTTCCACCAATGGGAACGACTTCTCCATATCAATTCTGTCCCGACCCCTCATGATTTTGAATACCATTATCAAAACTCCAATCAGCCTTCACTTCTCCAAGGAGAATGGACCCAGCTTCTCCAATCTTCCATGTAATGGAGTCCTTCAACCCTGGAACCAGTCTCATGATTCTTCCCTGATACTCTCTCCAATGCCTCCGCATCCTTCCTAAAGTGGAGGAGTAGAAGTTGATCAGAGAAGCCAGTTCCTGGCCTTACAATCCCAATAGATGCTTCTCCAATGGCAAGTACCATAATTTTATTAATTTCATTATTTTCATTTCATTGCGATAGATAAGCCACCCTTTGGGTCATCTGTGTCTTCACTAAGGTTCAGTTCCATCATCCTCTGCAGTCTCTCAAATAACACAGGCAAGTTTACTTCATGCATATTTCATCGTTGGTACCAGGTCGACATGAAAGGATTGTTTGATTGAAATAAAAGTATTTGAAGCACAAATAATGAAACAATCTGTTTGTAGTAATATCACAGCTGTAATTACATTCAGTATAACACTGTGTGATGTCTTTAGAGCGCATTCTCCGACTGTGAATCGCTTAGCAAGCTTGACTTTCATCTTTTGTATAACAGAGCTTTAGTCTGCTTTTTTTAAATATTGGAAAGTATGACACAATAAAAGGTCTTCCAGGTGTCACAAATTATATGTAGGGTTCAAGTAAGTGGATATTATGGTTTTTATGCTCCTTTTGAACATCTTTCCGAGTGCCACCCTGGGCACTGATGTGTGAGCTGCACAATAGTTCATTTAAATAAAATCTGCCAGAACCTCCATCTCCTAACATTGAACTCCCCACTGCACCCTCCCTGTACCATCACCTTGTGAGCAGTTGGGTTAATAGAAATAAAAGCGACCTTCACAGACAATTGAAAGAAAAAAAATCTCAAATTCTAGTGTTGATTTGAGCCACGTTCTTTCCAGTCTCCGTGCAACCGATTCAGACATAATTAGCTTAGCACTGAGGAACTCATTAAGCTATCAGTTCAACAACAAGCTAGCCTAAGACGACACATTTCAACCCATAGACTGCTGTCATGATAACATAATCTGAAGCAACATGGAATGGTGCCATCAAATGCTGTTAAAAATAGTCCACTGCACAGAACAGGGACAAACAATTTCATGCAGAATTCAGCCGCCTGGAAACGAAAATGGATCAGGTTTCTCATCGTTCTACGATGGATTTACATACAACCCCCCCCCCCCCCCCCCCCCACCCCACTTAACACAGAACAAATAATTGCTTTTTGTTAAATATACAAATGCAAATACAGTAAAGCAATATTTAAATTATGCACGTTACAGCTTGAACTTGATTTGTAATGTTAATTTGTGGGGTGGTATTTGAGCAACCCCACTAACAAGGGGACTCTCATATTGACATAAGTTTGTTTCCCACGCTTGGCTAAGACAGGAAAACTCCAAAGCACACAGGATTCTTCAGACTCCATTTCAGAAATCCCTGGGAGGTCATTTCATACGTTTTACAAAGTCAGAAATAATAAAGCAGTCTCCAAAATTCTCCAACGTTCTTTGAAAGGGAGAGAATTCTTAATGAGTGACCGGTGGTATTATATCATTAAGGATATCGCCCAGACTGTCACCTAAATGCCACTGGATCACTTTCATTTGTTTCAGCTCCTCATGACAACTTGGCACTAGGGAAATTTCTTTTTACATTTCAGTACGATTACTGATTTTTTTTCCCACATGATTTCATAGCTACTCTGCCTCACATTTTGTTTTTAATTCATTTGCGCAGTGTGAACGTCGCTAGCAAGGTCAGCATTTATTGCCCATCTCTAATTGTCCTTGAGAAAGTGATGGTGAGCTGCCTCCTTAAACTGCTGCAGTCTGTGTTGTAAATGTGCATGGTCAATAGGGGCTCTGTTGAGCATTGTGCCCCAATATTCTTCCCTCCCCCTCTCAATCTTTTCCCAGAGACTTTACCGACAAAACATGTTTAAATTGTCCTGTAGCTGCCTGGGCCTCAAAGCATGTGAACCTGTGCTGCCTCACGGCACCGAGGTCAAAGGTTCGATCCCAGTTCTAGATCACTATCCGTGTGGAGTTTGCACATTCTCCCGTGTTTGCGTGGGTTTCACCCCCACAACCCAAAGATGTGCAGGGTAGGTGGATTGGCAATGCTAAATTGCCCCTTAATTGGAAAAAATGAATTGGGTACCGTAAATTTATTCAAAATAAAAGCATGTCAACCTGGATGGTGAGGAGGAGATATCTGTATGATCCTGTTGCACCTTTGCACCAAAGCATGCCAGCCCCCGGGGCAGGTACCTGTAGTTGTGGATCAGCGTTCAGGCAGCTTCCAGGCTCAAATCGATAGGCCGCAAAAGGTCATACGTAATTGCACAAGGTTCCCCTTTCTTTCTACATTGCACCATCAGAACCTCTTCTCTGAAGGAGTCCCAGGTCTAGCACAAGCTTCTCCCAAGATACCACAAAGAGGAATAGGGAACAGGAGTAGATCATTTACCCTCTCAAACCTGTTCTGCCATTTAATGACTAATCTTGGTTGATCTTTGTGGTAACCCCGTCCACTTGCCTTGGCTCCATGCCCTTATTATACCCTTGTCCAGTAAAATTCTATTGATCACAGATGCATAAGTAAACCATTCAGGTAGATTTTCAGCCCGTGTTAGCCATCAGCGAGAATGGCGGCGAATGTACAAAATCCGGTGAGAATAAGGAGTGAAGGGGTCAGTCCCGGAATCTCGGGGGAGGAAGGGACGCTCACCCATCTTAACGGCCCCTCATGGCTGTGAGCCTCTCTGTTTAAAGGGGTCTGGTGGCTGGTGTGCAGACAGCGCTTCCTGGGTTCTCCTTGCTGGACTTGTGGCAATGTCACCAGTGAGGCATTGCCCTTCTGGAGGGACAGTTGGAAAGCGGGTGTGGGCAGGTGAATTCACAGGGTCAGCACAGGGGGTAACTGTGAGGTCCTTGGGTGGGGTTCCTGTGAAATGCCAGGCTGTATGGGCAGATTGGGCGACTCTGACAAGGGGTGGTTCGTAGCTTAATGAGGGCTGAAGACGCTCACACATGGGAGAAAAAGTGCAGTCAGGACGAACCCTTAACCTCAGGCTGCACTTTGAAGCCAGAGTGCATGAGATGCTTGGAAATGCAAGTCCAGGCTGCCAGGGTTCATTGTCTGGGTGGATGGCTGTTCACGTTGGAAGTCGCATTTAATCCACAGTGCATGAAAGCTGGGGAGATGCGGGTGTCCTCTAATGATAATCTGACTGTAAATTTCAGTCTTCACATGAATCAGGTGGACCCTGCCTACCACTGGGGGAAGCCAGTTGCTTAATTAACTCACTGACCCTTCCATGATGAGTCAATTGTGCTAGCGTAGTCAGCATTGCAATGCATGAGTGTGCGACTGCATTGCTGCCTCATGGCGCCGAGGTCCCAGGTTCGATCCCGGCTCTGGGTCACTGTCCGTGTGGAGTTTGCACATTCGCCCCGTGTTTGCGGGGATTTTGCCCCCACAACCCAAAGATGTGCAGGTTAGATGGATTGGCCATGCTAAATTGCCCCTTAATTGGAAAAAATGAATTGGGTACCCTAAATTTATTCAAAATAAAAGCATGTCAACCTGGATGGTGAGGAGGAGATATCTGTATGATCCTGTTGCACCTTTGCACCAAAGCATGCCAGCCCCCGGGGCAGGTACCTGTAGTTGTGGATCAGCGTTCAGGCAGCTTCCAGGCTCAAATCGATAGGCCGCAAAAGGTCATACGTAATTGCACAAGGTTCCCCTTTCTTTCTACATTGCACCATCAGAACCTCTTCTCTGAAGGAGTCCCAGGTCTAGCACAAGCTTCTCCCAAGATACCACAAAGAGGAATAGGGAACAGGAGTAGATCATTTACCCTCTCAAACCTGTTCTGCCATTTAATGACTAATCTTGGTTGATCTGTGTGGTAACCCCGTCCACTTGCCTTGGCTCCATGCCCTTATTATACCCTTGTCCAGTAAAATTCTATTGATCACAGATGCATAAGTAAACCATTCAGGTAGATTTTCAGCCCGTGTTAGCCATCAGCGAGAATGGCGGCGAATGTACAAAATCCGGTGAGAATAAGGAGTGAAGGGGTCAGTCCCGGAATCTCGGGGGAGGAAGGGACGCTCACCCATCTTAACGGCCCCTCATGGCTGTGAGCCTCTCTGTTTAAAGGGGTCTGGTAGCTGGTGTGCAGACAGCGCTTCCTGGGTTCTCCTTGCTGGACTTGTGGCAATGTCACCAGTGAGGCATTGCCCTTCTGGAGGGACAGTTGGAAAGCGGGTGTGGGCAGGTGAATTCACAGGGTCAGCACAGGGGGTAACTGTGAGGTCCTTGGGTGGGGTTCCTGTGAAATGCCAGGCTGTATGGGCAGATTGGGCGACTCTGACAAGGGGTGGTTCGTAGCTTAATGAGGGCTGAAGACGCTCACACATGGGAGAAAAAGTGCAGTCAGGACGAACCCTTAACCTCAGGCTGCACTTTGAAGCCAGAGTGCATGAGATGCTTGGAAATGCAAGTCCAGGCTGCCAGGGTTCATTGTCTGGGTGGATGGCTGTTCACGTTGGAAGTCGCATTTAATCCACAGTGCATGAAAGCTGGGGAGATGCGGGTGTCCTCTAATGATAATCTGACTGTAAATTTCAGTCTTCACATGAATCAGGTGGACCCTGCCTACCACTGGGGGAAGCCAGTTGCTTAATTAACTCACTGACCCTTCCATGATGAGTCAATTGTGCTAGCGTAGTCAGCATTGCAATGCATGAGTGTGCGACTGCATTGCTGCCTCATGGCGCCGAGGTCCCAGGTTCGATCCCGGCTCTGGGTCACTGTCCGTGTGGAGTTTGCACATTCGCCCCGTGTTTGCGGGGATTTTGCCCCCACAACCCAAAGATGTGCAGGTTAGATGGATTGGCCATGCTAAATTGCCCCTTAATTGGAAAAAATGAATTCGGCACTCTAAATTTTTTTTAAATGAGTGTGGGACTCATTGTCACCCACTGATTAACAGTTAGGCAGCATGCGGTCTCCACTGGCACCCTCAAAGCCCATTGGGCACCACAGGGCCTTATTGACCCCTTTAATCACATTTTGGTTTGATGTTTTAGGTTTCATTTATGATTCACTTTTTGTTGAAAGCAGTTTTCCTTTAAAGGACTGTTCCTTGAATTTGTATCTCAGTTTTTTGATTTATTTTACTTGGTTATTTGTGTTCATCAAATATTTGGAAGCATTGCCCCCATGCACTGAACTCCAAGGCTAATAACCATGTCCACATAACAGAGAGGTAGCACAGATGTGGCCACCAACGCAAGGCGTTATAGTGAATGTGCTCTTTGATCACCCCAGCAGGCAGAGTCTCGTTCCCCTGTGATGTTAGACCCAGATCCACTTAGTGCACTCAATTGCCCTCATTCCTCATCCTTGGAGGAGTTATGTATCTCGCTGAGGATCTCAAGGGTCAAAGTGCTTCTGTCAGGTGGAGATGAGAGGTACAGCTGTGGAGAAGTGGATACTGTGTGACAGGCGAGGGAGTGAGGCTCATTGGAAAGCACTCACTTAGGGGGATGCGCATGGGTGGATGTCCCAGATCCTGAGAGGACTGTGGGTCAGGCCATTGTCAGGACTCCTCAACGCTCATATTGTTGTTCTCTTCCTTTTAGATTTTGGTTCTGGAGAATCATGGATCCAGACGAGCTGGCAATTGTTTTGATTGCTATCAACCAGCAGAGTCAGCAACGTGCGACTGCACGCAGCCAGAATCAGCAGCCTGCAGAGGAGGAGAAGGAGGAGGTTGGGTTAGTTGATCTTCCGGGAGCAGAACCACACATGGAGGAGCTTCGGAGGAGACACTACCGACCAATTGTCTACCACCGTCGAACTTCCTACATCTGGATTTCAGAGGTCCAGTGCCGGAGACGACTTCGTCTGTCCTGGAAGATGGTGGACCGCACGTATCAGGTGATGCAGAGTTGGTAGCACATGGACTGGGAGGTCACCTATTACCCATGGCCATGAAAGTTACTGTCGCTCTGAACCTCTATGCCAGTGGCTCATTTCAGAGTTGCATGGGTGACTTGTGCAGCATTTCCCAATCTGTCCCACACAAGTGCATGAAGAGGGGGATCACTACTTGTGAGTGTCCATGTGGCACATCAACTTGGACCAGCACCAGGTGAGCCAGGACACCAGGGCCATGAGCTGCACCTGCATAGCAGACATGGTGAAGGGTGTCATTGACTGCATCCATGTTGTCCTACATTCCACATGGCAGTATGGGGCAGTGTCTGTGAACCTTAAGGGATACCACCCCCTCCATGTCCAGATCGATTGTGACCACGAAATGCACATTATGCAGGCGTGTGCCATTTTCCAGAGAACGGCCATGACAGTTACATTTTGGGACAATTGCAGATCCAGCAATTTCTGAGGGAGAGCAGTGGCTGGAGGGAGGACTCCTCAGGGACAAAAGGCTCCCACTCAGGAGGTGGCTGATGATTCCAGTACGGAGGTCTCAAACACTCGCTGAGGGTCGCTATAATGAGGCTCATGTGGCAATGCGTGCGTTGTTTGAGCGGACGATTGGACTGCTGATGATGTAGTTCTGGTCCCTGGACCAGTCGGGGGAGCCATCTAATAGAACACCTAGAGGATGTCCCGCATTATTGTGGTCTTCTGCGCTTTGCACAATTTGGCTCTGTAGTGGGGGGAGCAGCTGGACGAGAAGGAAATGGAGGAGTACCACATCTTCTCGGATGATGAGGAGGATGAGGAGGGGACGAGGGACAGCCCATGGAGGAGGCGAAGGAAGGACCTCAGCCGATGGCCAGGGCCCACATGAGGTGAAGGCGAGGGACGCCCTCATCGCCTCTTTTTGGAGACGACCGAGGCTAGGGTGCGAAAACCTCTCTCACCATGGGGTCGCTATTGTGGTACCTGCGGGAAGTCATTGTGTTGATTGGAACGTTCACGGTCAGGGCACTAAAACATATGGCTGGATGCTGTAGGAGAATGATGATGACTTGCAGTGAGGACAGAGAGCTGAGCGTGACCTGCCACTGAATGGGGTAATCTAGGATCCCAGAGAGGCTGAATGACACATCTCAGCTGCCACTGCCTCCTCTAACAAGGCACGCAGACTCTCACACGTTGTCAGCTCTTGGCATCCTCATAGCTGGAGAACCCTGGCAGACATGAGAGGTCCAAGTGTCACTGTGTGGGGGGTTTGCGGGGGGGGGGGGGGGGGGGGAGGTGCGGACCTTCCATGGATGGGGGGGTTTGGGGGTGGGGAGAAACTGGAGAACTGTGCCAACAGTGGCGCGACTTTACTGTGTCATCAATGTGGGAGGTGGGAGAGACATAATGCTGCCATTCTCACACTGCTTAGGGATAAAGCACCAAGTTTGCGTGGAGGTTTGCAGAGCATGGCACCATGACATTGTGGAGGTTCTTTATTGGTGAGTGAAGTGAATTTTATTATGTGAATTTTAATAAGCAAATTTATAAATGCGATTACAATGGTATCTTATCTCTGCTAGCGCCTAGGTTCACCCATGCCCACTAGGTACCAATCGTTTCTTGCTCTTCTTCATCCCCCTGCTACATTTAGGTGTACCCTCAGGATCCACAGCTGAGGCTGAGACACCCTGTTGCTGACTTCCACGTCCTGTTGCCTGAGATGTCCTTGGCTGGCATCCCCTGGGGGGCTGAGACCAAGAGGGTCCGGGCCTCCTTTCGGACTGCACGAGTGTTGCAGTGCTGCCTTCCTTGCTGTGCAGAGTTGGAGGTGTGTTGCTCCCAGGAAAGGGGAGGGTGGTGTCAGATGGGCTAGGCTGACAGGTGGCAAATGGAGTTTAATGCAGAAAAGTGTGAGGTAATTCATTTTGGAAGGAATAACAGGAAGACAGAGTACTGGGCTGTGATGAATGAGATTCACACCGGATTGTAACCTGAAAATACATGTGTCTATATTGTAAGTGCAGTTGCACTACCTGACCTCCAGGGGGAGTAGCTCTGGGAATGCTCGAGAGTTGCATGGGACTTCTCCCTTGGCTCCGCCCAGGACTCCTCCCCTGGGAGCTGCTGTATAAAGATCAGTGCCGCAGGGTCAGCCGGCCAGTTCACAGAAAGTTCAACGGCTAACAGGCTGGCTCTGTTGTAAGTATATTAAAACCGCTATTCTAATCCTACAAGCACGTGTCCGTAGAATTGTTGGTTCCAACATGGGCTAATGGTAAGATTCTTGGTAGTGTGGACGGGCAGAGAGATCTCGGCGTCCATGTCCATAGATCCCTGAAAGTTGCCACCCAGGTTGAGAGGGTTGTTCAGAAGGCGTACGGTGTGTTAGCTTTTATTGGTAGTGGAATTGAGTTTCGGAGCCATGAGGGCATGTTGCAGTTGTGCAAAACTCTGGAAGGATGTGGAAGCATTGGAAAGGGTACAGAGGAGATTTACAAGGATGTTGCCTGGTATGGAGGGAAGATCTTATGAAGAAAGGCTGAGGGATTTGAGGCTGTTTTCGTTAGAGAGAAAAAGGTTAAGAGGTGACTTACTTGAGGCATACAAGATGATCAGAGGATTAGATAGGGTGGACATTGAGAGCCTTTTTCCTCGGATGGTGATGTCCAGCACGAAGGGACATAGCTTTAAATTGAGGGGAGATAGATATAGGACAGATGTCAGAGGTAGGTTCTTTACTCAGAGAGTAGTAAGAGCGTGGAATGCCCTGCCTGCAACAGTAGTGGACTCGCCAACACTAAATGCATTCAAATGGTCATTGGATAGGCATATGGACGATAAGCGAATAGTGTAGATGGGCTTCAGAGGGGTTTCACAGGTTGGCGCAACATCGAGGGCCGAAGGGCTTGTACTGCGCTGTAATGTTCTATGTTCTATGTTCTATGATCCTGTGTGGAGAGTTCTGGGCTGAGCCCATGCTGACTCTTTTCCCTTCGAGAGCCTGGGAGCCCCTGGACTCCTCCATGGAATGCTGCTGGCCTCACTGTGCATCTTGAACCTGCTGTTTAGCCAAGTGAGCTAAACCAGCCCCTGCTTATACCCCTGGTTATACCCCACCTAGCAAACTAGGCACTCCACCTTAGGTGGAATCCTTGGAGTGTAGGCCGTGGAGGAAGTGGCACATAGATTTACTCGAGTAGGGCAGTACAGTACATTCGCCGGAACGTGGCGACTAAGGGCTTTTCACAGTAACTTAATTGAAGCCTACTTGTGACAATAAGTGATTTTCATTTCATTTCATTCCAGTGGTGCAGTGGTTAGCACTGGGACTGCGGCGCTGAGGACCTGGGTTTGAATCCCAGCCCTGGGTCACCGTCCGTGTGGAGTTTGCACATTCTCCCCGAATCTGCGTGGGTTTCGCCCCCACAACCCAAAGATGTGCAGGTTAGGTGGATTGGCCACGCTAAATTGCCCCTTAATTGTAAAAAAAAATAATTGGGTACACTAAAATTTAAAAAAAAGAAAGATTTACTGGAGTGAATCCTGGGTTCCAAAGGCTAAGCTACGGGGAAATATTAAACAAACAAGGGTGTTTAGCAGGTCAAGGGGTGGTTTGATCAAAGTTTTCAAGTTATTAAGGGAAACAGATGAGGTGACACGGAGAAGCTATTTACGCTGATTGGGGAGACTTAGACATAGTTAAAGAATTAGAGCCAAGCATTTAAGAATGAAATTAGAAAATACTTTCAGGCATAAAGGGTGTTCGAAGTTTATGTGATGGTATGGATATGAGCACTGCCATTGGTGCAGAGCACTGGCTTCCCATTGGCTCTGGCTGGTCATGTGCCTCTCGTCCAATTGGTTGGGACTAGTCATGTGACTGCTCTCCAATTGGTCGAGAGGCAAGTATGCCCCGCCTCCGAGGCGGGGTATAAGTACCCAGAGTTCCCAGTGGTCGGCCATTCTCTGTAGTCGACACCCGGGCTAACAACTAGCTGATTAAAGCCACAGTTCGGATCCTAAATATGTCTTGAATCGAATTGATGGTACATCAGTTTAGAACTTTCTTCCACAAGCAGCAATTGATTCAAGGTCAGTTGCTAATCCTAAATCAGAGATCAATTGTTTTTTTTGTGAGCTGTAGGTAATATGGCAAATGGGACAATGATGGGCAAATGGAGTTCGAGATCAGCAATGATCTCACCGAATACTGGAACAGGCTCGTGGGCTAAATGGCCTGTTCCTATATCTGTTCAAATGCAGCAGAACACCCAGAAACCCATCGGGGTAACCAAAATCTCTGTCTGGAATGTAGCCATAGCCAAACTAAAACTCAACAAGATATTGACAATATAACATGATAATAGAATACAATGCCAAGATTATGCCAAAAAGTGGCCCAGTGGTGCAGAAGTTACCACTACTGTCTCACAGTGCTAGGAACCTGGGTTCAATTCCGGCCTTTGGTGCGAATTTGTGTGGAGTTTGCACGTTCTCTCCGTGTGTGCATGGGTTTCCCCCAGTCCAAAACATGTGCAGATTAGGTAGATCCGCCATGCTGAATTTCGCCTTCATGTCCAAAAGGTTAGGTGGGGTTACAGGGCTAGATGGGGGTGTGGGAGGGTGGCCTGGGTGGTGTTCTTTCAGATGGTCGGTATAGAGTCAATGGGCCGAATGGCCTCCTTCTGCACTGTAAGTGTTCTATGATTAATAAAATCCAATAAACTAAATTGAAAACTTATCATTGGTAAGTTTATCTTTGTTAGATTTCCTGAGGCAGTTCATCCCTGGAATGCCTGCTGATATAAATACTGATAGGCTGTACAAACATGCTGGAAATTAATACGATCTGCCACCAATTGATCTCCCTGCTCATCTTCTGGCCTTCAGTTTCCTTACTAACTGCTTTTCAAGTGATTTCCATGAAGCTCCTGTATATTGCCTTGTGGATCTCAAAAACGAGCAAAGAAAGCACTCAAGAGGTTCCCTGCGCACACATGCTGCATTGTCATGTGCAATTATTATTCTTGTTTTTAATTCATTGCTTGGAAAACCTGTGCCAGCCGTGTCTCCGTTGGTAGCACTCGTACATCTGAAACAGGAGGTTGTGAGTTCAAGTCCCACTCCAATGAGTTGAATACACAATCTAGGCTGGCACTTCAGTGTAGGGCTGGGGGAGTACTGCACTGTTGAAGGGATTGTCTTTCAGCTGCAATGTTAGGCCAAGGCCCCTTCTGCCTTCTCAGTTGGATGTAACAATTGTCATTTCAAAAGTAATTAATTTGTTCTGAAGAGGCTTGGAAGGTCCTGAGGCCATGAAAGGCGCTAAGGAAATGCAAGTTATTTATTTCTTTTAACATTTCAGGAAACCTTGCGCTTTAGCACCAGAAGATTCAACTTTATTAGAATTCAACATGGCATACTCCTGTTCCCTTGGATGAATAAAAAAATACTTTTGCCTTCAGAGGAGGGTTGCTGTCTGGCCAAAAAAATGAGATGAGCACGTGTGGCAACACCTCAAAACAGACTCTGCCTCTACGTGAACTAACTTAACTATTAAATATTGCATGTTGTGGGTCTATCAAACACCTTTCAATGACATGATTTCATTCGCACAAACTAAGGTGATTGGCTTTAGTTACTCATGCTTTCTACACATTGGAAAGCAGACAACGGAATTCGATCGGGAATTTCTGACTTGAAACTCTGGGCTCTTGAACACAGCACCACTTTGATTTACATAGCATACCCAATTCTGTAAAGCTGTCGAGAATATTAAGCAGGGTAAGAAGAAAGAGAGGCTTTTAATAATTTACAAGCTATTTCATAAGACTGGGTGACTGATGGAACCATCAATTCACCAGACACGTGTTTTCCGATATGAATATAGGCTTTAATCTACTTACTACAGAGCCAGCCTGTTACCCGTTGATGAACTCTTGGTGAACTTCAGGCTGACTCTGGACAAGGGTATTTATACAGCAGCACAAGGGAGAGGAGTCATGGGCGGAGCCAAGGGTGGAGCCCTGTACAAGCTCCTGAGCATTCCCAGAGCTACTCCCCCTAGTGGTCGGATAATGCTACTGCGCTTACAAAGATACAGTGTGAATTACCATGTTACATTCGCCACAGTGACGATGTGCAAGAAAACAGCAATCTCACCTCAGAAATTGGGATTTAAATCTTGTCCAGACTGGAAGAATAAATACACACTCTTTCTGTTGGTTCCATGGTTCCTAAGATAGTCCATGACATAGCACAAACCCTCCAACCTCAGAACTGTTTGGCAATGGATTGTCATTCACCCTCAGAGCACCATGGATTATTGGTGTGAGAAATTGATTGTCAAATGTGATTCTTTTTGGTAAAAAAAATTGAATGTATAAATAGTGGACTCGATTCTCTCATTCCCCCAACAGAGTTTTTCTCGATGGCACTCCGTTTGCTGGTGGTGGGATAATATGATCCCCCCCCCCCCCCCCCTTGTCTCCACTGAAGCCACCCCACGCCATCAGGAAACCCGTGGGAATAGGGAATACCAACAGAGAATTCCGGCCAGCATTTTAAACATGGCAAAATATCCCAAGAAGTGAAATCAGACATCAAGCCAAAGGAGACAACATCAGGGATGGGTGACTAAAAGCTTGGTCAATGAGGCAAATTTTAAGAAGTGCCGGAAGAAAAGAGAGCGAGATGGAGAAATAAAGAGTCTCGGAGTGGGGGTTGTGGAGATTAGGGCCCAGATAGCTGAAGGCAGAGCTGTCAGTGATAAGGAAAAGAAAGCAGGGCAGACATCAGAGGGCTGAATTGAAGAAATGCATGGTTCTGGGAAAACTGGAGGAGGTCACAGAGACATGGACGCCATGGAGGGACATGAAAACCTGAACGTGAATTTTAAAATCAAGGCACTGGCAAATAGAGAGCCAATGAAGGTCAGTGAGCGGAGGTGTGATGGGTGCGTGGGACTTGATGCAAATTTGAATAGTAATGGTCCGAGCAGAGTGCAAGGAACTTTGGAAGTGATTATTTTTCTGTTATCTAGATGCCAAGAAGGACTGAGACCCCATGAGTAAGATTTCACGAAAATGGGAACAAAAGAGGGAAACGGTGAGAAATGTCGGATTACTAGCTGGGGACTTCCAGGCCTGTGGTCTATAAGTTATATAATGAACAGAGGGCACATGTTGACACTGATGTTGCAGCATGGGCAGAAAAGTGAAAACATTTAAATTCACCATTCTACAAAAAACAGAAGAAAGAAAAGCAACATTCCTTGAATAATTTCCTTAGTTCCGAAGCCCCATTATTTTCCCAGCTGGTGCAAAAATGATGCTTCAGCAATAGGTAAAGTATTTTTTTTAAATGGGCATGATTTTCATGAGCTTGAAAAACAATCTCAGTGCAAGTTACAGGAGAAAGGAAGCTTTTTGTAAGTATCTAGTTGAATGCTTCACAGAAAACCTCCTGGAGAATGAAATATAGACAGATTGGTACCAAAAATGAAATTACTTTCTCGTGTAAATTGATAGTCTGCATCTGAAGAAAAGGTTATTGAGGAAATGCCACTTAACAGTCAAAGAAAGATTTCCAAATCTTCATGTGAAAACTGTGAAGCACTTTATAGGTCACACAGAATTTCATAATCAAAATCTCACAGAATGATAGTAAAGTTTATTCTCAGAGTTAACAGTATTTGAAACATAATGGTCCAGATCATTCGGTCTCTAGATTGTTGGAAATTGAATGTACGACCCAAGATGCACATCAGGACTCCACAGACTATCAATTGACAGTTCCCCTGCTGTCCCAAACCCTCCACAAATGCCTCCTATTCAAGTCAGTGCCTGAACATTCAGATAGTTCCAATGTGCTTAGCTGGATAATTACCCAGGAAATGTTAGACAGAATAAAAGAGCTAGTCTAACACCTGGGTAACTACAGAGCTGACTTCCTCCAATCACCCCCTGATTTGTCCTTAAGAAGCTCCAAACACCAATTCCGCCCCCTTCCACTACCACCCCCAGCCACCGAACTATGCCCCGAGCAGCCAACTGCCCCAACTGACACACTGACTGCACACAACACAACAAACCCTGATCACCCAACTGCCCCCAACCACATGACTAAGCCCCTAGATCACCTCCAATAATCCTGACCCGACCCAACCACCTCCCCACTCCCGCGCCCCAACCAGGATGCCCCCCAACTACCTCTGTGATCAGACCCAACTATCCCACGTTCTGGCTACGTCCTGACATTAATACCTCCATGACCCACCTACAACCTCATCCACCTTCACCATAACCAGCTGCCCACCGCTTACCTGCCTCCTCACCTATCTGTCATCTCACCCACTAGGCACCTACCCAACTATCACCTCAGCAGTCTGCCACCCACCTACCTGAAACCCTAACCACTTGCTACCCTTTGTACCTGTCACCCTACCTACCTGGCATCTCACCCACTTTCCACCCTACCCACCCAGAACCTCATCTACTTGCCATCCTACTCACCTACCACCCTATCTGCATACTACCTCACCACCAATAACCTCACCAATCTGCCACTTTACCCACCTGACACCATATCCACCTACCATTTTATGAACCTGCTACCCTACCCACCTACCACCCTATACACCTGTCACCCTACCCACCTGCTATCCTATGCACATGCCACCCTACCCACCTGCCAATCTACCAAACTAACACCTCGCTCAACTCCCAACCTATCTGTCTAAGACTTCACACACCTGCCACTCTTTCCACCTACCACCTCACCCACCCTACCCACCTAACAACTTATCTCACCCACCACCCAGCCTCCCACACTATCCACACAACCATTCACCCCTTCACTAATATCATTTCTGGGACTGAAGTTCTGAAATTGTTTTGGAGACGTCTAAGCAGTGTATCACTTTTGTTTTGAGGTGCAGGGTTGTGTGTGTTTGGGGGGGGGTGGGGGGGGGGGGGGGGGAGGGTGATCATGGTGGTCATCGCCACACCAGCAATTGGGTGCGGTGGGACGGAGAATCCCGGCGTTAGTCTCCGTCTTCCACACATGCCCAAAATTAGACAAACAGGCATTTCCAGCATCCTTGGGTTAAAGGACCAGCAATAAGCAGAACCGCAGCAGAGAGCCACCCAGTGAACACCTTGCATAGTTTGTGTCGACCCTTCTGTCTCAGTCTGTAATTACTGGTAATCATAATCAAATGTTTCTTTGGACAGGATTGACCTTGGAGGAGAAAGGGGTGTAATTATTTTGATCAAACGGTTCCTTTTTGTCCAATGAGATAATGAGCCTCACAGCACACATGTTCCCCTTTCGTTAGGCAGCTTTGACAGAGTGGCAAGGAGCAGCTGAGCTAGGTTAAACGGCGCACACATCGCAAAACAATTGGCCACCGCCTACCCACGTTTCCTGGCCTCCTCTCCTGACCCAATGTGACAAGCTGTTACTAAACATCATGGCCTTGGACATAACAACGTCTCATTATGTGCAGAGCTACTGGCATGTAAATGAGGGGCAATGGAAAAAGTATGAGAAGTAAGAGATTTCTGTCATCCGTGTGCAAGCCAGGTCCATGCAGAATGCAAGGACCGTAGCACTCTGGATCTGAGCAGGCAGGGCTTCATTTTGTGCTTGCGAAATTTAAGTAACGGGGGCCAGTTTGGCTCAGTTGGCTGGACAGCTGGTTTGTGATGCCGAGCAATGCTCTGGAAACACATTCCAAATAAGTGTAGAGGGTTACATGATTAACAATCGCCAACCCAGTGACAATAATTTGATCAAGAAAGCCCTGGGTCCAAGTCCCACGATGTTGCAATATACGAATGCCGCTTGTGGTAAGTTTTTCTTTGTGGGGATCGGAGTTCGATGCAGCATCTCACAAAGCAGAGGGTGCCAGCAATAGAGAGGACAATGGACATAGTGTCAGCCTGTAGTAATCAGGCCTCCTCCTGTACAAGGGGCACAAACACTGGCAGCCCATGAACTTGAACAGCCTAATCGCCTGACTGAAGCACGCTACACACAGAGGCACAGGGGAGAAATCAAAGTGGCAGCGGAGATGCAATGGAGCTTTTTCTAACTTTCTCCCCACCTCCACCTTTCCGAGTGGCACTACGGGCACTGATGCGACTGGCACTACTAATGAAGAGGGCAATAAAGTTAGAGATTTCAAAGGTCATTGCGACCCCTAAAAACCACAAAGTAACCGCTTCCAAGTTTCAAGTCCTTCAGTTTATTCAGTGTCAGGATTTAGGAGGCTCTTTAACAAGTCATTTGAATTCCCATCATCTCAACACAATAACATGAGTAAACATAACCCAGTTTGAAAATGTTTACAGACCACGTATCCCTGCAAGACAGCAGCAGAGTCTGATAAAGCCACTGCACCTTTGAACTTGACCCTCTCAATTGTCGCACTAATAGTTTAAAAGCATCAATAAATTTCGCTGAGCTTTTGTGAGACGTATGGTGATAGATAAATGCATTTTGAGTTTTCTCCTTCTACCTCGGTCACCTTCAGCCGTTTTCATATCGATGCTGTTTTCATTTTGTTTTGTGAGATCAGAGTCTGAAGGCCAGCTCATCACATCATATGGCAAAATCTGCTCCCTGATCCAAATCACTGAACTTACTTATAATCAGCAGAAAACCCCCTTTTCCCCCAAAGGCGGTATCATTGATCCTTAACCGCTGGTGATGCGACCATCAATTCACTCTGAGACACGAGTTGGAGTAAACTGTGGCTTTAATCGGCTTACAACTGAGCCTGCCTGTGACTGCATGATATTGAGTGCGGTCTCGCAGGACCGCAGCACTTATACTCCCTAAAGGGGGCGGAGCCTAGGGCAGAGCCCTGTACATGCCCCTCATCTCCCCCTGTGGGCAGAGCCGCACAGTGGCTCACAGATGGGGCCCACAGGGACAACAGTAAGGTACAGTGTGAATTACCAGTTATACATTCACCACAGCTGGTTTAACTGTGAACTATGCAAATGTGAAACCTGTGGTTTTCCTTCTGTGTACGGTCAAGGTAGCGGAGGATCGGTCCTCTTTAACCCTGAAGGAAGGTCATTCTGTTTCTCTCTCCACAGATGCTGCCAGACCTGCTGGGTTTTTCCAGCACTTTTTGTTTTTATTTCAGTCCATTGGCTTCTTGTTGCTATCTGTGATGTGTACTGCCTGGAGACCAAGACAGTAGCACAGTGGTTAACACTGTTGCTTTACAGCACCAGGGACTCTGGATTGATTCCTGGCTTGGCTCATTGTGCGGAGTCTGCACGTTCTCCGTGTGTCTGCGTGGGTTTCCTCCGAGAGCTCCATTTTCCTCCCACAAGTCCCGAAAGACAGGCTTGTTAGGCAATTAGACATTTGGAATTCTCCCTCAGTGTACCCGAACTGGCGCTGGAGTGTGGCGACTAGGGGATTTTCACAGTAACTTCATTGCAGTGTTAATCTAAGCCTACTTGTGACACTGATAAAGAAGTTTTAAAAAAGTCCTTGTGAACTATGTACATATCTTAATAGAGTGTAAAGGTAAAGAGAGGGCCTTAGATTAGGTTCTTACATGTTGCAACCCATCTCTAGACTGTCCTTAGATCTGGGCCATGTTGCCTCTTTACATCATCTTGTGGGTGGTACAGTACTCAGTCCCATGTTAACCCTTTGGGTGCCAGACCCTTCTGGTCATCCATGACGCAAACAATTTTTTATAATGAGCATAGGACACTGATACCAAAAGAGGAAATGCTGGAAAATCTTAGCTTGACTGGCAGCATTTGTAAGGAGAGAAAAGAGCTAACGTTTTGAGTCCTGATGACCCTTTGTCAAAGCTGGATTCCAGCATCCGCAGTAATTTGCTTTTATACAGGACACTGATATCACAGTGTGCATTAGTTATATCCCATACATTACGATAGAGACACTGGAAATCCTGACTGGGAGCATGAAGAGCTAGATAAAACTGAAAATGTCACTTTTTGTCTTGACTCTTCTTTAGAATGCCCAGACATTTTAAATTAAAGATGGCAGGCAGCTGATTTGTTCCCAACTTTCTACCAACAATGCTTTACAATACTAGCCTGGAATGGCTATGCCCTGAATGTTTTCCAGCATCTACTCAGCATCTCGCTGACATTGAGCAAGTTGGAGAACTTGCTGTACAGAGAACTGCAGGACCCAATACTTTGATCTTTTTCATTAATTTCAGTTTGATATTGCTGAGAAACAAACACAAGGATCGGATTCTCCAATAATGGGGCTATTTCCCCACACCCACGGAAAAACGTGTGCAAATCACTCTGGACTTACTTGGAGAAAGTCCAGGGTGATTCTCCGATTTTCAGGGGGCGAGCAAGGCCCGGAGTGCTCCTCGCAGCTTTGGCTGCTGATACGGGGCCATGCATTTCCGGTCGGGGGTCTGTGCATGCGCACGGTGGCGGCCTGTGTTGGTCGTCCGTGTGAAATGGCCGACCTACACCGCAGACCGGCACCAAGAGGATAGGGCCCCCCCCTCAAGATCGCGCACGCCCACGGATCGATGGCTCCCCATCGATAATCTGACCATCCTGGAGGCCCCACCCAATGAATAATCCCCATCCCCCACCAGGGCGGTTGCAGACTGAGTCCGCACCCACCATGTCGAGCACCCGCCGGATGGAACCATGAGAGAACCACGCTGGCGGGAACTTGGCCAGCTGCACTTGGAGAATTGCAGCGGGGGCCTCTTTCAGTGGTCCCTAACTGGCGCCGCATCACCCGCTGATGGAACCATCAATTCACCAGACACGTGTTTCCGATATGAATGTAGGCTTTAATCGACTTACTACAGAGCCAGCCTGTTACCCGTTGATGAACTCTCAGTGAACTGCAGGCTGACTCTGGACAAGGGTATTTATACAGCAGCACTAGGGGGAGGAGTCGTGGGCGGAGCCGAGGGTGGAGCCCTGTACAATCTCCTGAGCATTCCCAGAGCTACTCCGCCTAGTGGTCGGATAACGCTACTGCGCTTACAAAGACATAGTGTGAATTATCATATTACATTCACCATACCCGCGTGCGCCCGATTGGCGGCGATTCCGTCGGACTCGATCTCGGGTTTGACACCCATTCTCCGCCCCCGCGCCAAGCGTGATTTCGGCTCGGAGAGTCCCGCCCTTGTTCTTCGTGTTACACCAACCGTCTCTGTAAAACACTCCTAAACTGGAATAGCATGCATCTGGTACAATTTGAAAATTCCCCTTGGAGTTCTCCAGCAGCATTCTTTAACACTTAGCTCAGAAGAAACACTCCCTATTTCAACAGTGTGACAGCTCCAATCCCCAGATCAGCACTCCTAATGACCATGAGTAAGATTGCCCCATTATTTCCAAATTATGATTAGTTTTGTGCTGTGCAACTATGATTTTCGTTTCACCGAGGACATGTAGCCTTTATGAGTAAGAAGAATTTCATCCTATCTATGCAAATGATGGATTTGAATTCAGGTCCCTGAGGTGGAAGAAGTGACTTATTGCGGCCATTGTTACAGGAAATGGCCAATTCGATCACTGAGGATTCTGGCTTCAGGGCCATCAGACAGAGTTAGAACAAGTTTTGTAGCCGCCAGGATATGCAGCAAAGTACAGTAGGATTCTACCCAGATAAAAAGAACCGGTCATCCATCTTATTCCCTTGCCAGCTACAGAGATACCACCTTCTGCAGTAGGTAACAACTGACCCTAAAGGCAGAAAGATTTGCTGCCGCTTTTCTTTCAGACACAAGAATAACCGACAGACCATTAACAAATTGTCCGAGAATTTGCAGCAACCTCATTTTGGCAGGGACCATTAAGTCTTCCCACTATATTATTTTACTCAAACCATTATCAGAGAGTGATTAAATGAAATGAAATACACTTTTTGTCACAAGTAGGCTTCAAATGAAGTTTCGGTGAAAAGCCCCTCATCTCCACATTCCGGCGCCTGTTCAGGGAGGCTGATATGGGAATTGAACCGTGCTGCTGGCCTGCTTTCAAAGCCAGCAATTTAGCACTGTGCTAAATTGTTGAACCCTTAAAGTGCATTTTTAGCATCCAGCTAGGAACCTTGTGATGAAGATCTGGCCACTGCAGTTTGATGAGAAAATAAGCTGCAGCATAAAGTTGTTAGACATACATTATTTCCATTTAAGCTCATGTGAGATATCACTTTAGTCCACATAGTGCTGTATTAACTGCTGTTCAATATTTCCCTAGTCTAGACTGACACTCCAATGCAGCATTGTGGGAGTGCTTCACTAATGCAGGTTCCATTTTTGGATGAGGCTCTCTTGAATTGAATGTAATAGATCACATGGCATTCTTCGAAGTGAGGTGGGGAAGTTCTGATCAGTATTTATCCCTCAATCCATAGAGTCACAGAGTTTTACGGCACAAATAGAGGCTCTTCAGCCCATCATGTCTGTGCCAGCCACCACGCATCTATCTACTCTAATCCCATTTTCCAACACTTGGTCCATGGCTTTGCATGCTATTGTGTTTCAAGTGCTCATCTAAATGTTTCTTAAATGTTCTCAGGGTTCCCGCCTTTACCACTCTTTCAGGCAGTGAATTCCAGATTCCCCAAAAAAGGTTTCCCTCAAATCCCCTCCAAATCTTGTGCCTTTTACCTTAAATCCATGCCACCTGATTACTGACTGCTCTACTAAAGGTTAAAGTTTCTTCTGATCTACTCTATGGGTGAGATTTTCCGACCCCCCCCCCCCCCCCCCCCCCCCCCAAGCCGGGCCGGAGAATCCCTGGGGGGGGGGCGCCGTGAATCCTGCCCCGCCGCTCCGACGACAGCTGCCGAATTCTCTGGTGCCGGTTTGCGGTCGGAGGCGGGGTTTACGCCGCACCGGTCTGGGGCCGTTGGCAGCGGCCCCCCCGGCAATTATCCGGGCCCCGATGGGCCGAGCGGCCGTCGTTTCCTGGCCAGTCCCTCCGGCGTGAAATGGACATGGTCCATCATGGCAGGACCAGGCTTGTCGGCCGTCCAGCAGGGTCCTCGGGGAGGGGCGCGGTGGGATCCGGCATGGGGGGGGGGCACGTTGGCCTGGCCCGTGATCGGGGCCCCCAGATCTGCCGGAAAGCCTGTGCCATGGGGGCACTCTTTCCCTCCGCGCCGGCCCCTGTAGGTCTGCCCATGGCCGGCGCAGAGAAGAACCCCCTGCGCATGCACAGGAAACACACCAGCCGGTCTCGCATACGCGGAACCACGTCGGCGGTTTTGCGTATGTGCCAACTAGCGCCAGCCCTTCGGCGCCAGTTGGCGCAGCGCCAACCCCTCCGGCACCAGCCTAGCCCTGGAAGTACGGAGGATTCCACTATATATGGGCGGCCTGGCGCGGGAGTGGTTCGCGCCGCTCCGGCCAGTTATCATAGAATTTACAGTGCAGAAGGAGGCCACTCGGCCCATCGAGTCTGCACCGACTCTTGGAAAGAGCACCCTACCCGAGGTCAACACCTCCACCCTATCCCCATAACCCAGTAACCCTACCCAACACTAAGGGCAATTCTGGACACTAAGGGCAATTTATCATGGCCAATCCACCTAACCTGCACATCTTTGGACTGTGGGAGGAAACCAGAGCACCCGGAGGAAAACCACGCACACACGGGGAGGATGTGCAGACTCCGCACAGACAGTGACCCAAGCCGGAATCGAACCTGGGACCCTGGAGCTGTGAAGCAATTGTGCTATCCACAATGCTACCATGCTGCCCCAGTTGCGGGAGAAACCCGCGCTATGTCTCCCATAAGGTTGTACACCTCTATCATGCCCCCCCCCCCCCCCTAAGGAAAACAACACCATTCTCACCAGCATTTCTTCATAGCTGGAATGCTGCAGCCCAGACAACATCCTGGTGAATCTCTTCTGCAACTTCTCTGGTGTAATCACTGTAGTGTGGCGACCAGAACTGCGCACAATACTCTAGCTGTGACCTTGTACAGCTCCATTCTAACCTACCCTGCTCTTATATTCTGTGCGTCGGCTAATAATGGCAAGTATTCCTTTTTAACCACATTATCTATCTGTCCTGCTGCCTTCAAGTAATTTGGATATGCATGCCAAGGTCCCTCCCTGCGTACTTCCTAGTGTCTACCATTCATTGTGTATTCCGTTGCCTTGCTAGTCCTCCCAAAATGCATCACTTCACATTTTCCAGGGTTAAATTCCATTTGCCTCTGTTCTGCCCATTGTTTTTTAAATAAATTTAGTGTACCCAATTATTTTATTAATTTTTTCCAATTAAGGGGCAATTTAGCGTGGCCAATCCATCTAACCTGCGCATCTTTGGGTTGAGGGGGTGAAAACCCCGCAGACATTGGGGGGGGGGGGGGATGTGCAAACTCCACACGGACAGTGACCCAGGGCCTGGATTTGAACCCAGGTCCTCAGCGGCGCAATCCCAGTGCTAACCACTGTGCCACATGCCACCAGTTGTTCTGCCCATCTGAAAATGAAAATGAAATGAAAATCACTTATTGTCACGAGTAGGCTTCAATGAAGTTACTGTGAAAAGCCCCTAGTCGTCACATTCTGGCACCTATCCGGGGAGGCTGGTATGGGAATCGAACCGTGCTGCTGGCCTGCTTGGTCTGCTTTAAAAGCCAGTGATTTAGCCCAGTGAGCTAAACCAACCCATGTGAGCTAATCCAGCCCCTATCTGACCAACCCATCTATATCCTGCTGTTATCTAATACATTCCTCCTCGCTATTTACCGCACCACCATTTTTTGAGTCACCAGAAAATGTACTGATCATACCTCCTACAGTCGGCAAAAGCAGATTATCTGGTCATTATCACGGGTCAGTTAATGGTACCTTGCGCTCAAATTAATTGCTGACTTTCCTGCATTACAACAGTGATTACACTTCAAAAGTACATCATTGGCTGCAAAATGTTTTGGGCTGTCCTGAGTTTATGAAAGGTACTATATAAATGCAAATTTTTTTTTGTCTGTCAAACCTTGTCCATTATTAAACTAACTCGTTAATTTCAAATAAGACATATCGTAATACTTCTGGATAATGGACTTTGTATTTAGTGTTCGCAATAATAACAGTAATTACCATCAGCAATTGAATATCTGCTATAGGGCGTGCCCGCTGGCATGTCACTTCAAATTATTTGGCCCAGCAATTACAGTCTAGACCTACAGTCGGAAAAGATTACAGTCATATCAACAGCTAATTTTAAATTGTGCTTCAAAGCACACATCAGAGGTAAGTAACTAAATGTGAAAACAATAGATTTACAAATAATCCTAGAAACAACCCGCACAGGTCTATTATTGAAGTCTCCACTTGAATAACTACACACACGACATTGCAAAGTACACTGCAGGTTATTACTCCAGGTTACCTATTTAGTACTGAGCTAAATCCCTACATAATAATAATCTTTATTACCACAAGTAGGTTTACTTTAACACTGTAATGAAGTGAAAAGCCCCTAGTCACCACACTCCGACGCCTGTTTGGGTACACAGAATGAGAATTTAGAATGACCAATCCACCTAACAGCATGTCTTTCGGGACTTGTGGGAGGAAACCGGAGCATGCGGAGGAAACCCACGCAGCCGCGGTGAGAAGGTGCTGACTCCGCACGGACAGTGACCCAAGCAGGGAATCAAACCTGGGACCATGGAGCGGTGAAGCAACAGTGCTAACCACTGTGCTGCTGTGCCACCCACCTAAGCCTGCCCACTGCAGGTTTATGGAGAAGTATGTACTGTGGTATAAAATTTTACCAAACACTTCATTGTTATTTCTATTTACATTATGCCCCACACTGTGCTGACTAAGCTTGTAAGTAATGGGGCGGTAGTGGCGTAGCGGTATTGTCACTGGACTAATTAACCAGAGACCCAGACCCAGAACAATGCGCAGGGGGGTCCCAGGTTCAAATCCTACCACTGCAGATGGTAAAATTTGAATTCAATAAAAATCTGGAACCATGAAACCATTGAAGGTTGTTAAAAAAAACATCTAGTTCACGAATGTCATTTAAGGAAATCTGTCATCTTTGTCTGGCCTACATGTGACTCCAGAAATATGGTTGATCTTTAAATGTCCCCTCAAGGGCAATTAGGGATGCGCAATAAATGCTGGCACAGCCTGTGACGTCCACGTCCCATCAATTAATTTAAAAAATGTCCAGGAATCCAATTCACAAATTTCTCTCTTCAGGGCAGCATGGTAGCATTGTGGATAGCACAATTGCTTCATAGCTCCAGGGTCCCAGGTTCGATTCCGGCTTGAGTCCCTGTCTGCGGAGTCTGCACATCCTCCCTGTGTGTATGTGGGTTTCCTCCGGGTGCTCCAGTTTCCTCCCACAGTCCAAAGTTGTGCAGGTTAGGTGCATTGGCCATGATAAATTGTCCTTAGTGTCCAAAATTGTCCTCAGTGTTGGGTGGGGTCACTGGGTTATGGGGATAGGGTGGAGGTGCGGGCTTAAGTTGGGTTCTCTTTCCAAGAGCCAGTGCAGACTCGATGGGCCGAATGGCCTCCTTCTGCACTGTAAATTCTATGATAATCTATGATGATAAAACGCGTTATAGGAGGTACTGTTCACACTCGTCTGCCTCTTAAATGGCTCATGAAAACAAAAATGAAAATTGCTTATTGTCACAAGTAGGCTTCAAATGAAGTTACTATGAAAAGTCACCACATTCCGGCGCCAGTTCGGGGAGGCTGGTGCAGGAATTGAACCGTGCTGTTGGCCTGCCTTGGTCTGCTTTCAAAGCCAGCAATTTAGCACTGTGCTAAACCAACCCCTATTATTTTCAAGTACATTCAGAGGCTTCCTTTGGCAGAAGAAAGTTACACTTCAAAGGAATCAGTTGCTAAGTCCAAAACATTTGCTAAACGGAGGTATTTTTCACATTGGTAGAAATGTGTTTCTCTCAAGCAAGGACTCTGCTACAACAAGTCTGCCTGTCTCTGCATTGTGTCGTAACCAAGCCCTTCCAAGCTAGCCGGCCCTACAAAGCTAGCCGGCCCAACAAAGCTAGCCGGCCCTACCAAGCTCGCCAGCCCTACCAAGCTCGCCAGCCCTACCAAGCTAGCCGGCCCTACAAAGCTAGCCGGCCCTACCAAGCTAACCAGCCCTACCAAGCTAACCAGCCCTATCAAGCTAGCCAGCCCTACCAAGCTAGCCGGCCCTACCAAGCTAGCCAGCCCTACCAAGCTAGCTATCCCTACCAAGCTAGCCAGCCCTACCAAGCTAACCAGCCCTACCAAGCTGACCACCCCTACCAAGCTAGCCAGCCCTACCAAGCTGACCAGCCCTACCAAGCTAGCCGGCCTTACCAAGCTAACCAGCCCTACCAAGCTAACCAGCCCTACCAAGCTAGCTATCCCTACCAAGCTAACCAGCCCTACCAAGGTAACCAGCCCTACCAAGCTAACCAGCCCTACCAAGCTAGCCGGCCTTACCAAGCTAACCAGCCCTACCTAGCTAACCAGCCCTACCAAGCTAACCGGCCCTACCAAGCTAACCAGCCCTACCAAGCTAGCCAGCCCTACCTAGCTAACCAGCCCTACCAAGCTAACCGGCCCTACCAAGCTAACCAGCCCTACCAAGCTAACCAGCCCTACCAAGCTAACCGGCCCTACCAAGCTGACCAGCCCTACCAAGTTAACCAGCCCTACCAAGCTGACCAGCCCTTCCAAGCCAGATAGATCTACCAAGCTAACCGGCCCTACCAAGCTAACCAGCCCTACCAAGCTGACCAGCCCTACCAAGCTGACCACCCCTACCAAGCTGACCACCCTACCAAACTAACCAGCCCTACCAAGCCAGCCAGATCTACCAAGCTAACCGGCCCTACCAAGCTAGCCGGCCCTACCAAGTTAACCACCCCAACCAAGCTAACCAGCCCTACCAAGCCAGCCAGATCTACCAAACTAACCAGCCCTACCAAGCTAACCGGCCCTACCAAACTAACCAGCCCTACCAAGTTAGCCGGCCCTACCAAGCTAGCCGGCCCTACCAAGCTAGCCGGCCCTACCAAGCTAGCTATCCCTACCAAGCTAGCCGGCCCTACCAAGCTAGCCGGCCCTACCAAGCTAACCGGCCCTACCAAGCTAACCGGCTCTACCAAGCTAACCAGCCCTACCAAGCTAGTGGCACTATTTAAAGGCAAAGCCCCAACTCTTAAAGGGGACATGAATTTGGGCTGCAGCAGATGCTGGCAGCTATTCCAGATGTCATTTTGACTCAGGGAAGACACAGGAATGGCAGTGAGCAGACTCCCAAGGTTTTCCAATGCAACATTTAGGTGGACAGGGCAGGGGACCTCTTCAATCGATTGAAAGGCATGAGGATCTCCAAACGAATTCTGAGAATGCAATGGGAACAGATAGCCTTGCAGCACAATGTCAGCAATTTACACCCAAGGACCTTGACTCATTGCTGAATGACCTCTCATGAGAGGCCAACAGCACAAACACATCTTTAAATGCTACATCCTACAAGCTGCACCACAAGTCTCATGCTAAGCACAATGCTACACACTTCTCACTCACCTAACAACAATCCCTATCAATCCCACATTAATCGCTTCATCTCACCTTCATGCACTGCTGCAAGGTACATACCCATGTCTCACAGCAGGTACACACTGCGAGCTATTCAAGTGGCAGGCACATCAGCTAAACACACAGCACCACACTCACTCACACATTTTCCTCTATCCTGCAGGACAAGGTGGCGCATAACTGTGGGCAGCAGCAGTCACTGGCAGGGGACAAACATGGCAGTATCGGCTCGCCCCTATGGCGGAAACCATGCTTGCCATCATTGGAGCAGCCATGGCTGGTACTGTGGCCAGTTTTGGGCTGAAAGGATCAAAGGCTATGAGTATCCTCATAGCTAATCACCCTTCTCAGATCTGGCAAGCTGCAGATGGTTTAAACATTAACCTCTTGTTTTTACCACCTCCCCACACTGCAACCCTACCTTTGTGCCTTTCTCCCTTCACATGCTCAGGAACTGTAAGCTGGCCAGGCAGTGGTGCAGAACTGCAAAGTGCAAGAGGAAGAAGAGATTTGATAGTAATGAAACACCATCACAGGATCTTAGAACTCCAGCCAGCTGCTCGGCACTGTACCCACTTCTGAGGAGACTTAGGAGGTATGACTTACACCTGATGAGTCAGCAGACACGAACGGGCTGCAGTGCGGGCAGGAAGGAAAGGTCGTGCAGCTTTGTGGAGGAAGGTGTTCTGGTGCAGAGGATACCGGATGAGGAATATGGAAAAAAAAACGATTTGTATTGGGCGGCACGGTGGGGCAGTGGTTAGCACTGCTGCCTCATGGCGCCCAGGACCCGGCTTCGATCCAAGCCCCCGGCCACTGTCCGTGTGGAGTTTGCACATTCTCCCCCTGTCTATGTGGGTCTTGCCCCCACAACCCAAAGATGTGCAGGTTCGGTGGATTGGCCACGCTAAATTGCCCCTTGATGGAAGAAAAATGAATTGGTTACTTCAAATTTGAAAAAAGATAAAGAGAAAATGGGCTTGCACACAGAAATTCATGCAGCATTGGCAAGTCTGCCAGGAAACCTGTGGTCACTGTCAAAGCACATGAGGGAGTCCAGCATAAAGCTTGCTCATAGCTTTGTGTGGACTTTGGAGCCCATCCTTTCCAACATGGAAGTGGTGGCCAACTCCACTTTCATGCACACATTCGGACCCGATCATGATGCAGCCTCTGTTCCCCCATGTCACAGCTTCCATTCTGAAGCCATCAGAGTCTGAGTGCTGCAGTGGTACTTCAGCCTGAATTCATGCCAGCCCAGTTTGCGGCTGTATAACCTCAGGCTATTGACATCATAGCTGCAAATACCAGTGCACAATGGGTCACACAACAGGACAGCAATTTATCTCCAACTCATTACTAGGCCTCACTCCAGGGACTGTGGTCTTGTGACAACAAAAGCCGCTGTCATAGAAATCATAAAACGGTTACAGCACAGAAGGAGGCCATTCGGCCCAGCGAATCTATGCAAGAGCACAGATGGCTCTGCAAGAGTAACTCTGCTCATCCCTCCCTCAAAAGCGACAATTGAACCTGCCTCCACCTTACTCTCAGGCAGTGCATTCCATATCCTGAGCACCCGCTGTGTAAAAACAATTTTTCTCACGTCGCATCTAGTTCTTAGGTCAATCACCTTCGAATTGGTGTCCTCTTGACCTACAGTAACAGTGTCTCCCGATCCACACTTCATGATTCTGAACACTTCAAACTAATTTCCTAACAATCTTCACTATGCGAAGGAAAACAGATCCAGCTCCTCCAATCTATTCTTGTCATTGAGGTTCCTCATCCTTGGACCTTCAACGATCCGTGCACATATACCTCAAGGTCTCTCTGCCCCTGCACCCATCTTGAATTGTATGCTCTTGATTATATTGCCTCTCCTTTTTTCTACCAAAATATAAGACTTCACACTTCTTTGCATTAAATATCACCTGCCACGTGTCCACCCACTCCGCCAGCCTGTCCACGTCATTACATGTATTCACATCCTTCCTGTAATGGTGTGGCCAGCACTGTCACATTAATCTAGCTGTGGCCTCACTAGTGTTTTATATATTTCTAGTATAACTTCCTGCGTCTTATGTTCTGTGCCTTGATTAAAAGGAAAGTATCCCATGTAACTTTGCAAGCGTGTTATCTACCTATCCTGCAGCCTTTAGGGATTTGTGGACATGCAATCCAATATCCCTCTGTTCATTCAAACTCCTCAGTAACTTACCATGTATTTGGTACTGCCTTTCAAGTATCCTCTCTCCAAAGGCATTGCCTCATATTTCTGCAGATGAAGTTCCATTTGCCACGTTTCTACCCACCTGAATAGTCCATCAATATCTTCCTGTGGTCCACAGCTTTCTTCCTCCCAATCAACCACAGGGTCAATTTTTATATCATTGGGTATTTCATTAACTATTCTTCAATAATTTAAGTTTAAATAATTGATATGAACAGCAAGGGACCATCCACCTGATCAAATCCCCTTCTCCAGCTGTTCAAACTGAACCATATAGTTTAAATCTCCAATTCACCATTTCACCCTGAATTGGATCTCTCAATCCCACACCCTATCCATCACTTTAATCTATTACTTCCACCTCAACGGTCTCTACATCAGCACTTATCTTACTTTAACTCCCAGAGTTTGTTGCCCATCTTAGATTTTTTTTCATCTCAACCTTTTATTTCTCTGAGGCCTGCCTTGCTGGCCTCTGAACCATTAACTTTCCCATTATAACTGCATTTGCCAGCCTTTATGTATCAAATTCAAGGCCTTAAAAATTCACCGTGGCCTTGCACCTGCTTGCATATTTATCCAGCCCTGTGCCTCGGACTTACATTCGTCTGATTTTCTTTTCCGCAGGTCCAATTTCTTGACTCCACCACTGTGGAACAGCTTTCAATCGCCTCAACTATGCTTTCTTCCAAAGTCCTTCCCCCAGAGTCCTCCACTTCCTTTGCTCCCTCTGTTTCTCAGATCATCCTTACAATCTAGCATTTCAACTAATCTTTTGGTTACCTCCTTGACAATTCTGTTACTGTTTGATATCTGTTCTTCATGAAGCGAATATTAGAAACTATAACCTATTCATCCTGACTGTATTAGAATTACTGATTTAGATAAGTAAAACCAATCAGTGTTAATGTGCATAAGTGCAAGATAATGATTATTGGGACAGGAAATACCAAATAACATAAAGAGGTGTCATTCAGTGAAGATAAAGAAAAAAACATCGAAGTATAATTATTGATCATTTACTGAAAGATTCCAGGCAGTGCTAAGCTACAATCAATAAAGTTAATCAAATACTAGAATCCATCAAGGTTACTCTAACCTTGCATTGATTACGAGTGAGGATACATCTGGAATATGTTTTGTATTTTTCAATACGCTATCTTCAACAGATCATTGATGCTTTAAAGTGGGTTTATAGAAGAGGGGTATGGAGGTCCAAGACCTCAACGATCTAAAATGTTAGGTGAGACTTTCGAGCATATTTTCATTGGAGGAAAGATACTGATTGGAGAGGTGATCCAGGTTTCTAAATTACTAAGAGTTATATTTGTAGATGAAAGTTAAACTGTTTGACTTTTTTTGCCTGAGATAATACAGATTTAAAGTGAACAATGCGCAAGCTTCAGGTAAAACTGAAGAACAGTAGAAACCTTTCCATTTTCTCTCGAGGCTCCCATCAAAATGCAGTTGTTATTGCATCAATTATCTCCTTCCGACAGAGTCTAATGAAATACTAAAGTATGTAAGTCTGAGGTCTAGGGTTGTTTGGGAACTGAGTTGCAGGTCATGAAGACAGACACAGACTGAGATAAGTGAACACATTGTCATCAGGAACACTTGCTCCAGTTTTGAAAAGGTTGTGTAGGCCGGGGTGGAGAGATGGAGGTGGGAGCGGTGCGTTTTGGACTGGAAAACAAAAAGGTCACGCTTCACCGCACACCGCGGAGTTTTGACTCCATTGTCTACTCGGTTATATTCTCATGATCCTTGCCCATGAGTCAGCTGGATTGACAGACTTAGCTCCCAGCCAAGGTGGCGAGGACTGCAATACAAACTGCTATGGCGAGCAAGTGGAAGGATGGACTCTCCGTTTCTTCAGCCCAAATTGATCCCTGGCATTGAAAGGATGAGGGTGATGGCTCAATCCCACCCACCACTCCCGGACCTGGTTAGATTGGGGTGAGGTCACACTATAGGGAGTCTGGGAAACTACTCGGGAGAGCCCAATTCAAGGGTAGAAGCTAATTTTGGGGGGATAACGTGGTCGCACCCCCGCTCCTCCTAGGTCACAAGCGGTGCTATAAGAGACTGGCTTTCTCCAAACGGCTGTTCTTGCCTCCTTCCAACTGTTGTGTTTCCTGAAGCTGTGAAAATCCAGCTGGCAAGGGGTAAATCTGCAGGCTAAATCCTAGCCTGCTAGCCTCATCATAATACTTAAATAGCAATCCTAGTAGTGAGTTGATCCCACACCACTTGTCCCATTTCTGTTAAATCTGAAACGGGGCTGTTAAGGCCAGTTTTCAGATTTTTAGATCCTTGGCATTTCACCTGATCATAACCCACCTTAACCTGAGCACAACCATTTCATTTGGGGGGGGGGGGGGGGGGGGGGGGGGGGGGGGGCAGGGGTGCGGGGGGGGGGAGGTTGAAATTTGCCTCAACCAATTGCTGCATACTTTAATGTAAATAAAAATTGAGAGTGATGTAATAGGGCCTCTCCATTCACTATTACCAGTTTTGCAGTACCGTGCTCAGACAAGAATATGCACGAAGGTAAGAGGTGCTTTTATTATGATTTACGGACAAATGAACTAATGTATTAGGAGCAGAAGTTAGCCATTTGGTCTCTCAAGCCTGCGCTGTTATTTGATAAGATCATGGCTTATCTGCTGTATTTCAAATTTCACCATCTCATCCATTCCTTAATAACCTTTGATTCCCTTCACTAACAAGAATCAATCTACCTCCGCCTTAAAAATATTAAATGACTTTGCCTCCGCCACTTGCTGAGGCAAAGAGTTCCAAAGTAACACTTTGAAAGGAAAGGAAAGGAAAAGATTCCCTGTCCTAAAAGGTCGACCGTTATTTTTAAATCAGTGCCAATCAGTTCTGGACTCACCCACAAGAGGAAACATCTTATCCACATCCACCTCGTCAAGGCTGTTGAGGATCTTACATACTTCAATCAAATCACACCTTACTCTTCTAATTTCCAGTGGAAGTAAACCCAGACTGTTCAACCATTCTTCATATGGCAACCTGTTTACCCCAGGTATAAATCTAGTCAGGCTCCTCTGAACTCCCTTCAATGCATTTCTATCCTTCCTTACATATGAAATCAAAGGCGGATTGGTGGTACAGTGATTAGCACTGCTGCCTCACAGCACCAGGGACCCGTGTCCAATTTCGGCCTTTGATCACTATCTGTGTAAAGTTTGCACATTCTCCCGTGCTTGCGTGGGTTTCCTCCGGGTGTTCCAGTTTCCTCCCACATGCCAAAGATATGCGGGTTAGGTCGATTGGCCAGGCTAAATTGCCCCTTGGTGTCCAGGGGTGAGCAGGTTAGGTTACGAGTTTACAATGAAAAGGTGGGGTGGACAGGGGAATGGACATGGGTGGAGAGCTCTCTTGAAGGGTCGGCGCAGACCTGATGGGCCGAATGGCCTCCTTCTGCATTGTAGGGATTCTATGTGGCCTCACCAATGCCCTGTATAAATGATGTGGAGATGCCGGCGTTGGACTGGGGTGAGCACAGTAAGAAGTCTTACAACACCAGGTTAAAGTCCAACAGGTTTGATTCAAACACGAGCTTTCGGACGCTGCCCTAGACTCGACATGTATGCTGAAGCCGTCAGAAGTCGTGTCAATGCCAGATTCATCAGTCGCATTCACAAGGCAGCCCTGAACGTCACCCAAGTACAACGCAACGCCATCCACGCTCTCAAAACCAACCGCAACATCGTCATCAAACCAGCAGACAAAGGAGGGGCCACCGTCATACTGAACAGAACGGACTACTGCAAAGAAGTATACCGACAACTCAACAACCAGGAACACTACAGACAGTTACCCGCAGGCCCAACCAAGGAACACATCCGCCAACTCAACAGACTGATCAGGACCTTGGATCCAGACCTTCAGAGCACCCTACGTGCTCTCATCCCACGTAATCCCTGCATTGGAGATCTCTACTGCCTCCCGAAAATACACAAGGCCAACACACCATGCCGTCCTATCGTTTCAGGCAATGGGACCCTGTGTGAGAACCTCTCTGGCCACATCGAGCGCATCTTGAAACCCATTGTACAAGGTATGCCCAGCTTCTGTCGCGACACGACGGACTTCCTACAGAAACTCAGCACCCATGGACCAGTTGAACCAGGAACATTCCTCGTTACGATGGATGTCTCGGCACTCTACACCAGCATCCCCCATGACGACGGCATTGCTGCAACAGCCTCAGTCCTCAACACCGACAACTACCAATCTCCAGACGCAATTCTGCAACTCATCCGCTTCATTCTAGATCCCAACGCCTTCACCTTTGACAACAAAGTCTTCACCCAGATTCATGGAACAGCCATGGGGACCAAATATGCACCTCAATATGCCAACATCTTCATGCACAAGTTTGAACAAGACTTCCTCACCACACAGGACCTGCAACCGATGTTATACACCAGATACATTGATGACATTTTTTTCCTTTGGACCCACAGCGAAGAATCACTGAAACGACTACACGATGAGATCAATAAATTCCATCCCACCATCAGACTCACCATGGACTATTCGCCAAATTCTGTTGCATTCTTGGACACACTCATCTCCAACAAGGACGGTCACCTTAGCACTTCGCTTTACCGCAAGCCCACAGACAACCTCACGATGCTCCACTTCTCTAGCTTTCACCCGAAACACATTAAAGAAGCCATCCCCTATGGAGAAGCCCTCCGTATACACAGGATCTGCTCAGACGAGGAGGAGCGGAACAGACACCTACAGATGCTGAATCCGAAAGCTCATGTTTGAATCAAACCTGTTGGACTTTAAAAAAAAAAATCGCTTATTGTCACGAGTAGGCTTCAATGAAGTTACTGTGAAAAGTCCCTAGTCACCACATTCCAGCGCCTGTCCGGGGAGGCTGGTACGGGAATCGAACCGTGCTGCTGGCCTGCCTTGGTCTGCTTTAAAAGCCAGTGATTTAGCCCAGTGAGCTAAACCAGCCCCTGACCTGGTGTTGTAAGACTTCTTACTGTATAAATGAAGCATAACTTCCGTACTTTTATGTTCAATTTCTCTTGCATAAAGGATAGCGTTCTATCAGCATTTTTAATTCTCCACTGTACCTCCATACTAACTTTTTGCGGCTCATATACTAGAACATCTAGATCCCACTGGACTTCACAATTTTGAAGTTATTCTCCATTTAAGTAATGCTCTGTTTTTTATTCTGCCAGATGGAAAAACTTCACATTTTCCCACATTGTACTCCATCTGCCAACATTTTGCCCACCCACTCAACCTATCTATATCTGTTTGCAACCTCCTTATGTCTTCTTCACAGCATACTTTCCTTCCTATCTTTGTGTCATCTGCTAATTTAGCAACCATGTCTTCACTCCCCTCATCTAGGTCATTGCTATAAATCCCCAGCACTGATCCCTGCAGGAATCGACTCATCACATTCTGCCAATCAGAACAATACCTATTTATGCATACTCTGTTTTCTGTCAGTCAGCCAATCTGCTATCAATGCTAATACATCACCCACTACACCCTGAACTCCTACTTTGTATAATAACCGTTGATGTGGCAGATGGAAATTCAAGCACTATCAACAGGATTCTCCGACCCTCCACCAGATCGGAGAATCCCCCTCGCTGCCCCGACACCGGCTGCTGTATTCTCCGGCGCCGGGTATCTGGCAGGGGTGGGGCTCACACCCTGCCGGTCGGGGCCGTTGGCAGCGCCACCCCCCACAGCAATTCTCCGTGTCCCGATGGGCCAAGTGGCCGTCCGTTTTTGGCCAGTCCTGCAGGTGTGGGTTCGACATGGTCCCACACGGCAGGACCTGGCAGGTAAGTCAGGTGGGGCGGTCTTCGTGGGGGGCACGGAGGGATCCGTCCCCGGGGGGGGGGGGGCCCACGGTGGCCTGGCCCGCGATCGGGGCCCACCGATCTGCGGGAGGGCTTGTGCCATGGGGCCACTCCTTCCTTCTGTACCGGCCTCTGTAGGGTTCCGCCATGGCTGGCGCGGCAAAGACAACCACCTGCGCATGCGCCAGAATACGCTGGGTGGTCTGCGCATGCGCGGAACCATGCAGGCCCTTCAGCGCATGCGCAAAATCGAGCAGTCCCTTCGGCGCCCCACCTAGTCCCCGGAAATGCAGAGAATTCTGCACTTTCAGGGGCTGTTGACGCCGGAGTGGTTCATGCCGGTTTTCCCGCTGGCGTGGGGACTTAGTCCCACAAAAGCAGAATCCCGCCCTATATATCTACAGGTTTCCTTTCATCCACAACACCTGTCGCTCCTTCAAAGAACCCTAAAGAATTGGTTCAACATGATTTTCCTTTCACAAAATTATGCTGAATCTTTCCAATTACCTTGCGTTTTTCGAAGTGCCCAGATATAACCTCCTTGATGATCAATACTAATACCTTCCCCATGACAGACATCAAAGTAGCAGGCCTATAGTTTCCTGCTTTCCTCCATCTTTCTGGAATAGAGGAGTTATGTTTGCTACTTTCCAGTCTGGAACCATTCCAGATGTTGGGAAAACAAAGGTAGTTTTAAGGGATCAGGATAAATTCAAGTTAGATTCAAGCTCGACAAAGGTGTTTGTATGTATGGGGGTTGGCTACATTCCAATTGAGTTTCTATTGCACTTAGAGAGGGCTACATTGTGAAAAATAAACTAAAGGGATAAGCATGTGGCCATTGCTTAACAACTGGAGATGGTAAGGTAAATAACTTTTACGTATTACTTTTGCAATTTGAGAGAGAGCAGTTGAAGACAGGCAGCAGGATCCTCTGGCCTCCCAGCCACATGTTTCTCAGCAGCGGGGGAGATAGCTGCAGCGCACCATTCACCGACAGAAAGATTCTCTGCATCCACTAATTCCAATAGGAATTCCCATTGAAGCCACCCCACACGGCCGGGAAACCCATGGGTGGGGATGGCAGGACCAGAGAATCCGCCTGCCAACAAATGGCCGGCAAATTCCAGCCAGATTCTCAAGGAATGAACATCTCTCGACCGTGCCAGAAGAAAGATTGAACAGGACGGGGGCTGCAAAGAGGCAGACTTCCTAAAGTACAAGTTACAGTCCAGAAAACCAGGGAATTGGGACAGGAAGCGTGCCTAAGAAGTCTGGAGTTAAGTGTACAGAGACCAAGGTTTTGTTCAGAAGAATTCAAGGGACAATAAGCAAGGGGCGGGATTCTCTCAGCCCAGGCCGGGCCGGAGAATTCCTGCGACTGGTGCGAATCGTGCCAAACCGCCGCGATGCCGGCAGAGCAGAGAATCGGCTCCTTTGGCGCTGGCTTGGTTGGTGCGGCGCCGGTTGGGGGCCGCTCTACGCGGCCAGCCTGCCATTTCTCGGCCTGGGATGGGCCGAGCGGCCATCGTAAAAACGCCAAGTCTTGCCGCCGGCGTCCACATCTGCTCTCAACTGGCGGGACCTCAGCGTGGAAGAGTCGGGGGGGGGGAGGCATGTGGGGGTGGGGGGGTGGGGAGGGGTGAGGGGGGGCCTCCGATGTGGTCTGGCCTGCAATGGGGGCCCACCGATCGATGGGCTGGACTCTCTGGCTGGGGGACTCCTTTCCTCCGCACCGGCCCCTGTAGTCCTGCGCCATGTTGCGTCTGGAACAGAGCATTGAAGGAAGCCACTGCGCATGCGTGTGTTGGCGCCGGTCCAACTGCGCATGGGCACTTTGGTGCTGGTGCCACTGCGCATGTGCGGATCCCCCAGCGCCCACTTCGCACCGGGATCAGCAGCTGGCGCGGCATGAACCGCTCCAGAGTCATGCTGGCCCCTTTTTCGGGCCAGAATTAGTCGTCGGGTCGGTCCGTTCACGCCGTCGTAAAACATGACGGCATATACGATGGTGTGGACACTCTGCCGTGGGATTAGAGAATCCCGCCCAAGGTGTTCTGAGTTAAAGAGACAATTGCAGTAACTAGATTTGAAGTGGGACAGCAGACATTGGCAAAATGTCTGATGTCATTTTAGTACCACCTAAGAAATTAAATGTTGAAGCAATTGTCAGCATTTTGCACAGCAGCCAAGACAACACAATCCTAAAGGAGTTGGTGTGAAATCCTGGACTAGAGTTTTTGTTAAAAATGGAATGGGACTTTGTGTGAAAGTATAATATGCAGAACCTGGACTGGATATCGGCATGCAAACTGTCAAGGGAAAGCATTATTTTGAGAGAAGATTTTAAAACGTGTTTTAGTAATGGAGTTTGGAAACTTTCATGTGATCATCATCTGGGGGATACTGAGGAGAAAATCAGAGGCACGAACTAGGATTCAGAGCGTGAATTTGATCATAGTCATCTTGTGCACTTAAATGGGACTTTTTGATTTAATGAGACCATTGTAGATTAAGATATACTTTGTATTCCATATTAATCTTTAAACCTCTATGTATTTGTTCAGCTCAGTGGGAGTAAAGGAGTATTACATTATCTTTCAACATTTCATGTTTAATAAATATTGTTTCTTGTTAAAATTAATTAACGGTGCTGTGACTCTGTTTCTCCACTTTAAAAAGTAAAAGTTACGGTCTTTTGAGCCAAAGTTCCATTGTGGGATCTTCCCGTCCAGTTATAACATCAACTGGGATTGGAACATGGAATGTGGCGAATTTTGGAAAATTAACACCAATGCCTCCACTACGTTATTGGCCGCCTCGTTGAAGACCTTAGGATGAAGTTCACCAAGACCTTTTCAGCCCATCAGGCCCATTTTTTAATCTTCAATCCTTCATGAGGTTTCTGAACAAACCTTGGCGGCTACGACCAGGTTGGTAATGTTTTAAACTCAAAGGTGGTGGGTGGGATTCTCTGACCAGCTGCACCCTTTTTATGGCCTGGCGCGCCCTCGCCCACAGCAGGCTCCTTAGTCGAGCCAGCCCATTGTGTGCACCCCCACGCCGTCGGAAAATCCGTGGGCATGAGTGCGCTGCCGGCGAAACAGAGGATCATGCCGGCGGAGAATCCAGCCCCTTAGAAATCAAAAGTGTGGAAAATGGTCAGGAATTACACAGTAGTTTCAGAATTGGCCGATACTGTGAATTGCTGAACAATTCACAATACCGTTATTACTAATTGAAAATGATTTGTGTGTTCCGTTTTGGGCTTGCTGCGGTGATGAAACAGAATGTGGTTAGACAATGGGCTGGGATCTGTCGCCTGCATGTCAAGTTTCTGGAAATAGTTGTGCAGCCTTTAGCCACTATTACATCTCTTAATAACCAACTATGTTGATATTACAGCTATTTACAAAAGAATAACATAATTTGCATTATATTATTTGATGCAAATCACACCTGAAAGAACATACTCTTCTTGGCATGTTTGTCAGAGCCTGTAAAACAGAGAGATTAACGGCAGGCTGTTACAGATGATGCACGGATCATGCCAGCTATCTGCATGTGAACTGCGTGTATGTGAGAGACAAATGGTACCATGTGAACTAAATCAGGACTAAACGCAAGGAACAGATGGTGGATATCCAGACAGAATTGTCTCTAAATGAGTAGTAGTATAAATAGGTTCATTTGAAACACTTAGTAAAAGATTTAATCAGCTTCCCGCCGAAGCATGGCTTGTTTCTGTTTAACCACAGCAGATTTTGTCCTTCTATCCACTCTACACATCTGTGTCCATGTCGGATTCTCAATATTTACTGCACAAAGGCCAGATTTGTTTAAAACTAAATGTCCTGCTATTTTTCAGCTCTCCACTTCTGAAGACTCATTCTGGGTACAAAGCTACCAAAGCTACCTTTGTCCATTTTAGTCATTCCTCACATGCAATCATGTACTGTGCACATGTGGGATATCTGATCATGACAAGCAATGTCTGCTTCTGACATCACACTATACAAGTACACTTTCCAGAGGAGTGACAGGGTACTGACCAGCAGCGGGATTCACTGATGATCTGTCCCTTCCCCAACTTAACTCTGAGGGTCATTGTGGCACCCATTGCTATGTGTGAGATCGGAAAATTGTATAGCGGCAAGATTGAAGTTTCAGGCCTGATGGGGCTCAATATTATCTCACATTACAGGGATAATTTTAGGACTTTGCACTGTCAGTGGTAAGCAATGCCCACTTTAATTTATGTTGTGTCCTTCCAGCAGGTGGGGCTCCCTGCCAGAGATGTAAATTCAGAACATTGTCCTTTATATTTTCTTGACATTAGGGTAGTCAAAGGGATGGGAGCTAGGGAGGTTATACCCACGGGAAATGGTATAAAATGGGCAATCAGATTGTTTGCATATGATACACTCCACCCTGTTCTCCCCACCGTTGGTGTCAAGTGTATCAGTTGACTAGTTCGATGTCATCCATGGTTAAAATGATTCCCCTGAACTTCAGCTTTATTATCCTACAGATTTTGTTCATTTGAGATCAACCAGAACATTTGTAGTTTAATGTAAGGTGACGGTGACATTTATGCAATTTTAGTTTGGGATTGAGCCAAATGAATTACTTTAACTGGCATTTACAAAGAAAAGGAGTAACTAATCCAAAGTTTGAGTGAAAGTGTAGAAACAAAGCAGTAATGTGTCACGCTGCTGATATTTTGAGCATAGATGTTTTTCAAGGAGAACTCTTGGCATTGTGAAACCTTGCCTTAAGCAACCAATTTTAAACAATATCATTTTGGTGCCCTTTTTCTGCCTTAGCCTTGAACCCACACTTCAGTGAGATCAAGAACAGGGGTTTTTGTATGGTATCTAAATCATGAGCCAGATTTAAGTATTTTGTAGGTTGTAGTTCTGCACTTACCCCATGTATTGGGTAGGATATCCAACCCAGCTCCCCTTGAACTGCTTTAGAATCCAGGAGGTTAACTGTGAAAACAAACAACAGTTAATAAACAAATAGTCTCATATTTCTTCACCAAACCTTCTTCAGAGTTATAGTCATCCATGCAAGTTATTCAAGACATTCAGTTTCGAATAAATGCACATCTGATCAGAGTACAAATTTCCCAACTTATTTCCAATTTGTTCCCATACAAAAGTACTGATGCAATGTCTAACAAAAATCCCAAATCCAGTGTAAACGACTTCCAAAAAAAACATTTTGTAACACTCTGTATATCGAATACCATCAAAAGATAGATAAATAGACTCCAGTGTTTGCCTTTGGTATTGCACTTTACAGTACAGGCTAGGACGTTACAATGTTTAAAATGAACTGGTAAAGCACATGATAATTGAGTACAATTGGTGGCTGTGCCTACAATTGCTGAGGCACGAAGGTCTGGAATTCAATCCCTAAACCTCCCCACCTCTCGATCTTATTCTCCTCTTTAAGATCTTTCTTAAAACTTGCCTCTGAGCAAGCTTTTGGTCATCTAACATAATGCTTCCTTTTGTGAGTTGGTGTCAAAATGCTTTTGATAATTGTGGTGAATGTATTACTGCTACCATTCACCATTGTATTGCATTACATTGTATTGTATTATGTTGATGCCCTTGTGGGCTCCGCCCCCTCAGGGGAGGTATATAGATCTGCAGCCTGTAGGTGGCACTCAGTACAGAGCAGTCGCAGGCAGGCACAGATCTAGCTGATTAAAACCATTGTTCACTTCTACTCATTGTCTCGTGTGAATTGATGGTCACATCAATAATGCTCCTGTAAAACACTTTTGCGATGATTTATTGCATTGAAGGCACTATCAAAGCATTTGGGACACCACGGAGGCATAGTGATTAGCACTAAGGAGTCGGGTTTGATTCCGACCCTGTGTCACTGTGTAGAATTTTCATGTTCTCCCAGTGTCTACATGGGTTTCCTCCCACAGTCACATAGGTGTGCAGTTTAGGTGGATCGGTCATGCTAAATTGCCCCTTAGTGTCCAAAGGTTAGCTGGGGCTATGAGGATGGAGAGAGGTGTGGGCCTAGGTAGGGTGCTCTTTCGGAGGGTCAGTGCAGACTCGGCGGGCCGAATGGCCACCTTCTGCACTGTAGCGATTCTTTGATTCTATATATATATTCTTGTAGTGGTACGCACCAAGATTTTTCTTGAACATCAACTGTGGAACTGCATGCCTGCCTCAAATTAAGAGTATCGTACATGATTGCTATGTTTAATTTGTTTTCTTTGTCTGAGGTTAAACGTTACAGGTGAGTCCCGGTAAATACACAAATAATTTGTTATGAATGTGGTGATTAACAGACTGAGAGAAATATCCAGTCGACTGAGTCTATCAGTTTTAAAACAGATATATCTCTTTACAATGTTTATGAGTATGTAACAATTCAGCAGAATCCCTTCCCTGTCAATAGGAACAGTATTGCCATTCTACCTAAGAAAGAATTGCATTTATATGTTTATTTTATCCTCAGTAAGTCCCACAGTGCTTTTCCATTACTTTGGAAATTTTGTTGTTATATAGTCAAAGGCAGCAAGATCCCATGTGCAGCAAATGAATGAATTTACAGTAATTCTATTTTCATCAAATGTTAGATGTGTGTTCTGTGATGGACAGGACAGCAAAAAAACTCACTCTTCGAATAGTGCCATCAAGTCTTTGACTTCCATTTGAGCTGGCAGACAGAGCCTTGATGTAACGTCTGAAAGACAATCCCCGACAATGCAGCACTCCCTCCGTTTTGCACTGAACAATCCACATGGGTCTTGAATAATTGGGGTGGGAATATAGGATTTATCTACATGACACCATAAAATGGGTAATAGTGAATCCACTGGAAAAGAATATTGGACAGAACGCAAAATGACCTGCTGATTCACTGTCATCCATTTGGCATAACTGCTCACGACTAATTCATTCCCCCCTCTGAAGTTTCTTACCCGTCGGGGCAAGTACAACTAGCTGAACAACTTCAAAGGTTATGACTGTGATTGAAATAAGGGCATCACTGGAGTGCATACTGTGAATGTCAAATTCAGAGACTGGGATAAGCGCTGTGAACATCAAAACTGATCGCCAGTGGTACACCAAGGTATTTCTACTTCTTAGATAGGCTTCAATTAAAGCAACCCATATTGAAGTCTCTGACGTGTTGCCCCATTAATCTGCAATTTTCTCATTAAATTCTGACACCTTGTCACTCTTTTATTCAGGCTGCACTTTTCACAGGTTTTATCGAATCAAACTAAGACACACGTTAAACACCACCGTCATTACAAATTGGAACATCTGCTCAAAGAACTTTCCATCTCTCTAGTTTATCAGAAAGAGATATGCAGATGTCTGAAACCAGACAATATTTATTTGTTTGCATTGTTTTTTTAACAGAACCAACATATTCAGACACAATTCCACATATGTATAGAAAGTGTGTTGGTTGTTGGGATTTTCCTGGCTACAATTCAACAGAGATGTGATGGAGCAAATTAATTGCTAAGACTACAGGACTAACTGTTTCTGAATATCAGCAGAAGCTGAGATGAATTACATTCTTTAACGCCCTGCGCAGCAGCTGTCATTTTATATAGTAGTGTGTGTTAACTACGATTCTAAGTGAAAATGGAATCAGTAATACATAACGTTACGCTGCTGTGTAGGCAGAAGGGTGTAAGGGAACGATAATGATAGTTAACAGCAAAACTGCAAGACACACAAAGCATTAAAATACAGGTTGTGGCCTCCACAAAATAGAAGAATGGCATTATTTGATCAATAGGAGGTTACAACAGGCTCGCTTTGATGAGGAGTCTTAAGTCTTGATATACTTTGGTAGACAGTACTTTATAGGCCAAGACTAAAGCCCCAATTTAAACTTAAGACTTGCAGGGGTGGTTAACAATGGTGGAGGGTGGGGGTGGATGGTGAAACTGTGCAAACCTGCATAGAATGAGGTGCAGGAAATTTTAACTCCAGGCCCTCATTCTTCACTCCCACCCAAACATCAGGAGGAAGAAAAATGTTAGAAGGTGAGACACCACCACAAAGGACTGAACAAATGGCCATTGACACAAAAGTCCCTGGTTGGGAGAAACGCCTGGAGCTAGGATGGCCGATTTATCTTTCCTTGTAGGAATCGCAGGAGGATTCCTGCTCCTCCTGGCCCCACAAAGGAAGATTTTAAAAAGACAAAATACTTGCCTTGTTTAGTCATCTTTTGACCCGGCTCTTTTTCCTGCTTGATTGGTCAGATGGAAAAGCCACAATGACTTCCGCAAGCAGTCCCCGGGTTATAATGACAGCTTATGACTTCATTGGAGCCCGATCTGCATATTTAATAAAGGACTTTGGGCCTGCTGTCCCAAACTCATAGATAGGAGAGCAGGAACCCACAGGAGGGGCTGCAGGGCCTTGTTGGATAAATACAGATCATGCACCTGAGAAGATGCTCACTGACAGCCTGTGCAGACTTGAAAAATTCAGACCAAGTTGTTTGCTTTGAGAGAAATGTTCTGAGGCAGAGATCTGAATTTCAATTCGAAATGAATGTCACTGACAGACTAGAACCCAATGCGCAATGAATGGAGGTGGATAATGGTGCAACAGATCAAATTCATACCTAATGTTTACACTACTATTGATAGGCATTTGATCATTTAGTCCTGAACATTGTTTTCCAAAGATGACATGTAACAGATCAATCAATAAATAGTACATATCAAATTAATGCTGCAGGCCATCGTCATCCCATGCATAAGCTCCAATCATTCCCATTCATGTTTTATCTATATTGTATAATTCAGGTCGGTGTCATTTCAGCTAATTAGCAGCTCCGTGCACTCCACGGGATGTGAGCTGCAGGGACACAAGTGCCAGTTGATTCGACACAATATTTCATGCTCTTAAAAGTAGCCTCTTATGTAAAAACAAATAAGAACCCCATAATGTAAATTAATCTAGGCTTGTAAAGTTACGTATTACCATTTGGTAACTTTGAATGATCCAGAAAAGGGCTTGATTTTTAAAAAAAATTCCAGATGCAAGTCTCTTGACTACATGTCACTAGTCATCATGCAGTTGTAATACCAGTGAAACATAGGACATGACCATAAAACAACTTCCTTTGTGTTGAGAATAGATTTGGAATAATGTTGTACCTCAGCAAAAGTTTAATAATGTGCAGGTTAGGTGGATTGGTCATGACCAATGCGCAGGGTTGCAGGGAGTGAGCCTGGGTAGGGTGTTCTTTGAGAGGGTTGGTGCAGACTCAATGGGCCAAATGGCCTTCTTCTGCACTGTAGTGACTATATGGACAAGTGTAGAATTTACTGTTGGTGATATTAATGGGCTGCCACTTATTGAACTTGAGCAACATACCAATTTATGTTTTAATGGATGTCTTAATACCTTTATAAACAGCTGAGTAAGGTAACTACATTTATAAATGACTACATTGATATGAACATAATTATCAACCAATATCTCCATGGTAGAGATTTTCCAGAATTGGTTATAAAACTCTATGACCTCTGGAACCTGGATTTGAATCCAGCCAAATTGATAGCGTTTTTCTGCGATTGAACCAAATGGGAATCATGTCCCATAACGTGCACGTTTAGCTGCATGCTCCCCAGTGCTCGCAGCACCGAAAAACACAGCGCTATCTAACATGATTCCAGTTAGATATGGGGCGTTAGAGGGGAATGCGCAGCCAAGGCCACACTTAGTCCTATTTCCTGCACTGAAGCGCCCCTCTCATTGAAACACCTCAGTTCAGGGAGAGATGGATGCTATTTTTAAATGGCATCATGATATCTCGACCCCGAACCTCCCCAACGCCCCAATTCACCTAAAAGGGGTTCCTCGGCCAACCCCCCACAGCCCACCTGCATAGGACATCCCCGGGCCCAATCACCACCACACAAAAATGCCAGTTTGGCACTGCTAGCCTGGCAACCTGGCAGTGCCCCTGCCAGCAGGCAGTGCCACCTAGACACCCTTGAAGTGCTAGGCTGGTACCCAGGTGGCACTGCCAGAGTGCCACCCGCCCTGCCCAGAGGGCAAACACCTGGGGGCCTCCAATCCCCTGGATGACTCCCACAACTGCCATTCCATCAGGTCCCCGTTTGTGGAGATCAGTACTGAACACCACGTGCCCATAGTCTCCAAGACGAAGGAGCTAGGTCCCAATGCCTTGGCTACCTCAGGGAACTAGCTGTCTCACTCTAATATGCAGATTTGCTAAGACATGATTCCTTCCACGTCACGTTAGATCTCGCGAGGTGTGGCTAGCGGGTAGATCCCGGAACGGGGTCTCCTGGCATTTGCCGACCGCATTGCATGTTGCTTTTAGGATGCAGCCTGACCGGTGAATCATGCCCTCACATCTATATCAGTTAGCTGTTGACATTCTACAAATATTACTTTCGGCAATTTCAAGCTCACTCTGTGTGTGTTCTCTTAATATTGGAATCTGGTACAGATTGGTACTAGGTTGCCAAATTCACACAGAGACCATAAGCATGCTAAGTGGTTATGCTAAACTAACAAAATTAAATCACCAGCTTCCAAAAAGCTGACTCTTCCAGAATGGCCTTTGGTAGAGATTCAATGTCACCTGAAAACAAGGAATTAGATAGAAAATGCAACAGGCCTTTCGCCTGCCACAGCTCATGCTTTAATACCCGGTACTCATATCGCCTTTATTGCAGGAGAATAGTGTACAATATGCAAAAATACAATTTGCAGCAGGCAAATTTATGGAGATGGGGAGTGGGTGGTGGGATGTTGGGTTTTATAGGTTTCAATGAGATCCCCCCTCATTCTTCTGAGCTCCAGCGAATCCTAGCCGATTCAATCTCTCCTCATACGTCTCATATTTATATTGTATGTTATATATAAGGCTCTTCTTCTTTGAATACTTGGGCTATAACTTTCAATTTGAGGGATTGCTGACAATCCATTGGTTTGAGGATATGTTGTTTTAACTCTGCTTTGAAAAGAATGAATTAACTTACCCATGTCTCTGCTAAAGCTAATGCTACGAAAGCTACATTTCAGAATTATATTCTAATGACGGTTAAATCAGAGAAATAATCTCAATTTTTCTTCCTCAAGTATTCTGTTTATCGAGGTTTAAAGTACAAGGCCAGAAATGTTCAACAAATTCTCCTCTCCAAAATTTTAACTGGAGGCATCGACCCATTTAAAAATAAAACATGTTAACATCTGCCTTAAATTGGTACACACTGATTATATGAATGCACCTACTATTATCACAAGTAGTAACTTTTAGAATGTTTTCTATTTTGACCCTGTCTATATTGGGAGAAATTTTTAAAAGAACGTCATTCCTCTCAAAGTTACAAATCCATCTCCTCGCTTGCTCCAAATACCAACTCAAATTCAAATTGAATCCAATTCATAATACAAACAAGAGACACAGGCAAGATTCAAGCTGACAAGAACAGGCATTGCACCTGCTCTTGAGCTTGATCCAACGCTTGATCTTAGCCAAAAGACCAAGAAGTGATGTGTTGGGTGTAAAAATTACATACCACAGTCAATACAGAATGTAAAGTTCATAAAAGCATGGTTTGCAGGAACAGACAACAGGAGCTGAATTTTCTGCTTTTCGGTGGACCTAACTAACTGTCCCTGGCCTAAGGTTTCCAATCTAATATACTCTTATTGTTTATTAATGTTGCTCTTCAAATTTACCTGAGGATGTTCACTGCTCTAATCTGGATGGTCATAGAACCATAGAACACATATGTTGCAGAAGGAGTCTACATCAAGCCTACACCTTGAAAGAGCACCCTATCTAGGCACCCCCTCCCCCCCACCCGCCTTATTCATAGAACATGGAACAGTACAGCACAGTACAGGCCCTTTGGCCCACAATGTTGTGCCGACCATTTATCCTAATCTAAGATCAACCTAACCTACACTCCTTCAATAGGGGCAGCACGGTAGCATTGTGGATAGCACAACCGCTTCACAGCTCCAGGGTCCCAGGTTCGATTCCGGCTTGGGTCACTGTCTGTGCGGAGTCTGCACATCCTCCCCGTGTGTGCGGGGTTTCCTCTGGGTGCCCTGGTTTCCTCCCACAGTCCAAAGATGTGCAGGTTAGGTGGATTGGCCCTGGATAAATTGCCCTTAGTGTCCATAATTGCCCTTAGTGTTGGGTGAGGTTACTGGGTTATGGGGATAGGGTGGCGGTGTTGACTTTGGGTAGGGTGCTCTTTCCAAGAGCCGGTGCAGACTCGATGGGCCGAATGGCCTCCTTCTGCACTGTAAATTCTATGAGAAATTTACTGCTGTCCATGTGTCTGTCCAAGAGTCGCTCAAAAGTCCCTCATGACTCTGATGCCACCACCTCCTCTGGCAGTGCATTCCACGCACCCACCACTCTCTGTGTCAAGAAGCTACCTCTGACATCTCCCCTATACCTTCCCCCAATCACCTTGAAATTATGTCCCCTCGTGACAGCCATTTCTGCACTGGGGAAAAGTCTCTGGCTATCCACTCTCTCCATGCCTCACATCACCTTGTACGCCTCTATCAAGCCACCTTTCTTCCTTCTATGCTCCAGTGAGAAAAGCCTTAGCTTTCACAACCTTTCTTCATAAGACATGCCCTCCAGTCGAGGCAGCATCCTAGTAAATCTCCTCTGTACCCTCTCCAAAGCATCCACATCCTTCCTACAATAAGGCGACCAGAACTGGACACAATATTCCAAGTGTGGTCTAACCAGGGATTTATATAGCTGCAGCACAACCTTGTGGCTCTTCAATTCAATCCCCCTGTAAATGAAAGCCAACACACAATACGCATTCTTAACAACCCTATCAACCTCAACGGCAACTTTGAGGGATCTATGCACGTGGACCCCAAAATCCCTCTGTTCCTCCACACTTCCAAGAATCCTGCCTTTAACCCTGTATTCAGCATTCAAATTCGACCTTCCAAAATGAATCACTTCACATTTATCTAGGTTGAACTCCATCTGCCACTTCTCAGCCCATCTCCGCATCCTGTCAATGTCCTGTTGTAATTTGCAACAGGCCTCAACACTACCTACAACTCCCCCAACCTTTGTGTCAACGGCAAACTTACTAACCCACCCTTCCACTTCCTCATCTAAGTCATTTATAAAAACCACAAAGAGCAGAGGTCCCAGAACCGATCCCTGCCGAACACCATTGTTCACCGACCTCCAGGCAGAATACTTTCCATCCACTACCACTCGCTGTCTTCTTTCGGCCAGCCAATTCTGTACTCAGACAGCCAAATTTGCCTGTATCCCATGCCCCCTAACTTTATGAATGAGCCTACCATGGGGAACCTTATCAAATGCATATCCATAATGAAATCCATATACACCACATCCACTGCCCAATCTTCATCAATGTGTCTCGTCACATCCTCAAAGAATTCAATGAGGCTTGTGAGGCATAAACTGCCCCTCACAAAGACATGCTGACAATCTTCAATCAAACTATGTTTTTCGAAATAATCATAAATCCTATCTCTCAGAATCCTTTCCAATATTTTGCTCACCACAGATGTAAGACTGATGGATCTGTAATTCCCACGGATTTCCCTATTCTCTTTCTTTAACAGGGATCAACATTTGCCTCCCTCCAATCATCCGGTACTACTCCAGTGTAGAGTGAGGATGCAAAGATCATCACTAACGGCGCAGTAATCTCCTCCTTCGCTTCCTGTAGTAACCTTGGGTATATCCCGTCAGGCCCAGTGAATTTATCTATCCTGATGCTTTTCAAAATTTCCAGCTTATCCTCCTTCCTAATATCAATCTGTTGAGTCTATTAACCTGGTTCACACTGTTCTCATGAGCAGGGCCGGCCCAAGGTACCGGCAACTCGGGCAGTCGCCCGGGGCGCCATGTGTTAGGGGGCGCCAGAGACTCGGGTCCTGCGCATGCGCAGTTGGGCCGGTGCCAACCAGCGCATGCGCGGTGGCCGCCCTGAGGGCGGCCACCCTCCCCAAAGCGCCCCCCCCCCCTCCGGCCGCCCCTCCGGACGCCCCCCCTCCCCCCCCGCCTCGGCCCCCCCCCCGCCCCCCCGGCCCCGTCCCCGCCCCCGGGCCCCCCCTGCCCCCCCCCCCCCCGGCCTCGCCCCCTCCCCCCAGCCCCACCCCCTCCCCCCCGGCCCTGCCCCCTCCCCCCCCCCCCCCCCCCGAAGGGCGCTGAAGTTCAGCCTGCCCGGGGCGCCAGCAACCCTAGGGCCGGCGCTGCTCATGAGCAACAAGGTCCCTCTCTCTAGTGAATACTGAAGCAAAATATTCATTTAGGGCCTCCCCCATCTCCTCAAACTCTAGGCACACATTCCCTCCACGATCCCTGATCGGCCTTACTCTCACTCTGATCATCCTCTTATTTCTCACATAAGTGTAGAATGCCTTGGAGTTTTCCCTAATCCATCCCACCAGGGCTTTTTCGTGCACCCTTCTAGCTCTCCTCAGTCCATTTTTGAGTTTCTTCCTGGCTACCTTTCAACCCTCTAGAGCCATGCCAGATCCTTGCTTCCTCAACCTTACATAAGCTTCCTTCTTCCTCTTGACCAGAAGCGCCACTTCTTTTGTCATCCAAGGCTCCTTCACCTTACCATCCCTCTCTCGTCTCAGTGGGACAAAACTATCCAACACTCGCAGCAAGTGCTCCTTAAACAACCCCGACATTACTGTTTTGCATTTCCCCAGGAACAATTGTTCCCACTTTATGCTCCTCGGCTCCTTTCTAATAGCAGTATAATTTCCTCTCCCCCAATTAAATACCTTCCCATACTGTCTGTTCCTATCCCTCTCCATGACAATGGTAAAGGTCAAGGAGTTGTGGTCACTGTCACCGAAATGCTCTCCCGAGACATCTGACACCTGGCCTAGTTTGTTGCCGAGCACCAAATCCAATACGGCCTTCCCCCTAGTCGGCCTATCTACATATTGAGTCAGAAATCCTTCATGTACACACCTGACATAATCAGCTCCATCCAAACCATTTGCAGTAAGGAGATTCCAGTCAATGTTAGGGAAGTTGAAGTCACCCATGACAACTCTGTTACTTCTGCACCTTTCCAAGATCTGCCGACCAATCTGTTCCTCTATCTCTCTGCTGCTATTGGGGGTTCTATAGAAAACTCCCAATAAAGTGACTACTCCTTTCTTGTTTCTGACTTGCACCCATACTGACTCAGTCGACAAACCCTCCTCAACTATCTCCTTTTCTGCAGCTGTGATGCACTCCCCAATTAACAGTGCCACTTCCCCATCTCTTTTACCTCCCTCCCTATTCTTCTGAAAACATCTAAACCCCGGATCATCTAACAACCATTCCTGCCCCTGTGAAATCCATGTCTCCGTAATGGCCACTACACCGTAGTTCCAAGTACTGATCCATGCTCTAAGTTCATCTCCCTTATTCGTGACACTCCTTGCATTGAAACTGACACACTTTAACCCATTCCACTGAGTGCAACTTTGCCCTATCACCTGTCTATCCTTCCTCACAGACTTGCTGCATACTATTTCTGCCTGTTCAACAGCTACCCTATCCTCTGATCCATAGCTCTGGTTCCCATCCCACTGTCAAACTAATTTAAACCTTCATTTAAACTCATAACCCCACTGAACCTTTGGACACTAAGGGGCAATTGCAAAAGGCCAATCCACCTACCCTGCACATCTTTGGACTGTGGGAGGAAACCGGAGCACCCGAAGGATGCACACAAAGACACTGGGAGAATATGCAAACTCCACACAGACAGTCACCCAAGAGTGGAATTGAACCTGAGTCCCTGGCTCTATGAGCCAGCAGTGCTAACTGCTGTGCACTGTGCCACTATGCCGTTTTAGGGTCTTTCAGCAAAATCAGATTGATGCAAATTTAATTCAGTAACTGGAATGCTGAAAGAAAACCAATGAATGTATTCACACCAGGGGATATTTTCCTCAGCTCAAAAAAGTACTTGCAACCAATGTTGAAGAAAATAAACCATCACTTGAACCAGTGGAACTCAAACCTTTTGGTTAAAGGACCCCCATCCGAATTATACACGACTACCTATTACATGCAATATGAAAGTGCTGCTTATAAAGCATGTTTTCATAATGCTTTTAAGAAAGATATTTTCTTACAGATTTGAATGCTTCTCACTGCCGAGTCTGTTCTTGGCAGTAACCTTGACAGGGCAGAAACCCAAGGGGAGCCAACTGCAGATAAAGCACTGGGGAAGCAGGAGCACTGAGGAAACAACACCACACACCACAGTGAGAACGCAAGCATGCAGAGAGTAGAGCATGGAGAAAGCAGGAGTCCAGGGAGGCCATGAGAGAAGTGGGGAGACAGAAGAGGAGCAGATGGGGAACAGAACACCTATAAAGCACTAAAGAAGTAGGAGCAATAAGGGAGCATACTGCAGTAAAAGCAGAAGCATGCAAAGAGCAGAGTATGGAGAAAGCAGGAGCCCAGGGAGGCCATGAGAGAAGTGGGGAGACAGAAGAGGAGCAGATGGGGAACAGAACACCTATAAAGCACTAAAGAAGTAGGAGCAATAAGGGAGCATACTGCAGTAAAAGCAGAAGCATGCAAAGAGCAGAGTATGGAGAAAGCAGGAGCCCAGGGAGGCCATGAGAGAAGTGGGGAGACAGAAGAGGAGCAGATGGGGAACAGAACACCTATAAAGCACTAAAGAAGTAGGAGCAATAAGGGAGCATACTGCAGTAAAAGCAGAAGCATGCAAAGAGCAGAGTATGGAGAAAGCAGGAGCCCAGGGAGGCCATGAGAGGTGGGGAGACAGAAGAGGAGCAGATGGGGAACAGAACACATATAAAGCACTTAAGAAGTAGGAGCAATAAGGGAGCATACTGCAGTAAAAGCAGAAGCATGCAAAGAGCAGAGTATGGAGAAAGCAGGAGCCCAAAGACAGCACTGTAGCGGCAGGGAAAGAACGGGTGCATAATGGGTATGGAACACACCTCTGGCTGCTGTTTACTTGTTTCTGCTTGACCACAGCACTTAGGACAGTCATCCATGTTGCCCACAGCATCAGGGACCCGGGTTCAATTCTGACCTATGGTTACTGTCTGGAATTGTACATTCTCCCCGGGTCTGCGTGGGTTTCCTCCGGGTTCTCCAGTTTCTCCCACAGTCCAAAGGTGGGCAAGTTAGGTAGATTGGCCATGCTAAATTGCCTCTTAGTGTCCTAAGATGTGAAGGTTAGGTGGGGTTACAGGGATAGGGTGGGGGATTGGGTCTAGGTAGGGTGCTCTTTCAGAGGGTTGGGGAAGACTCAATGGGCTGACTGGCCACCTTCTGCACTGTAGAGATTCTATGGGTCTATGGGCAAGCCCTGCAAACTGATCCCCCTGGATGTTCTTTGCAGATCCCAGTTTTAGAACCACTGACTAAAGCAACAGCTGAGTATGCCCGAGAAAAATTGCCTTGAGCAAAATTTAATTTCATTTTTAAAGTTGCATTTTTTAGTTTTGTCTGACGTCTAACTTCTTTTGTATCTACAATTAAATAAACATCTGTAAATGCAACTGTGAAATAGCCAATTATGGTTAAACGTTTTAGTCACAGATACATGCACCACCAACAATGGAGGAAAATAAAGTTGAATTACATATAATCCCACTCGCCAACTGATCTGATTGTTTGTGATCTCTGGTTCCACATTCCCATTGATTCAGGAGCTCCACCGCCCCGGTTGCTGATTCTTAATCCAGTAAAAAAAACTGATTATAAAACACAGACACATGGGTTGTTGAAATGCTGACTGTCTTCTGAAAATTCTCGTAGTTATTACATAGCAGAATTTAGAATGATTGGCAACAAGGTCTGGCAATGTCACATTGATGAAGTGGAGTGTACAATTCTGAGTTTGGAACAGAGGCGCATGATCTGGACTGGAAGCTTCGCCTTGCAATTAGCTCCTGCTGTAACTGAAAGCTAGTGCCGTTACGAGAAATAGATACTACCTTGAGTTCATGCAATTAATCTCAATGGCCTGACAATTTCCGCACCATGTCGACTTGGCTCAGTATTAACATTTGTGGGTCCAAGTCAAAAGGTTGTGGGTTTACGCCACTACAATACTTGAGTACGTAATCTAGACTGGCCCTCCTGTGCAGCGCTGAGGGTGTTCAGCACTGTCGGGTGTGCCATCCTTTGACTGAGCTATTAAAACAAGATACGTCTGCTCATTCCAGTGGACTGAATGCTAAAAAGTCCTGTCACATTATTACAAAACCATTAGGAGTTCTTCCAGTGTTTTGGTTAATACTTCACTTTCAACCAACATAAGCCCCGCTCTCCCCCCCCCCCCCCCCCCAAAAAAAATACAGGCACACTATTATTGATCCAATTACTGTTTACTGGATTTTGTGCTCTGTGAAAAATTACTGCTACATTTGCCAACATATTAAGTCAATTCAAAGTTGGTTGAAACATTTTACTTGTTCCTGTAAAGTGTGATAATGCAGATAGACGAGAATCTTCCATTATTCACAAGTACACAAAATAAAGTGCTAGAAAAACCCTCACAGAGTTCAGTACAGTTTTGTTGCAATCAGGTTTCATAGAACAATATGTGGCTTTGTTATGTTTGAGCATCAAGTGACCTTCCTTCCCAGCAGTATGTAGCAAAGCCAACTGAGAACACGTACAATCATAGGGAAATAATTGAGTGGAGGAAGTGTTTATGTGTTGATGGATTATCCTCGAACATGTCTCTTAAGTTTCCAACCTCTGAGTTATTCGATCTGGTAGTGTCCATATAACAAGCAGAATGAGATCATTCCCAACTATGCAACAGAAACAACTTGCACTCTGCACATGAAGCAACATTTCACATTGCTTTTTCAAGTCTGATCACAAAAAGATCAAGATATAAGATCTGCCCTGATGTTAAACTGCCACAGAACTGACCAGCTTTATGAGTGTATAATTATGAAAAGGGTGGACAGAGGTACCGATTATAAGAGAACCACCCTAGAATTATAAAAGAAGCTTGAAGTCAACGAGGCAACAGAACCATTCTCGGAAGTCTTCATTTTTAAAATGTTGTTGATGATTGCAATTGCCTCTGTCAGGCACCATTTATGAGAATTTTCTGAAATCAGGGCAGCACGGTAGCACAAGTGGATAGCACTGTGGCTTCACAGCGCCAGGGTCCCAGGTTTGATTCCCTGCTGGGTCACTGTCTGTGCGGAGTCTGTACATTCTACCCGTGTCTGCGTGTGTTTCCTCCGGGTGCTCCGGTTTCCTCCCACAGTCCAAAGACATGCAGGTTAGGTGGATTGGCATGATAAATTGCCCTTAGTGACCAAAAAAGGTTAGGAGGGGTTATTGGGTTACGGGGATAGGGTGGAAGTGAGGGCTTAAGTGGGTCGGTGCAGACTTGATGGGCCAAATGGCCTCCTCCTGCACTGTATGTTCTATGTTCTAAATGGTTAAAGCCCTCAACTTAGCTGTTATCCTATTGGACCAATACAATATATACAAAATACCTATATATGTAGTCTACCATGATGGCATGACTACTGGGTGATGTATATTTCTAAAAGGTAAATGAACATGCACAGTTAGTACTCATGCTGCAAGTGACTTTGTTTGGAAACTTCGGAAAGGCTGGTAAAAGTCTTCAGTGATCCACCACCGAGACTTAGCCACCACAAGCAGCTGGCAGGAGAGCATTGCAGTTTTAAAGGGTCCTGCAATGTTAAACGCACAAAGAAGGCATGTTATTTCATTATAACATGCCCTGAAATAAGAGATGATATTGGTGAAGCATGAATCACATCACATGGTACAGTAGCAACGGGAATTGCATAGTACAACTTTTTTTTATCTGCAGCTCCTGATCCAATCACGGGAACCTGTAGCCCACATGAAGAGCTGAATAATTGTTGCAGTTGACAAATCCAGCCATTCCACGTTTACAGGGGTGTACAGCATCGCATTGTGTAATCCTTATTGCAGGACTGCCTCTAGAGGCAGAACGACAATACTGACAAGAGTATAAACATGTCACTGGAGACATAGAAGACTATTATACAAGTGGACTAAATTCGGTGATAGCGGCAATCAGCACTGACACCAGTGGCTGATGGGTTGCATTGATAGCACATGGATCTGCCACACTCCAATAGAAGGAAGAAAGATGCTAGAGGGACTGAATGGCCCTCTCCCAAGATTGGTCCATTCCAATCATTTCCATTCCCATTTTCAAACCAGAAATAGGACTTTTACATTGCAGTTTTCATTATACTACTAAATTTTGGCTTAGCCTGGTGTGGAGGAAGTTGCTTGGTCAGAAAATTAAACTTTGCTCAGCCTTTATCTTGCAAGTGTGCAGTTCAGGTTTGCTGTCAGTTCTTGGAGTCTGCTGTACAAAATATACAGTGTAACAATAAAGACCGCGCCATGTGGCTGCCACTGAAGGCAAATTTCCAATCTCAGTGGCATATCCATTTGTGATGCCATCTGAAATTGCCTGTGTGCCGAAATCTGCTCGTGACCGTTTGAAATTTCCTGGAAAGTTTCGGCGCAACTTCAGCATAGGGGGCTGAAGGAAGATTTGCGTGCAGCTGATCTATCCCAGTTTCACGTTGAAGCGTCAACATGTGAATTTCCTTCATTTTTTCCAACTGAATGTTGGAACAAACTCAAGGAATTGAATGTTTAGCCCTGTTCCCAACCTTCGCTGCAGTCAATGCTCATACCGTATGACATCGTGAAAATCATTGGTCAGAATCTATTAGAAAATGTAGTACAGACATCACAGAATTGATACACAGGTAATGTCAGAACATGTGAACATGACGGACAATCGCGTAGTGTGCAGGCGGTTAGTGCAAAGTGATAGGATTGAACTGGCTCCACTTAAACAATGTGTTAATGCTGTGGTTACTACAGCCATCAATCACCCAGTCCACAGCTGGCATTACTAATCTCCAGCCCTATCAGCTCTTAATTATCTGGCTGGCACTCAGCTCTCTCCTTCTGACAATCTCTTCACTCATTTCAATCTATGCATGAAATATAGGTTATCTCACCAGTGATAGTGCGCGCGTGTGAGTATAGGTTGCATTTTTCACGAGTGTTTAAAAGGCAGAGCTCACTACTGCTGCATGCATGAGTGAATAATGAATGTGGCCTCTTGTCAGTAAAAGAATAGTGTTGTTCATAGAATTTACAGTGCAGAAGGAGGCCATTCGGCCCATCGAGTCTGCACCGGCTCTTAGAAAGAGCACCCTACCCAAGGTCAACACCTCCACCCCATCCCCACAACCCAGCAACCCCACCCAACACTAAGGGCAATTTTGGACACTAAGGGCAACTTATCATGGCCAATCCACCTGACCTGCACATCTTTGGACTGTGGGAGGAAACCAGAGGAAACCCACACACACACGGGGAGGATGTGCAGACTCCGCAAAGACAGTGACCCAAGCCGGAATCGAACCTGGGACCCTGGAGCTGTGAAGCCATTGTGCTATCCACAATGCTACCGTGCTGCCCTGATGCTACAATATGCTACAATATTCTATTTATTCCACGGCCATTGTCTGGAATAGTTGTAGTACCATGGAATGTGGTTGTGATTGTTAAGTGATTAGTAGCATATGTGAATTGTTCCTTTCACTGCAGTTAATGAGCACTTTATGTCGAAAACCCTATCCTAGCGAAGTGATGATTGGCAGCATATTGTGAAACTGCAGTTTAGGCTTGAAAAACATTCACAAATAGCCATCCCATGGATTGGCAAATGCAAAGAAAAGATGAACAAGTGGAAAACAATAATAACTGTTAATCTCTTCTCCTAGCCTAAACCATGAACAACAAAATCAACAGAATAAAAAATATTTCATTTGAGTGGTGGAAAAAAACATATAAACTGTAAAAAGACCATAAACATAGTTTTGCAATCTTGGCAATGGCATAACATGTATTTTATGTTCCAAGACTTTAAATGTGTTATTTCTTCTCTGATTCCTTACACTATTTTCCAAGACTGAGATAATCGCACATTTCCTTGAGAAATAGGCAGGAAGAATCAATTGCCCTTTTCACATTTAAAATGTTCTTGTGTCCTTACACAATGAGTAAAAGTTGATGATCGTAATTACTTCCAAATTTAAAAATAATATTCTTCCCACACTAAAGGTTACTGCTAAAAATTATATCTTAATTTCCTTTTGCCACAAAGAAAATGGACATCTAATTATTGGGAAATTAATCATCTCTCATCATGGTATTGAATGTGTTCTTTTCTTATAATCTGTTTGCCAATTTTATCCCTCACCTCCCCCCCCCCCCCCCCCCCCCCCCTATTTTCTAAAGGTGCCAACTCTTTTGCCAGCATACAGTTCCATGGGCATAGGGCCTCACTTAATATCTCATCAAAGTGGCTATTTTTCATTGAGCTTCAGCAGGCTGTTGTACAACGAAAGCATCAGAGCCACCTCCAATCCTGTCCATACAAATAGACTTGCAGTAGGATTTCAATCAAGAGTGGAAGCTTATTTTGTACCCAGCCCAGGCTGCTCAGGCAGAATGTAGCTCTCCTACCAGCGGTACAGATACCCGAGGCCTTTCTATCTGTATTGCTCAGTCACCCACTGGATAAACTAGCCAGTTATCAGGGAAAAGCTGAGGATGTTTTCACAGTCAGCCTATAAACATTGTAGCAGGTAGTGGAAAGTTTTGATTATTTTTGTGGCACATTTTCCTGCCAGTTTCCAGAAAATTTGCGGTGAACTCAATCCATACTGTACCACTGGATATGGTCACACTGCTGCAATATTAAATGCCCTGAACAATTTTTGTGCTCCTTCTAATTTTAATGAAGAATTTTAAAATTGCATTTTTGCAGTACAGATGTTTTGCTGGCACAATTACATCACTGAATGTGTCGCTCCTCACTTGCAAAGTGACAATTCTGTCAAAACAGCCCAATCCATCCTGATTTCATCTACTCAACATAGCCTATTAATGTCCACAACATCTCATTTTGGTATACCTTAAATTCATACATACATATATATATAAAGTAGTGTTTTTTAATATGAATCCATTCAGTAATATTTGGGAATAGGTAGTTTGCTTCTCTTGGAACCTTTCAACTTTGAAGATTGGACTTGGCAGCAATGGTGTCCACGTTAGAGGCATTTACACCAAAAGATATACTGAATGGGAAAAATGAATAATAAATTCTTTGAGGGAAATATGAACGTTTCCAATACAAAGCTGAGTCAGATGCTGATGTGTGAGGCTGTGAAGTGTACTGGCGGAGAATTCCATCAGGACGAAAGCTTTAATTTGTGGCCATAATGTAGCACTTGGGAAAGATGAGAGCATTCCAATACTTCAGGCAGACTAATTAATTGGTGTTTGAATTTTGACTTGGCTTTCATCTTGCTGATTTTCACTCAAAGGAAAGCCCTTACGAGTACGATTGGCATTTGACTAATTCTTCTGTGGCCTGATAGATTTTAGACTTGCACAGGCGTGACTCACAATAATGCTGTGTGCACATATACATTAGCTACCGTGAATAATAGCTGTACAATCTTTACCATATCGATTCTATGATTGATATAGTTATGCGCACAATGGTACACACCCTGTATAAAGTTGTGTACGAAAAACTTTCAAAGTCCAAACTTAGTGATAGCTTTGTCGAAAAAAAAGGCCAGTTGAAATGAATTACAACCCTTTTCAATGTACAGCAACGCTAATGTTTAAGTGTAACCCATAAAGCTATAATTCATCATTACTATTCGGTTAGAGTTCTACTAACGCGTTGCCAAATCCTCCATTATAAATGTGCTCAATTTCTACACTTATCACTTGTGAATGGCATCGAATAGTTTTAACAGTGACTGGCCAAATAATGCCGACACGGCGAGTCCCCGCGTTTTAATACTCGTTCTATTAACCTTCAGTGATCTGTTTGATTCTCTGCATCCGAACTGAAAATATATCATTCACACTTCACTAAGCTAAACGTGAAATAAAATGATTACCTGTTCTACCGGCACAATTATCGAAGTAAAGGAAACAGCACACTTTCATTGTTTTGTTGTGAATTAAGTAAGCAATTTAATAAGCAGTTACCACCAGACACACACAGACCAAATAAACCTAGGGAATGGTGGCAGCCTTTATTAAAACAAAATTAAAAAAACACGAATTGTGAGTCACAGGGACAATCGGGTAGAAAACTCCACTGCTTAACAAAACCTTAATGAAGACCTTTCTGACATTGTTGCAGAACATTAAAGAAGCCGGCAACATTTACGAGGTTGTGTGCGGGGTTAACAAGGTCGTCACGCTTTTGTCCTTTTATTAAGATGATGTTGGACGCGGGTTTTTTTTTTAGTTAGACAATCCGAGACTGGCTAAATGCTCATTCGTGTCTCCCCTGAAGACTGTATTCTCCAGTCTGCTTCCCCCACCCCCTTTCCCCGGGGGCTGTCAGCCCAATAAATTGCAGCATTTCATACAGAGTAGGAGCCGGACAAAAGCTCACACTCGCCGCTTTGTCCACTAGATTTCTCTAGTGTTCGTTTGGCATCAAAATAACGACGCGTTGGTGGCTCTGTCCCTTTCTGTGTGTGTGTGTGTGGTTATTTAAACAGTGCTTTGATCAGCGCTGTCAGCTCAGACTGATAACTGACCCAAGCCCGAGTCCAATATAAACGGATTTATCGCTCTATTTCTGTTTGAAACCCAATGGCCAAAATACAGCCTTCATTCAAGCCAGTCTCTTTCCCGTCCACATGTACTGGAGGCTCTGTCGCCCACTATTTCTGTCGTTCCTTCCCAGATCCTTGAATCCTGGAGTTACCATCAGTCCAGTTTAAACCTGATTGTCCATTTCAAACACAACAGCAGCAAATTTGACCGAAGCCTTTACTTCTCTCCCCTCGAAGTTTCTAACCCTCTTTCGGTAAATGCCAGGAATATATTTGTGAGCAATGTCGCTAGAGGTAGGACGGGACCATCTTATTATGTTGGCAATGTTATTGGTAAGCGTGACCACATCGATCCATTCATAGCTTCCCCCTCCCCCCTCCCCAGTGCTGCTTCATTCAGTTCCTCCAAAGCAGTCGAATCTGTTTATTTTGCGGCGTGGGCACTTCCTCGGCCGAATCTATCCAAAACACGATATTATTTTCAACCATGAATGTTCCCCAATAGAAAGTGACAGATGTGTCGTTTGGAGCAATTCCATGTTTAAACTCCGCCTCAAAGCGGACTCAACACTTTTTTCCAGAAGACTTTTTCGAAATTAAAATGATTGGATGTATTTAATCCTATCTCGACGAGAGACAGAAGTTCCCGCCGAATGGGGAGGTGAAAGGCTCAGTTAGTCTCAGTTAGTCTCACTTTTGGAGAGTACCGCTGACCAGGTCAACTTTCCCAAATCAAAATCCCATTTCATTGTGACTTGCCACTCAGTGGACGGGACAGTTTGTAAAACAGGAGGGCAAAGTGTGCTGCTCTTCAAAATCCTAAACCCCCTTCTACAGTTCTAACTAATTGAAGCTTCTTTACGGTCACTTTAAAATAAACTATTCAGAATTGTTTCCACGTTCAATTTAAGTTTGATTCATATTCCGTTTCCAACGCAGAAAAAAAAATCGATTAGAATCAATTTAAATCAATCTGGAGAAGAATTTTATTTGTTGTTGGTCCTATTAGCTTTCATTTATCTGCGTAATACTGAGTGGGAGTTTGTTTATGTCGATAGACGCGGACTGGGATAGTCTTAAAACAAAACATTTCATGTTGAAAGCCTCGACGCGCGCTGTTGTCAGGTTGACAGTGCAGATGTTGAGGTGATTTGTGTGAGCACTGCCTTTGGCGGGATGAGGGGGAAAGGCAAAGTGGGGAGGGGGAGGGTGGTACGGTGGTACGGTGCAGACACGATGGGCCGAGTGGCCTCTTTCTGCGGCCGCCACGCTGCTGTGACTCTGCGACGATTCAATTTAACCCCTTGTCACCCAGCACGAGGCACAGACAGAGGTGAGACCCACGGAACTCCGAGACTTCACACCCAGAAAACGCAGCAATGAAGTAACCCTGGAGCTCGAAAAGTGACAGAAGTACTTTCCGATGCCACAGATCTCTCCCCTCTACCTCTGGGAAAGCTCTGCAGTGACCCACACTGGCCACATTTCGAGAGATTTCGACTAATTGAATCATTATTTCCCGGCTGGGAATAATCCCAGATTTTGCTCCATAAGGGAATATATATATATATATATATACATAATAATAAAGCGGCCTGCCATTTCCATAAAAAACATATTTCCTTATTGTTGCAAAGTCTCCCCAAACCTCAAAAATGAACAACACATCCGAATATGAATTACATGCCCACTCGAAACGCTGAGAAAAAAAAACCGATTGAGGGAATTCAAAACTTAATGCAGAGAAGATGTTACAGATACTCTGCAGAACTCGCGCGAATACAGTGGGATTATAAATCCATTCAGTGGGATTATTAATGGTCAGGAAGTTTCCGTTAACCGGCAAGAGAAATGAAATGAAGCACCAAAATGTCCTACCAAAAACTTTGAAGTGTGTGCCGGAACAGCGGGTTGTAGGTGTTGAGTCTACTGGACGGTGACAATGGGCAACCAAGTACACCCTTAACTGGACAATGCCGATTAATTAATTAGAAAACCCACTTTGTCTGATATTGGAGCAAACCGTTTTATTATTTTGCACCGTGAGGTTTACTGATAAGGAGCACGTTTACTTTTCTAGTGAAACTGAAGAGAATTTATATTGATATTTATATCCAATAACAACCGTATAATTGCCAAGGTAAACTCGGGTTGTCAATGCCATGTTTTTGCCTTAGTCATACAGAAGTAAATTGGTTTGTTTTCCGTCATCTTCCTCCCTCTGCCATCCACAATTACGCGATTTTGTCAACCTCTCGAATTTTATAAAGCGTGTTGACCAGGAACCTTACTCTCTCTCTCTCCCTCCCCCCTCCTCCCCCACTCTAAACTTGTATGTGACTCCCAAAGATAAAAGTCTATGTCTGAGTTGGACATAATTGTTATTTGTCCTCTAAATCCTTTAATGTCAGGGGTTTTGTGTCGGGAGTGAATGAGGTGTGGAGGTAAATTCGGCTTTCCTCCTACAAATGTCTACGTATGTCAATGGTGAGTTTAAAAACTCACAGGTGAAATATGCTTCTAAAGGTCTTTTCCTCCCTTCATTCTGCTGACATCAACATTCCTGCATTTCTCCCTGAACAGTTTGCACTGTAGTTCATGAAGTCATTTCCAAACTCTCAGGCTGCGCGGAATAGAAAGTGTGCGTTTAACCATGGGCTAAAATTCACTAAGAATACAAGCGGTTCAAGGTTAAAACCAAAAGTCAGTTATATGCTGAGTATCTTCATGGTTATCACCTCTCAGTCTAATTGTCTTCGTATGACAATTAAAAAATAAATAATGATTAGCACATGTAAACCACACAAAAAAAAACACACCCGACAATGGAATAGAAAACAAAGATGTAAAGTTCCTGCCAAATTGCTCCGGACGTGGTTTGTAAATTTCTCTACGGCAAACCTCAGTGATATCAACCATAAAGTGGGTTCAAAATTGTGGTCAAACTTTCCCAACTTGCTCTCAGCTTGCCTTTGTTAGGAACACTTGGCAAGGTGATGGTAGCAAGGGTTAAAAAACATTCAGTTTGTCGTTTGAGAATAAACTTCACAACTTAAACACAGTAAATGGAGATGTTCACTGACTCGGACTCTTAACTCTGGTGAGATTCCCCGCTGGCTGTCGGTATAATCCCCCTCTGTGGATGGATCACTTTACGGGACCCTGTATCAATTCTCAAAATAACAGAAGATTAAAAAAAAATCTGATTGAAACAATTCCCCGCATTCCTGCCGTGTTAACCTTGGAATTCCATCCTATATAAACTTTCTCTCCACATTTTAACCTCTGGGCTCTCTATTAAGATTGATTGCATTTAATTGGTCGTTTCATGGCAATAATACCTGTTACAGCGTTTAAATATTACAGTGATCACATTATGAGACCGTGTCTGAAGTTGTCTGATGTATTCGCGTTTGATAAATTAATGTTGTTAAATTGCGCCCTTGACCACCTTAAGAGATGATGGGAAGCGCAACCTCGAGCTGCACAGTACCACCCACCCGACGTGTGTGCTCGACCGTCTCTCATACTTCAGTGAGGAATAATGTTCAGCTCTCTCTTTCTTTTTAAAATTCTTACCTTCATTTACAGAATGCCCAATCGATTGTGCGGCGCAGATAACACAGCAGAAGATCAGAGGGAAAATGCAGATCTGGGAACCCAAGGCCATTTTGGAGCTGTGATCGGTTGTGAGTGGAGCATATCTCTGTGAAGCATGCCAGCAATGATCTGAGGGAGCTCTGATCGCCGTGGAAGTTACCATGCACAGCTTTCAGGGTGATGTCAAGTTTGACACTACAGATAAGGAGGAGTCAGCACTGCCTTTCTACTGCCAGCAGAGGGCCGCGGCTGGGTCCTAGAGCCCACCAAGCCTGTTGTTCGGATATTTAAAGTTCAATGGTAAGAGATGTACATTTTTCTTGCTTTCAGCGGTCACAATCTGATCGTTTTTAAACCTTTTCCATTCTTTGCTAGTTTTCAATGTAATAACAAATACAAAGAGGCAGCACGGTAGCATTGTGGATAGCATAATTGCTTCACAGCTCCAGGGTCCCAGGTTCGATTCCCGGCTTGGGTCACTGTCTGTGTGGAGTCTGCACATCCTCCCCGCGTGTGCGTGGGTTTCCTCCTGGTGCTCCGGTTTCCTCCCACATCCAAAGATGTGCAGGTTAGGTGGATTGGCCATGATAAATTGCCCTTAGTGTCCAAAATTGCCCTTAGTGTTGGGTGGGGTTACTGGGTTATGGTGATAGGGTGGAGGTGTTGACCTTGGGTAGGGTGCTCTTTCCAAGAGCCGGTGCAGACCGATGGGCCAAATGGCCTCCTTCTGCACTGTAAATTCTATGAAGTACAGTACTTTATGCTGAAATAGTGTGTGCTGGAGGGAGGGGTGGTGAGGTGGGATGGGACTCTTAACCTCAAAATGCTGGAAGGTTACTTAAGTCTAATTCCATCCTGCTCAGATACTGTTAAGCCCTTTTCCCCCAGAGAAACCCCAGCTCCCCCATTGTAATATGTTCCCTCACTCTGGCCCCTATCTTGGCTCCCAAAGATATGACTTAGTTAGCTTCTATCATCAAATCTGATCGGGACGATTTGGGACTCACTTTCCTCAGCTACAATTAGCCACCCAGGATCAGTCTGGAGAGCAACGATCAATAACTGTCTTTGTTTTTGTCTCCTTAAACCCATCTTCACCTTTCAACAACAAGTGAGAAACTTTTGTGTACCACTTTGTTTTTTGTTTTGCAAAGATTAAAAGCATTCATTGTCTAGTCTCCATTGTTTCCACCCTTATCCCTTGCTGACAAATTCAAACCTCCCTCCAATCTCTCTCCTGCCCTGGACCTGAACCTACTTATTTCTCTACTTTATACTTTATTGCTCTTCACACCTTCTCTGACGTGTGACATACCACCTGCTCCCTTGATCCCACTCTCACTAAACCATTGACGACCCAATTTCTCTTCCTGGGTCTCATACTAACAGACACAGTGAATGATTTCTTAATGCTCTGGTACTGACCTCTTCCTTCTAAACATACTGTTATCACACCCCTCCTCAAAACCTATCAATAACTCCACCTCCTTGTAAATTATTACATTACACCGTCTCCAACATCCATTTCCTTGGCATGATGTCCATTTCTAACTGATTACTCCTCCATGCAACAACTTGGGATGTTTTCTCACCTTAAAGTCTCCATGCAAACATTGGCGCTTCCAAAACATTATTGCATATTACCCTCTATCCCTTAAGAATATAAATTGTCACTGTTTATCTATGCCCGTTGCTTTAGTCTTCCATTTTGAGTTGCTATTTGCCATTCGTAGATAAGTCATTGCAATCAGGCCGATAAATTGTCTATTACAGTGGAGATAAAAGCATGCATTCTTAGGGGTTTTAGGAAATGGTACTCTAGTAGGTCTTAAATTTACACTATTGTCTCTCATTTCCCTTTCCCCCCGATCCAGCTACTCAAAGTAGTAATTAATGTTTAAGCTTGTCATTCTGGAATTGGAATCTGAAGCTGATTAAAGCATTGTTCTGCACTTGGTGCTTTAATCAGCTCACTATCCTGTATTTCAGCTTTTAACACACCAGAGCATTCATTAGAATCATGTCAATGCATAGTTAAGCTACTGGCTAACAATAATTATAAATCAGTGACGATATCGGGATTGAAGGACAAATCCTGAATTCTTAAAGCAACAACATAAAAAAAAGATAGAATAACAAAGTGACTTTCTGTGGATGATTTCCATTCCCAATCCTTAACTCTTTACAAAAACAAAAATAATGATTTAAAGATAAAAATGAAATTGGGGCATATTTCCTGCATGACAGTAACATAAGATCCACTTTACTATTTGGAATTTCAATTCACCTAATTGATACTTGATGCTTCTGTACTCTTTAATTCATCAAAACACCAACTCGAGCAAACTGACCACCGCCTTAGTTACTCAGACCTGAAATATTGGCACGCTACACGTATTGCATTGTAACCGGTTAAAATACTTTAAAACTATTTAGGTACAATTCTTTTGGAAAGATTGTAATTTGAAATGAATAAGCACAGGTATTTATATCATTTGCTTAATGCTTGAAATAAATCCATTTGGAAGAAAGTAAATTTTACTGCTAATACATTGGAAGGGAGTACAGGCACAATGTAAGAGTACCTTTAAGTGGGCCAGTTAGAATACATGTCAATAACATAAACCTTTGAAACCTTACCTACTTTTATTTTTGAAAAAGTGCCCTGTGAGTTGCAATGAAGCTGTTGTATTTGAGCTTATTTGAAAAGTGTGTTGGCGCGACAGAACAGAAGGATGCTGGGAGCTATTTTATGAAAAACACTTCACATTTGCAACATTGAATGTAACTTCTGTAAAGTGCATTGTTAAACGTTGGAATGTCATACTTGTGCCTTCAAATAGCAAAATACAAACAGTCTAACCAGGGGTGTAGTGGGAGATTTTGGGGTGCAGGAGCTCTAAGAATATATGTTGTCCATATTTCTAAATCCAGAATAGAATAGAATCACTACAGTGCAGAAGGAGGCCATTAGGCCCATTGAGTCTGCACTGACCATCTCAAAGCATGTCCCCACCCTAACCCGTAACCCAATATCCCCACCTCACCTTTTGGTCACTAAGGGGCAACTTAGCACGGCCAATCCACCTAACCTGCCCATCTCTGGACTTTGGGAGGAAACCGGAGCACCCGGAGGAAACACACACAGACACGGGGAGAACGTGTTAACTCCACACAGACAGTGACGTAAGGTTGGAATTGAACCCGGGTCTTGGCTCTGTGAGGCAGCAATGCTAACCATTGTGACACCGCCCCGCCAACTATTATGATATTATGTTGTTTTCCTACGTATTAATCCACATACATCCATAAAACCATGCTTTTTAAGTGAAAAATATTCGTGCAAGTCAGCATTTTATGTGGTATTTTGAAAGATTAGGAAACCATAAGGCATTGGAGCAGGGATAGGCCACTCAGCCCATCTAACATTGCTAGAATTTCATTATTCAAGTTTAATTACTTAATTCAATCCTATTAAAAACATGAATTACAGAAGACTTTACTGATTTCTGACTGGTTGCTGGTACACGGAGGTACCACTGCTTTTCTGTACTGGGCACAATTTAAAATTTGAAGATGCTGCAAGACCTGAGAGTATTGTGAACTGTGAAGAGGGTATTGATAGGCTTCAAGAGGATATGGGCAGATTGGTGAACTGGGCAGACATATGGCAGATGCAATTTAATATAATGAAGTGTGAAGTGATACATTTTGGTCAGAAGAACAAGGAGAGGTCACATTAAATAAAGGGTACAATTCTAAAGGAAATGCAGGAGCAGAGGAACCTGGGTTGATATGTACATAAATCATTGAAGGTGACAGGACAGGTTGAGAAAGCAGCTAATAAATTATATGGAATTCTGCAATTTATACATAGGTGCATAGACTACAGAAGTAAGTAAATTATGAACCTTCATAAAACACTGGTTCAACCTCACCGGGAAGGGTGTGAAGGTTTTAGAAAGGGCGCAGAAAAGAACTGTCACAAAGACAATGGGCTGAATGGCCTCCTTCTGTGCAGCACCCATTCTATGATTCTAGTATAGATCCATTCAAATAAGTTAATAAATACATGAGGAAGAAAGAAGCTGAAGGTTACCCTGACAGTGTGAGCACAAAAGGTGGAAGGAGGCTTGTGTGCAACATAAGCACCAACATATGGATCAAATGGCCTGTTTCTGTACTACAAATACCAACATGAACGGGCGGGGAGTGGAGGGATACAGATCATTTGGGCAATAGATAGCAGATCTAAATAAGGAATCTGGATTGGCGCAGGCTTGGTGGGCCGAAGGGCCTGTTCCTGAGCTGTAACATTCTTTGATCTTTGATCTTTGATATAAAGCAGCCAGCAGGGTATACAAATGGTATACGCATCTCACATCCTCAGGCCATTACAGTCAAGGAATTAACTCTCTTTCCTTAGCCTCTTATCCCCCACCTCCTCCACACACACTCTCTCTCCTCACTCTCTCTCTCCCCATCCCCTCTCACTCTCTCTCCAATCCCCTCAACCACTCTCTCCAATCCCCTCACACTCTCTCTCCCCATCCCCGCACACTTTCGCTCCAGTCCCCTCAAACATAATCATTCCATTCCCTCACACTCTCTCTCTCACACACAGTCTTCAATCACCCATTTAATCAGATGACAGTTGTAAGTCACTTGAATGTTGAGATATGCAGCACGATTCAACCGGGAAAAAAAATCTGCTTTGTGTTTTGGACACGTTTAACGGAATATTTCGTTGTGGCTGCAGCGGCAAGAATCACCCCGCTATTCAATGGCACTCTCTGTTTCTGTTGGCCTCGGGGAGTTTCTCTCCGCTGAGGCCACACTTAAAGTCATTTTCTGCCTGCAAGCTAAAGCTAACCATCCCCCCCCCCCCCCACCCCGCCCCTGCCAATGCCGCACATTTCAGCGCCCCCTCCCGGCCCCCAGTTATCAACACCCATCCACCCCTAACCTTGGGGATGCCCCAAGGAACACCCCCTCACCCTCCCATTCATCTGGTAAGACCCCCTCTCCCGGGCCAGATCCTGGCAGTGCCACCCTGCCACTGATACCCAGCACCCTGGCAGTGCTCACAGTGGCAATGTCCTGGGTGCCAGAGGGAGTGTTCCCCTTCCCTTTCTCCAACCACCCAGGAGTCTGTTATGGCCTGGGAGGCCCCCACCCAGGTGCCATTATGACTGGTCCACGTTTGTGGAAACCAGTACTAAACGGTGCCCTGACAATGTTTCCCAGGCATGGCCATTAGGTCCCGGTAGCTGGGAGAATCCCTCAAACGCATATTCAAATGAGCCGAATGGCCTATTTAAATATGCAGGTCTGGACTATGCCCAGTAAGGATGAGATTGTGATCGCGATGTCATGCTTGATTTCATTGATGCACTATCAATTGTGACGAGACGAGAGTAGAATGTAATCGAGGCTTTATTGCACAGAGATGTGTGGCCACCCGCAGCAGCTGTCGAAATGGCTGCTGTACGGAGAGCACATATATTTATACTCCGCCTACTGGGCGGAGCAAGCAGGCAGGGTTCTACCCCCGTACCTGTAGTACAGGGGCCGAACCGTAAAACCCATACATACAGTATAATACATCAGTGGTGACTACCACATTCACCTCCTGTTAAAAATTAGTCCAGCGGGAGTGGTGGCGAACTATATACATACAAATTGCTTTTAAAAATCACAGAGTATGTTACAAATTTAGGCGGTCCGGTGCCTTGATCTGTCGTCGAGAGTGCCGCAGTGCTGGTGGAAACTCTGGCGTCAGCTTGGTCTTCGGTGACTACGGGAGCGTGTTGAAATCCTCTTCATCCCCGGGTGGGAGCAAGGGTAGGACGGATTGTCCTGGAGCGGAGGGTGGCGCCGGGGCAGGGGGGGGGGTGTGTGTGGGGAACCAGCTGGTGCCAGGTCCCTGAGGGAGACTGTGTCTTGGCGGCCGTCGGGGTACGCTATGTAAGCGTACTGCAGGTTGACATAGAGTAGCTGTACCCTCGCAACCAAAGGGTCCGCCTTGTGGAGTCGCACGTGCTTACGGAGGAGAACGGGTCCTGGAGCTGCCAGCCACGTTGGGAGCATAAGCCCGGAGGTGGACTTCCTGGGGAAGGCAAAGAGACGATCATGAGGGGGGTTTCATTCATTGCGGTGCACAGGAGCGACCGAATGGAGTGAAGTGCGTCGGGGAGGATCTCCTGCCAGCGGGAGGCCGGGAGATTTCTGGACCGTTGGGCCAGCTGGACGGTCCTCCAGACCGTCCCATTCTCCCGCTCCACCTGCTCGTTGACCCTGGGGTTGCAGAGGCAATGCCTCTATTGAGTAGGAACAGGCGCAGCTCATCGCTCATAAATGAGGATCCCGGTCGCTGTAGATGTAGGCGGGGAAACCAAATAGAGCGAAGATGCTGTTGAGGGCTTTGATGGCAGACGACATATCAGGGCATGGGACGGGAAAGGGGAATCGGGAATATTCGTCGACCACACTGAGGAAGTATGTGTTTCGGTCGGTGAAGGTAAGGGGCCCTTTGAAGTCCACGCTGAGGCGTTCAAAGGGGCGGGAGGCCTTCACCAGACGCGCATGGTCTGGCCGGTAGAAGTGCGGTTTACACTCACGCAGACTTGGCAGTCTCTGGTGATAGCCCTGACTTCCTCGATGGAGTAGGGCAGATTGCGGGCATTAAGAAAGTAGTAAAAACGAGTGGCTTCTGGGTGACAGAGATCGTCGTGCAGGGTCCGGAGTCGGTCCACTTGTGCACTGGCACATGTACTCGTTGAGCTTACCGGGGCGATACAAAATCTCGTAATTGTAGGTGGAGAGCTTGATCCTCCACCTCAAGATTTTATTGTTTTTGATCTTGCCCCGCTGTGTGTTGAACTTGAGGGCAACCGACCGTTGGTCAGTGAGGAGAGTGAATCTCCTGCCGGCCAGGTAATGCCTCCAATGTCGCACAGATTCAACGATGGCTTGGGCCTCCATTTTGACGGAGGAGTGCCGAATTTCGGAGGCATGTAGGCTGCGGGAAAAGAATGCCACGGGCCACCGGTTGAGGGTGGCGGCCACAGCGCCGTCTGATGCATCGCTCTCGACTTGGAAGAGGAGCGTCTTGTCAACTGCGTTCATCGCGGCTTTGGCGATGTCGGCGTTATTACGGTCGAAGGCCTGGTGAGCCTCGGCCGTCAGTGGGAAAACGGTGGATTGAATGAGTGGGTGGGCCTTGTCCGCATAGTTTGGGACCCACTGGGCGTAATACGAAAAGAACCCCAGGCATTGTTTGAGGGCCTTGGGGCAGTGGTGGAGGGGGAATTCCATGAGGGGGCGCATGCCATCGGGGTCGGGCCCTGGAACTCCGTTCTGAACCACATAGCCGAGGATGGCTTATCAGTTCGTGCTGAACACACACTTCTGCTTGTTGTGAGGTTGAGGAGAGTGGCGGTGTGGAGAAATTTGGAAAGGTTAGTTCGTGGTTCTGCTGGTCGTGGCCGCAGATGGTGACGTTGTCCAGGTATGGGAAAGTGGCCCGCAGTCCGTACCGGTCATCCATTCGGTCCATCTCCCGTCGGAAGACTGAGACCCCGTTGGTGACGCCGAAGGGAACCCTGAGGAAATGCTAAAGGCGGTCGTCTGAACATAGGAGCAGGAGTTGGCCATCTGGCCCCTCGAGCCTGCTCCGCCAGTCAATGAGATCATGGCTGATCTTTTGTGGACTCAGCTCCACTTTCCGGCCCAAACACCATAACCCTTAATCCCTTTATTCTTCAAAAAACTATCTATCTTTATCTTAAAAACATTTAATGAAGGAGCCTCAACTGCTTCACTGGACAAGGAATTCCATAGATTCACAACCCTTTGGGTGAAGAAGTTCCTCCTAAACTCAGTCCTAAATCTACTTCCCCTTATTTTGAGGCTATGCTCCCTAGTTCTGGTTTCAATTGTGGGCCCAACACTGATCCCTGAGAGACACCACTAGCTACTGATTGCCAAACAGAGAAACACCCATTAATCCTCACTCTTTGCATTCTATTAATTAACCAATCCTCTATCCATGCTACTACTTTACCCTTAATGCCATGCATCTTTATCTTATGAAGCAACCTTTTGTGTGGCACCTTGTCAAAGGCTTTCTGGAAATCCAGATATACCACATCCATTGGCTCCCTGTTATCTACCGCTCTGGTAATGTCCTCAAAAAATTCCATTAAATTAGTTAGGCACGACCTGCCCTTTATGAACCCATGCTGCGTCTGCCCAATGGGAGAATTTCCATCCAGATGCCTCGCTACTACTTCCTTGAGGATAGATTCCACTATCAATTACGACGAGATGAGAGTAGAATGTAATCGAGGCTTTATTACACAGAGATGTGTGGCCTCCTGCAGCAGCTGACGAAATGGCTGCAGTACGGAGAGCACACATGTTTATACTCCGCCTCCTGGGCGGAGCCAGCAGGCAGGGATCTACCCCCATACCTGTAGTACAGGGGCCTTACCGTAAAACCCATATATACAGTATAATAATCAGTGGTGACTACCACATTCATTAAATCTCGTGAGGCATTTGAAGAGTCACAAATCTTGCTTGAGGCCTTTCGCGAGAGTCAATGGCCTAATCCCGACACCAAGTCAGGAGCGACAAGGCCGTTAAATCGCACCCGTGGCTTCTAATTTACAAGTCTGCTTGAAACCAAAGGTATGGGAGCAGAACCCCTGTGCATTCAAGCAGCACGTCAACTGGACTAGTTGTATTAATACACTAGCTACCAGGGCAGGTCAAAGGATAGGAATCCTACAGTGGCCTAACTCACCTCCTGACGCCCAAAGCCTGTCCACTATCAATAAAGCACAAGTAAGCAGTATGCAATACTCTCCACTTGCTTGCTGCATGAGTGCAGCTCCAACAACATTCAAGAAGCAGAACACCATCTAGGACACTGCTGCCCACTTGATTTCTCCCCCTTCCACAAACATTCAAACCCTCTACCACCAACGAACAGCGGTGGCCATGTGTATCATCGACAAGATGCACAGCAGGAACTCGTCAAGGTTCCTCAGACAGCACCTTCCAAACATACGACCACTTCCATCCAGAAGAACAAGAGCAGCAGATACCTGGGACCCCCACCACCTGGAGGTTCCCCTCCAAGTCACTCACCACCCTGACTTGGAAATATATTGCTGTTCCTTTGTTGTTGGTGGGGTAAAATCTTGGAACTACCTCCCTAACAGCACTGTGAGTATACCCACACCTCAAGGAGTACAGCAGTTCAAGAACACAGCTCACCACCACCTTCTGAAGAGAAACTAGGGATGGGCAATAAATGCTGGCCCAGCAAAAAAAACTACACCACTGAGGTTAGCTATAAAATTTAAAATAAAAAGAAAGCCATCTAGATATTGTAATGAAATTAAACAGTAAATAACATTAGAAGGCCTAAAAGGTATCTCAGTTTCCCATGTTCTCTTGCATACAACTTGTACCACTACATATTCTGATCATGAAATGAAGGCTGGAATTTAACAAGAGATTCAATACATACCATGAACTTGTGGCAAATGCTCATCTTTTAAACAATAAGATGCATTTTGAGCCATTTCACTCATTATCCACCTTCTGTGTTTTTATATATTTATTATGGGATAATAAAATAATAATGCTGATTGAAGACAGTGTGGGCATAATATGATCCAATCACTATGGAATGAAGTTACCATGCCATTCATAATAGGATATAATAAGGAAATCGTTTTGCATAAAAGAAGTGGAAATTCAGAGCTATTGAGACTAAATGCACTTTATATTTGAGCCGAGGTCATGGGGAAACAATGCTCTCTCCTTCGCCCCCTTCTATTTACCTTTGTTAGTGACAACTCCAAAACATGGCATATTGTAAGACTAATTTTCAAATATAGGCCGGCATTTTCTGCATGGCTGTTGCTTTGCATCTCATGATGTTGTCATCTCCCAGGTTCCCGATCTGACAAACTTCATATTTGCATCTGTGGTCTCCTCGCTTTCACTTAATGTGTAACATACATTTATTTTAATATAGTCTCCTTCAGCTGGAGGAAGAGCAGTCCAGACTATGTGTATGACCATTAAATATTAGGGACGTACATATACAAAGCGATGCAGAGTCATTATATCCATCTGTGCATCTGCGTGCATGCATCCTGATGTGAAATAGAATGGTGATATAAGCCTGCGCACCAGCAAAGGGGGAGGGGAGGGGAAAGGCAGTTTGGAAATATTGGAAATAGTGGTGCAATTAACTCGTTCCAGTCAAGAAACTCAAAGCATTTTAAAACACACCTTTCATAGCATATTTTCAAAACGTGGTTTCAGGGCTTCTATCTCTATCCAAGGCATTTATTATTCTCATTGTAAACTGCTTGAACTGCCTTTCTTTACTCTCATCTTCTCCAGAGCTGAAGCCCACTTGGGAAAAGCAAGGGACATTTTCTGAGTTCTCTGATACTTGGTGGCACTTCATTATAAATAGGCATCATTTTAAATAGTGTTTTTTTTTTAAATAAAAGCTTTTTATTCCTCGCCATAATTAGCTGTCACAAATATAAATTAGGTATGAATCACAGAACATCTGTTTTGGATTTTAACATTGTTGTTTATTTGAATTATTGTATTATTAAATCGTATCATCCCAACAAGTGACAATTTTCTTTTCGATTCAATTTTTACTCACTGCATTGTATCCACAATTCATCAAAATTTTATCATATAGTTTGTTATTTCTTTTTTATTTTCAGTTTGAATTTTCCATGCAAGATTGCACAAATGTTTTCAAAACAAAGAATATGCTGTTATAATTAGGATACTGAGGGCTTGGCTCCCAGCTCCTAATCAATTTTTTGTCAAAATAGTTCTGTCATTTGAAACATGTCAGGCAGATTGGCCAAGGTTGGGTTTTTTGAGAATGGATTACGATGGCAGATTTGAAATAGAACGAAACAGTACCTGAGAAGAGGGAACCATTTATCATATTGGCTAATGTGGACAGCAGAAAGGGAAGATGTTCAGCAGTATAGTTTAATGATGATAGGGGTGAGAGAGCTGAGGGTTATCTTGCATTCCAGGATGGTCAAGGTGTCGCAAGTGGTTTTTGCAGTGGAGAACAAGAGCTGATAGCACTTGATGTGGTGCAGTCAGATGTTGCAATGAATGGTTAAACCAGTGCATGAGATATGTTCAAATTTGCGCCCTCTAGACTTAAGAGAGAGATGGTGTGGCCCGTATCAAAACAATGGCCAGAGTGGGAGAGAGGTTTACTGGGGATAAGGGCTTCAGTGATTGTGTGAATGTGCAGATTGGTAGAGATTTGAGGCAATCGGAGAGCCTAAAGTTAGAGTTGGGAATTTGGAAGTGCCATTATAGGTGACTTGGGGGAGTGGTTGTTCAGAGATGAACACAAGAGAAAATGGAGTCAGGTGAAGAGGGGTGCAAGTGATGAGGGATGTAAAGAAATTACGGCCCTGATTTCAGTTAAAACAAGACAAACAGAGAGACCACATGAGATGTGGGGGTAGCCATGAGTTTGGGGAGGAATTGATATGCAGAGAGACTTTAAGAGAAGATTGGAGGTTCATGAACTCAGTGGAGAGAGACAAAGGTGAGTTCAGATAGAGATTTGAAACATTGAGGATGAAAAGTGGTCAAGTACCGAGGCTGAACATGGAAATCAATAAGGATATCTCAGTGAGATACACGCTTTTATTGCTCTATTTTCAAGTTGTGTCATGAGATACATAAATTATGAAAATACAATCAAACATATTTTGCCAATCCATTTTTGCGCCTTAAATCTTTTGCTTAAAAAAATTCCTTTCAAATGGTAGAAGAAGTGTATGTTCAGTTCTGTTTGTCATTTGATTAAATAAAAAGTTAAGCTCAGCTGAAGAAAAGCCCTGCTATGTATTGCTAATGCGAGGTTCAAGCTGTTCAGCTTGGCGCTTTGTCTAAAGCAATCTACCAGCCAATGGAGCAAGTGTACATAAGTGAGAATTGGAAAATATTCTTGTCACCTATCGAATGGATCTACTTTGTTTGTGGAAGAATGTTTTTTTCCATTTGTTTATGGGTTGTGGATGTCACTGGTTATGTCAGCATTTGTTGCCCATCCGCTAACTGCAAGAACTGAGTGGCTGCTAGGCCATCTCAGAAGGCAGTTAAGAACTAACCACAATGTTGTGGAGTCACGTGTAAGCTGGGCCAGTGAGCGCAGCAGATGTTCTTCCCTAAAGGGCAACCGTAAATCGGATTTTCTCTTTACAACAATCAATGATAGATTCATGGGCCAGGATTCTCCCTTTGGGAGACGTTCTCCTGACTGAGCTGATGCAAATCAGGAAGCGATTCCCAATCCTTTGCCATGTAAATTTTTGCATGGGGAGGATTGTGAAGGATTACCTCGGGCAGTGTTTTTCAAACTTTCTTGCTTGGGATCTATATTTACCAACCGGCCATCCTTCGGACCCACGCCAGCCCGAACTTCGCGACCCACCATTTTCACTTACCTTTAATGTGACAGGCGCGCCTGCTTGGTCCTCCCGATCTCACTTGCTTTGTTATTCAATGTTACATTTCTGATAATGACTTCAGATGATAATTTAAGATTTCACTGCACGTGTTGAAAAGAATCAAGAGGTTTGTCCTCGAGCTCGCCATGCTCTTTGAGGTTTTGAGGGTCTTAAACTTCCCTGCTTATAACACACATTGGTGAAAATTCTCCATTGGCTGTCGCTGAAATCGCGATTGGGTGGAGAAGGGGTTCCAACGTTAAATTGTGGCGGGTGCCGATTTGACACCAAATGACAGTTTTCTATCACCTCGACAACGGCACCAATGCAGTCCGGAACGCACGTACAGTAAACACTGTTTGCATGCCATTAGTGGGCCCGACTTGGTATTCCCTGGGGCCTCCGCTATGCCCCCCCCAGATGGCCTGAGTTCCTGATGGCGCGGTTCATTTGTGCTTTTGGGAATAATGAAACCAGCGTCGTAGCTGATGAGGGAGAGAGAGGGGATACAGAAAGTGTCCAAGATCACCATAGTTTGCTGACAGTTGTACCTCTGGCCGGGAGAGCTTCTACCAGGGCTGGGGAGAGTAGCGAGGGGTGGCCAGGAGGTGGGCTGTGGGATCGGGGTGGACAGGCACGGAACACCATTGCCATAGCCGGAAAGGCAGCCATGCAGCTGTGCACGCCGCTAACAGCCCACTGTGAACTTAGGGCCACGGGTCATATAGGTGTCCCCCCAGGCCACCCCCTTAGGTGCCCTCTGGTCCCAACTGACCCATCAGTTGCATGGGCGCGCTCTAACACAACCAGTGCCATCTTGTTGGCTGGGATTGGTGTGTGTGGGGATTAGAACATAGAACATAGAACAGTACAGCACAGAACAGGCCCTTCGGCCCTCAATGTTGTGGTGAGCCATGATCACCCTACTCAAACCCACGTATCCACCCTATACCCGTAACCCAACAACCCCCCCCTTAACCTTGTAATTTGTATTGTAATTGTAATTTGGATTGTAATGTGTATTGCAGCAGCAGCTTGTCAGCCTCCCGAGTGTCAATCACGGACCCAGCGAATCCCACACCGTTTTCATTGGAATCGATTGTGTTCCACATGGCTCTGATGCTGGCCCCTCCACAGTTGCTGAATCGGTCCAGGTTCGGCGCCAGTTATGCTGCCGTGAGAGTCCACAAATCCTGCGTCAGCTTCAACACTTTGTCTCAGAAACCGAGAATCCCTCCCATGAACTTTGAATTCTGATTTGCAGTGATACAATTAATAAACCTGTGGTAGACACCACTAGTAGTATATTACATGTATTACGGCACTGCCCGTATAGTAGAGGTACATGGGTAAATCCCTGCCTGCTGGCTCCGTCCAGTAGGCGGTGTATAAATGTGTATGCTTGCCAGGGCTGCAGCCATTCTGATTCCAGCTACAGGAGGCACAACATATTTGCTCAATAAAGCCTCGATTATTCCACTACTCTCGTCTTTGTGGTAATTGATAGTGCATCAATTTATTGAGCAAAGATTTTTAAAACGATGGATCTCCCCATCAAGACTGATCGCCTGCAGCTGAGCCCTCAAGCAGCCAACGCTACATCCACCTTTGACCACTGGCTAGCCTGCTTCAAAAGCTACCTCCGAACATCCGCTGAGGAACCCCCGGACTTGCAGAAGCTCCAAGTCCTCCACGGGTGAGCCCTGACATTTTTCCTCTCATCCGGGATGTGCCCACTTACTCCGAAGTGATGGAGATCCTGAAGGGACACTACGTTCAACGAGTCAATCAAGTATACGCCAAGTATACAATCAAGTATCCTGGCCACGAGACAGCAACTCCCCGGGGAGTCTCTGGATGATTTCTGGCATGCCCTGCACATCCTAGGTAGAAACTGTGACTGCCAGGCAGTTCGGCAGTCCAGCACACCGAACTTTTAATTCGAGACGCTTACGTTACGGGCATGAAGTCTGCGTACATCCGCCAGCGGCTACTGGAAGCGGGTATGCTTGATCTTGTGGGAACTAGGCAGCTCGCTAATTCGTTTGAAGTGGCCTCCCGTAACGTCCAGTCCCACGCCTCCGATTGCGCGGCACCGTGGGCCCGACCAGATGCCAACTCCAGCTCACCGCAAGCCTGCGCCGCACGGCAGCCAGCCAACTCTGGGGGACCCAAGTGCTATTTTTGCGTACAAAACAAACACCCCAGGCAGCGCTGCCCGGCACGGAGCGCGACCTACAACGGCTGTGGGAAGGAGGGACACTTTGTTTCTGTTTGCCACGCCCGGTTGTTCACCGATGTTTCCAGGCCTGGCGTTCCTACAACCCCCACGTGTGACCCACGGCGCCGCCATTTTCCAATTCGCAATCCACGTGCGGCCCGTGGGCGCCGCCATCTTCTTCACTGCAAGCCATGTGCGGCCTATGGGCGCCGCCATCTTTGATGTCGCCCGCCATGTGCGCCCCGTGGGTGCCGCCATCATCGGCGCCATTTTGGATGGCGTCTCAGGACACCTGCTCGTCTGGCCGTTCATCGCCTGCCATTACCTCCACCACCGCTGACCAGCCCCGGACCTCCCAGCATCCGCCACAGTTCGCCTCTATCACCCTGGATCAGTCCCGGTTCTGCAACCTCGCGACTGCGACGACGATGGTGAAGATCAATGGGCACGAGACGACCTGCCTTTATGTCTCCGGGAGCACAGAGAGTTTCATCCGCCCCACTACGGTAAGTCGTTGCTCTCTCCCTGTACACCCCGTCAATCAGAAAATCTCCCTGGCCTCCGGATCCCATTCCGTTGAAATCCGGGGGTACTGCATCGCGACCCTCACTGTCCAAGGCGTAGAGTTCAGCAACTTCCGGCTCTACATCCTTCCCCACCTCTGCACTGCCCTATTACTTGGCCTGGACTTTTAGTGCCATCTCCAAAGCCTAACCTTAAAATTCGGCGGACCCCTACCCCCCTCACCGTATGCGGCCTCACGACCCTTAAAGTCGATCCACCTTCCCTGTTTGCGAACCTCACCCCGGATTGCAAACCCGTCGCCATAGGAGCAGATGGTACATGCCCAGGACAGGACCTTCATCAGGTTTGAGGTCCTATGGCTTCTGCGGGAAGGGGTCATTGAGGCCAGCAACAGCCCCTGGAGAGCCCAAGTGGTAGCAGTAAAGACTGGGGAGAAGCACAGGATGGACATTGACTAGAGTCAGACCATCAATCGGTACATGCAGCTCGACGCGTACCCCCTCCCACGCATATCTGACATGGTCAATCAGATGGCGCAGTATCGAGTCTTTTCCACAGTGGACCTGAAGTCCGACTACCACCAGCTTCCCATCCGCCCGGAGGACCGCCAATACACTGTGTGCGAAGCAGATGACCGCATCTATCACTTCCTTAGGGTTCCCTTCGGCATCACTAATGGAGTCTCGGTCTTCCAACGAGAGATGAACCGAATAGGGCCATCGTGATTAGCACAATAGCTTCACAGCACCGGTCCCAGGTTCGATTCCCGGCTTGGGTCACTGTCTGTACGGAGTCTGCACGTTCTCCCCGTGTCTGAGTGGGTTTCCTCCGGGTGTTCCGGTTTCCTCCCACAGTCCAAAGATGTGCAGGGGTAGGTGGATTGGCCATGATAAATTGCCCTTAGTGTTCAAAAATGGTAAGGTGGGGTTACAGGGATAGGTTGGAAGTGTGGGATAGGGTGGAGGTGCGGGCTTAGGTAGGGTGTTCCTTCCAAGGGCTGGTGCAGACTCGATGGGCTGAATGGCCTCCTTCTGCACTGTAAATACTGTGAATGGTTGACCAGGCCACTGCAGGCCACCTTCCCGCACCTAGATAATGTCACCATCTGCGGCCACGATCAGCAGGACTACGACGCGAACCTCATAAATCCCTCCAGACCGCCAAACTCCTTAATCTCACATACAATAAGGAGAAATGTGTGTTCCGCACCAACTGCTTAGCCACCCTTGGCTATGTCATGGAAAATGGAGTCCTGGGGCCTGACCCCGACTGCATGCGCGCCCTCATAGAACTCCCACTCCCCCACTGTCCCCAGGCCCTGAAACAATGCCTGGGGTTCTTTTCGTATTACACCCAGTGGGTCCCAAACTATGAGGACAAGACCCGCCCACTCATTCAATCCACCGCTTTCCCACTGACGGCCGAGGCTCACCAGGCCTTCAACCGTATCAAGGCCGACATCGCCAATGTCGCGATGCATGTGGTCGACGAGATGCTCCCCTTCCAAGTCGAGAGCGATGCATCAGACGGCGCTGTGGCCGCCACCCTCAACCGGTGGCCCATGGCAACGTTGCTGGCAGCTCCAGGTCCCGTCCTCTTCTGCAAACACGTGCAGCTCCACAAGGCGGACCCGTTGGTTGAGAGGGTACAGCTACTCCACACAAACCCGCAGTATGCCTACGTAGTGTACCCCGACGGGTGCCTAGACACAGTCTCCCTCAGGGATCTGGCATTTTGCACCAGCTGGGTCCCCACACACCCCACCCATCTGCCCCGGTGCCACCCTCCCTTCCCCCGGCGCACCCCACCGCAGCCCCCGCTTCAGGACAGTCCGTCGTCCCCTTGCTCCCACCCGGGGATGAAGAGGATATCAACACGCTCCCGGAGTCACCGAAGACCAAGCCGATGCCGGAGTCGTCACCAGCACTGCAGCGCTCTCAACGACAGATCAAGGCGCCTGATCGTCTAAATTTGTAACCATCTCTGTAATTTTAAAACCAATCTGTATGTATATAGTTTTCCACCAACCCCCCTGGACTCATTTTTAACAGGGGGTGAATGTGGTAGTCACCATTGTTATATAATATTGTATATATGGGTTTTACAGTAAGGCCCCTGTACTACAGGTACGTGGGTAGATCCCTGTCGGCTGGCTCCGCCCAGTAGGCAGAGTATAAATGTGTGTGCTCTCCGAACAGCAGCCATTTCACCAGCTGCTGCAGGAGGCCACACATCTCTGTGTAATAAAGCCTCGATTACATTCTACTCTCGTCTCGTCGTAATTGATAATGCAACAGAGGCATTACCTGGCTGGCTGGAGATTCACTCTCCTCACTGACCAACGGTCGGTCGCCTTTATGTTTAATAATACACAGCAGGGCAAGATCAAAAATGACAAGATCTTGAAGTGGAGATCGAGCTCTCCACCTACAATTCCGAGATTTTGTATCGCCCCGGTAAGCTCAACGAGCCCCCCGATGCCCTGTCCCGAAGTAGATGTGCCAGCGCACAAGTGGACCGAATCTGGACCCTGCACGACGATCTCTGTCCCCCAGGAGTCACCCGCTTTTATCACTTCATTATGGTCCGCAACCTGCCCTACTCCATCGAGGAAGTCAGGGCTATCACCAGAGACTACCAGAGACTGCCAGGTCTGCGCGGAGTGTAAACCGCACTTCTACCGGCCAGATCGTGCGCGCCTGGTGAAGGCCTCCCGCCCTTTTGAGCGCCTCAGCATGGACTTCAAAGGGCCCCTCCACTCCACCGACCGCAACACGTGCTTTCTTAATGTGGTCGACGAGTATTCCCGATTAGCCTTCGCCGTCCCATGCCCCGATATGACGTCTGCCACCGTCATCAAAGCCCTCAATACCATCTTTGCTCTGTTCGGTTTCCCCGCCTACGTCCACATCGACCGGGGATCCTCATTCATGAGCGATAAGCTGCGTCAGTACCTGCTAAACAGGGGCATTGCCTCGAGCAGGACCACCAGCTACAACCCCAGGGGAAACGGGCAGATTGAGCGAAAGAATGGGGCGTTCTGGAGGGCCGTCCAGCTGGCCCTACGGTCCAGAAATCTCCCGGCCTCCCGCTGGCAGGAGGTCCTCCCCAACGCACGTCACTCCATTTGGTCGCTCCTGTGCACCGCAACTAACGAACCCCCCCCCATGAACGTCTCTTTGCCTTCCCCAGGAAGTCTACCTCCGGGGTTTCTCTCCCAACGTGGCTGACAGTTCCTGGACTCGTCCTCCTTCAGAAACATGTGCGGACCCATAAGTCAGACCTCTTGGTCGAAAAAGTCCACCTGCGAACCCGCAGTACGCCTACGTGGCACACCCTGACGGGTGCCAGGACACAGTCTCCCTCCGAGACCTCACTGGATCCCCACCCACGACCCCCGACCTGACACCGCCCCCCCCCCCTCGCTTGCCTCATTCACCCCTGCGCCACTCACCCTCCCTCCAGCGAACCTCACCCCCCCCCCCCCCCCCCCCCCCCCCGCCCCAGTAGGATCCGTCCTCCCTCTGGTTCCACTCAGGGGTGATGAAGGACGAGGTCAACACGCTCCTGGAGTCAAAGGTGACCAGGTCGGCGCCCACATCACCACCAGGACTGAGGCGATCGCAGAGGAGTCAAGGCCCTCGACAGACTTAACTTGTAATGTTTTCCACCACCCCCGCCAGGACTCCTTTTTTAAACAGGGGTGAATGTGGTAGTCACCACTAGTAGTATATTACATGTATTACGACATTGCCCGTATAGTAGATGTACATGGGTAAATCCCTGCCTGCTGGCTCCTCCCAGTAGGCGGCGTATAAATGTGTGTGTTCGCCGGTGCTGTAGCCATTCCGGTTCCAGCTAAAGGAGGCACAACATCTTTGCTCAATAAAGCCTCGATTATTCCACTACTCTTGTCTTTGTGGTAATTGATAGTGCATCAAAACCCACACCTTATGCTGCTTTGTCCCTGTTTCCAGCTTCTTTTTCATGGGTTATCCACCAGAGGCCCTGAGGTTCACAGCAGCACAGCTGGCAGCGGAGGAATCTCCCAGTCTACTGCTGGCAGGAGGTCCTCCCCGATACGTTCCACTCCATTCGATTGCTCCTCTGCACCGTGACTTACGAGACCCCTCACAAACATGTGTTTGCCTTCCCCAGGAAGTCCACCTCCGGGGTTTCTCTCCCAACATGGCTGACAGTTCCTGGACCCCGTCCTCCTTCGGAAGCATGTGCGGACCCATAAGTCGGATCCCTTGGTCGAAAAAGTCCACCTCCTACATGCAAACCCGCAGTACGCCAACTTGGCACACCCCGATGGGCACCAGGACACAGTCTTCCTCCTGGACTTGGCACCTGCTGGATCCCCACCCACAACCGCCGACCTGACACCGCCCAGAGGAATCTCTCTCGCGCCCAGAACACACGGGGTGGGATTCTGCGCAAATCGTCAGGGCGGGAAAAAACGGCGCAAACCCTGGCAGGAACCACTCTGGCGGCGAGCCGCCACAAAGGTGCGGAATCCTCACACCTCCCAAAAGAGGGTAATCTGACCCACCCCCTTTCTTCCCCCCCAACAGGGGTGGGGGGTGTCTTCCTGACAGAGTTCTTTCATCGGGGATATTACTGACAGGGATCTCTCCTCTGGAGGCCTTCCTGATAGGGCTCACGTTTCTAGGTGTCCCTCCGATGGACTTTGGGGGCAACTCCCTAAAAGAGCCTTGGCCCACCGTGAGGTCCACCCCATCAGGGCCGCATTTGTCTGGGCCATTAGTAATTGTCACCCATGTGAATCTGGGTCCAGAGGACCAGAGACTCATGTGGGCCCAGAGAATATGGTGCTAGTTCCGGCGGGACACAAACCTCGATCCCGACACCAACGGGGAGGTTGGAGAATCGGAATCAGATTGGCACCCATTTTCTCCCCGACACTTGATTCTCCACCTCATCAGTAACTCTGCTACCAACGACATGAAGCGGAGGGTCCAGCCCATAGTCACCATTACTGAGACTAACTTTCAATCCAGGTTCTTAAATTAATTAAATTTAAATTCCACCAACTACCATGATGGGATTTGAGCCCAAGCCCCCAGAGCATTAGGTTATTACTCTGGGTTATAGTCCAGTGACATTACCACAACATCATTAATTACTCAAAGGCCCATCTCAATTGGGTATCAGATGTCTGTATTTATAATAGTCCTATCATTATTAATTGGGAATTCAAAAGCTATCCTTCAATTACAGAGATTATTTTGCCAAGGGAGTCACTGTGAAGATCAACAGTTCTGATTTTGGTTTTAAAACTGAAATTGTAATGTTGAATGTACATAATTTTCTTTTCTGGTGCAGACATTAGAGTCCTCACTAACAGGTCAAGTTTACAGTACTATGTTGATCTATTAAAACAATGATCCTCATGTGATTCAATTTCCACAACTTTTAAAATTAATTGTCTCATAATAATATTTTTGTTGAAATTATGAATAGGCATTTAACTTCCAGGTTAGCTCATACAAATACTTTTTATCCCACGTGTTGAAAAAAAGAAGTTTATTTTTTAATAAAATAAAAGATTGCCTAACCATTGAACCAATCAACAATCAAAGGCATCAACATCTGCACAGTTGCTATGACAATCGAACTGTCAACCTTTGATGAAACAGCTGGTGATTAGGCATTACATTTCCGGGGCTCCAGCGCCTAACTATTCACAACCTATCTGATCGGGGCTGTTCACCTCATCATTGATCAACTGTCCTCTTGGTGTTAGCATTAAATGCTGCCTGGATGGAAAACTCTTTAACCTCAGTCACCTCCATGCCAAAACTAATCTGACCACCAAAGACAAGCATGATTTACAGTATGTGGATGCCTGCAGTGTTGTTAGTCAGTTTGCATAAGCCACTATTCTGCATTGTTATTATGATGGAGAAAAAAAACCATGGAATATATACTTGGAAATATTGAACTTTAAAAAGACTTGCGTTTTATATTTTTAAATGGACCCAAACTCAAAGATTACTGAGAATGTAGTTAGCAACTGACAGGGTGTTTGTCTATGGGGCAATGGAGCCCCTCCTTGTGTTTCCAGACAAGGTACTTCTAGAAATGTCCAAAAACTTATTCCCATCTCTGATAAAGGCAAAGGAACATAATGACTATCTCATCTCAAAGACTCTGAGTGTAATTGCCTAGATGGACTAGTGGATTCTGGGTTCCCAGTTGGAATATATAAAGAGGGGCTTAAAAGCAAGCCGAGAGAGCAACCCAGAGCCTGCCTGACTGCTCTGCTGCTTTGTCTGAATGTGTGCGGTGAGGAAAAACAGCACTGCCGGTGTGTGGTTCAGTAGCAGAAGCAGCGCCCGTGCATAAACGAAATAGCCACCTTTTGCAGGTCTAAAAACTCTCCCCCTGACTGTGGAAGTCAACCAACCAGCAAAAAGGGTTCGCAGTTGGAAAAGGAACCAAAATATCGCTACCAAACCCCAGAACACCTGAATTGGAGAATCAACTGCTCGCCTGCAGAAGTCAACTATATTGGAATCAATTCATATCAGCCGTAAATCATCAGCTCACAAGTCAAGGACTGTTCCATATAACTTTTATTTGTATTTACTTACTATGGGACTCAATTCCTAGTTCTAATCTGTATAAATGTAGATGTGTGTGTTTGATCATTTCTCCTTACATTTTACTAGTTAATAAACTTATTCTATCCTAACTCAAGAAAACATGACTACATTAGCTCCTTTTTAAACATAACTATTGGGTCTGGAGAAGATATTGAAAGGAAAGGGAACCTTGTTAGATTAAACCTTTGTTGCTACCAGCAGAGGGGGGGGGGGGGGGTCGAATAAAGACAAGGAGCCAACCATCCTTCCTCACCCGGATGTGTGGCAATTTGGGGGTAGCCCAGTCGGCAGTAACCAATCGAGGGTTCCCGCCCAGATCAACAACCTCTGGGGAACCTCATCTGGGGCTGGTCGTTTCAACATATACAAAATTTGACCTGTCCTTGAATGTTGCCAAAGCAAAACTCATATCAACCCACACCTGCTTATATTTCACCTCCCATACATATTGAAGGAGAAACTCTGAAATATGTTGAGCTCTCCCCATAGTTCAGCAGTCGTCTTTCTCAAAAAGCCACCATTGATGAGGAGATCAAACACTGGATCAGTTCAACCTTCTACAAATTACAGCAGTGAATGGTTGACAACAAAATCGACAAACGCAGTTGTTGTCACCACACTCCTACGCTGCTGAGCCACCTGCAATGTGTACCAGCGACGCTTGTGAGCAATGGAGAAATCTCACCAGCAATGCCTCTGCTGCGTCCTCCAGACTCAATGGGAGATCTGTGGAACAAATGATGATGTCCTTCTTGGAGCCAAAGGTGTAGCATTCAGGCAGAACTCCTGCAAAGTTAACTTTGATGGATTGGGGTGTCCGCATGGCTGTAAATCATCCCGTCTGCCCAGTTCTGTTCTCTCAATTCTCAAATGGCTAACATTCGCAGGAGAACAAAGAAAACACTTCAAAGACGCTCAGAGAAATATTGTTCCCACTTGTGAAAATATTGAGACAGAGAGGGCACAGATTTAGAGTAATTGGCAAAGGAAGCAAAAACATCATGAGGGAAAACCTTTTACACGCAACAAATGGTTGGGGTCTGCAGTGCACTGCCTGAGATTGTGCTGGAGGCAGGTTCATTTGAGGCATTCAGTAAGGAATTCGACTGTTGTTTGAAAAGGAAGAATTTGCAGGGTTACAGGGAGAAGGCAGGGAGTAGCAATGGGCAAAATGCTCTTTCGCAGAGCTAGTGGGCCGAATGGCCTCCTTCTGCCCTGTGAAAATTCAGTGACTCTCCTTGAATTGTAGCAGTATCGACCTTAGTGACTGGGAGGAGCTTGTTACCAATCGTTCAGAATAATTGACGATTTGTCCATCAAGCTTATATCCCACTAGGAGTTGCAAAGCTTCAATGAGATGGCAGAGAAGGAAGGAAAAGGAAGCAGATCCTGTACTCTGGATTCCACTACTCCATGGAACATCCTGCTCCATGTTCCTAAAGATCTGTGGGTCAAAAGCCAGCCTGCCATGTCACATGACAACACATAGCAGAAACTCGTGACCCTAAGTAGTTGGCATCCTTGACTCGAAGGGCTGCCGATGACGATTACATTTCACAATAAGTTAATTTAAGTGTCTGTTTTAAAGCAAAGGAGGTGAGATGCCCCACAGGGTCAGATGGAACAGCTCAATATTCATTTTTGTCCCTGCTGAATTTGATTAACTTCCTTCATCAGAGTATACATTGGCTGGAAAATCTTTATCTTTAAGTCTGTGGCTTCGCTTTATTTTCTTAATTCGCGGGATGTGGGCGTCGCTAGTTAAGCCAGCATTTATTTATTGCTCTACCCTATCAACATTTTTCAGCCCCAGGTCCATGCACTCTGATTTACAACAGCCCCTCACTCTCTCAGTGGCATGGCCTATTGTAGCTGCGGCCTCCCCGCACCTCCGCACACCCCCACACCCCATGAAAAATTCCCTTCTTTATCCTCTTTCTCTTGTCGACACTCCCTCGCCTTCAAAACAAAACCCTTGGAAATCTGCATTTTGTACTTTGCCAACAGATACCATGGAAAAAGAAAAATAACAAAGTGGGCAACAAGTTAGCAGATTATGACTAGGGGATGGAAGTACCTCCAAGTCCGTCACTTTCATAGCGCTAGCCGTATGGGCCTGTTCATGGCTATGCCAGTAGCATCATTTTCAGTTAGGTTCATGAAGTGTTCAAGAGTGCTGCTCCTCGTAATCTTCCAGAATACACAGGGTTTATTCTTCCCTCTCTGGCTCTTTCTAAATTATTAATGAATTAATAATCGCTTATTGTCACAAGTAGGCTTCAATGAAGTTACTGTGAAAAGCCCCTAGTCGCCACATTCCGGCGCCTGTTTGGGGAGGCCGGTATGGGAATTGAACCTGTGCTGCCTGCCTTGTTCTGCATTACATGCCAGCTGTTTAGCCCACTGTACTAAACCAGCTGCTGATGTAGATCATGTAGCCACACTGAAGAATTTTCATCATGATAAAACTCACGGGTGGACAAAATTTTATTGTCAATAAAATACAAAGTGTGACTTCCTGTTGGCAACTGGGCACAGACTTGATAAAATTTGTTGACTTAAATTAAACTTTTTCACACTTGAATCAACCTTATACATACATCTGTATGTATGAAAGTATGTACAAAGGCTTTAGCATTGAAATGTATATTGCCTGGGTGTAAAGGCAGTGGGGTGGATTCTCTGTTTGAGAGACTAAGTGCTGACCTCGGAACTGAATGCCGGGTGTTCCATGGTCCAGATGTAGGCGCCAGTCCCTGAGCAATCCAGGACATGCTAATGGACCAGCACTCGCACCATGTGGAACTTCTGCAATTCCGACGCACGCCCGCGTGTGATTCGCTGGGTCCAGATATGGCACTCGAGAGCCTGACAAGTTGCAGCTGCAAGTAATCACTCTGCTCCCCTCATACTGTCATCCCAGCCAAGAAGATGGTACCCTGGAGAGCGGCCCCGAGGTTCACGGGTGCAGACCTGGATGCCAGATGCCATGGAGGAGAGGCAGGGCATCCTATTCCCCAGGGTGGAAAGGAGCTGCCACCCGCCAATGTCAACTGGGGCTGGGCACAGGTACCAGAGGCCGTGAGCAGAGTCGCGAGAAGCTGCACAACCTCCTCAGGATGGTCCGGGTGATTCACCAGCTCCATGCTCTTGGTACCACCCCTGTCCCACACACCCCACACCTATCAACCACCCCTCCCGCATGTGGCCCCCATTAGGCAGACCTGTAGGCACTGCTGGATGAGGATGGGTAACTCCCCTGATACCACCCCTGTCCCATACTCCTGTGATGTGGAGATGCCGGCGTTGGACTGGGGTGAGCACAGTAAGAAGTCTTACAACACCAGGTTAAAGTCCAACAGGTTTGTTTCAAACACGAGCTTTCGGAGCACGGCTCCTTCTTCAGGTGAATGGAAAGGCTTGTTCCAGAAATGTTTATATAGACACAGTCAGAGATGCCCCGGAATGCGAGCACCTGCAGGCAATCAAATCATCAAAGATGCAGAGAGAGAGGTAACTCCAGGTTAAAGAGGTGTGAATTGTCCCAAGCCAGTTCAGTCGGTAGGCCTCTGCAAGTCCAGGCTTGTTGGTGGGGGCCGAATGTAATGCGACATGAATCCCAGATCCCGGTTGAGTCCGCATTCATGCGTGCGGAACTTAGCTATAAGTTTTTGCTCAGCAATTTTGCGTTGTCGCGTCTCCTGAAGGCCTCCTTGTAGAATGCTGACCCGGAGATCAGAGGCTGAATGTCCTTGACTGCTGAAGTGTTCCCCAACTGGAAGGGAACAGTCCTGCCTGTTGATAGTCGCACGATGCCCGTTTATTCGTTGTCGCAGTGTCTGCATGGTCTCGCCAATGTACCACGCTTCGGGACATCCTTTCCTGCACTGTATGAGGTAGACTACATTGGTCGAGTCGCACGAGTATGCGCCGCGTACCTGGTGGGTGGTGTTTCCACGTGTAATGGCGGTGTCCATGTCGATGATCTGGCATGTCTTGCAGAGATTACCCTGGCAGGGTTTTGTGGTGTTGTGGTTGCTGTTCTGAAGGCTGGGTAATTTGCTGCAAACAATGGTTTGTTTGAGGTTGCGCGGTTGTTTGAAGGCCAGTAGTGGGGGTGTGGGGATGACCTTGGCAAGATGTCCATCCTCGCTGATGATGTGTTGGAGGCTGCGAAGAAGATGTCGTAGTTTCTCCGCCCCAGGAAAGTACTGGACGACGAAGGGTACTCTGTCAGTGGTGTCCCGTGTTTGTCTTCTGAGGAGGTCGGTGCGGTTTTTTGCTGTGGCGCGGTGGAACTGTCGATCAATGAGTCGAGCGCCATATCCCGTTCGTACGAGGGCATCTTTCAGCATCTGTAGGTGTCTGTTGCGCTCCTCCTTGTCTGAGCAGATCCTGTGTACCCGCTGATACTGCTGTGGTGAACCATTGTGCACCTGTATTAGGGGATGTACGGTAGGACCTGCACTACAGGTTCGCCGGTAGCCCCTGCCGGCTAGCTCCGCTAACAAGGAGCCGTATAAATATGCGTGACCTCCTCCTGATCAGCCATTTCGCCAGCTGCAGCAGGAGGCCATGATTCTGACTGTAATACAGCCACAGTTGTACCACAGTTGTTGCACGAGTCTTTCGTGCAATTGATCGTGCATCAATTTATTACAGTCAGATTTTTCTACATTATGGACATCAGGATTAAACAAGATCGCCTGCAGCTGGATCCGCACTCGTCAGACGCCAGAAAGGACTTTAATTACTGGCTGGCTTGTTTTGAGGCCTACATCAACGCTGCGGCCCCCAAGCCGACGGAAGCTCAGAAGATCCAAGTTCTATTCTCCAGGTTGAGCTCCTGCGTGTTCCCGTTGAGCCAAGACACCCCGAGTTACGCGGAAGCGATGGCACTCCTAAAAGAGAACTACGCTCAGAAGACAAACACACTCTTCGCAAGGCATGTACTCGCCACTCGCGTACAACTACCTGGTGAGTCGATCGAAGACTTCTGGCGGGCTCTCCATGACAGTCGCATCTTGAAACGTCCAGGCCTACCCCGCTCGCTGTGCGGCCCATCCCACCTGCCCCTCCTGGACCCCGGAAACGACCCCCCTGGCTGGGGCCCCACCTAATCAATACGCCTGCGCCGCCCGCCATGCAACGCACCCTGGGGGTTATCGCTGCTACTTCTGCGGCCAGCAGAAGCACCCCCACCAACGCTGCCCAGCCCGCACCGCCACTTGCAAATCCTGCGGTAAAAAGGGCCATTTCGCAGCTCTGTGCCAGACCCGCGCAGTCGCTGCTATCGCGCCCGCAATCGCCCCCTCCCCCAAGCCGAACGCACAATGGGCGCCGCCATCTTCTCCTCCTGGGGCCATGTGCGACCAGTGGGCGCCGCCATCTTCTCCCCCCAGGTCCACATGCGGCACGTGGGTGCCGCCATCTTGCCCCGCCCCAACAACGTGCGCTCCATGGACGCCGCCATCTTGCCCCGTCCCCACAACGTGCCCTCCATGGACGCCGCAATCTTGTTCCCAACAGGTCCTCCGGATGCCGCCATTTTGTCTCCTCCACGGGACTGGAACGCTGGACCCGCGTCACCGAAGCTCCCCATCTGAATCCTCGGACGACCACCCGCAGCTCGCCTCGATGACACTGGACCAGTCCCGTCCTCACTACCTGTCCACCGCTTCGACGACAGTGAAAATCAACGGCCACGCGACATCTTGCCTGCTGGACTCATTCACCCAGACCAGTAAGGCGCTGCTCCCTCGCGGTCCACCCCGCCAACCAACGGATCTCCCTGGCCTCCGGATCCCACTCTGTCTCGATCCGAGGGTTCTGTGTGGTCAATCTCACTGTCCAGGGCGTAGAATTCAGCGGTTTCCGCCTCTACGTCCTCCCCAACCTCTGTGCTGCACTATTGCTGGGCCTGGATTTTCAGTGTAATTTCCAGAGCCTCACCCTGAAATTCGGTGGGCCCCTACCTCCACTCACCGTTTGCGGCCTCACGACCCTCAAGGTTGACCCCCCCCCTCCCTCTTTGCCAATCTAACTGCAGATTGCAAGCCCGTCGCCACCAGGAGCAGATGGTACAGCGCCCAGGACAAGGCCTTCATCAGGTCCGAGGTCCAGCGGCTGCTTCGGGAGGGTATCATCGAGGCCAGCAATAGCCCCCAGAGAGCCCAAGTGGTAGTGGTTAAAACTGGGGAGAAACACAGAATGACCGTGGACTACAGCTAGACCATCAATCGGTACACGCAGCTCGACGCGTACCCCCTCCCACGCATATCTGATATGGTCAATCAGATTGCACAGTACCGGGTCTTGTCAACAATTGACCTGAAATCCGCCTACCACCAGCTCCCCATCCGTAAATCGGACCGTCCATACACTGCCTTTGAGGTGGACGGTCGGCTCATCAATTTCTTAGGGTTCCCTTCGGCGTCATGAATGGGGTCTCGGTCTTCCAAAGGGAGATGGACCGAATGGTCGACCGGTACGGTCTGCGGGCCATGTTTCCGTACTTGGGCAACGTCACCATCTGCGGCCATGACCAGCAGGACCACGACGCCAACCTCTCTAAATATCTCCACATCACAACTCTCCTCAATCTTACATACAACAAGAAGTGTGTGTTCTGCACAACCCATCTAACCATCCTCGGCTATGTAGTCCAAAACGGACTCCTGGGGCCCGATCCCGACCGCATGCACCCCCTCATGGAGCTTCCCCTCCCCCACTGCCCCAAGGCCCTCAAACGCTGCCTTGGGTTCTTCTACTATGCCCAGTGGGTCCCAAACTACGCGGACAAGGCCCGCCCACTCATACAGTCCACCCAAATTCTCCTCATGGCCGAGGCACAACGTGCATTCGCCCGTATTAGAGCAGACATAGCCAAGGCCGGGATGCACGCAGTAGATGAGACACTGCCCGTTCAGGTAGAAAGCGACGCTTCAGATGTCGCCCTCACCGCCACTCTAAACCAGGCAGGCAGACCCGAGGCATTCTTTTCCCGCACCCTTCATGCCTCTGAACTTCGGCACTCATCTGTTGAAAAAGAGGCCCAGGCTATCGTTGAAGCGGTGCAGCATTGGAGGCATTACCTGGCTGGCAGGAGATTCACCCTCCTCACTGACCAACGGTGGAGAATCAAGCTCTCCACCTACAATTACGAGATTTTGTATCGCCCCGGCAAGCTCACTGAGCCCCCAGGTGCCCTCTCCCGAGGTACATGTGCCAGCGCACAAGTAGACGAACTCCGGGCCCTGGACGACAGCCTTTGTCACCCGGGGGTCACTCGATTGTACCACCTCATCAAAGCCCGCAATCTGCCCCACTCCGTTGAGGACATACGGACAGTCACCAGAGACTGCCAGGTCTGTGCGGAGTGCAAGCCGCACTTCTACCGGCTGGACCGCACACGCCTTGTGAAAGCGTCCCGCCCCTTTGAACGCCTCAGCGTGGATTTCAACGGGCCCCTCCCCTCCACCGACCGCAACACATATATCCTCAGTGTGGTCGATGAATTCTCCAGGTTCCCCTTCACCATCCCATGCCCCGATATGACGTCTGCCACCGTCATCAAGGCCCTCAACACCATCTTCGCTCTGTTCGGTTTCCCCGACTACATCCACAGTGACAGGGGATCCTCATTCATGAGCGATGAGTTACGTCAGTTCCTGCTCAGCAGGGGTATCGCCTCCAGCAGGACGACCAGCTACAACCCCCGGGGAAACGGGCAGGTAGAAAGGGAGAACGGGATGGTTTGGAGGGCTGTCCAGCTGGCCCTACGGTCCAGAAACCTCCCAGCCGCTCGCTGGCAGCAGGTCCTCCCGGATGCACTACACTCCATATGGTCTCTATTGTGCACCGCCACAAATAACACACCCCATGAACGTGCTTTTACCTTCCCCAGGAAGTCCACATCTGGGGTGTCGCTCCCGACTTGGCTCGCAGCTCCAGGACCGGTCCTTCTACGTAGGCATGTCCGACTGCACATGGCGGACCCCTTGGTGGACAGGGTATACTTGCTCCATGCCAACCCCCAGTATGCCTATGTGGAGTTCACTGACGGCCGCCAGGATACTCAGGGACCTGGCTCCCTCAGGTTACACTCCCACACACTTCCCCACCCACGCGCCACCCTCCCCTCCCCTGGCGCTCCCAACATTAGCCCCACCAGGTCCATCCCTCCTTCCCCTGCCCACGCTAGAGGACGAGCAAGATTTCTGCACGCTCCCGGAGTCATCCAACTACTGGCCAGCACCAACACCGCCAGCACCGACGTCGGCGACGCTAGCACCGACATCTCCGCCACCGTTACGACGCTCCCAGCGATCCGTCAAACCACCGGACCGACATAACCTCTGACGGGCACCGGACTACCAAAACGGACATATTTTTGTTCACCTCCCCACTGTAAATTATTTGTAAATCTGTATATAGTTCCACGCCACCCCCGCCGGACTCATTTTTAACAGGGGGTGAATGTGGTGAACCACTGCGCACCTGTATTAGGGAATGTATGGTAGGACCTGCACTACAGGTTCGCCGGTAGCCCCTGCTGGCTAGCTCCGCCCACAAGGAGCCGTATAAATATGCGTGACCTCCTCCTGATCAGCCATTTCGCCAGCTGCAGTAGGAGGCCACGCATCTGACTGTAATAAAGCCACAGTTGTACCAATCTGAGTCTTTCATGCAATTGATCGTGCATCAACTGCCAACCCAGGGATAACACCCTTTGGTGAAGCTGGAAGGAATCCCGGAGGGGGGTGGAAGTGCTGGAGTTGGGGGTGTGGGGGGGGGAATGGAGTGCAGGTAGAAATAAATGGGAGGGGGTGGGACAGGAAGGCTGTGCTGCCAGTGGCCAGGCACCTAGTCAGCTGACCTGGAGGCGATTAGGTTGTCCTGTGCACAGGGGCCCAGTCACAGACACTGCGTTCTCCTGTGCCTGCCTGAACTCCATGCCCTGCCCATCCTGACCCTCCTCCTCATCCTCCTCATCAAATGAGGCCTGGCGATCCTCCTCCAGTATGTCACCCCCTCTGCTGCGTGATGTTCTGCAGGATGCAGCAGACCACCACGATGTGGGATACCCTACTAAGTCTGTATTGGAATGTCCCTCTTCAGCGGGCCAGGTACATGAACCGCGTCTTTAGAACGACAATGCACCGCTCGATGAGGCTCCTGATTTCTGCATGGGCATCGTAGCAGTTCTCCGTGTTAGTCTGGGACCTCTGGACAGGTGTCATTAGCCATGATCACAGTGGGTAACCCCTCTCACCCAGAGCCAACCCCTCACTCATGGGAGAGCCTTCTGCTTCCCACCTCTTCCTTGGCCTGTTGGACAGACGGCTGTCAATTCTCACTGGCTGGCCCCTGCTCTTCTTCTGCAGGGTTCTCCCCGAGCATCTCCTGCCCGTGTAGCCTCAGTGCATCCACAAGGGCCGCTGCGGCTAGGCAGATGCCACCCATTCCTGGCTGGATTCTGAAATCCATTGTCTGCAAGGGGTTAAGGACAGACATGTTAGCCTGGTGAGTACTCCAGTGCCCATCCAGGTCCAGCAGGTTACACGGTGCCCCGGCTTTGAACTGCAGCCCCTGCCCATTGCATTTTCCCCATCCCCACCCACAGCCACACCCCCCGAAACTCTGCCTTCCGCATTGCACCCCAACCCCACCAGTGCCTGGCATCGAGAAGCCTCTAACCCTGACACCCATCTCTGTGGCAGGGGTACCAGTCGGTGGTGCTACCCATGTCAGTGATACACTCTGTGGCCCATGTCCTGCACCCTCCCTTGGGGTCTACTGTGGGAGTCCTCCTTGGGTGAGTCATGTGATACCCCACCAGCAGGGTGGCACCTGGTTGTGGGGTGGGGGTGTGGGGTCACCATTTACCACCGACTGGCGCCATGCTTGGTGGCATGAGTGGAGGCAGGGCCCACAGTTGGGTCTGGGTGAGGGTGGGGGCACTTATTGGGACTGTAGCTACGGTGTGCCATGGGTCCTGTGTGAGACCATGGGTTGTGCCTACCTGTTCGGGGGCAGGAGGATGCGAGCAGTAGGCAGGCAGAGCTTTGTGATGGCCAGTGATTCCGCGGTTGGGCTAACTGATAATGATCCGATTACATAGAGCTTCAGGGGTGTGGTGACCTTCATGGCCGCTGGTAGCCAGTGTCCTCCTCCTCCACAGGGTGCCATGCTGCTGAAGACATGAGATGTAGTCTCCTGCAGTATACGCTGACACCTTGGCCCATCGCCGGTCTCCCTCTCTGGGTTCTTCCTCGGCCTGAAGTGTCTTCAGGGTGTGTGGCGGCCCCCTGCACATAGGATGCGGCCTCCAGCCTGCGTTGTCACTGCTGCTGCGTTTTCTGGCATCTGCCTACCTCGGCGCGAGAGTAGCCTCTGCGGGATCCACACCAGCAAACATTTTTTAATTTGGAAGAACAGAAGAAGAGAGACCAACAATCAGTTAAGTCTTCAATCCCGGGCCCATAAATCCCCAAATCCCCTCACTGTGACTCTCCTTCATTCGCTCAGAGTGCCATCCAGTGAGCTAGATTTGTTGCACGCCTTGCTCTGTACACTCACCCCCGGCCACATCAGGAGCTCCTAATCCCCAGATCCCAGACCTCTGCTGGGAGGCTGTGCTCCGGTGCCATCCCCTGATCCACATATTTACCCTTTGGTTGTGAGAAGATCCCCAATGCTGAAGCCCTGCTCTTTGATGTTTGATTGTTGGCAGCTGCCTCTATGGTGCTGATGCTTCTAGAGATCAGACACAGTATTCAGGCTTCAAAGGTTCCTTGAGATGTAGTGCATTCATCATCCTGTAGGGCATGGCACGTGTTCCCTGCAGGAAGCACTTGCAAGTTGAGAATATTTTGTTTATTAACTGGTTAACGGTAACAAAGATTTGAAAATCGACTGCATGACATTCCACATATCACACTAACTAGTAAACAACAAGAAAACTTCACCGTTCCATATTGGTACCAATAGAAAGCTATATCAGCTCATTTTCATAAAAAAAACAACCACACAGTACCACCCCTCGCAGATTCTTCAAGAGAAATGGAGGATAAGCCTGAGAATGTGTTATCATGTCCAGAATCTTGTCAGCCCCTTGCCCTACCAGGCCCTGGGGCGACCCCTGACCTAGAAGGCTTCAGCCCCCGACTGAGGGGCTTTCCCCTGCCCCCAAGTGTTGGGCCAGCAGCTTCGCTACCTGTGAGCTGCATGCTGGAAAATGGCCACTTACCTCCTCAGTTCCCCTCAGCAGCCATTTCGCTCGCTTCACATTTTTAAAAAGGAGTATTAAACGACACCCACGTGATTTTCACTGGCAAGTCGGGTAATTCCCGGGAGACCACTGCATTCGACTTTAATCTCGCTAATGAGATTGAAATGAAGGCAAATAAGGGTTAATGATATGCTCACCATTTTTGGGCATGCTCCAAAACTGGCCATTACGAGCAGGCCGAGTGCGAATCTCGATTTTGGCCCTTCCCATTATTTACCCAGCGTGCCTACGTTAAGTGATGGGACATAACTTCACTGAATTAAATAATGAAACTTATTCCAGCTTTCCAGTTGTAATTGGTAAATTAGTCATGCACTGCTATGTGAAAATAGTACTGCTCTTTTGCTACACAATAAATGTTATTGAATATAACATAAGGTCACAATTCTGGCAATTAATAAACCCTTAACTGAGAGTTCTATGCATTCAGCATGTCACAGAATCCCAGAATCTTTACAGTGCAGAAGGAGGCCATTCAGCCCATCAAGTTTGCATGGACTTTCTGAAAGAGCGTTCCATCTAGTCCCACTTGCCTGCCTTATCCCTGTAACCCTGCACACTGTTTCTTTTCAGATAGCAATCCAATACCCTTTGAATATCTCAATCGGACCTACGACCGCTACTGTCTCAGAAAGTTCATTCCAGACTCCAACACCCTCTCGGTGAAAAATTAATTCTCACATCACTTCAACTCCAGCCAGCTGTCATTGTGTACATAGGCACCAACGATATAGGTAAAAAATGGGATGAGGTCCTACAAGCTGAATTCAGGGAGTTAAGGTTTAAACTAAGACGTAGGACCTCAAAAGTAGTAATCTAAGGATTGCTACCAGCGCCACAAGCTAGTCACAGTAGGAATGTCAGGATAGATAGGATGAATGCATGGCTCGAGAGATGGTGCAAGAGGGAGGGATTCAAGTTCCTGGGGCATTGGAACCAGTTCTGGGGTAGGTGGGACCAGTACAAACCGGATGGTCTGCACCTGGGCAGGACTGGAACCGATGTCCTGGCCGGGGGGGGGGGGGGGGGGGGGGGGGGGGGGGGTTTGCCAGAGCTGTTGGGGAGGGTTTAAACTAATGTGGCAGGGGAAAGGGATCCGATGTAGGAAGTCGGAGGGAAGTAAAACGGGGCCAGAAACAAAAGCAGTAAGGGGGAAAGCGTAAGGCAGAGAAGCAATAGTCAAAAATCAAAAAGGGCCTCAGTACAGGGTACAGTGACTGAGGAGAATGCGAAAAGGGAGGTGGCCATTACAGGATTGAGGGTGTTGTACCTAAATGTGCGCAGTACACGGAACAAGGTAAATGAGCTTGTTCTGCACATTGAAATTGGCCAGTATGATGTTGTGGGCATCACAGAGACATTGCTGCAAGGGGATCAGGGCTGGGATCTAAATATCCAAGTATATAGGTCCTATCAAAAGGACAGGCAGATGAGCAAAGCGGGCGGGGTTGCTTGTTAGTAAGGAATGTAGTTAAATTGATAGCAAGGAGTGATATAGAATCAGAAGGCATCGAATCTCTGTGGGTAGAGTTGAGGAATCGCAAATGTACAAAGACGCTGATGGGAGTTATGTACAGGCCCCCTAGCAGTAGTCAGATGTGGGGCAGAAAATAAATCAGCAGATAGAAAAGGCATGTAAAAAAGGCAACATTACAATAATCAAGGGGGACTTCAATATGCAGGTGGACTGGGAAAATCAGGTTGGTAGTGGATCCCAAGAAATTGAATTTGGGGAATGTCTAAGAGATGGTTTTTTGGAGCAGCTTGAGACAGAGCCTACAAGGGAACAGGCAATTCTGGATTTGGTGATGTGTAATGAGGCAGACTTGATCAGGGAACTTAATGTGAAGGAACCCCTGGGGAGCAATGAACCAATATGATAGAATTTACCCTGCAGTTTGAGAGGGAGAATCTGCAATCAGATATAACGGTATTACAATTAAATAAGGGTAACTACAAAGACATGAGGGAGGAGCTGGCCAGAGTTGATTGGAATAGGAGCCCAGCAGGGAAGACAGTGGAACAGCAATGGCAGGAGTTTTTGGGGGTTATTAGGGAGGCACAACAGAAATTCATCCCAAGGAGGAGGAAAAATGCTAAGGGGAGGACAAGGCATCCATTGCTGATGAGGGATGTCAAGGACAGCATAAAGGCTAAAGAAAAAGCATACAAAATGGCAAGGATTAGTGAAACCAGAGGATTGGGAAGCCTTTAAATGTGAGCAGAAGACAACTAAAAAAGCAATAAGGGGGAGAAGATGAAGTACAAGTGCAAGCTAGCTAGTAATATAAAGGAAGATAGGAAGAGATATTTTCAATGTATTAAAGGTAAGAGAGAGGCAAAAATAGACATTGGACCACTAGAAAATGTGGCTGGAGAAGTAATAATAGGAAACAAAGAAATGGCAGATGAACTGAATGGTTACTTTGCATCAGTCTACATGGTGGAAGACACCAGTGGGATGCCAGAGCTCCAGGAGAACCAGGGGGCAGAGGTGAGTGAAGTGACCATTACCAAGGAGAAGGTTCTGGGCAAACTGAAAGGTCTGAAGGTGGATAAGTCACCAGGACCGGATGGACTACACCCCAGGGTCCTAAAAGACATAGCTGACAAAATTGTGGATGATGATCTTTCAGGAATCACTGGAGGTAGGAAGGGTCCCAGAGGACTGGAATGTGGCTAATGTAACACCACTGTTTAAGAAGGCAGGGAGGCTGTAGATGGGAAATTATAGGCCGGTTAGCCTGACTTTGGTCATTGGTAAGATTTTAGAGTCTGTTATTAAATATGAGATCGCGAAACACTTGGAAGTGCATGGTAATATAGGACTGAGGTTTGTCAAAGGGAGGTCGTGTCTGACAAATCTGTTAGAGTTCTTTGAGGAGGTAACAAGCAAGTTAGACAAAGGAGAACCAGTGGACTTGATTTATTTAGATTTTCAGAAGGCCTTTGACAAGGTGCCGCATAGGAGACTGTTACATAAGTTAAAAGCCCATGGTGTTAAGGGTAAGATCCTGGAATGGATAGAGGATTGGCTGACTCACAGAAGGCAGAGAGTGGGGATATAGGGGTCTTTTTCAGGATGGCAGCCGGTGACTAATGGTGTGCCTCAGGGGTCTGTGCTGGGACCACAACTTTTCACAATATACATTAATGATCTGGAAAAAGGTACTGAAGGCACTGTTGCTATGTTTGCAGATGATACAAAGATCTGTAGAGGGACAGGTAGTATTGAGGAAGCATGGAGGCTGCAGAAGGACTTGGACAAGCTAGGAGAGTGGGCAATGAAATGGCAAATGAAATACAATATGGAAAAGTGTGAGGTTATGCACTTTGGAAGGAGGAATCTAGGCATAGACTATTTTCTAAATGGGGAAATGCTTCAGAAAGCAGAAGCACAAAGGGACTTGGGAGTCCTTGTTCACGATTCTCTTAAGGTTAATGTGCAGGTTCAGTTGGCAGTTAAGAAGACAAATGCAATTTTAGCATTCATGTCAAGAGGGCTAGAATACAAGATCAGAGATGTACTTCTGAGGCTGTAGAGGCTCTGGTCTGACCCCATTTGGAGTATTGTGGGCAATTTTGGGCCCCATATCTAAGGAAGAACGTGCTGGCCTTAGAAAGGGTCCAGAGGAGGTTCACAAGAATGATCCCTGGAATGAAGAACTTGTCGTATGAGGAACGTTTGAGGACTCTGGGTCTGTACTCGTTGGAGTTTAGAAGGATGAGAGGGGATCTTATTGAAACGTACAAGATATTGCGAGGCCTGGATAGAGTGGACGTGGAGAGGATGTTTCCACTTGGAGGAAAAACTAGAACCAGAGGACACCATCTCAGACTAAAGGGACGATCCTTTAAAACAGAGATGAGGACAAATTATTTCAGCCAAAGGGGTGGTGAATATGTAGAACTCTTTGCCGCAGAAGGCTGTGGAGGCAAATTCATTGAGTGTAATTAAGACAGAGATAGATAGGTTCTTAATTAATAAGGGGATCAGGGTTTATGGGGAGAAGGCAGGAGAATGGGGATGAGAAAATATCAGCCCTGATTGAATGGCGGAGCAGACTCGATGGGCCAAGTGGCCTAATTCTACTCCTATGTCTTATGGTCTTATGGTCTTAACTCCTTTAGCCCATTATTTTAAATCAGTGCCCTCTGGTTATTGATGTACTCTTGAGTGGGAACAGCTTATCTCTATTTACCCGAACCATATCGGTCAGGATCTTGAATACCTCCAGCAAGTCTCCTCTCAGCTATCTTTCCTCGGAAGAAAACAGCACCAACCTCTCCAATCTATCCTCGTAGCTTTATCCCTGGAATCACTCGTGTGAATCTCCTCTGTACTTTCTCCAATGCCTTCACATCCTTCCTCACGGCATGGTTCTCCAGATGGATTTAGAACCATAGAAAAATTGCAGCACAAAAGGAGGCCATTCAGCCCATTGTGTCCATGCCACCCTGAGGACACCCAGGTTCCCTTTCTCATCTCACCTCCCTATACCCAGTCCATAGCCCTGTCGTTTACAGCACTTCCAGATCCTGGTCCTTTTAAAAAGAGTTTTGGGTCTCTGCCTTCACCACCAACTGGGCAGCACGGTAGCATTGTGGATAGCAGAATTGCTTCACAGCTCCAGGTTCCCAGGTTCGATTCCGGCTTGGGTCACTGTCTGTGCGGAGTCTGCACATCCTCCCCGTGTCTGCGTGGGTTTCCTCCGGGTGCTCTGGTTTCCTCCCACAGTCCAAAGATGTGCAGGTTAGGTGGATTGGCCATGATAAATTCCCCTTAGTGTCCAAAAGTGCCCTTAGTGTTGGGTGGGGTTACTGGGTTATGGGGATAGGGTGGCGGTGTTGACCTTGGGTAGGGTGCTCTTTCCAAGAGCCGGTGCAGACTCGATGGGCCGAATGGCCTCCTTCTGCACTGTAAATTCTATGATAATTTATCAATGAAAAAAATGTTATCTATGATAATAACTTGGGCAGTGAATTCCATACTACCCTCTGCATAAAAAAGCCCATCGTCATGCCCCCTTCTGTCACTTATCTAATCATTTGCAAGTACTTTTTGCCATTAAGTTGGATATTATTTTGTTGAAGTCCTCTTTGTAATAGCCAAAGACTGCCTCAGCATAGGACACCAGGACCCAGGGGAAGTAGATTTGTCCTCTGCGGATAGACTGCCATTTGCACTTCTTAACCAGAGGGGACTCGATGGTGTCTGAAGGGCCGTACAACCATCTGAGTTCCTCCTATAGAATCAATAAAGGGAAAAAAACAGGATGAAAACTAACGTGTGTGTGTGTGATTGTTAGCACAGATGATTGCAGATTCCTTTCAGCAGAGTTGGACAGTGATATACAAGAATTTTTTTTGGGGGCACCTACTTTTTCTTATCCTTAATTATTCTACAATCCTATTGGAAAGCTAATATTAAAAAGAGATTGAAATAAGCAGTCCTGCTGATAGAAGCAGTGGTGCTGGTCACTGTTCCTACCAACCTCCACCAGCTGGCTACCACTGAAATTTAACAGCATTTAAATGAAATTTAACAACAATGAAATAAAAGCAAAATACTGTGGATGCTGGAAATCTGAAACAGAAAATTGCTGGAAATGCTCAACAGAACCGGCAGCATCTAGAGAGCCAGAGATTTTCCTGTGGGCCTCAGGACACCCTATCGTCAGGCTAAAAACGAGGGCCAGAATCCCTCGCTGTGTGCAAAAGTCACTTTGCTGGCATTATCCCTGGATCATCCAGTGACCAGGCTCGGTGGGGATAGGTGCTCTTGAAGCAGAAGGAGCGGCACAGTGACACAGTGGTTAGCACTGCTGCCTCAGAGCTCCAGGGTTCCGGATTCAATCCTACCTCAGGTGACTGTCTGTGTGGTGTTTGCACTTTCTCCCCGTGACTGCGTGGGTTTCCTCCGGGTGCTCCAGTTTGCTCCCCAGTCCAAAGATGTGCAGGTTAGGTGGATTGACCATGCTAAATTGTCCCTTAGTGTCCAAAAGGTTAGGTGGGTTACAGGGATAGGATGGAGGTGTGGGCTTAAACAGGGTGCTCTTTCCAAGGGCCGGTGCAGACTCAATGGGCCGAATGGCCTCCTTCTGCACTGTAAATTCTATGACCAATAGGAGGACTTTCAGCTTGAAAACAGGAGCAGGATGTCAGTGAGGAGGGAGTGATAAAATGGAAGTGCCCTCTACTCGACGTTTTCAGGTGTCAAATAAAAACGTCTTCACTGCTAGACCAACACTGTGGTGGGAAGCTCACTCAGTGTGACCTGCAGCTCCTGCTGCTCCCAGTCAGCCAGGGAGGACTATTCAGCCGACTTGGAGTGTTGACCCCCATCCCTTCCACCCCACTAGTCTGCTGCCAAGAGGCTGTCTCCAGACAGCTATATTTTTCCTGCCCTCACCTTCATGGATGACCTGGAGGCCAACCTGAAAATCCCTAGTAGCCTCCCTCAATAGGCTTTAACTAACCATTAACGATCTCAGCTGGCAACCTTCCTCTTGTGGGTATATAGCATTAGAAAAACAAAAGTAGTTTTAAGGTATTTATGTTTGTATTTGTACACATTAGAAATAAGGAAAAGATTTAAGTGTGTTTAATTCAATGTTTCTGAACTTGTAGGGTAAAACCTATAGTTACATTCATGCTGGACACATGTGTTTGCATGTGCGGGGGTTGGTTAAGTTTCAACTGTGTTTCTATGTGCTAAGAGAGGACTTTGGCATGAATAACATATAAACCAGCAGTAGTAGCTTAGCAACTGGGGTCTTAGAACATAGAACATAGAACATAGAACATTACAGCGCAGTACAGGCCCTTCGGCCCTCGATGTTGCGCCGACCTGTGGAACCACTCTAAGCCCATCTACACTATTCCCTTATCGTCCATATGTCTATCCAATGACCATTTGAATGCCCTTAGTGTTGGCGAGTCCACTACTGTTGTAAGGTAGAGAAGCTTTTAAGTTTTAGTTCTGTTAATTTGATTGCAATTGAAGATAGGTAGTGAGAGAGAAGGCAGCTTTCACAGCTCTGCTGGAATCAGTTTGTTTGAGAAGGCTAAAGAGGCAACATCTTTCTTGCTAGAGGAAAAGCCATACCACGGAGTAATGGTTAAGAAAATAGTTTCTGGTAATCTAAAGTCCAGCTGGTTAAGGAAACTAGAGAAATGGAGTGTCCAAGAGATCTGGCGTTAAATGGACAGAGACCAAGGTATGGTTCAGAAGAATTCAAGGAAAAGTAAACAAAGTGTTCAGAGTTAAAGAGACAATTGCAGTAACCAGATTTAAAGTGGGATAGCAGCCTTCAAAAGTAAATCAAACGTCTGATGCCATTTTAATACAATCTGGGAAGCAGGAGTTAAAGAAATTGTGAGCAGTTCGCACAGCAGCCAAGACAAATAAATCCTAAAGAGGTTGGTGTGAAATCCTCAATTGGATTCGCTGTAAAAAGTCTTCCTGTCCAGTTATAACATCAACTAGATCATTACAAAAGCCCTACTGCCATCACTCCCCCTATCCCATTTCAGGAAAATTGGCCCATGAACAGATAGGAGTCAGAGAACTGTGGGCTGTGTGAAATTCCACATCTGCCCACCACTGCCCTCGACTTTAACAGCTAAAAACCCTCTTCTCCCCTGAGATAATGGCCAGGATTTTGTCAGGCCGCCAAGGGAGGCGGGGGGTGGGGTGGGGGGGGGGGATTGAGGGGGCCGGCGGCGTCTTGCCCATGGTCAGAGAACTGTCAGGGAACTCCCGACAATTCATTTCATGGCAGCTGGTCATTGCCATCAGCACTGGGGAGACTGACGGCCATAGGCAGTATTGCACCTCCCAGATGTCCAGGGTCACTGTGGGATCTCAGGTTAAAGAAGAACATAGAACATAGAACAGTACAGCACAGAACAGGCCCTTCGGCCCTCGATGTTGTGCCGAGCAATGATCACCCTACCCAAACCCACGTATCCACCCTATACCCTTAACCCAACAACCCCCCCCTTAACCTTACTTTTTAGGACACTACGGGCAATTTAGCATGGCCAGTCCACCTAACCTTTGGACTGTGGGAGGAAACCGGAGCACCCGGAGGAAACCCACGCACACACAGGGAGGACGTGCAGACTCCGTACAGACAGTGACCCAGCCGGGAATCGAACCTAGGACCCTGGAGCTGTAAAGCATTTATGCTAACCACCATGCTACCGTGCTGCCCTAGAGTGAGCATGAGTTAGGTTTCACAGGAGAGAGGTTCAGAGAAAAGGACAACGGGTGGCTTACAGTGTCTACCCCTTCCTCAATGCTGGGTCCCACGACTGGGCACAGAGCCTGACTTTGAGCGAACACGCCATCCCACCCCACCCCCAAGCCCTGGAGGATGCTGGGAAACTGACAGGCCTTCCAAGGGCACCACAAAGCTGTGCAGTCCCAATAAATCCACTGAACCACCTCAAAATTGTCATCAGAACAGTGATAATGGGTGTCAAGTGACTCAATAATTCGGCCATTAATTGACATCCCCTGCTGGTGGCCGGAAGTCCCGGTTCAGCCCATCCGAATGAAGGTTTGGACTGCTACTGGAAGACTGACGCAGGACGTCTCTCCTGATGAAGTGGGCCCAACCTCCAAGTTTCCCACCACGACAGGCTGGATTAAACCCAACCCAATGTTTCAAGTCTCTCATCGGAACAATGATAACGATATTTGAATAAACACCTGCTTATAAAAGCGACAAGCTCTGGAAAAAACGACCCTTATCAAAAATGACTGTTAAAGCATTTAATTGCACAATTATCTTTTCCAAAAGGCCTTTAATCTGCCCAATTATTTTTTTGTTGTTACGGCACTCGATAAAGATATTTTTCACAAGCTCATTATTATTCTTCAAACTACTTGACTGCTTGTGGAAAATAATTACATCACGTACTAAAAGTTAAAGGGCACTTTTCTGAGTCAGCTTACAACTAAAATGACAATTGTCAACTCACACGAATCATTAAGTTGTAAGGGGGTGAGTGGGAAATAGCAGATGTATTTTAAATTTATGCCTCCACAGTACTTATCAAACAGATTTTTCACTTAGTCAGTACAAAGTATTTTGGTGTTTGGTGAAAACGCACTCCAACAGTGAACAGTTTCACAAAACAATAAGAACAGGAAATACAAGAAATACACAACAGATTTCTCAGGGCTGGTAAAGATCAAAAATGGGGTAGGTGTTTTTCGCATGATATTTTTTTTTTAGTTTTTGCACAATATCCTAGTTACACCACAGTGACTGTGCAGGCACAGCAGGGTGGTCGAGAAGGGATTTGTACAAGACAAGCCATTATAACCGCGATAAAATTGAACTCCTGCTAATAAGGGAAAATTGACCTGTCCGAGCGTGTTTGTGCCGGTGAGGTGTCTGTGTTCAAAAATAGGAAATAAGTGTAATGAAGCAATTAAGCAAAAAAAACAGAGCAAAGAGACTCGATCAGACAGACCCAATAGGTTCTATGAAGTGCAAACATCTGATCGAGATAAATTACCATCTACTTACCAACATCAAAGGATGCACTTAATAAAAAACAATATCAAGATTTACCATATTAAAAAGGATAATATTAGAATGATTATAAACATGGCTTATCAGTTTCATTGTCCTATTTTTCAATGCCATCAGTTAAAGCCATCGTGCGGGGAAATTTGCTGTGGCAGAAGTTGCATATGTTCCAAGATATAAAATTCATTTGACATCCCTTGTTTTGTCAGTTCAGTTCTTGTTTCCTTTCTTGAATCTATCCAGGTTTCTCTTGGCTTGTGAAGGCCCTCGACACTCCCTTAGATTTAATATGGTTTTTTTTACCAATTGCAATTCTTGAGCTATTCTTCCACTGTCCCTTAGCTGTGCCTTAAAGGTGTTGTCCTCTAGATGTGGCGGAGTCACTATGACAACAATCTAATTATGATATGTAAGCGGAAGTGTTATTAAATATGGAAAGAATTCTGTTAAACCAATTATCGGGTGCTGTTTGTCCCAACACTATACTGCCTGCATATGGATTATACATGTGTCTTTCATAGAACAAATAAAGAAACTGAAACAGCTGCAAGTTATGTACCCCTGCCATCTGCACTCACCCATTTTGTACTTCAAAGTATGTAGTTTATCTTTTGTAACATCACATAGGGTAATCTCAGAATATTCTTAAAGAGGCATTATCAATATTTTGGTCACTGCAGATGTCCTCTTGAGATCAGAAATGGAGCAGGGAGTAATGGCTGTGCATTCCATCCCCATCTTTTGCCTGACACTGGTATTGTATAATTGTTTTACATAGGCACAATCCTCACACCCAGGTTTATATCCATGGAGGAGCAGAGCACAGCACAACATTGATGGCCCACTCCCTAATAATAATTAAAGCAATTCATAAGCATATTTTAAAAGACATTTCAGCCTTGTTTAGACATTTCAGATTAGCTCACACGACAGAGGGGAAACCTTTTCGCTTTCTACAGCTCATCATTTCTGCGCAGACACAATTTTCCCACTCTGTATGAGTTTGGGCTCCTAGCATGCCTTAATTTTACACCATCATCTTGGTGTTTAACAAATGATTGGCAGCACAGAAAGAAAGTTGCTGTTTAAAAATTGAGTTATTCTGTGTCTGTGTTTGGGAGTGGCACATCTGATGCAAAATCTTAACGCTGGACATTTTATAAGACAATCCAACAAAAGGCTATCCTGGTTCATTATCAAACTCCCCAGTGTCCTGACTGCTTTTCTCCAAGTTTCTCAGATATCCTGCTCTTGTGCCCACATTTTCTCTTGCCAGCGTCCATTCCCCTTACTCACCTCTCACGTGCTCCGATTGGCCGTCAAAATGCTATGACTGGCCAACCAAGGATCACATGGAGGTGTCAAGGTCCACGTGCAGCCTAATGGAGGTAACTGTTTGGATGAATTTGCCCTTTACCAAACTGTGTGAAAATCGCAGTCACCCTCTTTGAACTGTTTGGCTTGGGGCAAAGAATCAGTTCTGAAGGAGAATCGTTCCTCAGGTAACTTTGAATGCCAAATGTTTACGAGATAATGAAGGCGATGGTGCTGGTGGAGGTCTTGTGACCGACCTTTGAGTCAGAAGTGCTGCGTTCAAGCATGCAAATTCCCGGTTAGACATACTATAGAAGGCAATGGCAAACCAGTGCGGCACTTTGCCAAGGATAATCACGGACCAATTCAATGGAAGTTCACGGTCGCCAAAAGCCCCTTCGCGCATGACATCTCGAGGAGGAAGCATGCGAGGGATAATGTATAGGAATCACTGGGATTAATTAACAGGAGGTAATGGGGGTAATTTATCCCCATGACCTGCTGTAAATTAGCTCCATGACCTCCTACAAATTAACCCTATGGCTTCCAGTAAATTAACCCTTAATTTTCTTACAAGATAATACATGGCTTAGAAAGGGTGGACGCAAATAAACTGTTTCCGTTAGGCGAGGAGACGAGGACCCGTGGGCACAGCCTTAGAATTAGAGGGGGTAAATTCAGAACAGAAATGCGGAGACATTTCTTCAGCCAGAGAGTGGTGGGCCTGTGGAATTCATTGCCGCGGAGTGCAGTGGAGGCCGGGACGCTAAATGGCTTCAAGGCAGAGATAGATAAATTCTTGATGTCGCGAGGAATTAAGGGCTACGGGGAGAATGCTGGTAGGTGGAGTTGAAATGCCCATCAGCCATGATTGAATGGCGGAGTGGACTCGATGGGCCGAATGGCCTTACTTCCACTCCTATGTCTTATGGTCTTATGGTCTTATAACCCCAGGTTAACCTGCGAGCTGGGAGGGAATCAGCCTCTGGGTGATAACAAAAGTTTGACAGCAGTATCCACCAACTGCAAACTACACTGAAGAGGTAGATGGACAGTGCCATTTCTTTTTTTAAAATAAATTTAGAGTACCCAATTAATTTTTACCAATTAAGGGGCAATTTAGCATGGCCAATCGACCTACCCTGCACATCTTTGGGTTGCGGGGGCGAAACCCACGCAAACAAGTGGAGAATATGCAAACTCCACATGGTCAGTGACCCAGAACCGGGATTGAACCTGGGACCTCAGCACCGTGAGGCAGCAGTGCTAACCACTGCGCCACTGTGCTGCCCTGACAGTGTCATTTCTAAACTATGAAATAGCACTAATGAAGGTGGCAGGGAACGTTGGTCAGCCAACACGTCAATCATCACAGAGCCTCACCTACCCAAAGCCTTTTCAATGTGTCACAGTTTTGATTTTGAAATTCTGGTCACCCGTCAATAGTTTTGCAAGCTACGACTTCCGGTGGTGGCTATGAAGGAGTAGGTCGTACATTTGTGGCTCCCGCTCGGATCGGACCTTTGGACCTTTCCCCCCGATTTTCTACCGGACCTGATTTGGAAAATTGATGGTAGAGGCAATTGTTGATTGGATCCCCACATCACTGCATGGAGAGGCGGACTAGAAGTGCTCGCAAAGGAAGAAATACACAAACAGAGAAGGCTTGGGCTGAAGCTGCAGCGGGGGAAAACATGACGGATGACCGGAGTCCTGGCTTGTCAATCCAGCGGTCAATGGAGCAGCTGATGCAATTTATTCAGGAGGGCTTCGCCAAGCAAAAGCAGGACTGCTTCGACCCGATTAAAGAATCAATTGCGCGGCTGGAGCTCAGACTGGATGCCCAAGATTGGGCGATCCAGAGGTGGAGAAGGCGCTGGCTGAGCAGGAGGAACATCAAACTGCGATGGAGTTGGAGGTGGGGATGCTGAGAGACCAGCAGAAAAGGCTCCTGGAAAAGATGGAGGACCTAGATAATAGGTCCCGCCGGCAGAACCTGAGAATCATCGATCTCCCGGAGGGTCTGAAGGAGCGGACGCTGGGGCATACATAGTGGGCATGTTTGAGAAGTTGCTGGGGGATGGGACGTTCTCCCGACCTTTGGAGGTGGACAGGGCTCACAGAGCACTCACGAGGAAGCCGCGAATGGGGGACCCCCCCCACCCCGAGGGCAATGGTGGTGAGATTCCACAGGTATTTGGACAAGGAGCATATTTTACAGTGGGCCAGGCAGACACGGAGTTGTAAATGGGAGAACAGTACCCTGTGGATCTATCCGGATCTGAGTGCAGAGGTGGCCAGGAGAAGAGCAGGGTTCAATCAGATAAAGTCGACCCTTTTTTAAGAAACAGGTGAAGTTTGGACTGCTGTATCCGGCCCGTCTCTGGATCACTTACAAGGAGCAACATTTTTATTTCGAGTCGCCCGAGGACTTTGAACTTTGCAGCAACGTTCATGTTAAAAAAATTTTGTTTTTCGTTTTTTGGATGTTATTTGTAATTCCTTCAGTATTGATTTGGGGCCAGTTGCAGAGCTGAACAAGTTAAAGTTTACATTTGCACTAATGGGGGATGGAGGTGTGTTTGTCAGATGCTGGATCTTCTGTTTGATCTTTTCTTTGTTTATTTTTTTTCTAGGGCAATTGTGTTGGGACTGGTTTTTTGTTTGAGCATGTGTGTATGAGCGGGGGGAGGGTGGGGAGGGACCAATAGATGGGAGAATGTCTGGCGCCATGGGCGGGGGTCACCAAGCTAGCTGGGCGGGCTAGCTCATGGAAGCGCAGTGGGGGTGAGCAGATGTTATGCTTGTCAAAGGGGTCAGTTTACATTGTGCTGTTACTAGAGGGGGAGGGGGGAAAATGTTCTGCTGACGGGGGAGGGGCTGTTGCTAAGGGACAGAAAGGAGGTTGGGGGCGGAGGCTACCTGGGGGCGGGCCGATGGAGGCGTTGGGCGCGGGCTGGAGACTGGCCCAAGAAAGGTGATGGCTGATTGGCGAAGGTGGGGGGGGAGGGGGGGGGGGGCGTGATGAGCCCCCCCATGTAGGCTGATTACCGGAATGTAAGAGGACTAAATGGGCAGGTTAAGAGGGCACGCGTGTTCGCGCATCTGAGGGGACTGAAGGCGGACATGGTAATGTTACAGGAGACACACCTTAGAGTAGCTGATCAGATCAGATTAAAGAAGGGATGAGTCGGATAAGTTTTTCACTCGGGGCTGGACTTGAAGACTAGAGGGGTCGCGATCCTGATCAACAAGCAAGTGGTGTTTGAGGCGGGAAGAATAGTTACGGATGTGTGAGGCCGGTACATTATGGTCAGTGGGAAACTGGAGGGGGTGCAGGTGGTACTACTAAATGTGTATGCGCCAAATTGGGATGATGTGGTGTTTATAAAGAGGATGCTGGGGTAGATCCCGGACCTGGATTTGCATAAGTTGGTCATGGAGGGGGACTTTAACACAGTTATTGACCCTGGTTTAGACCAGTCGAGCTCAAAGACGGGCAGGGTGCCAGCAATGGCAAAGGAGCTAAAGGGGTTCATGGAGCAGATGGGGGGTGTGGACCCATGGAGATTTGGGCATTCGAGAGTGAAGGAGTTTTCCTTCTACTCACACATGCATAAAGTGTACTCCCAGATTGATTTCTTTATTTTGAACAGGGCTCTACTGATGGGGGTGGTGGACATGGGGTATTTGGCGATCACAGTCTCAGATCATGCCCCGCACTAGGTTGACCTACAGGTTAGCAAGGAGAGTAGCCAGCGCCCGCACTGGAGACTGGGCGTGGGGCTTTTAGCTGACGAGGAGGTGTGCGGGTGGCTGAGGAAATGTATTCAGAACTACCTGGAAGTCAACGACACGGAAGGCAAGGGGGGCGATCTATGAGCATGAGGAGAAGGCCAGCAGAATGCTTGCACAGCAGATTAGAAAGAGGGAGGCAGCCAGGGAGATAGGGAAAGTAAAGGATGGGGATGGGAGCCTGGTTGGGGACTCAGCAGGGGTGAATAAGCGTTCAAGGGGTTTTACAGTAGGCTGTATGGGTCGGAACCCCCAGCAGGGCCTGAGGCGATGAGGCACTTCTTCAAGGGGCTGAATTTCCTGAAGGTGGACGGTGGGGTTGATAGAAGGGCTGGAGGGTCCTGATCGGGTTGGAAGAGATAGCGGAGGGTCTGAAGGCCATGCAGTCGGGTAAAGCCCCAGCGCCGGAAGGGTACCCAGTGGAGTTCTATAAAAAGTTCTCTGGGATATTGGGGACATTCAATGAGACAAGGGAGTGTGGGGTGCTTCCCCCAATGATGTCACAGGCTACAATCTCATGGATCCTGAAGCAGGGCAAGGACCTGAGCTGTGTGGGTCCTATAGGCTGATATCCCTATTGAATGTGGACGGCAAACTGCTGGCCAAAATCTTGTCCTCTAGGATTGAGTATTGTGTTCCGGACATTATTGGGGAGGACCAGACGGGGTTTGTTAAGGGAAGGCAGTTGTAAGAAGGTTGCTAAATATGATCATGAAGGTAAGGAGATGGAGGTAGTGGCCGCAATTGACGCAGAGAAGGCTTTTGATCGGGTAGAATGGGAATATTTGTGGGAGGTACTGGGATGGTTCGGATTTGGGCGGGGCTTTATTGACTGGGTCAGGTTGTTGTATCAGGCTCCTGTTGCGAGTGTGCGGATGAATAGGGCAACATCGAACTATTTTAGGCTGCATCGGGGGACGAGACAGGGATGCCCCCTCTCCCCACTGTTGTTCACATTAGCCACCGAGCCGCTGGCAATTGCGCTGAGAGCCTCACGGGGCTGGAAGGGGCTGGTCCAGAGGGGAGTGGAACACAGAGTCTCGCTTTACTCAGACGGCCTGCTCCTGTATGTATCGGACCTATTAGAGGGGATGGAAGAAATTATGAGGATTTGTGGGAATTCGGCCGGTTTTCGGGGAAATGAAAATCACTTATTGTCACAAATAGGCTTCAAATGAAGTTACTGTGAAAAGCCCCTCGTGAGATGTTTATGGTCCAGGCAAGGGGGCAGGAGAGGCAACTGGGGAACTGCTGTTTAAAATGGTAGGTGGAAGCTTTCGGTACCTAGGCATCCAGGTGGCGCGGGAATGGGAACGGCTACACAAGCTAAATTTGGCGCTGCCAAACTTCTGTAATTACTATTGGGCGGCGAACATAGCCATCATCAGGAAGTGGGTGGTGGAGGGGAGGGTCGGTATGGGAGCATGTGGATGCGGCCTCATGTAAGGGCACCAGCTTAGGGGCATTGATAACAGCACCTCTGCCATTCCCGCCGGTACGGTACTCCATCAGCCCCGTGGTGGTGGCGGCCTTGAGAGTCTGGGGGCAATGGAGGAGATATGTGGGAGCGGAAGGAGCATCGGCGTGGTCTCCAATCTGTAATAATCACCGGTTTGCCCCGGAAGGATGGATGGAGGGTTTCAGAGATGGCAGAGAGCAGGGATTGAGAGGATGGGGGGATATGTTTATAGAGGGGAGCTTTACTAGCCTGAGGGAGCTAGAGGAGAAATTTGGATTGGCGAGGGGAAACAAATTTGGGTACCTGCAGGTATGGGACTTCCTACGCAGGCAGGTTTTAACCTTCCCGCTCCTACCACCAAGGGGAATACAGGACAGGGTAGTTTCTGGAGTGTGGATGGGAGAAGAGAGGGTCTCTGACATTTACAAGGAACTCATGGGGTTGGAGGAGATTCAGACTGAGGAGCTGAAGCGCAAGTGGGAAGAGGAGTTGGGAGGAGAGATAGAGGATGGTCTCTGGGCGGACGTGTTGAGTAGAGTCAACGCGTCCACAACATGTGCCAGGCTCAGCTTGATGCAATTCAAGGTCGTTCCCAGGCTCACATGACAGTGGTCCGGATGAGCAGGATCTTTGGGGGAGAAGATAGGTGTGCAAGGTGTGCATGAACCAGTGAACCATGTCCACATGTTTGGGACTATCCCAAAGCTATGGGGATTTTGGCAGGGATTTTCAGATGTCATGTCCACGGTGTTAAAAACAAGGGTGGCACCGAGTCCAGAGGTGGCGATTTTCGGAGTGTCGGAAGATCCGGGAATCCAGGAGGAGAAAGGGCAAATGTTCTGGCCTTTGCCTCCCTGGTAGCCCGGAGACGGATATTATTAGTTTGGAGGGACTCAAAGCCCCCGAAGTCAGAGACCTGGCTATCTGACATGGCTAGCTTTCTCTGCTTGAAGAAAATCAAGTTCGCCTTGAGAGGGTCAATGTTAGGGTTCACCCGGAGGTGGCAAATGTTCATCGACTACTTTGCAGAAAATTAACCGTCAGCAGAAGCGGGGGGGGGCGGGCTGGGGATTAGCTTAGTTTAGAGTATGGGGTTAGTACAGATGGGACCTGTAAGGGAGGAAGACGGCCTTAACACTATGTTTATATTTTCATGTGTATTGTTTATTTTGTTGTTGTTGTAAAACCATAAATACCTCAATAAAATGTTTATTAAAAAAAATAGTTTTGCAAGCTGAAGAAAAATGTTCAAATATGAAAAACACAGGTCCGGATTTTCCACTCAACCTGCCGCATGTTTCCTGGCAGCAGCGGTAGCCCACCATTGGCTGGTGTCAGCATCTATTGGTCGCACCCTTGTCAACAGGGTTTCCCATTGAATGCACACCTTGCTGCCGGGAAACCCATGGCGGGGGTGTGCCGTCAGCAGGAGCGGAAGATCCCAACTCCCACAGGGAATATTGCGGAGATGTTTGGGAAGATGGAGGGGGAGGGTGGACTCACATCCCCTCCTGATCTGGACCAAACCCACCGGACACTCCGACAGAAGCCCCATCACAATGAACGATCTTGAGCAGTGATCATGAAGCGGCAGCCAGTCGATTCCTTTTTTTAGAGAGCTAGTCACTGTCAGTTGTTATGGGGATTTTTAGTTTTGGAGATTTAAGTTAATTTGTGCTTTTGATTGTATGACATGTTCTTTGATGTTGTAACTTGGGTTAATGGTTTTATATTGTTCTGTTTGTAATAAAAAAATGTCAATAAACATATATTAAAAAAAGAAAGTCGAAAGGAAAGTCTTAAATTACTTGGCACTTATCAGCCCAAGCCTGAAGACTGTCTTGGTTCTGTTACATATGGACACAGACAGCTTCAGTATCTGAAGAGTTGTGAATAGTGGTGAACATTGTGCAATCATCAATAAACATCCCTACTTTAGACCTTATTGTGGAGGGAAGGTCTATGATGAAACAAATAAAGATATTTGGGCTGAGGACACTACTCCAAAGTGCTCCTGCAGTAATTTCCCGGAACTAATTGACCTACAACCACCACAACCATCTTCCTTTGTGCCAGGTATGACTCCAACCAGCAAAAGGTTTTCCCCCCGATTCCCATTGACTCCAGTTTAGCTGTGGCTTCTTGATGCCACACTCGATCAAAAGCTGCCTTGATATCAAGGGCAGTCACTGGCACCTCACCATGGCATTCAGCTTTTTTGTCCATGTTTGAACCAAAGTTGTAATGAGGTCAGGAGATGAGTGGCCCTGGAAGTACCAAAACTGAGTGTCAGTGAGCAGATTATTGCTGAATAAGTGCCGCTTGATGGCACTGTCAAAGACCCCTTCCATCACATTGTTCATGATCAAGAATAGGCTGATAGGGCAATAATTGGTCATTGGATTTGACTTTTTTGTGGACAAGACATACCTGGGCAATTTTCCACATTGCCGAGTGGATAGCAGTGTTATAACTGTACTGGAACAGCTTATATCATGTGGGCTGAATCGAACTGGCTGAAGACTGGCATCTGTCATGCTGGGGCCCTCAGGAGGGAGGCTGAGATGGATTATCCACTTGGTACTTTTGGCTGAAGATGGTTGCAAATTATTTGTTCACCATTGTTATTCCTCATCTGCCAATTGTGGCTCATTCTGTGAGCTGGATGAACTTCCGATCATTCGGGAGGCAGAGGGGGTCATAGATAGAAGCTTCAGGGAGGTAGTTACGCCAAAGAATAAAGATAGATGGGTGACGGTGAGAGGGGCTGGGGGTAAGCAGTCAGTACAGGGATCCTCTGGCACAGAGTCTGTCCCTGTTGCTCAGAAGGGAAGGGGGGAGAGGTGTAGAGCATTAGCCATTGGAGACTCCATAGTTAGGGGGATAGATAGGAGATTCTGTGGGAACGAGAGAGACTCGCGGTTGGTGTGTTGCCTCCCAGGTGCCAGGGTCAGCGATGTCTCAGATCGTGTTTTCGGGATCCTTAAGGGGGAGGGGGAGCAACCCCAAGTCGTGGTCCACATAGGTACCAACGATATAGGTAGGAAAAGGGATAGGGATGTAAGGCAGGAATTCAGGGAGCTAGGGTGGAAACTTAGAGCTAGAACAAACAGAGTTATTATCTCTGGGTTGTTAACCGTGCCACGTGCTAGCGAGTCGAGGAATAGGGAGAGAGAGCATTTGAACACGTGGCTGCAGGGATGGTGCAGGAGGGAGGGTTTCAGATTCCTGGACAATTGGGGCTCATTCTGGGGTAGGTGGGACCTCTACAAACGGGATGGTCTACACCTGGGCCAGAGGGGTATTAATATCCTCGGGGGGAGGTTTGCTAATGCTCTTCGGGAGGGTTTAAACTAGTTCAGCAGGGGATTGGGAACCTGAATTGTAGCTCCAGTACACAAGAAGCTGAGAGTAGTGAGGTCATGAGTAAGGTTTCAAAGTTGCAGGAGTGTACCGGCAGGAAGGAAGGTGGTCTAAAGTGCGTCTACTTCAATGCCAGGAGCATCCGGAATAAGGTGGGTGAGCTTGCGTCATGGGTTAGTACCTGGGACTTCGATGTTGTGGCCATTTCGGAGACATGGATAGAGCAGGGCGAGGAATGGTTGTTGCAGGTGCCGGGGTTTAGATATTTCAGTAAGTTCAGGGAAGGTGGTAAGAGAGGGGGAGGGGTGGCATTGTTAGTCAAGGACAGTATTACGGTGGCTGAGAGGACATTTGATGAGGACTCGAATACTGAGGTAGTATGGGCTGAGTTAAGAAACAGGAAAGGAGAGGTCACCCTGTTAGGGCTTTTCTATAGGCCTCCGAAAAGTTCCAGAGATGTAGAGGAAAGGATTGCAAAGATGATTCAGGATAGGAGCGAAAATAACAGGGTAGTTGTTATGGGGGACTTTAACTTTCCAAATATTGACTGGAAACACTATAGTTCGAGTACTTTAGATGGATCCGTTTTTGTCCAATGTGTGCAGGAGGGTTTCCTGATGCAGTATGTAGATAGGCCAACAAGAGGTGAGGCCAAATTGGATTTGGTACTGGGTAATGAACCAGAACAGGTGTTAGATTTGGAGGTAGGTGAGCATTTTGGTGATAGTGACCACAATTCGATTACGTTTACTTTAGCGATGAAAAGGGATAGGTATAAACCGCAGGGCAAGAGTTAATGCTGGGGGAAAGGCAATTATGATGCAATGAGGCAAGACTTAGGATGCATCGCCTGGAGAGGAAAACTGCAGGGGATGGACACAATGGAAATGTGGAGCATGTTCAAGGAACAGCTACTGCGTGTCCTTGATAAGTATGTACCTGTTAGGCAGGGAGGAAGTGGTCAAGTGAGGGAACCATGGGTTACTAAAGCAGTTCAATCACTTGTCAAGAGGAAGAAGGAGGTTTATGTGAAGATGAGACGTGATGGTTCAGTTGGGTCACTTGAGAGTTACAAGTTAGCTAAGAAGGCTCTAAAGAGAGAGCTAAGAAGAGCCAAGCGAGGACATGAGAAGTCTTTGGCAGGGAGGATCAAGGATAACCCTAAAGCTTTCTATAGGTATGTCAGGAATAAAAGAATGACTAAGGTAAGAGTAGGGCCAGTCAAGGACAGTAGTGGGAAGTTGTGCGTAGAGTCCGAGGAGATAGGAGAGGTGCTAAATGAGTATTTTTCGTCAGTATTCACACAGGAAAAAGACAAAGTTGTCGAGGAGAATACTGAGATACAGGCTGCTAGACTAGAAGGGCTTGAGGTTCATAAGGAGGAGGTGTTAGCGATTCTGGAAAGTGTGAAAATAGATAAGTCCCCTAGGCCGGATGGGATTTATCCTAGGATTCACTGGGAAGCTAGGGAGGAGATTGCTGAGCCTTTGGCTTTGATCTTTAAGTCATCTTTGTCTACAGGAATAGTGCCAGAGGACTGGCTGGATAGCAAATGTCCCCTTGTACAAGAAGGGGAGTAGAGATAACCCCGGTAACTATAGGCCAGTGAGCCTTACTTCTGTTGTGGGAAAAGTCTTGGAAAGGTTTATAAGAGATAGGATGTATAATCATTTGGAAAGGAATAATTTGATTAGAGATAGTCAACATGGTTTTGTGAAGCGTAGGTCGTGCCTCACAAACCTCATTGAGTTCTTAGAGAAGGTGACCAAACAGGTGGATGAGGATAAAGCAGTTGATGTGGTGTATATGGATTTCAGTAAAGCATTTGATAAGGTTCCCCATGGTAGGCTATTGCAGAAAATACAGAGGCATGGGATTCAGGGTGATTTAGCAGTTTGGATCAGAAATTGGCTAGCTGATAGAAGACAAAGAGTGGTGGTTGATGGGAAATGTTCTGACTGGTGTCCAGTTACTAGTGGTGTGCCACAAGGATCTGTTTTGGGGCCGTTGCTGTTTGTCATTTTTATAAATGACCTGGAGGAGGGCGTAGAAGGATGGGTGAGTAAATTTGTAGATGACACTAAAGTCGGTGGAGTTGTGGACAGTGCAGAAGGATGTTACAAGTTACAGAGGGACATAGATAAGCTGCAGAGCTGGGCTGACAGGTGGCAAATGGAGTTTAATGCAGAAAAGTGTGAGGTGATTCATTTTGGAAGGAATAACAGAAAGGCAGAGTACTGGGCTAATGGTAAGATTCTTGGTAGTGTAGACGAGCAGAGAGATCTCGGTGTCCATGTCCATAGATCCCTGAAAGTTGCCACCCAGGTTGAGAGGGTTGTTAAGAAGGCGTACGGTGTGTTAGCTTTTATTGGTAGAGGAATTGAGTTTCGGAGCCATGAGGTCATGTTGCAGTTGTACAAAACTCTGGTGCGGCCGCATTTGGAGTATTGTGTGCAGTTCTGGTCGCCACATTATAGGAAGGATGTGGAAGCATTGGAAAGGGTACAGAGGAGATTTACAAGAATGTTGCCTGGTATGGAGGGAAGATCATATGAGGAAAGGCTGAAGGACTTGAGGCTGTTTTCGTTAGAGAGAAGAAGGTTAAGAGGTGACTTAATTGAGGCATACAAGATGATCAGAGGATTAGATAGGGTGGACAGTGAGAGCCTTTTTCCTCGGATGGTGATGTCCAGCACGAGGGGACATAGCTTTAAATTGAGGGGAGATAGATATAGGACAGATGTCAGAGGTAGGTTCTTTACTCAGAGAGTAGCAAGGGCGTGGAATGCCCTGCCTGCAACAGTAGTGGACTCGCCAACACTAAACGCATTCAAATGGTCATTGGATAGGCATATGGACAATAAGGGAATAGTGTAGAGGGACTTTAAAGGGGTTTCACAGGACGGCGCAACATTGTGGGCCGAAGGGCCTGTACTGCGCTGTAATGTTCTATGTTCTATGTTCTAACCCATGGGAGTTCATTATATCTGACCTCCAGGGTATCTACAGGCACTTAATAAATTTGGGTGAGTTAGCAGAATGAATCCCGGTGCAGTGAGGTATTAGCTTTATTGAGGATACCTGGCATGCTTATTAAACACTGTACAGAAGAGAAAAATGTCATAGTGCTGGATCCAAGATGCACCTTCTTGCACTGCAATATATTGTACATCATATTTTTCTGGTTGAGTGGAGGGAGTGCCTCCTGCCTGAGATCTCATCTAGTTCTGATCTTGACCCTTTCAGATAATTTTAAGCCTGAACCCTCTGCCAAGTTGCTGGGCCTGCCATATTTAAGGTGGATGGCATTCTACCGCATATAGCACTGCCCAATCAATATGGCCTTTGCTGATCATGGAATCAAGCAGCTCACGTTCTAGTGGCTCCAATTTCTCCTGAATTTTATAACACAAATTCCTGCCCCGTGCTTCTGTGCAGGACATGTTGCTCAGCTGCTTAATAGGCGCGAATACTCCAATGCATAGCTTTCTCTTTGGGCACTAACTTGCAAAATCTGGGCAGAATAAGAAAACAAACAGCAATACTGGGAGCTGAAGGGCAGGCAAGATTTCTCGAGAAAACTGTGAGAAGCATTGGGTGACACGGTGGCGCAGTGGTTAGCACTTCAGCCCACGGCACTGAGGACTCAGGTTCGATCCCGACCCCGGGTCACTGTCCGTGTGGAGCTTGCACATTCTCCCCGTGTCTGCTTTGGTTTCACCCCCACAACCCAAAGATGTGCAGGTTAAGTGGAGTGGCCGCACTAAATTGCCCCTTAATTGGAAAAAAATAATTGGGTTTTCTAAATTTATAAAAAAAAACAACAATGAGAAGCATAACTAGCCCCTGACTGAACACAGCTAAAGTAATTTCCAAGCTATCGTTTTTTTTTCAGTTATTAATTGCATTAAAAAAATACTCTCGCACTCCTCAATCATTTATGTCAGAGGATTGGACAAGCTGAACTGACACTGCACGAGAGAATGAATGTCTTTGCACTGTGTCCACATTGAAGGCAATGGTATATACGTGCCTGTGCTTTGTTTACAGCTCCAGATTGCTTTAATCCCCATCCTTAAAGAGCAGTAGCTCACATAAAGCTGCAAAAACTGAGAGAAAGCTAACCAAGGTTAATCTATAAACAAGGAGTTTTTATCACCTTGGATTATTGGAAAAGAAGTGAAAAAGAAAGTAATTGCTTAGATTTACATTAGGGTAAGTACACAACATGCTCAGCACTCACTGTTACACTGAATGTTCCCATTAGTTAAAATGTAATTAGCCTGAGAAAAAGCATTGAAATAATATTTGAAATGGCAGAGGTAAAACCAGTCCACTGTTTTCTGGAATTCTATCAGTTGTTTATTTTTGTTCTGCCAACACTCGATTTGTGTGGAACTTGAATATCGCTGATAAAGGAGGCATTTTGTAGAAGCTTTTCAGCTTGCACTCGTCAGGACAAATCCAAAAATGCCAAATTTCAAATGGCCACAGTGTAAACTAGAAAGGAAAAGGGTACTGTTTGGTTGGAGATTCGGCTCTGATTGGTGATTGGCCAAGTTGTTGCCACGGTGAAAGCAGCAGGGAACTATGGGCTGTCTGAGATCCCTGGTAATTCGAAAAAATCTCAAGGCTTGAACATATTCCTTTTGTTTGCAGAGAACGGATCCCTGTGTATGAATGTGTATCGCTTCTAGCAAGTGTAAATGAGCTATACTATGAGTTTCATTGATTATCACAAATTGTTTTTTAATGTAGCTATGAGTACACTAAAGATTTTTCAGCAAGAGCTTCACAGTCGTAAAATCACATCTAACAGACATTTTGAGCATTATTGAAAAAATACATTTTGTCAAAGCTTTTCATCTTGCACTCATCAGGGAAAAGAACAACTTTATACTGTGTGAGAAGAGAGTGTGATTGGGTGGCAAGTGAACTCTGATTGGTAGCAATGTTGCCATGGAGAATGCATGTTAATGGTGACATAGCAAGTCCCTTCCACTGTTCACAATCGGCAAGGTACAGACCATATCAAACCAGCCTTTTGCAAAACTAAAAGCGCAGGGCGAGATTCTATTGCCGTGGTGTGTTTCTCGGTGGTGGGAAGCGACCCACCACTGACTGGCAGCGGGATCTTTTGCTCCCACTGCTAATCTACCCCACGTCTCCAGGAAACTCACAGCAGGAATGCATTGTTGACAGGCCGGGAAGATCCAACTGGCGTGAACAGCCAGAATATCTCGTCCACAGTGTCCAACATTAGATGTGATTCCGTGATAAGACAACGTAAGCTAAATAATACTCAATGTGCTAAGATTTACACTGACAACCAATTTAAGATTATCAATCAGGCATGCAGTGTTGCATTGTGTGTACTGGAAGCTACATATATTAAAACACAGGATCCTGATCTTTGAAGACAGAAAGAACATGTACACACATTGTGCCTGTTTCAGTGAAACAAAATAAGTGATAGCCATTCGCTGGTTCATTCCTTAGGCCTTGACCAATCAGAGTCACGTTGCCTGGTTTAAATTTTTAAATTTTAAAACAATGTTTAGCAGTTAACTGTCAGTCACCATTAACTGATGCATTCTTCAGAGCAATGCCTCCATCAATCAGAGTCCACTTGCCAACCAATCAGCACTGTCTTCTCATACAGTACAAAGTTGTTGTTTGCCTTGACGTTGCATTCTCTCTACTCCACCACCAATGAACAGTGGAAGCAATGTGCGACATCTACAAGATGCACTGCAGAACTCACACTGCCTCCTTAGGCAGAACCTTCCAAAACCACAACCACTATTATCTAGAAGGAGAAGGATAGCAGACAAATGGGAACACCAGCAGCTGGAACCTCCCCTCCAAGCCATTCACTATCCTGACTTGGGAATATTCTTCACTGTCGCTGGGTCAAAATCCTGGAACTCCCTCTCTAATAGCACTGTGGTTGTACCTATATGGACTGCAGCAGTTCAAGAAGGTCGCTTACCACCACCTGTTTAGCACAGGGCTAAATCGCTGGCTTTGAAAGCAGAACAAGCAGGCCAGCAGCACGGTTCGATTCCCGTAACAGCCTCCCCGAACAGGCGCCAGAATGTGGCGACTAGGGGTTTTTCACAGTAACTTCATTTGAAGCCTACTCGTGACAATAAGCCATTTTCATTTTTTTTTTTCATTTTTTCACCTTCTCAAGGGCATTTAAGGATGGGCAATAAATGCTGGTCTAATCAGCGAAGCCCACATTACATAAATTAATTTGTTTTTAAATCCAGCCTCTGGCCTTTCACCTAAGTTTCTGATTGAAAAGATATATCCTGGGAACTTCATCAGGGGCTCTCCATATCAGCCGAAACAATGTTGGTGTAAACCCCAGATAAACCATTCAACTGGGATTCCCGTGACCTTCTGCCAAAGGCTGACTATGAGACCCCGAAGGAAATTGCTGCCATGTTCTAATATCTTTTTATACAGCTCCATTTCACAAGACATTGTGCTTTAAATTATGTAAAATACAATGAAAATGAAATGACTGGACACAATTAATATCTAAATTGTATTGCATTTGTGCAAGGAAAAATTTAAAGGGTGAGTTCAGACACTACTTGAGGAAAATAGGCAGAAACGCAGTTAAAACTGGCTGGGTGAATTGACCACTGAAGTATTTAATAGAGAGCATGAGTCAGTTGACCCTATTGCATCCGGCATGGATCCGGATGCAATGGGTGAATTGAGTGAGAGCCCCAAATCGGGCACTGCACTGGGTCGATCGCGAGTCACCCGACTCACTCCACCTGACGCAATCGGGATCTCTCCCTTGCTGGGCAAGATCTGGTTCTGCCATTAAAAGTTCATTTAAATACCTGGGAGCCAGGTGAATATGGGTGAGTCAATGGCTGCGGCTGGACGTCTTTTAGTACTGGTTCACTCAGACGTGAAGCAGGCGTAACGGCACCTAGAGGGTTTCGCAGGCCTTTAGAGACCCTCGGGTGATCGGGGACAGGGCAGGGTGGTACCCTGGCACTCCCCTTGGTACCTGGTCATCTCTGCACTGCCAACCCGAGCACCATGGCAGTGCCACTCTGGCATTGCCAGGATGCCTAGCTGGCACTGTGAGGATGCCAGGGGCCTTGCCAGGTGTCAGGCTTGGAGTGCCAGCTGTCAGGCCCGGAGGGCCTTGCCCGTTGGAGGAGTTGAGGGAGGGTTCCAGCGGCCTGGTCATGGTTGTGGAGGTAAAAGGGTTGGCCCAATAAAGTGGGAGATCGGGGCTGCTGGTCAAAATGGCTACCCGATCTGTGAGCAGCTGTTCCCACAGGTGAGATCAGCGTGCCAGCAGCAAATCAACTAAAATGTGACCTTGGCGGAGAGAAACTCCCCAAGGCCAAAAAACCCATAAAGTGCTGTTGAATTGATTTTGATTTGATTTGATTTGTTATTGTCACATCTATTAATATACAGTGAAAGTATTGTTTCTTGCATGCTGTACAAACAATGCATACCATACATAGGGAAGGAAGGAGAGACGGCAGAATATAATGTTACAGTTACAGAATGTTACAGAATTAATGTTACAGAATTGCTGGGTGTTTCTCAGCGCTAAAGGCACCTAAAGGCGAACTCTAACATTTGTCTACTGTATCGTGCCCAGAATCTTCAATTTCAACATGAAACCAGGGAAGATTTCTTTAAATTTACAGATTGAGGCCAGATGATGCCATCAGGCCCAACTGTAATCTTAAGTATTTCTTGATCAGGGAAGCTGTTGCGGCTTTACAGTCAAGTGAGGACAGTAGGAAGAGGATCTAGAACTGGAGAGTCCCAAACAGTTAGGTTTTATTGCTTCTGTGTGGGGTCAGGAGGATCAGGAACTTAAGCCGCACTACCCTGCTCCCATCTTTTCTCTCACAAGACTCTCCCCAAATCCCTTCCTGGCGATTTACCTGAGGGAGTGTGAGCCAGCTGCTACTGCACATTGCCAGCAGCCTCTCCCCATTCATTGCTGGCAGACAGTTGACTGGGATCATCCAATCAGACATGAGTTTCAAAGCCCTCATGCTACTACTGAGGTGGGGGAGGAGGGCACCCATCCTAATTTTCACTCCAGGTTAAAATTGGTGCTTAACTTTCAATTTGGAGAATCCACGCATTGAAATGAAGATCGCTTATTGTCACAAGAAGGCTTCAAATTAAGTTACTGCGAAAAGGCCCTATTCGCCACATTCCGGCGCCTGTTCGGGGAGGCCGGTACGGGAATTGAACTGTGCTGCTGGCCTGCCTTGGTCTGCTTTAAAAGCCAGCGATTTAGCCCTGTGCAAAACCAGCCCCAGCATTCTAAGCGACATTTACATTTCCCTCGAGGTGGTTAGATTGCTTTTTAGCTCAAAGGCTGACTTGCATCAAATAAGATCTTCCCTTCATATTTACATGTCAATAAACAAACTTCCACTGGAAGCTACCAGTAAAGCAAAATTTTCTTCAGTTATTTGTTAAGACTATTTGACAATGAAGTGCTTTGAGTCAATATTCCTCACCTCCAGCCTTTTGCTGCTATTAAAAACCAAGGAAGAAAACAGGAAGCAGCTATTGGGAAAAGGACGAACCAGGCACATAATTTACAGTGCAGAAGGAGGCCATTTGGCCCATCGAGTCTGCACCGGCCCATCCCTCCACCTTATCCACGTAACCCAGTAACCCCACCTATCCGATGGGAAACTAAGGGGCAAATTAGCGCAGCCAATCCACCTAACCTGCACATCTTTGGATTGTGGGAGGAACCTGGAGCACCCAGAGAAAACCTATGCAGACACGGGGAGAAAGTGCAAAATCCACAAAGTCACCCAAGGCCGGAATTGAACTTGGGACTCTGGGGCCGGGATTCTACCATACCCGGCAGCGCAGGGGTCCCGCGTGAACCACTCCGGCGTCGGACCGCCCCAAAGGTGCGGACGTCGCCGCACCTTTAGGGGCCAAGCCCTAACATTGAGGGGCTAGGCCTGCGGCGGAGTGGTTGGCGCCCCGCCAGCCGGTGGGAATGGCCTTTGGTGCCACGCCAGCCGGGGCCGAAGGGACTTCGCCGGCTGGCGGAAGTCCGCTGATGCGCCGGAGCGTCAGCGGCTGCTGATGTCAGCCCCGTGCATGCGCAGGGGAGGGGGTCACTTCCGCCTCCGCCATCGTAAAGACCATGCCGAAGGCAGAAGGAAAAGAGTGCCCCCACGGCACAGTTCCGCCCGCCGATCGGTGGGCCCCGATCACGGGCTAGGCCACCGTGGGGGCACCCTCTGGGGCCATATCGCCCCGTGCGGCCTGGTGCCGCTGGTACGGTAGGTGGTTTGATCCACGCCGGCGGGACCAGCATGACAGCGGCGGGACTTTGGCCCATCGCGGGCCGGAGAATCGCCTGGGGGGCGGAGGGGCCCGCCGACCGGCGTGACGCAATTCCTGCCCCCGCCAAATCTCCGGTGCCGGAGACTTCGGGACACAACGGGGGCGGGGTCGACGCCGGCCTCCGGCGATTCTCCGACCCGGCGGGGGGTCGGAGAATCTCGCCCCAGAACTGTGAGGCAGCGGTGCTAACCACTGTGCCACTATGCCGCCACAAAATGACCCTCCAAATTATCCAAAGGGAAGAAAGGAAAAAGATAAATATGAGATGTAGCATTTACAAATTCTCAAAGGGGCAAGTGGGGAGACATTACAAAGTGAGTTTCACAAAGAGCACCCTATCTAATTCCGTCAAACTTTAACTATCCTTTATTAAACCTGCAACGTGCGTGAATTAAAGCTATCTGGAAGAATTGATAGCGTGCTGTGTCATTTATGACTTATATTCTAAGCCATGTAATCCATTTCTGGACGAACATATCTGGTGGACTGATGTATTTTTGACAAACACAGGTGATTGTAAAATTGGAGAATTATTGAGTGAGTCTCATTATATGTTCTGGACTATTGAATCAAATGAGCCCCCCATCAACTCCACTCACTGAGCACGATTCAGCGACCGTATTGTTCCTGGCATGGATCAGGGGGCGGCGGGTGAACAGCAGGAGAGGGAATGAACCATTTTGTGATTCACTTGGCCCGCACCCAATGGCGAGTTCTGGATCTCAACCCAAAATGATGAGAATATCATTGACCCTAATTTGCATTCATTTCAATCTCTTCAACAAGATTGAAGTTGAATGCAGTGGCCTGCCAGAATGACCCAACTCCCCAGCAGGAAGCCGTGCGGATGTCATTTAATTCCCCTTTTCAAACATGTGAAGCTGGAGCAATGGCTACTGAGGGGAAGTGAGGAGCGAGTAGCCATCTCCATTTTCTGGCATACAGCTCACTGTTGCCCCAGCGCTCGGGGTGGGGGGGGAGGGGGGGGGGGGGGGGCGCGGGGCATGTTGCGGGTGGGTGGGGGAGGTTGGACTTGGTTGGGGGGCTGAAGCATTCTAGGTCGAGGGTCATCCCTGGGCCCGGGGGATGAGAGGCTTTGCATCTGTGAGGCCTTCAAGCCATCCTTAAATATTATGCAGAACCATAACAGGGGCAACCACAGCTGCAGCCTCTCTGTCCCACCCAACACTTCCAGGACAGAGTCCTGCTGTGGCTTCTCTCCTGAAAGTCAAGTTCACCCCCTTTGACAACTTCAAATGAGGAATAATCCTTGTTAGTTGTGATAGCACTTCACGCTCCTGAACTTTCAAGTACCTCCTCGAAGGCCATGTCTCAGAGGATGATTAGTGACCTGCATGTCCAGCAAACCTTGATGCCTGAACAGTGTGCCTGACCTCTAGGAACATCAGCATCAACATCAGCTGCCAACCATCAAACACTAAAGAGCAGGGCTTCATCACTGAGGATCCTCTCGCGGCCAAAGGGTAAGTGTGTGGATGAGCAGAGTGCAGCTGAGCACAGCCCCCATAATGTTCCTGGCCAAGGTCTGGGGCCTAGGGGCTCCTGTGGTGGCTGGGCAAGGTTTTCCAGCACACCTGGATCATTGGATGGCATCCTGAGAGAAGGTGGGACAGTCATTGTAAGGGTGGTGGAGGCTTGGGGGATTTGAGGGTCCTGGAATGGAAGTCCCAACAGCTTGTCTGTCTCTCTCCTTCTCCAATTCCATCCAGTTAAAAAAATGTTTGCTGTTGTGAATCCTGCGATGGCTGCCTTCGCCATGCTTGTGGCAGCCGAGGCGGATAGATGCCATCGAAAGCAACAACGCCAACACAGGCTGGAGCTGCACCTCATGTGCAGGTGGCCGAACAGGCAGCGGGGACTGTGTGTGGGCAGGCCCACTGTGAAGATTAATGTGACGGAAACTTCACATGTTCTGTGGTCTTGTGGTACTTCTAGCTGCGTGCTGAGGAGGTACATTAGAGGTGGAGGTGGAGGCAGCCTGCTTCCATCCATACTCCGTGGCCTTTGATGCCCTTGGCGGATGACCTCCGGATGGCCTGGAGCCAGCGGGTCCCAGCCAACTTACCAATGTCACAGCCGTTACTTTGTTCTGCACACTGCCCGTGACTTGCCTCAGTAATGTCCACCTGTGTCTGGGACATGTGCACCAGTGACTGCAACATGATTTCGAGGCATTCAGCCATGGTCATCACAGACTGATCCATGCCTTGTACATCACCACTCAAGTCCCGGACATCATGCCCCAGGTTTTCCACTGTGGTCGCTGCCCTAGCAATGTTGACCCCGGTGCATCACATTGCCGGCACCATCTCCTGCATCTGAAGGCGTTGGGACTCCTCCATTTGGCCTTGCAGTCACTGGAATGTCGCTGTCACCCCCTCCTGAATGTCATGCCTCTGGCCTATCATCTGCATCAGCCCTGGGAGAACCTTGTCCAGAGGCTCGGCACCTGTCTATGACCCAGCTCTGTCCTGGGATTCACAGGACCTCCGATTGCTGTCTCTTTTGGATGTTCCTGCCTCAACCTGATGTGCATCAGCAGCTGAGTGGTACTCACTAGATAATGCCCACAAAGCCTGTCCACTAATATCGCCCACTAAGGTGTGCGTCTCTGCGCTGGTGAAAGCTGGAGGGTGCGGTTGATAGCTGTGGTGCATCGCCAGTGTTCTCCTCCACGGTGTTCTCTTGGGTGGCGGGGGCTGGAGGTGCAGCAGAAGGGACTCTGGATGGCCCGATCTCATCAGATGGTGATCCTGCAAGATAATGGACATGTGGTCAGTGAAAGGGAAAGGTTCATTTTGTGGGACATTCGCATCGTTAGTCATTTGGGTATAGGGGCAGTGGATCCTCACCTCTCTAGCGAAGGCCAACTTCAGTACTCTCTTCTTAGGCAGCCCCACGATCTCCAGGGCCAATTCCTCATATGGCATGAGGACTCAGATCTCTGGGACTCCTTCCCCTGTTGTCGCCCTTTCCCTCTTATTATGGGCTATCTACTCCTGTGGGGGACAAAGAGCGGACATCGTGAGCTGCAAGCTTGAGGGGTCAGGGGGGTCTATAGAAGGTTGCATATGTGGGCACCGCACCTAGGCAAGAAGGGGTTGTGCTGGTGGGTGCCAGGAGGTTCTGAGGAACAAACGTGAAGATCGGATGTTGGGGAGTTGCGAGATGCCATTCAGTGGATTGGCAAGGAATAACTGTGGGGAGGAGGCTGCTGGGAAATTGAGAGGTGGCTTATTCTTGGAGATTATTTGTCAACTTCTGACATTGGACATCGATCTCCTGGTCAAGCTGCCTGCGCTCACTGCAGCTACCACTGCCTCCTAGGTGGCATTGCTGCCCCTGCTGATTCTCCGAAGCCCTCGGGAAACAGTGTGCCACGCCGCTCATCAACGGCGTTGAGAAGCCTGGTCAGGTTGACATCGCCAAAGTGAGGAGCAGGTCTGCGTGCTACCATGCTTGTGTGTTGACTGGGCATGAGTGGTGAGGGAGTGCTTAACAGTAGCTCACCCTTGTTAGCGGTGAGCAGGTGAGCCGCGAGTCAGGCGAATCAGATGAAGAGGGAGCCAAGAATGGTGGAGTTCACGTGAGGGCTCATTTTTGGCACAAAGTGCCATTGGATACAGGCCGCGATCACGCCAACATGGCCACCAAGAAATTCCCCACCAAACATGCCCAAAAGAAAACTTTACCTTCTGTCCGCTGAATCGCATCTGCAGTCCCCAATATGACTTCCTGTATCTTCTTTGGGCAGCACGGTAGCATGGTGGTTAGCATAAATGCTTCACAGCTCCAGGGTCCCAGGTTCGATTCCCAGCTGGGTCACTGTCTGTGCGGAGACTGCACGTCCTCCCCGTGTATGCGTGGGTTTCCTCCTGGTGCTCCGGTTTCCTCCCACAGTCCAAAGATGTGCGGGTTAGGTGGATTGGCCATGCTAAATTGCCTGTAGTGTCCTAAAAAGTAAGGTTAAGGGGGGGGTTGTTGGGTTACGGGTACAGGGTGGATACGTGGGTTTGAGTAGGGTGATCATTGCTCGGCACAACATCGAGGGCCGAAGGGCCTGTTCTGTGCTGTACTGTTCTATGTTCTATGACTGCTGCAAACCAGCTTGTCAAATGTTGGACATGTATTGTTGTCATTGCTGAATCAGACAGTAACATTGTGCACCCAAAACTGTCAGCTCACCAATTTCTCTGTCTTGTCCAAAATGGCACCCAGAGGCACTACAGCAAGAAGATTGTTGCTGGAAAACTGAATCTCTGCACTGTGCACCAGCAGATCACATCCGGATCTTAATAAGTCATGCATTCCATCTCACCAGTGTCACATCTGCTTCCGCAAGTACTTGCTGCATCTCAGCGCAAACTGTAAAATCTTCAGCATCGGTGTCCTTCCTTGTGATGAACAAATAGACTACAAATACAAAAAGAAAAGATTTTACGAAGATTTGCACAAGTCCCCGGATAATTGACACAGCCTCTGGTGCAATTAGCTGTGATGGAGCTAACATCTGTATTTGTTTTATGTTGCCCCATTAATATAACTTACCCATTGTATAACCACGTTAGTCTTTCATGTTTCATTTAGAAAGCAGCAGTAGTTTTTCTTATTTATCTGCCACACTAAAACACACTAAAACAATCAGGGATTCTGCAGGGATATGGGTTGATTAATCTGCCTAGACAGCAATTAACCATGGCTTTAATTTCTTGGGCAATCTAACACTAATGCTGACATTTCCAACTCATTCTTTCTGGGCTAATTGGGTTAGGTTTGGCTAACACGGGAAGAATATTAACAAAGCTGAAGCAAAACACTTCGGCTGTTCAGCTGAAGGAAATTCAAATGGTTCTTTTGCATTCTGTTTGTGCGTAAAGGGGAGGAATTGGCTTGGGTGGTGGGGCTGTCGGGGTGTTGGGGGGAGCCTTGCACTGGTGTCTTGCTTTGTGATCCAAGATGACTTCATGCATTCACTTTTATAATCGCAATACCTGGTTTAGTTTCAACTTTAATTCTGACTTTGAGAATACAAACTATAAACATTTGAGCTGTGCCCTGAATGGTTAAACTTACATTTTATTTACCTGGGGATCACCAAACAGAGTTAGGCCACAGTAATCTAAGAATTAGTACATATTATTTAATGAATGATAGATGTGGGATTTTTTTTTCAATGACAACAAGGACTGCATTCTTTTAAAAACTACTGAACTGGCTGTAAAGCACTTTGACAATGGCACTGCATGGACAAGACAACAGCATTTGATATAATAATCTTTATTCGTGTCTTTAGGTTGACATTCGCACGGCAATGAGGCTACTGTGAAAATCTCCTAGTCGCCACACTCCGGCGCCTGTTCGGGTACACAGAGGGAGAATTCAGAATGTCCAATTCACCTAACAGCACGTCTTTCTGGACTTGTGGGAGAAAACCAGAGCACTCGGAGGAAACCCACGCTGACACGGGAAGAATGTGCAAACACCGCACAGACAGTGACCCAAGCTTGGAGTCGAACCCGGGTCCCTGGCGCTGTGAAGCAACAGTTTAAAATCTTAGCCAGACCACCAGGTTGAGGCACTTTCCCCAGAGAATGAACAGAAATTAGTCAGACTATCATTTTTAAGAACTTACTGGAACTTCATTGAGACTTATAAATGTGAATGCCCCGCTCACTCAGAAACAGAAGGATTCGAGGGAAATCAACAGGGAAAAGTAAACAGAATGAAACTGTACAGTGAAGATACAGAGAATGGGCAGCACATCAAGCCTGCAGGATGCTACGATAAAGAAACTTAAGAGACTGACAAAAATCTACCTAACTTTGTCACTAATGATTAATCCAACCTTTATTTCAAAAGGCTCTTCAGATTACACGACTATTCAGTGGGCGTGATCTTCCAGTCTCATTACACTCATGCTCAAGCGAAACGAGGCGAAACAAGGCTGGTGAATAGCAGAACAGGCCAAAAATGGGAACCGCGCCAGCCGGCAAACAGTTTGCGATGCAACTGACCCGCTCCCCGAGGCGAAATCGGGATCCCGCCTTACCGTGGCAAGAAGCCAGTTATCACCACTTAAGCCCCATTTCCATACAATTAACGAGAACCACCCATATCCTACGCCCTCTCAGCATTCAGCGGCCTCCCCAGCAAGTGGTCATGCTGGCGCCGATTAGTACTCCTTTTAAATAACATGAACCTGACAGAAGGGCTCCTGTGGTGAGCCAAAGAGGTGAGTAGCCATCTTTGCTCACAGGCAAAGAGACCAGGGGTGCTGGGCTTGCTGCCCCTGTGATTGGTCGGGGATGGGGGCACCTCGGCTGGGGGTGGGTGACCCTCCGCTGGGGTGAGCTGCCATTGGAGGGTGAGGGGGATTGCTAGGTGAGAAACCGGGGGCGGGGGGGGCAACTGCCTCCTGAACCACCATGCCAACCCCTGGATCATGTGTACCCATTCCAGGGGAAACCCTTGTCCCTGCCCTTCTGCCCCACCCATAACTGCCACCTACTGCCGAGGCCTCTGGCTGCGCATCTGAAGGCGTCATTCAACAGCCAACACCCGAACATCCAGGGGATGGGCACAGTTCCGGGGACATGTCCACAGTCAGAGGATGGATTAGTGCCACAGGGAGGAGGCCAGCGCCCAGTCCGGTTGATGTTCTGAACGGGTGTCCGGGGTACAGGGTCTGGGACCAGGTGAGGGGAGGCCCGCTGCGGCCTGGAGTATGTGGGCAGGCCGTTACCGGTAGGCTGGTGGGGGTGAAATCAATGGGGGAATGGAGGGTCCCAGGGTGGGAGCCACCGCTGATGCTAATGCCTTATAGATATTAAACACTATGGTAGGAATGTTGGACGCATAAGTTGCCCTAGTGGTGCTGGTGCTATGTGATACCACCAGATGCTGGAGAAAGTGGCAGCAGCAGCATCTACAGATGCTCGAGACAGTGTCCCATGTGCTGAACCCCGCCCCACACCCTGAGGATCCAGCAGTCCGTCAGTCTAGGGAAGGACCCAGAGGGAAAGCCTTGTGATGACCCAGGGTGTACAGGAGTCGCTTGACCTATGAACAAACAATGGACAACATGTGCCGCAGGAGGCTCTGATTCAACAAGGAGACGGTGACACCTTTGCCATATCCTCGTGGACTTCGCACCATGTGGAGGAGGAGGACACCCGTTCCCAGTGGCCGTTAACGTCACTGCCGCCCTGAACGATTATGCCATGGGATTATTCCAGGGCTTGAGTGGGGACATGTGTGGTATCTCACAGGCCACAGCCCACAGGTGCACCTGGCAGGTCATGAATGCCCTGTATGCCCGGGAGAAAGACAATATCATTTTGACATACGTACCAGGCTCAAAAGGATGCCCAGGCAAAAAGTCCGCCATCACCGAAATGTCCCAGGTCCAGGGAGCCACAGATGTCACGCATGTTGCCCTGCACTCACCGGGCCATCTGGGGGTGCCCTTTGTTAACAGAAAGGGGTTTGACTGAACATACAGCTTGTCTGTGACCACCAGATGAAGATCACGCATGTGTGTGTCTGCTTCCCGGGGAGTGTGCACAACAGCTACATCCTGGGACAGTGGGTATCCCTGCCCTCTTCGAGGAGCATCCAAACATGGCCGGTTGGCTCTTGGAGGATTAGGGATATCCGCTGAGGACCTGCCTAATGACAGAGGCCAGAGACCGAAGTGGAGACCCGGTACAATGTGGCGAATGCAGCCATCCGGGCTGTGATTGAACGGTGCATCGGACTGCTCAAGATGCGGTTTCGATGCCTCAACTGCTCCAGAGGTGCCCTCCAGTACACCCGCTGAAGGCCGCCCGCTTTGTTGTGGTCCGCTGTGTCCTCCACAACCTGGCACAGCTGTGGGGCGACGAGCTGGAGGCTGGTGATGGGGAACATAGGGCCACCTCGGAGGAGAAGGAGGAGGACGGGGACGAGGATGATGAGGAGGCGCTGAACCAGCAGGGGCTGGAGGACGAGGCCGGGAAGGGACCTGTGGCCCAGCCGGAGTTGGCAGGACAGGCGGCAGCGGTGAGGGTCTGGCTAGCCTGGAGGGCCAGGGGGGCCGTCATACTCACTCAATTCACTTAGCACGTGGCCTGGTCCATTGACGCATCCTTACCCACCCACCACCCCCATTTCTCACCCTCCCAGGGTCTGTGTCACGTCATTCCAGGGTGTTTGAACTGTGTCGGCACTGTCAGCGAGTCAGTGTCGAGGGCAGGGGCAGGGGGATGATAACCCACAAAGACCTGGGCGCTGGTGCTCCTCAGTCTATGCCAAATCTGACCACTGTCTGCCTGCTGAGTGCTCACTCACCTGCACGTGGTGATGCATTGCGGAAGAAAGTGACAGAGGCTTCGTACTGGTTGTGCAAAGGGTGTTTATTGTTCAATATAGGTCCCCACTCGCCCGATGGTGCAGCCCCTCACTCCCCATCCCCTCACGCCACCCACCCCTCACCCCCCTACCAAACCCGTCACCCTTCATCCGGTGCCCTCTGTGATCCTCAATGTGCTTGGCCCTCCTAGCTCTACCACTATGTCTAGGTGTGTCTTCAGGATGCAAGTCTGAGATAGGGGCAGCCAGCTGCTTACCTCGTCTGTGGCCTTCGATGTCCCTGGTGTGTGTCCTTTGTGGGCTCTGGGGCCAGAGGGCCCTGCCTCACTTGTTGACTGCACATGCACAGCTGTGCCACTATGTGTACTGACCCCGAGATGCAGCCTCATCAGAGGGGTGGAATAGGGGGAGCTGGGGGCCACCGTTGGTGAAACACTCCGGGTTTCAGTCCGGTGTTGGCACTCAGTCTCCCTTTGGGAGAATTTCACCCAGAGAATATTATTTAACCAAAAAAAGAGTCAATTCCGGGCGGGATTACGGGCCATTCCCAGATCCTGCTATCTAAAGGAACTCTGTTTTTTTCTGGGCCCCGATGGGGAATGCCCCACCGGTGCCGCACTTCGCCACATTTCCTCCGCTGAGAAGCTCCCCCTTGAAAAAATTCCATTCACATCAGCGTGAAGGCAGACGAGAGTGAACCACAACTGGTCTCCTAAGGTTGGCACCTGGTGATCAGAGGAGCTCAGATGAAACATAGCCCAGTGGGGAGAGAATGATGCCTGGGCATGGCCCCCATACTGTCAGGGGGCAGTCCAGTGGGCAATGCCGGGGAGCAGCGCCAGGGCGGCCTTGTGGCTTTGTGGGGGAGGGAGGGGGTTGCGTGGTGGTGGAGGCTCCGAGTGAACCTTTGCATCCTGGGTGGTGTTTAAAAACGGTGCTTCAATCTTCAGAAAACAAAGCTACTGATGGGATGGGCTACCCCACCAGCATGAAGTCGTGTGACCCATCCCTTGCCTTTTCTTTCTATAAGTCCTGAAAGCTGCCTCGGAGAAAGCCACCATTGGCACCGGCGGCTTCAATGCCACTTTTCCTGCCTGCTATTGACTTTTGTTGATATTCCGGAAAATTGGGTCCATTACTTTTTCGCAATAAAGTAACTGTCCGTTACTCTCCTGTAACCATCAATGCATGGTAAAGCATGTAAATACATTTATCTTCTGATTAAATCAGTCTCCAAAAATACCAATGCTGCACAAATGAATAAAGTGAAACCAAGTTAAGGTGCAAGTTAATTTTGAAAAACTTTGTGGTCTCAAGATTTGTGTTAATGGCAATAGAGCTGGACAGGGAAAAAGTTTGGCCTGTACTTCAGAGCTCCCTCTGTTTGACCAAGAGGTTCCTCTTCTGGCCACCTGAAGGTGCAGCTTTGTCATCTGACGGTGGGAGGGTTTCACCACTGAAGAGCTTCCTTTGCTGTGTGATTGCATATGTTTCCCATGCACTCCACTGACAATGCAGGGGCCATTTTAAAATTCTATTTTCCATAAGGTTATGCTGATATATCACAAAGGGCCATCTTAATCCTTGGGAGTTCAACTGAGGGACAATTGCAATTCAGCGACTGCCGCAATAACCTGGTGTTTGATTTGGCAATCAGGCTCAATACTAGACTGCAGTGCACGAAGAATGTAGGACTACATTTGCTGCTAAGATACTGTAACCTTGGGGGAAATAGCACAGAAGCAGCTGGTTGGGGGAAAATGGAGAAAAGAAAGTGATCCTACCAGGACGTGTTGTCTGATAACTAGTCTTCATGAAGCTGGAGATAAGATCACATTGGGAAATTGCTGTAATACAGCCTTGGCTCTGCAATTTCAGGTTCTAATCTCTCCTCCATTTTGGCGACCAATTGGTGGCAGGAAAGGATTAAAGGGATTAAGGCTTCCATCAGAATGTTGTTTGTCAACCCCATTGGTTTGCAGCCTAATACTGGTGTACGGACATTTTCCTTAAGCTTTCATTTGATGGCGTTGCATTGCCCCCTGTTGCAGTGGAGCATTTCAGCCAAGCAATGAAACCATGTTGGATTCCCCATCATTCATTCCTTGCTTCATGAATAGTAAACAACTGTTACGCTGGTGAAAATGCAGAAGTAACTTTAAAACATTGCAGTGACCACTGGTTTACAGCATGAATGTGCAAAGAACTGGATGTGGCATATTCTTGATTTTAAAGAAATGGTCGAACATATATGGTGTTCTGTTTAACTTAGTTTACATTCCCAGATTCCCAGATCAAAATTTGCATCTTTCGTAAGAATGATGTGAATGTTCATAAATTGTATTAATAAATTACTGAACTCAAAATGATGTGCAATCCCACTGGACTCTCAAAAAGGCAGCAACAGAACCGAGCTGAAAATATCTGATATCTGGTTGCACTGTTACTGCAAATTGCCTTGCTTTCTGGCCTTTCTTGTGAGGCATACCGTTCCCCTGAAAATCTTAATTGAGCGGCAGGTACCAGTGGGTTGGGCTGAATTTACCAGAAGTTCCCACTTTCACAGTTGTTTCAGGGCACAGTGGTCATAGAAGTTGGTACATTCTGGTGAGATGAGGGGGAGCAGATTCCTTGTGGGGCCTACTTTGAGGATCCACACCAGCAACCCAAAGAACTGCAACTTATTTTGAAGTATCTTCAAATGGCTGAAGGTGGTCTGCACTGCAGAAACTCACCAAAGCTCCTGAGGCAGCAACGCCCATATCCACAACTGTTACATAGAAGGACAAGGGCAGCAGCAAAATGAGAAGACCACTCCTTGGAAGCTCCCATCCAAACAGCTCACCATCCTGATTGGAACTATTGCCATTCCTTCACTGCTGCTGGTCAAAATCCTGGAACTCCCTCTCTAACGGCACTATGCCTACACTTCCGGTACTGCAGCGGTCCAAGAAGGCAGCTCACCACCATTTTCTCAAGAGCAATTAGGGATGGGCAATAAATGCTGTCCTTGCCAGTGTGGCCCACATCCCATGATTGAATAAAAAAATGGTCTTGGAAGGCTACCTGGGCAAGTGGCTGTTATTAGGACTTCAACCTGTCATAATATACATCTATGTATATAATGGAGTGCAGACAGGCAGTGATTGACACACAGGATGACCAGTAAGCACACAGAACAGAGCAGCCAATCACCAGACAGGACACGACCACTATAAAGCCAGAGGGCACCAGTTTTCCCGCTCCCTCGGGACCCAGCCTCTGACACAGTCAGAGCTCGTGAGCATAGCCAGTGCAAACACCATGTGGTAGCTAGTAAGTCTGGTCAGGCTAGTGTCAGGTCTCCATTGAAGTCAGCATAGTGTCAACCCACAGTTGAACATGTATAATAGTTTAGATGTTAAATAAAATTGTGTTGCATCTCATAAAGTGTTGGAAGTCTGTCTCACGCTGCACTGCATCAAGTGCATATCGACCCAGCCAGCCCAACACATCATGGTACCAGGTTGTGATGCTGAAAATTGATGGACCTACCTTGAGTGAATCAGCGTTGACCAGCAAACAGCCATCCGGTGACATGGAAAATGTCCGCCCTCTTCCGCAGCTCCGCATCGCCGGCAACCTCGGTGCAAATTGGAAGATCTTCGAACAGAAGTTCCAAATCTATCTCGAAGCCACCGACCTTGAGGCCGCATCAGATGCCCGGAAGATCGCACACTTCCTCTCCACAGCCGGGGACCACGCCATTCACATCTACAACTCCCTTACATTCGCTGAAACCGAAGACAAGACAAAATTTAAAACAGTCCTGCTGAAGTTCGACAGTCACTGCGACATTGAGGTGAATGAGAGCTTTGAACGGTACGTTTTCCAGCAGAGGCTTCAGGGTAAGGATGAACCTTTTCAATCCTTTTTGACCATTCTCCGCATCCTCGCCCAGTCATGTAACTATGACTCGACAACTGATCCGGGATCAGATCGTTTTCGGGGTCCACTCTGATTCCCTTCGCCAGCAGCTCCTGAAAGTCAAGCAGCTCACCCTCACCATCGCCATCGAAACGTGCGTTCTCCACGAACATGCTAACAATCGGTACTCCCACATCAGGGTGGCTGAAACGGCAAAGCTAACCTCCCATGAGGCAGAATGGGTGCAGGCCATCGCACAAATGCAGGGCCTAAGTATCGACGAGAGTGGCCATTTTGCACGCTTTTCCAGGGCCCTTGCGCGTGCGCGCCACGACCGAGGGGACGACGAGGCAGAAGCCCAGCCTGCGCCGGTGCGTACGTCGTTCGACCGCACTGCGCATGCGCGTTGGTGCCCGGAACGCGATGGCGTTGGAGTCATGACATTTCCGAATTGTGGCTCTGCCCATTTAAAGCGGCGATATCCGGCAAAATCACAACGGTGTCTACAGTTTGGCAAGCTTGGCCACTACACAGCCCTTTGCAGATCTGCTCCACTGCCCAGCATCCAGCGATCCCAGCCACGGCGCAGAAGCGTCCGTTCAATACAGCAGGCCATGCCAGACTCCGACCCCGACAGCCCAACAGATCCTGATGCTGAGTGCCTCAAATCCCCATACCGGGTGGGCATCATTACGAAGCATGCGCTGCCTCTCTCCAAGATAGTGAAGCACCTCCGGATACTCAGCGTGGATCCCAACGACGAGTTGTGTGCTGTCCTCACAGTCAACAAGGCTCGCATCCGGTTCAAACTGGACACCGGCGCATCGGCGACCCTCATCTCGAAATCTGATCTCGCCACCATCCGGGTCAAACCAAGCATTCTTCCACTGATCTACCAGCAATCCTGCCGACCTCTGCGACCACCGCATTGGCGGCAGTCCTGCCTATCCAAGTGCAGGCGGCCCCTAATTCACCCTTGAGGCGGTCAACCAGAATTCGCGCCCGCCACAAAGACTAAACTTATAGACTGAACTTTTGCACAATTATGTTACCTCATCATTTTGACCTCTGTAAATATAGTTTCTACCATTTAATCTTCCCTATATCTGCACTAGCGACACCTTCCTATGTATATAAGTTCATTTTAGCACATTCTGTACATAGTCAGGCACATGTACATGTCCACATGCACATGCAACTTAACATTTATTATCTGAACACAAACAATGTAAAAACAAATGGGGGGAGATGTCATAATATATGATGTATATAATGTATATACTGGAGTGCAGACAGGCAGTGAATGACACACAGTATGGCCAGTAAGCACACAGAACAGAGCAGCCAATCACCAGACAGGACACGACCACTATAAAGCCAGAGGGCACCAGTTTTCCCGCTCCCTCGGGATCCAGTCTCTGAGACAGTCAGAGCTCGTGAGCTAGCCAGTGCAAACACTATGTGGTAGCTAGTAAGTCTGGTCAGGCTACCATCAGGTCTCCATTCATGTCAGCTTAGTGTCAACCCACAGTTGAACATGTATAATAGTTCAGATGTTAAATAAAATCGTGTTGCATCTCATCAAGTGTTGGAAGTCTGTCTCTCGCTGCGCTGCATCAAGTGCAGTCCACATCGACCCAGCCTGCCCAACACATCACAACCTGCCTGCCATCAGACCATAAGACAGAGGAGCAGAATTAGGCCACTCGGCCCATCGAGTCTGCTCTGCCATTCAATCATTCAATCATTTTTCTCATCCCCATTCTCCTGCCATCTCCCCATAACGTCTGATTAACTTATTAATCAAGAACCTACCTCTGTCTTAAAGACATTCAGTGAATTTCCCTCCAGAGCCTTCTGCGGCAAAGAGTTCCACAGATGGGGGCATGGTAGTACATGGTTAGCACGGTTGCTTCACAGCTCCAGGGTCCCAGGTTCAATTCCCGGCTTGGGTCACTGTCTGTGCAAGTCTGCACGTTCTCCCTGTGTCTGCGTGTGTCTCTTCTGGTGCTCCAGTTTCCTCCCACAGTTCAAAGATGTGTAGGTTAGGTGGATTGGCCATGCTAAATTCCTCCAGTGTCCAAAAAGGTTAGATGGGGTTACGGGGATAGGGTGGAAGTGTGAGCATGGGTGGGGTGCTCTTTCCAAGAGCCAGTACAGATGCGATGGGCCGAATGGCCTCCATTAGCACTGTAAATTCTATGATAGATTCACCACCCTCTGGCTGAAGAAATTGCTCCTCGTCCCTTTAGTCTGAGATGGTGTCCTCTGGTTCTAGTTTTTCCTACAAGTAGAAACATCCTTTCCACATCCACTCTATCCAGGCATCACAGTATCCTGTAAGTTTCAATAAGCTCCCCCCTGATCCTTACGAGAGAGTCGTGAATACCCCCCAGTCCATCACACGAACCTGCCTCCCATCCATTGATTCCATCTACACCTCCCGCTGCCTGGGGAAAGCGGGCAGCATAATCAAGGATCCCTCCCACCCGGCTTACTCACTTTTCCAACTTCTTCCATTGGGCAGAAGATAGAGAAGTCTGAGAACACGCACGGACAGACTCAAAAACAGCTTCTTCCCCACTGTCACCAGACTCCTAAATGACCCTCTTATTGACTGACCTCATTAACACTACACCCTGTATGCTTTATCCGATGCCATTGCTTATGTAGTTACATTGTATATCTTGTATTTTCTTGAATTTTGTTTAATTCCCTTTTCTTCCCATGTACTGAATGATCTGTTGAGCTGCTTGCAGAAAATACTTTTCACTGTACCTCGGTACACGTGATAATAAACAAATCCAATCCAATGAGTACAGACCCACAGTCCTCAATCGTTCCTCTTACCACAAGATCTTCATTTCAGAGATCATTCTTGTGAATCTCCTCTGGACCTTTTACAAAGCCAGCATATCCTTCCTTAGATACAGGGCCCCAAACTGCTCACAGTACTCCAAATGGGGTCTGACCAGAGCCTTATGCAGCCTCTGAAGTACATCCCTGTGATGCACCATCAATCGGACACGAGGCGAGAGGTAGTTCCAAACAACAGGCTTTAATACACTAGATGTGTTCCCGGCAGTAGACGTACAGAGAAAGGCGTACTGCCAGCCGGTACGGGTTCTTATACCCCGCCTCGTAGGCGGAGCTACCTACCTCTCAGCCAATCGGTGGGAGTCACATGTCTAGCCTCAGCCAATTGGCAGAGAGGCACATGACTTGCCTGGGCCAATGGACAGCGAGTCTGCTGCGCCAATGGCAGCTTGGTTCTGGGGTACCGTAATCTCTCTAGTCATACTACCACACCCTGGTTTTGTATTCTAGCCCTCTCGACATGATTGCTAACATTACATTTGCCTTCCTGAATGAACCTCCCCCATGTAAATTAAATGCTCTCCCAGTTGACTTCACAAATTCCAGTGGGGCAGTACTGAGGGAAACCTGTGGGTGCACAGCTCACAAACATAATGGGTTAAGATCAAGAAGAAAATGCAACACATGCAAGGGAACTGTGAACAAATAAATAATGTGGAATCCTGACAGGCACATTAATACTTGGAACCCTTTAGCATGGTCCACCCCTGTTCCTATATTCCAAATAGATTTGGTGCTTTGAAGTTATATTTAGATTACGCATCAAAATGCTTGATAGGAACGGGAGGGGGGTATAATGCTAATTACGCAAGTGAGAGTGGGCCTAATGATTTCAGTGGATTAAATTAGCCCTTATAGTGTATGCATCTTCATCAATTGTAATTTATTGTTCATCTGGAAGATCGTGTCCCAGTTCCAGGCCCATTAGGTTTTCTGTTTATGTAACGACATTTTAGAACTTTGTATGTTTTGGCATCCTTTTTGTGTGAGCACCTGTCACGTAACTGTTACTTTGTTGTGATAGAAGTCTGTTTAGATGAGCGCTGGTGAGGTTTCTCTGCTTGAACATTGTTTGATTATGTTGTGTAATTGGCCTTGTTTTTAAGGAAGTGTTTGAGAGAGTAATTGGGCCTCATTGTGGCTGTCTTCCAGTGCAAAGTGGACCGGATTTTCTTCCCCATTTTGTGGACCTTTAAAAATGGCGGGTGGGGACCAGATGTGGAAGTCCCATCACCATTTCTGACCAAAACTATTTTAGCCTGTGGAGGAAAGAATGTGCTTTGCACAGGCGCAAATCACAAATCTGGTGATTCATTTAAAATGAGTGGAGTGCTTAAATTCTTGCTGCTGCAAGTGCGTTACCCTCAGTGTGGGAGGTGTAAAAGTGGAAGGGTAGATCTGTGTGGCCCCGCAGGGGTATTCCTTGCCTCGGGCAGTCGTGGGAGACCAAGCTTGATGGGTGAAGAGAATGGAGTGAAGGAAGGAAGTTTAAAAAATGGGCGAACCCGCTTCCCACAGGTGGGCCACAGAGAAAGGGCACTGGGAGCAACATATGGTTAGAGCCAGGATACCTGGTCAGGAGGTGACTGAACCAGCACAAACCAAAAGAAGGAGGAGGAGTGGGAGGAGATTTTGCCCTGATTAAAGAGTACCATCTCCAAAGAAATTATTTTGACATGAGCGAGAGGCAGTGTAGGCGAAGATCCTGAACGTCAAGAGAAGTAGTTTGAGACATCTATAGCATATTGGAGGAGGTTCTTGCATCACAACCAACCACACCTTGTGCTTGCCTATTGCACTTCAGGTTATTGTGGCTCACAGTTTCTATGCGGCTGGCTCCTTCTGGAGTCTGCTGTCGAAATCTGGAGCAGCCTCCAACAGTGCATCACCACTGTCACCGATGCACTCTTTACTCGGATAGGAGAACACATCAATCTCCTGAGACGTGTCGTATCACAGTCACAGAGGACAGCATGCTTCACCTCCATAGCTAGCTTTCCACAAGGTAAAGGGGTGGTAGACTGTACCCATATCATTATAATAGCACTACTCACGTGAACAGGAACACATTCCACTGTATCAAATCAATAAGGCCTTCCTGCATGTATGTGGTGCTTCCACCTTAACTATTTTATTCTGAGGCATCCATGCCTGCCACTGGGTTACAGCCCAGATCCCAGGTCTATTGTTAGGTGGTGAGGGAGGAAGGAGGTGGCTGCTTGCTCTCTTGAGGGAACTGGAGACAGTGCCCCAACGTTTCTGCAACAACAGCACTTGCCCATGAGGACTGTCATCGACCAGGCTATTGGCCTGGTGAAAATGTGGTTCAGACGTCTTGACTGCTCAGGAGGAGCATTCCAGTACTCACCTGCAAGGATGTCAAGTTAGTGATTTTTTGCTGTATGCTTCATAATATAGCGCAGCAAAGGGGCATTCACATGAGGGGCCAGAGGTTGGCCAAATGGTTACACAATCGGAGGAGAGGAAGAGAAGGGTAGGGAGGACCCCATTGATTCCAGTGGAGGTGACAGCGAGGAGGATTGTGACACTAAAGGACATTCCTGAGGTGTATTCCTGGATACCCATGACTGGATCCATACAGGATGCCATGGATGGACACAGAAATGTTGGAATTATCACATCCACACCTCTTGGTGGACTTCTGCAGTCTCTGAACATTTGGATAAAGACCCAGGGTGGGATTCTCTGTCCTGTTAGCCCTGCTTTCCGACACAGCATGCCTTCGCCGGCAGCAGGATCCTCTATTCCGGCAGCCGGCCAATGAAGTTTCCCATTGTGGTCACGCCCACGGCGTCAGAAAACCCATTGGCGTGGATGCGCTGCCGGCAAAGCGGAGGATACCACTGCGGAGAATCCCACAGCTAGTCTTCCAAAGTCTCACATCCATGGTCACACGTTCGACACTCTGATCATCACTAAGTGGTGCACTGCTGACTTCAGTCACCATTACCACTGCGAAGTGAATGCAGTTTAACATGCTGATTAACATACTACAACATGTAAATCATTCGGTATATATCATCACATATGTAGCCTCATATAGCCTTGGGTTCCTCTCTGTGCAGAGTTTGCACTTTCTGCCTATGTCTGCATAGGTTTCTTCCGCGTGCTTCGGTTTCCTCCCACAGTCCAAAGATGTGCATGTTAGGTAGATTGGCCATGCTAAATTGTCCTTTAGTGTCCAAAAGGTGGGCTTACTCGGTGACGGGGATGGAGTGGGGGTGTGGGCCTAGGTAGGGTGCTTTTTCCAAGGTTGGTGCAGCCTCAATGGGCCGAATGGCCTCTTACTGCATTATAGGAATTCTATGATTCTATGATCACAAGAGGCAATGCATGTTCAGGTGTGATAAAGTAATTGGAGCAGTGTTGACAGGTATCACGACAGTAAGAGCCTGGTGTTTTTTGGTTACCTGGTAATTGTAGATTTACTATAGATCACCACACCTGTACCAGAAAGTACACAGTATATTCACAACATGCATTAAAGTACCTGTTAACGTAGTTATAGTGAAGGATACCACTGTAAACCCCACTGATTGAGATGATGTGGCACCATGACTGATCAACACTTCTCAGTGAGCCATAGCACTGCATGTTGTAGATGCCACATACTGCATTATCACCTCTCCAGCTAGACGGCATGTGGGAGCATGGCAGCTGGCCTCGTTTTGCAAGCATCCATTGGGAAATTATCTGAGACTGTGGCCTCTACATTTATGCTGTTGTCACTGCGAAGTGTACTGCTGACCATGTCTCTGGCGAAGGGGCCAGGGAAGCTGAGAGTGCCAAAATGTTCTCAAATACCTGATCCTCCTCCCCCAGCCCTAGGTTGGCTTTCAATTGGGTTGGCTGGAGCTGACTGCTGGGGCACATCAGCCGTCCCTTCCAGCCACTGATATACCACTAGTGCAAATCTACCTTTGTGGGCCTGTAGCCCCTCATTTAACCCATGGAGCACCACACTCTGAACAGCCTGATCCAGGCTACTGTGTGAGCCCTAAACCCTTTGAAGGGTGTCACGTCACTCTTGAATTCTCTCAATGTGATGTGCATTTGTCTTCCATGAAATTAGCGATTTTCCCATGGCTGAAGGTCATCCGATCGAGCCTCTGAGACATAGTTGAGCTCATCACCCTGATGGACTCCGCCACTCAAAAGTGTGCGAACTCTTGTTTTCTCAGAAAACTCTGTGAGATGCCAGTGAGGTGCCCTATTATGTATTTTCTGCCCTATTATGTATTTTCTTTTCTTTTCTTTTCTTTTCATGTACGTAATGATCTGTTGAGCTGCCAGCAGAAAAAAACTTTTCACTGTTCCTTGGTACACGTGACAATAAACAAAATCAAATCAAATCAAATTTGTTGCTGCTGCTCCAAGTATTGTGCCCCAGTAAATGACTCCTGAGGCCTTACCTCAATGCCTACAGGATCAACATCATGACTCCCCTCCCTCATTCGAGGTGGCACAGCTACCTGCCTGCAGACCTCCCTGGAAGGTTGCTGCCACCCCGATCTGCTGCTGGAAGACCCCCTCCAGACGGCTGCATTTTCCCCAGTCTCTCTTGCGGGACCCGGATGGCGATTGGAAAATCCCAGTCAGCTTCCAAGGATTAACTTTAAGTGGCCGTTTACAAAGGTCAATTGGTGACACTCTACTTGCAGGCAGGTAGTTATGCCACCTGACCACCCTTGCACCTCCATGAAAATGGCCTGATGGGTAGATGGAGACAGGGAACCAGCACATCAGCCATGATGAAATTTCCAGCACTGCCTGACTCTGTGCCAACCCCAGGCAGGATCCAAAAGTCCTGTCCAACATTTTCAAATGATGTTCTATTGATTCTAACTCTCTCAACTGATTTTATTATCTTTTTTTAATGTTTTTTCCAATTAACGGACAATTTAGCATGACCAATCTTCCCACCCTGCACATCTTTGGGTTGTGGGGGTTTGACTCACGCAGAGATGAGGAGAATGTGCAAACTCCACATGGACAGCGACCCAGGGCCGGATCGAACCATGAGGCAGCACCACTGTGCCACCTGATTTTATTAATTTAAGCATGCCAATGGGCAAATAGAAGCTTTGTGTGTGAAAGACTACCACCATGTTTATTTTATATTTTAAGAGAATGATGCTACACAGTGCATGAGAAATCATATCCAAGCCATTCAGTAATCCAGCCATAATGGGGAAGTAAATCAGTGTGTTTGAGTGGGTTATTTCCCATTTGTTTTGTGTTAATCGTTTCCCAGTTGCCTCAACAGGTTTTTACCTCACTTGTCGTATATGATTTTGATCGGTCCATACTGTTAGATTCAGTGACTCCAGCTGTAAACCGAGATAGTCTGGCTGCGAATCATCATCTCTGGGCAGGCAAGTATTACCGTGTGTGGTTTTCAGCTATTAACTACCAACTTCACCTGACAGTATGAAAGGAGAGCCACCATTATTCACACGCTAACAATCGCTGGCTTCATTTATCCCTAAACTCATAACATTCCATTTATGACACTTCTGCCGTGTTCACCAATTCGTTGGAAAGTCAGATAATCACTCTTTGTATTCCAATGGTTTAGTGAGCAGCTCATGTGGTTTTGTAGTTCGGTCCTTGAACTAGATATTGCAACATGAATCTGTCAATTGGTGAATTTTCTGCTTTGCTTTATTAGGCCTCCATCAGAGAAGTTCTTAATGAAGTCAGCGGCAGGAGGTCTCAGCAGAACAGACATTTAGTCATCTCAGTTCTAGTCTGTTCAGGCAGAAAGGTAAGGCAATGAAGTCTCAGCCCTCTTCTGTCGACTTATTCTGTTGACTTATTCACACAATTAATGTGTACCTGACTATCTACAGTGATCTTATCTGTAATTATATGGCATTAGTAATATCTTAATGATGCAAGCAACTCCCGTCTTTTCATTCTTTTCGACTAAATTCTGCATTCCTTCCACACGGTTTTCCAAGTGAGAATAGACCAGTAAACAGACAGTGATGTGCTTGCGGTCAATCTGATTCTAAAGGGTTATGTGACAATCCTGCGATGCAATTCCTTTTTCAGGATGGAGATGAATTGGTGATGTATTAATGCGAAGCTGTGCACACGACAAAAGAGATACTCGGATCATGGCCCGTGTGTAATGCAGCAGACCTATAATTATGCTGCAAATGATTTCATTCAGTGTATTGTGACAGGTTTGTTCATGATCCCTGTCTCATTACTCCTGCAGGTTTTGAGATCTCAAACTCTGTCAGCGGTGTGATCTCTCCATTATCCTGGTTCAGTAGCTATTAAAGACTCCTTCAGCGCCGCACCCCGAATGTTCTCACTCCCTGCGGAGCTCGGAAAGTTCACTCCCCACTTTCCTGGTCTTTGCATTGAATCGCCCATTGCCATGAAATCTTCCAGCAAACAAGCGTTGACACAGGAGACAGAGGGTCACGTATTAACAGACAATGTCTTGCAATTAGCAAATAACGCTAAGAAAATTGCAAATAAAGCTTTCTTAGTGTATACTATGGTAAGGACTGACTAGACTCCATGTATGTCCAATAAGTTCCTTTATATTTTAAGCAATTGCTTAACTTGATCGAAAAATCTAGAAGATTAAAGCGAGAATACAGTGAATAGCACAGACAGGCATCTTTTGGGGATGTGTTGTTAGCTAGGGCGCATTTTGTGACATGGTTTCCACAGTTCTTTAAGAAGAATAAAGTGTATGCGAATTAAAGACCTTGATAGTACAAACAACTTGTGTGTTTTGTTCCATCATTTTCTCTGCTTGCACAAAACTAAAAGGGGCACTTTGAGTTTTTTGGTTCCGTTCCCTTATTGTTTCAAATCATTATTCAAAATACAATGAAGACTGATCATGATGAAGGAGCAATTTACAAAGATTAACATGCACACCAGAAAACACACAAGACCTGAATGTCAACTAGATAATATTACAATGATTGCAGCTACCTTAAGATTCAGCATATGCTTGGGTAAATCCAGAATATGTTCTGTGTATTTTCAATGCACATTGTCTGGGTGCTGCATTTGATTCTTTCCCCGTTTATCCACTTCCTTGTTGAATATTCTCAAAATACAAACTTTTTGAGTTTTAAAAAAAAATCTGGACAATGGCCGTGTTGTTGGAAGTTGATGTTTTGTTCAGGTGGAATGTCACAGCAGATTATTTCAGTCCCTGCTAAATATGGATTAAAAGTGGATGGAGGCAATTTTATGTTGGTGCTACTCTCAATTGCAAACCTATCACACCCTGTTCCACCTTGTCCCCTCAAGTACTGCCCTCCTCCATTTCCATTTGATACTCTGCTACAAGTTCCTTAAAGACCCTCAGAAGGCCAATACCATTCACTTCTGTATTTCTCATGCTTCCAAAGGCTGGGCAATTGGGATTTAAAATGCGGTTGAAGGTTCGCCTCTTGGTATTTAATGTGCTGACAGCAGCAGAGCAGGTGTCAAGGGTCCAATGTTAAAGTCACATTAAACAGCCAGGTTTGCCCATCTGAGTACATAGTGTAGCCATCTGAGATGGCCACATGCAAAGGACCATGGGAATTGTGGCCAACCCAGGATTCAGACAGAGACAGAGCTTCTGTGTATTTGCAACCCAGATAGCTAGACCTGATCGAAACCTCCGCTCGTTTGCATTCGAAGGGTCCATTTCCCCAGAACAATAGGACTGCACTCAAGAAACCGATACAGCCACAGACTGATCGGCGCCACTCCCTTTACTCAGAAAGCCCAACTGCCAAGATCAATGACCGCTAAGGACCCACCCAGCTACCAAGGCACCCGCCCCTTTATTGGCCAAAATCGAAGGCAGTGATCGAAGCCTGTCGAATTATTGGGTCCAAAATTAAGGACCGCCCCAAAGAGCGCGAAACCCTAGAGGGATAAAAGAGGACACAGCCATGTGTTCTGTCTCTTTTGGACCCAGCCTGTGCCAGCCTCCTTTGAATCCAGCCTGTGCCAGCCCAACTGCAGCATAACGACCAGACAGCCAAGTTCAAGACCAACGATCGCTACCTGATGGATGAGCCCAGCAGAGACAGAGCCACTTCTTCAAACCAGCCACGTGATCAAGATAAAGGCCTTATCCACTTGCACAGGGCCGGTCGCCTGAAGTTAAGTATAGGTTATTCTAGTTTATAGGTGCAGTTTAACTTGTGGTATATTGTGCTTGCGTGTCGAAGTAACCCTTGTGTGTAAATAAACCATCTTTGACCTTGAACTGACTAACTGGTTGTGTGGTCATTTGACCGATATACGGGAAAGCCTTGCGCTTCAGTAAGAGAAATAGAAACATCCACAGTATTGGCGACGCTGTTGGGACATAACATCATAGCATAAAAAGATCCTCAGTATCATATTGGTGACTCTAAAGAGCAACATTATTATAGTATTCCATTAAATTGGCAACAATAAGCAGGAAATCCAAATCTTGAGAAGATCCTTTCAGGCTTTCACTGCTTGTTATAATTCAGAACACTGGGTGGGATTCTCCCGAATCGCCGCGATGGCCCGACATTGGAGTAAAAAACGGCGCGAACCACTTCGGCGTCGGACCGACCGGAAGTTGCGGAATCCTCCGCACTTCCGGGGGCAGGCTAGGCCGGCGCCGGTGGGGATGGCGCCGTGCCAGCCGGAGCCAAAGGGCCGGCGCGAGTTAGCACATGCGCAGACCGGCCGGCATATTCTAGCGCATGTGCAGAGGGGTGTCTACTCTGTGCCGAACATGGCGAATCCCTACAGGGGCCAGCACGGAAGGTGTGCCCCCACGGCACAGGCCCGCCTGCAGATTGGTGGGCCCCAATCGCGGGCCTGGCCACCGTGGGGGGCCCCCTGGGGCCGGATCCCCCGGTGCCCCCCCCCCCCGAGGACTGCACGGTCCCGCCGTGTGGGACCATGTCTAATCCACGCTGGCAGGACTGGCCAGACATCGATGGCTGCTCGGCCCATCGGGGCCCGGAGAATTGCCTGGCGGGGGGTCGGAGAATCCCGCCCAGTGTTTTTCTTCTCCCAAGTTCCTTGGGTTGAATTCTCCGCCGGCGGGATGCTCCATTCTGTCGGCATCCCGGGGATTCCCGCTGGCGTGGGGCTGCCCCACAATGGGAAACCCCATTGACCAGCCGGCGAAACGGAGAAACTCGATGGCATGCTGAACCAGAAATCTGGCATGGCGGGACAGGAAACCTACCCCTTGTCTTTCCATCTTCTCCCCCCCCCCCCCCCCCCCCCACCTCCTTGCTCTGTTCCCAGCGATTTCCCACATCTGCATGGCCCAGTATCAGAATGGCCAGCACAATTACAGCAACCACAACTGTTCCAATAGGTCTTTTAGGGATATCAGCATCCAATCACTTGAAGAGAAATGTGTTGTGCGTCCAGTCTTAGTTTCACTTTTGCTTTCAGCAGCAGAGCAGACACAGCTCTTAAAGTCTCCAAGCTATCCAACTACCAGGCGTAAGACAGGTGGCAGCATGATGAAGTACAGGAATTACATGGTGTCCAGCCTGAGAGGATGCTACATGGCAATGAGGACACGTGACATTTAGCTCAGAACACAACAAAGTCGCAGCAATGGAGAGTGTCAAAAAATTAGTACGGTGACTGTGAAGAAAGGCTTTGAAGACCCAGCGCCAAGCTAATAATCAAATAAAGAGCTGGTAAGTGGACAGACCCCTCATGGTAAGATTACAACACACTGCCTGCCAGTTCCATGAATGTGATAGCTCATTGAGAGGACCAACACCGGATTAGTTCAGTCAGCATAGGCAAGTGACCAATAGCGAGCGCAGGAGAATCATGTTGTAATTTGCCTTTAAGGGATAGCAGCATGCCATCACAAGAATGGAAGTAGGCCATGATCCAGTCTCATTTTGGCCTGTGAGCAGAACATGGCACACACAACCCTGCTTCAAGTTTTATTACCGTGTATATGTCCTCATGTGCCTAGTCTAAATAAATGTACACACGGTGGCCGATTTCTCTGTTGGCTGACGCTGAAATTGCGACATGTGATTGGATGGAGAATAGGTTCCAACGCCAAAATCATGGCAGTCACTGATTTTACGCCAATTCGCAATTCTCTGTCATCTCGACAGTGGCGTAAATGCAGTATGGAACACATGTAGAGTAAACATGTCATTTGCATGTCATTAGAGGGCCTGACCCAGTATTCTCCTGCACCTCCGTCATTCTCCGCCTCCGATGGGTCGAGGTGCCGACAGCGCAGTTCACTTGTGCTTTTAAAAATCGTAACACCAGCCTCATAGCTGATGAGGGAGAGAGAGAGGAGGTAAGACACTGAGAGGCATAACTGTGGGTTGCCTGCCTGGCATTGGTCGGGCTGGCTGGGATGGAGGCAGTAATGCCAGGGCTGGAGGAAGGGGGTGATGGGGGAATAGGCCGAGTGGCCCGTGTGACCCCCCCCTCCCCCCCCCCCCCCCCACGGGATTGGTGCGGTGTCCAGTGTTGCTCGTTGTGTTCTCTCTTTAATTGGCTCTGTTTATGGTGGTTAATATGGTCGCCTTCCTTAATTCTAAGTACGTTTGCTCAAGAGTCGCCAGGTATCTTTCGATACCGCCACAAGGTTCAAAACCGAATACTGATCAAAGACTTGATACACCAGTTAGTAAGTTCGAAATCAATGCTCATTTATTTGCACACACAGTCAATTATACTCATGCACAAAACACTGCCAACTAAACTATCACTACTACTAAAGCCTATACTTAGTTTCGGGCGCCCACTCAGTCAGAGGAACAATGGCCGTTGTCCGGTTCTGAGGCTGTTGGGGTTGAGCTGGTACGGAATAGTAGCTAGGAGTGTCTATCTCGTAGCGTGCATTGACTTTGGACTTACTTGTTCTGGTGCAGCTGCTAGGCAGGTCTCTCCTCGCTGAGAGCCAAGGCCAAGAGAGTGATTCTTTCTCGGGGGATCCTTCTTATACCCAAAAGGGGCTTCGCGTGCTTTTGGGCGGGCCTTGAACTTGGCCCCAATTAATTGGACCGTATCCTGATCATCGGTATCGATTTCCTCCAATAAAGGAGTGGGTGCCCTGATTGCTGGGTGGGTCCTAGGTGGCTGTTGGCCTGCTTTGTTCTAGTCGCCTCTGGCGCCGGGGTGTCTGCCTCAGTATCGTTTACCTAAATGTTACTCTTTTGTCCCCGGAGATGGCTCATTAGTATGGTAATGGCTTTGCAGTATTGGTCTTGTCTGGGAGCTACAGCTCCAATCAACTGACAAACCTTGCACCTGCTTGCTTTCTCAGCATTGTCCATTTTCCCTGCATTCTTTGCAAAGTTTCCATTTTGTAATCGGGACGTGGCCCGGGTGGCTACACCAGTCACGGGCTGCCATTGCCCCAGCCTGCAAGGCAGTCAGCTTGCTGCACACTCCACTGACCACCCAATTTGGCCCCTGGTTCTGCACAGTGACACTGGCTGTACCAGTGCCCCCATCCCACCCCAGTACTCCACTCCCCGCCATATGCCCTCCACCCGGCTACCAACCGTCGGCGGCCCACCCAGGACAAAGCCCACAGTAGCCCCTACGGGGATGATGGGCGGGAACCGCGGAGCGTACCGCTGGCAAGGGAAGTGCCAGGCGATGCTACCCCTGGCATCAGAGATGGGCGCCAGGACCAGAGGCCTCAACGGTACTGGCCACTGCCGGGGCCAGGGGTGCGGGGATGGGGGTGGGGTGGGGGGAAATGCGGGGGCAGAGCCTGCAGTGCCATCCAGGGCACAATGTTACCCATTGGATCTGGTTGGGCATGGGGTACACACCATGCTAACATGTTGACCTTTCACCCTCTGCAGACAATGGATATTGAAATTCTATTTTTTTTAAAATAATTTTTATTGAAAAATTTTGTATTTATATAACAACAATGAACCGCAATAAAATACCAACAATAACAATAATGATAACAGTCATAAACATTCGCCCATCCTCAATGAACAACAAAACATATTACCAACAACTTAAATTAACACAATATTAAGTTAAATAACCATATAAGGTTGAGCTGGAGGAGTTGGTTAAGGGGATCGGGCAGATGCAGTCAGGGAAGGCACCGGGGCCGGATGGGTTCCCGGTGGAGTTTTATAAAAAGTTTGTGGACCTAGTGGGCCCCTTGCTGGTGCGGACACTTAATGAGGCGTGGGAAGGGGGGACTTTGCCCCTGACGATGTTGCGGGCGCTGATTTCTTTAATCTTAAAGAGGGACAAGGACCCCCAGCAGTGTGGTTCATACAGGCCCATACCTCTCCTTAATGTGGATGCCAAGGTGCTGGCAAAGATCCTGGCCACCAGGATAGAGGACTGTGTGCCAGGGGTTGTACACAAGGACCAGACGGGTTTTGTTAAGGGAAGGCAGCTGAACACGAATGTGCGGAGGTTGTTGAATGTCATCATGATGCCGGCGATTGAGCGGGAGGCTGAGATAGTGGTGGCGCTGGATGCGGAGAAGGCCTTCGATAGAGTGGAGTGGGGGTACTTATGGGAGGTGTTTGGGAGGTTTGGATTTGGTGAAGGGTTTATTAGATGGGTAAGGCTGCTATATGAGGCCCCGATGGCGTGTGTGGCCACGAATGGGAGGAGGTCGGAGTACTTCCGGCTTTACCGAGGGACCAGGCAGGGTTGCCCCCTGTCCCCTTGTTGTTTGCATTGGCAATCGAACCGTTGGCGATGGCGTTGAGGGATTCAGGAAGGTGGAGGGGTTTGGTGCGGGGTGGGGAGGAACATAGGGTGTCGTTGTATGCCGATGACCTGTTACTGTATGTGGCGGTCCCGGTGGTAGGGATGCCGGGGGTGATGGAGCTGCTAGCTGAGTTTGGGACCTTTTCAGGCTATAAACTAAATCTAGGCAAGAGTGAGGTGTTTGTGGTGCACCCTGGGGACCAGGAGGAGGGAATTGGTAGGCTCCCGCTTAGGAGGGCAGGGGAGAGTTTTAGGTACCTGGAGGTGCAGGTGGCCAGGAGCTGGGGGACTCTTCACAAACATAATTTCACCAGGCTTGTGGATCAGATGGAGGAGGAGTTCAAGACGTGGGACATGCTGCCATTGTCGTTGGCAGGGAGGGTACAGTCCGTCAAAATGACGGTGCTTCCGAGGTTCTTGTTCCTCTTTCAGTGCCTGCCCATCTTCATCCCCAGGGTGGCTAGAAGTATCTTGAGCTTTGTGTGGGCACATGGGACTCCGAGAGTGAAGAGGGTTTTCCTGGAGCGAGGGAGGGATAGAGGCGGGCTGGCGCTGCCCAACCTTTTAGGGTACTATTGGGCGGCCAATGTGTCAATGGTGCGTAAATGGGTGATGGGGGGGGGGGGGGGCGGCGTGGAAAGGAATGGAGATGGCATCTTGTAGAGGTACGAGCCTGGGTGCCCTGGTAACGGCGCCGTTGCCGCTCTCCCCTAAGAGGTTTACCACGAGCCCGGTGGTGGCGGCGACCCTAAGAATTTGGGGACAGTGGAGACGGCACAGGGGGGAAACTGGGGGCTCGATGGAGGCTCCACTGGGTGGCAACCATCGGTTCATCCCGGGGAACACTGATGGGGGATTTGGGGGTGGTATAGGGTGGGCGTCAGTAAATTGAGGGACCTGTTTATTGGCGGGAGGTTTGCGGGCCTGGGGGAACTGGAAGATAAATTTGGGCTCCCCCAAGGGAACATGTTCAGATACTTGCAGGTAAAGGCGTTTGCTAGGTGACAGGTGGAGGAATTTCCTTTGCTGCCCTCGCGGGGGGCGATGGACAGAGTGCTTTCGGGGGTGTGGGTCGGAGAGGGGAAGGTGTCGGACATCTATAAGGTAATGCAGGAGGTGGAGGAGTTGTCAGTGGAGGAGCTGAAGGCTAAATGGGAGGGGGCACTAGGGGAGCAGGTAGAGCATGGGACTTGGGCGGATGCCTTGGAGAGAGTCAACTCTTCCTCTTCATGTGCGAGGCTTAGTCTCATCCAATTTAAGGTGCTGCATCAGGCCCATATGTCTGTGACTCGGATGAGTAGGTTCTTTGGGGGTGAGGACAGGTGCACCGGGTGTTCGGGGAGTCCAGCGAATCATGCCCATATGTTCGGGGCATGCCCGGCACTGGAAGAATTCTGGAAGGGGGTGGCGGGGACGGTGTCGAGGGTGGTTGGATCCAGGGTCAAACCAGGTTGGGGACTCGCGATTTTTGGAGTTGCGGTGGAGCCGGGAGTGCAGGAGGCAAAAGAGGCCGGTGTCCTGGCCTTTGCATCCCTAGTAGCCCGGCTGAGGATCTTGATGCAGTGGAAAGATGCGAGGCCCCCAAGTGTGGAGACCTGGATCAGTGACATGGCGGGATGAAATTCAACCAACAACAGTGGCATTCCTGCGAGTCCCCGTAGCCCTGGGGGATGCCCTGTGGCTGTATGAGCTGGAGTTGCTCGAAAAGGAGGAATCTGCAGTAGCAGAGCGTGTCACAGTGGAACAGGAGGCAGAGGTTAGGATGACGAACCAGCTGCCTAACTGGCCAAGGAGGAGGTACAAAGGAGGAGCTGCAAGAGGCCTTGTGTGTCCCGGCAATGCCTGACATTTGAGGGTTTGCCAGACCGGGCATGCTGTCGAAGTCTCCGGCTGAGCATGGATTCAGTGCGAAATATCTGCCAGATCATGGAACACCTGGCACCGTGGGGGTATGGGGGAAGGGCACCTGCTCCCGGTAGCCACCCAGAGGTGGGGGTTGGGGGGGGGGGGGGTCATCGGCGTGGGCCCATCACCCCTCCTCCCTTCGGGTGCCCAATGGCTCCAGACTACTCCATTGGACGGGGATGCAAGCGGAGCTGTCCCTTGAGTCACCCTCGCTGCCTGGCGCTGCCAATCCTGGAGGCCCTCTCTGGTCTCGAACAGGGTCTGCATACTCGTGGTCTTGCAGCACAGGGAGTGGTCCATGTCTGTCTGGGACTGTGCCACATCATCCATTGACTATGGCACCACCTCCAGCCCTAACATCTGGCATATAGAGGTCACAGTCTCCCTGAATAGATGGAGATTCCTTCAACACTGTATCTCTGACATGTTGTGGTAGCTGGATTGCTGTACGTTCTAGCAGCATAACAATGGTGTCTTCTGTGGCCCTGTCCAACTTGAACTGCCTGCTGGCCACACACTCCTATGCCTGCACCTTTCATTTCACAGGTCGCTCCTTTGGACATTGTCCGTGGTCACCTGCCATCCTGTCCCCTCTGCCTCTCTCTTCCTCCTCAGGAAAACGCCAACAATCCCCGTTACCAGAAAAACAGAAAGCTGTCTGGTGACCAGAGGGCTCCACAATATATAAATCCCCCAGGAGGCTTGGAGACACCAATGAGTCCTGAAAATAAGTCTAACAATGCAAAGACTGAAGCTAAAAACAGATAAAGCTGTCAAGTTTAATTAAGCAACCAGCAGCAATCTGTCTCCTCATCTCCACATTACTCAGAATGGCAATGCTCCTATTATCACACACTTAGGCGGCATCGCGGAAGTAACGGATAGTCTGCCTTTCCATTTTGCCTGTGCGACAAGACCAAATAGGCTTTTTAATGCCTTTAATTGGCCCTTTAATTGTTGGCGGGCATGGCTCCAATTTGCATACGTGCCCGGCGACCTCAATATTGCATGCACGTGTGATGACATCAGAATGCACGCTCAACCTTGCAACGTGAAATTCAGGTCACATGTATTCAAATGAAATTCCATTGATTGCTATTTTAATGGAGACATTAATAAGTTTATGGAACCTGCACACAAACAAATTGCGTATGACTGCTTGGGTACATAGAAATATCACACAGTGCAGCTTTGACCTTCCAGGCCTATTTGTTTTGAGACTGCTCAGCCTGTGTTTTAGGCTACGTTGTTTCCCAAGTCTACCCTTAGCAATGCTTATGTTTAAAAAAAATCAACACAATGATTTCAGCAGTTTAACTAATTCCAATGGAAATCAGAATGGAGCCAGTTCCTTTTTCCAGCTGATCCCTCAGATTTACATGCACAAGTTGAAATTAGCTATCACCCTCTTTGTCAGATATGTGGCAAATTCAAAGCACTGTGTTTGTCGCCGCAAATTATGCATGTGTTGATGGCAGCTAAGAGCTATGTTGTCAAACCAACAGCATCCACATTGTAGGTTTTTATCCCCTCCAGAGTACGCAGTTTTTGGTAATGAATGAAGCTTCCAGAAAATTATAGAATGTAAATCTTCGTTTGCTTGAGTAATAGGGGCACCATATTTTAACAATCCTCCAACAGAATGACTTGTACAGAGGCAGGTTCCTTTGTGGGCCAATGTGATTTCAGGCAAATTAAATAAGGGTGAGACCAGTCGGGTTTTGAATGTTAACCTGGGCGGAGAGTCTCATCCTTGAATCCGACGGCAGCTGGAGCCTCTTGTCACTTTGTTGTCTGTTCTGCGTTTTTGACCCCTTGGTGACATTCTACCCTATCGCCTTACAAATGAAAGATGTTATTTGCTGCTCTCCAGGGCAACAAGCTGCCTCGTCATTAGAAACTGCAAGCAGCGGGCCAAATTCTACAGGCACAGTCCCCAACCCAAGTTAGGGCAAATCGAAAATTGATCCCATAATGTCAAAATTTGCTGATCCCGTTGTAATTTCTCCAGTCAGATTCATTTTAATGTTTTGGCCAAACCCCAAGTGTCAATGCCCCTGATTGTTGGAAGTGGCCGAGGTAAGATGGGAGTACAGCATTTCTGCTGTAGCATTAGAGCTCAAAGGGGAAAGCATTATCAGATTCAATCTTGGAGCGCAAGAGAAACTTGACTTTCAAGTGACGTTCGTCAAATTGACAAAGAGCGGATGGTCCTTGTTATAACCCAACGGGGTGGGGATAATTAACTACCCCGTGGATCTTGCAGAATATGAGCTCTCCTGATAAGGGGGCGGGGAGGGGCATTAATAATCTCTTGTTATGTACAAATCGGTCAAGGGCAAGGCGGCAGTTTGGGGAGAGGCCCCTTGATGGGAGAAGGCTGCCTTCGGGCATTCACGTCCATCCCTTGTATCTCCTGCACCCCTCGCTCTGTGCTTTCCCGGGACAGTGTAATTTGGATGGCCCGTTTGAAGTTTAGGGAAGCTTACGGGCAGGCATTCATTCACAAAGCTCGACATGAGCCACGCCTATTTGCAGATCGAGTTGGATCCTGCCTCCTGCAAAGGGGCTGGTTTAGCACACTGGGCTAAATAGCTGGCTTTTAATGCAGACCAGCAGCACGGTTCAATTCGCGTATCAGCCTCCCCGAACAGGTGCTGGAATGTGGCGACTAGGGGCTTTTCACAGCAACTTCATTTGAAGCCTACTTGTGACAATAACCGATTTTCATTTAATTTAATTTCAATATGTCACCATCATTACGCACAGTGAGAGTTCTTCATGTTTTTGAAGGCACACAGGGTGCAGCATATTCTCCGGCATTATCCTCTGCCAGACAGGGTCAGTTTCTTACCAGGTGCAAGCCAATGGTCATATAATGTGAAAGCACCTTGACCACCTTCGGTTCAGGCGACCACTTCTTCGAAAACGTCCCCGGGACTGTAAAGTTCTCATCCAGCAACCTCTGATGACCCAGCTACCTGCGACGGAACCCTAAGGGGGTCAGGGCGCAAGATGTCTGAGCTCATGGACAGGGATTCTGAAATGTTAACTCAAGCATTGGAAGTCTCCGGTGCGGAGCGCACAGTAAAGCCGCCACAAATGGAGCTGCCAACGGGTCGTTCCAAGCGGAAGCATCATTCACCTTCCAGGTTTGCGCCCTCTGACATGGCATCTCTGGTGTGTGATGCCCAACCAAATGTAAAGAGAGTCCAGTGCCCTCCTTGCCCACGAGATCGGGGGATTCTTCGGACTTTGGGGGAGAGGGATGTGATAATCTGCACGGAACTTACCAGTGGTGGCGTTCCCAGGTATCTGTTCCTCTATACTCCAGATGGTAGTGGGTTTGGAAGGTGCTGTCTAAGGTACCTAGGTGAGTTACTGCAGTGCCTCTTGTAGGTGGTACAGACGGCTGCCACTGTCGTCCATGATTGAGGGATTGAATGTTTGTGGAAGAGGGGGCAATCAAGCAGGCTGCTTTGTCCTGGATGGAACAAAAGCAGAAAATACTGGACAATCACAGCAGGTCTGACAGGAACTCGTGGATGGAGTTGAACTTCTTGAGTGTTGGTGGAGCTGCACTCATCCAGGCAAGTGGAGAGAATTTTCATTAAACTCCTGACTTGTGCCTTGTAGGTGATGAAGTGTTGGCTAGTGTAGACCTGAGAGATGAACAAACACTTCCAACACTGATGAAGGTTCAACTCAATTTTATTCACTACTTCTAACTAACTAACACACGATGACTGTGGGTCTAATTGATGCTAACTTGAACTAGAGACCTAAGCCTTGTCCAAACCAGTTGATTCTCTCAGCACGTGGTGTGAGTCTGTGCTGGGCTGAATGAGTTCTTGTTACACTGAGAGGCAGCACCCAGAATGAGCGGGAACCGTGGTGCCCTCTGCCTTTATAGTGTGTATATTCTAACTGGTGATTGGCTGCGGTGGTTGTACATGTTGATTGGTCCCTGTGTGTGTCCATCAGTGTGTGTCTGCACCATGATATACTGGTGTATATTATGACATCCCCCTTTTATAAAAAAATATTGATATGGGCATGTGATAATAAATAGTGTGGGTGTGTGGAGAATGTACCAATCTACGTGTGAGGTGCGAAGACATATGTACAAAGCTATATACAGGGAACAAGACTATTTACAGAGGAAGGTGCCTGGTGCAGATGACTACCATGAACTGGAACAACAACAAATCTATTTACAAATCACTGGAGAACGAATGCAACAAGGAAGGATATATTAAAAAAACATTTCAGAAAGTCCACATGTGCACAGAGTTTATAAGTTCAGTCTCTGAGATGGGCGACGAACTCTGGTTCACTTCCTCAAGGGTGGGGCAATGGCTGGCGCACCAGGAGCCGGGAGGGCAGAGTGACCGGAAGCGCCACACAGTCCACGTCAGGATCAGTAGGAGAGCTTGTCGGAGGATCCCATGACGACTCTGGAACAAGGCGAAGAGCACGCCGGTTGCAGCGCTGAATGGATCCATCCGGTAAGTGGACCAGGAAGGAGCGGGGGTGCCACCTGCCTTAGAACAACAGCAGGCGCAGACCAGCCACCAACAGGGAGGTGGATGCAAACCTTGTCGTGTGGATGGATGTCGGGAAGGTCAGCAGCCCGTGAGTCGTAGGATGTTTTCTGCTGCAGTTGAGACATGTGTATGCGGTGGAGCACGGGGACATAATCGAGGTTGGGAGAGAGAATCGATGGCACCGTTGTCCTGAGGGTGGGGTTCATTAGTAGCTGAGCAGGCGACTGGCCGGTGTAGAGCGGGTCGGAGCGATAGGCTAGCAGAGCAAGATGGAAAACTGAGTTGGCGTCGGCGGCCTTGCTGAGTAGCCGCTTAACTATGTGGACCCCCTTTTCCACCTTCCCATTGGATTGGGGGTACAGGGGACTGGACGTGACGTGCTCAAAGTTGTAGCGACGGGTGAAGCCGGCCCATTCCTGGCTCGCGAAACAGGGGCCATTGCCTGACATGACCGTCAGCGGAATGCCATGGTGGGCAAACGTCTCCTTACACGCCCTGATCACAGCCGAGGATGTGAGATCGTGCAGCCTGATGACCTTCGGGTAACTGGAGAAGTAGTCGATGATGATGACATAGTCCCTGCCCAATGCATGGAACAAGTCGATGCCCACTTTGGTCCAAGGCGATGTGACGAGCTCGTGGGGCATCAGGGTCTCCCGTGGTTGGGTGGGCTGAAAACACTGGCAGGTAGAGCAGTTGAATACCACATTGGCGATGTCATCGTTAATGCCCGGCCAGTAGACGGATTCTCTGGCCCTGCGGTGGCATTTCTCGATTCCTAAATGGCTGGCGCATGCTTTGTGGGACGACGATGCGATCCAATTTCAGGAGCACCCCGTCGACAACCGCCAGGTCATCGCGGACGTTGTAAAATTGCGGGCATTGGCCCTTGAGCCACCCGTCTGACATTAGACGCATCACCCGCTGCAGAAGTGGATCAGCCGCTGTCTCGCGGCGAATTTGCATGAGTCGTGCATCCGAAGCTGGCAAATTGTAGGCTGCAAGCTGAACTTGAGCATCTATTTGGCAGACGAAGCCGTCGTGATCACACAGAGTTGCGATCGACCTTGAGAGGGCATCGGCAATGGCAAGGTCCTTGCCAGGGGTATAGACCAGTTGAAAGTCATACCTGCGCAACATGAGTAGGATACACTGGAGGCGAGGCATCATATCATTGAAGTCCTTTTTGATAATATTTGCAAGCGGGCGGTGGTCGGTTTCAACCATGAACTGCGGAAGTCCGTAGACGTAGTCGTGGAACTTCACGACTCCAGTGAGAAGGCCGAGACACTCTTTCTCAATTTGCGCATAACACTGTTCTGTGGGGGTCATCGCCCACGACGTATACGCAACGGGGGCCCATGGCGAGGCCTCGTCTCGTTGCAGGAGCACGGCACCAATCCCCGACTGACTGGCATCAGTAGAGATTTTGGTCTCTGGTTGGGTCGAAAAAGGCCAACACTGGGGCCGTGGAAAGCTTGGCCTTCAGCTCCTGCCATTCACGCTCATGAGCGGGGAGCCATCAGAAATCTGTGGTTTTGCGAATCAGGTCTCTTAGGGCCGTGGTGTGTGAGGCGAGATTTGGGATGAACTTCCCGAGGAAACTCACCATGCCCAGGAACCGGAGGACCGCTTTCTTGTCCTCGGGCGTCTTCATGGGCGTGTTTGCTGCAATCTTGTCCTCGTCCGGACGCACCTCCTGGTGGGAGATGTGATCCCCAGAAACTTGATACTTGACTGGCCGAAGGAGCATTTGGCCCTATTGAGGCGGAGGCCGTGTTCGTGGATGCGCCTGAAAACGCACTTAAGGCGGGCAATGTGTTCCTGCGGGGTGGTTGACCAGATAATAATGTCGTCGACATATACCCGGACGCCATCGATCCCCTCCATCATCTGCTCCATGATCCAGTGGAAAACTTCGGACGCAGAGATGATGTCGAATGGCATCCGGTTGTAGCAGAACCTGCCAAAGGGTGTGTTGAACGTACACAGCTTCCTGCTTGACTCATCTAGTTGGATCTGCCAGAAACCCTTCAAGGCATCCAGTTTTGAGCAGAGTTTGGCGTGGGCAATCTCGGACGTGAGCTCCTTACGTTTTGGAATCGGGTAGTGCTTCCGCATGATATTCTGATTCAGATCTTTAGAATCAATACAGATCCGCAGCTCGCCGGACGGCTTCTTGATGCAGACCATGGAGCTCACCCATTCTGTGGGTTCCGTGACCCTGGAAATGACTCCTTGGTCCTGGAGGTCCTGGAGCTGCTGCTTGAGGTGGTCCTTGAGGGGCACCGGGACTCTGCGAGGTGCCTGAGCGACAGGCGTGGCATTGGGCTTGAGCAAGATTTTTTACGTGTACGGGAGCGTGCCAATGCCTTCAAAGACATCATGGAATTGCTGGATGATGGAGTCGAGTTGCTCCCTAAAGTCTGTGTCAGAGGATGCAGACACATCGCTTGAAGAGAGAGAATGTACTCTCTGCACTAAGTGGAGCAGCTTGCATGCCTGCGCACCAAGCAAGGAGGCTTCTGAGGCAGCAACAATCTCAAACGGGAGAATGACTGTGTGAGCACGATGTGTCACCTCAAGGCGGCAGGAGCCGCTGGCGGCGATGGCATTGCCATTGTAGTCCAGCAATTTACATGCAGATGGCAGGACAGCAGGCTGTACGCAGAGCTTGCGAAAATCAGACGACGCGACGAGATTGGCAGAAGCGCCAGTGTCCAGGCTGAACCTGACAGGGGACCGGTTGACCGTAAGGGTGGCACAACACTCATCATCCTGGTCGACGCTGTGGACGTGGACGGGTTTGGTGCCACGCTTGGGAGACACCCTGGGCGAAATTCTCCGCGGACCGACGTGACGCCCATTTCCGGCGGGAAAAAGCGGTGTGCATGACTCCGGCGTCCGGGCCTTCTTTTAAGCTGGCAATCTCCGTTCCCGGAAGGGCCAGCAGCTGACTGACGCGATAGGCGTCAGTTTCACCAGCTGCGGAAGTGGTGAGACCCGGCGTTTTTTTGGAGGAGGAGGAGAGAGACAGACCCGGCATTTGGGGGGGGGTTCCGGCATTTGGGGGGGGGGGGTTCCGGCATTTGGGGGGGGGGGTTCCGGCATTGGGGGGGGGTTCCGGCATTTGGGGGGGGTCCGGCATTGGGGGGGGGTCCGGCATTGGGGGGGGGGGGTCCGGCATTGGGGGGGGGTGGGGTGCGGCATTGGGGGGGGGGGGGTCCGGCATTGGGGGGGGGGGTCCGGCATTGGGGGGGGGTCCGGCATTTGGGGGGGGGTTCCGGCATTGGGGGAGGGGGTTGCGGCATCGGGGGGGGGGGGTTGCGGGCAGCGGCGTGCAGAGAGGGGGGGCGACGGATGCCCGGGGCCAACGCACCGTCGCCCCCCCCTCTGTACGCCGCTGCCCCCTACCCCAACCCCCTCCCCTCACCACCCCTACCCCCTTCACCACCCCTACCCCCGTCCAACGCCGCACCCCCCCACCCCCACTAACGGAGGAAGGAAGGGGGGGAGGAGGAAGGAGGGGGGACGGAGGAAGGGGGGGAGGAGGAAGGAAGGGGGGAGGAGGAAGGAAGGGGGGAGGTGGAAGGAGGGGGGGAGGTGGAAGGAGGGGGGGGAGGAGGAAGGGGGGGAGGAGGAAGGAGGGGGGAGGAGGAAGGAGGGGGAGGAGGAAGGAAGGGGGGGAGGAGGAAGGAGGGGGAGGAGGAAGGAGGGGGGAGGAGGAAGGAAGGGGGGAGGAGGGGGGGGGAGGAGGAAGGAAGGGGGGGAGGAGGAGAGAGGGGGGGGTGTGTGGGTACCGGCCTTCAGAGGGAGGGGGACGGGGTGTGGGTTGCGGCGTTGAGGGTGGGGGGTTGCGGCGTTGCGAGAGATGGGGGGCGGCGTTGGAGGGGGGTAGGGTGGTGGGGAGGGGGGTAGGGGCGTTGGAGGGAGGTAGGGGTGGTGAGGGGGGGGTGGTTGGGGTAGGGGGCAGCGGCGTACAGAGGGTGGGGGCGACGGTGCGTTGGCCCAGGGCATCCGTAGCCCCCCCTCTCTGCACGCCGCTGCCCCCCAAACCCCCCCCCCCCGATGCCGCAACCCCCCTCCCCCATGCCCCCCCCCCGGATGCCGCAACCCCCCGGATGCCGCAACCCACCCCCCAATGCCGCAACCCACCCCCGATGCCGCAACCCACCCCCCGATGCCGCAATACACCCCCCCCATGCCCCCCCGATGCCGCAACCCCCCCGATGCCGCAACCCCCCACGATGCCGCAACCCCCCCCCCGATGCCGCAACCCCCCCCGATGCAGCAACCCCCCCCCCCAGATGCCGCAACCCCCCCCGATGCCGCAACCCCCCCCCCCGATTGCAGCAAACCCCCCCCCCGATGCCGCAACCCCGTGACCCGTGGCCACGTCAGCGGGACTTCGGCCCATCCGGGCCGGAGATTTGTGGGCACTAAAAAAAAAATGAAATCCCTCCGGCGCCAGCTGTTTTCAGAGACTGCCGGCGGGATTTGCACAACGCCGGTTTTTGGCCGGTGGGAGATTTAAAAACCCTGCGGGAGCGGAAATAACGCCGCTGCCGGCCGATTCTCCGACCCTGCGTGGGGTCGGAGAATCCCGCCCCCTGTTCGTGGTAACGATGCCAATTTGGAACGGACCTTTGGGTCATTGCAGGCACAGTCGGAATCAAGGTCTGGAGTAGGTTCATTGATGGCAGGCTGGATAGCCCTGACGTCTCTGTGGGGTTGGGTGGACCTGCTAAAAACAGTAGGCAGGGAAGATCTGCACATTGCAGCCTAGTGGCCTCATTTGCCACACTGCAGGCAGCGTCGGGACTTCTCAGGACATTGGCGCTTTAAGTGGGCGGAGCCGCAGTTGCCGCACGCTGGAGCGTCGGGACTTTCGTTGTGCCACCGCGCATGCGCGGGGCGATCCAGCGAGGCTCGCACCTGTGCGAAGCGGTCCGTGACATCAGCACCCTCGCTGCGTGTAAGCACAGGACTCCACGAAAAGCGTGCAAAATGGCCGCCATCGTTCAGATCCAGAGCCTGAAAAGATTTAATAATTTGGGCCCGTTCTGCCTCGTAAGGGGCTTGCTGCGCTGTTTCAGCGGCCTGGATGCAGGAGTAGCGCGTGGAGGCATGTTCATGCAGTACACAGGTCACAATGGCCGTGGAGAGAGTGAGCTGCTTTACTTTTAGTAGCTGCTGGCGCAGGGTCTCAGATTGAACACCAAAAACAATCTGGTCATGGAGCATGGAGTCAGAGGTGGACCCGTAGTTTCAGGACTACGGAAGGACGCGAAGGTGGGTAATGAAGGACTGGAAAGGCTCGTCCTTACCCTGAATTCGCTGCTGAAACATATATCTCTCAAAGCTTTCATTGACCTCGACCTCGCAGTGGCTGTTGAACTTTAGAATGACAGTCTTGAACTTTGACTTGTCCTCCCCCTCAGCAAAGGTGAGCGATTTGAAAATGTGCAGAGCGTGGTCCCCAGCTGTGGAGAGGAAGAGAGCAATCTTCTGTGCATCCAAGGCAGTTTCCAGGTCCCTGGCTTCGAGGTACAGCTGGAAGCGCAGTTTGAAAAGTTTCCAGTTCGAGCCCAGATTCCCGGCAATGCGGAGAGGCGGCTGCAAGCGAACGGAGTCCATTCTGTAGGATGGCACGAGACTGGTGGAAGGCAGATCACTGAAGGGTAGGTCTCAGAAGTGCTAGTATCCCTCAACTCCTGGTATCATGAAGTGTTGGCTAGTGTAGACCTGAGAGATGAACAGACACTTCCAACACTTATGAAGGTTCAACTCAATTTTATTAACTAACTTCTAACTAACTAACACACGATGACTGTGGGTCTAATTGATGCTAACTTGAACTAGAGACCTAAGCCTTGTCTGAACCAGTTGATTCTCTCAGCACGTGTTGTGAGTCTGTGCTGGGCTGGGTGAGTTCTTGTTACACTCAGAGGCAGCACCCAGAATGAGCGGGAACCGTGGTGCCCTCTGCCTTTATAGTGTGTGTATTCTAACTGGTGATTGGCTCCGGTGTTTGTACATGTTGATTGGTCCCTGTGTGTGTCCATCAGCGTGTGTCTGCACCATGATATGCTGGTGCATATTATGACAGGTGATGGACAGACTTTGAGATGTTAGATGGTGAGAAACGTGTCACAGGATTCCTAGCCTTTGACCTGCTCTGGTAGCCACAGTATTAATGTGGCGAGTGCAGTTCAGTTTCTGATCAATGCTAACCCCCATGATGTTGATTGTGAGGGATTCAGTGATGGTAATACCATTGAATGTTAAGGGGCGATGGTTAGATTCTCTCTTGTAGGAGATGATCATTCACTGGCACTTGTGTGGCGCGAATGTAATTTGCACTTGTCAGCCCAAGCCTGAATATTGTCCAGGTCTTGCTGCATTTGCACATGGACTGCTTCATTATCTGAGGAGTCGCGAATGGTGCTGAACATTGTGCAGACATCTGCAAACATCCCCACTTCTGACCTTATTGATGGAAGGGAGGTCATTGATGAAGCAGCTGAAGATGGTTGGACCTAAGACATTGACCTGAGGAACTCCTGTAGTGATGTCCTGTAGCTGAGATGATTGACCTCCAATCACCACAACCATCTTCCTTTGTGCCAGGTACAACCCCAACCAATGAAAAGTTTCGCCTTGATTCCCATTGACTCCAGTTTAGCTAGGGCTTCTTGATGCCACACTTGGTCAATTGCTGCCTTGATGTCAAGGGCAGCCACTCTCATCTCACCTCTGGCAGTCAGCTCTTTTGCAAATGTTTCAACCAAGGCTGTAATGAGGTCAACAGCTGAATGACCCTGGCAGAACCCAAATTGAGCGTCCATGAGCAGGTTATTGCTGAGTAAGTGCCGCTTGCAAGCACTGTTGATGAATCCATCCATCACTTTGCTGATGATGGAGAGTAGACTGATTGGGCAGTAATTGGATGGGTTGAAGTTTTTCTGTTTCATGTGGACAGGACACACCTGGACAACTTTCCAAATTTGCAGATAGATGCCAGCTCTACTGGAACAGCTTGGCTAGGGGCGTGGCAGGTTCTGGAGCACAAGTCTTCAGTACTATTGCTGGAAAATTGTCATGGCCCATGGACTTGGAAGGTGCTGTCTAAGGTACCTTGGTGAGTTACTGCAGTGAATCTTGTAGATGATACACATGGCTGTCACTGTTGTCCGTGATCGAGGGATTAAATGTTTGTGGAAGAGGGAGTATCCAATACCTTCAGCTGTTTCTTGATATCACGTGCAGTGAATCGTATTAGCTGAAGACTGACATCTGTGATGCTGGGGACCTCTGGAGGAGACTGAGATGGGTCATTCACTCAGCACTTCTTTCTGAAGATGGTTGGGAATGCCTCAGTCTTGTCTTTTGCACAGATGTGCTGGGCTCCTCCATTACTGAGGATGGAGATATTTGTGGAGCCTCCTCCTGCAGTGAGGTGTTTAATTGTCCACCACCATTCACGGCTGGATGTGACAGGACTGCAGAGCTCAGGGACTGGATTCTCCAAAAATGGGGCTATGTCCCCACGCCAGCGTAGAAACGCTGGCGTTTCACTCTTGAATTTCCTTGAAAAAGTCAAGAGCGATTTTCTTACCTGCAGGGGGTTGGAAGTTCCCCAGAGTGCTTCTCGCAGCTCTAGCTACAGGTCCACGCACTTCCGGTTGGGAGTCCGTGCATGCGCATGACAGACTTTTAATTTCAGACTTTTATTGAATCCAAATTTCACCATCTGCAGTAGCGGGATTTAAAGCTGGGTCCCCATTACTCTGGGTCTCTCGTTTCCTCATGCAGTGAGAATACCACTACGCCACTGCCTCCCCATGAGCTGGGCCATGAGGTTGCAGATTGTGGCTGAGTACAATTCTGATGTTGCTGATGGCTCACTGCGCCTCATGGATGCCCAGTCTTGAGTTGCTAAATCTCTTCAAAGTCTATCCCATTTAGCCTCACAACATCAGTCTTTGTCTCTACAAGGACTGTGCGGTGGTCACTTCTACCAATACTGTCATGGACAGAGGTTTCTGCAGCAGGCAGGTTGGTGAGGATAAGGTCAAGTATGTTTTTCCCCTTTGTCGGTTCTCGCACCACCTGCTGCAGTCCCAGTCTAGCAGCTATATCCTTTAGTACTCAGCCAGCTTAGCCTGGCCTACCGAGCCACTCCTGGTGATGGATATTGAAATCCCCCACCCAGAGTATATTCTGCACCCTTTGCCACCTCAATGCTTCCTCTAAGTCAGGCATTGTCAAATTCGGGGGCGCAGCCCGCAGGTGGGTGTTGGGAGGGTCGCGGAGCCGTCCGTCTGTCGCTCCCGATCGCGCAAATCGGCGCGCAACAGCCACGACAGCCAGCTGTTAAAAACGCCGGCTGCAAGCGGCCTTCAAAATGGGCATGAACATGTAAAAAAAATGGGGCCGCACTGTGCATGCGTGCCAGATAATCGGCGCGTGTGCGCAAAACTATCCACATATGTGCCGATGATCGGGCATGCATGTTCAGCGTGGCCGCTTTTTTTTTAAACAGTCTCAGCTTTTTGCTTTATAAGTTTGGGGGGAGGGTTTATTCATTTATTTTATTCATTTAATTTTTATTTTTTTCAATTATTCTATTCATTTTTTTTTACAAGTTCGGGGGGGGGGGTTTATTGATAAAAGTTTACTGGAAAAAAATGCAGAACTTTGGATAGATGGGGACTCCATACTTTCCGACACTGGAAGGCTTCACCTTCATCCAACAGGTTCCATTGGAGGGGTGTGTACGAGGGCCAAAGGGCCCCAAAACCATTTCCTCCATTTTTGTCAACAGCAAACAAGGTAAGAGAAAATGGTGGGTTACGCAGGTCGGCCGGCATGGGTCGCGAAGATCGGCAGCCGCGTCGTGAAGGTCGGCCGGGTTAGGTCCCGAAAGTTGGCCGGTTGGTAAAAATGGGTCCCCGGAAAAGAAGTTTGAAGAACACTGCTCTAAGTGGTGTTCAACATGGAGGAGTACTGATTCGCCCGCCGATGGTAATCTGCAGGAGGTTTCCATGTTTAACCTGAAGCCGTGAGACTTCATCGGGTCCAGAGTCTATGGTCAGGACTCCCAGAGCAACATCCTCCCAACTGTATACCACTGTGCTGCTGGGCCTGTCCTGACGGTGATACAGGACATATCCAGGAATGGTAGCAGTTGTGTCTGGGACGTTGTCTGTAAGGTATGATTCTCTGAGTATGACTGTGTCAGTCTGTTGCTTGACTTATCTGTGAGACAGCTCTCCCAAGTTTAACACAAGCCCCAGATGTTAGTAAGGAGCACTTTGCAGGATCGATATGACTGGGTTTCTCTGTGTTATTTCCGGTGCCTGGGCCAATGCTGGGTGGCCCATCCGGTTTCGTTCATTTTTTTGTGTTTCTGTAGCTGCTGAATACAACTGAGTGGCCATTTCCAAGGGCATTTAAGAATCAGATTTAAAGGACATTAGTGAACCAGATGGGCTTTTAACACAATCGTGGCATGGTCAACATTAAACTTTTAATTCCAGGTGTTAAATTGAGTTTAAAATTGCACCACCTGCTGTGCTGGAATTTGAACCCAAACCATTACCCTGGGTCTTTGGATTACTAGCCCAGTGACAATGCCACTACGCCACCGCCTCCCCATGCACACCTCACTCTGGGGAGCTGTCTTTAATCACCTCTGAACCCAAATCCAAAATTCTTCCACAATACCTAAACAAACCTAATTCAGTGGGTAGTTATGTGCCTACAGTGGATGTATGTCTAACTTAAAAGTTCTTCGAAAATTATCTTCATTGGAAATGAAAAATATATATCTGCATTTGTTTATTTGTGCTGGAACGAGTTGATTTGCGTTATTTTGTTTCAATGAAAAATAGTCTCGATGTTAGTTTAACAAAGTACTCATGCATCATGTTTTATATCGGTTTGACATAGATAAGGGGCTGGTTTAGCACAGGGCTAAATCGCTGGCTTCGAAAGCAGACCAAGGCAGGCCAGCAGCACGGTTCAATTCCTGTACCAGCCTCCCCGAACAGGTGCCGGAATGTGGCGACTGGGGGCTTTTCACAGTAACTTCATTTGAAGCCTACTTGTGACAGTAAGCAATTTTAATTTTATAAACGCTGATTAAGAAAATGTCAGAGGGGAGAGTATCAATGGAAGATAAAAATGAAGAAAATAATTCAAACCCATGATTTTTCCTTCCAGTAGCATTAACAAAATTGGCTGAAAGTTGAACAGTTACTCATGCCTGGCATTGTGAAATTCACATACAACTTTTGCGGATATTAGCAGTGATCTGGGGGAAGTTTTGCGCCATTTGCAGGGAGCTAGTAACTAAGACTATGATGTGTCATTCCTTTTATTCATTCATGGGATGTGGGTGTCACTGGCTAGGCCAATATTTACTGCCCATCTCTAATTGCCCTTGAGAAGGTGGTAGTGAGCTGCCTTCTTGAACCGCTGCAGTCCATGTGGTGTAGTTACACCCACAGTGCTGTTAGGGAGGGAAGCCCAGGATTTTGACCCAGTGCCAGTGATGGGAAAACGCTGATGAAGAAGCAATTGATTGTCTGGGGCCATGGATAGGTACAGTCTGGATGACGTAACTTGCCCAGATACTTATCATACACGTCTGCAGCGATCTTTGTTTCACTGTTTGTAAATGTTGCGCTGATAAAGTTGAGGGACATTAGTACTGTTCATTCTGATCAGCTAGCTGTCACCTTCAAGCACTTCCAAATCAGCTTTGACTGAGTAAAGAAAGGCTCATTTACCTCCGTGATCCATCTCAGAACTAATTCAACTAACTGTCCACGCTGCACCATTGTGACATGTTTCATTTTCTTGCAACAGGCATGTTGTAGCCTCAGGTTGTGAAGTTAATGCCAATTAGTGGCTAATTAGGGCGGTTTTGTACTATGAACCCATTCCCATTAAGAACTGATTTGAACCAGCCTTCGGAGCAGCTGCTTTTGCACATGTGTGTGGACACACGTGTTTTTGCTTTTTGTACCATGTATATCTGCAGTAAAAATTTTATTTCCGCTGGGTTTTTATTTGATGGCAGTACCAGTTCAGATCTGTTATATTTATTGGTTCTCACTTGATCAGGATATTAATAAGCTGGATGACCTGGGTGACAGACAGGCCGCCTGTATTCACCAGCTCTGCATCACAATAACTCCTCTGCTCCTCATTAGGCTCTCAGGATATTAATACTAAGAATCGGCTTGCAGACAGAACAGATTGGGGAACAGATTGCTTGGACGAATTATTTGCGCTTTTGTTTTGGATTGTAAGAAGTAATGAGTGAACATAAATTTGTTCCCTCCTTTGGTTTTTCTTTTATGTTAACCCATTCCCTTCGAAATGCTTCATTTAACAATGACAGAAAGGCACGTGCAGCATTTAACGGTTAGAAGCAGTCAATCAATTTACATCTGGTGTTGCGTACCTTGTCTTGGGGCCAACTGCTATCGCCTGTGTTGATGAACACAATGGAGTGGGTATATTGTACACCCACCAGAGCACACCACTTGACATATGAGATTAGGAACTGGTGATTATTTGTCCACTATACTCTGAATGGATTAGAACAGCATGGATAATGTACATGATACCATTCCACATAATGTACACTAAAGTGGCCCACTGACTAATGCTGATAAGTGTGTGATAACAGAAAGGTAATGATTGCTCCCCATGGTGATCAGGCATTTCAATGTCATTTGCACTGATTGGGTTAAAATTTGACAGAACAATAAAAGTAAAAAAGAATATGGCATTTGAAGATATCTTCATTGAGTTCGACCCCTTGTAGATCTTGGGCAGTGCACCCACATGCTCAGGGCTTGACTTCTGCCACTGACCTCCAAGACTATGTGCTCCCACCTCCTTTGCACAGAGCATCTGGAGGGTCTTCTTCATCCCTATGGATACAGCACAACTCTCCTGCTTTACCAAAACTTCCAGTGCGCATTCTGCAATCCTTGAAGCCTACTCACTCTCCTGTTTCACCCTTTACATTATCTTCAAACGTGACTCTCAGCTTCTTCCCCAGAATGAAGCTCCCCCCCACCGACACCTTAAGGAGGCAGAGATTAATTTTAAGCAGTGCAGGCTAACTTTAAGTGGTACTAGCCACTCAGGATATTAGCCCTCTGTGGATGTATCTAGTCAATGAACAGCAAAGTTAGCATGCTACCTACATAGTGACAAATGGACATTGATTAATAGTATATCATAATCCCCGAACCATTTTTGAGGTTATCCAACTCCAGTAGCAATAGGCCGTAACTGCCTCGGAGTGGTAATCAGCGTTGGATTGCCACTCCGGATCCACTTACCTAGACAGTTTAGGGGGATCAAGTTGGCGGTGGGGGGGGGGGGGGGGGTCCAGACAATTTAAGGAGATCAGACCAGGGTACATCCAGCCAGTTCAGTGGGGTGTTTGGGTGGGGGGCGCGGTCAGACTGAGATGGAAAACAGGTCAGGTCAGAGTTGGACCCGGAGGTTGGTGGGGTGGGGATGAGGGGGAGTTCCATGCGGATGAGATTTTGGAGAAATCTCATGGGGTGCCAGGGTAGGTGGAGATTAATGTGGGGGTGTTATTAGTGGGGAGTCCTCTGGGGGGGTTTCGGGTTGTGGGGGGCTGTCCTGTACAGGGATCAGTTTTGGTTTTTAAAATAGTCACCCAAAACTTAGAAGAAGTTTTAATTCCCGTAACCTTTTCAGAGTAACTATTAATGTAACCCTGGTGGGGACTTCCCATGGTGGTATGTAGGGAGAAGATGTGCACGAGGTGGCTCCCACTAGGGTTTTGTACTTTTAGTCCTTTTCGCCCAGTTGCTGGGGGTATTTTTGTTTAAAATCAATGGTATAAGGTTCCCGCATAAGGGAAATGCCCAGAAGGACCAGGGCAAAATAACTTGAAGGCATCAATGGGATCGGAGTCTTCTAGGAGCTCTTTGGTGGAGAAAATGGCGGAGGCAGTTTCTGAGACTCCAGCCACTCCGCTAACAGCCGAGATGCTCACCGGCATCTTGACAGCGGAATTCAAGAAGCAATGGTGGGTTGTGTCGGAGGACTTCCGTAAGGTGATAGAAGATGGCCTGGTTCTCATTCGCTCGCTGTTGAAGAAAACCAACAAAAGGATAAAAGTGCATTGTGCTGCGACACAGGACATGGAGGTGACTCTCTCTCTTGAGACTTGGCGACGAGATTGTTTCTCTGGAAGCGAAGGTGTTGCTGATGGCCACTGTGAATAAAGTACTGAAGGCCAAAGTGGATGATTTGGGGAATTGTCCCAGGAGCAAATATTCGAAAATTGTAGTTGCCAGAGGGAATGGAAGGCTCAACTCCCACAGGACACTTTTTGAAGTTGTTTGGGAAGATGGTGGGGGAGGGTCAATTTACATCACCACCCGAGCTGGATCGAACTCACCGACAATCTAACAGAAGCCCACCCCAACAAACCACCACGAGTGGTTATTATGAGGTTTCACAGCTTCCAGGAATAGGAATGAGTCTTGAAATGGGCTGAGGAATATCGCGACTATGAATGGGAAGGCCACACCATCAGCCTTTATCAAGACGGCACAGAGCTAGCAAGAGAGCGGGTAGCGTTTAACAAAGCTAAAGCCATCCTGTATGCTGCCTATGAGGGGCATAGAAAGAGTGGATAGTCAGAGGCTTTTACCCAGGGTAGAGGGGTCAATTACTAGTGAACATAGGTTTACGGTGCGAGGGGCAAGGTTTAGAGGAGATGTACGAGGCAGGTATTTTACACAGAGTGTAGTGGGTGCCTGGAACCCGCTGCCAGAGGAGGTGGTGGAAGCAGGAATGATAGCGACGTTTAAGGGGCGTCTTGACAGATACATGAATAGGATCGGAATAGAGGGATATGGACCCTGGAAGTGTAGAAGATTTTAGTTTAGATGGGCAGTATGGTCGGCGCAGGCTTGCTGGTGGGTTTGGTGGCCGCCTTGGCCTTAGTAATTGTTGGATGACTGTTCTTGATGGAAATGGCTGACTCCAGATCGAAGTGGAGGGGGCGGTGGGAGTCCCCAATCGATTGGTCACCTGGAATGTAAGGAGGTTGAACGGCCCATTGAAAAGGTCCAGAGTAATCGATCTCCTTAAAAGTTTGAATGCTGATGTGGTGTTTCTGCAGGAGACTCATTTGCAGGTGAAGGATCAGGAAAGGTTACAGAAGGGGTGGAGGGTTGGGTGGGACAAGTTTTGCACTTGGGCTTTGATGATAGGACCCGGGGGGGAGGGGGAGGCAACTTTGATCAATAAAAGGGTTAAATTTCCAACTGCTAAGATCTTTACTGATCCTAATGATAGATATGTGATTGTTACTGGGGCCTTGGCGACACCTCGGTGGTCCTGATTAATGTCCATGCCCAAATTGGGATGATATGTATGTATTTTAGCAACAAATTGTTAGCCTCCATTCCTGATTTGCACTTGCATCAGCTAATCTTGGGGGGTGGGGGTGTGATTTAACCTGTGTTCTAGATCTTAGGATAGATTGATCCTGGCCAAATCTCTGACTCCATCAAGTGTTGCAAAGGTGTTGTTGGCTTTCATGGAGCAGATGTGGGGGAAGGATGCAGGCCGTTTTGTGCACCCGAAGGCTTTTCTTTTTTCTTCCATGTCCATCACGTATGGACTTTCTTGTGGTGGGTAGGTCTCTCCACCCTTGGGTGAAGAGGGCTGCGTATTCGGTGACTGTGATTTCAGACCATGCCAGCACACAGTTTTTGGATTTGATGCTCGAGTCAGGTCCCTCACAACGCCCGCCATGGAGATTGGATGCAGCGTTGTTGGAGGGCAAAAGATTTTGAGAATGTATGTCCTCCGCCATTTGAGAATATATTAAATTTATAGAAGTGAATCTATCTCACATTCTAATTTGTGGGAAGCCCTGAAGTTGGTCATCAGGGGGTGGGGAGATAATTTCCTACAAAGCACACATGGCGAGAACTGCGAGCGTGGGGCGGCAGAGGCTGGTGGACTCCATCCTTGAGGTAGACCATCAGCACTCACTTGTCCCTATCCAGAGTTGCTTGCGAGTAGGAGAAAGTTGCAGACACAATTTGAATTTCTATCAACAGGTAAGGCGGTGAGCCAACTGTGATGTTCAAGGGTGGCATTTTATGAACACAGGGAGAAGGCCAGTTGCCTGTTAACTCATCTGCTGAGATGGCAGGCTGCACCATAGGGTGCCAATCTTTGTGTCATCCGCAAAATTTAAAGTACTGTGGTGAATCAGAATAGCATAATTCAAACTGTTATCACACATGTTGTACCATGCCTCTGTAAGCTCGGCACACGAGCAGTTGCGCGGCTCTGCCCCTAGTGGGAGGTGTACTGGGAATGTACGGAAGTTTGTACTGGGCTCCACCCTTGGCTCCGCCCATGACTCCTCCCCCCCACTGGTTGTATAAAGCTTGGCAGTCGGAGCCTGCCTGCCAGTTCATCTAGAGTTCATCTCGTCACAGGCAGGCTCTGTTGTAAGACGATTAAAACCACTGTTCGCTTCTAACCATGTGTCGCGTGAATTGATGGTCTCATCAAGTACCCAATTCTTTTTTTTTCAATTCAGGGGCAATATAGTGCCCTCTTTTATTTAGGCAGGTAAGACCCCAAGGATCCGAAGGGTATTCCGCCAGAGAAATAGATAGCCAGTCGGTTTAGTTTTACCTAAATTTAGTTTTACCCAATTCGTCATTTCATTATTGGACAGCCAACATTTGGAAAGTATTGGTGTAGTTTAGCGATTCCAATTTCATATGGGGACAAATGGAGGTGACTTCTTGTAGAAGCTCTAGTTTGGGGGTTTTAGTAATTGCCTTGCTTCCATTCTCTCCTGCAAGATTTTCTTCGAATCTGGTGGTGGTGTCCACCCTGGGAATCTGGAAACAGTTCAGACAGCATTTTAAATTTAGTTCCATGCCGTTGTTGGTCCCTATCTCTAGTAAACATCTCTTTATGCCAGTGGGCTTAGACCTGACATTTAGGTCGGGGGGGGGGGGGGTGGTTGGAGAGATTTGGGGACCTGTTCATGGAGGGAAGATTTGCCAAGTTTGGGGAGCTGTCAAAAAAAATTCAACTCCCTGGGATTAATCTGTTTAGATATTTCCAGATTCTCGATTTTTTGTGTAATGCTTTTCATTCTTCTCCGTTGGCACCACCGTCCTCCCTGTTGAAGAGGATTTTATCTTTGGAAGGGTTTGGTGGGGGAAGTATTTTGGGTAGTTATGGCCAGTTCCTATCAGCAGAGTTGGCTCCTTTGAAAGAGGGGAAGATGAAATGGCTGAGGAGGAGTGGAGCAAGGCTCTTCGTAGGGTCAACTCCATGTCCTCCTGTGCTTGGCTTAGTTTGATCCATTTCAAGGTGCTGCACAGGGCTCATTTGACCAAGGCGAGGCTGGGTGGGTTTTATTTCGGGGGCTGGGGGGAAGGACAGGTGTGAGTGTTGTTCTCAGGGCCTGCTAACGATACCCATATGTCCTGGTCCTGTCCCAAGTTATTACGTTTTTGGATCTCCATCTTCACTCACCATGTCAAGGATTCTTAATGTCAAACTGGAGTCATGTCCACTGGTAGTCATTTTCAGGCCATAGGACTCGTCGGTGCTGCAGATCGGGGTGAAGATGAAGGTCTTTGCCTTTGCCTCATTAATAGCCTGGAGGCAAGTTCTTCTTGGCTGGAGGTCTCCTACTCTGCCCGGTGTCTCAGCTTGGTTGGGTGACCTCATGGAGTTCCTACATTTGGAGAAGACAAATACACCATCAGGGGATCAGGAGAAGTGTTCTAGAATAAGGTGGCACCGATTCATTTCCTTTTTCAAAGAGTTAGTCAGCGTCAGTTGTTCAGGGGGGTTTTAGTTTAATGCCAGGGTGTTGTTCTTGATTGGATGTTCTTGATTGATGATTGTGTTCTTTTTACATTGTAACTTGAAGCATTTGTTTTGTATTATTATGTTATTTTGCTTACAATGAAAAGTTTGCAATAAAAATATATTTTTAAAGATGTAACCCGGGCGGAACCATGTGAAGTTAGTGATTTAAATCACATTTTCAGATTGTTGAGAGGAAGTTCCAGCGGTTCTCTTCGTACTTCTGCGCATTTAGCATGCAAATGCTTATCTGGAAGTTCTGAGAGAAATTTCCCAGTGCATCTTTGGGATATCCCCCAAATCAGACACTAGGGAGCCAAGAAGTTACATTGAATATAAGGGCAGGGTGGTTATGATAGGGCTATATAAAACACTTGTTAGGCCACAGCTAGTTTTGTGTGCTGTTCTGGTCACCACACTACAGGACGGATGTGATTGCATTAGAAAGGGTGCAGAGGAGGTTTACCAGGATGTTTCAGCGATGAAGAGAGGCTGGATAGGCTGGGGTTGTTTTCCTTAGAAGAGAGAAGGATGAGCGAGGAACCGATTGAGGGATACAAAACTATTCATGGCATAGATAGGGTAGATGGGAAGGAGGTTTTCTGTTTAGAAAAGGGGTCAATCATCAGGCAGACATAGGTTTAAGGGAAGGGGCATGAGATTTAGAGAGGATTTGAGGAAAAGCTTTTTTACCCAGTGGTTGGTGAGAATTTGGAACTCACTTCCTGAAAGGGTGGTCGAGACAGAAGCCCTCACAACCTTTAAGAAGCATTTAGATGAACACATGAAATGCCATAGCATACAGGGCTATGAGCCAAGTGCTGAAAAATGGGATGAGAGTAGATATGTGCTTGATGGCTGGCGAAGACACACTGGGCCGAAGGGCCTCTTTCTGCATTGTTAAACTCTACAAATCTATCTATGTTTCACAAAAACAGCATTTGGTTTGTGAAAAGGTGCATTCCTTTCCATTTCTTCATTCACTTGAAGTGATTGACAGATGCTGGGATGGTTCTTTTGAACTTACCACAGGGTCTTCACTTTTAGAAATCAAATCTCCTAGACATATAGATTCATCCAGCTGCTCTATTTTTATGGTAATCTGAGGGTTTTCCAGTCTACTGGACACATTTAAGACTTTTGTCTAATTGCATTGATATTTAAGCAAATCTGTTTGCTTGCTTCATAGATTGTACTTGCACCAGAAGGTCATCTGTACTTTCAGCAATAACATTAACATTAATATTCTTCGGTCGCATACAGAATGGCTTTTTAAAATGTTACCCCTATGTTTATGTCATTTAACAAGATCTTGATAAAATATTGCAGAGTATTGGAGCCAGTGTATTGTTTTGTCTAATTTTTAAAATCTATTTTAAACCCAACAGCCTGCCATTTATTGGGATGCGGGCAGAAATGCTCTGGAAGTTGCGATTCACTTTCCCCGCAGGCAGCGCACCCCCACCCGCGGGTTGCCCGGTGAGGTGGGGTGGCTTCAAAGGGAAATATCATTGATAAAGCAGCGGGAGTATAGAATTCCGCCGCCAGTGAACGGTGCACTGATGAGAAACACGTTGCTGGGGGGACCGGAGAATCCAGCCTACCGTTGTTGCAAAGGTTTTATTGCATAAACGTTCCATACTTCTTTCACACTTTCTCAAACTGTCTGTTGCCTTCTTACAATCCTGTTTCTTACAATCTGTTTCTATTAAGTCTCTTTAACTCCCCTCTTCACCCTCTACCTCTTACCTTGAAGGTAGCACAGTGGCTAGCAATGTTGCTTCGCAGCGCCAGGGTCCCAGGTTCGATTCCCGACTTGCATCACTGTCTGTGTGGAGTCTGCATGTTCTCCCCGTGTCTGTGTGGGTTTCCTCTGGGTGCTCCAGTTTCCTCCCACAAGTCTTGAAAGACGTGCTGTTAGGTAAATTGGACATTCTGAATTCTCCCTCTGTGTACCTGAACAGGCGCCACAGTGTAGCGACTAGGGGCTTTTCATAGTAACTTAATTGCATGTTAATGTAAGCCTACTTGTGACAATAAAGATTATTATTATTATAAATCTTTGTCACGTGGTTATTGACCCCTCTACGAATGGAAAAAGTACCTTCCTATCCATCCTATCTATGTCCCTCATAATTGTATACACCTCAATAGATCCCCTCTCAACTTTCCCTGCTCCAAGCAAAAGAGCCCCAGCCTATTCAATCTTTCCTCACAGCTCAGACACTCCAGCCCAGGAAGCATCCCAGCAAATCCCCTCTCTAGTGCAATTGCATCCTTCCTCTAATGTTCCTGTTCAGTCCATTCCCCTCATATAAAACATAAATGGCAATAGCTTGTGTTCACATCCTGGACCCTAATAGAAGAAGAGCTCAGAGTATTTAGGAAATATAGAGAGTAGGTAGTGAGTGGGAAATCGGACAGTTAGACAGTGAGGCTTAGGAAGAAAGTGGGAAAATCAAGGCATCTGGAATTGAAGCCTGTGAACTAAGATTTTTCCTTTGCAGTGTACTTGCTGTGAACCTTAGGAAGTAATCGTCAATGGGATTTCACAAAATTCTCGGTCATGCAACTTGCAACACAAGAGAAATCCACAAGACTCTCCAGTAATGCAAATAAATTACAGCCTGCAAATGAACATAAGCATTTCTCTGCAGTATTCAGCTGTGATACCAGTTCTCCACTTCCTATTGCTTGTCGAACACTGGGTTACAGGAGGGACTCACAACAGATGTACCAATTAATATATTTCCTCAGCGTTTGATAATAGGATACAAAGCTCTGTGATGTGAAAGACTTTGATGTTGTCGAAGAAAAAGAAAAGAAGCTTTCTGGCTGCAATCCAACTTTAAGAAACCGTCAGAGCATTGAGAAAATGAAAATGAGTTCTAATGTCGGAAACAGAGCTCAGAAGACAATTACTTTTGTCTGCAGATTTAGAAATGAAAAGGGATTAAAATGAAAGGAGACCGGTAGAGACACTAACACCAACCGACACTTCCCAACATTTATACGCCTAATATGGCTAACCACACTATCAGCTGGCATAAAGAAGGAGCACTCGTATTGTCACGACTTGTCAACTGTTAGCCAGTCTGAAAATCTTTCCCCTGCATTACTATTCTCCACAGAAAAGAGTGAGAAGTTACAAAATTAGCACGTGAAAACCCTTTTTTTAATTCATCCAAGGGATGTGGGTTTCACTGGCTAGGCCAGCATTTATTACTCATTCCTAATTTCCCTTGAGAAGATGGTGGCGAGCTGCCATCTTGAGCCACTGCAGTCCACATCATGTATGTACACCCACAGTGCTGTTAGGGAGGGTATTCCGAGAATTTGACCCAGTGACAGTGACGTGATATATTAGCAGGTCAGGGTGATGAGTGGCTTGGAGGGAAGTTTGCAGGCGGTGGTGTTCCCAGGTATCTGTCCTTCTAGATGGCAGGGGTCGTGGTTTTGGAATGTGCTGCCTAAGGAGCCCTGGTGAGTTCCTGCTGTGCATCTTGTAGACGGTGCGCACAGCTGCTGCTGCTGCTGTTCAGTTCGTTGGTGGTGAACGGATTGAATGTTTGTGGAAGGGGTGCCAACCAAGCAGGCTGCTTTGTCCTGGGTTGTGTTGAGCTTCTCATGTGTTGTTGGAGCTGCACTCATCCAGTGCACTCAAACCAGGTGCTCCGGTTTCCTCCCACAGTCCAAAGATGTGCAGGTTTGTCGGGGTTATGGGGATACGGGGGATAAGTTGGGGGAGTGGGCCTAGTTAGGATGCTTTTTCAGAGGGTCAGTGATGTGACCATCAATTCACAAGACACGTGATTGGAAGTGAACAGTGGTTTTAATAATCTTACAACAGAGCCTGCCTGCGATGAGATGAACTGGCAGCAGGCTCACGACTTCAGAGCCTTATACTTCCGGTTAGTGGGAGGAGCCATGGGCGGAGCCATGGGCGAGCCAAGGGTGGAGCCCAGTACAAACTCCTCATCTCCCCTTATGGGCAGAGCCGTGCAACGGCTCGTTATACAGAGCCCACAAGGACACAATACATATAATAGAACACAGTGTGAATTACTAGGTTTATAATTCACCACATTCAGTACAGTCTTTTAGAAGGAGGCTGAATGGCCTTCTGCACTGTCGGAATTCCATGGTTTTAAGATACCAAAAAAAACAAGTCAAATTAATCACTGATTCATGTCTTTCTTTTATAAATTTAGTGTACCCAATTCATTTTTTTCCAATTAAGGGGCAATTTAGCGTGTTCAATCTACCTACCTTGCACATCTTTGGGTTGTGGGGGGGGGGGCAAAACCCAGGCAAACACAGGGAGAACCTGGGACCTCAGCGCCGTGAGGCAGCAGGGCTAACCCACTGCGCCACTGTGCTGCCCAATTCATGCCTTATCACTGGCATTCATTGGTTAGTATACTTTTCTTTTTCCAATATCTGCACAGCATTGCTAAAATCCAATAGAGCTACCAGTACAAACAAATAGAGCATTTGGTTAAAAGGATGGAAGCTTTATGAAGGTTGAAAAGAATGAAGCAGTTTCCATATCTATTTAATATTAATTTCCAAATCCTTCCATGGACTTGCCCCTCCTGATCTCTGTAATCTTCTGACCCACAATCCTTTGAGATACTAAACAACTCTAATACTGTGCTCCTGTGCAACCCCAATTTTAATTTTGTCAGCATTGGTCAGCGTGCTTTTAGATACCTTGGCCCTAAGTTCCAGAATTCCCTCCCAAATCTGTCTGTCAGTCTATCTTCTTCCTTTATTACACCACTTAAAACCCACCTCTATGACAAAGATTGTGGTCATCTGGCCCATATCTCCGGACATGGCTCAGTGTCATATTGTGTTTCAGACTATCTCTGTAAAACCTCTTGGGACGTTTTATTATTTTAAAGGCGCTATTTAAATACAAGCCATTGTTAGTCTTGTTGCATTGGTATTCAACTTGGAAAAGTGCTGTCCATACTTTACAAAGTTTCCAGTTTATATAGTGGGATTAGAGGTATAAATCATATTCATCTTTAATAATTGAGTGAAATTAATGCGGAAAGAGACATGGGAATTTATTTTGGTGAAAGGTTGAAAACAGGTGCTAATTAGACACGCCTGTTTGAATGTCTGGATTTCGAACACAATTTTGTGCGTAATTACTGATTACCATTATTTGAGTTTGCCCGAGGCGCTAAAACAAGCACCTGCAGGTTTAGCACACCAGACATGATTGGAAGTAATTTTCGTGGGTCAGTATATGTGGATTGCATGCATCCCACTTCCTCAGAAGCTGTAGAGTGCTCTCGGTGCCACACTATTGCAAGCTTCAGGCTGACCCAGGGACTGAGGGAGAGGGTCGATAGGTCCTTGGAATTGCCACTATGGGCTCCAGTTGAGGTGCAGAGGAGAGGGAATGGCTTATCACAGCAGGGAGTGAAGGACTCCACCTTGCCTTCTTTGCTGTCCCTTACTCTTCTGTCCATCTGTCCTGCAGTTGCTGTTGCTGCTCTGGTTCTCCTCGTCTCATCCTTCAATTCCTCCCCCTCGACAATGGACCATCTGGGGCCATTCAAATTAATGGGGCTCTTTTAGCACAGTGGGCTAAACAGCTGGGTTCTAATGCAGAACAATGCCAGCAGCACGGGTTCAATTCCCGTACCGGCTTCCGCGAACAGGCGCCGGAATGTGGCGACTAGGGGCTTTCCACAGTAACTTCATTGAAGCCTACTTGTGACAATAAGCGATTATTATTATTAACTTCATTGTGATGTCTATGACTAAGGGCACAACTTAACTAAAAGGGAACAAAGTTGCATAGCGAGCGTGTTTAGCCACGTGTTTCCCGTTGCTCACAGATGATGCCTATAAAACGTCACCCCCATTAAATTCAGTAAAATATATGGAAATCAGGTTCACGCCCATTATGTCACCAGCTGGTGATGGGGAAGTTCTCAAACTGAGGTCGCGCCAGGCCAAATCCCATTTCCAGCCACTCATGAGATTTAGGGGCCATTACAGGAGTTGCGACTGCGGCTAACGGGGTCACTAGATCAAGGCCAAGATTTTTGATGGACAAGGGAGTCAAGAGTTAAGGGGGGAAACAGGAAAGTGGAGTTGTGAGGCCCCAACCAAATCAACCATGATCTTCTCGAATGGCCGAGTAAAATGGAAGGGCTGAATGGCCTACCCCTGCACCTCTGATCCTATGTGGTAAGAATTGGAAATCCTGAAGGATGGGTTATCTTCCTAAACTCAGGAATATTGGGCTGGATTCTCCATTATTGGGACTATGTCCCCACACCGGCATCAAAACTGTGGAGTTTTACTCCTGAAAATACTGGATTAAAGGAACACAAATTCCCAGCCCTGCAGGAGGCTAGCAGGGACCCAGAGTAAATCTCGCAGCTTTTGCTGCAGATACGGGCACACACACCTCCGGATCAGAGGCCGCGCATGCGCACGGCGGTGGCCTCCAGCCGCCGTGCCATGCTCCATGGCAGACTCAGACCGCGGAGGTAGACACACAAAGGAGACCCCCCCCAATCGGCCGGGCGCACGACCCTCAATCCCCACACAAACATTCTCCCAGCCGCTTATAAGGCCCCCCCTTGGCCTCCACGGCCGCGGACTGAGTCCACAGCTGCCATGCAAGTATCCCGACCGGCTGGACCAGGTTAGATCCACGCCGTCGGGACTTCAGCTGGTCAGAGGCGGAGGATGTTGGAGCGGGCCTCTGACGGTGGCCCCAGGCGGCACGGCGTACTCCCCGGTGGCGCCGATTTCGGTGCCCGGAGAATCGGCGAACCGGCGGCGGTCCCGATTTTTATGTCCTTCCCACCCACTTTAGTATTTTCAGCAAATTTGGCTGTAGTACATTCTATCCCTGCATCCAAGTCATTAATATGGATAGTTGGGGCCTGAGGACTGAACCCTGTGGCACCCCACTAGTTACAGCTTGCCACCCAGAAAATGACCCATCTATCTCCACTCTCTGCTTTCTGTGCGTTAGCCAGTCCTCTATCCAAGCTAATTTATTACCCCAACCCCATGGGGTCGTACTTTGTGTATTAACTGGGGCTGGTTTAGCTCACTGGGCTAAATCGCTGGCTTTTAAAGCAGACTAAGCAGGCCAGCAGCATGGTTCGATTCCCGTACCAGCCTCCCCGGACAGGCGCCAAAATGTGGCGACTAGGGGCTTTTCACAGTAACTTCATTTGAAGCCTACTCGTGACAATAAGCGATTTTCATTTTTTCATTTTTCAACATTTTGTGCAACACCTTATCAAATGCCTTCTGGAAGTCCAGATACACTACATCTACATCTATTATCCAATTTGCTTCTTACATCTTTGAAGAACTCCAGCAAATTAGACAAACATAATTTACCCTTCATAAAATTGTGCTGACTCTGATTAATTGTTTTTGACTTTCCAAATGTCCCATTACTATTTTCTCAATAATGGATTCCAACTGTTTCCAAACAACAAGCATTAAACTAACTGGTCTATAGATTTCAACTGTCTGCCTTTCTCCCTTTTTAAACACAGGAGTTAAATAGCCTTTTCCCAATCACTGGAAGCTTTTTAGAACCCAAGGAATTTGGGGATATTATAACCAATGCATCCACCATCTCTGCTGCCACTGCCTTTGAGACCCTAGAATGTAGACCATCAGGCCCTTAGGACTTGTCTGCCTTTAATCGCAGTAGAACGCTCAGTTCTTTTCCCCTAGTGATGGTGATTGTTTTAAGTCCCTCCTTTTCGACAACCTCTACATTATCTGTTACTATTGGGATGGCTATTGTGTCCTCCGGTGTGAAAACCAGGGCAAAATATTGATTTAGTGTTTCTACCATATCTGTGTTCCCCATTATTAACTCCCCAGTCTCGTCCTCTAAGTCCTCTGAGCTACTGCTCTCTTCCATTTTATAAACTTATAGAATCTTTTGCTATCCGTTTTTGTGTTTTGCACCAGATTTATTTCAGTATTTACATTTGTTCTTTTTATTACTTTTTTTAGTAATCCTCTCTTGGTCTTTGAAAGTTTCCCAATCCTCTAGCCTGCCACTGACCTTTGCAGTATGGCAGCATTAGTTTTTGCCTGTATGTTAACTTTAACCTCCTTGTCCTTGCTTAACAACAGATGCATTTTCCCCCTTTGGATACCAAAACTGCACACAATACCCCAGATGTCTCACCAAAGCACTGAACAGCTGCCGTCAAACCTCCATACTTTGATTTTCAATTCCCCTTGCAACAAATACCGACATTTCATTTGCCTTTCAAATCACTTGCTGTGCCTGAATGCAAACTTTACGTGGACCGGAATTCTCTGGCCGTTTGCTGACGGCAGGATTCGCTGGTTTCGCTGACAACGCACCACTGCCCACGGGTTTCCCAGCGACGTGTGAACCCCTATTATATGCAGTGGGAGAAGAGAATCCTGTCACCAGCAAACGCCGTGGCATCTACCGCTGCGAAGCCGGAGAATCCCACCGAGATTCACATACCAGGACAGCCAAAACCCTTTACACCACTGAGCTCTGAAATCTTGATTTCTGTGATTTTCTATTCTTCCTGATAAAGTGAACAAGTCTACAAAATACTCCATCTGCCCACTCGCTCAACTTGTCTGTATCTCTCTGCAGACAACCAACTTGCCTCATCGGCAAAGTTAGCTGTAGAGTGTAATTGCCTGTTATCTCAAAAGGAAGAATGTGCAGGGTTTGGGGGAGATTGGAACTAGGTGAGTTGTTTATTCGGAGAGCCGACGCAGGCATGATGTGCCAAGGTGGCCTCTTTCTGCGGCGTACAAATGCCGTGATCTGTGAAAAAAGTGCCATGGGATCTTTCACATCCACCTGAGCAGGCAGATGGAGCCTCAGGCTAATGTCGCACGCAATAGACTGCACCTCCAACGGTGCAGCAGTTCCTCAGTACTGCACTGGAGTTTTAACCTGGATTTTTGTGCGCAGGCCTTGAAGTGGAACTTGAATCTGGAACTTTGTGCCTTAGTGGGGGAAGTTTACCAACTGAGCCGCAACTGCCAGCACGCATAACTTCACGAATACAATAGCGGAAACGAATGCTCATTGATAGCGTGCCTCAGGTTCAACCTTCAAAGACTATTCACCACGGTAATTATACTACGCCAGTTCTGTGTAAACATTCTCGTATTTCAGCTGTCAATGTTTCAGATCATGAAACATGAATTTGCAAGGTGGTCCCTGTTAGTAGAAGCAAAGCTGCTGGAGACAAAGTTATTATAACCCTTAATTGGTGCTTGTCATCGGTTCTGGACTTTAGTGAATCCTAAATAAAGATCCCGAGTGTCAGAAGTGATTGGACGAGAGGGGGAGAAATAAAAGAACATCAGAGAAACTAAAGAAAAATTAGTTGCTGTGAAAAAAACCTTTACAGTAAAATAAGATTTAAATACAAATTATGATCTTGCCTTTCACTGTTTGAAAACCTTGCAGAAAATTGGAAAAGGTTAAACAATATTTTGCGTTATTTGTAGAAGCTATTTTTCAGGTGAAAAGGGCAGAAAACATTTGAAGGTATCCATCATTTACCTTGCGATGAAGCATTAGACATTTAAAATCATTTCCCCTCGTTGAATAAAGAAATCCTGGTGCTGGGTGGAACGATGAATAACTGTGAGAAGGACACCAGGCTTAAACGCAATGTGACATGTGAAAGGCAAAAAGCTTTTTCACACGTGTGGAGTAACTGGAAGAAACAATTGATGACTATGCAACTGAATTGAGTTATTCACAGTAGGGTGTGAATTTGGGGAATTTGCAGAATCGCGAACAAAGAACAGAATAATTTGTGGAACACCAGATAATTATCTGGGAGAAAGACAGCTGGGAGAGCCAGAGTAGCACAGATTTGTAGGTCAGCTGAAAACATAAAAGTCTGAGCAGTGAGTAAAATGAAAACATTTAGGCTTTCTTCAAGTAAGAGATGAAGAAACAAGGAATGGATAAATGGCCTGCGGACTCATCCATTGAGGATACAGCTACTGCATTCGACTCCAATTATACGACCTGTACCAGTTCACAGATTAGAGAAAGTAATTTATCAACAAATCCATCGGCAAGTGAAACCTCTGAAAAAAATACAGATTTTGAGAGATTAAGCACTGGATTTACCTTTAATTCAGGCTGCTTGGGGTTCACTAAATTGAGTAAAATCAGCAGTAACGGCTACCGCCTCAATTTCCAAAACAGTATGTGCCTCCTAATTCAACATTTAAATTTTCTTCTACAGCACGGTAGCATAGTGGTTAGCATAGTTGCTTCACAGCTCTAGGGTCCCAGGTTCGATTCCCGGCTTGGGTCACTGTCTGTGCGGAGTCTGCACGTTCTCCCCGTGTGTGCGTGGGTTTCCTCCAGGTGCTCCGCTTTCCTCCCACAGTCCAAAGATGTGCAGGTTAGGTGGATTGGCCATGATAAATTGCCCTTAGTGTCCGAAATTGCCCTTAGTATTGGGTGGGATTACTTGGTTATGGGGATAGGGTGGGGGTGTGGGCTTGGGCAGGGTGCTCTCTCCAAGAGCCAGTGCAGACTCAATGGGCCGAATGGCCTCCTTCTGCACTGTAAATTCTATGATGAACACTGTAGCTCTTTAATGTCCACCTGGAATTGGTCCTTCTGAACTTTCCATAATTGCTGACCCAACCTAATCCTAATTTTCATTGCCATAATTAAAAGTGTCACTTTGAGCACGACAGAGGTGTCCCGGACAGTTTGTTTGCTGGATCGAAAGGTTTGCCTTCCTCGGTGTGCATAATGATTTTGCTCTTTGGACCTTCCTTCAAGATGTTCGTTGTCTCGTTTAGTCAGCTCTGTGAAAGCACAGTTGTCTACTGGGTTTCTTGATGAATGGATCCCTCAATTCCTTAGAGGAGGTGGTTGAGGATATGGAAGGGGTTTGGTTGGGAGCATTGCAGAAGATGTTTGCTTGTACAATGTCAATACCCAAACGTATCAGCGTTTACAGAGCTGAAGTGTTTTATCTTTCTGTGCAGGTTGGTACTTTAAAAGGCTATGGGCAGGATTCTCCGTCCAACTACGCCAGAATCCTGAAATACGATTGGATGGACAACTGCGCCTGAGTTGAAAAAAGTGGCTGGCACCGGGCGCCCAATGGATTGCCATTCCGGACGGTGCCTTGACAACAGCGTGAACGCATTCTACTCCACACGTACAGTAAACGCCATTGGCATATCATTAACGGGCCCAGCCCAGTATTCTCTGGGGCCTCCGCGATGCTTCGCATTTGCCAGGAGGAATTATAGATGGTGAGGTTCACTTGTAGTTTTAAAAGTGGGCGAACAGATGCTGTGGCTGCTGATGGAGAGAGAGGAGGTAGGACATATTCCCAGAGGCGAGACCCTGGGGTGACAGTCTTGTGGCTGGTACGACTAGCTGGGTGGGGGTACCCTGCCAGGGCCGGGGGGGGGGGGGGGGGGGGGGAGTGGGGGAGAGGGGGGGGGAGTAGCAGGGGCATGTGGGGGAGGCGTCCAGGGGATTCGCCGTGGGGTGGGGTGACCCCTCCAATACAGGGATGTCCAAGCATGGACCGCCATTGCTGCAGCCTGCAAGGCAGCCATCTTGCTGTACACCTCACTGACCGCCCACGGTGGCCCATGCACCAACGGGGCCAGGGGTGTGGTGTGGGTATGGGTGAGGGGTCGGAGGGGAAAATGCGAGGCAGGACTGCAATGCAGGGCAGGGCATCTGTGTAGCCCGTTGGACTTGGTTGGGCACAGGAGTAGGCACCATGCTGACATGTCTGCCTTTCACCCCCTGCAGACAATGGATTTTGGAATCGAACCAGGGGTGGTTGCCTTCATCTGAGCTGCCGTAACCCAAAGAGGGTCTCCCACATCGTGGTGGCCTGCTGCATCCTCCATGACATCGTTTAGCAGAGGGACGACATGCTGGGTGGTCTGCTAGCAGACTGCTGGTGGGTGGTGTTCAGTCTCCTTCCAGTTAGGGGGGTGTGTGTGTGGGACAGGAGTTGGTGCCAGGGGCACAGTGCTGCCTACTCACCCTGGCTGCTCTGAGGAAGTCATGCAACTGCATCCGGCACTGCAATGGGGCCTATGGCACTCTCGGCCTCTGCCACCTGCGCCCAGGCCTAGTGTATGGCGGCAGGCGGCAGCCTCCTTTCCACCTAGGGGAACAGGGTTGCCCGCCTGTCCTCCAGTGTCCAGTGGGGTCTCGAGCTCTGCGCCCCCAATCCGGGGTGCCACTCTTCTTGCTGCCACCTTGTTGGCTGGGGTAGGTGAGTGTGGGGAGTGGAATGCTAATATGCAGCTGCAGCTTGTCAGCCTCTTGAATTCCAATCCCAACCCCATCGAATCAGACATCATTTTTCATTGGAATCGATCAAGCTCCAAGTGGCGAGAGTGCTAACCCATTAATGGATCATGATTTGCTCTGGGACCAGTGGCAATTTAGTTTTCGTAGAAGTCCACCAATTCAGTCCAGGCGGCAACAGCCAGGCTGCGCCCATAAAGCAGCCTGGACACCCAGACACTGCCAGCCTGGCGCCCAGGCACTACCAGCCTGGTACCTTGGTACTACCACCTGGGTGCCAGCCTGGCACTGCCAAAGTGCCCAGATTTCACTGGCAGCTGGAAGGGGCACTGCCAGCGTGCCAGGCTGGCACAGCCAAGGTATCAAGCTGGCATTTTTGTGTGCTGGCAATTGGGTGGGAGGGGTTGGAGGGGTGCAGGGGGGGAGCAGGGGAACCTCCTATAGTGCTTTGGGGCTTGGGGGGGGGGGGGAGTCAGGGCTTGTGTCAGGGCCTCAGAGATCAGGAGTCCCAGTCTCTCATTCTACCGAGGAGTTCCAGCGAGAGGAACTCCTCGGTGTTGAAAACGGGGCTTTGTGCAGCCTTACAGAGAATGCCTCCACTGGCAAATGGCTGGAGAACTCCAGCCTATTACATTGGATCGTCACGAAGGATGCGAGCAAATAAATATGGTCAAAGAGAAATTGAGTTATATATAAGCACAGGGATTAATTTGCTTTTAAGGATAAAAAATGATTTAGGTATTGATAGATTTCCCTTACTTTATCAATGTTTGCTTTAAATTTGGTGATGTAATTTAGCAACATTCCATTGACAATCATACTCTCACAATCCACCATTTAGACAATCAGTTAGATCGAGAGTGTACTAATTAAAACTCTGCAAGAATTATTTTGTCTGCTGAGGTTAAGGTGTTGAATATAAAATTATTTTAAACCTCACCTGTTCCGTCTTGTATTTCCGTGCACCTTTAAATAAAAACATTTAAACCAACTTAAGATATGTAATATATCCTTTCTTTAGAGTGGCAATTCGTGTTAACATTTTAAGCAAACCAGCCAAATTAATTCGGTTTTGTCTGATTATGTTTTATGCCGTGAATTTGCGGTTACTGGTAATTCCGTTGAGGGACAATTGTCAAGAAACAGAGGCAGTTTTAAATAATTTATATTTGTATGTGTGGTATTAGAAATAAGGCATAGTTTTCAGTAAGTTTAATTTTGTGCTTCTGTATTTGAAAGGCTGAATGACTTCAGGTTGATTCAGATGCCTGCATGGTAATTAAGGTTTATGACATGAAAGCAAAATTAGACTGTTGCTTAGCAACCAGGAGCCACCCTAGGATGGAAAGAACTTTTGAGTTTAGAACAGTACAGCACAGAACAGGCCCTTCGGCCCTCGATGTTGTGCCGAGCAATGATCACCCTACTCAAACCCACGTATCCACCCTATACCTGTAACCCAACAACCCCTCCCTTAACCTTACTTTTTAGGACACTACGGGCAATTTAGCATGGCCAATCCAGCTAACCCGCACATCTTTGGACTGTGGGAGGAAACCGGAGCACCCGGAGGAAACCCACGCACACATGGGGAGGACGTGCAGACTCCACACAGACAGTGACCCAGCCGGGAATCGAACCTGGGACCCTGGAGCTGTGAAGCATTTATGCTAACCACCATGCTACCGTGCTGCCCTAAAGTTTGTTCCAGGAAAAGCTGGAAGCAGGACAAGGGAACTGCAGAGAGCGTATTTCCTGAAAGAACAAGAAAAAATCCTAGAAACCAGCGAGTGGGGACAAAAGTAACTCTCAGGAAGACAGTTACTTTAAAGGAACAAAGAACAAGAATTTGAACAAGATGCTGTTCGATGAAGTTGAAGTAAAAAGCAGAGAAAAGACTCTCTGTTAAAGAGATAGCAGGAACCAGATTTGAAGTCAGCTCGGTGACAAGTCAGACATCCTAATCGATCAAACGTTTGGTGGCACCTTAGTACAGCCGGTGTAGCAGTGATGTCCTTTTGGCATGGCCATGTTCCCAAGAGGTTGTATGGAAGCTTGAATGCACATGATGTTCCAGGGCAGAGGAATACCGAAAGGAGAGGTTCAAATCCTGGAGGGTGATTCTTGGCGAAGCTAACAAGAAAAAACATCATGCGGGAGAAGATCCTTGTTCTTCAAGAGTGGAAAGTTAGAGTGAAAGTCATGTGAAAGTCAGAGTTCCAGTGAGACCAGTTCACTGGGGGGATTTCATGAGAAATGCACAGAAGTTGTGATGGGTGGCACCAGTCACTTGGCTTCAGTGTGTGTTGTCTGACCACAGTTCTCCTATTGGGTTATGTGGACTGTGCACTTACTGAGAACATTAAAGTATAAGATGATTTTGCAACTTGTGTCATCCTTGCAATTCTGCATTATCTGTAAAGGTTAGCTGGAGTGAAGGAGTACTGTATTATAGTTGATCTTTTCTTTTCTTTTAAAAGTTCATCGACAGTCCTGTGACTCTGGTCATCCATGTATTCTAAACAAAAAATAAACGCTAGGATCTATCAAGCCAGATCCATCCTGGGATCGGACTTATCCAGTTGTCATATAGCTGGGGTGGTAACACAATCAAAACTCATTTTAACAGCATTCATGGAGAGAAAGGTTTGTTACAATCCTGGGCCAGACCCCAACCTTTGTTAGGATGCTGAAGGAGAACCCCCCAAACAATTTTTCGATTTGCAAAACTGTGAGGAAAGGATACTTGACCCCAGGAGTGATGACACTGACTAATAAGTATCCTTTATGTTGAAACAAGCTTTAATTTAAATGCAGAATTAACCACATTAACGTCAAAGAAATAGCTTTACAATTATCAGTTAAACAATTGTTAAATAAAAGGAAAAACTTAAACAGTACTATCTACACCTACCACCAATTCCTGTTGCAGGGATTCTCTTGTGTAAACCCTGTCTGTTCCCTTTTACTCCTTGTAATTTCTGGGTTTTTTTGCTATTGCCATTTTTTATCCATGGATGATTAATGCCTTTTCTGGATAAGCAGCTTACCTTTAATATAAAACTGGAGACCCCAGCAGGATGTGTTGCTGGTCTGACATCAGTAATGACCTGGACTAACTGGTATGGCTGGTAAGCAAAGAGCTGTCCTTGTAAGCCAGGTTCTTTTTGAGGACAGGCAGTGATTGGCTCTGCTACCTCTTGAATGTTCCTCAGTGACTAGGTCCTTTATTTTCATTTTATTTTGACTTGGAAGCCTGGAAAGAGGCAGCCTGACTCTCTCTCTCTCATCTAATGGATCCTTTCTAAAGATCCGAGGTAAAAATCTCTCTGCGCAGCCGGACTGAACTGACCAAAGTCAAGCCACCAACTGCAGGAAGGGTTCAGATGTTTAAAACCATTTTAGAAACTTGTGTGGGGAACTTTGTTCTTATCTCAGTAAGGTTGTTGGTCATTCTGGTGGAGTTGGAAATAAGGAAGAATTAAACAAGCCTGAGACTGTTCCTTTGAATGAAGGCCCAGGTTAATAAACCTTGGTGTCACGCCAGAGGAAAACCAATTGTTTGGGAGGACTGGCTGAATGCAGCTGCCAGAAGATGATCCCTAACACTACACAGGTGGCTTTAATCCCTAAGCATCCTGGGAGGACAGCTGGGTGAAATGGCTTCAACATCGGAAGCAAGGACACACATATTTCATCTTATTATTTTCACCCCCCACTGTGTCAGTCTATGTTTGGGTAGGGGGCGGGATGGTAAAAGGGGGGAATAGTAGATTAGTTGGCCATTGTTTTGTTATAATTACTGCAAATTTCACCTTTATTTCTGTTATAAATAAACTGTCATTGTGTTCAACTTGCAGACCTGGTGGCTAGAACATATTGAACAGTCAAGGGGCCAAAGATCCTGCAAAGTTTATGCAAATTATTGGTTAATTCAATTGTGTTGGGACTCCAGGGTCTGTGGGTCTGGAATCAACCGTGCACTAGCCCAGGGTGTCGTAACATAATTAAGCTGTCAATACAGTTCAAATGCCACTTATTATTAAAGTTAACAAACAGGTTACTTGCTTAACGATGCAGACCTTCGGAGAGAGTTCTTTTCAAGAGCAGATCCAGTACACTTCTACTCAACTCAGAATTTGGCAAAATTATTGTTCAACATAAAATCCTATAACAGATTGCAAAACTATAGAAAGACCTGGCTCCTTCCATTAATTACATCGTCTGCACACCGTAAGGTGGTCAATTAAAGGGTTCTACTGGAGATTTATCGTCTAGTTCAAGGAGTTGATCACTGTTAGCTGCTGGGGCGGGGGGGGGGGGGGTGTGGGCTTGTTCCTACAGCGAGGGAGGGGGGATTATGTTAATGGGTTGGGGGCATTCTATTTTTCTTTTTTTGTTGTTGATTGGTTGGTGATATGTGATTTGGCTTGTTGTTTTCTTGTATTGTTTTACTGCTGTTTCTATTTTTTTATTTTTGAATTTTATAAACTGAAAGAAGTTAATAAAAACATTTTTAAAAAGGAATTACATCATCCATGTCCCACTAAGTTCCATGAACAGCTTAGCCAGGATAAAATACAATCCCTCATGAATTCTACATTCCAGGGAATCTCCAGCAATCATAACCCTATTCCAATAGCCCTTTATCTTTTAACCAAGTAATTGTTTAAAATCAATAATTATCTCACCTTTTACGACTTCTTAATTACAACTTTAGTAGACAAACTGTCTGAATGCGATTCAAACCAGAAATTTAAATAACATTACTGTCACAGAGCATAAAATATGATATATAACAATTTCTAAATACATCGCAAGTTTCAGATCGATCAAGTTGACTTTGCTTCTATTGGTGCGGACAAGGGAGAGATGTTAGGAATGGCTCCCTTTCTATTATTACCTATCCACTCACCGGGGACACAAGTTTCAAAAAAGGTTGTTTTAACTTCTGAGTGCTCAGGAACAGACAAGTAATAGTTTTTGTAACTTTTACAAGACAGATAAATATTTATTGTTCAATACCTGAGAATACATGTCTACACACATGCACAGACACACACACATGCTCAAGAAAGGATTGCAATTATAAAAGGAGCATGCCTTTATATTTTATGATTTCAAAAGATCTTTGTTACAAATGCGTTCTCTGGGGTGAAAACTTGGAACGATATAGGCCTATAATCCTTTTTATCCGCTGAAGTAAAGCTCCAGTAGTTTAGAAGGATTTGCTGTTCTTTTATGTTCATCGTCGCAAAGTTCTCTTATTGCACTCCAATTAAGGTGCAATAGTGGAGCCCTGGTATGGTTCCTCAGGGAGAAAGTTCAAAGCCTCTCAGGAACTGGAGCCGCAGCTCTGGTGCCCTTGAGCTGCATGGTGGTAAATGGAAAGGGCTACTTCCCTCCTCACTTCCCCTTGCTAGCCATTGCGCTAGCTTCTCATTTTTGAAAAGGAGTACCAAACAATGCCCATATGACTTCCGCTGGGGAGTTGGGCAATTCCCGGGAGGCCACTGCAATTCGACTTCAATCTCTTTAATGAATGGCGTTCAAAAGGCATCTTGATAAACACCTGGATAAGATGGGTATAGAGGGATATGGCACAAGGAAGTGCTGAGGGTTTTGGCAAAGGTTGGCATCATAACCGGTACAGGCTTGGAGGGCTGAAGGGCCTGTACCTGCGCTGTATTGTTCTTTGTTATTTGTTCTTTGAAACTAATGCAAATTAGGCTTAATAATATTCTCACAATTCTTGAGTGAAATCCGGAACTCGGCATCAGGAGCAGATCGGGTGAATCACAAAATTGTTCACGCCTGGCAGGAATCTCGATTCTGCCCTCTCCCACTATTCAACCAATGGGCCAAGATCCACACTGGGCACAACGCAGTGACTGAATTGCATCCGTTATCACAGGAAGAGTCATTTTCATTTTAATGGTTTTCCAGGCATCAAATTTCACTCAGTATTCTTAAACATCAATGTGTTGGCAAGAAAAAAGGATCACCTGACCTCTCAACTCCATTTTGTGTTGCTCGACAGTGCCCATTTCAGGTTTATACTCAATAAGTTTGTATTGTGCAAGCAGGGCACTCTTTCCACAGAGGCTGCCTGTTTCCAATTCAGATTTCCAGCAATCACATTATTTTGCTTTTGATCACAATGACTTTCCTACGTTTGACCATTGAAACTTCAGTTCCCAGAAATGACAGGGCATTTTCGTTATTGTCATCCAGTCTCTTGTTTCTATCTCATTTCTTATATACTACATATGAATTGGTTTTCAATATGGTAAATGCTTACCGGATTTCCTTCTCTTTTGTGTAGAATCCTTTATTGCAAGATCAACTTCTTGTGATATAAAGGAGCATGATACAAGCATTGTTATGATGGTACTCATAATAGACCTATAGACAGTCTGATCTTAAGACAGTTGTTGCAAGTATTTTTGTGCACAGTACAAGGCTACTGTTTTGTGGATATGTAGACGTGATTGCACAAATCATCACTGTTGAAATGATAATGCAAGAAGTTTTGACGCTAATCTAATGATTCTGATCATAAGAGATCGATAACAAACAAAATGGTAAACATCACACCCTCACTAGCTTCATGAACGATGCTGCTTTTTCCTTAAGTCTTGCAAGTCGGTAAATCAACAAGGGAAGCCATAGATCATCACCATGGAAGCAGCCTTTTTGGCAAGGAATCAGTCAGTCTTGGCAGGAAAGATTCACTGGCATTAAAAAGACAATATCCTTTCTGTTGAGCCGAACCAGCAGGGTTTAGAAAGTGAAAACAGGTCAGAGCAAAACAGCATCTTCCAGCATTGTCAGAAAGTTTGAAGGAGAGATCAACCCTAATTAAAGCTAATGGGCCACTTACCATTCTACATTCTACTCCATTTTTGTCTCCGACCATCTGTTTGACATCAATGGTGCCAGACACTACAGACAAAATAACTTGCTTCCATGAAGATTAGGGCTTAATCATGTACATTTTGTTTTTGCGCGATTTTGGTGCAATTCTTGTCAGGATTCCCTTGTTGCATTCTTTGTTGTGGTAAGGGGTTTCCTGTTCTAAGCACTACTGTGGTGAGGGCCCTCATGATAAACATATTGCTTTGGTCAATAGCTTCCTGTTGTAAATGCAATTGTGGTCAGGGGTTCCTGTTGCGGTGAAAGAAGTCCGATAGTCAATTTTGTTATGGTCAAAGATTTTTTTTCTTGACATCTAGTTGTAACTTTTGCTACGAGTAATTGTTGCAGATAACCTTTCCACAGATGTCATTGATTATTTGAGTGATCACAAAAAAGAGAATGGAACAATAAATGCAGTCCCATGTAAACATAAGTTGAAGCTAAAGACACATTATCGATTTTAGTACAGAATAGTGAAATGTTCAGTAAATTGGATGTGCAATTTTTTATTTAATGGTAAATTTAAGGTATCTTCTTGCCCTTGATTACAGTTTAGTGCAGACATTGGGATGTGCAACCAGTGCCACTTTTACAAAAGGAAAAAGTGCATTGTTTATGTTGAACTTTGATTTATTCTGTTGAACAATGCTAATATAAATGAGTGTTAATTTTATTCAGACATTATATTCCGAATTAGTTTCAATTTCAGCTGCAGAGATTTCAATTTCTCCTGCCACCCTTCCAAAGAAAGCAAACAAGTGCAGACCATGGGCTTGTAAGACTGGAATAAAGGAACTTGATGCACAGTTAGTTGAGAATGTTGTGCATTCCATCTCTAATATTGGCCCAAATCACATTGAGAGAGGGGATTCATTTCCAGTGGGAGTCTCCTGCGGAAATTCATACCTGCGGGATGAAAATCTCTTCTCCATCTGACTCTCTTGGGCAGCTTTCTGTCTTGTGAGATGATGGTGTGTGTGGTGTGTGCCTTGGTGGTCTATTCTATGTTAAGCATTGCCTGGTGTGGCTCAGGCAACCGACACAGTCGCTTCCCCATTCTCTACAGGTGAGGAAAGTGGGCAAAAACGCTGCTGGTCTTGCTGGTCTCTGTTTTCTCTGTGCCCTCATCTCAGCCAGCTGGGCTTCCTGCTTCACTTCGCCTCTTCCGATGTCCTTTCCCTGTTATCTGTGTCAATGGCCACCATCTTAGTGTCTTGCTTGCAGGTGTCTTTATAACGGACGTATGGATGTCTAGAAAGTTATGACCCAGTAGCCAAATCACGGTGCCAAAGGTCTTTGGGCATATGGCCAACGTCCAAACGATGAACATGGCTGAGCCAGTGCAAATGTCGGGGCTGCGGAATAAGTCAGATATGAAATTAAATTGGGAAGTAAAATCAAGTTCCCACTGGATTGGACTAGTTGAGCAAGGTTTCTGTCCTCCCAACTCACTTAACAGCTTCTTTGCAATTTTGATGTCTCTTTAGTTCTGAACAGAACTTTTTATAAAACTCACAACCTGAGGCGTTTTGGGGGCTACTTTAGAAACAGGTAATCCTGCCCACCCGAAACACAAATCATTAATTTAGGGGTGGGTTCTCCAGGACTGTTAATTAGAATGAACAGATCAGCATTGCGACAATGAATCTGATTTATCATTGTGTGGTCCTGACAGGTAAAGCAACTTGTCAAAGGGCAAACTTCATAACATCAACCCTTGAGTCTAGCTGAATGATTTGGCTTGACTGTACATAACACTTGTGGGTAATATATCTTAACCATCCCAGAATCTATTGATTTTTATTTTGTGTGTTTTGCATTTGTAACATTATACATGTGTCGTGTTTCGTTACTTCATGTAACACAGGTTGCTACTTGTTGCAGTCTTAACTAAAGGATGCTCCAGACTTTGAAATGAGTTCAACGTGTTTATTGAACTATTAACACAGTCCTCAAATGAGTTCGACTCTCTGCTAATCTAACTGTAGTAACTCAGTCTATCTGTACCAGCTTGCTCTAAGCCATGTGCTGGGGTGTGATGCTGCTGATCAACCCTGTCTAACTCGCTAGATGTCTGTCTGTGGAAAGAGGCAGAGCCTGTGTGCCCTGTCCTTTTATATGGTTTGTGTAGTGCCCCCTTGTGGTAATGCCACCTCTGGATGTCTTGATTACCCATTGGTTGTGTCCTGTTCGAATAACCCATTGGTTTTATGTCTGCATGTCATGAAATCCCTGGTGTTCCCTCTAGTGGTTACTTATTTGTAAGTGTATTTACATTAACCCCTTGTGTATATACAGTGATGCATATCACCACATCCCCCCTTTCTTTGTGCTACACATTTTCTGTACTTTGTTAAAGAAAATTGTACAAAACAGGTAGACAAATGATGACATGAACAAGTTGTGATGATATTGATAATTATACAATACCAATTAACATTTATGAGTCCAAACCTTAGGAATTGGTACAGTCGAGTGGCTTGCTTGTTTTGTTGTTGAAGTGGTGATGTTGATGTTGTCATTTTCTTGTGAACGCCGTCAGTGTTCCTGTGATCATGAAGTTTTCAATTGGTCAATTCACTTCGTTGTCTGATTTGGACTCTTTTTTCTAGGCTTATGGTAGCGATTCTGTATGTCATCTTTCCTGAAAGCTGGATCGCTTGTTTGTAGTGGAGCAAATGTGAATCGGTGAGATTCGGTGTCATGCCATGGTATGTCTGCACTTTTGCCATTGTCTTGAGCTGTGCTGTCACATTGTCCTTCACGTGCCGAGTTGTACCATATCGTACAAGTCGTTGTTCTATTATTGTTGTTTTTGTTGTGTTTGTCGTGCTTGTTGTTGCTGTTGTTGCCTTTGTTATGCCTCTTGTCGTTGTTCTTGTTGATGTTCTTGTAGTTTTTGTTGTTGTGCTTGTTGCGTTCAATGACCGTTCCATGTGGCTATTTCGAGTCATTCTCAAAGTTACTTGTGTCAGTGGCTGGGATTCTCCCCTACCCGGCGGGATGGGGGGTCCCGGCGGGATGGAGTGGCGTGAACCACTCCGGCGTCGGGCCTCCCCAAAGGTGCGGAATTCTCCGCACCTTTAGGGGCTAGGCCCGCGCCGGAGTGGCTTCTGCTCCGCCGGCCGGCGCGAACTGCCTTTGGCACCCCGCCAGCCGGGGCCGAAAGACCTTCGCCGGCCGACGGAAGTCCGCGCATGCGCCGGTGCGTCAGCAGCTGCTGACATCATACCGGCGCATGCGCAGGGGAGGGGGTCTCTTCCGCGTGTGCCATGGTGAAGGCGGAAGAAAAAGAATGCCCCCACGGCACAGGCCCTCCTGCTGATTGGTGGGCCCTGATCGCGGGCCAGGCCATCGTGGGGGCACCCCCCGGGGTCAGATCGCCCCGCGCCACCCCCCCGGACCCCGGAGCCCGCCCGCGCCGCCAATCCCGCCAGTACCAGAGGTGGTTTAAACCACGCCGGCGGGAAAGGCCTGTCAGCGGCGGGACTTCGGCCCATCGCGGGCTGGAGAATCACCGCGGGGGGGCCCGCCGACCGGCGCGGCGCAATTCTCACCCTGCCGAATCTCGGGGGGCGGAGAATTCGGGACACGCCGGAAGCGGGATTGATGCCGGCCCCGGGCGATTCGGAGCATTCCGCCCAGTGTCCTTTGTGGTATCTGATGCTTCATTGAGCGTTTCTTCTTGAGGATTATGAGAATGACCTGATGTGGCTTTGATCTTGGTGACATCACCCCTTTGTGGTTGATGTGATTCCTCTTTGATTCCTTGGTGCTCCTTTTCTGGAGTCATTTCTGGTTCACTTGAATCATCTTTGGTTTCTTGATGCTCCTCGTCTGGAGTCAAAATCTTCAAGACTTCATTTTCTTGTGGATAGGTTCGAGTGGATGAGGTTTTAATTGACGTGGTCTCACTGGACTCACGAGTAGTTTTACTTTGGTTGTCGAGTGCCTCTGTACATACGAGCTGAGATCTGTCAGTCTCGATGTGATGTTGCACATCTTGTATGGGAATTGTGATGCATTCGTCACTTGTCTTACATACAGTGGGTAGACCTTCAGTGTCTTCTTGTTGGTTAAATGAGCTGGGTAAACTTTCATAGTCTTCTTCTGGTGGCTCAAATATGCTGGGTAGACTTTCATTGTCTGCTGCTGGTTGCTCAGATAAGGTGGATAGATGTTCAAGGTCATGTTCATGCATGGACTGTGCTATGGAGTCTTGAGTTGCTTCCATTGTGGAGTCTGTCAACGGGCTCGCTGTGGAGGCTTGTATCGCTTTCTCTGTGGAGTCTGGTAAGAAGTCTTACAACACCAGGTTAAAGTCCAACAGGTTTGTTTCAAACACGAGCTTTCGGAGCACGGCTCCTTCTTCAGGTGTGAAGAAGGAGCCGTGCTCCGAAAGCTCGTGTTTGAAACAAACCTGTTGGACTTTAACCTGGTGTTGTAAGACTTCTTACTGTGCTCACCCCAGTCCAACGCCGGCATCTCCACATCTGTGGAGTCTGGCATTGTTCCGTGTGTGGAGTCGTGCAGTGGTCTCGTTGTGGAGTCGATCTGTGCGCTCTCAAAGGAGTGGTGCAGTGGTCTCGCTGTGGAGTGTGTCATCGCTTTCTGTGTGGAGTTGGGGACTCTTCGTGATGCGTGGATCACTTTTTGTGGTGTGTGGACCACTGGTATAGAACACAGAACAAAGACAATTACATCACAGGAACAGGCCCTTCGGCCCTCCCAGCCTGTGCCGATCCAGATCCTTTATCTAAACCTCGGGCCTGTGCCATGGCGTCAGGCCACTCTCTGTGGGCTTTTTGTCTTCTTCTTGGGTATTTGACAGATTGCTGTCATCCAATGTATCGACGAGCTGCCATGGCATCATGGTATTGGATTAGTCTACCATGAGTAGAGTTGTGTTGAGCTTTGCAATCATGCTGCTGATGCAATGATCCTCAAATCCAAAGAACTCATCCATATCTGAGTAGTATTTAAATCATCTCTTTGTGGTTATGGATTTGTTACTGTGCTCGCTATGTCCAATGGTGAAATCATCTTCTGAGTAGTATTCATCAATGTACAAACCATCTCTTTGGATGATGCTAACTGCTTGTTTTGTGCTGCGGAGGTTATTTTCAATTGCTGGTTGAAGTTCAGGCATATTTCTGTCTTTTGAGGTGAAAGAATTGTGTTTTGTGGCTTTAAAACTCTTCTTTTTAATTTTCTGGCATTTCCCCTTTAAGTGGGCGTGGTCCGGGGCCGCTGACGTCACGACGCTTGTGACGTCATGCGTAGGACTCCATTGCGTATGCGCATGCCAATGTTCCTTTACTGTGTGCTCTTTTCGCAACTGCGCACGTGCGGCTTCTCACGCATGCTCAAAACACCGTTCGCGTCTTCTAGGGAAATGTGCATGTGCAGACTGGTCTGGCAGGATACGCGCAAGATGGCTGCCAATCAAAACTGCCGTCTGCTTCTGTTGCAACCCTACCTCTGCCTCGTGGTGAGTATTCGCGCCAGTTTTACTGATTTCTTTTGTGTCTACCTCCCAGTGGCTGTCAAATTTGTCCAGGATGGTCTGGAATGTTGTTCTGTCCTGCCCGTTGGAGTATTAAAAGGAGTTGAAGATCTCTATTGCATGATCATCCGGAATGGTGAGTAGAAGAGCTATCTTCCGAGCATCGGCCGCGCCATTTAGGCCGGATGCTTCCACGTATAGTAGGAATTTTCGTTTGAACGAACGCCAGCTAGCACTAAGATTACCGTGGTACCTGAGTGGATGAGGAACCTGGATCTTGTTCATCGTGCCTGGGTTCGGTTGTTGGTTGTCACGGATCTTGCTGAGTTGAACTAAATAGATTGAACAGTCACTCCTGGTATCATGTTGTGTTACGTTACTTTGTGTAACACAGGCTGCTACTTGATGCAGTCTTAACTAAAGGATGCTCCAGACTTTGAAATGAGTTCAACGTGTTTATTGAACTATTAACACAGTTCTTAGATGAGTTTGACTCTCTGCTAATCTAACTGTAGTAACTCAGTCTAACTGTACCAGCTTGCTCCAAGCCATATGCTGGGGTGTGATCCTGCTGATCAACCCTGTCTAACTCTCTAGATGTCTGTCTATGGAAAAAGGCAGAGCCTGTGTGCCCTGTCCTTTAATATGGGTTGTGTAGTGCCCCCTTATTGTAATGCCACCTCTGGGTGTCCTGATTACCCATTGGTTGTATGTCTGCATGTCATGACATCTCTGGTGTTCCCTCTAGTGGTTACTTAGTTGTAGTGTATTTACATTAACCCCTTGTGTATATACAGTGATGTATATCACTGCACATGTAACCTGAGCTTTATGCCACTATAGCTATTCAATATAATTTCCATTGCAGGTTCATAAGTAGTTTTGTGTAAGGAAAAAAAACTTGCATATGTACAGCAGCTTACACATCCTCAGGTTGTCGCAACGTGGTCTACAACTAATAAAGTACAGTTACTGTTCTAATGTAGGAAACACAGCAGGCAATTTGAGGAACAGCAAGGTCCCACAAACAGCAATGAGATAAGGACCAGATGATCTATTTTAGTAATGGTGGTTACTGCTTCTCCTAATTTTTGTACATTCACTTTAAGGGTTTAAGGCCACAATTGGAGAAGTTGCATCTCCAATAGTGCAGCACTCCCTCAGTAGCACACTGGACTGTCAGCTTATAAAATGTACTCAAATCTCCACAGTGCTACTTGAACCCATAACTTTCTGTTTCAAAGGTAAGAATATTGCCAACTGGTTTGCAGCTGAAACAGTATTGCAGTTGAACAATATAGGGAGTAAATGTTATTTTTCAGGGATTTTTCCACCAAAGTTGTAACAGGCTGAAACCAGTCTGACCACCCCTCCCTTCTGGAAGTAGTCCCAGATGACCATAGGCTGCTTTCCACTTTAAGGGGGAGAGCTGGCTTGTTGTGATTTAACCTGAGTGTCATCGCACCTCAAGCAAGAGTCAAGGTTGAAAAGGTGAGGCCTTCCCAAATAACCTCAGCCACAATGGGAATTGAACCCATGCTGCTGGCCTTGCTCTGCGTCATGAAGCAGGGGCGGGATTCTCCGACCCCCTGCTGGGTTGGAGAATTGCCGGGGGGGGGCAGTGTGAATCCCGCCCCGCCACCCCGTCGCCGGCGGCCGAATTCTCCGGCGCCGGGTTTTTGGCGGGGGCGGGAATCGCGCCGCGCCGTTCGAGGGCCGTTGGCCATTTTCGATCAGTCCCACCGGCGTAAATTACGCAAGGTCCTTACCGACGGGATCTAGCTCTGCAAGCGGCCTGTGGAGTCCTCGGAAGGGGGGGGGGGGGGGGCGCAGGGCATCTGGCCCTGGGGGGGAATCACATTTCTGATTGTGTGAACTAGACCTCCTAATTTCTAAGTATCGATTTAAGATTTTTATGTTGGTGGGAGTGAGTGCAGGAGTATGATAAAACCCATTTTGTAACGTCTCATTCTCTTTCCCTGAGAAAATCATTGTGTGATGCCTGGGCTGCTCACCAGTATGTTTCCACGGTTAAGCACTAAAACCAGATGTGTAATTGTTTACCTGATAGCTTAATCTATTCATAGAAATTCCATTTCTGAATACAACGCCATAACTTGTCTCAATGCCCTCAGGGAGGGAGGGGAAAATTGGCCAGGATTCCCTCTCCTGAGTGTTATCCAGTCACCCCTTGTTGGAAGCATGCATGTGTGGACGTGTGAATTGGGCTCAGCTGTGGTTTGTTTTGCGGTCAAATAGGCTGCAAATAACATCCTGTCTAGGCTGAACAATGGTCACTTACGTGAAATGCAAGGAAGTGACTGGCGGCCATTAGTGTGCATCAAATCAAGAGATCAATGCGGTTAGGAGAGATGGGTGGCACAGTCAGTACTGCTGCCTCACCGTTCTGAGGACCTGGGTTTGATCCTGGCCCCGGGTAACTGTCTGTGTGTAGTTTGCACATTCTCCCCGTGTCTGCATGGGTCTCACCCCCACAACCCAAATATGTGCAGGGTAGGTGGATTGCCACACTAAATTGTCCCTTAATTGGAAAATTTGTTTTAAGAAGAAGAGAAAGACTGCAGAAAAATGAACCAAGAAATTGTTACCAAGAAAATGTCGAATTTCACTCGTGAATTTCATTACTTCCAGATTTTGAAGTTGAGACACATTGATGAGTAGCAAAGAGGCATCAGATCCATATTATACAGAAAGCAGAAGTACTTGCTGCTGACATGGAAGTAACCAAAATCAGAGTGCTTCATTCCTTAGGGGTGGTGCAGTGGTTAGCACTGCTGTCTCACCGTGCTGAGGACCTAGGTTCAATTCCAGCCTCGGGTGACTGTCTGTGAGGAGTTTGCACATTCTCCCCGTGTCCGGGTGGGTTTCCTCCAGGTGCTCCAATTTCCTTCCCCAGTCCAAAGATGTGCAGGTAATTGGATTGGCCATGCTAAATTGCCCCTTAGTGTCCAAAGGTTAAGTGGGGTTACTGTGTTACAGGGATAGAATGGAGGTGTGGGCTTAAGTAGGGTGCTCTTTCAAGGGCCGGTGTAGACCCAATGGGCTGAATGGCCTCCTTCTGCACTGTCAATTCTATGATTCTTAAGTTCCTCCCAAGGTGAAAAAATTACCAAAATCTGTATTTATTGTTTTTGAGAAGAAAAAGCTTTATTCAATATCTCATAGGAAGTTGCTGTTTAAAAATATTTTGGAAGTTTGAAAGAGATGTTGACGATTTTATCGGGCTGTTTTTCAAAGTTCCTAACTGACCTGAAAACAGTGTGTGCATATATAGCTTGACATATCCTAAGAATTGCCTTGTGATCACAGTACAGGTTACGGGTTATGTACGGAACTGGAGAAATTCCAGAATGAAACAAGCCTTGCATTCTGTCAAATGTACTGCTGTACAATTATTACAATAAAGGGAAAACAAGCTGCACTGTTCTGTTGAGCTTTGTAATGTTGTGATGTTATTCTAATGTTCTTGATATGGTTAAAATGCAGCATAGATTGAGGATGCATAGTTCACCAGCTCCTCATTATAATGTTCTGTGACAAATCATGACTGCAAAATTATTATACATCCTTCAGACTCTCAAATGGTGAATAATTTCTTTATTACATCCTTTTTCATTGGATTCTAAAGGATAACCTTACACAGTGTCAGCACTGCATTAGGCGTTCCATTGCAATCAGTGTAACTGAATATTTAATTGTCCAATAATCTATCACACATTCTCACAAGAAATGAAAAATTGCCACTTCTCAAAACAGGATAGTGGCACTTTCTCACTTTGCGTGAATCACAAGTGAGACTGCTGTTGGCACCTATGGAGATGGCACAATTCGCAAACTGATCCTAATTTGCTATTAATTGTCAATCTCTCTTACAGAAACACAGAATGCAAACAAAAGCATGCCCCAAAGGCAGATAGAGAGGGGTCTTTTTTCAGAGTTAAAGCAGAGATTGATAGATTTTTCTTGGGCAAGGATATTAAGAGTTACGGAGCCGAGGTGGACAGGTAGAATTAAGATACAGACCAACCATTATCTAATGAAATCCTGGAACAGGCTCGAGGTGCTAAATAGCTAATGCCTATTCCTACTTGTATTCCTATGTTCCAACGTTGCGGGTGAAGTGTATTGATGTAGTAATGGGATCTAACCTGCAGTGGGACATATTGGCACTGATTTCCCAAAGAGGCCAGTTTTCCATTGTTTCAACATCTTTAACATTTCTCACCTTCATTAGTATAAACACAGGACCTTTTTTTTAGAAAATTCATAACAGTACCGATAAAAAGTGACAAAAGCTGGAATCTTAAAGTATAAACAGCATTTCTGGAAAGTTGCAGAAGATCGGTATGAATCTCAGAGAAAGGTACATACACAATGACACTCGCTTACACCTGAAACCTTAATTTACCTTTTTTCTTTTAGATACAGACTGAGCTACTCTTCAGTTTCAGCATTTAAGTTTCATTCCAGCAAGAGAATTGCTGATGGTATTAGTTTCTATGCCCTTCACTCAACTCAGTTCTCACCAGAACCTATGCAGGGGGAACCTGTGGGAAACCTGAAATAAAAACAGAAAATACTGGAAAAACGCAGCAGGTCTGGCCCCAGGATGTTGATAGTGGGACGGCCCTGTGGCACAGTGGTTGGCACTGCTGCCTCACAACTCTAGGGTCCCGGGTTCAATTCTGACCTCGGGTGACTGTCTGTGTGGAGTTTGCACGTGCTCCCCATGCCCGTGTGCGTTTCTTCCGGGTGCTCCGGTTTCCTGCCACAGTCCAAAGATGTGCAGGTTAGGTGGATTGGCTATGCTAAATTGCCCTTAGTGTCCAAAAAGGTTAGGTGGGGTTACGGGGACAAGGTGAAGGCATGGGCTTGGGTAGGGTGCTCTTTCCAAGGGCTGGTGCAGACTCGATGAGCCGAATAGCCTCCTTCTGGACTGTAAATTCTAATACAGGAGGAACAGAGTTAACGAGCGCGATTCAACCACTGTGCTGTTTCCAACGTGCATCTGGGGTCGTCAGGTAAATTGTGGGAAAGGCCAAAACCAAAATTTGTGCTGAACCAGTTGGCAATTCGCCCAGCCCGCTCCCAATGATCAGATCCGGATCTTGCCCAAAAATGATGAGCATATCATTAACCCACATTTGCTTTCATTTCAATATCATTAGCGAGATTGAAGTCAAATTCCTGGAATTACTCGACTCGTCAGTGAGAAATCACATGGGTGTGAAGCTGGTTGCAATGGGTAACAGAGGAGGTAACTGAGAGGGGGGGTGGATCCCCACAGGAGGGTTGGGCTTGGTCGGGGGGCTGAAGCATTCCAGTTCGGGACTCACTTCTGGGCCGGGGGAGGGTGAGGGGCTTTGTATATGTGAAGCCTTCAAGCCATCTTTAAATATTGTGGAGACCCATAACAGGGGCAACCACAGCTGCAGCCTGTCTGTCCCACCCAACACTTCCAGGACAGAGCCCTGCTGTATCTTCAATGCTGAAATTCAATTTCACTCTCTTTGGCGGAGAGCAGCCTCTAGCTTCACAGCTGAAGGCCATTCCAAATGACAAATTAGGCTTGTTAGTTGTGAGAGCCCTTCAGAGCTGCAGGTTGTGTTTGCTGCTTGCTCCTGCTGGTGGCTTCAAATGCCTGGAGGCTGCTGGTGCTGTTTCCTTCCTTTTCTGTAGCCGGAAAAAAGGACAATTTTTCCTAAGATACCTGCGTCTGGAATGCCGGGCTCAGGGGAATGTATGAGTCCAGAAGGCAATCCGGTTTGAAGTAAGATGATGCTGCAGAACCTTGTGCAAGACATTGGTTCAAATGTGCCACCTGATCACGGCGTTGAAGAAATGCTTTCGCAGATTGCTGCTGCTTTTGTTGAGGGTGGGGTGAGTGCTGCATGTAACTGACATGTTACTATGTGTTAAACGCGCTAGAAGTCAAGGGTGATCACCGGAGCATGTCCTCCCTAATGTTCCTGGCTGAGGTCTGGGGTCTGGGGTCTAGGGGCTCCTGATGTTACCTGGGGTGAGTGTGCTGAACAAGGTTTGCCAGTACAAGTGGCTTGGTGGTCCAGGGGGCAATCAATGGCATGCATGTTGCCTTGTGTGCACCGGCGCATCAGGGAGTGCCATTCATCAATAGGATGTTTAGATTGTGTGTGACCACCACCTCCATATCATGCACATTTGTGCACGTTCCCCAAGGAGCATGAATGACAGCTACATCCTGGAACATTTGGAGATTTCCGGCATCTTCGAGGCCCACTCGAGGATGGAGGGTTGGTTCTTGGGGTCCTCTTGAGATCCTGGCTGATGATGCCGGTGCAGCGGCCTGAGATGGAGACCCGATATAATGAGGCCTATGTTGCCATCCATGCTGTCATTGAACGGTGCATCGGACTGCACAAAATTAAGTTTTGATGCCTGGACAGCTCTGGTGGTGCATAGCAGTACATCTCCCTGATCTGTGGGGTGGGGGGTTGGCAATTTGAAGGGTGGCAGGCGGAACTGGTGCCAGGAGAGAGTTGATAACTTACTCTTGCAGCTCAGTGAAGGTCATTGGTCTTCTTCCGACATTGGACGGCGGTCCTCCTGGTCATGCTGCCCGCACTGACAACTGCTGCCACTGCCTCCCAGGTGCTATTGTGGACCCCGATGCTGGGCTTCCAACCCCCGCAGAGGAACAGGTTGCCCCACCTCGCTTCAACGGCGTCAAGAAGCATGGTCATGTTGGCATCCCAAAGCGAAGAGCAGGTCTGAGCATCGCCATGCTTGTGTGTTGACTGGGGGTGAGTGGTGAGGGAGCGTTCAAAAGTAACTCCCTCTTGTTACGGCAAATGGCCGAGGTGCGAGTCCGGTGAATCAGATGGCGAGACAGCCAATACGGGAAGATTCATCCGGGGGCTCATTTTCAGCACTCAGTACCCTTGAATATGGTCTGCAATCTCACCAGCGTGGCCATCGAGGAACAGCCTGGCAAACGCGTCCAAAATGACACTCAGAAATGTTTCTGTTGAATTCCGCCAAACATTTTGAGTCCAACATGATCTTCTTCTGTGAACTCACTCACTCATACTCACTCCCACTGCTATACTGAGATTCATTATTGTGAACTGTGAGCCCATGGCATCAGGAGTGGGGCAGGCAACCAATCCAATAAATCAGTGAGGGAAACCTCTTCCGAGAACTTTGATCTTTTTGACACAGATCTTAAAAATAGAGCTAGCCCATTTATGCCAGGAAGCATTTCTTCACTCCAAGACTGCTGGAAATCTGGAACTTTCGCCCCTAAATAGTTGAGACTTGGGGGGGGGAGGGTTCATTGAAAATTTCAAGATGGTTTAAGGAACCAAGGCCTCAGTTGTGCTATAGATCAGCCATGATCCAATTGAATAGCTTAACAGGAAGGGCAGCATGTTGGCACAGTGGTAAACACTGCTTCCTCACAGCACATTCGCCTGCTTAATCACCTGTTGCACCTGTAAACCAACGTTTTGCGACTCATACACTAGCACACCCAGGTCCCTCTGCACAGCAGCATATTTTAATATTTTATAATTTAAATAACAGTCCCTTTTGCTGTTATTCCGACCAAAATGGATAATCTCACATTTGTCAACATTGTATTCCATCTTCCAGACCCTAGCCCATTCACTTAACCATTCCAAATCCCTCTGCCGACTTCCAGTGTCCTCTGCACTTTTTGCTTTACCACTCATCTGCAAACTTGGACACATTGCACTTGGTCCCCAATTCCAAATCATCTATGTAGCCCAGCTCAAACTGGAGAAACAGCACCTCATCTTCCGATTAGGCACGTTACAGTCGTCCAGACTTAACATTGAGTTCAACAACTTCAGACTGTGAACTTGCTCCTCCACCTTCGCCCCATTATTATTTCTCAAAACTCTGGCGAAAAGCCATCCTTGCTTTGGCGAAACGCCACCTTATCTTTAAGTCTAGGTCCATGGCATCTCTTCTTCAGGTATTGCCTTAAGTTTCAGAAGTGGCCACCACTCCAGACCAATTGATAGGCTAGCAGCTCTCAGAGGCAGGTTTTTGCCCCGCCCCCGAAGTCTCGGCCTGAGAAAGCTAATAGCCTATCAACCATTAAATTACTCCAAACCAACTTGGCTAAACGCTGGTCCAAGATTTTATGCCACGGTGGGTTGTGTCCGACACTTACCATCCCGACATAAAATTCCAGCAAATGGTTAGCACTGAGGCCTCACGGAGCTGAGGTCCCAGGTTCGTCCCGGCTCTGGGTCACTGTCCGTGTGGAGTTTGCACATTCTCCCGTGTTTGCGTTGGTTTCGGCCCCACAACCCAAAAGATGTGCAAGTTAGGTGGATTGGCCAAGCTAATTTGCCCCTTAGTTGGGAAAAAATTTTATAAAATAAAATAAAATAAAATTTTATAAAATAAAATAAAATAAAATTTTATAAAATTTTATAAAATAAAATTTTATAAAATAAAATAAAATAAATAAAATTCTGGCAAATATTTCAGTACAATGATGTTTCATCAGAATATGTTTATTTGGATCATCCACATTATTCCAACTTTGACCAACACAACTTTAATGTTATTATATATGTGCAATATATAAAACATTGCCAGGGATTCATAGAAGTTATCGAGCCAAAGACAATGGAACTTTTTGAACATAGAATCATAGAATCCCTACAGTGCAGGAGAAGGCCATTCAGCCCATCAAGTCTGCACCAGCCCTCCGAAGGACCACCCACCCAGGCCCATGCCCAATTCCCGTAGCCCCACCTAACCTTTTGGACACTAAGCGGCAATTTTAGCATGTCCAATCCACCGAATCTGCACATCATTGGGACCGTGGGAGGAAACTGGATCTTTCTGAAGGAAACCCACGCAGACACAGGGAGAAAATGCAAACTCCACTTAGAGAGTCTCCCAAGGCTGGAATTGAGGCCGGGCCCCTGGCGCTGTGAAGCCAGCAGTGCTAACCACTGTAACACCTTGCCACATAAACACTGTGCCTTTTGATTAACACCATTAGATAAGTATACCCCAATGCAGAACTTGAACTGGAGTCAAAGCCGTAATGCAAGGATTGTATTATTTGGAAAGTGATTCATCACCACAGACGTCTCAGATACATACTAATTCGATTCTTATAATTCCTTGGTCACTTACCTTAAAATGTACAATTATCTGAGTCCTTTCAAAGATTCTAATAGCTAACTCACTCGTATTTGAAGGAAATAGATCACCCCTTTCACTCAAAATCATAAAACATAGAGGTCAGTCGAAAAAAAGTTCAAGATGTTCAAGTCCCAAATCAATCATACTGAGGGGCGAGATGGTGGCTCAGTGGTTAGCACCGCTGCCTCAAGGCGCCGAGGACACGGGTTCGATCCCGGCCCTGGGTCACTGTCCGTGGGGAGTTGGCGCATTCTCTCCCTGTCTTCATGGGTCTCACCCCCACAACCCGAAGATGTGCAGGGTAGGTGAATTGACCATGCTAAATTGTCCCTTAATTGGAAAAGGTAATTGGGAACTTTAAATTAAAACAAAATCAATCATACCTGCACCAGTAAGTTCCATTTCAAGGTGCACAAAACCAGTTTGGACAGGTTTACTGGTACCCTTCATTTCCAAATTTCAGGGTCAAAGAAACTGAAGCCTGTTTCTTCACAGTAATTTGTCATGTGCTCATTGAAACTATCGTCATTGAGATAAGCCCAAATATAATTTCTCTCATTCCGGTGCCATGTAAAACAAACTGAAATTCATGTTAATTTATAAATCCATTTTAGCTCTCGTTTGTCTATTCTTTTGTCCAGAACTAACTATTGCTGACCTGCCATCTCTATCCATCAGGAGTGATATGCTGCTTTTTCCCTTTTTTAGCCATTATCATTCGAAAATCAATGATATGCAGGGTTAAGCAAAGCCCTTTTGGCCTATCTAATCCATTCCTCGCACATATCAGTGATCATGGACTGTTACATGTCGTGAATTATTACTTTTATTTTATTTTTTAAGTTTTCCAATTAAGGTCCACTCCACCTACCCTGAACATCTTCGGGTTGTGGGGGTGAGAACCATGCAGGTAAGAGGAGAATGTGCAAACTCCACACGGAGAGTTCAAACCCAGGGTTCAAACCCGGGTCCTCGGCGCTGTGAGGCAGCAGCGCTAACCGCTACTGTCACACTGCTGGTGGGAGTAGGAATTCCTGCCCAAAGTTTACAGACTATTGGCTCGTCTCCAAGTCTTCTGGTCTCATCCGCAACAGGGAATCCCCCCGAAAACCACGGCCAGAGTTAACATTTCAAGTCGAATATGACTTCAGAACCATTTTATATCTGTTTTTATTTTTTATGAACTTTTATGTAACTTGGCTAAAACATTAACAAGCAAACCAGTTAGAGCAACAAGCACCATTGCTGATTTGGGAATGACAATTCGGTTAGCATGGAGAAGCATGGCAACATTTTTTAGAAAGAAGTTCCAACTCCATCCCATGTCCTTTATCAATGGAAAAAATTAGACTAATTAAAACATAAACCTTGTGCGACATGCAGGAAGTGTTATTAATTCTGGGCTGCCATTTTTGATGGCTTATTGGCAAGTACAGTAGATAAATGCCCCGCTTCCTATTCAGATTTAACAGAACAATTTGTATGTGTAATATTCAGACATCACATGGCACCGCCTTTGTCCTTTAGTGTCACTCCCAGTTTGCGCAAACATCGTCTGAAGCAAGTAAAGGTTATACCTAGCAACAAGAATAATTTCAGCAAAATATTTAGAGTTATTCACAGCTTTATGAGTTTCACATCTAAAATTCTACTCTGCTTTTCGTGATAAACACGTTAATCTTCGTTCTGGGTGGAAAGAGGGCAAAGCCGAACAGCAAACAAATGGTGGGGCCTGAGGAGATAGTCTGAATCATTCTTCTGTTCACAGCTTCTCAGCAGTGTGAACACCCTTGGCATTAACAGCTGTTCCAGGGTGTTAGAAATCAGGGGATGGATTGCTGGCAGTTGAGGTCAGCAGTTTTGCTGAACATTAAAAAATAAAATTGAAAAATCGTATCTTCCGACGGAGGCAAAAAAAAATCATTCTTAGTGGAAAAGAATCTCGGCCGGGCTTCCTGTTTAATTGCCAAGTTAATCGGCAATCATTGAAGGCAGGTTCATATCTGTTGCAGATAATTCTATTCGAAATACAGTGTTGTACATTCACCGCTTTTCCCTTTGTTCATTTTTCTGTGTCATCCTTTCAGATTTTAAAGGCGACCCGAGCTCGCATGTATGCAACATGCACATTTTAAAAACATTATTCCATGGCTGCTATTTATCACCCTGTTTAATAACAAACACAAGCATGTGCAATAAACTCGATTATGATCTCATATTTAATCTCTTGCTACCTTTTGGATCATCAGGCAGAATACATTTACCAGAATGCAAGGCCGTGTCTAAATTAAGGGGCAGCCTAGGATTTCTAATTGAACAGAGACAATAAGGTTCAAAGAGATCTATTATCGCATTCATACATCGAAACATTTCCTCACCATTTTGGTGTCATTCAACAGTTTCAGCTCCGCTATTGTTCCTGTAAATGTTCTTCTATTACAAATTTCAACTTTTAGTTTTTTTGTGAATATTTAGAAAACTTTAAAAAAATGAACATGTCTGCTCCACGTGTGCAGTATTTTCTTTTATTTCCTTTTCTTTTCATGTACCTAATGATCTGTTGAGCTGCTCGCAGATAAATACTTTCCACTGTACCTTGGTACACGGGCCCGGCAATTCTCCGCCCGGGATGGGCCAAGTGGCCGCCCAAAGAAGCCCGGGTCCCACCGGCGACGTTCACATCTGGTCTTACCCGGCAGGACCTCAGCATCCATCCTGTCTGGGGTGGCCTGGTGGGGGCAGAGATGGGATCCAACCCCGGGGGACCTCCACTGTGGCCTGGCCCGCGATCGGGCCCTACCAATCACCGGGCCGGCCTCTCGTGGTGGGGGCCTCTTTTGCTCCGTGCTAGCCCCTGTAGCCCTACGCCATGTTGCCTTGGGGCTGGCATGGTGAAGGAGGCTACCGCGCATGGACGCCAGTCACAGCACGCATGCGCAGACCCGTGGCACCCATTTGATGCCGGTAGCGGCAGCTGGAGTGCTGTGGGTCGCACCAGTGCCGTGCTGTCCTCCCGTAGGGCATAGGATCGCTACACAGAGCAGTCCGATGACACCGTCATTAAACTCACCAGTTTTTACGACGGCGTCAACGCTCTGCCTTCAGATGGAAGAATCCCGCCCCACATGTTCATACCAGCAGGGATACATGCAAATTGCAGGAGCTGGCATAGGCAAGAGTAGAATGGGTAAGGGACCTGTTCATAGAAGGAAGGTTTGCGAGGCTGGAGGAGTTGCAGGAGAACTTCTAACTGCCAAAGTAGAGTGAATTTAGGGTCACACAGGTGTGGGATTTCATGCCTCAGCTGCCAAAGTATACTCTATAAGTTGCTAACTTAGGATGAGCTGGGGAAGGGAAGATTGCAGATATTTATGGGTAGTTGTTGGAAACGGAGAGGGCACCAGTGGAGAAGGTAAGACAGAAAGCGAGGAGGAGCTGAAGGGGACAAGGCCTGAAGTGAATTTATGCTCCGGGTGAATTTGACATCATCCTGTGCCAGGGTGAGCCTGGTACGATTTAAGGTGGTGCACAAGGCCCACATGACTTGGGCTTCCATGAGTAGGTTCTTCCCAGAGGTTGAGGACAAATGTAAGAGGTGTGTAAGGGGGCTTGGAAATCATGTTCAAATGTTTTGGTCTTCTTGAAGTGGGGGATTCTGGGCATCAGTTTTTGAGACACTGCAAGAGATGTGGGGGTGAGGATGACACGGGGTCTAATCGGTGCTTTGGAGCTGCCAGAGCTACTGGAGGGGACGGGGGCCAATGTTGGCCTTCACCACTTTGATTGGCAAATCCTACTGGGATGGAGGTCTGCGGGGCCACTGAAGGTAACGCCATGGTTGGGAGATGGGGATTCTCTCAGCCCGGCCAGTTCGGAGAACCGGGCCGGACGCAATTTGGTGATTGGCCATTTGCGCCAGCACGGTCGGCGCATCGTTGGTCAGGGGCCGCTCTACGCCCCCCACCCCCGGCGATTCTCCACCCTGGATGGGCCGAGTGGCCGCCAAGAAAGCCCGAGTCCTGCCGGCACCATTCACATGTGGTCTTATCCGGCGAGACCGTGACGTCCATCCTGTCGGGGGCAGCCTGGTGGGGGGGAGGGGGCGGGTCCGACCCCGAGTGGGGCCTCCACCGTGGCCTGGCCCGCGATCGGGGCCTACCGATCGGCGGACTGGCCTCTCCTGGTGGGGGCCTTTTTTACTCCGCGCTGGCCCCTGTAGCCCTACGCCATGTTGCGTGGGGGCCAGCATGGAGAAGGAAGCTACCGCGCATGTGTGAATTTGCGCTGGGAGCAGTGCGCACTCACGCCGGTCGCTGCGTGCATGCGCAGACCTGCGGCGCACGTTTGACGCCGGTATCGGCAGCTGGAGCGCCGTGAGTTGCTCCAGTGCTGTGCTGGCCTCCTGCAGGGCAGAGGATCGCTACATTGGTGGTCCGATGGCGTCAACACCATGCCATCAGAGGGGAGAATCCCGCCAATGGTGTAGTTCTTACAACTGGGAAAGAATAAGTTCGTCCTTAGAGGGTCAGAAGAATGCTTTTATGTAAGATGGAGGCTCTTTCTGTCTCTAAGGATCTATTTGTCACCGGCAGGTTGTGGGGGAGGGGGGGGGGGGGTGTAGAGCGGGGTGGCATCTGTTTGGTGCGGGGTCGTGTCAGTTAAGGGGGAAAAAAAGGGGAAATGACAAACTGTTGGTAACTTGGCTGTATCTATTGTTGATTGTTTGATTTATTTATTGACTGGTTAGAATAAAATATATTTTTTAGAAATGTGATCTCCATCTAGGTAAAGTATTATATACTTTTCATGATAGAATCACGTGATATTGAGAAATTAGGTATAATTCTGATAGCTGGACTTAATTCATATTTTTTAGTAAGGCATTCACCATTGCTAAAATCTTTGCCCCCATAACAAGTATATACAATGTTGCATTTCCAGTTTTATCCTGGGGAAAAATGAGGAATTTCTCATAAACTTTCCCAGAAACTGAACTGGACTCGCGATATAAACACTGTGGCGACAAGAGCAGGTCAGAGTCGAGGGATCCTGCAGCGAGTAACTTACCTCGAGTAGACTCCCCAAAGCCTATCCACCATCAGGAGTGTAATGCAATACTCTCCACTTGCATAAAGAGTATATCTCCAACAACATGCAAGAGTCTCGAACACAAAGCAGCCCGCTTGATCAGCACCTCATCCTCCACCTTAACCATTCACTCCCTCCACCAGCACTGCACACTGGCATCTACAGCATTCATTGCAGCAACTTGCCAAAGCTACTCTGACAGCATCTTCCAAACTCATGAACAAGCACTTAGAAACACCACCAACTCCAAGTGTCCCTCCAAATCATGGAGCATCCAGATGTGGAATTATATCACTGTTCCTCCAGTGTTGCTGAGTTGAAATCCCGGAATCCCCTTCCTAACAGCAATGTCGGTGTACATTACACATAAATAATCTTTTATTAGTGTCACAAATAGGCTTACATTAACACTGCAATGAAGTTACTGTGGAAATCCCCTAGTCGCCACAGTCCGGCGCCTGTTTGGGTACACAGAGAGAATTCAGAATGTCCAATTCACGTAACAAGCATTTCTTTCGGGACTTGTGGGAGGAAACCGGAACACCCAGAGAAAACCCATGCAGATACAGGGAGAACGTGCAGACTCCGCACAGACAGTGACCCATACCGGGAATTGAACTCAGGACCCTGGCACCGTGAAGCAACAGTGCTAACCAATGTGCTACCATGCCACCCCACGTACTGCAGCGGTTCAAATAGATGGCTCAAAACAAACTCCCCAAGGGCAATTAGGAATGGGAAATAAATGCTGGCCTAGCCAGCAATGCTGAAATCTCAACAATAAATACACACTAAATCAATCCACATCACGATATCCATGTGAAGCAGATTTGGCATCCAACCATTATTTGCTATATCGAGCAAGTTAAGCCAATTGACATTTTAATTTGAAATGGTAATGCTCTTTTTCTTCCCCCAGCCAAATCAGGCAATAATAAAGTCTTTATTTACATTTGTCTGGTTTTGATAATGATACGCATCAAAAAACAATAGGAAAATGCTGAGCAATGACTGAGGTTACGTAAAGTATCAAGGAAAGCATGGCACTGGCCAGATCTGTCACAAAGTAACAATACTAGTTAATAGCAGTGACCACAGGAGAAGGAAGTGCTGTCAAAGTAACCTTGGTATGTTGCTGCTGGGCATTCAGCAAATAATATATGCTTGCTGGTGATGGAGGGAATGGATATTAAGTCCAAAGGTAGAGATTCTAAACAGTGAATTGCTCAAACGTATATGGTATTCAGCTTTTTGAACATCATTGTGCTACCACCCATCCAGACAAGTGGTCAGTATTCCACTAGATTCTGGGCCAGAGCTCTATGAATGGTGAAGAAACTTTGAAGAATCAAGAGGTGATCCACGTGTCACAGAGTATCCAAACTTTGCACTGCATTTGTTTTGCCACGTAGAGTGCTGATTATGGTTGGTCTAGTTAAGTCTAGATTATGGTTGGTCAATGATAACCTTCAAGTCGTCAATGGTTAGGGATTCAGCAACGGTGATGTCTTACTCACAATGCAAGTCAAATACATAATTGCAGAATTCAACAAATTTTGCATGAGTGTAATGCACGATTAATGCCAGGGCCTCAAGCAAGGAAATCATACGCATTGCTGTGCATGATGTGCACAAAATTGTCCTCTTGTATAAAGTCAAGGTTCATAGAACCATAGAATCCCTACAGTGCAGAAAGAGGCCATTTGGGCCATCAAGTCTGTACCGACCCTCTGAAAGAGCATCCTATCTATGCCCACTACCCTTCCCCATTCCCATAACTCCACCAAACCTGCACATCATTGGCCACTAAGGGGCAATTTAGCAAGACCAATCAACCTAACCCTCATATCTTTGGACACTAAGGGCAATTTAGCATGGCCAAGGCACCCAACCTGCACATTTGTGGACTGTGGGAGGAAACCGGAACACCCGGAGGAAACCCACGCAGACACAGGGAGAATATACAAACTCCACACAGACTGTCACCCAAGATCTTAATTGAACCGGGGTCCCTGGCACTGTGAGGCAGCAGTGCTAACCACTGTGCCACCGTGCCACCCCGTTCAGTCAATGAAAGATGCTACCCACTTCCCTGCCAGTGTCTTACTTACAGCAGTTGTTAAATTATTTTCTTCTGCTCTGTCTTCTTTTCTTCCTTCCTCTATATCTCCCCTTTCTCACCTTTATCTCATCCGCAATCTTGAGGCTTTTAAAACCACACATGTCATGTCAACTAATCACTACTTCCCGATTTACTTTGTCTTTCTTCCTATTCTTTTCAGTCTTGGCAATGTCCCGCAAGATGGGCCTTGGCCCTTCACCTTGACTGAATAAAATACAAACGTGTAATCATAGTTTTGTGGCATCATTACATTTCCTCTGATTATCATTCATGGATTTTGTGGAGCACAAGAATAACATTAATCCTAAAGAGAGTTATTGCTGTTCCATTTACTCGGTATTTTGCTTTAGGGACATGATTAGCAACAAGCAGTGGACAAAGGCAGTATGTTCCATTCTTTACAGATGTCATCTTTGCTGGCAAGCAGTGATAAAAGTGTTCTGAGAACCATCCAGAACCCTGAATCGTTTTTACTTCCCTCTGCTTTCTTTAAGTTAGCACATTTTCCCATGATATCGCTCTCCGTGGTGCAAGGCAGGGCAAGGGAGAGCTGCTGAGTATCAATGTGCGACAGGGAGATGGGGTCAGCCGCAGGGAAAGCCTTTCACAAACAGTGCCTGAACTCTATTACTGATGCAAATCCACTCTGTAAGTGACAATTGTTTCAAGGATATAATGGATCCTAAGGAATTCCTCCAGAGCTAGGCAGACCCTTTTCACTGTTTGCCCTTTGTCTGCATCTTAGCAAATTCTCCAGGCTGTTTAAACTCTATCCATTGTCCAATAGCTTCATTGATTTCCCTCCCTGCCACAAGCGCACAATACTGGGATATGAACATCTTTGTTACTGCTTTTGTACTGTATATCAGAGTAATGTTTCAGCAGATGGAGGACTGGCTCTGAGGGGAAGGACCTGTACTACATGGTGCAGAATGAATTGCAGGATTTACATAACATTTTTTCCCCCCGCTATCTCTGAGTGCTTTCTATCTCAAAGGATGTTTTCAGTAGAAAGTGACAGAAAAAGGAAGAGATTTAGATGTTCTTTGACAACTTAATAAACTAGTAACTGGATTTTTTTTTAAGCAAGATGGAAACATGCTGGAGATGCACTAATCTTGTGGCTAGAATTATGGCCACAACTTTTGAACTGTAGCTTTAAGCTACAGACCAGACTTGTTGTCAAATCAAATACAAGGTGATGATATAATAGCATTCCCGTAATTGATAGTGGTAGTAAAGCAGACATCCACAGATATACATCTCTTTTAGCAATGCAGTCTCTTCCTCCTTTAGAAGGTTTTTACTTAATTCACAAGGTCTTCGATTGTAATTTGAATATTCTGAGCATCTAAATTGGGTAAAGTTAATCAGATTAAATTTGGGTACACAAAACATATTTGCACTCACAACACAAAGAAGAGAGTTTAGCAAAGGGAGGATTGTAACAGGCTTCAAGAAATGTAGACGTATTAGCGGAACGGGAAGGCAAGTAAACAACACAATTTAATATGTGAAACATGAGGAAAGGCAAGATGCAGAAGCCAGGGAATTGAAAGACGCTGAAGAAAGTGAGTGAATAGAGAAACTCGGGGAGTCAAATGCATAATTCCTTGAAATGGCGAGTTCAGACTTGCGGCCAATGCAGTTCGAGTGGTTTTCTGTGCAAGCTCATGTTGAACCTCCTAATGTTCGCAGGGGAAACGTCCTTCTCAAGGAACACCATCCAATGACAGCTAATGGAACATTCCCACTGACACAGGAGCAAAGAAAAAAAGCCACACACTCATCTGAAATCTTGCAGCTCCGACAGGAACACACTCTATTAGCAGTGTCAACTCTTGATGGCTCACCTTCTGGTTGACTGTAAGCTTCACCAACTACCACCTGGTAACAACCTTCCACAGAAAATCTGCAGTCCCCTGAATCGCTCGAGGATGGGTCAGGAAAGATAGTCACCTGCTCCATAAGGTGAAGGCAACGAACAGTTCGCAATGAACAAATTGTGAGTGTAGCCATCCGAGTCAGACCATCCTCAACATACTGAACCTCGTGCCATGGAAGATCCATTCCTGGTGGCAGCACAGCTGTTCACACTGCAGCAGATGATGTCATTGACTGGATTGGTAATCTTGATATTGAACAATAATTTCTTCCCCAACTTTATGAACATCTAGGACACAATCCAATGGACACGCTGCACCCAAAAAGCAGCTCACGGCAGCGCAGTGTGGCCGATAAAAGCCGGGAGACCCCGTTCCCGGGATCTACACTCTCACAATGTCTCAAGAGATCCAATGCAATCTCGCAGGACATTACGACGTAAATCCCATCCGTTGGAATCACTTTTTGGCAAATCATAATAGAGCGAGACAGCGAGTCTTACACTAATGTGCAGATTCCCGAGGTACCTGAAGCTTCGGGATTTATCACCTGTGCCTCGGAGACTTAGGGCGAACGACATTCAGTACTGGTTCCCCACAAATGGGGACCAGATGGAACGGCACTTGTGGGGGTCTCCCAGGGGATCGGAGGTCCCAGCTGCATACCCTTTGGGCAAGGTGGTGCTCTGGCACTGCTGGTGCCACCTGAGCACCCTGGCAGTGCCACCTGGCACCTTGGCAGTGCCAGTTTGGCACCCTGACAGTGCCACCTGAGCATCAGCCTGACACTGCCCAGGTGGCACTAGCAGCTGGCATGGGGGTGCCAGGTTGGCACTGTGCCAGCCCAGGTGCCCAGATGGCATTTTTTGCATGCGCGCGATCAAGCCAGGTGTGCCCTGCATGGGTGTGGGGGGCTACAGGGGGCACTGGTACCCTTCCATTGTGTGTTCGGGCTGGAAGGATGTCGGGGCCTCAGAGATTGCGATGAAATTTAAAAACAGTGTCCCGATCTCTCGCTACACTGAGAAGTTCCGGCGAGCAGAACAACTCAGTGCACAAAACGGGGCAATGTGTGGCCTCCGCCCTGCATTCTCCGCTGAGGCCCCTTATACAACGCAAGTCATGTTGTATAAGGGACTTCGTTCTCAATTAGTTGAATTGCGCCCACATAGAGCACTTAAGGTTCTAATATTCATGTCACACAAGTGTCAGGCAATGACTATCCTCAACAAGAGAGGATCTAACCATCACTTCTTGACATTCAATGGCATTACCATTGCTAAATGCCCCACAACAACATCCTGTGGATTACCATTGACCAGAACTGAACTGAACTAGCCATATAAATACTGTGGTACCCACAGCTGGTCAAAGGTTAGGAATCCTTGCAGTGAGTAACCCACCTCTTGACTCCCCAAAACCATTTCACCATCTACAAGACACAAGTTAGGAATGTGATGGGGTACACTCCAATTGCCTGGATGAGTGCAGCACCAACAGCATTAAAGAAGTTTGACACAATCCAGGGCAAAGAAGCCCGCTTGATTGCTCTTCCTTCCACAAACATTCACCATCAATGAACAATGGCAGCCATGTGTACCATCTACAAGATGTACAGCAGGAACTCACCAAGGTTCCTTGGACAGGATCATTCAAACCCATGACCATTACCATCTAGAAGGACAAGAGTAGCATGTACTTGGGAACCCCACCGCATTATACATTAATGATCTGGAAGAAGGAACTGAAGGCACTGTTGCTACGTTTGCAGATGATGCAAAGATCTGTAGAGGGACAGGTAGCATTGAGGAAGAAAGAAGGCTGCAGAAGGATTTGGACAAGCTAGGAGAGTGGGCAATGAAGTGGCAAATTAAATACAATGTGGAAAAGTATGAGGTTATGCACTTTGGAAGGAGGAATTTAGGCGTAGACTATTTTAAAGGGGTAATGTGCAGGTTCAGTCGGCAGTTAATATTGAAACTTACAGGATACTGCGAGGCCTGGCCTGGATAGAGTGGATTGGAGAGGATGTTTCCACTTGCAGGAAAAACTAGAACCAGAGGACACTATCTCAGACTAAAGTGATGATCCTTTAAAACTGAGATGGGGAGGAATTTCTTCAGCCAGAGGGTGGTGAATCTGTGGAACTCTTTACCGCAGAAGGCTGTGGAGGCCAAATCACTGAGTGTCTTTAAGACCGAGACAGATAGGTTCTTGATTAATAAGGGGATCAGGGGTTATGGGGAGAAGGCAGGAGAATGGGGTGAGAAAATATCGGCCATGATTGAATGGCGTAGCAGACTCGATGGGCCGACTGGCCTAATGCTGCTCCTATGTCTTATGGTCTTATGGTCTTTACCACCTGGAGGTTCCCCTCCAGATTCAATTCAAGCCTTGGATGAAACTCTGTGTAAAGTTTGCACTTTCTCACCGTGTGTGCGTGGATTTCCTCCGGGTGCTCCGGTTTCCTCTCACAGTCCAAAGATGTGCAGGTTAGGTGGATTGGTAATGCTAAATTGTCCCTTAGGGAGAGAAGGGAGGCGAGCGCGATGCTATAAGATTTGTTTTTGATTGTTCTTGTTTGAAGCCAGCACAAACTTGATGGGCTGAATGTGCACCTTCAGTGTTGTAAACATCTAGTGGGAGAAATTCATTCACATAGTGTCACTAAAAGTGACTTCCATTGATTCCCTGGGGGCAGGCAACACCATGAGGCCACTGTCTGCACAACACATACAACATTCTTCATTGAGAGCTAATTTGCATTAAGAATAGATAAAATGGTTGCTGATTTGGACTTTTTCTCAATTTTACTTTGAAAAAATGTCTCCCAAGTACCCTTCATTGATATACAAATACATTTGTCCGGCTAGGGTTTTCTGATTAAAATTAATCTTTCAGAGGGTCGGTGCAGATTCGATGGGCCAAATAGCCTCCTTCTGCAACATAGGGATTCTATGATAAATCGCAGATAATTTTCCTCTGATTTTTCTGCCTTTATTTCCTCTCTTAACCATCTCGTAAGACTTCACCCCCCACTCCACCCTGCAGTACCCCTCTCCCTCACGTTATCACAGTATTGTTCAGTGATATGACCAGCCCTGATCCTTCCCCCATTTCCCTTACAATCTCTGTATCCCCAACTCCATTTCTTCTGAAAAGTTATCCAGCAGGTTCCTTCGCTAATTTGCTGACCTAACTATTTTAAACTGGCTGATGCCCATGTTTTAATAAGGGAATTATTCGGAACACAGTAAGTGTTCATAAAATAACATCACTGATGGTAATTGTTCTGGATTGCTTTTCAGATCACTTTGTCAATTTTCAAACATCTTTCTGTCAAGACCCTAATCTACGTAACTCTTGGTTCTAATTGGGTTCCCCTGGTGTATCAAGGTTTTATAATAAAAGTTTTGGAAATAGAAATCAACAGTCAATTGCTCAAATTTAAACTGTGAGGTGAGCACTTCAGATAATAGCTAATATTGGGTACTTGGGAGACATTTTTCCAAAGTAAAATTGAGAAAAAGTACAAATCAGTTGTTCTTGTTGCAACCATTTTATCTATTCTTAATGCAAATTAGCTGCAAATTCCTACTAATTTAGTAATATGTCGCCTAGGCTACACATTTGTCTCTTGCTACAGCGCCAGACACACACGTTATGTTCTGCATGCTGCTGTTACTGGTGCTGTACTGAGCATTTTTGACATTTTGCCAGAATTCCAAAGCATAATCCCTTTTTCTATGCAAACTGAGCTGCGAGTCTAGCAGCACATTTGATTGCAAATCTCTCTCTTTTTCTCCCCCAGTTACACCATGCAGTTTGTGTCCATGCAGACCAGTCTCAGCCTGGAATAAGCACAACTGGGGGTAATGTAAGTTGGGTACAAAGTCAGGCTGACGCAAAGCATTTGAGACCACTTGCTTTGTGTTGGGAGTGCGGTTGGACCTGAGTATTAAAAGCTTCAAATTCCGCCTTTAGCAGATGCTCCCATCAGCCCTCCCCAAACGTTAAAATGTAACCAGCAATTTGGAAAACACTGGAGCCCAGCTCTGTGTGTTGGCTCCAATTGTCTCCAGCAGACAGCAATTCAAGGCCGTCAGCGTACTGCGCTGCACATTCCTGTATACAGATAGCAGTCAGAGATCAGTACCTGTCTGGTACTGAGTAATGCATGAGTTGTTAAAACAAGTAAAAATTGTTATTTTGAAAGGGACATTACCCTTGAACTGCTGACGGCTGAAGTGCTTTTTATTACACCAATTTTAATAAAAGTGAAACTGATCGTAAAGAATTGCGTTGCTGTTGACAACCTTATTTTAATTCCAATTTGCTCAATGGTCTATTTTAAAATGATCATTCCCATTTAACGTTTGTTGAAAGCACTTATTCCACTAACAGATTCAGTGCATGTGCCCAAGTGAATATTCTTGACAAGCGAATTCTGAAGAAATCTCGCTATTCACTGTTTAAGAATTGAAGGCATTCATTTTTTTTCCCAAACCCTCCCCCTCCCGCACCCGCACCCGCACTCCCAGTTCACCTCCCCCCTATTCAGCAGCCAGAAAGTTCGAATGAAAATCTGTTGTACACACCACTGAGTAGCGAAAGTGTCACCTTTTCCACTTCTCTTAATCCTTCTAATGAATAAGTCCCAAAGGGAACCACTGTTCATTCCTATAAATACTTGGATTTATCTTTTCTCTCTCTGCATCCCAATTTTCTCTTGGTTTGTAGCCTTTTTTTTCAGCATCACAAATTGGTTTAGGATTCTCATGGGTCCTATTTGTACTGCACACAGAGCTTGGCATTTTTCATCAAAATTTTAAATAAGCAAATCCCCTGAGGGGGCAGGGAGGCTTGTTAGCTATTGTGCGTAGTCACACCGGCCTGTGTTCTAAAGCCATGAAAGGTCATTTCTAGCTTTATAAAGAGATTTATAAGTTAAGGTCTGCTGATTATGTGCTTGGTCGCAATGTAACCAGCTGTCCTGTGGAAGTGCTATCTCTATAAAGCAATGAACCTTTCCCAGTGTCACTCCCCAGGTCTGAGCAGTTGTAACAGACTTGACCACTACATTCGGAACTTTCATTTGAAGTCCGCCTGCATGGAAAAATGTCCCGACCACAACTTGGGATCAACAGCTTCACATGAGGAACCAGCTCGAACAGTTGCCAGAATACGACCGGGATGACACGAGAAAAGGACATCATTAGCTGGAAAGCGGTTTGGGCATTCTGAGATTGCGAAAGGCGATCGTTGAATGTGAGTCCTTTCTTTTTCCTATCCCTTCTCATTCGTCTCTTTTCAACCTTGAAGATTTCAAGCACACATAACGTTTCCTCACTTCTAGGGCTGCATTCTCCGCACCCAGACAAATGTGCAAGAGACAAACGTGTGGCCGAAATGGCGGCCGGCACCGGGGCGGAGAATCCATTTCCCCGCATGGAATCGGGACCGGCGCAGGTTTCCCGATTCTCTGGGTCCCGAAAAGTGCCGTGCCACATATCACCTACTTGCTGCCATTGCCGGAGGCCCGCCCCGCATGCGCGGCCTCCGAATCGGAATTACGGGGGCCCATTTCTGCAGCACAAGCTGCTAGTTTTGCGCTGGTTCACTGCTAGCCCCCTGAAGGGCTAGGAATATTTGGCCCTTTCACGGCAGTTTTTCTGGCGTGAGAGTCCACAGTTTTTACGACGGCGTGGGGACGTAATCCCAGAAATCCAGCCCCTGGTTTTCCTCTGATACCAGGGTGGAATTTTACAATGGGCTTTGGAAACCTGATATCAGGACTAAACGGGGGTCCCAAGATATAACCCTTGCTGGGAGTCAGACCACGCCATGATGTGGAAGGAGGGGAGCCTCCTAGTTGGCTCACTCCAAGGATACCATCCAATTAAGGATGGCAGGCAGGTCTTCGATACTGCCAGCCTACTCGGAGGACCCGTAGCTCTGCCATCATGGCTGTGTCAACATGAGAGTTGAGCACTGCTGGGGCAGGTTGGAAATAGGGTTAGGAGAGGACATCTCAAAATGGAGGTGCCTTCATTGGTGATTAGCAAGGGGATTAAGTTTAAAATACATGGGGCAAAACAGGCAGACCACTCAGATTGGAAGGTAGACATCTCCTGTTGGTCATGGCGGTGGGGAGGGTGGTGGGAGGTGAGGAGGATGCAGCCTTCCCGGACCGTGACCTTCTTTTTACCTTATAGCCTCCATTTCCAATACCACTCAGACCGACATCTCCATGAACCAGGCAACATTGGTATGCAGTGGGAACTGCTCCACCACTGGCAAAATGCTGGCGAACTGGAATTATACCAGTAATAACTTCACCAATGTCAACCTTCCAAAGGCAGTAACGAAAAAGGCCACAGCTTACATTACACACCTCCAAGCCCGGGGAAGTACGGAGAAGCCAGTTTGGGTTGGAGCACGGGTTTTAGACTACCGGGATACATTTCCTATTGGGCGAGGTACCGCCCGCTTAATAGGGGAGTTCATATTCCATAAATCCCACAGGGAGATCTATTGGCAATCCCCCATGTCCTTCATGGCCATCATAACAATCACCAAGGAGGTATTGTGACTCAGTACATAGAGCCCCTGCCTCTGAGCCAGGCGCTCCGGCTGTAACTCCCACTCCAGGTAAATAATCCTTCCAACATTTCCCAACTATTCCCAGACAGGAAAAGAATGCGTGTGAAGATATGAGTGAGTTCAGTTGGCTGACTGCCTCCAAGCATCTGCAGGTTCACACCAGGGAAACCTGCTCCGGGGATCAATGCCTTTTCCCTGCACTTTTCCATGGATTGTGCCTTGATAATCAAAACTGAATGTAGCTGATCAATGATCTCTACAGATTCAGTATGATAACCACACTTAAACTCCATTGATTTCAGGGTGAAGTTCAGTTTTTAGTGTCTGTTTTTTAATCATTCTTCTACAATGATTCTACAATCACTCTTCTACAACAGTGTAGAAGCCCACCAGCCATCCCAAGTTTCTTTCTTCTCCTGTAGTTGGACTAGTAACACAGGTTTTCCCCAATGAGCATACCTTTGCACTTAATCTGTTTTGAATTTCAGTAGCCACAGTTTTTTCAGCTGCATATAGGTCCTTCCATAAATGTTCAACTAGTTCATAGAACATAGAACATAGAACAGTACAGCACAGAACAGGCCCTTCGGCCCTCGATGTTGTGCCGAGCCATGATCACCCTACTCAAACCCACGTATCCACCCTATACCCCCAACAACACCCCCCTTAACCTTACTTTTTAGGACACTACGGGCAATTTAGCATGGCCAATCCACCTAACCCGCACATCTTTGGACTGTGGGAGGAAACCGGAGCACCCGGAGGAAACCCACGCACACACGGGGAGAATGCGCAGACTCCGCGCAGACAGCAACCCAGCTGGGAATCGAACCTGGGACCCTGGAGCTGTGAAGCATTTATGTTAACCACCATGCTACCGTGTTGCCCCAACTAGACCACTATTCACTAGACCACTATTCCACACTAGTTAACATCAATTATCAATTTGCTGAACTGACATTGTTTTCTTTTTTATTATTCAATCACATGATGTAGGCATCGTTGGCTAGACCTGCCCTTATTGCCCATTCCTAATTATCTCTGAGAAGATGGTGGTGAGCTGCCTTCTTGAACTGCTGTAGTCCACAGTGCTGTTAGGGAGGGAGTTCCAGGATTTTGAGCCAGTGACAATGAAGGAGCTACCCTCGTCCTCCGCCATAATCTCTCTCATCATCTCAACCCTCCTCCCTCCCATCCTCTCACCCTCATCCTCTCCCACCCTCTCACACGCCTTTGCCTACCTTTACCCACCCCCATCTGCCTTCCGCTCATCTTCTCACCCGTCCCCTCTCTCAGCTTCTCACCTGCCCTCCAGCGCACCTGCCCTCCCTATCACCCGCCCTCCCTCCTACCCTCCAGCGCTGCGGCCCTCCCTCTCACCTGCCCTCCCTCTCACCTACCCACCCTCTCATCTGCCTTCGCCCGCCATCATCTACCATCTCCCAACCTCTGCCTATCTCCCTCTCACCCATTCACTCACCCTCACAAACACTCACTCACCCATCCTCCAACAAAATCATTCACACACTTACTCAGGGAATCAGCGGAAGCAATGTGGAAGAATCCAGGAGAAACACAGTCCTGGCCAGCAGGTACACAGGCCGGGTCAGCGCGTACACAGTCCGAGGCAGCAGGTACACAACCCAAGGCAGTGGGTACACAGCCCGAGGCAGCGGGTACACAGCCCGAGAAAGCAGGTACACAGCCCGAGGCAGCAGGTACACAGCCCGAGGCAGCAGGGACTCAGCCTGAGCCAACAGTAACACAGCCCGAGGCAGCAGGTACACAGCCCAAGGCAGCAGGTACACAGCCCGAGAAAGCAGGTACACAGCCTGAGGCAGCAGGTACACAGCCCGAGGCAGGGGGTACACAGCCCGAGGCAGCAGGGACACAGCCCGAGGCAGCGGGGACACAGCCCGAGGCAGCAGGTACACAGCCCGAGGCAGCAGGGACTCAGCCTGAGCCAACAGTAACACAGCCCGAGGCAGCAGGTACACAGCCCGAGGCAGCAGGTACACAGCCCGAGGCAGGGGGTACACAGCCCGAGGCAGCAGGGACACAGCCCGAGGCAGCAGGTACACAGCCCGAGGCAGGGGGTACACAGCCCGAGGCAGCAGGGACACAGCCCGAGGCAGCGGATACACAGCCCGAGGCAGCAGGGACACAGCCCGAGGCAGCAGGTACACAGCCCCAGGCAGCAGGTACATAGCCTGAGCCAGCAAGTCCATAGCCTGAGCCAGCAGGTACATAGCCTGAGCCAGCAGGTACATAGCCTGAGCCAGCAGGTACATAGCCTGAGCCAGCAAGTCCATAGCCTGAGCCAGCAGGTACATAGCCTGAGCCAGCAGGTACATAGCCCAAGCCAGCAGGTACATAGCCTGAGCCAGCAAGTCCATAGCCTGAGCCAGCAGGTACATAGCCTGAGCCAGCAGGTACATAGCCTGAGCCAGCAGGTACATAGCCTGAGCCAGCAGGTACATAGCCTGAGCCAGCAGGTACATAGCCCAAGCCAGCAGGTACATAGCCTGAGCCAGCAAGTCCATAGCCTGAGCCAGCAGGTACATAGCCTGAGCCAGCAGGTACATAGCCTGAGCCAGCAGGTACATAGCCTGAGCCAGCAGGTACATAGCCTGAGCCAGCAGGTACATAGCCCAAGCCAGCAGGAACACAGTCCGAGCCAGAAGAAACACAGCCCAAGCCAGCAGTGTCACACCCTGGGTTAGCAGGTACACAGCCTGAGCTATCAGGGATGCAGCTGGAGTCCTTCTGCAGCCCACTGCTTCCTCAATACCTCCTTCCCCTCTCATATCTGCAGACTTAGCAACAGTGCCCTCAGTTCCTTCTTCCTAATCATTAATGTACATTGTGCAAAGTTGTTGTCCCAACACTGACCCCTGAGGCACACCACAAGCTGAAAAAGGCCCCTATATCCCCACTCGCTGCCTTCCGCCAGTCAGCCAATCCTCTATCCATGCCATATATTACCCTTAACACCGTGGGCTCTTAACATATTTAACAACCTCTGATACGGCACTTTGTCAAAGGCTTTCTGGAAATCTAAACGGATCGCGTCCACTGCTTCTCCTTTGTCTAACTTCCTTGTTACCTCTTCAAAGAACTGTAACAGATTTGTCAGACATGATCTTTCCTTGACAAAGCCGTGCTGACTCAGTCCTATTTTACCATGCTCTTCCAAGTAGTTTGCGATCTCATCTTTAGTAACGGAGCAAAAATCTTACCAATGACCAAAGTCAGGCTAACTGGCCTCATCGTCCTGTCTTTGGCCTCCCTCCCTTCTTAAACAGCAGTGTTACATTCACAATTTTCCGGTCCTCTAGGACCCTTCCTGCCTCCAGTGATCCCTGAAGGATCACTACCAATGTCTTCACAATCTCCTCAGCTATCTCCTTTAGAACCCTGGGGTGTAGTCCATCAGGTCCAGGTGATTTATCCACCTTCACACCTTTCAATTTCTCCAGAGCCTTCTCCTTACTAATGGCCACTACACTGATCTCTGTCCCCTGATTCTCCTGAAGTCCTGGTATCCCACTGGTGTCTTCCACTGTGAAGACTGATGCAAAGTAATTACATCCCTCTGCCATTTCTTTGTTTCCTATTCCTACTTCTCCAGCCTAATTTTCCAGTGGTCCAATGTCTATTCTTGCCTCTCTCTTACCTTTTATACTTTGAAAAAAACTCTTGCTATCTTCTTTTATATTACTATCTTACACTCATATTTCATCTTCACCCGTTAAACCTCCTACCTTCCCATGGTGCTCTCCGGTAAACCTCCTACCTTCCTATGATGCTCTCCGGTTAAAACTCCTACCTTCCCATGGTGCTCGCCGGTTAAACCTCCTACCTTCCCCTGTGCTCTTCGTTAAACCTCCTACCTTCCCATGGTGCTCTTCGTTAAACCTCTTACATTCCCATGGTGCTCTTCGTTAAACCTCTTACATTCCCATGGTGCTCTTCGTTAAACCGCCTACCTTCCCATGGTGCTCTTCGTTAAACCTCCTACCTTCCCATGGTGCTCTTCGATAAACCTCTTACATTCCCATGGTGCTCTTCGTTAAACCTCTTACATTCCCATGGTGCTCTTCGTTAAACCTCCTACCTTCCCATGGTGCTCTTCGTTAAACCTCCTACCTTCCCATGGTGCTCTTCAGTTAAACCTCCTGGACCGAATTCTCCATTGCCCAATGCCAAAATCCAGGCAAGTGAGGAGTATTCCATCACATCCCTGACTTATGCCTTCTAAATGGTGACAGGCCCTGAGGAGTGAGGAGGTGAGTTATTGGTCAGTATTGGGACAGGAGGGATTTGTACCATTTGAACAATCTCCTCTTGAACCATCTGGGACCAGTGTCCGAACGGAAAGAAAAAATAGGGTGGTCACAAGGACTTTAAACAAGCAATTAGGGCGGGGGGAGGCGGGTGATGGAGGTGGGGAGGGTGGAGGAGGCTTCAGGGCAAGTCAATACAGTTCCAAAAACAAGTAGCAGGGCAGAGAGTAAAAAAATAGTCAGGACCCCAACTTCTGGAACTACAACTAATGGCAAAACTACAAGTACACTGGTTAAACCAAAAGAGAAAATAATAAACAAGCAAATAAGGCGCCATTGCTGAGGGACAGGTTAGGGTGTATCGCCTAATTAAGAGTTCTGTATACAAATGCATGGTGTGTAAGAAATAAACTAGGTTAGCTGCAGGTGCAAACGCAGATTGAAGATTATGATATAGAAGCTATTACAGAGACATGAATGCGGGTGGTAGGGACTGAGAACTAAATATACCTGGTTATAAAATTTACAGAAGGAACAGGGAAGGTGGCAAAGTGGGTGGAGTAGGGTTACTGATTAGAAATACTATCACCCCAATGGTAAGGAAGAGCATCCAGTGGAGGCCATATGGGTGGAACTGAGGAACACAAAAGCATCTAAAACTGTAATGGGTGTTGTGTATCAACCCCCTGGTAACAGTTCTGAGGTGTTTGATTGTACAAATCCAGACATTAGGCAGGTTAATAGCAAAGGCAGGTGGGTTCCAGGTGTCCGGAGGCTGGTTAGAAATCCCGGGAGAGTATCTACCGGTCACATCTCGCTCCAGTTACGGTGGGATGGGGCCGGTATATTACACCCAATATGTTCTAGATGCAACAAGGGGACAGGCAATATTAGATTTAGTTATGAGTAATGATCCAAATTTAATTAGTAGCCTAACTGTGTGCAAACATTTATCCAATACTGATCACAACATGATTGTAGCATTTGAAAGTGAAAAGCACGATTCGGATCTAGAATTTTAGACTTGGTAAGGCTGACTTTAATGGGATGAGATAGAGACTGCCCAGGGTAAACTGAGAAGATCTGTTAATGGGTCAAATGTCTGAAGCTGTGGTTTAAACATAGACAAAAGAGCTGAATTCCGGAGATGAGGTTAGAGAGACTGCCTTGACGTCAAGGCAGCATTTGATCGAGTATGGCATCAAAGAGGCCTTGCAAAATTGGAGTCAATGGGAATCAGGGGGGAAACTCTCTGCTGGTTGGAGTCATACCTGGCACAAATGAAGATGGTTGTGGTGGTTAGAGGCCAATCATCTCAGTCCCGGGACATCACTGCAGGAGTTCCTCAGGGTAGTGTCCTAGGCCCAACCATCTTCAGCTGCTTCATGAATGATCTTCCTTACAATATCAGGTCAGATGTGGGGATGTTCGTTGATGATTGCACAAAGGACAAAGAACAAAGAACAATACAGCACAGGAACAGGCCTTTCGGCCCTCCAAGCATGTGCCGACCATGGTACCTGCCTAAACTAAAACCATATGCACTTACAGAGTTCATATCCTTCCATTCCCACCCTATTCATATAGATGTCTGGATGCCCATTAAATGCCACTATTGTACATGCTCCCACCACCTCCCTAGGCAGCATGTTCCATATATATACCACCCTCTGTTTAAAAAACTTACCTCGCACATCAGTTCAAAATTTTTCCCCACACACTTTAAACCTATGCCCCCGAGTACTTGACCCTCCTACCCTAGGAAAGAACATCTGACTGTCCACTCTGTCCATGCCACTCATAATCTTGTAGACCTCTATCAGGTCGCCTCTCAACCTCCATTGTTCCACTGAGAACACATCAAGTTTATCTAATCACTCATCATAGCTGATGCTCTCCATACGAGGCAACATCCTAGTAAACCGCTTCTGTACCCTCTCCAAAGCATCCACATTCTTCTGGTAGTGTGGTGACCAGAATTGTACACAACAGTCCAAATGAGGCGTAACTAAGGTCCTGTACAGCTGCAACATGCCTTGCCAATTTTTATATTCAATGCCCCGACCGATGAAGGGCAGCATGCCACATGTTCAGCACCATCTGTGATTCCTCAGATAATGAAGCAGTCCACGTAAAAATGCAACAAGACCTGGACAATATTCAGGGTGGGGCTGACAAGTGGCATGTAACATTCACGCCACACAAGTGCCAGGCAATGACCTTCTCCAACAAGAGATTGTCATAATATACATCCAGGTATATGATGGTGTGCAGACAGGCAGTGATGGACACACAGGATGACCAGTGAGCACACAGAACACAGCAGCCAATCACCAGACAGGACACGACCACTATAAAGCCAGGGGGCACTAGTTTACCCGCTCTCTCCGGATCCAGCCTCTGAGTCAGTCAGAGCTCGTGAGCAGCAACTAGAACAAACACCATGTGTTAGTAAAATAGTCTGGTCAGGTTAGCCTCAGGTCTCCAATCAAGTCAGCATAGTGTCAACCCACAATTAAAGCATGTATTATAGTTAAGTGTTTAATAAAATCGAGTTGCATTCTTCAAGTGTTGGAAGCCTTTCTCTCTCACCACTGCAGTAAACGCAGTCCTCGTAGACCCAGCTTACCCAACACATCAGAGATGATTTAACCATCGCCCCTTGACAGACAATGGCATTGCCATCACTCAATCCGCCACTATCAACATCCTGGGGGTTACAATTGATCAGAAACTGAATTGGACTAGCCATATAAATACTGTGGTTAGCAGAGCAGGTCAGAGGCTAGGAATCATGTGGCGAGTAACTCACTTCCTGACTCCCCAAAGCCTCTCTGCTACCTACAAGATACAAATAGTCTGATGGAATATTCTCCATTTGCCTGGATGTGTGCAGCTGCAACAACATTCATAAAGCTCAATACCATTCAAGACAAAGCAGCCCACTTGATTGCCACCCCTTCCAGAAACATTCACTTACTCCACCACCAATGAATAGTGGCGGCCGTGTGTGCCATCGACAAGATGTACTGCAGGAACTAACCAAGGCTCTTTTGGCAGCACCTTCCAAACCCTACACCAATATCCGGGAGGACAAGGGCAGAAAATACATGGGAACACCACTACCTGGAAGTTCCCCTCCAAGTCACTCACCATCCTGACTTGGAAATATATTGGCGTTCCTTCACTGTTGCTGGGTTGAAAACCTGGAACTCCCTCCCTAATAGCACAGTGGGTATACCACATGGACTGCATCGGTTCAAGAAGGCAGCTCACCACCACCTTCTCAAGGGTAATTAGGATGGGCAACAAGCCAGCGAAACTCCCACCTGTAAAAATGAATTAAACAAAGACTGCTTTAGCATCTGAGGAGTCGCAATTGATACTGAACACTGGCAACATTGGAAATGGTGGTCTGGAAGATCAGTTTGTAGAATGCTTTCATGACAGTTACCTGGTGTAATATGCTCTGGTATCAACTGGGGACAAAACTATTTTGGGTCTAATATCATGTAAAAGCGGGGTTAATTAGTAATATCATAGTTATAGATCCGCTGAGAACCAGTTATCCCAATACGATTGAATTCAACATTATGTTTGAAAGCAATATATTCCAGTCACAAACAAGAATGTTAAAGATTCTTGATGATTGCACAAAAAACAATTACATAGTGATGAGGGGAGAGCTAACTTAGGTTGATTAGATACAAACACTTAAAGGTATGGTGGTAATTAAACAGTAGGGAACATTTAAAGAAACAATCCAAAATGTTCATCAAAAATACATTCCATAAAACAAAGCTTCAGGAACACAGACCCACCAAGGATCGTGTTACATTTAACAAAGAGGCTTACAATGTTGCATAGAATAATAAAAGAGTCTGGGGATTGGAATTGTTCAACAATCCTGAAGAAGAGCCACTAAAATGTTGTTAAAAAGGGAAAAAAATAAATTAGACTAAATTAGCTGGAAATATCAAAACAGATTATAAAAGCTTTTGCATGGAAAAATGAACGAACAGAGTAGCTAAACTAAACATTGACCCCTTAGAAGTAGAGGCAGAAGAAATTATCAAGAGGAATGGCCGAGAAATTAAATGAATATTTGTGTCTGTTTTCACAGTAGAAGACATAAGTTACGTAGCAGAAGTAAAGGATAACCCAGCGGCTAAAAAATGAGAAAATTGAAGTACTTGAGTCGGAAACATCAGGGACCTTCAAGCGGCTATTAGATAGGTACATGGATTATGGTAGAATGATGGGGTTAGATAAATTTGTTCTTAATCTAGGACAAAGGTTCGGCACAACATCGTGGGCTGAAAGGCCTGTTCTGTGCTGTATTTTCTATGTTCCTATGTTAAATAATATCAGCAGGAAAAAAAGTACTGCAAAAACTAAAATATTCTATTTGTAATTCATCTGCAGTGGGAGAACACTCTCCCAAACAGAGAATCTCGCCTGAGGTCTCTGACGGAATCAAGGGAGCAGGCACAAATTGGAATCCAAATCGAAGATCAGCTATGACCATATTGAATGGCAGAGCTGGATTGACATGTTGTATATGGGGCCTCACGGTAGCATGGTGGTTAGCATCAATGCTTCACAGCTCCAGGGTCCCAGGTTCGATTCCCGGCTGGGTCACTGTCTGTGTGGAGTCTGCACGTCCTCCCTGTGTGTGCGTGGGTTTCCTCCGGGTGCTCCGGTTTCCTCCCACAGTCCAAAGATGTGCGGGTTAGGTGGATTGGCCATGCTAAATTGCCCATAGTGTAAGGTTAATGGGGGGGATTGTTGGGTTACGGGTATACGGGTTACGTGGGTTTAAGTAGGGTGATCATTGCTCGGCACAACATCGAGGGCCGAAGGGCCTGTTCTGTGCTGTACTGTTCTATGTTCTATGTTCTATATCTAGCCTTGTTCCTTTTCTTATGTAAATATGATCTTCCACTAATTGAGCTTCTATCACTCCAATCCCAATTTAATGGCTTATTGAATAGAGCATGCATTCTGGGTACCCTGCTCAATAACAGCTGGTGAGAAGGAAGAGACTGTGAGGCAATGGGAAGGAAGAACAATTTGGGTTTCTGCCACCCGAATCTCCTCCTTTTCACTTGGATGTACCATTTCTCCATTCCTCTGTTCAACCTCTGCGCTGCTTCGATATTGTGCCGGCCTGGGAGTTGCAAAATAGAGAATGGATATCGCAAATGCTTGTAACTGCAAAATGAAATCTGTTTTGTGCATCACCCTCACATGCATTAGTTTTATTGGCTCCATTTCTCCGCAGATTGAGGTACAGAGCAAGACATCACAGTACTTCAGTTGACGAAAACAATCAGAGCACAAAACCATATGGTCTTCAATACTAAGTCCTTTTTCACCGCACCAGCCAAGAACTGGGAAATCAGTAAAAGGAACAGCTGCTCTATTGAAATGGGAAGATTGGAGATACTGAATTGGCAATAACAGCACCTGCATGTATTCAACTTTTTCCAATTTCCGTACATGTCATATTGACCATTTGCAAGCGAGGTTGTAGAGACCCGAAACTCTGGAATTTCCTCTTCTGCAACCCTCTCCTCCTTTAAGATGCTCCTTAAAATCTATTCCTTTCCCCAGGGCTTTTGTCATCTATCCCAATATCTCCTTATGGGGTCCAAAGTCAAATCTATGTTTTATAAAGTTCCTATGAAACACCTTGGCTGGGACTTTCCAGCCGTTCATGCTGGAAGGAGATGCCAGACCCGCCAATGGTGCAGCCCCGCCACGGGTTTTCCGGCGGTGAAGGGCAAATTGAAAGAGAAACCAGAAGGTCCCACCACTGGCCAATACCAGGCAGCCTCCACTGCCGTGAATCACACAGCGGGTTCTGCTGAAAATCCCGCTCCTTGGGTACATTCAGAATGCAGCCAACAGGTTGAGTGTGTCAACTTTCAAATCCTCCCGACACACCAATAACTTGGCGGTAAAAGCAGGGCGAGACTCTTGCTCACCCATGCTTGATGAGGAGTGGTGACCCTGAAGCTATAAGCCTCTGGTGACAAGCTAGCGACCTATTCCGGGAATTATTAGCTGTGGAAGTGGACATAAGTTTGCCTTAGTGCACCACGAGCTGTGGGAAGAGAATTGGAATTGGAATGGAAACACCTTGGGACATTTTCTTATGTTAAACTGTCATAGAAATGCAACCTGTTGCTGTTTTCTGGTTTGCTGATTTTTATTCCTTTGGTGCTGTCAAGTCACATGCCTCACTGGAGCACTTGCTCAAACTGATACTGCTCGACATAGAACCTTTTTGTTTGCTTTAAGGGTGATTCACTTTTTATTATTTCTTAAGTGAAAATATAGAAACATTTAAAAACTAATTATAATAAATCTAAGAGGAATAGGAGAGTTAATAGGCTTAAATAGAGAGAAACTATTTCCTTTGATGGGTGAGTCCAGAACAAGGGATATAACCGTAAAAGTACAGCTAAACTGAGCTTGGTCAGGAAATAAAAGGTCTTCACAAAAAAGTCCAGTTACGATTTGGAATTCTCGCCCCGAAAAAGCCCCAAAGGCCGGCGGTACACATTTCTATACTGAGACTGATAGATTTTTTCTCGTGCAACTCAGCGGTTAGGGAGACCGGGGCCAAGGCAGGTAATGAACAAAATGCAGATGCAGATCAGTCAGAATCTAATTGAGTGATGGAACAGCCTCGAGGGGCTGAATGGCCCACTCCTATCCTTTTGTTCCTCATGGCTCCTCAATGATGCTTCAGTCGTTAAATGTAACATGGCACAGAGCTGAGCCTCACAGAGCAGAAAGGTCCCAGGTGTGACACCAGGTTTAGTTATCTGACCTAAAGAAGGACAAGAGGGTTAGGAGCATTGCAGGGTCCCTGGCTGAGGGAGGTTGTCCTCTCTGATTGCTGTTCAGTGAACCCTGCTGGCTGGATATGTCTCTGACATTGGGTTAGGGTGGAAATGGGCACAGGATGATACTCCCTTTGGCAGAATAGCCCGATAACATTCAGAGCAGGATCTCCAAATAATGCCGTGATGTCAGAAACCGAACATCATCCTTCCCACATCCAGATTTTACTGGGGCACACTCAAAAGCACATATGCGTTCAGTCATATAAATATTTAAGCAAACAATTAATTGGAGCTTGATTGCAGGATTTTGGCTGCAACGGCCAGCGCAAAGGTTTTCCAAGATGTGTGGAGCTCAACAGGATTAACAAGGCGAGAGCACACTGGGGAGTCATTGATCAATTAAACTAACAGGTTGGGAAGTATTTAAACAGTGAAACTGCTGCTGTCCAGCCTCTGTGGAAGGTATGTGCGCACAGGACTTGTTCAGAGACCCTCATTTCTGTTTTACATGTGATTTCCAATGTTATGAAAGTCATTTAACTTGGACTGTACGCACCTCAATGTAATCTTCTCTGCTGTCAGTATTCATGAACGAGAGCAATTTCTGCAGCTCCACTTTGGACATTTGATGAGGGACAAGAGAATCCACATCCCTCAGAGGGTCATTAGTCTCAGGAATTCAGGTCCACAGTGAGCAGTGGAGGCCGGGTCACTGAGTGGGACAGATTTTAGATTGACAAGGGAGTTAAGGGTTGTGGGGCCAGAAAAGTGAAGTTAGGCCACAATCAGATCAGCCTCGATCTTATTGAATGGCGGAGCAGGCTCGATGGGCCCAATGGCCAAATCCTCCTCCTGTTTCTTATGGCCTGGAACTTCCTGCTCGCAGCAGGAAGCCATGGGCCGCCTATTTTGAAAGAGAAATGTGCGCATTTACCTCCACTCCAATGATGCGTCAGCGTTAGGCCTCCAGCGCCCCGGTCTGTGCAGGCTCCAGTGCAGGAGGAGTGCCGCCCCACGCCGTTATGATGCGGCCAGCTTGGAAACTTCCATTGAGAGCAGTCATTTAAATAATAGATTTAGATGGAAAATAACAGGTAACGTTTTGAACAAGTGTATTAAAGATATGTAGACATTCTTTTTACAGTTTTGTTTGGCTATTTCTTCTAAATAGGCATTACTTTTACAGCAGGGGCGGTTTAGCACAGGGCTAAATCGCTGGCTTTGAAGGCAGGCCAGCAGCACGGTTCAATTCCCATATCAGCCTCCCTGAACAGGCGCTGGAATGTGGCGACTAGGGGCTTTTCACAGTAACTTTATTTGAAGCCTACTTGTGACAATAAGCAATTTTCATTAGTTTTGAGTAATTGTTATTTTTTAATGTTTAAAGGTGATGATAATTGAAAATAGGTTTGGTTATTTGTATTAAATCTGTGAAACTATTTAAACTTGCACTATATTATTTTTTAATTTTACCTGTGGCATGCTTAAAATGATTGTATGTTTTAATTTAGATTATGGTCATTGATTTTAAAAGCACGCCAGAGCTTTTTGCTGTCACTGTCCTGGTAACATCTGATTTTTAAAAAATTAGTGTTTATAGAATCATTGCAGTGCAGAAAAAAACCGAAGTACCTAGAGGAAATGGCATGGCCCGGTGGCACAGTGGTTAGCACTGCAGTCTCACAGTAACAGGGACTTGGGTTCAATTCCGGCCTTGGATGACTGTCCATGTGGACTTTTTACGCTCTCCCCATGTCTGTGTGGGTTTCCTCCAGGTGCTCTGGTTTCCTCCCACAGTCCAGTAATGTGCACCTTAGGTGGATTGACCATGCTGTATTGCCCCGAGTGTCCAGGGATGTACAGGTTAGGTTCCAGGGATAGGGCAGGGCAGTGGGCCCAGTTAGAGTACATTTCAGAGGGTCGGTGCAGACTTGACGGACTGAATGGCCTCATTCTGCGCTGTAGGAATTCTATGGTTCTATTCCATGGTTCTAGGAAACTCATGCAGATACAGGGAGAATGTGTAAACACCACACAGTCACCCAAGTTCTGAATTGAACACGGATCCCTGGTGTTGTGAGACAGCAGTGCTAACCAGTGTGCCACCGTGTTACCTGTGTTAAATATGTTTCTGCCTTGTTTACTTCAATTATCTTATTCATTTATAATTATCTCAATTAAACGTTGTGTTCTGATGTTTCAGAAAGACATTTGTAGAAGCTTGTAAAGTTTAATGTAAAACATGTATTAACAAAAATAATTTTATAAATACAAAACTTTGAAACCAGTTAACATTTAACTTAACGTTTAACTTTATCAGCTGAACAATGACATAAAACTATCTCAATTTTTCCAAATTTCTTACAATAAAATATATTTCTCACTTAAAAACAATGGTTCCATCTATTTGTAAAGGGGAGGGAGGGAAGGTGGGGGGTTCACAGAATCATAGAACTTACATTTGGCCCATCAAGTCTGCACCAGCCCTTGGAAAGAGCACCCTACCTAAGCCCACACCTCCACCGTATCCCTGTTACCCAGTAATGCCACCTAACCTTTTTGGACACTAAGAAAAATTTTAGCATGGCCAATCCACCTAACCTGCACACTGTTGGACTGTGGGAGGAAATTGGAGCATCCGGAGGAAACCCAAGCAGACATGGGGAGAACTTGCGGACTCCGCACAGACAGTGACCCAAGCCAGGAATCAAATCTGGGACCCTGGAGCTGTGAAGCAACAGTGCTAACCACTGTGCTACCGTGCCGCCCTAATGACAATTGTTAATTGGCAAGCTCAATATCCAAATGCAGCAGCTGCTGAAGCACAGTATCCTGGCACACATCTCCTCCGACATCATTTTGGAATGTCCTTTGGCTGTACACTCTTAGGGGTAGGTTTGCTGCAATACCTGACAGAGAGATAGTTCACATTAGCTTACAGGAGGCCTGCATATATCAACTAAGGCAATAAACTTCATTAAACCATTTGAAGTAATTACTGAGGCTTCTAAGGAAGGATATTACATCAGGGAGACTTGTAAACAACTCAACTTAAAATACATTGAAAAATTCAAATATACTTTAGCTCTGAATCAGCTGATAGGACAGGCATGCTAACATTAGTGTCCTTAAAGGAATTAATAGCATCAGTATCGAGGCCATGATAATCCAAAACCAACTGGGCTGCCCATACATTTAGGCTGTCAGAGTCTCAGCCAAAACAAATCTTCTTCACCCGGCTCAAAGAAGGATCCCAAACAAGAGGAAGGCAAAGGAAGCTCTTCAAAGACACCGTGTAGGTTTACCTCAGGAACTGGACCTTTACTCAGAAAAGACCTACTTGGATGAACCTCTTCATTGAAGGGTCACAATTTTTAGAGAACACCCAATGGCAAGAGGAGGCCTAGAAAAGGAGCCTGAGAAAGGAATACCCGTGACTTGGCACCCAAGGACCAATGCCACCTTTTGGAAACTCCTGCCAAGTGAGTGATTGAAGGTACGGCTCTAGGATCAGGCTCATCAGCCTCACAGAACCCATGATGAGTAACAATGAGTACCTTAGGTGGACAATCATACTCGTTAGCGAGTGATCACCGCGATCTATCCATTATAGTTCCTTTAATGGAATTAACAGCATAATGACAAAGTTTAAAAAATATATCTTCCTTTAATTTTATTTGCATTTTAAACACATTTACAAATGCTAAATACTAATAATATAAAACATTGACCTACCAATAAAATGTCTCCCAATGTCTCCTGCCTCTCCTTGACTGAAACATTTCTGTGTAAATAAGAATTCACCAAATATCCGGATAAGTGGCCCAAGTTAGCGCTGTGACTGGAATTTTCATTCGGCTGCGCAGAGCTTCAAGTTGACAACAAAAAACACAGCCCGGAGCTTAAACGCTTCGTGCTTTCACCACGCATGCCTGAACGCCTTCACTCCTGGTCGCACGCTACGCATATGCGGCGCACTAGCAACTTAAGTCGTGAATGATGTAGAAAGTTATGGGCCATGGTCTTGTGTGCAGCAGCAGCAGCAGGAAATGCAACAACAGGTACCTTCTCTGTAGCCATGTGCTGTTCCACAGGGACACGGGGGATCAGTACAGAGCTCCAGTTCAAAGGAGGAGATACTCCCAGCAGAGGCTATACAAAGGATCATCTTTCTCCATATGATGGAGCAGTGGTGCTTCGGGAGGCTGTGGTTTCCACGGGAGTCCATTGTTACATTGATAACCTCCAGGAGCAGAAGAGCAAGGTGGCTATCCGTAACCAATGGCTGTTAAGATCATCACAGCTTTGAATTTCTTCACCTCCAGGTTCTTTCCAAGGATCAGATGGTGGCATCACAAGGATATCACTATTTTCTGCCCTCAAGATGACCGGTGCCAAGTTTCCCAAGGTTGCCATTTACATCCACTTTGCCATTGATGAGGTCAGTAAGACTCAGAGGGCTCTTGCATTTGCCGCTGTGGATCGATGGCCACAGTTACACCCAGTTATTGATTGCACACTTGTGACAATCAAGGCACCTTTAGATCATCCCAGAGTATTTATTAATCACAAACGATTCCACTCCATCAATATTCTGCTCATAAGCGACCACCCTCCTCTCGTCATCCTCTGAGGAAAAGCTCAGCCTCCTCCAGCTCCTCCACAGGTCCTGTAGGGAAGGGAAAGACAAATATTGACATGGGGAAAAGGCTCAAAGTCTATAGCAAAGTTCCGCACACATGAGTGCGGCCTCAACCGGGACCTGGGATTCATGTCGCATTACATTCATCCCCCACCATCTGGCCTGGGCTTGCGAAATCCTACAAACTGTCCTGGCTTGAGACAATTCACACCTCTTTAACCTGGGGTTACCCCTCTCTCTGGATCTGTAAAGATTTAATCGCCTGCTAATGCTCGCAGTCTAAGCATTGACCGGCATCTTTGAATTTGTCTATATATATGTTTCTGGAACATACCTCTTCATTCACCTGAGGAAGGAGCAGTGCTCCGAAAGCTAGTGTTTGAAACAAACATGTTGGACTTTAACCTGGTGTTGTAAGACTTCTTACTGTGCTCACCCCAGTCCAACGCCGGCAACTCCACATTCAGATAAGGATGAGTGTGAGAGTTGGATGTACAGATGGGAATGTGAGGAAGTCCCTCATGAGAGATGAATGAGTGGAGCAGCAAGGTGTGTTGTTTTGAGGTGTGCTGAACAGGATAAATTTTAGAAAGTCCAAGAATGGAGGTTAGCACCTGAGAGTGGGATGACACTCACCTTTCCAGACCTTCTGAGGTCATTGTACATCTATCAGCCCTGTTGACCCTGCAAAGCCCTTCTTACTAATATCAGGGGGCTTGTGTCAGAATTGGGAGAGCTGTCTGACAGACAAGTCAAGCAACAGCCTGACATAGTTATACTCACAGAATCATATCTTACAGATATTCTTCTGGACACCATCATCACCGTTCTTGGATATGTCCTGTCCCACCAGAAGGACAGACCCAGCAGAGGTGGCAGCACAGTGGTATAAAGTCGGGAGTGAGTTGCCTTGGGAGTCTTCAACATTGGCTCTGGATCCTATGAAGTCTCATGGCATCAGGTCAAAGAAGGGCAAGGAACATCCTGCTTATTACCACGTATTGTCCCCCCTCAGCAGATGAATCAGTACTCCTCTATGTTGAACACCACTTGGAGGAAGCACTGAGGGCGACAAGGACGCAGAAAGTGTTCTGGGTAGGAGCCTTCAATACCGTCATCAAGAGTGATTTGGTGACATCACACAGATTGAGTCCTAAAGGAGATAGCTGCCAGACTGGGACTGCAGAAGGTGGTGAGAGAACCAACAAGAGGGAAAAACAGCCTTGAACTCAACCTCACCAACCTGCTTACCGCAGATGCATCTGTCCATGACAGTATCGGTAGGAGTGACCACTACACAGTCCTCGTGGAGTCAAAATCCCGTCTTTACATTAAGGATATGTTCCATCATGTTATATGCATACCAGCACATCTGTAAGATATGATTATTGGGATAGATTTCCAAAGAACCATAGGACCATAAAACCATAGAATCCCTACAGTGCAGAAGGAGGCCATTCGGCTCATCGCGTCTGCACCAATCCTCCTAAAGAGTACTCTACCCCCCCACCCTATCCATGCAACCCCATCTAACCTGCACATCTTTGGACACTAAGGGGCAATTTAGCATGGCCAATCCACCTGACTTGCACATTTTTATAATAGATCTAGTTACTCTGGGCAATCATAAAATGCTGTGGGTCATCAGCAATAGCAGAATTGTACTCAACCACAATCTGTAAACTCATGACCCAGCATATCCTCCATTCTACCTTTAGCAACAAACCAGGGAATTAACCCTGGTTAAATGAAGAGTGCAGGAGAGCATGCCAGGAGCAACACCAGCCACACCTAAAAATGAGGTGTCAACCTGGTGAAGCCACAACACAGGACGACTTGCATGCAAAACAACATAAGCAGCAGGTAATAGATAAAGCTAAGTAATCCAACAACCAACAGATCAGATCTAAGATCTGCAGTCCTACCACATCCAGCCAGGAATGATGGTGGAGAATTAAACAACTCACCGGAGGAAGAGACTCCGCTAATATCCCCATTCTCAATGATGGTAGAACCCAGCACATCTGTGCAAAAGATAAGACTGAAGAATTTGCAACAATCTTCAGCCAGAAGTGCCGAGTGGATGCTCCATCTCAGTCTCCTCCTGAGGTCCCCAGCATCATAGATGCCAGTCTTCAGCCAATTCGATTCACTCCACATGGTATCAAGAAATGGCTGAAGGCACTGTCTATTGCAGGCTATGGACTCTGACAATATTCTGGCAATAGCACTGAAGACTTGTGCTCCAGAACTTGCTGCACATCTCTTCCAGTACAGCTACAATACTGGAATCTATCAGCAATGTGGAAAATTGTCCAGGTATGTCCAATAAATAAGAAGCCGAATAATTCCAACCCGGCCAATTATTGACCTGTCAGTTTACTCTTGATCATCAGTACAGTGAAAATGAAATGAAATGAAAATCGCTTATTGTCACGAGTAGGCTTCAATGAAGTTACTGTGAAAAGCCCCTAGTCGCCACATTCCGGCACCTGTCCGGGGAGGCTGGTACGGGAATCGAACCGTGCTGCTGGCCTGCTTGGTCTGCTTTAAAAGCCAGCGATTTAGCCCAGTGAGCTAAACCAGCCCCTGGTCACTAAACCAGTGATGGAAGACGTTGGGTCATCAACAGCGCTATCAAGTGGCACTTGTCTGCTCACTGAGGCTTAATTTGGGTTTTGCCAGTATCACGCAGCTTCTGACCTCATTACAGCCTTGGTTCAAACATGGACAAAAAGGGATGAACTTCAGATATGAGGTGATAGTGACTACCCTTGACATCAAGGTAGTATTTGACTGAAAATGGCATCAAGGAGCCCCAACACAACTGGAGTCAATGGAAATTGCGGGGGGTGCGGGGCCGGGGGAGGGGGGAATCTCTTCGCTGGTTGAAGATTTACCTGACACAAAGAAAGGTGGCTGTGATGATTGAAGGTAGATCCCCTCAGTTCCAGGACATCATTGCAGGGGTTCCTCTGGATAGTATCAGCTGCTTCAGCAATGACCCTCCTTCCATCATAAGATCAGATGCTGATGATTTTACAACGTTCAGCGCCATTCATGTGTCTTCAGATGGTGCAGCAGTACATGTTCAATTGCAGCCAGACCTGGACATATCCAGGCTCGGGCTGTCAAATGCCAAGTGAGATTTACACCATACAAGTGTCAGGCAATGACCATCCCAAGCAAGAGAAAATCTAACCATCACCCCTTGACATTTAATGGCATTAGCATTTCTGAAACAACCACTGTCATCACCTTCAAGGTTACCATTGGCCAAAAACTGAGCCGCACTAGCTTTATAAATACTGTCCACAATCTACAAAACACAAGTCATGAGTGTGATGGAATATTCCCCATTTACCTGGATGAGTGCAGCTCCATCAACACTCAGGAAGCTCAACACTATCCAGGATAAAGTAGTCCCCTTGATTGGCACCCTATCCACCCTATTCACTCCCTCCATCCCCAGCACACAGTGGCAGCAGTGTGTACCATCTACAAGATGCACTGCAGGAATTCACCATAGTCCCTTAGACAGCACCATCCAAATCCATGACCATTACCATCGAGGAGAAGGGCAGTAGACACCTGGGAACACGACGACCTGGGAATTCTCCTCCAACACAATCACAATCCTGACGTGGAAATCACAGATCACAGAATTTACAGTGCAGAAGGAGGAAATATATCATTGGTCCCTCCATTACACCTATACTCTGTGATTGATGGACAAATCTGACTGGGATAAACAATCACAAAAAATCCGCCGCTTCAACATTGGCTTCCCAACCAGGCGGTCATTTCCTGCACACTCCCCAGCAGGTCACGGAATCACAAAATCCTTAAAGTATAAATATAGACCATTCTGCCCATTGTATTCCTGCAAGCTGGCTGCAAGCCATAGTCCCAAAAATGTTTTATCTTCAGGAAACCTGTCATCTTTGCTTCTTTTGCCAATCACCTCAAATCAGTCTCCTCTTGTTCTCAATCCTTCTGGTAACAGGAACAGTTTATCGTTATCTACTCTGTCCAGACCTCTTGCGAACGCCTCTACCAGATCCCCACTTCATCTTCTCTTTCTCAGAGAGAACAGCCCCAGCAACCCCTATCTATCGACATAATAGCATTTCGTCATCACATTGCATTAATCTTTTTGCATCTTCGCTAATGCCTTCACATACTTCCTGGAGTCTGGTACCTAGAACTGCACACGACATTTTGGATGAGGTTGAAGCAGCTCTTTAAATCTAGGTTTAACGGGAAAAATTATCCGGGTTGAAGAATCACGCCACGCCGCACCGACGCCGGTACGCAATTCTCCGCAATACGGAGAATCGCCACCATTGGCGCCGGCGTGGTCGCCGCGGTGCCGGTCGGGGTGTGCGCCGACTCTCTGGCCCGTGCCGGCATAGGCCGGCGCGTCGATTCTCCAGGCCGGATGGGCCAAGTGGCCGTCAACAAAAAGCCGAGACCCGCCGGCGTCATTCTAACGTCGTCTAAGCCGGCGGGGCCTCGACGTTGAAGGATCCGGGTGCAGCCTGTAACGGGGGAGGGGGGGTTCCGACCCCAGGGGGGTCTCCGTAGTTATATTTCCCACGATCGGGGCCCACCAATCAGCGGGCTGGTCTCTCTGCCCCCTGGCCTCTTGTCCTCCGCGGTGGCTCCTGTAGCCCTGCGCAATTTGGCATAGAGGCTACCGCGAGGATGAAGGTCACTGCGCATGCACTAGTTGGCACCTGCTCAACTGCTCATGTGCGGACTCTGCGGTGCCGGGTTCAGGCTGGGATTGGCAGCTGGGGCAGTGGAGGCCGCTCCAGCGCTGCCCTAGTACACCGTGGACCGCAGTATGGGGTCCCAGAATGGGTGCCGACACCGGAGTAAAACACTCCCGTTTTTACTCCGGCGTCGGCACTTAGCCGCCCATTGGGAGAATCCCACCCAACATACCTTCCTCATATTTGTACTATATGCAACTGTTTGGATGGCACGGTAGCACAGTGGTTAGCACTGCTTCTTCACAGCGCCAGTGTTCCAGGTTCGACTCCCGGCTTTGGTCGCTGTATGTGCTGAGTCTGCACGTTCTCCCCGTATCTGCTTGGGTTTCCTACAGGTGCTCTGATTTCCTCCCACAAGTCCCGAAAGACATTAGGCTGAATTCTCTGTCCCGCCGCGCCACCTTTCTATTCCACCCCGCCGGTGGAATGCTACGTTACGCCGGTCGGTCAGTGGGGTTTCCCATTGTGGGGCAGCCCCACGCCATCGGGAAATCCTAGGGCTGCCAGCAAAACAGAGCAACCCGCCGGCAGAGAATCCAGCCTATTCTGTTAGGTAATTTGGACATTCTGAATTCTCCCTCAGTGTAACCAAACAGGAGTCAGAGTGTGGCGACTCGGGGATTTTCATAGTAACTTCATCGCAGTATTAATGTAAGCCTACTTAATAAAGATTATAATATAATAATTATTACATTTATGAAGCCCACGATCCTTTTTGGTCCATTAATCATTTTCTCTTTTTTTTAAATTTAGAGTATCCAATTCATTTTTTCCAATTAAGGGGCAATTTAGCTTGTCAATCCACCTACCCTGCACATCTTTGGGTTGTGGAGGCGAAACCCATGCAAACACAGGGAGAATGTGCAAACTCCACACGGACAGTGACCCAGAGCCGGCATCGAACCTGGGACCTGCGCCACCATTAATCACTTTCTCAACCTTTCAATGATTTGCATGCATGTACCCCTAGGTGCTTTCCCCCCTTTTGGATTGCCCCCTTTATTTTCTATTGCTTCTCCTTGTTTTTCCTATAAGAATAAATCATTTCACACTTTTGCCCAGTCTTCCAATGAGAAATAGTCACATACATGAGGTACTAGCGAATGGCTGGTGCTCATAAAACCAAGCAACAGCCTGACTGAGCACCTTCAAGAGATGAATAGCGAGGATCAGATAGGACAAAATCATATGGATGCTAAAAGGCCTCCAGTAATCCATTGAACAGACCAATGGCTTGATTTCATTTTCATCACAGTCAGTACACCATAATCACTTAATCTGATAGGGGACACTGCTTGTTTTAATTATTGTGTTTCGTAGGTCTAAAGCACAGATGCTGTTTATTTAAAGATCTTCACTTTGTCCACGCCTGTCTTCAAAGGGGTTTACTGAGGATAAAAATCCCACATATTTAATGTATCAAAGTTTTGTTCTTTTGTCTGACTATGATGTCTGGATACAATTGCAACTCTATGGGCATGTGTCTACGTGAATCCTGCGGAAACCACATTCTGTCGGGTCATTAAGGAGTCAGATTGCTAAATCTTTCTGAAAGGCACTCATTTAATTCCAAATTCTTCAATGATTTTTTTCAAAGGGCCTTGTCTGACTAATTTCTCTACTTGCTCTGTGTAAACTTTTATCTTCTAACTGATTTTGATCTTGTCCTTTTATTGCTATTCCAGTGAATGTCTTCTCATTGGTAACACTTTCAGAAATACTAGAATGCTCCACAGGTCAATCAATTTACAGGTGATCTTATTATAGATCTTTCTGTCGATGGTGTTTACCCTTTGAAGCGATGTGACATGTGGTGCAATTCCTCCATGCTAACAGAAAGCAATAAAGTGCCTAAAGAGCCCCCGGTTGGTAGCATGTCCACTACTGCATCATGGGACTGTGAATTTAAATCCTTCTCCAGATTTTGGGACAAAAATCTCGGCTGACCCTCCAGTGCAGTACTAAAGGAGTGCTGCATTTTCGAGGTGTTGTCTCTCGGACGAGACGTTAAACTGAGTTCTGGTAGAAGGTGACAGATCTGAAAAGTTAACTCTGTTTTGCTCTCTCCACAGACGCTGCCAAACCTGCCGAGTATTTTAGATTTCCAGCTTCTGCAGCATTTTATTTTTGTGTTAAATTGAGGCCTACCTGCCCTCCCAGATTGATGTAAAAGATCCAACAGCGCTATTTCAAAGAGGACCAGGGGAGTTATTCCTGGTGTCTAGCTAATATTTATCCATTAACCGACTTCACAAAAACTGGTTATTTGGTCATGATCACAGTGCTGTTTGAGGGAGCTTGCTGTGTGGAAAATGGCTGCCACATTTCCTATATTACAGAGATGGCTTCACTTCTTAAGCACTTAAGCACTTTGGAGCTTCCTGAGGTTGGGAAAAGTGCTATATAAATGCAAATCCTTCCTTCAAGATCTTCATTTTTTTGCCCTGAGGTACTATTCCAGTGATATTTTTTTTTTTTTTTTTATAAATTTAGATTACCCAATTATTTTTTCCAATTAAGGGGCAATTTAGTGTGGCCAATCCACCTACTCTACACATTTTTGGGTTGTGGGGGCGAAACCCACGCAGACACGGGGAGAATGTGCCAACTCCACACGGACAGTGACCCAGAGCCGGGATTGAACCTGGGACCTCAGCGCCGTGAGGTGGTTGTGCTAACCACTAGGCCACCGTGCTGCCCTTTCCAGTGATATTTTAAGCATCTCCTCTGGGATTGATGATCTTGACCAGCAGACCTCTTTAGGGCATTATTAAGTCTCAATACCAAGTTAGTTCTCAGCTGATGTAAACTTTTCCAGATGTGGAAGGAGAAGGCAGAAGGTTTGCCCACAATCGTTGATCCCCTTGGCCCACCCACTTACTGGAAGAAAAGAAAATAACCCATTTATCAAGTTTTTCTTCATATTTCGATTTCTTTATATCGGACAACATCTTAGTGATCTTCATTGTGCCCTCAAAGCCTCAATGTTCTTCCCACAGTGTAGAACACACATTACTCTCTCTGCAGTGCTATACATTTTTAGATAGGCTTATATTAGCTATGAAATTTCATATTCTATAGCACTTGATAAGGCCTAAAATTCCATTAGCTTACGTTTACACAAAATATGGTTGGAATGAATCATATCAACACAATTGTGTTTTAAATTAGGAGTTAGCAACTGAACAATACAAATGGTTAAATTATCCTGGCTGTTGACATTGAAATTTGATCGTTCTGGCTTTATGTTAGCCAGGCTGCATCTTTAAGTGTGTCCTTCAGAGCGACAGTGGGTGGTCTCTCTGCTATGTAGCTGTCTCCTTCATGGGAAAGTTGGCTCAATGGTCATTTAGAACATAGAACATAGAACAGTACAGCACAGAACAGGCCCTTCGGCCCTCAATGTTGTGCCGAGCCATGATCACCCTACTCAAACCCACGTATCCACCCTATACCCGTAACCCAACAACCCCCCCTTAACCTTACTTTTATTAGGACACTACGGGCAATTTAGCATGGCCAATCCACCTAACCCGCACATCTTTGGACTGTGGGAGGAAACCGGAGCACCGGAGGAAACCCACGCACACAGCGGGAGGACGTGCAGACTCCACACAGACAGTGACCCAGCTGGGAATCGAACCTGGGATCCTGGAGCTGTGAAGCATTGATGCTAACCACCATGCTACCCTGCTGTCCTGTGTTGGTTCTGAGTCAGAATGTCATGGGTTTGCCACTCAATCTCGAGATGTAGATGCGTAATCTGGGCTGTCAGTTCAATGTATTACTGAAGGAGTGCCACACAGTTAGATATGCAATCTTGCAGGTGAGATGTTAAACTAAACCGTCAACTCCAGTGGGTGGTAAATATCAATCGATCCCAAGGGAGATGAGATGCCAACATTATCACAAAACCAACACCACTAAAAAAACAGATTAACTCGCGATTTATCATATTTTCATTGACAGAAACTTGCATTGTGCATATTGACGACCTTGTTTCCTTCATGATAACAATGATCACACTTCAACAGTGCTAGTTCATTATTAAGCACTTTGGGGTCATAGATGTTTACAGCATGGAAACATGCCCTTCCGCCCAGCTTGTCCAAACAGTCCAGTTTCTCTCACTAAGATAGTCCCACTTGCCTGCATTTGGCCCATATCCCTCGATATCCACCCTGCCCATGTAACTGTCTAACTGATTTTTAAAAGAAAGAAATGTACCCGCCTCTACCACTGCCTCTGGCAGCTCGTTCCAGATGCTCACCACCCTCTGTGTGAAACAATTTCCCTTCTGGTCTCTTTTGTATCTCTCCCCTCTCACCTTAAACCTATGCCCTCTAGTTCTAGACTCCTCTATCTTTGAGAAAAGTTGTTGACTATCTACCTTATCTATGCTCCTCATTATTTTATAGACCTCGACAAGTTCGCCCCTAAGCCTCCTACGCTCAAGGGGAAAAAGTCGCAGCCTATCCAGCCTCTTATAACTCAAACCGTCAAATCCTGGTAGCAGCCTGAGGGTGTTCTGAGAATATGAAAAGCGATATATAAATTCAAGCTTGTGTGGGTTCTTGGATGATAATAATATGTGATGTGACTGTGGAAATTTGCTGCATAGCATCTATTTTTGAGACGTTAAACAGTTTCCTAAGCTTCCATGATGGAGGGCAATAAGTGCACGCTCATTGCGAGACAGAATTGAGCCAGCTGCCAGAATACAAAGACACAAAATGCATTGTGCAGTGGCCACCACTGAGAAGGACATTAGGCCCCAACATTTGCACCTCCAAAGGCACTATTGACTGTCTATGACCCTGATTGCAAGATTGGTTTGGCCTGGTCAAGGCAATCAGTGCCAGCATCAACTCAGTAAACAGGCCTACACAAGGCCTAAATTGTAGCCCTTAAAATTTCTCTGAATACGTGGCCAAGAGGATCATGATTGCTTAATTTAGCTAAGACAGAAGCCTTTCTAACATCAGACTGTGAGGACATCTCTGTTGCTCACAGCCTCCACGAAAATGAAGCTTGCAGTTCCATATCAATGGTGACTTGGGCTAAAACTGTGTCTGATACGTTCCCTCATGCCCACCACCCTCCTGCCCCCTGCCATTTTGGCCAAAAGCATCGAATATCCTGAACCCAATTCTAACAGAAGGTTTGCATTAGATGACAAGTGAAAATAACATTGCCCATGAAATCTTAGTATTGGGACTATTGTTCAGCAAGTGGAAGTAGTTTATATAAATCAACTCTGATAATCCGTCAAACTAAAATTCATGTGTTTCAAGCATTAAAATGTAAAGAGCATTGGATTAATTGCAGTGCTGCCTAAGAATAGTGGCTATAAATCTCTGGCTGTGCAAATGGTCCCTATCAGCAAATGTTCACAAGGTACTTACTCATTAAGTTGCACTGTGTAGATATGCAAAGGTTAAATTAAAATATCACTTAGCTCGGATGTCACTGCAGCTATAACACGGAACAATGAAGTGAAACACTTTGGTCGTGTACTAGCCATTAAAAAAAACTTTCTTTTAATCCCTGTTTTGACCCGTCCTTTTTTTTTTCAAAGTGTCAGCCACCAAAACTGTTCAGAAAAATACCGGGTGATCTGATTGCAGCACCTAAAATGTCAAAGTTATTTGATAGCGGAGATAGAAATGAGTAAAATGCTCCCTTTCTTCTGTTGGGGGGAATCTTAAAATTGGATCTAGGTCATTTAGACGGTTAATTAAGAAGCACAATTTCATACAAAGGGTAACAGGATCAGGATTCTGAAATTCCCTCCCCTGAAAACGCTTTAGATGTCTGGCCATTTGAAGCCTTCAGGCCAGATTGATGGATTTTTATTAGGAAGGGTATCAAGGGATATGGAGCTGAGGTATGTAAGAGGAGGTGATATACTCAACCACGACCTGATTGAAAGGCAGAGTTGACTCACAGGATGGAATGGCCTCTATTTCTTGAGAATAATCCCATTTGGTCCTCAGTCGCAACTATAGGGCAGGCATTCAACTGTGCAGCTTAACCCAGCTGAGCCCGATCCTCACGTTCCACTTTTCATCAGGGGTTACTAGATAGACTGGTAATTCCTGGCTGGCATTTCTTCTCTGTTTCCCTGGAGTGCTATGAGTTTTATGAGGTATTTGGTGTAGCGGCCTGTTCCAGTTTTCGTATGAACTAAAATGGGGGACAGCTGGACACATGACAGCTCTCGGCAGTTTGTTAACTGTCTGCTCAATTGCTGGTTAAAGATAATGAGCAGTTTTGTCAGTGGTCATATATAACCGAAGAACAAGACTGAGTTATTTCCAGCAGACAAAAGCTCCTGAGGATGACCCAGAAAATGTTTTGTTCTCTTTCTGGCTAATCCTTGACAAATTACGAATTTAAATTAAGTTGTGTTTTTTTTTTAAATGTATTCGTTCATGGGATGTGGACCGTCATTGGCTTGGTCAACGTTTATTGTTGATTCCTAATTGCCCTTGAGAAGGTAGTGGGGAGCTGCCTTCTTGAACTGCCGCCTGTCAGTCTCGGTGAACTCGGGGAAAGTGCTGTTAGGAAGGGAGTTCAAAGATTTTGACCCAGTGATAGTGAAGGAATGGTGATATAGCTCCAAGGCAGGATGCAGTATGCCTTGGATAGAATTTACATTGGTGGCAGCCCCATGCATCTGCCAAACCTCATCCTTTTAGGTGGGAGATCTTTGAGTTTTAGAAGAAACCGTTGAAAGATTTTGGTGAGTTGCTGAGGTACATCTTAGAGAGGGTATGCAATGCTGCCGCTGTGCAATATGGTGGAGAGAAGGGAATATTTAAACATCAAATGAGTTGCTTTGTCATGGATACAGTAGGAAGTCTTACAACACCAGGTTAAAGTCCAACAGATTTGTTTGGCATCACTAGCTTTCAGAGCGTAGCTCCTTTATCAGATGAGTTATGGATGCCATTGACTTTCCAAAGTGTTGTTGGATCTGCACTGATCTAGGCAAGTCGATTATAATTCTGATTGAGATTATCGATGATGGAAAGGATTTAGGGAATCAGGAGTGACTTGCCACAGGATTCTAAATCTCTGATCTGCTCTTGTAGCCACAGTATTTACGTGGCTGGTACATATAAACAAAGAATAAAGAACAAAGAAAAATACAGCGCAGGAACAGGCCCTTCGGCCCTCCAAGCCTGTGCCAACCATGCTGTGTTTATAACCTAAAACCTTCCACACTTCTGGGGCCCCTATCCCTCTATTCTCATCCTATTGGGCTGGTTTAGCTCGCTGAGCTAAATCGCTGGCTTTTAAAGCAGACCAAGCAGGCCAGCAGCATGGTTTGATTCCCGTACCAGCCTCCCCAGACAGGCACCGGAATGTGGCAACTAGGGGCTTTTGACAATAACTTCATTGAAGCCTACTCGTGACAATTAGCGATTTTCATTTCATTATTTGTCAAGACTCCCCTTAAATATTGCTATCGTACCTGCTAACACCACCTCCTCCAGCAACCATCCCTTCAATCCCTTCATCCACATCATTTATATATAAATTGTGAACAGCTGAAGGCCCAGCTCTGATCACTGTGGCACACCACTCGTCACATCTTGCCAACCTATAAAAGACCCATTTTTGCCTACTCTTCTGTTATCTGTTAGCTAGCCAATCATCTATCCATGGCAACATGTCAGCACCTTATCATGTGTTTTTATTTTCCACAGCAACCTTTGATGTGGCACGTTATCAAATGCCTCCTGGAGACCTAAGTATAGTACATCTACCAGTTGCCCTTTATCCGCAGCACATGTTACTTCCTGAAAGAATGCCAAAAGTAGGTTAACATGATTTCCCTATCACTAAAACCATGTTGACCCTACATGATTACCATGAACTTCTCCAAGTGCCCTGCTATAACCTCTTTAATAATAGCTTCTAACATTTTCCCATGACTGGTATTAAGCCAACTAACATGTACTTGGCCACTTTCTGTCTCCCTCCCTTTTTGAATATCTTCTAATCTAACGGGGCCTTCCCTCAACCTAAGGAATTTTGTATAAATTAAAACCGATGTATTAATTATCTCTAGTCACCAGTCACTTCTTTTAAAACGCTCTGATGAAATCCATCTGGATCCAGGCACTTGCCAGGCCACAGGTCCAACAATTTACTCAGTACCACTTCTCTGCCGACTGCAGTTGTCCTGAGCTCCCTTCTATTTGCTGATTTATAGCACCCACGGCCGGGGATTTCCCGACCGCGTGGGGTTATCCACAATCGGAAATCCCATTGGCCGGCTGGCAGGATGGAGAATCCCGCCCAGTGTGTCCATCCTTGGATTTTTTCCACTAGTTGGAATTCTCCTGCACTGTGTACTCAGAAATATATCCTTTAATGTTTGCTACTGCATCGTTATTGTCCCATCCCCTAACCTAATTTCCCAAATTACTTTAAATCCAGTTAATTTTCTGGTTAATGGTGATCTCCAGGATGATGATGGTGAAGGAGTCAGCAATGGTAATCCTTTTGGCTGCCGAGGGCAGATGGTTAGACCCTCTTGTTAAAGATGGCCATGCCTTCCACTGGTTTGGCTATAGTATAACTTGACACTTACCAACCCGAGCCTGGATATTGTCCAGGTCTTGCTGCATATGGACACGGACTGTTTCAGTATCTGAAAAGTCGCAAATGTTGCTGAATGTTGCAACAATCAGCAAACATTCCCACCATATGATGGAGGGAAGATGTTGATGACGCAACTGAAGATGGTTGGGCCTCGGACACTACCTGAAGTAAAGTACTGCAGCAATATCCTCCAATTGAATTGATTTGAATCCAACAACCACAACCATCTTCCTTTGTGCGAGGTATGGCTCCAACCAGTGGAGAGTTTCCCCCCTGATTCCCATTTGCTTCAATTTTGCGAGGGCTTCTTGGTGCCAAACTCTGTCAAATGTTGCATTCATGTCAAAGGCAGAAATTCAAATGTTAGAATCAAACATGTAAAGAGTTCTGGAGCTGAGTGATCCTGGCAGAACCCAAACCCTGAGGATTAGTGAGCAGATTACTTGGATAGACTGTTAGCATTGTCATGTCACCTTCCATCACTTTGCTAAAATGTACTGGAAGTGCTCCATTCGCTATACGCACAGGTCTCAAACAGGCCTTAGGCCTTCTGCATAGGTGAATAGAACATTTTATGCTTGTTTTGGTTCCCCATTGTAAAAATTTAGTTTGCAAATTGTTATAACCTGCCTGCTTACCACTGGCTGGGGACTAATGGCAATCCCACAATCCTTTGGGAGTATGAGCTTCCCCAATGAGGGGGGCAGAGAAATCATTAGCAGATTCCCTGCATAAATAAAGCTGGCCAGTTTGGAACCGGCTAGAGGAGAGTGAGCAGCAAGGAAGTTGTGCTATTGTAAATTAATGTTATTTTTTTCTATCCTTCAACTTGTGCTGGATTCTTCATGGCCCTCACAAAACTGGCGACGAGGATTAAAGTGAATAGCTGTCTACACTGCTGAAGTTACCTCCCTGGATTTTTGTTGGATACAGGTTGGAAGTTGTTTTCTATTACACCATGCCTCTGTATGGATGTTTGGATGTTTGTGACGCTGCGCTGGAAAGCTGGAACTAGTACGCACAACGGATACGTTACTATTTCCAGGCAAACAACATCACCGAAAACGAGCGCCAGGTGGTCATATTGCTCACCGCCTGCGGTCCGCATACGTTTGGGGTGATTAGAAGCCTTACGTATCCAGCTGCGCCGGACACCAAAAGTTTGATGAACTTGTGAACTTAGTGGGGCAACATTTTAACCCAACCCCGTGCACGATAGTCCAGCGTTACTGGTTTAATACCGCTGAGAGCACTCCAGGAGAATCCATGGCCGATTTTCTATCCAGGCTATGCAGGATTGGGGAGTACTGTGACTATGGTGAGACGTTGCCAGAAATGTTACGTGACCGTCTGGCTTGCGGTATTAACAATGCGGCCACCCAGAGAAAGTTGTTAACTGAACTAACATTGACTTTTCAGCTGGCCATTTGAATAGTATTGTCCCGAGAGAGCGCAGAACGGGGAGTGCAGGAGCTACAGGGAATGGAGGTGCATGCCTTGGGGCGCAACCCCTTCCGTCCGAAAGCGTCCCCCTGTACGCCTGCGGTACCTTGGGCGAGGCGATGTCTGGATTGATGTCAGTGGCCGTCGGACATTCCTCCTCGAAGGGAGCCTGCTCCACAACCAATGGATGAGGAGCCATGTCCGTGTCAGACTTGTGGGCGCCGACCCCGTCACGGACGCCAGTCCTGGGGATGCCAGAGGCGCTGTCGCACTGACAGAAACTGGGGGCAGCCCAGGGGCCATACCTTCCATTTGGATGAAACTGCGGCGACTACCCCTGAGGACGTGGAGACGGAGGACGACTGCCTGCAGCTGCATTGTGTGGCAGCTCCCCGTGTGGCCCCCATTAAAGCGACAGTACGGGTCAATGGTCACCTGCTTGAGATGGAGTTGAACACTGGCGCAGCGGTGTCCGTGATCGCCCAGAAGACATTCAACCACATCAAGCAGGGTATACAGACCCTTACACCCGACACACAAGCCAGGTTGGCTACCTGTACGGGGGGAACCATTGGACATTGCAGGAACTACGATGACCCCTGTTGTTTAGGGATGCCAGGAGGGGCATTTCCCATTTATCGTGGTGCGCTGCCACGGGCCCAGCCTGTTGGGTCAGGACTGGTTGCGCCATTTGCGGCTGCAGTGGCATCACATCCTCCAAACAGTTTCTGGAAGGTTGACTGAGGTGCTAGGACGATACCCAGATGTATTCCAGCCCGGTTTGGGGAAAAAAAGGGGCCGTAGCCCGTATCCAAATCGAACCAGGAGCCACGCTGCGCTATTTCCGGGTGTGCCCGGTGCCTTACGCCTTGCTTAAGGCAGAAGGGGAGCCCACTTGTTTGGAGACTTTGGGTATTATCAGGCCCGTCCATTTCGCTGACTGGGCAGCACCAATTGTATGTGTAATGAAGCCAGATGCCACAGTTCGCTTGTGAGGCAACTATAAACTTACAGTGAATACGGCTTCCCGGCTCGACCGATATCCAATGCCTTGCATAGAGGATCTCTACGCGAAGCTTGCAGGCGGCCTCTCATTTACAAAATTAGATATGAGTCATGCCTACCAACAGTTGGAGCTGGACCCTGCCTCCCCGCCATATTTAACGATTAATACACACCAGGGCCTGTATGAATATACACGGTTGCCTTTTGGGGTATCATCTGCCTGCGCTATTTTTCAACACGTCATGGAGGGCATTTTGAGAGGTTTAGTGCGTGTCCCTGTCTACTGAGACGACGTTTCCATTACAGGAGCAGGAACACTTGGAAAATTTGGAGGCTGTCCTCAGACACTTTTCGGAGGCCGGAGTCCGTTTACATCATACAAAGTGCGTCTTTCAGGCAAAGGAAGTAGTCTACCTGGATTATCGGGTGGACCCCGAAGGTTTGCACCCCGTCGCAGAGAAGGTGCCCGCAATTCAACAGGACCCCGCCTCGACTGACACTTCGCATCTTTGTTCTTTTCTCGGCCTCATAAACTATTATGGGAAGTTCCTCCCAAATCTGGCAACTACGCTAGCCCCGTTGCAACTTCTGCTGAAGAAGAATCACAAGTCAGCCGCAAGAAACCGCTTTCCGGCAGGTAAAACAACAATTGTCGTCGTCTGGGTTACTAACCCACTATGATCCAGGAAATCCTTTGCTCATCGCATATGATGCATCCCCGTATGGTATTGGGGCCGTCCTGTCCCACAAGATGGAGAACGGGGCCGAGCGGCCAATAGCTTTCGTCTCCCGTACATTGACTGCAGCGGAAAAGAAATATGTGCAGACCGAGAAGGAGGGCCTGGTGGTGGTCTTTGCGATGAAACACTTCCACCAGTACGTGTATAGCCACCACTTCACTATCGTGACTGATCATAAGCAACTGCTGGGACTTTTCCGAGAGGATAAGTCAATACCGCCCATTGCTTCCGCATGGATCCAGCGCTGGGCTTTGTTGCTCGCTGCATACGAGTATTCTCTGGAGCACAAACCAGGAACCCAGATAGCGAATGCCGACGCACTGAGCCGATTGCCTTTATCGACCGGCCCCATGTCGACCCCCATGACTGGTGAGGTGATTGCAACCCAAAATTTTATGGACACCTTGCCTGTCACGGTATCACAGATCCGTGAGTGGATCCAGACGGAGTCAGTCCTGTCAAAGGTTTGGCACATAGTCCTGTATGGTGGGCATGGTAGACAGTTCCCAGGCGAGTTGCGGGCATTTTCCTCCAAGTTGTCAGAATTTAGCGTGGAGGACGGTATCCTCTTGTGGGGGATTGCCCCAGAAAAAGGACGGGAACTGATACTAAGAGATTTGTACAATGGGCATCTGGGTGTGACCAAAATGAAAATGTTGGCCTGGAGTTATGTCTGGTGGCCAGGCCTCGACACCGACATTGAGAAGGTGGCCCAAAACTGCTCCATTTGCCAGGAGCATCAGAAGCTTCCGCCGGCCGCGCCCCTACATCACTGGGAATGGCCAAGGTGGCCTTGGGCGTGCTTGCATGCAGATTTCGTCGGCCCTTTTCAAGGATCCATGTTCCTTCTATTAATTGATGCCCAGTCTAAATGGTTAGAGGTGCATAACATGGTAAGCACAACGTCTTGCGCAATAATCGAGAAGATGCGTTTGTCTTTCGGTACGCATGGCCTCCCCGAGGTGCTGGTCACAGACAACGGCACTCCATTCACAAGTGAGGAGTTTGCGACGTTCATGAAGATGAACGGCATACGCCATATCCGCACTGCCCCATACCACCCGGCTTCAAATGGGTTGGCGGAGTGCGTAGTGCAAACATTCAAAGGAGGCCTAAAGAAGCAGTCTTCCGGGTCGATGGACACGAGACTGGCTCCATTTTTGTTTTCATGTAGGACCACCCCAATGGGGTGACTAAGGTAGCTCCCGCGGAACTCCTATTGGGCCAGACACTTCGCACCCGCCTTAGCATGGTTTTCCCAGACATTGGCGCAAAAGTACGCCGCGCACGAGAACGGCAGGGACATGGTTTTTCATGGCATTGGCCGATTCGGCAGTTTGCGCCCGGTGACCCAGTGTTCGTTCGGAATTTTTCTGGTGGTGCCCAGTGGGTCCCTGGCGTAATCTTTCACCAAACGAGCCCTATCTCTTACCAGGTGTAAGCCCAGGGTCGTCTCCAGCACAAGCAAGTAGACCACGTTAGGTCCAAAAGACCATTCCTTCCAAAGATTCCCCGATCCCGGAGCTCATTTCTACAGCCACATAGACCAGACACAGTGGAGAGTATTCCTCACAATCTTCCTCTGGTGCCGGACTCAAACCCTGCGGAGGTCGTTGCAGAACCGCGTGGAGATAGAGACTCCGAGATAACGGAGGCAGCGGACTCCAACTCCGACGCCTGCGCGGACCAGCTGGCAGAGGTATTCGCAGACATCTTTAACCTGTCCCTACTCCACTCCGAGGTCCCCACCTGCTTCAAGAAGGCCACCATCATACCGGTACCAAAGAAGAACCAGGCAACGTGCCTCAATGACTACCGCCCGGTGGCCCTGACGTCAGTCGTAATGAAGTGCTTCGAGAGGTTGATCATGAAGCTCATCACCTCCATACTCCCAGAACGCCTTAATCCACTGCAATTCACATACCATTGCGACCGGTCCACATCAGACGCCATTTCCCTGGCCCTACACTCATCCCGAGAGAATCTCGAAAACAAGGACTCCTACATCAGACTCCTATTTATTGACTACAGCTCCGCCTTCAACACCATAATCCCAGCCAAGCTCATATCAAAGCTCCAAAACCTAGGACTTGGCTACCCACTGGATCCTTGATTTTCTGACCAACAGACCACAATCAGTAAGAATGAACAAAAACACCTCCTCCACAATAGTACTCAACACCGGGGCCCCGCAAGTAGCCCCCTACTCTACTCCCTGTACACACATGACTGCGTGGCAAAACTTGGTTCCAAATCCATCTACAAGTTTGCTGACGATACGACCATAGTGGGCCGGATCTCGAATAATGACGAGTCAGAATACGGAAGGGAGATAGAGAACCTCTGGAACCTAGGGGCTGGTTTAACACACGGCTAAATGGCTGGCTTTGAAAGCAGACTAAGGCAGGCCAGCAGCATGGTTCAATTCCGGTACCAGTCTTCCTGAACAAGCACCGGAATGTGGTGACTAGGGGCTTTTCACAGTAACTTCATTTGAAGCCTACTTGTGACAATAAGCGATTTTCATTTCTTCATTTTTTCCCCTAGTGGAGTGATGTAGCGACAACAATCTCTCCCTCAATGTCAGCAAAACTAAAGAGCTGGTCATTGACTTCAGGAAGCAAACTACTGTACACACCTCTGTCAGCATCAACGGGGCCGAAGTGGAGATGGTTAGTAATTTCAAATTACTAGGGGTGCACATCTCCAAAAATCTGTCCTGGTCCACCCACGTCGACACTAGCACCAAGAAAGCACAACAGCTCCTATACTTCCTCAGGAAACTAAGGAAATTCAGCATGTCCACATTAACCCTTACCCTTTTACAGATGCACAATTGAAAGCATCCTATCGGGCTGCATCACAGCCTGGTATGGCAACTGCTCGGCCCAGGACCGCAAGAAACTTCAGAGAGTCGTGAACACCACCCAGTCCATCACACGAACCTGCCTCCCATCCATTGATTCCATCTACACCTCCCGCTGCCTGGGGAAAGCGAGCAGCATAATCAAAGATCCCACCCACATGGCTTACTCACTCTTCCAACTTCTTCCATCGGGCAGGAGATACAGAAATCTGAGAACAGGCACGAACAGACTCAAAAACAACTTCTTCCCCACTGTCACCAGACTCCTAAATGACCCTCTTATTGACTGACCTCATTAACACTACACCCTGTATGCTTCATCCGATGCCAGTGCTTATGTAGTTACATTGTATATCTTGACTTGCCCTATTATGTATTTTCTTTTATTCCATTTCTTCCCATGAACTTAATGATCTGCTGAGCTGCTCGCAGAAAAATACTTTCCACTGCACCTCGGTACACGTGACGATAAACAAAATCCAATCCAATCCAATCCAATCCAGATGGAGACACAGGACGCCTCAGAGGGGGAATCCTCGGGCCCACGGGCCGTGGATGTAAACCGTTACGCCGTTCATCACGGAAGCACCATTCTCCATCTCGTTACACGCCGCCCGATCCAGCGCCTTGTGCAAACAGTGTCCGGCCTGCGGCAAAAACGAGTCCGACGCCCTCCTTCGCCAGGGTCTTCGGTGGATCCCTTGGACTTTGGTGGGGAGGGATGTTATAACCTGCCTGCTTACCACTGGCTGGGGACTAATGGCAATCCCACAGTCCTTTGGGAGTATGCGCTTCCCCAATGAGGGGGGGGGGGGGGATAAATCATTAGCAGATTCCCTGCATAAATAAAGCTGGCCAGTTTGGAACCGGCTAGAGGAGAGTGAGCAGCAAAGACGTTGCTGCTGCTGTTGTGTATATATATATATGTTATTGTAAATAAGTGTTATTTCTTTCTATCCTTCAACTCATGCTGGATTCTTCAAGCCCTCACAAAACAAATGATCAAGGGCATGATGTGATTGCTATTTTCAAGCAATTGGAAGGTTGATTCCGTCTTTTTTTTCCTTGCCTTGTTCTGGATCCAGGTATGGTTTTCTCACCTCCACATTAAATTCACTGGATTCTGCCGTGCATAACTTCCCAATTGCCTCACCCCATCTGTCCTGAACTTTGTTTAACAACTCGCCAGTGTCCAAATTCAGCCGGTCTTCAAAGGTCCCAGGCCTGGCAAAATACGCAAATGACACACAGGGATCAGTTTCATACTCATCATCCATGAACAGAATCATGCAATTTGGCTGCCTCACAAGTTCTGGGCTGTTGGCTTTGCCGCACAAAAAAGAAATGAACTCCTAACTTGGCACGTGGAAATCCAGACACTGAACCTGACTCTGAGTGTTGTACATTTTGCTCCATATCTGTCATGACCACTGACTTCAAAAGCAACAATATTGTCACCATTGGTTTTCCTTTGAAGAATAGAATTCTGAAGAATAGAATGTACAGTGCAGAAGGAGGCCATTCAGCCCATCGAGTCTGCACCAGCTCTTGGAAAGAGCACCCTACCCAACCCCACCCTATCCCCATAACCCAGTAACCCCGCCCATCACTAAGGGCAATTTTGGACACTAAGGGCAATTTAGCTTGGCCAATCCACCTAACCTGCACATCTTTGGACTGTGGGAGGAAACCAGAGCACCCGGAGGAAACTCACGCAGGCACGGGGAGAACGTGCAGACTCCGCACAGACAGTGACCCAAGCCAGGAATCGATCCTGGGACCCTGGAGCTGTGAAGCAATTGTGCTAACCACTGTAGCCACCGAAGTTGGCCACTTCCTGACCCAAAATGATGATTTACAAAGCACGCAGGGAAAATTGGACGCTTTAAGAAAGACAAGCAGGTTGCAGAATCTTCCTGTGTATTCTGCCTGCAGAGAAAGCAGACAGCACCGAAACCAGCAGTTTGCATATTAATGAGCGATTCCCGGGAACAATGGATACAACGATTAGCTACATTTGGGACATTCTATAGCAGGTCAGACTTCTCGGTGCCAACGGGAGTCTGAAACAAAGGAGACAAACAAGCCAGGTAGAACCGCCCTGCGATCGAGGGACAGCCTCAGTATTGGGGGGGGGGGGGGGGGGGGGGGGGGGGGGGGGGGGGGGGGGGTTTCGTACCAATCGATTGGTATGAGATCCAATCGATTGACAGTAAGCTCGGGGTCCGCCCAAAAGGGCGCGAAGCCTCTGGGACCTATAAAAGTCAGGTCCCAAGTTCAGTTCACTCTCTTAGCCGGCCCTCCCAGCAGAACACCTCAGCAGCTCTAGAAGAACCTGACCGTAAGGAGGAGAGGCCTGGCCAATTGGTGCACCACCAAGTAAGTGTCATACAACGTACGCTACGAGATAGACACTCCTGACCCCTTAGTCCATACCAGCTGGAAGCCTGCAGATCCAGTACAGAGCAAGAGGCAATTGTTCCCTGATCCGGCGGGTTCCCTTATCCAGATAAGTGTTGGCCTATTAGTGGTAGGAATAGTTTAGTCTTTTAGTATTATATGCATGAGTAGCGAATAACTGTGTATTAATAAACGTGTCTTGTTTTGAACCTTACTAATTGGTGTATTGAGTCATTGATCTGAACTTGAACTTGAACCTCGTGGTGGTATCATAACGATACCTGGCGACTCTAGCGCTAAGTAATAAAACAGAGCCAATTGAATGTAAAGCACACTCACCAGAACGAACAACACCACCATGCTACCGTGCTGCCCCTTGCTTATCTTGGAAGTAATTAAGTGAAGAAGCTGAAAAGCAAAGGGAGCCTGCTGCCATCATAAAAGGGAAGTGGATGGTCGGTATTTCCGAGCAGTTGTTAACATGACCATCTTTGAGCTGAAGGGAACGTGCTGTTGTCTGCCAATTATACCTCTTTACAGTGAGTCAGTTAACACATCCTTCAGGTGGAAGGATTAACAACTGTGTCACCATCGATGATCTGATCATGAACATTAAGTCACTGAAGAAGTTGATTCATTACAGTGGTGTGTTTGCATGCTCAAGTGTCAGCCTTGGCTCGTGGTAGCTGCTGAATCAGGCTGCAGCTCCCTCTTTGTGCTGAACATTGAGGAAATTTCTTCACTTTTGTACCGCAGATGGACTGGTGATGAATGGATGATGTAATTTTGGGTGGTTACGTAAGGTCTCATAACGTACAGTCTTCTTTTGAAATTCGACAAACAACTGCATTTTTTGCACTTGAATGTTTTTTGATTTCTGTGCCACTGTGATAGCCTTTTGTATGACCACTGGAGACCTCAATGTGCTTTACAGCCAGTTAACTACTTTTGAAGTGTAGTCAATATGGCATCGGCAACAGTGCAGTATCCCTTCAGATGCTTCCAGATCGCTGGTCTTGATGCTTCTGCGCAAGCACTGGAGTGGGAGTGGAACCTGGAAACTCAGAAATAAGAGTGAAGACCATTGTAATAGTTCAAACTGAGCCACAGCTGACATATGGAGTATTGGAACAATTTCTGATGAGTAATGGATCCCAAATGCACAGAAAAAGAAATCTGGATTGGATTAGTTCACCAACAAATAATCTTTTCTATAGGTCTGTAGCTGACTTTGAGGAAACATTTGTATGATTTAAGGAACAGCGCTATGGCTGCATGGTAGCACACTGGTTAGCACTGTTGCTTCACAGCGCCGGGGTCCCAAGTTCGATTCCCGGCTTGGGTCACTGCCTGTGCGGAGTCTGCACGTTCTCCCCGTGTCTGCGTGGGTTTCCTCCGGGTCCTCCGGTTTCCTCTCACAAGTCCCGAAAGACGTGCTTGTTAGGTGAATTGGACATTCTGAATTCTCCCTCAGTGTACCCGAACAGGTGCCGGAGTGTGGCAACTAGGGGATTTTCACAGTAACTTCATTGCAGTGAAGCCTACTGGTGACAATAATAAAGATTATTATTATTCTGTGAAGTAGCAGAAATGGCATATACGTGATGTAAATTAAGGTTGCAAAATGTAGGTGGAAAGAAAACCCAGTCAGTGACATTCATGAATTTCGCAAATAAGGATTTAGAAGCAAAATAGCAGATTCTACAAGTACATTATACATTATCAGAAGATGAGAGAGAGTTTAATGTCCATAGGTCAACTCTTCCTCATTAATTTTGTTTCAGTAAAAATCTGGCATTTAATTTCAGGATATAAATTGCAGCGACTGGCTGCAGTGTTAGAGGCGTACTGGAAGTAGAAGATAATTAAAGGCCAGCAGAGATGGTGCTGAGTCACTCGACGGATACAAAAATCATGACAAATTCAGTGGTGTTCAAACATTTCCCAGACATAGCTGGCAGCTAGAAAGGTCCCGGGGATAATATTAATAAAGTGAGGTATAGAGGATTGTCAGCATTTTTATCCAATTGTAAAATAATTCACAATGCAACAGAGTAACAACAATAATAAGAACAGAAAATACTGGACAATCTCAGCAAGCCTGGCAGCGTCCATGGTGAGAGAAACAAAGGGGAAAAAACAGTCCCCTTTTGAGCGCATTTAGCGGGGTGCTTCTCGGTGCCTGCAGCCTCTATCAAACGGGAACTCTGTTTTATTTTGGCTTCGGCAAGGAACACCCAGCCGAGGCCGCACTTACCACATTTCCAGGCAGAGAGTGGGGCGTCATTTATAAATGCTCCCCGATCACTCGACCCCTCTAGGACTCCGCTGTGGTGAATTATAAATACTAATAATCCACACTGTATTGTGCAACATGCGTTGAGCCTGTATTGGATCACGTGTAGTTGCGCGGCTCTACCCATAGGGGGAGATGAGGAGCTTGTACTGGGCTCCACCCTTGGCTCCGCCCATGGCTCCACCCATGGCTCCTCCCCTTAACCGGAAGTATAAAGGTTGATGCTGAGAGCCTGCCTGCCAGTTCATCTGGAGTTCATCTCATCACAGGCAGGCTCCGTTGCAAGACGATTAAAACCACTGTTCACTTCTAACCACGTGTCGCGTGAATTGATGGTCTCATCATCCGCACCACAGAGTCCGGATTCCCCCAACACACCAACGTACCTATTAGGAGTTCTCTGCCCCACCCCGCCTCATAAGAGCATCCCTGGGCCCGAACTCTGGCACGAGCAATCTGGCACCCAGGCACCTTGGCACTGTCAGCCTGCCATTGTCAGGGTGCCTGGATCGCAGTACTAATGTGCCCAGGTGGCAGCGGGAGTATCAGGGTGCCACGCTGCCGAGAGCCCAACCACCCAGGTGCCATTATGCCTGGTCCACATTTTGTGTGTTCCAGTGCTAAATGGCACCATACGAGGTTTCCCAAGCATAGGTGTTCATTCCCAGGCCTTGGGATCACTGGGCGCCGACATATTTTGTGAGCCCACTAGCTCACCTAAATATGTAAATCTGGATCTTGCCAAGTGAAGGTGAGATCCTGTTTGCGGCATTTCGTGAGATCAACGAGATCTCCTGAGGCATTCCGAGCATCACAAATCTCTTGAGAGGCCTCTCGAGAAATTTAACGGCCTTGCTGCGTCACCTAGTCAGGTGAAATGATTCCATTTGATCGCAACAAGAGTTAATGCTTCGAGTTTGTTTGACTTTCTTTCAGACCTCTGAACAAGATATATGGGGCGGGATTCTCCCATTCGGCGGCACAGTGTCCACGCCGTCGGAAACGCCGTCGCATTTCACGACGGCGTGAACAGGACGCTGGGCGTACCAATTCTGGCATGGCGCTGGAGCGGTTCACGCCGGTTCACGCCGCTCCAGCCTCCCATCCCGGCGCAAACTGGGCGCTGCTGTGTTTCGCACATGTGCAGTGGCACCGGCGTCAATGGGTACATGCGCAGCCAACCCACACATGTGCAGTGGTGCCGGCGTCAATGGGTACATGCGCAGCCAACCCGCACATGCGCAGTGGCCTCCCTCAGCGCACCGGCCGCGACCCAACATGGCGCGAGTGTTCCAGAGCCGGCGCGTAAGAAAATAGGCCTGTGGAGCGAGATTGGTGGGCCCCTATCATGGGTCAGGCGCAATCGGAGCCCCCCCCCCCCCCCCCGGGGTTGGAGTCCCCCTCCCCCCCCCCTCCGACAGGCAGCTCCCCGACTCTACGCGCAGAGATACCACCGGCTGCAACCAGGTGTGGACAGCTCCAGTGGGACTCTGCCTTTTTAGAGCGGCCGCTCAGCCCATCTGAGCTGCAGAATCGGCGGCCCGGCCCGCGACCGGCGGCCACGCCAAACGCGCCGGTACCAATGGCGCTGATTCTCCGCTCCATGGAGAATCGCGTGCCGGTGTAGGGGCGGCGTGGCATGGTTGCGGGGATTCTCCGGCCCAGCGCAGGGCTGGGAGAATCCCCCCCCCTTGGACTCAAAACGTTAGCTCTGTTTCACAGATAAGGTGGTGGTGTAGTAGTGTCGTCACTGGACTCGTAATCCAAGGTAATTCTCTGGGGATGATGAAATTTGACTCCAATAAAGATGGTCCAATGGTGATCCTCAAACAATGGTTGTAAAAACCAATCTGGTTCACTCATGTCTTTACCTGGCTTGGCCTACATGTCCACAGCAATGTGGTTAACTCTGAAATACCCTCAGTTCAAGGAGAATGGGGAATGGATAGCAATGCCCACATTCCACAAATAAATGAATAAAAGATTCTGCCTGACCAGCTGAACTTCTTTTCAGCATTTTCATTTTTATTTTAAACTTCCAGCACCTACAGTATTTTGCTTTATACTTTAGAGCAACAACAATGGTTACTCTGTTAAAAGAATTCCCTGGAAACAATGGGAAAATAGAGAATGGGGCCGAACTGGGAGATAAAGGCATTACAAATGCATTCACCTTTGAGTAGATAGGACAATAAACTTAAAAGTAGAGAAAAATTGCCTGTACCAAATGTGTAGAGAAAGAGTTAATCAGACTTTCCCAAAGACTGCTAACATTATACTGCGATTGATGTCTCTTTACATTGTAGTAATATTAACCTTTAGCCTTTGCCTCTTAAACAGGAAAGTACAAGCCAATTTAAATTACCTCTGGGCATTGGGGCCAGGGCTAATCTTGGTCAGTTTCAGAATGAAGCAACTAGAGACAGAATTAAAGGCATGTCATTATACATCACTTCCTAAAGTTTCAGAGAACTTTAATCATTTGAAAATAATGTGGGATAACAATTAGATCTAAAAAGAAAAACATCTGGGCATATATCATCCTTTTTAATTGGCACCCATGATACAGAAACAAAGATCTACTTATAAATAAGGGTTTCACTTGGTTGAATTGCAATGATATGAAGCAAGAATAAACTTAACAACATGATAATGTAGTGAGGGAGTTAAAGTTGTAGCCCAACAAAGAAAGAGCTTGTTAAGTCAGAGGCTAACTTTGTTGATAAAAGACAACAGTTTTCTTTCGACTAGTTGTAGCCAAATCTTGCTAAATGATGTAATGCAAGAATGTATGTTAAGCTGCAAAGAGAGAAAGAAATAAATGCGTAAAAGCTCGTAGTTTTTTAATGAGTACTTGGATTTGTAAAGCTTAAGATACTGGAGGACAAAATGGTTTATGTAGCCACTTACAGTTTCTAGAAGCATTGTGCAGAGTCACATAGATTCTCAGGGGACCAGCACTGTCACCGGTCACTCCCTGTCTGGCCTGCATGGGAAGGCAAATGTTGCACAAGCCCAAACAGGTAGCAGCCCACGATACTGCCCCCCCCCCCCCTCCCCTGCGGAGCACAGCTTACACAAACAAATGTATTTCTTGTTGATTTCAGAAATGTACATGTTTGAATTCCCAACCGACCGTCTAGGTGTGGCTGTAGGTGCAACCTACTGCGTTTCAACATTATTGCATGCTTAATAAATGTAAGACACTGGACTTCAATGTTCAAGGCTTATTGAAAAACCTTGCACCAACAAAACCAACACGTAAGTTTAATTTCAGGAAGCAAATAGAAAGGAAAAGATAGATAAAGTGACTTGAAAGATTTAATAATAATAATCTTTATTGTCACACGTCGGCTTACTTTAACACTGCACAGAAGTTACTGCGAAAGCTCTCCAGTCGCCACATTCCAGTGCCTGATCGGGTACACGGAGGGATAATTCAGAATGTCCAAATTACCTAACAGCACGTCTTTCGGGACTTGTGGGAGGAAACTTGAGCACCCGGAGGAAACCCTCGCTCTCACACACCAAAGATGTGCAGGGTAGGTGGATTGGCCACACTCAAGTGTTAATTGGAAAAAGAAGAATTGGGTTCTCTTAATTAAAAAAAAGAAAGAGGAAGTCAATGAGATTGAACACTTGTTTTATTACTTTTTAAAGTGGGTGACATTGCGAAGGCAATATTTATTGTCTATTAATATTTCCCCCAAAGGGCATTAAGTGTCAATAATATAGTGTGGGATTGGAGTTCCGCATAGGTTTGAATTGTTAGCAATGCCAGTAATGAACGAGCCAAGGTTTTACAACCAGCCGGAGGCTTACATGCCAGTCCCCAAATTATCAGATTTAGTTTACAACTTGCCAGGGAACATATACAGCTTTAAAACAGAAGTATAAATAGGCCCATACACTAAATTAAAATGAGCAACGATTAAAGGTGACTTAAACTGCCTGTGCAGCAACACACTACAAAAATGGGAGAACTGGAGGCATTCATCCATGGCACGCAAATGGATATAGAGGGAACAACTGAAACCTGAAAGACAAAAGGACTGGCAAAACTAAATATCACAGGTTATAATGTAATTAGAAACAATAGTGAAGGAAGAAGATGATTATGTCGTTCTACTAATTAAAGATGGGAAAAGAAAAAACAACAGAGGGTGAGAAACAAGATAGAGATGAATTGAAATAAAAGATAAAATGAGACCAATCTCACAATAAGGACATTGTACACACTATCTAATAGTGGGAGACAGGCGGAGGGAGAAATATGTCAGCAAATGACTAAAAGAAATGGAATCATAATTGACGGAAGATTTTTAATGCACACACCCTCCCCGACAAATAAACAAAGAAGAAGAGGTGCTGAAAGGTATAGAGTGAATATTGTTTTTGCACTACATGTAGCAGTCCCTTTTTGCTCAGCATGTAAAAAATATTTTTTCAAGGACATTGAAAGAATTTAGGGAAGGGATAGCAGAGTCACACCTATTGCACTGATACAAAGAATCTTTAGAAAGTGGAGTATTGCAAGAGGACTGTTGGGAAGCTAATGTGATTCCTATCTACAAAGTCCAAGGAAATATTGACCATTTAACTTGTTATGTGTGGTAGGAAGGATAATGGAATCTTTACTCAAATATACATCTCGAATCTGCAAATATGATACAGTGGAAGAACATCGAGAATCTGCAAATAGGATCAAGAGAAATCTTTTTAACAATATAATTTAGAGCAGCGTTTCAAACTTTATTTCTGGGGATCCATTTTTATCAACCGGCCAACCTTCGGGAACCACGCCGGCCGACCTTCGTGACCCACATGGGCTGACCTTCGTGACCCACACCGGCCGACATTCGTGACCCACCATTTTCTCCTACCTTTAATGTGAAAGGAGGGCCTGCTTGGTCCTCACGATCTCACTCCAATCAGGTTCACAGGAGGAGAGGACTATGCACAAATCGGTTGCAGGAATCAACTGGTTCCTCTGTGCTGTCTTCATCTTTGTGAGGACGGAAAATCCAACCTTGCACATGTAGGTCGTTTTATGCAGCTCCAGGTAGTCCTCGGAGATGCCACTCCAGAATTCTGACCGTTTCATTGACTTGTGCCGTGTTTTTAATGTGCTGTCAAAGCTGAGGCGAAGAAGGTCAGTCAGCTTCATTTGGAGTCAGGCTTGCCAGTTTCCTTACTAATGCTGTTTTCTCCGATGTGTCATAGCAGTGTGGGGAACATATAGTAATTTTGGCTTTGCACTCACAATTGCCAAATTTTCAATGACTTTTGGAAAGCTTCGATTTCTTCACAGTACTGAAAGCAATCATCATCCTTCTCTTGCAATTTGAGGTTCAGTTAATTTAGAATTGCAAAGATGACTGCAAGGTAAGACATAGTTAGCATCCAAGTTTCATCAGTAAATGAATCAGCCAGAGAGGACAATTTCTAGAGGAGGAAAGCGTGGATTTCGTGTGGTGAATCATAGTAGCGTAATTCACACTGTATTACTATGTCTCTGTAAGCTCGGCACACGAGCAGTTGCGCTGCTCTGCCACTAGGGGGAGATGCACTGGGAGTGTACGGGAGTTTGTACTGGGCTCCACCCTTGGCTCCACCCACGGCTCCTCCCCTCTAACCAGAAGTATAAAGGTTGATGCTGAGAGCCTGCCTGCCAGTTCATCTGGAGTTCATCGTGTCACAGGCAGGCTCTGTTGTAAGACGCTTAAAACCACTGTTCACTTCTAACCACTTGTCGTGTGAATTGATGGTCTCATCATTTCGTACCTCAGTTTGTAAATTCTGTGTAGCTCCCATGTTGACTGATCATTATAGTAACTCTTCAAGTGGATGACGTTCACCTTCATAAGGATTGACTGGTCACTGTTTCTATTCAGTCCTTTAATGTGGTGTAAAAGGTCAACAAAAAACATATAGCCACCCTTCAGTACACAGAGGCGACTATATGATGATTTCCTATGCCAAAAGTTCAGTTCTGTTCATGGTTAAACCTTGAGGAATATATACTCTCTCCAGATCATTTGAGTAATGTTTAGGGTTGCAAAACAGATCAAGGTTATAGCCTTGTTCATCATCAGTGAGCCCCACCCAGTCAGCCGCCGGCATGCCGTGATTGCACTTTGACCCCGGGTTCAGGTCCCAACACACCCGCGCCGCAGGCGCACTGATGAGCTGGCACGCATGCGCAGTGCACCCGCCGTGCGCATTGTTAAAAGCCTGCTGCTGCAACTGTTGCGCGTGGATTCCCGCAATTGGGAACACCCGTGGGTTGCGGTCACGACTTTGAAAATGCCTGAATAGGAGTACCCAATTGTTTTTTTTACAAATAAGGGGCAATTTACATGGCCTGCACACCATTTTGGGGTGTGGGGTTCAGACCTACGCAGACACAGGGAGAATGTGCAAACTCCACACGGACAATGACCCGGGGCCAGGATCAAACCCTGGTCCTCCAAGCTGTGAAGCAGCAGTGATAACCATTGCCCCCCTCCACCTACCCTGACTGCAACCCCCAAAGCCTCCACCACCACTACCCCCCACCCTCGACTACTCCCTTGACTACCCCCCCAATTCTCCCAACGACACAATCACCCTGAGCCCCACCCGACAACCCTCTACAGCCCAGCCCCAACTACCCTCCTCCCTGCAATGTTATCCCAACACCCAAACTATCTCCCAGTCCCTGAATACCCTCCCACCCCAACCAGCCCTGACTACCCAACTACCACACCAGTCCCCTGGCTATCCCTCTCTACCCCCAACCACAGGTCAGAAGTCCAGCACAGAAATGCGGAGCTCAAGTTTCAGGTAGGAAAGAGCAGTGAGGTGGAAATCCAACAGCCATTGCCACTCAATGGAAGCCATGATGTGGAGATGCCGGCGTTGGACTGGGGTGAGCACAGTAAGAAGTATTGCAACACCAGGTTAAAGTCCAACAGGTTTGTTTCAAACACGAGCTTTCGGAGCGCAGCTCCTTCCTCAGGTGAATTCACCGTTTGCTGGCGGCAGGGTCCAATCTTCCCGCCGTCTCTCAATGGGATTTCCGATTGAAGCAACCCCATGAACTCCAGATGCGAGCGGGGATAGTGAATCCCAAAAACTGGAGAATTTTGCTCAATATATTTGGAGTTACGAAAGGTCTTTGTTATGATACTGCACAGTAGACGTATGTCTGAAATTGGAACATGTGGAATCAGAGGACAAGTAACAGAACAGACAACACGCTGGCTACAAAGCAGAAGACTGAGAGGAGGGGTTATGATAGTTAATTAGATTGTCAAATGGTGTTTACAATTTACAGAAGTTATTTGGATCTGGAAATCAAATGCACAACTTTAAAATTTGCAGAGGCCATCAAATCAGCAGTGCAGTTAATATAGATGAGAATGACATCAAAATAAAGGCAGACGTTAGTAAAGTTGCAGAATGGGTGAGCAATGAGAAAATGAAGGTCTAAATGGGGTAGAGGAACAGCAGGATCTGGGGATGCTGATGCACAAATTATTAAAAGCAGAAAGCAGTGATGCAGGGTCATTGCAGGATGCATGGAATTAAAGATAATGGGCACAATTCTGCGATGAATTGCGCTTGGCGGGGATCTGGGCATGCCGGCTGAATCCCTGAAGAGCCCCATATCGGGCTATGTGCCGGGCACAAGGCTGATCATCAGTCAATCGACTCACACCGCCCGGTGCAATCTGGATATCTCCCTCACTGAGCGTGATCCAGATAATTATACTAAATGAGTTATTAGTTTCATTTAAATACCCTCAAGTAGGATTCAGCCGGCACACAGGAGTCAATGGTCATGCCAGCGAGTACTCGCCAGGGCACCATTTAGTCCTTTTCTGCACAAACATGGATCAGGTATAATGGCAGCTCGGGGGAATGGGGTGGGAGGGCAGTTGTCTCGCAGGTCATTAGAGACCCCTCCCCGGATGGTCAGGGACAGGGTAGTCTGCTGGCACTCTGTCATGTGAGAGTCCCTTTAAGAAAAATGTGTTTTATCAAATGGCTGCAGTGATGCCATTGTGCGCATGGAGCTGGAATGTGATTCTGCTTTTTACTTTTGTTTTGAGCTGGAAGCTCTTTCTGGCTCTGTGTTTTAGTTTCTCTTTCAGTTGGAGAGCTGCATTCAAATCCAGCAGATGTATACCGGTCTCCCTGTGTATGTTAAACGCGGGATTCTCCGTGAATCGGCGCAATGGCCTGAACCAGGCGCCGAAAACGGCGCAAATCACACCGGTGTCGGGCCCTCCGAAATGTCGCAAATTCTCTGGCCCGGAATGGACTAGCAGTGGCGTGCCGCCATTCGCAACGGTGTCACCCGTCACAGACGCACCGCGTGGCATCACTGCACAAAAGATGCCCCCTGAGACCGGCAAAATGTCTACCCGCCGGCAACTGAGACCCCCCACTGCCTGCTCCCCGTTTTCCCTTCCCCATCCCCCCTTCCCCCAAATCCCCCCTTCCACCACATCCCCCCTTCCCCCATATACCCCCATATCCCCCTCCCCCATCCCCTATATCCTCCTTCTCCATATCCCCCTTCCCCTAAAATGCCCCTTCCCCATATCCCCCTTCCCCCACATCCTCCATATCCCCCCCTTCCCCCATATCCCCCTTCCCCCATAGCTCCCGTTCCCCCATATCTCCCTTCCACAATATCCCCCTTCCCCCATATCCTCCTTCCCCCATAATGCCCCTTCCCCATATCCCCCTTCCCCCACATCCCCCCTTCCTCCATATCCCCCTTGCCCCATATCCCCCCTTCCCCCGTATCCTATTACCGGTCTTGGTGAACTCAAAATTTCCTCTGGGTAAGTATTGGGAAAACAAAATGTCTTTGGTCAACACCACAAACTCTGTCCTCTTGTTACTTCCTCTGCTCAGAATCTGACGATGCATTGATGCCATGGGGCAGAAAATCCTCTGTACTCTACACCTCTAAGATTGTTCTGTGATTTTGTTTACACAAATCTTCATTAATTAATGGCAAATGCAGTGCGAAATACTCACTTTTCAAAGGACTTCCAATGCTGTGCAACCTCCACAAATTTTCCATGATTGGTTTATAGCAAGAACAAATAATTTTTGTTCCAACTCTTTTTGCTGTAGGGTAATGGATTTTTAGAAGAGGAATCCTCAGAATAGTGCTGAACGCTGATGAATAGCCCATTAGTGCTTTCACCACAAATTCAATCACTTCTTCCCTGCATCTGTTTTTCAGTGAATTTATTGGAAGCAGTAATTTTGGCCTCAAGTTTGCTTTGACTGACCTGAAAGTCATAGCTTATAAATAAAATTCTATTACCTGATGTGGAGCTCAGCAGTAAATCCCCTACTTCTCAATTGCCCGGTTCTAATGACTAAAGCATCATTTGTTCAGAGGTATAGTACATCAAACCATCACTGAGTGAGTCAGTGACATGTTTGTGATCAACCTCTCTGCTGGAGTACTTTGCTGTACGTGTAATCATGTCTTGAAATATATACTTAAAAGGAATCATTGCTTGAACCAAACAACTGCTGATTTAGTGAACATGGCGTTAACTTCATATTTTAATCTCAAAATATCCAGTCATTTTCAAAAGTGAAACAAAAGTATGTTGGTTAACAGCAAAGGAGCTGGTTTGCTCAGATGGTTAAGAGTGCAGCATTCAAGGTGCGAACATCACACGTTCAGTTCCTGTTACTGGCTGTTCTTGTGGGTCCACCTATTCTATTTTCCCCAATGAGGTATCATGGCATAATTGAGAGTTGGTTAGCAATCCTCAGATACTGGGGGGGGGGGGGGGGGGGGGGGGGTTTAATGAGAGTGATTAGTAACAAACATGGCCTCCTGATTCTACATGCTTCAATAGGACACAAACCTACACATGAATCTCAGGAAAAGAATCTTGGGAATGAGAGTCTTTCATGTCCTCAGGCCAGCCCTGTTCCTTTCTTGACCTATGGACATCCCAGAGCCAATGAAGTACACGATAACCTCTCAAGTCTGGAATACCAGTAACCAAGTCATTTCTGGATTTCAGAATTTTCTGGATTATAGAATAAAGTTAGAAAGAATGCTTAACCACATTTGTGCACACCAGAAAACGCTTGCCTGAAACATAAACATTTGCTTGAAACATAAAATAGTAATAAAACTTTACAGAACAGCATCAAAAAATTATTTTATTTATCCAAATATTGAGTCGACCACATTTATTCTCTGAGGCAGTGAGAGAAATTGAAAGAGCGAGAGAGAGAGATGAGAATAGACTGATAAAGAGAGAAAGAACCAAAGGTCAACAAAAACAGAGAGAGAGAGATCGACAGAAAGAAACTGAAAGGTTGAGAGTGAGATGAGAACCGACTGATAGAGAAAGAAAGAAACAGAGGCCAACTAAAACACAGAGAGAGATACCAGCAGAGAAATGGAGAAAGAAACTGAGAGGTTGAGAGAGAGAGAGACTTAAAGATGGGGATAGAGACAGATGGAGAAGTAGATTGACAGAGAGCGATAGAGACAGCAGAGAGAGAGAAATCGAGTAGCTTTATAACCTTGTGTTTTGTTTTCCCACACTGCACAAGCACTGAATCCCGATCACTCACCATTTCCGACCTTCAGTCTGAAGATCAGGTGAACACATGCATTTTCGATCTGTTGCAACACCTGAACAATCAAGTGGTGAGACCATGAATTACTTGGTCCTGCTCAAAGAATTTCCAAACAGCAGCACGGTGGCACAGTGGTTAGCACTGTTGCCGCACGGCACTGAGGACCCGGGATCGATCCCTGCCCCGGTTCCCTGGCCTTGTGGAGTTTGCACATTCTCCTCATGTCTGCATGGGTCTCACTCCCAGAACCCAAAAAGATGTGCAGGGTAGATGTATTGGCCATGCTAAATTGCCCCTTAATTGGAAAAAATAAATTGAAAATGTTCAAAAAAGTCATTTCCAGACAAACGATATTCAGGAAATTTGGATATCCAGACTGGTAAAGCGGTTGTGTACTTTTGTAGTGCAGGATATGACAGCCACTCCACTTCAAAAGTACCAGCTGTATTACTATACCACACCTTGACACTGCTGTTCTGTCTCAGACTCCAATTAACTGATAGACAAGAATCAAGTGATAATTGCAATAGTAAATGATAACTGCACATATCCATCGATAAGTTGTATTTGTTTCACTGTGATAGTTAAGCATCATGAATGAAATATAATTTTATCATATTATTTATCCCATTTTCCAAGTATCCACAAATGTGGAACGATCTGTTTTTTTGTAGCATTAATGGGTTCTCTTCAATAATCACAGGCAACTTGCAATGCAGAGTATCGTCACACATATCCTGAGTGATTACTCATTGACCTCAGTTATTTTGGCTCTGTCCCCATGACTGTGGACCTGAGTCTACAAGTGATGAGTGATGTTTGGGTTGATGGCTCTACTCTCCAATTCACAGATACCTAATGAGAAGCAATTTATTCAACTGCATAGCTCGTACCTACAGCGTAATTGAGGGAAATTTGTTATTCTGGCAATGCACTTCAGATTCCAGGATGAATCATCGAATGCCTACAGTGCAGAAGAGGGCCATTTGGCCCATTGAGTCTACACCGACCCTTCGAAAGAGCACCTAGCCCTGTAACCCCACATCCTTACCTAACCTTTGAGCACCAAGGGGCAATTGTGCATGGCCAATCCACCTAACCTGCACATCTTTGGACTGTGGGAGGAAACCGGAGCACCTGGAGGAATACCAAATAGTTACCCAATGTGGGAATTAAACCCGGGTCCCTGGCACTGTGAAGCAGCAGTGCTAGCCACTGTACCACCATGCCACTACATATTCTTGTCCATATAAGGTCAGTTAAGTTATTGTTGCAAGCATGCTGCATATTCAGTAACTTCACCAATTACTAATTGATGCACACTACATATGTATTCTCCGCACATTCAATATATAAGGGCAAATACTGTGGATGTTGGAAACCTGAAATGCAAACAGAAAATGCTGAAACTCTACAGAAGGCAAGGCAGCATCTTGGATTTGAATGGATTTGGTTGGATTTGATTTATTGTCACGTGTACCGAGGTACAGTGAACAGTATTGTTCGACGTACAGTCCAGGGAGATTGTTCTATACATGAACATGAATTTATACATGAATTTAGGGCAGCAGGGTAGCATGGTGGTTAGCATAAATGCTTCACAGCTCCAGGGTCCCAGGTTCGATTCCCGGCTGGGTCACTGTCTGTGTGGAGTCTGCACGTCCTCCCCCTGTGTGCGTGGGTTTCCTCCGGGTGCTCCGGTTTCCTCCCACAGTCCAAAGATGTGCGGGTTAGGTGGATTGGCCATGCTAAATTGCCCGTAGTGTCCTAATAAAAGTAAGGTTAGGGGGGGGGTTGTTGGGTTACGGGTATAGGGTGGATACGTGGGTTTGAGTAGGGTGATCATGGCTCGGCACAACATTGAGGGCCGAAGGGCCTGTTCTGTGCTGTACTGTTCTATGTTCTATGAAGAATATACAATAGGATATACAATAAATACACAAAGTAAATACAGAGACATAGACGTCGGGTGAATCCACAGCAAGGATGGACTGAATGCGAGATGAGTTAGGTGTGGCATGTTCACGTGTGGTAATGATGCCCATTCGGTAGGCGGACTCCAGGCACTCGTCCTCTTCATCCGTTGTACTGCCAGGATCAGAATCTTGTAATTGTTGTTACACATTCTGGATGCGCTGTCGTCGGAATTGGGAGCGCTGGCCTCTGACTGGTGGCACAGATCTGCAGAAGGCTGCATACTGTCCCTGCTTCCCGCAGTTTAAACATCGCCTGCCTCTTGCAGGGCAGTGCCCCTTTAAGTGGACGTTGCCACAGTTCGGGCACATCATGACGTCAACATTGTGACGCAATGTATGTTGTTGCACATGCGCAGTGCAGTTGGCAGACGTCTGCACCTGCGCAGTGTTGGTGTCAACCGCTTCATTATCCCGTTCGCATCGCGCATAGGTGGAGCTCCGGGAAAAGCGCGCGAGATGGCCGCTGTCTTCAATGCTGAGGCGCTGCATCCGGGAGATGGCCTGCACACTCACTGTCTCGTGCGAGGCAAGTTTCTAATTTTCAGCCGATTTGTATTGGGAATACCGATTTTATTTGAGTGCTCATGCACTGTACATGTTTCAATCGCGACTGGCAGGGTCATATGCTTGATTTTTAAGAGCTGCTCTCTCAGAGGATCAGAGTGAACTCCAAACATGATTTGGTCTCTGATTATGGAGTCAGCAATATCACCAAAGTTGCAGAACAGCGCTAGCAGGCGGAGGCTAGTTAGGAAGGCATTGAAAGATTCATCTTTACCTTGAAGACGTTGTTTGAATATGTAGCGCTCGAAGATTTCATTGGTGTCCACTTCACAGTTACTATCGAACTTGTCCAGGATGGTCCGAAACCTTGTCTTGTCCTGGCCTTCGGTGAAGTTAAACGAGTTGAAGAGTTCGATGGCTTGATCACCCGCTGTTGAGAGGAGAAGCGCGATCTTTCTTGCATCAGATGCACCCTCGAGGTCTGAGGCTGCGGTGTACAGCAGAAACTTTTGCTAGAATATCTGCCAGTTGGCACTGAGATTGCCAGAGGTCCTGAGCTGGTGAGGAGCCTGAATCTTCTCCAGGGTGCTGGGATACATCTGCTGGTCATCACGGAACGGACTGAGATAAGCCACCTTAAATTACTAGTCTCCTGGTATCATGTTGTGTTAGGTGCACTGGTATAACACTGGCTGCAACTGGATGCAGCTTAGTTCAGAAAGATACTCCAGACATTAAAGTTAGTTCAGTTAGGTTTATTGAACTAAAAGCACAATTAGCACAGTTCGCTGTGAGTTCGACTCTCTGCTAACCTAAGTGTGGTAACTCTGTCTGACTGAACCAGACTAGCTCTTAGCCATGTGGTGGAGGTGTGAGATTGCAACAACACCCTTGACTGACTCACTAGATGTTCATCAGTGGAAAGAGGCGGAGTGTGAGTGCCTCGTGCCTTTTATAGTCAGATCCCACCCTTGCGTGTCCTGCCTGCTTATTGGTCATGCCCTGTTCTCTGTGTCCATTAGCTGCTTGTCTGTTTATCATTTTGTGTGTGTGTGTGTGTGTGTGAGCAGGCATATCATGACAGTGGAGAGAGAACCTGATTTTAAAACCAAGTAAGCAGGTGGGTTTTGACTGAGCTAAAATCTCGCTGAAAGTGCACATTTCAGAATGGTAAACTGAAAAATGTTACAGTTGTAGCAGGTTTTAGAGAAGTACAGAGGCAGGCAAATGATGGGAGAGGAAGAAAAGTCAAGGTGATAGGATGCAAGGCAGGGATGATTCAATGAAGAACAGAACCATTACCCGCACTTCCTGTCCCAAGAAATGGGCAATGTTATGATGACCACGAAGGACAAGGGGGATCGGCAATAAATCTCCCGGGGCCCGTGGAATACAAATTTCCCTATTGAGCGGGTGGAGGCTTGCCCAATAGGAGATGCACGGCAGGAGTTGAAAACCCAGTGTCCTGACCTGGACTGGCATCTCAGTGGGTCCCCGGGCTGGTACACAAGTGTTGCAAGCTGTGGCTGCAACTCTTTTTGTTACTTTAATAAAGGGAGTTATTGATAGGAGACTGGCCTTGGTGAAGTTATTACATTGACAACGAGGAGTAAAAACACATTTTTCTGAGCAGCCTTCAGAGTTGAATATGAGCAGCCTCTCAGGTAAAAGATGAAATGCCTCCCTTTGGTAAGCTCAAACCTTATAACATTAACGGAGAAAACTGAGCACAGTTTACTTCTGTTACTTCATGTGTTACTTCATCCGGGTTAATAACATTGTGGGTGCTGAGAAGCAGAAAGTGATTCTGCTGACACCATGCAGGACCCCGACATTCAGCCTAATAAAAAGCCTGATCTACCCAAATGCCCTTGACTCAAAAACCTTTGACAACTTCAGAGGTCTAATGCGAAATCACTTTGACCCGAAGCCCTTTATCATTCCCCAGAGACACCGCTTTAATACAGCGGGGAGGACCCTGGGGAATCCGCCACTGAATTCTTAACCAGGTTGCAGAAACTGGCAGAACAATGTGAATTCGGCCCATCCCTGACCAAGATGTTGCGAGACAGATTGGTATGCAGAATCAACAATGTTACAACTCAAAACAAGTTACTGGCAGAGCTCAATCTGGATCTTTACAAAGGCCATTGAGATAACCCTTTCTCTAGAGTACACAGAGAAAGGAGCTCAGGTGCTACAAGAGACACCTAACAGAAATGTCCTCCAGATAGCGGGAAGGACTTTGCATAAAAGTGTCCATACCTCAGTTGAAGGCGCCTGTGTGATCCACCCATTACCAAATCAGAGCTCAGCTGGTGTCCCCAGACTGGATTTGCTAGACATTTTCAGACTGGGCGTTGAAGGACTTTACAAAGTTATCAGCAAATACCCTGAAGTCTTCCAAGGCGAGAACAAGAGGAGTCAGAGCCAAAATCTATGTTGACCCCGGCGCTATGCCTAAATATTTGTAGGCAGCATGGTAGCACAGTGGTTAGCAAATTTGCTTCACAGTTCCAGGGTCCCAGGTTCGATTCCCGGCTTGGGTCACTTTCTGTGCGGAATCTGCATGTTCTCTCCGTGTGTGCGTGGGTTTCCTCCGGGTGCTCCGGTTTCCTCCCACAGTCCAAAGATGTGCAGGTTAGGTGGATTGGCCATGATAAATTTCCCTTAGTGTCCAAAAAGGGTTAGATGGGGTTACTGGGTTATGGGGATTGGCTGGAGGTGTGGGCTTAAATAGGGAGCTCTTTTCAAAGGCCGGTGAAGACTCGATGCGCCGAATGGACTCCTTGTGCACTGTAGATTCTATGATATTTTAGAGTAAGTCCCATTCCAAATTACCTGTTGGAGAAGGTAGAGGCGGAAATTGCGTGCCTAGAAAGTCCAGGTATAATAAGACCTGTGAAATTCACTGAGTGGGCCACGCCTGTTGTCGCCGTCCTTAAACCGGACAAAATGGTCCACCTTTGCAGGGATTTAAAGCTTACGGTCAACTGGGTTTCCAAATTGGATAAGTTACTCATGCCGCAAATAGAAGACCTATATGCAAAACTAGCAGGTGACCAGACATTCGCGAAGTTAGATATGAGCCACTATTATCTTCAACTCGAATTAGACAAGTCTTCCCGCAAATACCTCACAATAAGCACACATGAGGGCCTGTGTGAACATCCTCACTTCCCTTTCGGGGTCTCTTCAACGTGTGCCATATTCAAATGGGTCATGGAGAACATACTTCAAGGGTTACCCAAAGTGGTGGTGTACACGAATGACGTCCTGATCACAGGGACTTGAGAACAAGAGCACCTGGCAAACCTAGACGAGGTCTTGCAGCAATTTTCGAAAGCAGGAGTACATCTCAAACAGGAGAAATGTGGCTTTTAAGCAAGATAAGTGACCTATTTGGACTATTGGGTAGACAGAAAAGGGCCACACCAGTGGAGGACGAGGTCATTAAGGAAGCACCAACTGCAAGAAACACCGCAGAATTGAAATTCTTCCTGGGATTAGTAAATTATTGAGGCACGTTTATCCTGAATTTGACCTCCTAGCTGTTTCCGCTACACATACTGCGAAAGTTCCAAAAATGGTCTTGGGCGGCGCCACAGGTAAAGGGCTTCGAGAAAGTCAAACAGCAGCTGCTGTCGTCCAATTTATTGTCCCATTTTGACCCCAAAAAGGAACTCATCCTGACGTGTGATGCTTCTCCTTATGGGGTTGGGGAGGTTGCCTGATCGACTGAGAAACGTTACTTAAAAGGATGACTATGGATAGACAAGGCAAACATTGAAGGACCGTTTGGAGGAGCTGAAATAATTTTTTATTTCTGTCTGGCACAAAAGTAAAATGGGAAAGATGGCTAAATTATGGCTTACAATGGAAATTAGAGATAGTGGGCGGGATTCTCTATTTGGATGATTATGTTCTCCCGCCAGTGCCGACTTCAAATCAGTTTACGATCCTGTGGGAATTCAAACCGGTAAGCAATTCCTTATTCCTTGCTGTACAAATATATGCATGGCATGGCATCTGGTTCCCTAAATCCATTCGCTGCAAGCCATTCAGTACTTTCTCATAGCGGTCTGTGATTGACAGCTTTTACAAACCATCAGCAGCATTGATTTATTCTTCTCCTTTCACAGTTCAATGGCCTATGTGGTGAAAACTTAATGTTTGTAAACATTGACTACATCAAAGAGAGGTAAATGTAGTGAAATCATACGCTTGAGTGATTAGAATGCACTTAGTGCTCGGAATGCACTTACCTCTCTCTCAGATATGATATGGGGGAAGTGGGATTAGGCTATTGAATTGGATTATCAGCCATGATCAAAACGAATAGTGGAGCAGGCTCAAAGGGGGGCTGAAAGGCCTCCTCCTGCTCCTATTTTCTATGTTTCTATGTTAAGGGGGGGAGGGAGATATGATGGTCATCGTTAATAGATCTCCCCGTGGGCTTCCTGGAATAGAAATTCCCCCATCGAGCGAGTGGAGGCTCACCCAATAGGAGGTGCATGTCAGGAGGTTAGAACCCGCAGTTCTGACCAGGACCGAAATCTCCATCTGTCCCCGGGCTTGGATGCAAGTGTTGTTCTGACCTTTGAAGATATTTTCTCATGGTTATCACCTTCCACACCGGCGTTTCCAATAAATCTTCTGTTTCCCTCAATTAAGGATCACTCCCACTCTGCCATTCCATCCTATTTCCAACATTATGCCCTCATCCCTTACCCTCCCTCCCTAACAATGATAGAATTCACCTTGTCCTCACATTACACTCCAACAGACGCCACATTTAATGGATTATCCTCCTCTATTTCTGTTAGCTCCAGCACAATGCCAGCATCAAACACATTGTGTAATATATGTAGTGGTACCTGATTTGTAATTAACTGTACCTTTTCTTTCATGCTGGTACTTACATGTGCACCAGTCATATCATGTTATTCATTGCACTGCCATTAACAAAATACCTGGGATATAGAACTAATCATAAGTAGTAGTAAACGTGCTGTGCACAATAGAAAATTTCTGCTTGTTTTTGGAAAGTTTCAGAGAAAAACTGACGTGATGCAAACAGCACAGGGAGGTGCAACAACAGCATGATCCCATACACTAAGGCAGCATGGTAGCACAGTGGTTAGCACTGTTGTTCCACAACGCCACTGTCCCAGGTTCGATTCCTGGCTTGGTTCACTGTCTGTGCTGAGTCTGCACGTTCTCCCCGTGTCTTCTATGTGGGTTTCCTCTGGGTGCTCCAGTTTCCTCCCAGAAGTCCCGACAGATGTGCCGTTAGGTAATTTGGACTTTCTGAATTCTCCCTCAGTGTTCCCAAATAGGTGCCGGAGTGTGGCGACTAGGAAATTTTCACAGTAACTACATTGCAGTGTTAATGTAAGCCTACTTATGACAGTAAAGATGAATATTATTATCATCTTTCTATTGTTACAAATGGAGTTTTGTCCTTCAATGCTAGAGGGATGAAGTTTAGGACTAGGGAGGTTATACTGCAACTGTATAAGGTGTTAGTGAGGCCACACCTGGAGTATTGTGTTCAGTTTTTGTCTCCTTACTTGAGAAAGGATGTACTGGCACTGGAAGGTGTGCAGAGGAGATTCACTAGGTTAATCCCAGAGCTGAATGGGTTGGATTACGAGAAGTTGAGTAGACTGGGACTGTACTCTTTGGAATTTAGAAGGATGCGGGTGGATCTTATAGAAACATATAAAATTATGAAGGGAATAGATAGGATAGATGCTGGGAGGTTGTTTCCACTGGCGGGTGAAAGCAGAACTAGGGGGCATAGCCTCAAAATAAGGGGAAGTAGATTTAGGACTGAGTTTAGGAGGAACTTCTTCACCCAAAAGGTTGTGAATCTATGGAATTCCCTGCCCAGTGAAGCAGTTGAGGCTCCTTCATTAAATGTTTTCAAGATAAATATGGATAGTTGTTTGAAGAATAAAGGAAGAAAGGGTTATAGTGTTGGGGCGGGAAAGTGGAGCTGAGTCCACAAAAGATCAGCCATGATCTCACTGAATGGCGGAGCAGGCTCGAGGGGCCGGGTGGCCTACTCCTGCTCCTAGTTCTTATGTTCTTATGTTACAAAGCAAGTTTGGATGTTCAATGATGTAAAATGCTTATTAATTTCTGATCATTGACCTGACTCGTGAGCACTTCTGAAGCAAGTGTTCAAGTCCCGTACCAAGGTTTGAGCACAAAGAAATCAGGCTTAAATGGAGCGCAATGAGGCAGTGCTGCACCGTTGAAAGTGTTGTCAGGTGATATGTTAAACTGAGGCCCCAAGTTCCTTCTTTGGTGGAAGTTTAATATCAATGACACTATTTTGTGCGGGAGTTAGCCCCGACAAATATATATCCACCACTCAACATCACAAATCAGATTATCTGGTCATTGTAACATTGTTGTTCATGTGAGTTTGCTATGTACAACCTGGCTGCTGAGTTTCCTACATCTGAAATGGCCACACTGCAAAAGTACTTCATCAGCTGTAAAGCATGTGGAGCTGTCTTGTGGTCGTTGAAAGGGCAATATCAATTCAAGTATTCTTCATTTGTGCTTTTCACTCAGGATAGTCTAATTCCAACCCAAGTTGAAACTAAATTTCAATGGTACCCAGGGAGATGATTGGACCACCCATCACAGTAGCAGATATCCAGTCAACCGATTTGTAATATGAAACATGTTAAGAGGTACGCACGATGGAAGCAGTGCTGTTGCAGGTCAATGTAGTTGACAGCTAGCATCAACTAGCATCATTGATGCTAGTTTCAAGCTAGCATCCGTGGTGTGACAGTGAACGAAATCTATTATACACACGCACATATCTTGGGCTGTATTCTACGATTTTCAGGCCGCGCTGTGCAACATGAAGCCAGCTGCGCGCGGTCCCGGCCTGCCAAATAGTGTTCCCCCATTGGCCGGCCCGCGACCCCCAGACAACCCCCCATCAATGCCCCCAGTCACTGCCAAAGTCCCCCCTGCCCGCGGATTCACTCTCCCCCGACTGTGGCGGCGCTGGACTGAGTTCCCGACAAATAATACCACACGCGACCGACGCTGTCAGGAACCCAGCTGGTCGGGGGCGGCCATCGGGGGGAGGGCCTCAGGCAACATCCTGAGGCCGTCGATACAGCGTGTGGTGTACTCATAGAGTCCACCGCTTTGGAGGGGGCAGAGCATCGCGAAAGCGGAGCCGCCCCCGATTTCGGCACGAACGTTGATTATCTGGTCGATCGCAATTTCGGCGTCGGCGACTGGAGAATCCCACTCCTTATATATCCCTCCAGTGCCCCTTTGACGGGGAATCTTGTTGTTAATTACCATTCAACTTTATCCTGCTTTGCTGGGGTTGGTGATCTATGAAATGAAAAATCGCCTATTGTCACGAGTAGGCTTCAAATGAAGTTACTGTGAAAAGCCCCTAGTCGCCACATTCCGGCGCCTGTTCGGGGAGGCTGTTACAGGAATCGAACCGTGCTGCTGGCTTGCCTTGGTCTGCTTTCAAAGCCAGCAATTAGCCCTGTGAGCCTATTAGAGGAGTCAACCTGATTTGCTCCCTGCCTATGGTTTAGAATAATTTCAAAGGGATAATTTAGCTCACCAGGCTAAATCGCTGGCTTTTAAAGCAGACCAAGCAGGCCAGCAACACGGTTCGATTCCCGTACCAGCCTCCCTGGACAGGCGCCGGAATGTGGCGACTAGGGGCTTTTCACAGTAACTTCATTGAAGCCTACTCGTGACAATAAGTCATTTTCATTTCATTGATACACAACTAAATAAGCCCAATTCACCAGTTCATGTCTGTCCTCCAAAGTTAGTTGAAATTTGCATTACACTGGCTCAATATGCTTTGGTAAAAATAGTACACGTTCGCTGTATAATATCTGCCAAGTGATGAGATTTAGGAGATTAATTTATTCATTGTGGAATTACTCTACATTTAATTAACGGGATAGTATATCCTGATTGTCAGAAAACCCTTGGATTTTTACCCTGATACTTCAGATTTCTTTTTCATGTGACACGTTTCTTAAATCAAATGCCAAGCCAACTCATTGTGTTATTAGAGGTAGCTACATAATGCCAACACATTAATTATATTAAAAGCAATGCCTTTCTGCTGTTACAATTTAAACATTATTCATTGAATTTCATTTCAATCAACTCTGCTGCAGTTTCTAAGGTGGGAATAAAACAGCCTGTAAGGTGAATTGAATAGAGCATTAGAGAGGATTGCCAAAAATTCTCTCCAACAGAACAAAAATGATCCTTTCCGTAAATGAAAATTTGAGGAAGTTAACAAGATAACAGGAGAATAGTTTACTGAGGAGATATAGGCCTGGATTCTCCGCTTTGCGACGCCGCCAAGGCTAATTGCTATGCGGCAGAGAATTACGGGTGACCAAAAAAAATCAAGGTTTGCTCCTGGCGCCGATTCCAATTCCATGCTCCAGTCCATCCCTGACAACAATATCAACGTTTGCGCCCCGTGCCTTCGGATACATGCAAAATCGTCATTTGCATGGATTTCAATATCATTAGAGGGAGGCTCTAGTCTGCGGCCCACTCTGGAGAAGAGGGTGTCCCTCCGCTCCTCATTGGCATGGAGCTGAGGGTCCACCTCGGACTGCTGAACCCGGGGGGGGGGGGGGGGGGGGGGGGGCAGGTGCTCTGTGAGCCTTCTTCATGGCTGCAGTGAGTGTGTGGCAAGTGGAGCGCTTAAAAAAAGCTCTAGCTGTCAGGCTCTTTAGCGGTAACTCCCAGTCCCAGCGAACTGGATGGGTTGCACCTGGGTAGGACTGGGTAGGTTAGGTTATGGGGATAGGGCGGGGCAGACATGGGTATACTGCTTATTTGAAGGGTTGGTGCAGACTCAATGGGTTGAATGGCCTCCATCGTGTCTGTGGGGATTCTATATTAATTTCCCTCGACCTTATTCCGGATGCTTCATGCATTAAGATACAAAGCCATTAGGTTTGCTTTTTTACCATTTTTAATCATTCTAACTTTTCTTTGTACTGTGGCCCTATTTGCCTCGAGCCCTTGATTACCCTGTCCACCGTTTTTGCATTTTACTGTTCTTTCTTTTATGACTATCCTTGTTTCTCTTTCCTTTATCATGCTGCTTTGGTTCCATTCTGGTTTAAACTCTCCACAACACTCGCCTTAGGACATCAGTCCCGGTCCTGCCCTGATGTAACCCGTCCAGTTCGTACTGGTCCCACCTCCCCCAGAACCGGTCCCAATGTCCCAGGAATCTGAAACCCTCCCCCTTGCACCATCTTTCCAGTCACGTATTCATCCAATATATTCTGCTATTTCTACTCTGACTAGCACGTGGCACCTCATCCTTTTTTTAACTATGTTATTTGTACCAATGTGTACCACGACTTCTGGCTGTTCACCCTCCCTCTACAGAATGTCCTGTGGCCTCTCTGAGACGTCCTTGACTCTCGCACAAGAGAGGCAATATATCATCCTGGAATCAAGTTTGAGGCCACCAAAATGCCTATCTATTCCCTTACAATTGAATCCCCTACAACTACTGTATTCCCACGCTTTTTACTCCTCCCATGTGCAGAAGAGCCAACCGTGGTGCAACAAAATTGGTTGTCATTGCTTTCCCCTGAGAGGTCATTTCCCCTCCACAGTATCCAAAATGGTATATCTATTTTGATGGGAATAGCCACAGGAGAATTCTGTTCTCTTGCTCTGCCTGGTTATCACCCATTCCTTTCCTGCCTGTGGACTCTTAGATTGCAGTGTGACCATCTCTCTATGTGTACCATCCACAATACTCTCTGCCTTGCGGGTGCTCCACAGTATCCCCAGCTGCCACTCCAGCTCTGAAGCCCAGGCTTCCAGGAGCTACAACTGGAGACATGTCCTTCACACTTGCTGGACCCAGGGACTAGAAATGTGCTCAGCTTCCCACACAGGGCAGGAGAAGCAAACCATGGCATGGAGCTCTCCTGTCATGATGCACTCCTTTGGATGAAACCTTTAATGGACTCTTCAAATCAAATAATATAAATAATTTTAGGGCCTTTCTTCCCTTGACCTTATTAATACAGAATATAGCCTGTACAAAATATAAACCACAAATTAAAGACTTTGAAATGAAATGAAAATTGCTTATTGTCACAAATAGGCTTCAAATGAAGTTACTATGAAAAGCCCCTAGTTGCCACATTCCGGCGCCTGTTTGGGGAGGCTGATACGGGAATTGAACCGTGCTGCTGGCCTGGTCTGCTTTCAAAGCCAGTGATTTAGCCCTGTGCTAAACGAGCTCCTGTACTCAACCAGCTAACTATAAGTGCTAATAGTAAAATAAATACTTATCATCTGTACTCACCCAATCAGCGTCTTCCACTTGCTCCACAACACTTTTGAATCCTGACATCACCCCAGGAGATCCGTCTCTGGATTGAGTAAAGGTTCGCTGGCTGCTCCTCTGGATTGAGTGAAGGTACACTGGGCTGCTCCTCTGGATTGAGTGATGGTACACTGGGCTGCTTCTCTGGATTGAGTGATGGTACACTTGACTGCTCCTCTAGATTGAGTGAAGGTACACTGGGCTGCTCCTCTGGATTGAGTGAAGGTTCACTGGGCTGCTCCGCTGGATTGAGTAATGGTACACTGGACTGCTACTCTGGATTGAGTGAAGGTACACTGGGCTGCTCCGCTGGATTGAGTGATGGTACACTGGACTGCTACTCTGGATTGAGTGAAGGTACACTGGACTGCTACTCTGGATTGAGTGAAGGTACACTGGGCTGCTCCTCTGGATTGAGTGAAGGTTCACTGGGCTGCTCCGCTGGATTGAGTAATGGTACACTGGGCTGCTCCTCTGGATTGAGTGAAGGTACACTGGGCTGCTCCGCTGGATTGAGTGATGGTACACTGGACTGCTACTCTGGATTGAGTGAAGGTTCACTGGGCTGCTCCGCTGGATTGAGTAATGGTACACTGGGCTGCTACTCTGGATTGAGTGAAGGTACACTGGACTGCTACTCTGGATTGAGTGATGGTACACTGGACTGCTACTCTGGATTGAGTGAAGGTTCACTGGGCTGCTCCGCTGGATTGAGTGATGGTACACTGGACTGCTACTCTGGATTGAGTGAAGGTACACTGGGCTGCTCCTCTGGATTGAGTGATGGTACACTGGACTGCTACTCTGGATTGAGTGAAGGTTCACTGGGCTGCTCCGCTGGATTGAGTAATGGTACACTGGACTGCTACTCTGGATTGTGTGAAGGTACACTGGGCTGCTCCTCTGGATTGAGTGATGGTACACTGGGCTGCTCCTCTGGATTGAGTGATGGTACACTGGACTGCTCCTCTAGATTGAGTGAAGGTACACTGGGCTGCTCCTCTGGATTGAGTAATGGTACACTGGACTGCTACTCTGGATTGAGTGAAGGTACACTGGGCTGCTCCTCTGGATTGAGTGAAGGTTCGCTGGACTGTTCCTCTGGATTGAGTAAAAGTACGCTGGCTGCTCCTTTTAAAGTTTCCCCACTGCTCTGCTCAACTACTACTCACCAAATTCTCTCTCTCTATCTCTCGCTGACCTCCTGTGCATTGTACTGTAAGAGATACTTAAAGTCACTCTTTCCCCTTATGATCCATTTTCCATCAGACCTTACTTTTATTTTAAAGAGCAGAAGTTATCTCCAATCATAGAAAATAAGAAACTGATCTCCTCCTTCTTCTTTCACATAGCCTCCTGCTTCACCAAACTCCCTCTGTACTCTATTGCAACAAAGTAGCACCTCAGTGCAGACAAGGCAACACTGAAGGAACACTAATTCAATGATTCTGAAACTGCATTAAATCAGTTGTCTAATTAGCTAGCTTCAAGTGAGAGTCCGTAAACTCCTGAGTATTATCTAAAGAAGAATCATACAAGCTCGAAACATTAACACTATTTTTCTCTCCACAGATGTTGCCACATGTGCAGAGTTTTTCCAGCATTTACTGATTTTATTTAGTGCCCAGCCTTGGTCACCTTGCCACCACCTCTATGTAATGGCTATCATGTCATTCTCACTTATCTATATTTCAATTCATCCACTTGTTTTGAATTCTGTGTGGATTCAGATAAAGAGCCTTAAATTTGATCTTTTCACCATTTTGTCCTTCTGTGACCCTAATTGCTTCTATTGCATCCCGATCGCGGAATTCCCTCGGGAATCCCTCAGATTCCACACCATTCATGAATTTGCGAGGCAAGGAACACTGAATTGCTTGCAGGTTTGCGCTCCTTGAGGGAGCATAAACCGATAGCAATTCACCCAAATGGAGCATCCAGCTGAGTTCTGGTAATCCCTCTGGTCTTCTGCTATCCACAGGTATGTATCGCAAAACCAGAAGACACTCTCTGCCATAATCCTTCTCACCTTTTGGATTCAGCAATTCATTTTGTTTTTCTGCAGTGGGAAAATTACTAAACCACGATGAAGTCAGTAGGGAATGTTGCAAATTGAGGTTGTCCACACACCATCACCACAGATGATTAAAATATTTTTTTTTTCAGTTGGGTACATATTCCCACTTAACAGTTTAGCCTGCCCCTTACTGCTGCATTTTCCAACTCATTTGGGTCACAGCCTTTCATTCCCAAAAATAATGTAATTTATGTGTTTTCCTTATCAGATGTAAAATCATTGCATTGAAAAAGACTGTAAGTCATCAAGATCTGCTGATTTCCCAAGTGCTACCCTGCTCCATTTCAACCAGATACATCAGTTAGTATCTATTTCCAGTAGTAACATAATGGGGTTCAGCGACTGATACAGATAATGACTCCATTGCCATTTGTGACTCTAATGAGCATGTTCATTAGGCCTCATTAAAAATGCAGCACCACCATAGGTTTTTGTTTCTAATCAGAATTACAGCGACATCAATTTTCAAACACACTGATGCATTACCACCATTTCAAATACTGTTTCTTCTTCCCCATTGCTACACAGAAGTCCTGAGAGAGACTGGACAAAGGTAGATTGAAAAGTAATAAGCCTATTAATTATTTTTCTAAAGTTTTGTTAGTCTCATTGTCTGTTTCATGAAATCAGAGCAGCCGTATGCATTTTTCTTTACTGTCTAGGCAATATTCACGATGGCAGTAATGGAAACAGAAATTCTCAGCTGGTCTGACAGCATCCGTGGAGAGAGAAACACAGTTAACATTTCAGGTCTATGAACTTTCATCAGGACCGTGAAAAATCAGAAGTTCAATAGGTTTCGAACGGTGGAGGTAAGGAAAGGTTAAATGACAAAAGACTGTCATGGCGCAGGGTTGAAGCAAAGAGTAAGGGGCCAATATGGGGGTCAGTTTAGCTCAGTTGGTTGGACAGTTGGTTCATGATGCCGAGCGAGGCCAACAGCCTGAAAACCAGGCTTCCAGGAGCTGCAACTGGAGCCACTTCCTGCACATATGCTGGACCCATGCACTAGAAATGTGCCCGACTTCCCACATAGAGCAGGAGGAGCAAATCATGGCTTTGAGGCTAACAGCATGGGTTCAATTCCCATACTGGCTAAGGTCATTCATGAAGGCCCCACTTTCTAAACCTTGCACCTCGCCTGATGTGTGGTGATCCTCAGGTCAAATCAGCACCAGCCCGCGCTCTCCCTCAAAGGGAAGAGAGGCCTTTGATCATCTGGGACTATGGCGATTTTAATGGGGCAAGTTAAGAAAGAAAATATGTGTTTTCTGTATCAGAGGAGATGTGAATGGCAGAATAGTTGCATCCAAAAGGAAAGTACATGAAACAAATGAGAGAGGAAAAAAAATAAACACAGCACCAAAAAATGAATCAAAGTGGGGGACAATGACTGTGATTTAAAACTGTTGTTTGCGATGTTAAATCCAAGGGTGGTATTCTCCGGCCTCCGGCCACATGTTTCCCGCTGTTCGCTAGGATTTCCCATTGAAGCCAGCTCATGCCGTCGGAAACCCGCGGGTGGGGGCGCACTGCAGGCAGTACCAGAGAACCCCGCCATCCATGAACAGCCAGAGACTTCTGACCCGAAGAGTTCTGAAGTGCCCAGCCAAAAGATGGAATGGTGTTCCTCAATCTTATCTTGAGGTTCATTGGAGCACAATAAGAGGCGAAGGGCAGAAAGGTCAGAGTGCGAACAGGGTTGGAGAAATAAAACAACAGGCAAGTGGAAGGAAGCTTGTGGTCTTACTTGCAGGCTAAATGGGGATGTTGCACAATGCGATCACCCAGCCTGCGCTTGATATCCTCAATGTAGAGCAGACCACATAGTTAGCCCCCTGGCATCCTAGATTAACATATAGTGGAGGAAGAGAACTGATGAAATAGGTCAATGTGCCTGTGAACCAAGTTATCTTCCAGGCACAAAGAAGTGGGGTTCTGCCTTATTATGTATCTTACTAAGTATACAGTTTCATATTTTTAATAAAGTATTATTACTATAAACAATTTCTGTTTGACTGGATTGTGAACAAAACATATTGGCCGCGATTCCCGAGCCTCCGGGCCGAAATTGCGCTCAGCGTGGTGGCGGAGAATGCAGTGTCAGACCCGCGATCGGGTCCAATGCCAGGACGCGAACCTCCGGCGACCGGAGAATCAGCGCCAGTCCCGCGCGCACGGCGCTGGTTGGGGGCCATTGAAAGAGGCCCCCATGGCGATTCTCCGCGGTCGACCGGCCGAATTCCCGTCAGCGTGGTTCACGTATGATTCCACCCAGGCGGGAGCTCAGCATTGTGGCTGCGGTGGCTGTCCTGGTGGGGGTCGGGGGCATCAGCTACCAGGGGGGGAGGGGGGGGGCCTCCACGATGGCCAGGCCTGTGATCGGGGGCCACCGATCGGCGGGCGCATGCAATCTGGGGCAGCCGGCAGTGCAGGGCTGCTTATCAGCAGCCGGAGATGTGGGCCATTAAATCGCTGGGCCAAGAGGCCCATTGACGCCGGTGTGAAACTCTCTGGTGTTTATGCCGGCGACAACATTTAGCCTCCGCAGTTTTGAAGAATCCCGGCCAGTTGGTTTGGTTTACTTATTGTTTCCTAGCAGTCACATTATTTTATTGTTATCGATACATCCTATTTTACGCTGCTAACGTACCTGTGTATTTGCTCCTCTTACCTGGAAGAGGCAAAAAACAGACTTCTAGCTAATCCAGGACTCTGCTGCCAAACACTCCTTCCCAATTTCTTACAGATATTGGGACAATTTAAGCACCAGATATCTCAAGCAGTTTGTTATTTGCCACAACACTTGGACTCGCTTTCCACAGGCCATGGTCACCTGATTCTCCATGGTTATGTCCTATCAAGATCCCACCACGAACAGCCAATAAGTTAATCCAGAAATGCTTTATTTGATGTTTGGAATCTGGTTGTAGCACGATACATCATCTTGATACAATCATGAACCAACTGACAAGTACAAAATTACTTTTGTGATTTGTGATAGGAGATAATGTGCAAACAACAAAATCCACACTGTGTTATCAATCAGAAGTTGTCACAATATTAAACAAAAAAGATGATATTATAGAAAAGCTGAGAGGAGATTTCCCACTTTTGCGATTCCATCCATGCAACAGGGGAACAGAGATGCGAATTGCAATCATCAGACCACAACTTGCAAATCATTCAAATCAATGGTTGGAATATTGTGGGATAGGGCTGCAAGATTTCTGAATATGTGTCCTTGGCTCATGCAAGGAAATTCAAAGCATGTTGTTTCAAGTTTTTGAAAATGAATATGGGACTGTCGACTAACATGTCAAACTTTAATTTCATCAGGCCTGATCTATATATAGTCATAAAATTACTGTATATAGATCAGACCTGTCTAAGGCACCGCCCATGGGCTGAATGTGGCCTGTTAGGCATGTGATGATCTGCTTTATGTAAATATTAATTTCATCAGCTGGTCAAATATTTATTGAATTTCTTTAAAGCAAGCAAAGGCATTGAGTTAAGATGGCTGCCACAGGTCGCATGGTTAGGGTACCTGAAAGGGGGTGGAGCATGAGGGGCAGCCCTGAAAGGGGTGGGGTCATTTGACAAGCCCATAATGGGATGTCGCTCACTTGGGGGTGAGGGCCTTGCCAGGCATTTGGCCTGGGGAGTCATTGCCTGCAAGTGGGGGTGGCTGCAGTGTTATTCTAAAAGGCCGGTGTGAAACGTACTCCCTCCAAAAAGGTTTCCAAGTGCCATTGAATAGCACCTGATTGGTGCTGCCAGGGCCAGTGGGAGCTGCACCGATGTTCCTGCTGGTGGCTGCATTTTTATTTTGGAGAATCGCGGCCACAATGTTTTGGCCTTAATTGGTTTCTGTAATAGAAAATTCCCCAACTTGTTGAAGAAAGTTCTGCTTACCTAAGTGGTTTACCCTCTATCCCTGAACTGTGACCTCTGGTTCTGGACAACCCTGCCATCAGGAACATCCTTCCTGCATCTACCCTGTCTAATCATGTTAGACTTTAGTAGGTTTCTATGAGATCCCCCCTCATTCTTCTCAACTCCAGTGGACATAATCTTAACCGAACCAATCGCTCCTCATACGTCAGTCCCGTCATCCCAGAAATCAGTCTGGTAAACCTTTGCTACATTCCCTCCATTGCAAGAACATCCCTCCTCGGATAAGGAGACCAAAACCTCGCACAATATTCCAGGTGTAGTCTCCCTGAGGCCCAGTGTAACTATAGCAAGACACCCCTGTTCCTGTGCTCAAATATTCTTGCTGTGAAGGATCATATACCATTTGCCTTCATCACTGCCTTCTGCACCTGCATGCTTACTTTCATCGACTGGGTGTACAAGGACACCCAGGTCTTATTGCACATTCCCTCTCTCAACCTATAACCTTAAATCCTAATCTCCATATTTTCACTTCTAACTAATTTTTAATCCAATATGCTACTCTTCCCTAACATCATACCCATTAACCTTCTCCAATTATTGTGTTTGTGGTAGATTGTTCGAGGTTTGGTGAAAATCCATGTGTATCACATCTACTACATTTCCTCCATCCACCATATCTGCCACCTCCTCAGAGATCTTCATTAGGCTTGGCAACCATACTTTTCCTGGCTGTAGAGACTGATTCTAACAATTTATCTTCCTCTTGATATACAATAATTTTATCTTTAATTGAAGATTCTAAAACAAAATATTTTTTCATCTATCCTTCATAAAGATTTGTTATTTTAAAAACAGTCAGAGTATAATGTATGATTATATGTATGAGAAAATGTATAGATTATCAATGCGGAATGTGTTACATTGTAAAACCCGACTGTAAATACAATTGTAATAACAAAATTGCTGTTCAAATACAAGCCCCTCAATAAGAACACCCGAGTGAAGATAATGCTGTTATCTAATTGTTCCTATTAAGCTCACTGGTTTAATTGGGAATTGACTTGGTTGCTGAATAACATCTCCATTAGCTGGTGCACAATCCATTCGAAAAAGATTATAGGAAAATATATGCTTCTGTTTTGTCAGCCATTCGGAAAGGTAAAGTGGCAACTAACTCAGTGCCAGACTTCCATCATTCTTAATAAACTGACAATTTTTCCAGGGTTACCATCACAAATACTCTGTAGAACCAAAAAAAGGCCTCTCCATAACCCCTTGGTCTGAACATTAATTGTAACATCAGCATCTCACATTTTTCTGCCTTTTTCTCCGATCCATCTCGCATTTGACTTCTTCTACTTTGAAGAAGTGTCACAACAACATGTTATATAATAATAATAATAATAATAATAATAATAATCTTTATTATTGTCACAAGTAGAATTACATTAATACTGCAATGAGTTACTGTGAAAATCCCCTAATCGTCACAGTCCGGCACCTGTTCACGTACACTGAGGGGAATTCAGAATGTCCAAAGTATCTAACAGCACATCTTTCAGGACTTGTGGGAGGAAACCGGAGCACCCGGAGGAAACACGCGCAGATACAGGGAGAACGTGCACATTCCGCAGAGACAGTGACCCAAGCCAGGAATTGAACCTGGGACCCTGCCGCTGTGAAGCAACAGTGCTAACCACTGTGCTATTAACAACAATAAAACATCCTAAGATGTTTCACAGACACGTTATAAAATACAACATGATACCGAAGCAGTAATCTTTCTAAATGCTGCTTCACTGTCCAAAGAAGGAGTTTTCAGCCTTTTAGTTTTCTATGTAGGGCAGCATGGTGGAACAGTGGTTAGCACAGCTGCCTCACAGCGCCAGGGACCTGGGTTTAATTCCAGCCTTGGGTCACTGTCTGTCTGGAGTTTGCACTTTCTCCCCGTGTCTGCATGGGTTTCCTCCGGGTGCTCCGGTTTCCTCGCATAGTCCAAAGATGCGCTGGTAAATTGCCATGATAAATTGCCCCTTAGTGTCCAACGGTTAGGTGGGGTTGAGGGGATAGGCTAGGGGAGTGGGTCTAGGTGGGTGCTCTTTCAGAGGGTTGATGCAGACTCAATGGGCCAAATGTTCTCCTTCTGGACTGTAGGATTATATGGTTCTATGTATTTTTTCTGATTTGATAGACCTTTTTCCAGGTTAAAAAAAATGCTTACATGCTTCTAAACACTGTGGGGTAGAGTGTTTGCTTTGGATATAATTGCAGCCCGTGTACAAATTTCAAACAAAATTGCACCTGTTAGCTTGTAAAAAAGTAGCAATTAGAGCCTTTCATAAAAACACCGAAGTTTTAATAGTTTCCTTACAGGGTCACATATGGGCAACTCACTACATTGGTCAATCCAAATGGGTGCAGGTAGGGTTTGGCAGGTAGAGCCAGCTTTCTGCGCAGTATCTTTTAAATCAATGCAAAATATTAAATCGCAGAATAACAATTTGCTCTTGACATAACTTGTGCTTGAAATTCCCGATTCTTGTCTGCCAGTTTGGATGAACTGTGCAGATTTTTCAGAACGCGGAAACGCAAGCCAATTAATTATTTCCCTGTGATAATTGCTGGCAAATATAACTTTACACCTCATGTATTCCTGCTCTCTTAACTTTTTTCAGTCCTGTAACTTAACATCCCGTTTTCAGGTCGAAAAGTCATTTGTGGCTGAAGGTGACAATTTGGCCCATCAGAGCCATGTTTTATTAGTTTTCTGTTTTCAGATGTCGATGAACCTGCTGTGTATTTTTAATTTTCTGAGCATGATTTCAAAGTACTTACCCTTTGCCCCCAACCTCGCTATAGCCTTTGTAATGGTCATCTACACCAACCTCCATCTCACCATCGTTCTCCATTGTCCAGCTCAGAGTGAATGCCTTTACTTGGTTCCACTCTTCCCTATCTAATCAAAGCCAAAGCACATCCAGTAATGACTTCTCTTTCTAACCCCACACCATTAATATCAGCGTCTTCCATGGAGGACTCCCTCCTCATCCTGATTCACACACTGCCAGCTCATAATGTCATTCAAAGGCTTTTAGTCTTCACCAACTCACCTGCCCTCTTCACTAACTTTGTGTTGGCAAATCGCTTGTCTAACAATTTCCTCCAGTTCAACACTGGACAGATCACAATCATTACCTTCAGCCCCATTCCAAATTGCGAGCAGCTCATCCCTTAGCCATTCTGTGGCCAGGATTTCTGACCCTGCTGTGGTGGGTCCTACCACAGGGAATGCAGCAGGCCAGTCAAATGGCAGGTAACAGGTGGGCCAGGAAATCCCCAGTCAACAGCTTGTACTGGTGTGCTATATTGCAAGATATGAACACTTTATTATCCCGCCCTCTCTGTTGTGATGGTGTAAATAAAGTTTGTTCAATAACGACCATCTTCAGATGAACCTCTGTTAGTCTTAAAGCAAATCACAACTATATTATTCGCAACCTCTGCACGCTATTTGGCTCTGAACTGAGCTTCCTACCTCATACTTTCTCCAACACAAAGTCTGTTTACTTTATTATCAGCTACTTCCACTGCTCTCTCACTGAAACGTCCATAGAGCCTGCATTACCTCTCAGCTCACCTATCTCAATTTTTTATCTGTGACCTGGTTTGTAATACACTGACATCTGAGGCAAGGCTCTAGTTTCAAATCCAATTCCAGGATTTGGGCACAAAAAAATCAATGCCGCAAGTCTAATGCAGCGCTAGAGGAATACTGCACCATTGGGGGTGCCATCTTTTGGACGAGACTTTAAGCTGCAGCTTATTCTGCCTGTCTTAGTGGATGTAAAACATTCTATGGCACTACTTGAAGAAGAGCAATGGAGTTATCCCGAGCATTTTGGCCAATATTTATCTCTCAGACAACATGACAAAAAACAGATTATCTGGACAATATCACATTGCCATTTGTAAGAGTGTGCAGTGCACAAATTGACTGCCGTGTTACAACAGTAACCACACTTCAAAAATCACTTTATTGGCTGTAACATGCTTTGAGAAGTGCAATGGTTGTGAAAAACACTAAATAAATGCATTTCTTCTTTTGTTTTCTTATTGCCTTGCTATCCTCTCTGTACGATTTGCATAAGCTTCAGGTCATTCAAAACACTGCTCTCATTATATATCCCACACCTATCCCTGCTCACTCTATCACCTTTGTTCTGGCTGAAATATCTTGTAATATGAGGGTCTGGCACATACAGGGTTAATGTGGGACTGAGTACAGGATCACCCACATGAAGAAGGCACATGACCTAGATCTAAGGTCAATGTGGTGTTGGCCAGAAATGTGATAAGACCCAGGATGGAGATAGCTTCTTACAGTTGTACAGTATATAGTTGTAAGTAATTAACAAAGACTTCCTGTTAACACACAGGAGACTACAAAGACTTCTTCAACCATTCTGCAGCCAACACCATCCCAACATACATTAGTTCACAATTTCACTTCCAATTTAAAACTATTGTCCTCATGCTAAATCCCTTCATAAACTTGTCTTACCATATCTCTGTCACCTCCTCCAGCACAACAATGTTCTGGGTATTCTCTGTTCATGAAACTTTGGTTTCTTGTGTATCTCTATCCCTTTTTACTACTCCATTGGCAGCTGCGCCTTTTTCACGTTGCTTTCTAACCAGAAGTTCGCTCCCCAAACCCCTCTCCACCTTCTCCCACTTCTTGTTATGACCTGCAATAAAATCTATTTTTAAAATTATTTCACAGAGTTTGGCTAGGCCAGCATTTTTATTTTTATTGTGCATTCCTAGTTGCCCTTGAGAAGGTGGTAGTGAGCTGTTTTCTTGAACTGTTGCAGTCCATGTAGTGTAGGTACACCGACGATGCTGTTAGAGAGATAGTTCCAGGATTTTGATACAGTACAGTGAAAGAAAGGTGATATAGTTACAAGCCAGGACGATGTGCAGCTTGGAGGTGAACTTGCAGATGGTGATGTTCCCATGCATCTGCTGCCCTTGACCTTTTAGGTGGTCGAGTTTGCGGGTTAGGGAGGTGCTGACCAAGGAACCTTGGTGAGTTGCTGCAGTACATCTTGTAGATGGTACTCGCTGTTGCTGGTGTGTGTCAGCGGTGGAGGGAATTAACGCTTAAGTTGATGGGTGGGGTATCAGACAAGCAGGCTGCTTTGTCCTGAATGGTCTTGACCTACTTGAGTGTTGTTGGAGCGGCCATCATTCAGGCAAGTGGCAAGTATTTCATTGCACTCCTGACTTGTGCCTTATAGATGGTGGATATGCTTTGGGGAGTCAGGAGGTGAGTTTCTCACCCTTGCATGTGCCCCAGCCACTGACCTGCTCTTGTAGCCAAAGTATTTATACGTTTGGTCCAACTCAGTTTCTGGTCAATGATAACGCCAAGATGTTGATAATGGGGGAATTAGCCATTGAATAGCAAGGGGAGAAGGTTGAATTCTTTCTTGTTTGACATGGTCATTGCCTGACACTTGTGTGGTGTGAATGTTGCTTCTTTGACTAACTTTATGATCACATTTCCCAATTTCACCTTCTGAGGTTTGGCATCAGTTTTTCTCCAATTTTGCTAGTCTGAAATGTCTTAGGATGTTTTTCTTCATTCAATGCATGATTGCACTGCAATTGAAGTGGTATTCTTTGTTTTACTTCACATTTACAGCTTTTATTTTTTGATCTCTGCCATTAGAATATCCTATTCTGGAGATCTAATAAAAACAGGTCTGAAATGTTCATCCATCCACATACGCACCAACTTTTATTGATCTGTCTTGGTCAGACTTGGGAGGATAGGTGATGATGTCATTAGTAGATATGAAGATTAATCTGAATGCGAAGCTGACCGTGACAAAGAGAAAATGAGTTGAAAGCCATTGAGCAGGTGGAAAATGTTCCTTCAGCAAAGGGGACAGACTATGCTTCGACAAAGATGTAGAGGAAATGAATGACCATGAAGTGAAGAAAATATTGCCTTTCTGGGGGGTTATCGAGTGGTTAACATGCTGAAGAAAGCAAAAGCAGACTTGTAGAATTTAATGTAGTGACAGATCTGATGGAGGTAAGCAGGTAGCTGTCACAGTGCTGTTAGTAACTATACAGCCAATGTTTTATTGTTGTTGGACACGGTAAGTATCCATCAATCTACTGTGAACTACACATAAGTCCTTTGGTTGCAGCAATTGCACCATTGAAGAAGGTGATGCTTGACGGACTGTCTTTGACTATGGAGCCAAAGAAATTATAAATAAAAGCCAATTAATATAGCAAACAATGTGGAACATGAAGACACATGGACATCCATGTGACGAATAGGCCAACAGTTTATTTTAGGAAATATTTGGAAATTCTTAAACACCATTAATGTTTGACATTTTTAACATCCACATTACATTTGCAATTTGTTTAAAGCTGTGTTTCAGATGATCAATCAGAGCGACTGTTCATCTTATTTGGAGCTTCAAGCACTTCAATTAGAAATCATGATAGCATTCCTCCAATTAGTCACTGGTTTGAACATTAGAGTGCAAGTATAAGAGAGTTAAACATACTGTAAAAACAAGAGACTATTTTTACCCTATTTTGCAATTACTTTTCTCTGCTCCTAAGGTATTCTATGTGACAGATCATTCCCTACCCACACTCCTGTAAAGTGTTTTGAGATTTCTTTCTGTACGTGAGAAGTGCTACAGACACTTAAGTCATTGATGATACTGTTCTTAAGATAACTCCTACAATTTGTGTGGAGATGGACCTTAGTCATTTACTTCCCAGCCTTTTCCCCATTACAAAAGGAAGGGGCTGAACGTATTAAATATTTTCTCTAACTGCATGAGACGATGGAATAGATTTGATGCGGTGGGAAACATGGCAGCCGCACCCACGCTCCCACCGGAGGGTTTGCACGTCAGTTCCCAGTGGTGGGACAACCTCCCACGATTAAGTTGGATGTGGGAATGGGCCATTGACAGAAACCTGCCTGCTCGTGGCTGGATGTCAGTGAGGGCTCACTATTGATTCAATTGTCCCTGAACTCACCAGAATTTAGAGGTGACTCAAGGATTACGCGCGAGTGGAATGGCTTTCCTGTGCCACCCGAGTGCCACCAAGTGTTATCCTGCAGCCTTCTGTAAGGGGGGACAACTCTCTTTAAAAGGCAATTAGTGCCCAAATGAAGGACACGGCATCAGGGAGTGAAGTGACTTTGTGTCCCCCTTGAGCCCCCTCTCCCAGGAGCCCCTCCCCACAACACCTATCGCACCCTCATTCACCAGCCTCTCCATAGGCGCATTCCCACTGCTCCCAGTGACACTGCCTGTAAAGGCAATCTTTACGCCTCTGATTGGCCTACGGCCCCTTCCAGGATCCTGAAACCCGGAAAAGGCCTGATGCTTGCTCGTCAACTGCTTGACAGGCAATTCTTCTCGGGCCTCCCCCCCTCAAAAGTGACCTTGGTTTTCCACCGGTTCTCCAAACAATGGGCTGAACCTGCGGCAATTACATTAAATAACACCATACCTGCCACATGGAAAAATAAAGGAAGAATCAATTTAAGACATGGGAATTGATAATGCAGGTAGCAAGCCATCAAAACATGTATATCCTGCAGCATCATTTTCAACATTCTGACCAGTATTAGGGGCCTGGGAGATGATGGAAAAATATCAATAGAACATACTTTCGCAGAGATCAATTCATCGCAGTACTAGCATCATTCTTTTATAGTTTAAATTCATGTATTAAATATTTTTTAATTAGTTTGTTATGGCAGACAGAGAGCGCATTATATTTAATTATATAATTTAATTAATCACATTACGTGCAAAGTCTTCAATTCCTGCAGTTGTTAACTACCTGAACATTAAATATGTTTAAAAGTAATGAAGATTTTGCTGGATTATTGGTGCACTTAATTACATTTTTCTGTGACATGACCAGCATAGATCAACAAGTAGAAAAGGATTTAATAATCAAAATAAAATTTTAAAATTCCTTTTATAACAAAATTAGCTAAGAAAGTCCATATTTCAGCATGTTGCACCATTCCCTTAACTAAAATAGCAGGAAACCTGATCTCAAGCTGCCTCCAATCACCCACTTTGGATTTCATAGCAACAGATCAGCAGCCAGGTTATCAAATCTGCTCTCAAAAGGTGAACCAATGAGTAAAATAGTTTATAAAGATTGCCTGTCTCCTTTTTAATTCATATTTCATGTTTATTATCAATAGGACTCAATTTCTGTCCGGGATTCTCTGATCCCGCGCTGGGTCGGAGGTTCGCCGGGGGGGGGGGGGGGGGGGGGGGGCACGCAAATCCCGCCACGCCGCTCCCCCGCCAGGCCGCCGATTCCCCGGCGACCACAGAAACGGCGCCAATCCCGCCGGCGCAGACGCCGCACCGCCGGTCGGGGGCCGTTGAATGCGGCCCCCCCCCCCCCCCCCCAGCGACACTCCGCGCTCGACGGGCTGAGTTTTGCTGCCGCCGTTTGCATACGGTCCTACTCTGTGGGACCTCAGCATTCTGGCTGTGGGGGCCATCCAGGTGGGAGGGCGGGGGGGGGGGGGGGAGCCGACTCCAGGGGGGGCCTCCACCGTGGCCAGGCCTGCGATCGGGGGCAATCAATCAGCGGGCAGACTCATTCTGGGGGGTGGGGGGGGTGCCCTAAGTTCCTCCGTGCCGGGCCCCTGTAGGGCTCCACCATATTTGATAAGTAATAGGTTAAGAGACATTCCAATTAGTTGACTCATTTATGTTAAGTATCCAATAATTGACACTGATATGTAAAGAGGCTTCAGGTGGCCTTTGTGTCAGGTGATGTGAAGATAGGGTTTTGTGCAGAGTCTGTTAAAGTGAAATAGAGGTGTTTCCGAAAAGGATCAGAACCTTTGACTCTTTATACAACAGCATCTAAACGTCTAACAGATGGTAGCCGAGGATGGTTGCTGTACAAATGTGAAGGGTTGAAAGATACAACTTTTCCAGACCAAACCAAGGAGTGAGTGAGAAGAAAAAAAAGGTATATGGCTGAACCTAAGATAAAGATGGCCGGATATGACTACCCCCCCTTATTTTCTGAAAGGGGATCGTATGACCAATGGCGAAGTGCAGTAGTTATGTGGACTAAGGTAACTGCCTTGGGAAAGAGAAAATAAGGTATGGTATTGGCTCTTTCTCTACCTTATGACAGTAAAATCCGGAGCAAAGTGTTTTTTGAGCTGGAATTGGAAGAGTTAGACTCAGAAGAAGGTCTGGAGACTTTATTACACCTGGGGCTGGTTTAGCACACTGTGCTAAATCGCTTGCTTTTAAAGCAGACCAAGGCAGGCCAGCAGCACGGTTCAATTCCCGTACCAGCCTCCCCGAACAGGCGTAGGAATGTGGTGACTAGGGGCTTTGCACAGAACTTAATTGAAGCCTACTCGTGACCATAAGCGATTTTTATTCATTCATTCATTCATATGGATAAGATTTATAAAAAGGATGGCTTGTTAAGTGCGTATCAAGCATGGTCGGATTTTGATAGGTTCCGGAAAATGGAGGATTTCTCCATGGAAGCCTATATAATGGAATTTGGCAGACTATCTAAAACGCTGCAGAAACACTAGCTGTAGTTTCCACAGTCTGTTGGCCTTTAAATTACTTGACTGTGCTAGAGTGAGCAACATGGATAGGGGGAAACTTTCTGGGGAAACATTTGATTCCGATGGCTCTGATGACCCAAATAGGTCAGTCTGCAATAAAGCAGAACATGGAAGATACACTACTAATAGGATGGCGAAATCGCACGGCTACAAACAGGTTCTAAGACTATAGAAGGAGATTGGGACCCGGAAATTATGAAGACAGAAACCCAGTTAGAACCTACAATAGGAAGATGAACCCCAGAAATGCCCGGGGTATGATAAATCGATATTTTCGATGTGAGTCTCAATACCATTATGCTTTCAACTGTCCAACACATTATAATAGAGTGTTTGAAGCGACACATGACACAGAAGAGTCAGAAGAGGAAAACGATAGTGACCAGAAAGAAGGCATTGTCCTATTACGCCGGCAATAAGGGTGTTGGTTGCAGAATCCTTCAATTGTTCTGTATTGGACAGTGGCTGCACATCTACTGTGTGAAATTGACTGGTTAAATTGTTACCTGGACTCCTTGAATGCTGAAAATCGTAACAAGGTTAAGGAATTTGAAAGTTCCACAAGTTTCAGGTTTGGGGATGATAATACTCTGAAGTCGTTGCAAAGAGTGGTGATCCCTTGCAATATTGCCGGAGTGAATCATTTCATTAGCACGGATGTTGTATCAAGTGAGATACCTTTGCTTCTGAGCAGACCGTCAATGAAGAAAACACACATGAAGCTGGATATGGAACAGGATGAGGCAACAGTTTTTGGAAAGACAGTGGACTTACAATTTACACAGTCAGGACACTATTGTATTCCATTACTGACAAATAATATTTCAAGTAGAGTGGTTAAGGATGCGTTAATGGCAGTTGAAAATGGGACTTCAGCTGATAAAACGCTTGTTGTATTAAAACTGCATAGGCAATTTGCGCATCCATCTCCTCGGAGGCTGAAAAATGTATTAAAGGATGCAGGGGTAAGGGATGAATGAAGACTATACTAAACTGATAGAACAGGTTAGTGATCGCTGTGAAGTTTGTAGGAAGTACAGAAGGACACCAGCACGACCGATAGTAACCCTACCTTTGGCCAGGGATTTTAATGACATTGTGGCCATGGACCTTAAGATCTGGGATAAAGCCAATAATATATTTATTTTGTAGCTTTAGCAACCAGATTTAATCAATCAACGATTGGACAGTAAAGAAAAGAAAGTAATTCTGGGTCAAATTGTGGAAAAATGGACAGGGACAGGAATGTGCCCACCGGCAAAATTCCTTACGGACAATGGGGGAGAATTTGCGAATGATGAGTTTAGTGATATGTGTGAAAACGTGAATATCAGTTATGAATACGGCTGTGGAAAGCCCATTTAGTAATGGAGTGCGTGAAAGAAACCATGTGGTAATAGAGGACATGCTCCGGAAAATTTGGCAGATAGACCAAACTGCAAGCTACGTTCAGCTTTAGCATGGGCGGTCATGCAAATAATTAATTGGGGGCTATAGCCCCTATCAATTAGTGTTTGGTAGAAATCCTAAAATTCCATCCATTTTAGATGACCAGCCTCCAACTTGGGAAGGGACTACAATTATCTCTACCTTTGCTGAGCATTTAAATGCATTACATAGCAGTAGAAAAACTTTTTTGGAAGCAGGAGTCTCTGAAAGAATTCGCATAGCTTTGAGGCATAATGTACGGCCATCAAATACCGTTTTTCAGCAAGGAGACATAGTATACTATAAGAGAGACAATTTTAAAGACTGAAAAGGCCCAGGGAAGATCACAGGCATAGATGGCAAAACAATTATTTTGCAACATGGCAATCAGACTGTTAGGATACATTCATCAAGGATAATGGGTACAGATTACAAATGTTCAAATGTAGACAGAGCAAACAGACATGATGAGGAACCAGAGTCATCTGGTACGCATGTGTTACAGAACTATGAGGACCAGTTAACTGATATAGGCAGGGTATCTGTAGAGGAAACACAACACTTCTGATGAATTAGAACAGGTAATTTTTCTGAAAGGACAACTGCCAAAAGTTGGCACAAAAGTGACATACTTGCCTGAAGGGTCCAGTCAATGGCAGGATGCAACTGTTATTTGTAGAGCAGGGAAGGCCATTGGGAAGTATAAACATTGGTTGAATGTACAACATTCAGGGGAGGGAGTTAAGACAATGGATTGGGAGCACAAAGTTCAAAAATGGAGGGCACAGAAACGTAGTGCCAGTTCAGATAGTACATCGGATAGTGAAAAGGTCCGCAGGAAAAGGTCGAGAACTATTGAAAGGACATCCCACAGCAGAAGGGAAAGATCCAGCAGTCGCAATACAGAATGAGATACCAGGCGGGAGAGGGGATGTAGTTTATCAAGATTTCGGAACATGAGTACGAGTACAAATACTAATAGGTGTAGAAGCTCACATGCACATGAGATTTTGGTGGCTTTCAATAAATCTAGATGAAAAAGTTATTAAAGATGCAAAACAGCAAGAACTACATAGTTAGAGTGAATTTGGGGGATACACGGAAGTACCGGATAGGGGTAAAAAAGCTCTATCCCACAGACGGATTTGCACGGAAAAGGTTCTTCAGGATGGAACTTATAAGGCAAAGGCTAGGCATGTGGCAAGGGGATTTGAAGAAAACTTAGAAGATCAGGATTTAAGGGCAGATTCACCTACAGCAGGAAAGGTTATTTTAAAGATCTTCTTGGCTCTGTTGGCCACAAAGGCATGGGATTGCAAATCTATCGATATAAAAGCTGCCTTTTTGCAGGGGCATTTTTCTCCGTCCTCCTAAAGAGGCAGCTAACACAGAAGTACTCTGGAAGTTGAACAAATGTGTATATGGATTAAATGAGCACAGTGAGAAGTCTTACAACACCAGGTTAAAGTCCAACAGGTTTGTTTCAAACATGAGCTTTCGGAGCGCAGCTCCTTCCTCAGGTGAATGGAGAGGTATGTTCCAGAAACATTTATATAGACAAAGTCAGAGATGCTGGACAATGCTTGGAATGCGAGCATTTGCAGGTAATCAAATCATTACAGATCCAGGGAGAGGGATAATTGTCCAGTATCTCTGACTTTGTCTATATAAATGTTTCTGGAACATACCTCTCCATTCACCTGAGGAAGGAGCTGCGCTCCGAAAGCTCATGTTTGAAACAAACCTGTTGGACTTTAACCTGGTGTTGTAAGACTTCTTACTGTGCTCACCCCAGTCCAACGCCGGCATCTCCACATCATGGATTAAATGATGCATCTAAAGTCTGATATTTTTCGGTAAGGTCAGTTTTGTTAAAGTTAGGCTGCAGATTTAAAGCAGATTCGGCAATGTTTTACGGGAACTATAAAGGAAATATTTCTGGCATCTTTATGATACATGTCGATGATTTTTTGTGGGGTGGGACTAGTGATTTCGAAGCTATTGTAATTTCTGGTTTGAAGAAAGAATTCAGGGTTGAAAGTTAGGCTTCCGGTGCATTTAAATATATTGAACTGGAAATCGGACAGATTAAGTTAGGGGCAACTTTACACCAGCAATCTTATTTCGAGAGCATCAGCCCAATAGCAATTAGTTATGGCCGGGTTTCACAAAAAGACGCAATGGTTTCAAAGATGGAAAACGAGCAACTGCAAAGTTTAATTGGTCAACTAAATTGGTTAGGTATACAGACTAGACCAGACGTGAGTTTTGATGTCTTAGAGTTGAGTACAAAAATGAATGATCACAAAGTGGAAGACATAATAAGAACAAATAAAGTGTCGGTCAAACTAAAAATGCAGGAGTGTGTTTTGAGGTTCCCAGTTTTAGGTGACCTTAGGCACTTGAAACTCACAGTTAATAGTGATGCATCCTATGCAAATTTATGTGATGGGGTTTCAAGCGCAATAGGTCTTATAATTTTCCTTTTGGGGAACAATGGTAAATATTGCCCTCTTGTTTGGGAAACAAAGAAAATAAGGAGAGTGGTCAAAAGCACTTTGGCTGCTGAGACGTTAAGCCTTGTAGAGGCAGTGGGTATGGCCTTTTATATATCTCAGATATTGACAGAAATTTTGGGATTAAGGGATTTGGGATATATACGTATTGGATGCCACATTGACAATAAACCCCTGTGGGAAAATGTGCACTCTATAAAAAGTGTCAATGAAAAAAGGTTAAAGATAGACATTGCAGATGTTGGACAGAGGGGAGATAGCAAAAATTAAATGGATTGACAGTAGCTATCAATTGTCAGACTGGTTTACAAAAAGAGGGGCTAGTTCACAGAAATGTTTGGATATCGTTAAAGAAGGGCGCCTGTTTCTGTGACTGTTTTATTTTTCTTCCAAAGAAAATGAAAAAAGAAAGAGAGTGGGGGGAAATTGCGTGTGTGTTTTTGAGTTTCTTATAATTTTGTTTTCACCTAATTTTTTTTTTCTACAAGGAAGGGGAGACTGTTAAGTAATGGGTTAAGAGACATTTCAATTAGTTGTTTCCTTTATGTTAAGTATAATTGACACTGATATGTAAAGAGGCTTGAGGTGGCCTTGAGGTGGCCTTTGTGTCAGTTGATGTGAAGATAGAGTTTTGTGCAGAGTCTGTTAAAGTGAAAAAAAGGTGTTTCTAAAAAGGAGCAGAACCTTTGACTCTTTATACAACAGCAGCTAAATGCCGAACATAATGCCCGGGGGCCGTCGCGGAGACGGCGGTGGCGCACATGCGTGGACCCGTGCAGGCCGTGGCCGGCTGGCTTTCGGCGCCGGAGCAGCGCACAGCATTCCAGCACCATTCTAGCCCCTTGGAAGGGGTGAATGGCTGGGCCTGGAGGCCGTTGACGCTGGCAGCGCTCCCGCCAGTTTTGACGCGGCATCAACACTTGGCCGGGATTTCGGAGAATACTGGAGCACGATTCACCCATACCCGCGCCGGGCCAGAGTATCGCCACAACCGCGCCACGCCGCCTCGACCCCAGCGCGCGATTCTTAGAGGTGCGGAGAATCGGCACCATTTGTGCCGGCGCGTTTGGCGCGGTGCCGGTCGCTGGCCGCTGTCCGCGGTTCTCCAGCCCGGATGGGCTGAGTGTCCCCACGGAAGAAGCAGAGTCCCGCCGGCGCCGTCCACGCCAGGTCGCTGCTGGCGGGAACTCTGCGCGAAGGGTCGGGGGGCGGCCTGTGGGGGGGAGGGGGGCTCCGTCACCGGTGGGGGGCCTCCAATGGGGTCTGGCCCACGATCGGGGCCCACCGATTGACGGGCTGGCCTCTCCTCCCCCGGGCTTACTTTGTTGTGCGCCCGGCCCCAGAACCCCCACACCACGTTGTGTCGGGGCCGGAGCGTTCAGTAAAGCCACCGCGCATACGCGGGTTGGCGCCACCCCCAGTGCACACCAGGAAATAAGGCTGGAGCGGCGTGAACCGCTCCAGTGCCATGCTGGCCCCCCGTGGGGGCCCTGTAGGGGCCAGAATCGCTGGTGCCCGCACCCGTTTCGTGCCATCATGAAACGCAACAGCGTTCACGACGGCGCGAACACTCTGTTTCCATTTTGGAGAATAGCGTCCCCGGCCTCTGTGTCTACCTTTGGCACCTTTCTTTTCCTCATCTGTCCCTCAGTAGGCATATCGAGATTGACCCTTGGCAACATCATTTGATTCCTTTAGTTTTCACTTGTATGCTCACCTCAATTCGACCTCTCTCAAACTCTCCACTGTTTCTAAATTAGCAGACTGCTTTTAGTAGGCCACAAATGAGCCCCTCCGAGTTGATCAAAAGAAAACTTGGTTTATTGCAAAGCAATTATATTTACAATATACATCAGATACCAGCCGGGTCTTCTCTGTTCAACTGGCTGACTTTATACAGATCTCAATCATGAATGTCTTTGGGCTTCCTGCCCCCATTAGCGGGGGAGCTCGTATTTGGCGAGACTCACAAGGACACTGCTCCAACCCCATAGATCTCATGCGGGTTATAACAATGCTTCCCTGACATCCTGTGCTGGATGAGCAGAAATTTCCTCTAATTAAATATTGGGGAAGACCAAAGTCAATTGTCTCCACTTCAAACCCCATTCCCTGGCTACTGACTCCACCCTTCTCCCTGGAAACTGACTGAAGCTAAACCAGATCATTCATGGCCTTGATTTCACACATGAACCTGCGATGAAGGTTTTAAATGAATATTTTGCCTCCGTGATACAACGGAAATGGATAAATCAGATATAGAAGTCCAAGGGGTACTGGATGGGATAATCATAAAGAGAGAGGAAGTATTCAAAGGATTGAAATCCTTGAAAATTGGTGAGTCGCCAGGGCCAGATGGATTGTTTCCGAGGCTACTAAAGGAGGTCAGGGAAGAGATAGCAGATGCTCTGAGGGTGAATTTCCAATCCTCATTAGGCACAGGGGAGATACCAGAGGACTGAAGAAATGTACACATGGTACCATTGTTTAAAAAGGGATTAGAAGGAAATGCCGAACAGTTAGTCTTACGTCAGTGGTGGGCAAATTAGCAGAATCAATCCTGAGAGATAGGATTAACTGTCACATTGAAAGACATGAACTAGTCAGGGTTAGTCAGCATGGATTTGGCAAAGGAAGGCTTTGTCTGACTAATTTGATCAAATTCTTTGAGTAAGTGACAAGAAGGGCTGAGGAGGATATCTCAGTGGATGTGATGTACATGGACTTTAGTAAGATGTCTGACAAAGTCCCACATGGCATATTGGTCAAGAAAGTGAAAACCCATCGGATACAGGACAATGTGGCAAACTGGATTAAAAAGTTGGCTTAGTAACAGGAAACAAAGAGTAATGGGGCGGAATTCTCGGCCGAGTTTCATGACGGCCTTGGAGGCTGCTCCTCGCTCCCTATTCTCCCCTCCCTGCGGGGTTAGGAGCGGCACTCCATAAATCTCGGCCGCGGGGGCGTCGCGCCGAGAATGACGCGGCCGGCGCGCCTAATGACGTCAGCCGCGCATGAACAGTTGGCCGGCTCCAACCCACGCATGCGCGGCTGATGTCACGACGCTGACAGTTCAAACCCACGCATGTGCGGTGGCCGTCTTTCCCCTCAGCCGCTCCGCAAGACGTGGCGACTTGATCTTGAGGGCACCGAACGTGGGCCTGTCCCCTCCCGAGCACAGTCGTGGTGCTCATTCCCCACCAGGCCCCCTACTAGCCCCAAACGGGCATCTCCACAACCGTTTCACGACGGCAGCGACGAGGTGTGGTTGCCGCTGTCGTGAAACAGTCGCGAACGGCAGGCCGCTCGGCCCATCCGGGTCGGAGAATCGCCGGTCGCTGTGAAAAACGGCGAGCGCCGATTCTTCTGAGCGGGGGGGGGGGGGGGGGGGGGGCGGGGAGAATCGCGGGAGCTCGAGGGGGGCGTGAAATTTGTCAGGGGGCCCTCCCGCGATTCTCCCATGAGGCGTGGGGAGCGGAGAATCACGCCCATGGCTGCTGGCTGCCCTAGCAATTGGAAAGTTGTTTCAAGAGGTGTTCCACAGGGCTTGGTGTTGCGACCTTTTCTTTTTGCGTTGTATATTAACGATTTGGACGTGAATGTGGAGATCATGAATGAGAAATTTGCAGATGACACAAAGATTGGTCGAGTGGAGGACAGTGTAGAGGATAATACTCTTCAAAACAAAATAGATAGATTGGTGGAGTGGATGATAAAGTGGCAGATGGGTATTAATACAGATAAGTGCGAGGTCATGCCTTCAGGAAGCTTAAACAGTTGTCAGGAGTACACAATAAATGGGAATAAGTGGTGTAGGTAAAGTGAGAAATCTCGGCGTACACGGGTCCCTAAAGGCAGCAATTCAGGTTGACAGGGTTGTTAAGACAGCATAAAGAATGCTCTCCTTCAATGGCAGAGGTATAGAATATAAAAGTAAGGATATAATATTGGAACTGCATAAAACACTGATGAGGCCACAACTGTGTGCAGTTTTTTTTTAAATTCAGAGTACTCAATTTATTTTTTCCAATTAAGCATGGCCAATCCATTGAGCCTGCACATCTTTGGGTTGTGGGGGGTGAAACGCACGCAAAAGCAGGGAGAATGTGCAAACTCCACATGGCCAGTAAGCAAGATTTGAACCTGGGACCTCGGTGCTGTGAGGTTGCAGGGCTAACCCACTGTGCCACTGTGCTGCCCCAACTGTGTGCAGTTGTGATTTCTACACCACAGGAAGGACGTTATTGCCTGCAGAAAGTGCAGAGGTTTGCAAGAATGTTGCCAGGGCTAGAAATGTGTGGCTACGAGGAGAGATTGGATAGGTTGGGGTTATTTTCCTTGAAACAAAGAAGGCTGAGGGGCGACTTGATTGAGGTGTACAGAATTATGAGGGGAAGAGATAGAGTGGTCCGGATAAAATTGCTTCCCTTAGTGGAGAATTCTAGAACTAGGGGACAGAGATTCAAGGTAAGTGGCAGAAGGTGCAGAAGGGACATGAGAATAAACTTTTTTACGCAGAGGGTAGTGGAAGTGTGGAATTCACTGCCCGAGTTGGTGGTGGAGGCAGAGACCCTAAACTCTTTTCAAACGTACCTGGATCTGCATCTTAAGTGTTGTTAGCTACAGAGCTATGGATGTGGGAAGGTGGGAATTGAAAGAGCACCTCGGTGTCCTCAGACTGGCGTAGACAAGATGGGCTGAATGGCCTCCTTCTGTGCTGTAACTTTTCTATGATTCTATTCTATGGGCTTCCAGCCACACATTTCTACGTGTGTAATGTTACCAGTTCCATTCCTGCCTCAGCTCATGTCCTGCTGAAACCCTTATTCATGCCTTGGGTTACCTCTAGACTTGGCTGTTCCAATGCACCTTTCACTGCTTTCCCACAATCTACCTTCCATCAAAATGAAAACAATGCAAAACTATGCTGCTGTGACCTGACACACACATCGTCGCTGTACTTATTGATAAACGTTGGAACCTGGTTAAGCAGAGCCACATTTTGAATATTCTTCTCCCATGATTTCAATAACTCCATGCCCTCGCCCCTCCCTACCTCTGTAATCTCCCTCAGCCTCACAACCTTCTGCAATATCTGCTCTCCGGCAATTCTGGCCTCTTGGGCATCTCCAGCTTTAATTGCTACCAGCATGGATTGAATTGGCCAAATTGGCTGTTCCTGTGCTATAAAGCCGATGTAACAGCTGGTGACTGTGCTTTCCACCACCATGAGCTGGATTCTCCGGTCAGCGACGGCGAAATTGCGTTCGGCGAACGGCCGGAGAATCCGAGTACCCGACCAAAGCGGTGACGCTTTCGCAATGCTGCGCCCCCTCCAAAGCACCGTACTCTCCGAGTACGACGCGCCACATATCGACGGCCTCAGCACATTGCCTGAGGCCCGCATCCCGAGGCTCTGCCCCCCCCGACCGGCCGAGTTCAGAGACCCATGCGGTCTCACCCATCGGGAGCTCGGCGTGGCGGCTGCGGACTCAGTCCAGCGCTGCCACAGTAGGGAGAGGGCCAATCCGCGGGCAAAGGGAGGATATTATTCGGGGCTGGGGGCACTGTGTGGGGTGGTCGGGGGCACGCGAGCCGGCCGAGGTGGGGGGGGGGGGGGGGGGGGGGGACTATTTCTCAGGCCGGGTCTGCAAGCTGCCTCTGCCATGAAGCACGGCCTAGTCGCTGCAAGCCGCTGCCGGGCGTATGCGCGGCCACAGTCCTGGCAATTCTCCAGGGCATATCGGCAGCTACAGCCAGGTGGTCTATGCTGCCAGCATGCTAGCCCCCAGCAAAACGGGGAATGGGCGGCCGTTTTGCACCAGTCACCATTCCCACGCTGACGTGGGGACATAGCCCCAGAATTGGAGAATCCAGCCCATATCTAAACTCGGGAATTCCCTCCCAAAACCTCTGTTCTTCTCTACTTCGCTTTATTTCGTTCGGACATTCCTTAAAATATACCTCTTTTTGGTCATCTAAATTAAAACTGACTACAATTCAACAAACTACTTCATTGACTTAAAGCACTCTGAGCTGTTCAGTGGTTCAAGGCAACACTGTGTGCTGGATTCTACGATTCTGTGGCTATGCCTGCAGGATCCGTCTGGTCTTACGACCAAAACGTCGTCGGCGCCCCCACATCGATGCTTCACCTAGTGGTGGGCTGGCAGCCGCGCCACGTAAAGCCCCAGCTTTACCTGTCGATACGGACGCAGGATTGCCGTGTCCGTGGTCGCACAAGCGCACGGCGGCGGCCTGCGGCATCCATGCCATACAACATGTCGCTGGCCGCACGCGGACCCGACCTGCCACAAACTGCTCCCCTGTCACCCCCTCACCACACCCAGAACGGCTCCCGCCCCAACTATGGCGGTGCTGGACACAGTCCGCAGACGCCACGCGTGGTCCCCGAAAAGTGAGAGGACACGCGACCAATGCCATCGGAAAGTCGACCCATCGGGGGCACCTGGGGGGGGGGGGGGGGAGGTGGGGGATGCGCTGGGGGACACCTATATGACCCGTGATCCTAAGTTCACCGTGGGCTGTCAGCGGCGTGCGTAGCTGGGCCTTTCGGGCTAAAGCAATGGTGGTCCATTCCCGCCCACCCCGACCACACAGCCCACCTCCTGGCCACCGCCCGCTACTCCCTCCAGCCCTGGCAGAAGCCCATCAGCCAGCTGCGCAACCAACAGCAAATATGGCGATGATGGACACTTTCCATACCCCCTTTCTCTTCCTCAGCATCCACAACCTTGGGTTCATGATTTTTAAAAGCACAAGTGAACCATATCATCGGGAACACGGCCATCAGAGGCGGAGCATCGCGGAGGTCCCAGAGAATAATGGGTCGGGCCCACTAATGATACGCAAACGGTGTCTACTGTACTTGTTCCGGACCACATTGATGCTGCTGTCGATCCGGACTGCAATGGCGCCGTTGTCGAGGTGACGGAGAATAGCGATTTTGCTTCAAATTGGCGCCTGCCGCGATTTTAACATGGGAACCTATTCTCTGCCCAATTGCGTTTCTCAATTTCCACCGCCTCCCCTCCATCGCGTCCAAGAGGGAAGAGGGTCTCCAGCTCAGCATCAGTAAACCTCGGGGCTGTTATCCTCTCTGCCATCTTGTTGGCTGGGATGGTGTGTGTGGGAGTGCGGTGTGTACATGCAGCTGCAGCTTGTCAGCCTCCTGAGTGTCAATCATGGAACTAGTGAAACCGGCACCGTTTCTCATGGCGCCAGTGCTAGCCCCTTAACAGTAGCAGAATAGGTCCAGGTGTGGTGCCAATTTTGCTGCCATGAAAGTCCACAAATTGTACCTTGGCGTCAACACTTAGTCTCAGAAACGGAGCATCCCGCCCCCAACCCTCCCCCAATATTTGTTTTTTGGAAAGAGATTGAGATGAATTTTATCTGGAGGCCAACTGATAATGGTTAAATAGGAGAGATTTGAAGTTGAATAATATTCTACAATTTTACTTTGCTACCTTTGGAGATCAGTTGATTTTGATGTACAATTTTTAACAAGGGGATTCAATGAATGGGGAACAGTTGGGAAGGTTGCACATTGCATATGGAAGCAGCAATCTCACCCAATATGTTGCTGTGCTCTCATTATGTTTAATTTGGGATTACAACCTGAATAATTATTTGGTCTGACAGTTAGGCTATTTGCCATTATGCTGAAGGCTGTAGAGTGCAATAAAATTAGTTAAAACTGTATTAACAAGCACCTTGGTTAACATCAAACAGCTTGTTACTGCATTTCAAATGCCAGGCACACCGTTCCTATTTGTTCAGCAATAGAGGAGAAAATTACAACATCATTATAATTGGAGGGCAGGCATGTGCCAACATGGTTCAATTTTTGTTTATATTCATCAGGGCAAAACGACTAGAGTTGAAGGTATCAGATTCTAAATCTGTATCTTGGTGGCGTGTGGCAATATATTTACATGTACCTAAGTGGGAAGATGGTGGTATAGTGGTAATGTCATTGAATTAGTTATCCAGCGGCCCAAGCTAATGCTTTTGGGCCACAGGTTCAAATCCCACCATGGCAGCTGGTGGAATTTAAATTCAAATCTGGAATTGGAAGCGAGTCATTAGTGATGGTGACTGTGAAACTATCATCAATTGTTGTAAAAATCCATCAGGCTCACTAATGTCATCGAGGGAGAAAACTCTGCCGCTCTTAACTGATCTGGCCCACATGTAATAATAATTATCTTTATTAGTGTCACAGGTAGGCTTAATTAACACGCCAATGAAGTTACTGTGAAAATCCTCAGTCGCCACGCTTGTTTGGGTACACAGAGGGAGAATTCGGAATGTCCAATTCACCTAACAAGCACGTCTTTCGGGATTTGTGGGAGGAATCCCATTCAGACACGGGGAGAACGTGCAGACTCTGCACAGACAGTGACCCAAGCCAGGATTTAACCCGGGTCCCCGGTGCTGTGAAGCAACAATGCTAACCACTATGCTACCATTCAGACCTACAGCAATGTGGATAACTCTTAACTTCCCTCTGAAATGAACTAGCAAGCCAGTCGGGTGTGGGGCAATTAAGGATGGGCAGCAAATGCTGGCCTTGTTAATTATACCCACATCCCTTGAATGACTAAAGAGGATCTTAGATATAAATTAGATTTTGATTTATTGTCACGTGTACCAAGATACAGTAAAAGTATTGTTTTGCGTACAGTTCTGGCAAATCATTCCATACATAAATACAAAGAACATACGATAAATACACAATGTAAATACATAGACTTAGACATTGGGTGAAGCATACGGAGTATAGTGCGACAACAATCGAGAAGATAAGAACTAGGAGCAGGAGTAGGCCATCTGGCCCCTCGAGCCTGCTCCGCCATTCAATTAGATCATGGCTGATCTTTTGCGGACTCAGCTCCACTTTCCGGCCCGAACACCATAACCCTTAATCCCTTTATTCTGCGTTAAGATGCATAGAGAGATAAGTCCAGTCCATAACAGGGCCATTCAGGAATCTGGAACAGTGTGGAAGAAGTTGTTTTTGAATCTGTTAGTGCGTGCTCTCAGACTTTTGTAACTTCTGCCCAATGGAAGAGGTTGGAAGAGAGCATAGCCCGGGTGGGAGAGGTTTTCGATTATGCTGCCTGCTTTTCCAAGGACCTGGGAGGTGTAGACAGAGTGAATGGATGGGAGGCAGGTTCGCGTTGGACTGGGCTGTGTTCACGACTCTGTTGTTTCTTACGGTCTTGGGCCGAGCAGTTGCCATACCAGGCTGTGATGCAACCAGATAGAGTTCTTTCTATGGTGCATCTGTAAAAATTTGTAAGAGTCATTGTGGACATGCTGAATTTCCTCAGCATCTTGAGGAAGTATTGGCACTGTTGAGCTTTCTTGGTCATGGCATCAACATGAGTGGACCAGGACAGGTTGTTGGTGATGTGTATACCAAGGAATGTGAAGCAGCCAACCATCACCACCTCGGCACCATTGATGCAGACAGGGGTGTGTACAGTACTTTGCTTCCTGAAGTCAATGACCAGCTCATTAGTTTTGCTGACATTGAAGGAGAGATTGTTGTCGTTGCACCAAGCCACTACGTTCTCTATGTCGCTCCTGTACTCTGGCTCATCGTTGTTTGTGATCCGACCCACTACGGTCGTGCATCAGCAAACTTGTAGATGGAGTTGATATTGTACTTTGATTGTCCAATTAAGCTTTATTTCCTCAGAGTTAGTTGTGTCAGAAGACTCTCACCACTTGCTACAACGGTCGGTTGTTCCTGTTGTAACCATTCTCCCCACATACTTTAATAATTTATGCATCACACTGGAAATTGCATTTATGAAATCTGCATAATTATACTGGTTTCTCAGCATCACCCAATAATGGTTGATAGAGCAATTGTGTTATTCTTCCAGAGCATCCATTTCACTTCAAAGTGGTTTGACAATGAAAACGTTTTTGATATTTCATGAGCACGTATCAAAGACTAGGAAGACTGTTAATAGCTTTCTTTGTGTTTGTTTTGTACTATTGTTAATTATGTAATTTCCCTGTTTCAGCATCCTGCCTTTCAAGGGTGACCTTGCCGACCTATATCCTTGCATTATGTAATGGTACAGCCTGGGATGTTTGCAAAACTCTTCTAAACTTGGAGCCTTACAAATAACTACAGTTAGAGACCATACAAGGTGAACAGGCAGAGGCATAACCATGTCATTATAGCAAGGTCTGTTCCGCGGCAGATGACATCATCTTCCTTTCACTGGGTGTCATACATTACAAGAACGAAAACAAAGTACTGATGTCGAGTGGGCAAGCAAACGTTAAGGTCAGACTCAGTATCAAAGCTGTCAGAAAGCCACATCTTTTTTTGAGGGGGGCATAACTCTCCTGACTTGAATTGCACTTGTTCCAAAGGACAGGAAGCTGTTATAGATTGTAAATACTTCCTCAATGAGAAGCCTTGTGCAAAGCATACTCGGGCCAGTGCTGCTGTGGCTGTTTGGACATTTCTGACTGGGCTTCAGTTGCCATCTCCCTCATTTGGAATGCTTTAATGCTGGTGCACATGTTGTGGATTAGTCCCATTAGGGCAAAAAATACTCAAATGAGTAACAGCACAATTCTCCAGGATTTGCCATGTGTTTGGTCCCTTTTCCTGCAGTGCAATGGAAACAAGAGAAATGCTAGGGTAATCAAGCTCCTTAGGAGAAATGGGATTCGCATGATTGTTTTTACTCTGTTTATATAACATTTTTAATGCAGTATTGTTTTTATTACACATTTTTCCTTATTTATGAAATCTTTTGGAAACATTTTTTTGGCAGTGAACCTTTTAACTCCTCATGATATTTTTGTTCTTGCTCAATTATCTCTAATACAGTCTCTCAATGAAAAAAGGGTGTGCCAGAGTCATTAGCAGGCACCACATCATACCTGCAGATTTTGGCAAACCTGTCTGACACAGGCTGGCCTGGGTGGGCAGGGAATATGCTTTGCCAGCTGCAATTGGGCACCTGAGGCAGTCATATCATCAGTGATTGGCAAAGTTACCACTGCCCTCAACCATTGCGTCTATGGCCCGTTGCCAACTAGTTAATGTATTAAGTAGTTACTATGTTACCCACACATGTACTAAAGAGATGATTGACGACCAATGCTTTCAGTTCCTCTGTCACTGATTCAAGTGAGATGTCTGCTCAATGTCGCTATACTGATATAAAGTACAAGGGGTCACTAATAGCTGCTGTAGTTGGCCCTGTGTGTGGCTAACTGATGAAGTCTTGCAATGGTTTATTATTCAAAGTCTCGGGAACATCCAAATGTGGAAAGGTCTCCCTCATGGTTTGAACCTCTCCAGTTAGGTTTCAGCATCACACTGAAACAGCTGTAACCAAAGTCACAAATGATTGTTTTTACAATGTCTATATGACATTTTCAATGCTGTATTGTTTTCATTATACATTTTTCCATATTTCTGAAATATTTTTGAAACAGTTTGTGTGTGCGACCATTGTACATCATAAACTCTTGATCCCTCTCCATCTTTGCACAGTCTTTGATGAGGTTGAACACCGCAACCTCCTCCACTGTCTAGCTCAGTGGCACTGGTGTGGCGTTATTTCACACTTACCCATCATGGGAAGAGTTTGTCCAGCTACCTCAATTCCCAATTCACCAACTGATCCACACTTCACTTCCCTCTGTTTGTGACCATAACAGTGTCTTCTTTGGCACAATACTGTGAAATACAGGCTACCGTAAAAATGAACATTCCAAACCAAATTTAGAAAACAAACCCGCATCCCATAGAAAAGTAAACAGATTGCCCTTGTGCAATCCCTTCATATTAATCCTCCATGTTCTGTCCTGGAGCCATTGTCACTCTAGAGACTGCCGATTCTCACTGGGAAGGGAGGAGGGAATGCAAATGGCCTTGGAGGGCAACATAAACATGCTCTGGCCCCAGAAATCCTCGCTTTGGTCTGCACCATCTCAGTACGAGTGGCAGATCTCCAGAATAGCTGATAGGCAAAAGAACGGGCAGCGTACGGGCAATGGTAGGAGAATGAATGCTGCCAATCATTGAATCACTGCCACTCCCATGGGATGGCACCTCCACAATCCTGGATTGTCCGACCCCTGAGAGGTAGTGCAAGTCCGTTGCACGCTGATATCCGCAACTAACTTTTGTTTTCACATCCCGTGGGACCATTCGACCCTGTCCGATTGTATAGCCAAGGAATGTGACTTGGGCTTTTCCAAATTCACTTTTGGCTAGATTTACTATCAAACCCGTCTCCTGAAGTCGATCGTATAACTCCATCAGATGCTTCAAATATTCTTTCCATGTCTGGCTAAAAATTACCAGATCGTCGATGTATACCGCACAATTGGGTAATCCTGAAACAACTTTGTTAGTTAAACATTGGAATGTGGCTGGGGCGTCTTTCATGCCAAATGGCATAACTTTGAATTGGTATATACCATCTGGAGTCACAAAAGCTGAGAGCGCCTTCATCCTTTCGGATAAAAGGTTACCTGCCAGTAACCTTTCAGTGAATCCAGTTTGAACATAAAAGCTGATTGTCCCACTTTCTCAATGCAATCCTCCAAGTGTGGGATAGGATAAGAGTCCATGAATGTAACTGCATTAACCTTTCTATAGTCCACACACAACCATTGGGTGCTCTCCGGTTTTGGTACCATCACTATGGGTGAGCTCCATTGGCTGCAACCCACTTTAATCATGCCATTTTTAAGCATACTTTCAATCTCTTTGTTAACCTGTGCCAATTTTAAAGGGTTAAGTCTGGATGTTATGGATGTTGTTTAATTGGAACAACATTTCCCACATCTACATCATGTATAGCCATTTTAGTGCTTCCCAACTTATCTGCACAAACTTGCCCATGTAATATCAATAACTCTTTCAGATCAGTCCCTTTTTCCTCTGGAAATCCTCTGAATCCACTGGTGCATCGGCAGTTGCTGTAATAATAATGATCACAGAAATCCCAATTTCTATGAACATTCTCGTTTTCCAATTTAATTTGAGGAATGTCAAATTCACAGTCATTTGGATTTGGTTCTTCACTTTGAGTTAGAATCAGTAGAACCTCCTCCTTTTGCTCTCCTTCCCTTTCAAAGTACCTTTTAAGCATATTCACATGACACAATCGGTGAGTTTTCCTTCCATCTGGCGATCTTACCACATAAATTGTCTCACTTAATTTTTTTTCAATCTGGTAAGGTCCACAAAAACTTGCTTTTAAAGGCTCACCTACTACTGGTAATAATACTAAAACTTTATCTCCACTGCCAAAACTACAAACTTTTGCTTTCTTGTCCACTACCCGTTTCATCACATGTTGTGCAACCTTTAAATGATGTCTAGCCAATTCCCCTGCTCTATTTAATCATTCCCTAAAATTTGACACGTAATCCGATAATGTAAGTTCCGACTGCTTACTCACCAATTTTTCCTTAATAAATTTAAGTGATCCTCTTACCTCATGACCAAAAATTAGTTCAAAGGGACTGAATTTGCTGGACTCATTGGGTGCATCCCTAATTGTAAACAGTACGAATGGATTTATTCTAATCCTCTGGATAATCTTGACAATAAGCCCTCAACATTATCTTTAGTGTCTGATGCCACCTTTCTAACGCTCCCTGCGATTCTGGATGGTATGCGGTTGATTTAAATTGTTTGAATAACCTTGAGGTAAAATTTGATCTGTGATGCGATTGTATTTCTGTGGGTAGTACATAGCTAGTGAAGAATTTACGTAAATCCTCCACAATCTTTTTAGCTGTAATATTATGTACTGGAATGGTCTCTGGAAACCTAGTAGACACATCCATTATCGTCAAAAGATATTGATTCCCAATTTTTGTTTTAGGAAGTGTCCTACGCAATCAATTAAGACCCTTGTAAAGGTTCCTCAAATGCTGGAATGGGTATTAAGGGCACTGGTTTTATCACTGCTTGAGGTTTCCCTATCACTTGACATGTGTGACATGATTGACAAAATGTAACAACATTTTATGTAGTCCAGGCCAATAAAAATGTTTTTGTATTTTAGCTTGCGTTTTCCTTACTCCCAAATGACCTCCCACTGGTACCTAACGTGCTACTTGCAACACCTCCGTTCTATACCCTACCAGCAATACCACTTAATGAACTTCTGCCCACTTTTCATCCGCCTGCATACGTATAGGTCTCCATTTCCTCATCAAGACATCATTTTTACGGTAATAGCACTCTGGTATACACTCAGATTCCTCTTCCATGTATGCTTTTTGATTACATCCATTGTATTTCTATATCTTTCTGTTGTAATTCCACCATTTTTCCAGAACTAAAAATATCCACCTTATCCTCCACCTGTTCTTTTCCATCAATTTTAACTGACTGTCATGTTTCATGGCCATTTTCCAAAGTTCAAACTCTCTCTCTTTTTCCCTTTCCTCTCTATCTCTTTCCCTTTCCGCTCTCTTTCTTTTCCTTTTCCCTCTCTGTCTCTTTCTCTCTCTTTTTCTTTTTCCTCTCTATCTGTCTCTCTCTTTTTCTTTGTCCCTCATTGTGTACTCAATCTGCTTTAATTCTTTCTCATGTTCCAGGTGTTTAATCTGTAACTGGATTTTTGCCATTTCTAAAGCGTCAGGCTGTACCTCAGGCAATTTTAAATGTTCAGCTACCGCCGTAAGTACCTCGTCTTTTCATTTGCAGTCAGGTAATGTTAACTGCATGGTCTTTGCCAAGCCTAAAAGCCTTTTTTTAGTCTCGTTCATAAGGTACTGCGTGTGACCTTCTCTACTCCCAAAAACTTCCGGGCCTCTGAAAGGGCCATTGTCCACAACGCACTCCCTACTTAAACTGGAATACCACACCTGAAAAGTAAACACAAATATGCTCACTCCTCACTGTCGTTAAGTTCACTAAGCCAACCCAATCACGAAAGATAGACTTTTACCCCACAAACCCCCAATTTATTATGGGCGAGGGTTTAGAAAACTCCAAAGCATATCATGGAGTTCACCTGCCCCATGACTTTTAATAGATTTTGGTTATGGGGAGCACAAGGGTCCACTCTCCAGGTGTTATGCAACAGAGACCTTCAGTACTTTTCTTTTCTTTTTTTAAATTTAGAGTACCCAATTCATTTTTTTCCAATTAAGGGGCAATTTAGAATGTTCAGTCCACCTACCTTGCACATCGTTGGGTTGTGGGGGCAAAACCCACGCAAACACTGGGAGAATGTGCAAACTCCACACATCATGTACAGATTCAGCACTGTGCTATTGTATAAAGTACAGGTAAGAACATAAGAACATAAGAATTAGGAGCAGGAGTAGGCCATCTGGCCCCTCGAGCCTGCTCCGCCATTCAATGAGATCATGGCTGATCTTTTGTGGACTCAGCTCCACTTTCCGGCCCGAACACCATAACCCTTAATCCCTTTATTCTTCAAAAAACTATCTATCTTTATCTTTAAAACATTTAATGAAGGAGCCTCAACTGCTTCACTGGGCAAGGAATTCCATAGATTCACAACTCTTTGGGTGAAGAAGTTCCTCCTAAACTCAGTCCTAAATCTACTTCCCCTTATTTTGAGGCTATGCCCCCTGGTTCTGCTTTCACCCACCAGTGGAAATAACCTGCCCACATCTATCCTATCTATTCCCTTCATAATTTTATATGTTTCTATAAGATCCCCCTCATCCTTCTAAATTCCAACGAGTACAGTCCCAGTCTACTCAACCTCTCCTCGTAATCCAACCTCTTCAGCTCTGGGATTAATCTCGGGAATCTCCTCTGCACACCCTCCAGCACCAGTACTTCCTTTCTCAGGTAAGGTGACCAAAACTGAACTCCAGGTGTGGTCTCACTAACACCTTATACAATTGCAGCATAACCTCCCTCGTCTTAAACTCCATCCCTCTAGCAATGAAGGACAAAATTCCATTTGCCTTCTTCATCACCTGTTGCACCTGTAACCAACTTTTTGTGACTCATGCACTAGCACACCCAGGTCTCTCTGCACAGCAGCATGTTTTAATATTTTGCCATTTAAATAATAATCCCTTTTGCTGTTATTCCTACCAAAATGGATAACCTCGCATTTGTCAACATTTTATTCCATCTGCCAGACCCTAGCCCATTCACTTAACCTATCCAAATCTCTCTGCCGACTTCCGGTATCCTCTGCACTTTTTGCTTTACCACTCATCTTAGTGTCATCTGCAAACTTGGACACATTGCCCTTGGTCCCCAACTCCAAATCATCTATGTAAATTGTGAACAATTGTGGGCCCAACACTGATCCCTGAGGGACACCACTAGCTACTGATTGCCAACTAGAGAAACACCCATTAATCCCCACTCTTTACTTTCTATTAATTAACCAATCCTCTATCCATGCTACTACTTTACCCTTAATGCCATGCATCTTTATCATATGCAGCAACCTTTTGTGTGGCGCCTTGTCAAAGGCTTTCTGGAAATCCAGATATACCACATCCATTGGCTCCCCGTTATCTACCGCACTAGTAATGTCCGCAAAAAATTCCACTAAATTAGTTAGGCACAACCTGCCCTTTATGAACCCATGCCGCATCTGCCCAATGGAACAATTTCCATCCAGATGCCTCACTATTTCTTCCTTGATGATAGATTCCAGCATCTTCCCTACTACCGAAGTTAAGCTCACTGGCCTATAATTACCCGCTTTCTGCCTACCTCCTTTTTTAAACAGTGGTGTCACGTTTGCTCATTTCCAATCTGCCAGGACCACCCCAGAGTCTAGTGAATTTTGGTAAATTATCACTAGTGCATTTGCAATTTCCCTAGCCATCTATTTTAGCACTCTGGGATGCATTCCATCAGGGCCAGCAGACCTTTAGCCCCATCAGCTTGCACATCACTACCTCCTTAGTGAAAACAATATTCTCAAGGTCCTCACCTGTCATAGCCTCATTTCTATCAGTCACTGATATATTATTTGTGTCTTCCACTGTGAAGACCGACCCAAAAAACCTGTTCAGTTCCTCAGCCATTTCCTTATCTCCCATTATTAAATCTCCCTTCTCATCTTCTAAAGGACCAATATTTACCTTCGCCACTCTTTTTTGTTTTATATATTTGTAGAAACTTTTACTATCTGTTTTCATATCCTGAGCAAGTTTACTCTCATAATCTATCTTACTCTTCTTTATAGCTTTTTTCATAGCTTTCTGTTGCTCCCTAAAGATTTTCCAGTCCTCTAGTCTCCCACTAATATTTTCCACTTTGTATGCTTTTTCCTTCAATTTGATACTCTCCCTTATTTCCTTCAATATCCACGGTCGATTTTCCCTCTTTCTACCATCCTTCCTTTTTTGTTGGTATAATCGTTTGCTGAGCACTGTGAAAAATCGCTTGGAATGTTCTCCACTGTTCCTCAACTGTTTCACCATAAAGTCTTTGCCCACTGTCTACCTTAGCTAGTTCTTCTCTTATCCCATTGTAATCTCCTTTGTTTAAGTACAAAACACTCGTGTTTGATTTTGCCTTCTCACCCTCCATCTGTATTTTAAATTCCACCATATTGTGATTGCTCCTTCCGAGAGGATCCCTAACTATGAGATTATTAATCAATCCTGTCTCATTACACAGGGCCAGATCTAGAACCGCTTGTTCTCTCATAGGTTCCATTACATACTGTTCTAGGAAACTATCGCGGATACGTTCTATAAACTCCTCCTCAAGGCTGCCTTGACCGACCTGGTTAAACCAATCAACATGTAGATTAAAATCCCCCATGATAACTGCTGTACCATTTCTACATGCATCAGTTACTTCTTTGTTTATTGCCTGCCCCACCATAATGTTACTATTTGGTGGCCTATAGACTACTCCTATCAGTGACTGTTTCACGTTACTATTCCAGAGTTCCACCCAAATGGATTCAATCTTATCCTTCATAGCATCGATGTCATCCCTTATTATTGCCCGGATGTCACCCTTAAATAACAGAGCTACACTACCTCCCTTACCATCCACTCTGTCCTTCCGTATAGTTTGATACCCTCGGATATTTAACTCCCAGTCGTGACCATCCTTTAACCATGTTTCAGTAATGGCCACTAAATCATAACCATTCATAGTAGTGCCAGGATCTGCATTATTGCCAGTATGAGAGCAAGTGATGATGTTTCTTCATCATTGCTTTCTACCTGCACATCCACCCTTTCACTTTTATCACTGCCTAACCAGGTTACAGTTCTTGTGTATATGGAAGGAGAAAAGGCACAAGGATAGTGTTGATTGAGGCAAGGGGAGGAAATCACGAGGTACATGCTTACACCAGCTGCAGCTTGCAAATTAGGAAAAAATTGTGAATGAGGGGGGAGGTGTGTGAGATAAAGGATGAGGTATGAGGATAGTTTCATCTTCAATGGTTTCAGACCCAAGACTGGCCATGGCCTTCGGAATGCCTGCTGAATACCAAACACCCTCTCCTTCATATGAGTAAGGACCTATGCAATCATGCCTGCCCCTTGCCAGTTACAATGTGTTGTCAGTTACCATCTACAAGAAACACTGCAGTAACTTACCAAGCCTTATTCAGCAGCACGTCCTAAACCTGCAATCTCTACCACCCAGAAGAACAAGAGCAGCAACTGCCTGGGAACATCACCACCCAAATATCACACACCATTCTGACTTGGAAATATATCACTGTTCCTTCGCTGTTCCCGGGTCAGAAATCCTGGAACTCCCTTCCTAACAGCAGTGTCCAAACACCTCCTCGACATGGACTGCAGCAGGTCAAGAAGGTGGCTCCCCACCACTTTCTCAGGGTGGACAATAAATGTTGGCCTTGCTGGCAACACATTCCATAAATGAGTAAATCAAACCAACGCAGAAAATAAATGATTGAAACAAAAGCAGAAGAGGGGAGGAAGAGATAGAAGCACAAAGTCAGCAGAGGCAGGTAAGATAAAACCAATGTTCTCTGACTTAACACGTGTTATTGCTTATGAGATCCTGTAGAATAAAAATAAAAGTTTCAAGTTTCTTATATTTTAGACATCAAGACTTAAAGTGCCAAAGTATATAAAAAAACATTGAAAAAAAGGTCGTCATTTTGTGGAGTTTGTTTGGATTCGTGTTCAAGGGTTTATATGGATCAGCCAATCTGCATGCCTCCCTCGCCACCATCAATTACTCTTATTTAATCTCAGGCTTTCAACATTTACAGCAATTAATCTTCGTGGTCTTAAAGGCAGTTCAGGTTAAACAAAGATGCATTTTAGCCACAGAATAATAAATTGACTATTGCATGCTGTAATGCTTCAGTAATTATAAAATAAAATGAGCAATCTCAGATTAGACCAGGGATCAAACCTGGGATCTTTCTGACCTGTATGTCTGAGTTAGTCAGCAGATAATTCATTAAACCATCCTGGACCTCAACCACGTGTTGACGTCAGACTTGAAACTGATACCGAAAACAAACTGTGGCGAAAATGTTCTATTTAACTTGTTGATCACCTACGGGCAAAGATTGAAAAGATAGGGAGCCACCCAACGCTCTTATTTTAGTCCAGCTTCATTACCAAAGGTGTTGTTTTAAATCAGAATCTCATCACTGTGTCCTCCCACCACTGGTTTTGTGACACATTTCTGACTCTATGTATTGAATTGTATCATCTGATACATTTGGTTTCCATTAAAGGAACGGATTGAAGATGCTATTAACCCTAAGTTGACACTAGCTATAAAATAAATGACTATATGATTGGCTTTGGTTACCCAACATGCCTCATAAAAATCAAATCCAGACTGAAACCAAAGGACTAATGTTTAATGAACTGCTTGCACTTCACAATTTACTCATTGAACCTAGCTGGGAAGGAATTGAGGAAGATGCTGTTGAAACACTAACTAGGAATCCGTGAAGTATGTCAAACCAACAATAAAACATTTGGAATCATTCTTTATTTGAATAACATACGTGCTTTAATACTGATTGTCAGATAGCGCAGTAAACTGTGTGACAGCATGAGGAGTTAACTATCAGTATTTCACTGATCTATATTTTAACAAGACATCACATAGTGTTCTATTTAATCATAAAATATTTAACAGGGCAGCACGATGGCGCAGTGGGTAGCATTGCTGCCTCATGGCACCGAAGTCCCATGTTCGATCCCAGCTCTGGGTCCCTGTCTGTGTGGAGTTTACACATTCTCCGAGTGTTTGTGTGGGTTTCGCACCCACAACCCAAAGATGTGCAGGCTAGATGGATTGGCCACACTAAATTGCCCCTTAATTGGAAAAAATTAATTGGGTACTCTAAATTTATTTTAAAAAGGAAAATAAAATATTTAACCTTTTAAATAAATGCTACAACTGCAAAATTCTGTTGTGTAACATCCAAATTTTCAGTGCTACAGATGACCTTTTGGTTCCAAATTGGCTTTTGCAGGACACACACACTTATGAAGGAAGAGCCTGTGCCAGAATATGTTGAGGTGGCAGATTGTAAGGTCCACAAGTGTGTACTTAATTGGCTAAAGCTAATTTCCTCTCTTGGCCTCATGTAGTTGAACATGCATTCACCAGCAAAAAAGACTCCTCGCCAGTCCTATTCAAAGGAAGAATCAACTACTTTCAGGTTAATGGTTGATTGATTTCTGCTGGTTATTGCTCAGTTTGTGAAAGTGTTTGGTGGCTCTTACCGTTCTTCTAAGTTGCTAAAGTCTTTGCGAGTGATATGGTAAGTGCTGAAATACCAAGAGCTGACTTCAAAGATTCTGTATGAGCAATTTGTTCCAGACTTGAGGTGGAATTTTGTTTTAATAAACCAGCTCCCAGCATTGGGGGCTTTTCCATGGCTGTTTAACTCTGTGACAGCATTAGCTCTGGGTTCTTCGGGCAATCATAGAGCGTGGTCACAATGATGACCTGCACACTGTGAATGAAGGATCTTTATTTAAAGGGATCTCCATCGACAAGAGGGAGAATGGTTGTAGAAAACTCTGATGCTGAAGGTTTATGGAGGCATGGGTATGGTAGAGAGATGTGGGAAACCATAGGCATCTCATCTGTCAAAGCAGAGAAAGGAGCAACCTGCCTCCAGCTCAGCTGAAGGCACCAGGGTTGCACCAATCCGAGTAAGAGGAAACTGCTGAGAAGGATATTAGTTGCAGAAGAGGGTTCATTGGGTGGGGATAGCAATGTTTATGTCGATGTTGATTTCAATAAATGGACCACTTTATTTGAGCTCCTCATACTCCTGGCCTAGGTTACTTTTCCCATTCAGGTCAGCAGTCTTCAGATGAATGATATGATCAGGTTTCATGAGACAGAAGGGTTAGAATGATGATTGGATTGCTGACTGTCGGAAAGAATAGTGTTTGGGGGAGGAGGGTGGGAGGTTTCTGATTGCACTCTCAGAGTTCGAACACACTCCCATTAGATGATGTCTGTCTGGATGGAGGATGAAGTGTCCTTCTCCGGCAGCCTGGGTGAGTGGACACCGGCACAGTGCTCACATCTGGTTTCTCCTTCACCTCTTAGGGGGCGTGTTAGGGGTGGCACATTGGCACCGTGTTTAGCACTGCTGCCTCACAGCTCCAGTGTCCCAGGTTCAATTCCGGCATTGGGTGATTGTCTGTGTAGGGTTTGCACTTTTTTCCCGTGTCTGCGTGGGTTTTCACCGGGTGTTCCAGTTTCCTCTCACAGTCGACAGATGTGCAGGTTGGGTGGATTGGCCATGCTAAATTGCCCCTTAGTGTCCAAAGGGTCAGGTGGGGTTACTGGGTTACAGAGATAGGCTGGAGGTGTGGGCTTAAGTAGGGTGCTCTTTCCAAGGGCCAATGCAGACTCGATGGACTGAATGGCCTCATTCTGCACTGTAAATTATATGATTCTTTCTCCCCCTCAGGGGATACTGACGGTATTTCTTTTCCACCAGCTACAGTACTCTCTGCAGCGTAATGTTGTGAAGGGCACAGCAGGTCACAATCAGATGGAGGATTTGAATGGAGCAAACTAAAGGGTGCCTCTGTCGAGATCTCTGAAACACATCTTCAGCAACCCAATGGCTTGCTCTATTATTGTTCTTGTGGCGATGTGGCTCCTGTTGTATCTCTCTCCTATATGTCTGGCACGGTTCCTTCCAAGAGACATCAGCCAAGCCATCATTGGGTAGCCCAAGAAGCCGGGTCCTGAGGCTGTCTGGAGGAACAAAAACGTGCGGGAGACATCTGAGACCTCTACAGAATGGATGGATCATGGGCATTCCCAGAATATGCATGGTCACATTCGAGTGATTTGATCACATTCCAAACTGTCTGAACATTAAGGGAGTGAAACCTCTTGTGACCGATGAGTACTCCAGGCTGAACTGAGGACGGCTCGATTGTCACATATGTACAGTGAGGGAATCGCTGTACCTGTGGGAATCTAAGCATTGAAATAAAGTTGACAGCACTCTGTGCCTGACTAGCCTCCATATGTGGCAAAGTGCATATAATTGGCGGCCTTAGAAAATAAGATTTTGATGACCTGGGTGACTATTATGAAGATGTGATTTATGACAAATAATGATTTTTAACCCATTGGCAGGAAACTTGAAGTGAAGCTTTAAAAACATACTTTTTCAACCATGGAGACTTGGAAACAAAGAGGGTTTCAACTCACAGTCAAAGGTGGCTAAACCAATTTCTATTACAATACATTCCATTGGACTGGAGATGGCATATATGCAAAACCCATCAAGACAATAACGTCAAGGGCGTGTGAACGTCATAAATGAGGCATAAGGCAATCATCTGAGGTATTCAACTGTCGGAGGTGGACGACTAAGACAAATCACTTGGACAATGAGACCCTGACTAAGATAGCTTTCCATACATGAAGCTACCTGTGGAATACATGAGCAATGATCATGTTTGGATCTTCCTGGTAGTTGGATGCGGACGATCTGTGGAATTAGCAGTTGTCATCACTGGAGCAGTTTGTGTGGTTTGCATTTTTTAGATGGCGACCTGCTATTTTTTTCAAATAAACACGGTCTCCCTCAGGGACCTGACACCAGCTGGATCCCCACACCACCTGACATCCCCCCACCCTCCGATTGCCCCGACGCCACCCACCCTCCCCCCAGCGCACCTCACTACAGCCTCTGCCCCAGGACGATCCGTCCTCCCACTGGTTCCACCCGGGGATGAAGATGAGGACAACACGCTCCCGGAGTCACAGGCGACCAAGCCGGCGCCTGCATCACCACCGGACTGAGGCGCTCACAGCGGGGGATCAAGGCACCCGACTGGCTGAATTTGTAAATTTTCACCAGACTGTAAACGTTAAATTTTCACAAACCTGCAAATTTTTTTCCACCACCCCCCGCTGGACTCTTTTTTTGAATAGGGGGTGAATGTGGTAGTCACCATTGATTGTATAATAGAGGTAATACGGTAAGATCCCTGTACTACAGCTACGGGGGTAGATCCATGCCTGCTGGCTCCGCCCAGTAAGTGGAGTATAAATGTGTGTGCACACCGAGCTGCACCATTCTGGTAGCAGCTGCCGGAGGTCACACGTTTCTGCTTAATGAAGTCTCGATTACCCTCTACTCTCGTCCCATCGTAATTGATAGTGCATCAGTTGCCAACGGCTCATTGTCTCTTCGGATGCATCTGGTTGTGGATCACTTGTTTTGCACAAAGCTTTACTACTTCAGCAGCAGATACTGATAATAACATAGGGTCAAGAACATTGACAGAGTCCATTTTATATCAGGCGGCATCCATTTTGTATCTTCTGTAGTCCGTTCGGAATTCTACCTCTTCAAATTCAATTCTATACAAATGACAACTAATCAGCCTTGTTCATTCCCTTACTGCTTGTCTACATGTAAACATATGTATAAGGAGCCAGGGTAGGCCACTCAGCCCCTTGAGGCTGCTTCACCATTCAGTAAAATCATGGCAGATCTGACGCTGGCGTCAGCTCCACATACGTGCATATCGCCTCCCCCCCAACCCCCCCCCCCCCCCCAATTGCCTATATCCTTGTTCGTCAAGAATCTACCTACCCGTTCTTTAAAATATTCAATCACCTTGCCTCTACTGCTCTCTGCTCATCTTAAATGGGACAGACTTTATTTTTATACAGTGTTCCCTAGTTCTAGTCTCTCGTACAGGGGGAAACATCCTTGCGGTATTTACATTTGCCGGTTCCCTCAGCATCTTATGTTTCATGTGTCTTCCATGTGCCTTTGCCTGGTTGAATCCTCCGCTACTGTACTAGCTCCGTGGCTGCAGCATTTCTGGTGGAAGTCTGCTGACCAGTTCATCCATGGGGAAGACTGCAGAAGGCCTTGGACATCAACCTGCTCTCTGGTTTCAGCCTGTAACACATCATGGTACCAGAGTGCTATTAATCCTCGAGTTACTCTGCAACGACCAGCAAGCGACCATCCAGCGAAATGGAAAACATCCAGCCTCCTCCGCAGCTCCGCATCTCCGGCAACCTCGCCGCCAATTGGAAAACCTTCAAGCAAAAGTTCCTCCTGTATATTGAGGCCTCCGAACCCGAGGCCGCATCAGATGCCAGGAAGATCGCGCTATTTCTCTCGACCGCGGGGGACCACGCCATCCATATCTACAACTCGCTTACGCTTGCCGATGGCGAAGACAAGACGAAATTCAAAACAGTTCTGCGACATTGAAGTGAATGAGAGCTTTGAAAGGTACATCTTCCAACAGAGGCTTCAGGGTAAGGATGAAGCTTTTCAGTCCTTCCTGACCCATCTCCGCATCCTGGCGCAGTCATGTAACTATGGCTCGATGGCTGATTCCATGATCCGAGATCAGATCGTTTTCGGAGTCCATTCTGATTCCCTTCGGCAGCAGCTCCTCAAAATTAAACAGCTGACCCTCTCCGTTGCTATTGAGATGTGCGTAGTCCATGAGCATGCCAAGAATCATTACTTCCACATCAGGGCGGCAGAAACTGCAAAAGTGGCCTCCCACGAGGCAGAATGGGTGCAGGCCATTGCAAAAATGCAAGGCCTGCGTATCGAGGAGAGTGGCCATTTCGCTTGCTTTCCCAGGTCCCTACGCATGCGCGCCATGACCGGGTGGAAGACGAGGCCGAAAACCCTAATGCGCAGGTACGTACACCGGCCGACCGCACTGCGCATGCGCGTTGGCGCACGGAACGCGCTGACGTCAGCGTTATGACATGTCCGAATTGTGGCTCCGACCATTTAAAGCGGCAATGTCCTGCCAAAGGATGGCATTGCCTACAGTATGGGAAGCCTGGCCATTACGCGGCCTTCTGCAGGTCCGCTCCACCGCTTAGCCAGCGCTCCTAGATACGGCGCAGAAGTGTCCGCTCGGTACAACAAGACATGCAGTATTCTGATCCCGACAGCCCAATGGACCCCGATGCTGACTGCCTCGAGTCTCCATATCGGGTGGGCATCATAACCACACACGAGCTGGTCTCCACTGCACCTGCAACCCGCCTTTTGATCCTCAGTGTGGATCCCGACGACGAGTGGTGTGCTATCCTCACAGTCAACCAGGCTCGCATCCGATTTAAACTCGACACCGGCGCTTCTGTGAACCTCATACCACAGTCAGATCTCGGCAGCATCCGTGACCAACCAAGCATTCTTCCACCAGCCTGCCAACTCCTTGACTACAATGGCAATGTCATAGCTGCCAATGGATCGCGTCGGCAAGGGGTATCTCACAATGCAATCAAGGCAATATTATGATTCGAGATTGTCTGGCCTGACAGGGCGTCCCTGCTCGGTGCTCGCGCCTGCAAGCTCCTGAATCTGGTCCAGCAAGTCCACACCATGTCCACGACACCGCCGCAATGCCAGCAATCCCGCCTGTCCAAGTGCCGGCGTCTCCTGCTCCACCTTTGCGATGATCGACACAAATTCGTCGCCCGCCTCAAATACTGAATCTATAGACTTTACTCTTGTAAATTTTGTTCAGTTTGCTCTGTATCTGCACGAGAGACACCTTCCCATGTACATATGTTTGTTAACTCACCACTAGTACAAAGTCAGGCATGTATATACCCTCACGTTCCCAAACTTATTTTAAAAAAAGGGGAGATGTCATAATATCCACTCATGTATATAATGAGATGCAGACAGGCAGTGATTGACACACAGGATGACCAATGAACACAACACATAACAGCCAATCACCAGACAGGACACCACCACTATAAAGCCCACGGGGCATTAAGACTCTCTGTCTCTCAGGACCCAGCTACTGAGACAGTCAGAGTGCGAAAGTTAGTGAGCACTATTACCTTGCAGTAGCTAGTAAGTCTGGTCAAGCCAGTAAGAGGTCATCAGTTGGATTAGTAGAGTGTCAACCCACAGCTGAACATGTACAGCAGTCCATAGTTAAATAAAACAGTGTTGGATCATCTCCTGTGTCTGACGTTTGTTTCTAGCTTCCCTGCATCCGGTTGCAGTCAACGTCGAACCAACTTGCCTAACGCATCAGTCACCACTTCCATACTGGAGATGATGGACAATACCCCATACTAAGTTGGTGCTGGATTCCTCCATGAGCCTTGATATTGAACACAGGCTTCCTTCTAGGCCTGTCAATGCACTAATTTCAGTGTGCTTATCATTCAGCCTTCTCCTTTAAATGGCCCATCAAAGTTGTTACCTGGGTTCCCACAGCAGAATCCCTGGCCGGGTTGCCATCAGCGACCCATGTGCTGCCTTTGTGACCTGCACTGACTAAAGACCACCTGTGCCCAGTATATTGCCATGTGCAGATCCAGCCTGTAAACTGCCCTGCCAAGCTTGTAGAGTGTCATTATCTGAGCTGCTGGCAGTGAGTGTGAGAGATGCCAGCTTTTCCATCTCTTCCACTTTCACCTGGGTATCTAAAAAGAGAAATACACAAGGATATGGTTATGGTGAGGCGAGGGAGAGAAGAAAAACAATCAGTGAACACTGCACCTTGTAAATCAAGAGAGAATACGGGATAAAGGAAAAGTGGAACATGAGAAGAAGGATTATGTGGGAGGATACCTTCATTTTCAATGGTCTCAGCCCCCAGGCTGGAAATAGACTCAGCCACAGTGACTTCAATAATAGCCTGGCATCCATTCCTTCACCCTGGTCAGTGGTACAGTTGGTTTGAATGGCATTTGAAGATGTATGCACTGATCTTGACCACTGGTGTGAGACCATTGAACTTCTTGAGATGCTACATCCGGATGCCCTGGGCTACACTACTGGCGTTGACTATGAGCCACGATCTTATCGAATGGCAGAGGAGGCCCAAAAGGCTGAACGCTCTACTCTTGCCTTGAAGTCCAATGTCTCCACTGTTCTTTCTTCCCACAACTGCAATGGCGATCTGTTCTCAAGCCTTCACAGAGTTTGTGTGGAGGGTTGTACCTTTCCCCCTCTGGAATAAGGACATAACTCCCCTCCTCTCCACATCTTGCACCAAGGTGTCTGCAAACCTGGGGACATGCTCTCTGCTATGACATCAGTCTTTGTGCAGGCCAATCTCTCTGCCCCATGCCTCCTTTATGTGATGCAGGCTGGATTCAAATAATATCCACCTTGTACCCACTGCAGGGGCATGCTGCTATCCTTTAAATGAGCAGGCAGCATGGAGTGTGTGCTGCCTGTATCAGAGGGGATGGATACAGGTTAGTTGCGCATCGCAATCCCTGTGCCTATTTTTTTTTGGGGGGGGAGCAATTGAATTTTGTTCCTCCCAGGCCATTTACAGCCCCTAAAATCTGTACTTATTGTGAGACCAAAGCTTCACTGCAGCACTGTCACCATCTGCCCTCTGTCAAACGCCAGGGTACTGACTGGAAAATTCTGGACTGTTTGTCAGCAAGGCAGCTTTCAACTGTTCGAGTGCAATGAAGGGTGAATAGACAGGAATTTATCTTGCATGTAAACAATTGTAAATCATTTTGGCTCCCGACAATTTCGAGTATTGTACCTTCACTGGAGCCTCCCACCGAGTCAAATCTTTGAGTTTGTCATTGCTGCTGTGGCTGACACTGCAGCTTCTGGGAAACCTGAGGGGACTCACCACCAAACTGTTTCTGATCACTTGGCTGTGTATACAAAGAACAAAGAAAACTACAGCACAGGAACAGGCCCTTTGGCCCTCCCAGCCTGCACCGATCCAGATCCTTTATCTAAACCTGTCTCCTATTTTCCAAGGTCTACTTCCCTCTGTTTCCCGCCCGTTCATATATCTGTCTAGATGCATCTTAAATGATGCTATCGTGCCCAGCTCTACCACCTCCGCTGGCAAAGCGTTCCAGGCACCCACCACCCTCTGCGTAAAAACCTTTCCACGCACATCTCCCTTAAACTTCCCCCCTCTCACCTTGAAATCGTGACCCCTTGTAATTGACACCCCCAATCTTGGAAAAAGCTTGTTGCTATCCACCCTGTCCATATCTCTCATAATTTTGTAGACCTCAATCAGGTCCCCCTCAACCTCTGTCGTTCCAATGAAAACAATCCTAATCTACTCAACCTTTCTTCATAGCTAGCACCCTCCATACCAGGCAACATCCTGGTGAACCTCCTCTGCACCCTCTCTAAAGCATCCACATCCTTCTGGTAATGTGGCGACCAGAACTGCACACAGTATTCCAAATGTGGCCTAACCAAAGTCCTATACAACTGTAACATGACCTGCCGACTCTTGTACTCAATACCCCGTCCGATGAAGGCAAGCATGTTGTATGCCTTCTTGACCACTCTATCAACCTGCGTTGCCACCTTCAGGGTACAATGGACCTGACCTTCCAGATCTCTCTGTACATCAATTTTTCCCAGGACTCTTCCATTGACCATATAGTCCGATCTTGAATTAGATCTTCCAAAATGCATCACCTCGCATTTGCCGGAATTAAACTCCATCTGCCATTTCTCTGCCCAACTCTCCAATCTATCTATATTTTGCTGTATTCTCTGACAGTCCTCCTCACTATCTGCAACTCCACCAATCTTAGTATCATCTGCAAACTTGCTAATGAGACCACCTATACCTTCCTCCAGATCATTTATGTATATCACAAAAAACAGTGGTCCGAGCACGGATCCCTGTGGAACACCACTAATCACCCTTCTCCATTTTGAGACACTCCCTTCTGTTGCTCGTTCTGGGTGAGTGTGCTTAACACTCAATTTGGCTCTGTTTTGTTACTTAGCTCTGGAGTCGCCAGATATGTAACTCTGGAGTTACAAGATAATACATGGCTTAGAAAGGATGGACGCAAAGAAACTGTTTCCGTTAGGCGAGGAGTCGAGGACCCGTGGGCACAGCCTTAGAATTAGAGGGGGTAAATTCAAAACAGAAATGCGGAGACATTTCTTCAGCCAGAGAGTGGTGGGCCTGTGGAATTCATTGCCGCAGAGTGCAGTGGAGGCCGGGACGCTAAATGGCTTCAAGGCAGAGATAGATAAATTCTTGATGTCGCGAGGAATTAAGGGCTATGGGGAGAATGCTGGGAGGTGGAGTTGAAATGCCCATCAGCCATGATTGAATGGCGGAGTGGACTCGATGGGCCGAATGGCCTTACTTCCACTCCTATGTCTTATGGTCTTATGGTCTTATATCATTAAGATACCGCCACAAGTTTCAAGGTCAAGTTCAAAGCAATAAAACCATACACCAATTAGTACGTTCAAACAAATGAGTTTATTATAATACAATTATAAACTACTCATGCACACGCTAAGATGACTAAACTATTCCTACCACTAGATAAACCAATACTTATCTTAAAGGGAACTGCCGGATCAGGGGACAAGGCCTCTTGCTCTGCACTGGATCCGCAGACTTCAGGTTGGTACGGGTTAAAAAGGGGTCAGGAGTGTCCATCTCTGGTAGCGACCGTTGTGAGACACTTACTTGCTGGCGGCTGCTGTCCCAAACCTCTACTCTCTCGGTCAAGGTCTTCTTCGGTAAAAGCTGGTCGAGAGGGCTGGTCAAGAGAGGAGGGGTGGTCAAGAAGAACGAACTAAATTTGGGACCTGTCTTTTATAGGTCCCAGGGCTTTGCGCCCTTTTGGGCGGACCCTCTATCTGCTGGGGATCAATTGGGTCTCTTCCCAATCGATTTGTTTGAATCCCCCCAATACTGAGGCTGTCCCTCGGCTACTGGGCGGGCCTTCAGGTGCTTTGTCTTCGAACCCCGCTGGTGCCGGGGTGTCTGGTATCCTATACAATGTTGCAATCACTTCCCTATTTGTGTCCATTGTCCCTGGGATCGTTCCATTACTATGTTAACTGTCCCGGAGATTGCCTCATTAGTATGCGGAATGTTCGTTTCGGGGCTGTCTGCTCTCTTAGCAGACAGAATACACAGTGGCTTGTTGCAGCCTGCTTGTGCTGCAGACTTTGTCCATTTTACCCTGCAAGCTTTGCGTTCCTCCGTTTTGTATTGAGGGAATGGCCAACTTCGGTGGCTACACTTCCACCACTACTCTCTGTCTCCTGTTGCCCAGTCAGTTCTTTATCCATCTAGCTAGTACACCCTGAACCCCATACGACTTCACTTTTTCCATCAACCTGCCATGGGAAACTTTATCAAATGCTTTACTGAAGTCCATGTATATGACATCTACAGCCCTTCGCTCATCAATTAACTTTGTCACTTCCTCAAATAATTCTATTAGGTTTGTAAGACATGACCTTCCCTGCACAAAATCATGCTGCCTATCACTGATAAATCTATTTTCTTCCAAATGTGAATAGATCCTACCCCTCAGTATCTTCTCCAACATTTTGCCTACCACTGACGTCAAGCTCACAGGCCTATAATTCCCTGGATTATCCCTGTTACCCTTCTTAAACAAAGGAACAACATTAGCAATTCTCCAGTCCTCCGGGACCTCACCTGTGCTCAAGGATGCTGCAAAGATATCTGTTAAGGCTCCATCTATTTCGACCCTCGCTTCCCTCAGTAACCTGGGATAGATCCCATCCGGTCCTGGGGTCTTGTCCACCTTAATCTCTTTTAGAAAACCCAAAACTTCCCCGTTCCGTATGACGACTTGACCTAGAGTATTTAAACATCCATCCCTAGCCTCAACATGTGTCATGTCCCTCTCCTTGGTGAATACCAATGCAAAGTACTCATTAAGAATCTCACCCATTTCCTCTGACTCCACGCATAAATTCCCTCTTTTGTCTTTGAGTGGGCCAATCCTTTCTCTAGTTACCCTCTTGCTCCTTAAATACGAATAAAAGGCTTTAGGATTTTCCTTAACCCTGTTAGCCAAAGATATTTCATGACCCCTTTTAGCCCTCTTTATTGCGCATTTGAGATTCGTCCTACTTTCCCGATATTCCTCCAAAGCTTCATCAGTTTTCAGTTGCCCCGATCTCATGTATGCTTCCTCTTTCATCTTAGCTAGTCTCACAATTCCACCCGTCATCCATGGTTCCCTAATCTTGCCATTTCTATCCCTCATTTTCACAGGGACATGTCTGTCCTGCACTCTAATCAACCTTTCCTTAAAAGACTCCTACATTTCAAATGTGGATTTACCCTTAAACAGCTGCTCCCAATCCACATTCCCTAGCTCCTGCCGAATTTTGTTACACTCTGCGTTTCCCCAATTTAGCACTCTTCCTTTAGGACCACTCTCGTCTTTGTCCATGAGTATTCTAAAGCTTATGGAATTGTGATCGCTATTCCCAAAGTAATCACCGACTGAAACTTCAACCACCTGGCCGGGATCATTCCCTAATACCAGGTCCAGTATGGCCCCTTCCCGAGTTGGACTATTTACATACTGCTCTAAAAAAACTCTCCTGGATGCTCCTTACAATAGTCTATGCCTAAATTCCTCCTTCCAAAGTGCATAACCTCACACTTTTCCACATTGTATTCCATTTGTCACTTCATTGCACACTCTCCCAGCAGCCCTCTTGCTTCCTCAGCACTGCCTGTCCCTCTACAAATCTTTGGATCATCTGCAAACTTAGCAACAGTGCCTTCAGTTCCTTCTTCCAAGACAGAGAGAGATAAGTTCTTGATTAATAAGGCAATCAGGGGTTATGGGGAGAAGGCAGGAGATTGGGGATGAGAAACATGTCAGCCATGATTGAATGATGGAGCAGACTCGATGATTCGAGTGGCCTAATTCTGCTCCTGTCTTATGGTCTTATGGATTTGCGGGGGTGAGGAGAGGATGAAGGTTAAGAAAGCAGAGGATTCTATAGTTAGGGGAAGAGGCCAGTCACAGGCGTTACTCTAGGTTGATTCTAGGGAATTCAGAAAGAAATGAAGTAGGACTTCAAAGGCACTAGAGTACCAATACAGAAATAGAGGATAGCTCAGCTGAATGCATGACTGGGTAGCAGGGGGATGCAGTGGCATAGTGGCAATGTCACTAGACCACACAACAATGTGGTTGAACCTGCTGAAATAGCCTAGCAAGCCACCAAGCTCATCAGTTGCTACACATCCTAAAAGGAATAAACTGCCTCCCTAACTGCACTGTGGGTGTACGTACACCACATGGACTGCAGAGGTTCAAGAAGGCAGCCCACCACCACCTTCTCATGGGCAGTTCGGGATGCAATAAATGCTGGGCTAGTCAGCGATGCCCACATCCTGTGAATTAATAAATGGTTAGTATGAATGGACTATTTAATCGCAGGAAAGCCCAATCCTCCCCCACACTGCACGCGGACTCCCGGCCATGGAGTTTGTGATTGCCGTTTGGGAAACTGGACAATGGGGCTGGATGGGGGACTTGATTCCTGGGCATTGTTTGGGACTGGTTCAGGGAGTGGTGGGATATGTTGCAAGTCGAATAATGTCAATTGACTGTCCAGGTGGGCAGAAATGTGGCTAACAGATTTCAATCTGGAGAAGTGTGAGATAATGCATTACAGAGGGCCAACAAGACAAGGGGAGTACACAATAATGGTAGGATTTTGGAGGACTATAGCGACCTGGGAGTGCATATCCACAGATCCCTGAAGGTTGCAGGACAGATGGTTAAGAAGGCAAGTGGGATATTTTCCTTTATTGGCCTAGGCAAGAGCATGAAGTAATGTACAAAACACTAGTTACTCCACAGCTGGTATATTGCATACAGTATTTGCTGGTTTCTTGTATATCTTATACGTCTGATTTTCCTCAGAGCAATGCAGAGATTGGATTGGATTGAATTGGATTGGATTGGATTTGTTTATTGTCACGTGTACCGAGGTACAGTGAAAAGTATTCTTCTGCAAGCAGCTCAACAGATCATTCAGTACATGGAAGAAAAGGGAATTAAACAAAATTCAAGAAAATACATGAGAAAACATAATAGGGCAACACAATATATACAATGTAACTACATAAGCAATGGCATCAGATGAAGCATACAGGGTGTAGTGTTAATGAGGTCAGTCAATAAGAGGGTCATTTAGGAGTCTGGTGACAGTGGGGAAGAAGCTGTTTTTGAGTCTGTTCGTGCGTGTTCTCAGACTTCTGAATCTCCTGCCCGATGGAAGAAGTTGGAAAAGTGAGTAAGCCGGGTGGGAGGGATCCTTGATTATGCTGCCCGCTTTCCCCCGGCAGCAGGAGGTGTAGATGTAGTCCATGGATGGGAGGCAGGTTCGTGTGATGGACTGGGCGGTATTCACGACTCTCTAAAGTTCCTTGTGGTCCTGGGCCGAGCAGTTGCCATACCAGGCTGTGATGCAGCCCGACAGGATGCTTTCTAAAAGTTGGTAAGGCTTAATGCGGACATGCCGAATTTCCTTAGTTTCCTGAGGAAGTATAGGTGCTGTTGTGCTTTCTTGGTGATAGCGTTGACGTGAGTGGACCAGGACAGATTTTTTGTGATGTGCACCCCTAGGAATTTGAAACTGCTCTAAATCTACAACAGGTGTATTTTCAATAATTTAAAATATCCCTACAATGACAAATTGTCTTCACGTTGGTCCAGATCTCAGGATTCACAGATCTTTGCTCGGATCTTCTATTTACATTTTACCGCAGAAGCACCCAGGCAGAAGGAGTCAATCACCGTGAACATGGATCTGCAAACAGACTGACATAATTAAACTCAGGTCAATTAAGCCATTGAACAGAACAATTGTTGCATTGCAGGAAGGATGTGATCGCACCAGAAGAGGACAGAGGAGATTTATGCACATGTTGCCACAAATAGATTCCTTTTTTGCCATCAACTTTCTCTGTCTGGGATTTTCTGGTCCCGCCTACTGTCGGACAGGAAATTCCCAACTGTAGTCAATGGACCTTTGCCAGGTGCATCAAATTTTCCATCCCGCCCTTGGAGATTCTGGTCTATGTTTCTAAGTCTTACAACATGAGCAAACTATGCCTCCAAGCATTGCTTTAATTTGATTAAAGAACAGCTTGTTGGTGTAGGATGAGCCCGGTTGTTCCCAACTTGGCTGTCCGATTTGACAAGGAACTGACTTTCCTACCCTATAACTTTTCATTCAGAAGAACCGTCTACTTCCACCTCCGTAACATAGCCCACTGACATCTCTGTGTCAGCTTATCTGTTGCTGAAACTGTACATCTTCCTTTTTACTTCTAGTCTTGATGATTTCAATGTTTTCTTGCCTGACTTTCAATCTCACAACCTCCATAAACTTGGCCTCAGCTAAAACACTACCGCCCCTTTTCTAAATGGCACTAAGTTCTGCTCGCTCATCATCCCTTTGCATGATGACCGACACTGGCTCCCAGTCCACCAATTCTTGGATTTTGAAACTCATATCCTACCGACAGGGACTCACCCCCTCCCGATCTCTGCACCCTCCTCCAGCTCTACAACAGACTGAAAACTGAATTCCTCCAACTCAAAATTCTTGTGCACTTTCTTTCTCTGTGGGTGGCACGGTAGCACAGTGGGTACCACTGTTGCTTCACAGGTCCAGGGTCCCAGGTTCAATTCCCGTCTTGGGTGGCTGTCTGTTTGGAGTCTACATGTTCTCCCTGTGTCTGCGTGGGTTTCCTCCGGGTGCTACATTTTCCTCCCACAAGTCCCGAAAGATATGGGGCGCGATTCTTCGTACCCGCGGAAAATCGCAAAGTTGGCCGTGAAAACGGCCGAGTTTTGCGACGGCCCTACACGGCCCATTTCCCGAGGTATTCACGTCCGGGAAATGGGCTAGGAATGGAGCTGCGTCAATCACGTGCGCGATGACGCAGGAACGCGGCGACGCTACGAACACGCCCACGTGACGCCGCCCGACGCCGTAAAAAGGCGCGGGCGACCACAGAAACTATGCCAGGATGTCGGAGCTGAGGAGAGCAGCCCCGCGGTTCGTGGAGGCTGATGTTGAGCTGCTGCTCGAATCCATCGTGCAGAGGAGGGGCATCATCTGCCCGCGTAGAGGGCATCGTCACCCTGCCAGCGAGGTGCGCCAGGCCTGGTGTGAGGTTGCTGCTGCCGTCAGTGCTGTGGGGCAGACCCCTCGCTCAGCTGACCAATGTCGGAAGAAGATGCAAGACCTCACCAGGGCTGCCAGGGTAAGTACCAAGAGGGTGCCCCCGGGTCACAACCATCCCTCCCCCCCCTTTACTTAATCACCCACCTCTCCCCCTGGCACGGGGGGTGGAGGGGGATTGGGGCAAAGTGAGTTGAGGGTGTTTGACAAAGTTGTCACAGACCCAGCGCTCTGGCCCCTGTGGAGAGATGCAATGGTCTTATTACAACTTGACCCCCAAACTGTGCCAGTATCTGAACGGACTGCCGTGTTGTAATGATCTACCTATGCCCCCTGCCCCAACAGGACAAGACCGCTCACAACACCCGTGAGCGGAACAAGACGGGAGGGGGTTCGCCCATCCTGTGGCCCCTCACCACGTTTGAGCAGAGGGCCCTGGACCTTGTTGGCGAATCTGCCACTCGGGAGATCGCGCAATGCGAGGTTGGCGGAGCTGCAACAAGTGAGACAACCCTGCATGACAAACACCCCCCCTCCCCCATCCTCTGTCCCTTGACACACCCTGCCCACTGGAACACCTCCCCCATCCTCTGTCCCTTCACACACACTGCCCACTGGAACACCTCCCCCACCCTCTGTCCCTTCACACACCCTGCCCACTGGAACACCTCCCCCATCCTCTGTCCCTTCACACACCCTGCCCACTGGAACACCTCCCCCATCCTCTGTCCCTTCACACCCTGCCTACTGGGACCGTCCAGTGCCCGGCCGAGCGTCTCTAAATAACCCGTTTCATTCTCTTCCCTAGGACGTGATGCTGAACGACCAGGGCCGTCTGGCTCCAGGCGGACACAGGGATCTGCCCCCACCTCACCCAGGGCCGCACGACAGAGGGTGCCTGATCAGCGGGGAGTCCCATCCTCCCCAACCGAATCTGTGGAGCAGGACGCCCAGAGGGCGGCGACACCGCAAGAGAGATAAATGGCCCGCGAACGCCCTGCGGCCTCTCAGCGGGCCGATGACTTTGAGGAGGCGTCCACCCAAGACGACCTCGAGCTTGCGGCACAGCTATCTCCCACACCATCCACCATCCCAGAGACACTTACCCCGGTTGGCCTATTTAGTGATGAGGCTCCTGGGTCACAGTCTGGGTCGCACATCACAGCTGAGCAGGTACAGCAGGTGGAGGTCGGAGCAGCCGAGGGCCCGGACTGGCGGAGGCCAGACCAGGCCCAGGATGCAGCTGGCTCCCAGACGTTTTCAGAGTTCCTGGACTTTCTCAACCCACCCGCACAGCCGATGCATCAAGAAACCCAGGGACACAACGACGGGATGAGGGCTGTCTTCCAGACTCTGCAGACGCTGTTAGAGGAGTCAAACCGCGTCCAGGAGCAGGGAGTGGTGCCGCTCATGGCAGCAACCCAGGCCGACACCGCACGGGTGGCATCCGCGGTGGAGGCAATGGGTGAAACGGTTTCGGCCATGGGTCAGGTTATGCAAGGCGTTGGGCTTAATGTGCATGCGTCATTCTCGGCCCTGGACAGCGTTGCCCTCTCACAGGCAGCAATGCGCCAGAGCCAAAACGACATTGCCGGCGTGCTGCGGGCCTTGGTCGAGTCTCAGCAGGTCATGGCACAGTCGCTGCATGCCATGGCACAGTCCCAGCAGTCAGTCGCGGAGAACATCAGCCGCCTGACACATGTGCTGGATGGCGTTGTGCACTCACAGGTTGAGATCGCACAGTCCCTGGTGGGAATGTCTAACTCCCTGGACTCCGTCGCTACTAACCTTCGGATCCTGGTGGATACCGTTGCAGGCCTCCAGGACTGGCAGCGCCAGGTGTCGGTGGCGCAAAGGGGCACCTCCCCGCTCGCACCTCTGTCCCAAAGTGAGGCCCGGGGGCCACCGGGCTCCCCGAGGGAGGAGGAGGTTTCGGGGCCCGTCCCATCAACTCCATCATGGGACGTCCCGGAATTCTCGGCGTCCCCCTGTCCCATCCCTGGTGCATCGGGTGGGCAGCAGGCAGAGCAGGGTGGCACAATGTCACCCGAGATGCCCGCAGAGCAGCCTGGCCCATCAAGGCCGGGTCGCCCCAGGAAACGCTTGCCAAAGGAGAAACTAGTCAAAGGGGGCGATTCGCAGCAGTCCTCCTCCACTCCTGCTGTATCATCTGGGGAGTCACTTAGACGTAGTGGTAGGGCCCGTAAGGCAACAAAGAGAGACACTGAGTAAGTTGGCACGGGTGAAGGGCACAGTTTAGTTGTAGGGGCTAGAGCACCTGTAAATGTTTGTTCACATTAAACGCACTGTTCCACCTTACTTGTAATACCGTGTGATTGTTCCACAGCCACAGGAATCGTGATGGTGACCGAGTGTCGCTGGGGTTGACGAGCGGTGAAACTTTGGTGCCGGGTGTGCAGTCCCTTCCCCCCCACCCCCTCCCACAGCTAGCCCACGCGGGCACGTGATGGAGTGTCCGTGACGATCTCAGCGGCCACCAAGGTGGATGGTACAGCTATTGCCATGGGTCAGACTCTCTCTAACGATTCTGAGCTCACAGCTCTTCGCAGAGCGGGCTGTCATCATTCCACATGGCACTGATCACACCCGCTGACACAGCCATCGATGTTGTACCATACCGTCTGGACCCAGTGGTAAGGGTGATGTCGAAGTGGAGCAGGGTACACTGAGAGGGGGTGGGGGGGGGTTGTGGTGGTGGCAGTTGTGTGTTGATCCTCTGCACGACTAGCAATGTAGGTGGTGGTTTGGTGTTCAGCGGGGACGTCGCATACGACGCGTGAACCGTGCTGCCACCAAGGCGTCGCGTGCCCGCCGTCCTCGCCGGGTCCGTTGTGCTGCCTCCTGGACATCACCAGCACCTGGGTCGTGTCTGCGTGCTGCGCCCGCCACTCTGCCAGCCTCCTCCTCCTCCTCCTCCCTCTCCTCCTCCTCCTCTGTGCTGGCACCACTGCCACTGGCTTCTCCCTCCGCCTCCTGCAGCAGGTCATCTCCCCTCTGCATCGCGATGTCGTGCAGCGCACAGCAGACCACTACAATGCGATTGACCCTGTCGGCCTGGTACTGCAGGGCCCCTCCGGAGCGGTCCAGGCACCTGAATCTCATCTTCAAGAGGCCAAGGCAGCGCTCCACCACACCCCTGGTTGCTGCATGGGCCTCGTTGTATCGTGTTTCCGCATTGGTCTGAGGCCTCCGTATAGGCGTCATCAGCCAAGACCTCAGCGGATAACCCCTGTCGCCTAGCAGCCAGCCCCTCAGCCGGGGGGACGCCCCTCAAACATCGCAGGGATGTACGACTGCGCCAGTATGTAGGAGTCATGCGCGCTCCTGGGAACCTTGCACAGACGTTCATGATCCTCATGTGGGGGTCCATACCACCTGGATATTCATGGAGTATGTCCCCCTCCTGTTTGTGAACACCTCCCTGTCCCCTGCAGGCGGGCGCATGGGGACGTGAACACAATCGATTGCCCCCTGCACCATCGGTATCCCGGCCACGCTAGCAAATCCACGATCTCGTGAGTCTTGATTTGCTCGGTCCTCGGGAAAGGTGAAGTAGCGATCGGCGATGGCATAGTGGGCGTCGGTCACATCCCGGATACACCTGTGGACCGATGACTGGGAGATCCCGGAGAGGACCCCGCTCGGAGACTGGAAGGAGCCGGTCGCATAGACGTTAAGAGCGACCGTCACCTTGATGGCAACCGGGATCGCGTGTCCTCCCCCCGTTCCACGTGGGGCTAGGTGCGCCACAAGGTGATAGATATGTATCACCGTCCGCCTACGCAGCCGGAGTCTCCTCCTGCAGGTGATGTCCGTCATTGTTAGGAAAGAGATCCGGACACGGTACACCCTCGGCCTTGGTCGTCGCCTCTGGCGCCGTGGCTGCACCCTCACTCTCTCCTCTTCCTCTTCCTCCTCATCCTCCTCCTCCCCATGCTGCTCGACGACTGGCAACTCCTTGGCCCTTCCCTCTGCTGCTGCAGCTGGCCCTGCATCCACTGCGGGTTGTGGCTGTGGATGCTGCTGCATCGCCAAATGCAGTACAGCGGCGCCAACCACTGCGCAGAACATAGCCGTTCTGTTCCCATACATCGTGCTAACCTACAGAAGGATGGTGGGGGGCAGAGAAACGGGACATGTTAGACGGAGGTTAGTCGACACCTCGGCAGCCGCCTGCCACGGGATACCTGTGTGTCCCGGTGGCCTGGACGCGCTGCTGACACGCGGGCAGCCTAACCCCTGGTCACTTTCTGCATCCAACGGCCAGTAAACTACGTCCTCTTCACCGGTGCGTCAGTGGCCTTTGGCCAAAAGCCACAGGGCAACCAGCGGCCGTGTCCTCGTGACCGGCACACCATGGCATTGTGGCAGACATTTTGTAACCGGGGTTGGACGGCTCACTCGCTCACTCTCTCCCTAACCCCCTCCCCCACTCCCACCCCCCCCCCCTCCGTTTCACACACTCCCCGCTCAGTCTCCCCCACTTCCCCCACAGTCTCCCCACTCCCCCCTCAGTCTCCCCCACTCCCCCGTCTCCCCCACTCCCCCCCGTCTCCCCCACTCCCCCCTCCGTCTCCCACACTTCTCCCTCCATCTCCCCCACCCCCCCTCCATCTCCCCCACTCCCCCCTCAGTCTCCCCCACTCCCCCCTCAGTCTCTCCCACTCCCGCCTCCGTCTCCCCCACTCCCCCCTCAGTCTCCCCCACTTCCCCTTCCATCTCCCCCACTCCCCCCCTCCGTCTCCCCCACTCCCCCTCCGTCTCCCCCACTCCCCCACCTCGTCTCCCTCACTCCACCACTCCGTCTCCCCCACTCCCCCCTCCATCTCCCCCACTCCCCCCTCAGTCTCCTCCACTCCATCCCGCTCTGGACCCCCCTCCCGTTCTCGGGGATGCCTGCCCCGTAGTGGCCAGACTCCAGCAATGCGCTGAGCGGTGCGCTCACCTCCTCGAAGCTCTCGTCAGCCAGCACGACTGGTTGACGAACTTGAAAAGCAGGTGTGTTGGCCGGCGTGAAAACAGTGCGTGATGACGTCGGGAATAGCGGGGGGGGGGGGGCAATAAGTAGCGATTCTGGTCGTGTCAGGGGCGCGTTCGAGGCCTTTGCCAGGAATGCCGACGTGTAGTTTGTGCGGGGTTCGGAGAATAGCGGGAGGGCGTCGGACCAGCGTCGCCGTGAAAATTTGCGCGGCCTGCTATTCTCCGAACCGGCGTGAGTGCGGAGAATCGCGCCCATGCTGTTAGGTGAATTGGACATTCTGAATTCTCCCTCTGTGGACCCGAACAGGCGCCGGAATGTGGCGACTTGGGGCTTTTCACAGTAACGTCATTGCAGTGTTAATGTATGCCTACATGTGACAATAAAGATTATTATTATATTATTTGCCCTGCCATTGGCAGTCATGCCCCCACCTGTCTAACCCATGGCTCTCAAATTCCCTCCTAAATTCCCCTTTCACTTCGTCTTCACTGTTTTTCGGAAAAGGCATTAAGCCAAGACCCCTCAACTACTTGCTTTGGTCAACATAAAAGAGCCCATGGCATTATTTTGGGTAAGAGCAGGGGTGTTATCCCTGATGTCCTGACCAATATTCATTCATCAGTAGACAGTACAGAAACATTGTCACGTCCCTGTTTATGGGTGCTTGCTGTGTACAAAATTGGCTGCCACATATTCCTACATTACAACAGTAACTACACTTCAATGCCTGTCAGGCACTTTGTGATGTCTGATCATTGTGCAAAGAGCTGTATAAAATGAAAGTCTTTCTTTTATTTGACCTCTCTCTTCTTTCAGGCAATCCTTAAAATTGACCGCTTTGACCGAGCTTTTAGTTATCTCTCAAATATCTTTTTGGCTCTTGTAAATTTTTTTCCTCATGAAGCTTCCGCAAAGCATCTTGGCATTTTTTTTTCTATATTAAAGTCAGCGGAAGTTGTTGTAAACTTTCCATACTAATTGGACGAAGAAAATTGAATGCTTATGAAGTACTTTGACCAACCAGAATAGGAATTGCATATCTCCCCCCCCCCCCCCCCCCCCCCACCCCCCCGTTTGCATAACTGACTAATCAAACTAAATCTTATTTTAAAACTGTCAGATATGTTAGAGATGGAAAATGAGCTGTCAGCATAACAACATCAGTAATTGCATATTGCAAACCATCCCATTCTAAATATTCTGCTTTGCTTCCGATCTGGGCAATTTACACGCGGTTGAGAGAAGAAGGTTAGCAGTTCAAGGTTAAAAAACGCGCAGATCAACAAATAGGAATCTGACAAGAGCTTCTCAAAAAGATTGCTGATACTAAGCTGCCTGAATATTACCGATTTTATGCATCTTTTGGCCAGCAAGCATTTGCACTGTGTCCTGTTTTTACTCAGCGATTGTGTGACTGCTTAATCCGAAGTGTTCCGTTGCCAAAGAGCTCCAGCCAAGGCAGGATGTGGCAATTAATGGGTAATCAGACAATATGGCTAGCAGTCATTTTTGACTTCCATTCCAATGTAACACAGTGCAGAACAGTCTTAAATTACTCTGACTTCTTAAAAATGTATTCTTCTCACGCGTGCTAATAATTGTCAATGATAAATTTGCCAAGGTAGATTGGTACTAGGTGGCTTGTATATTTATAGCAGTGACCACACTTCAAAAGTATTTAATTGACTGTGAAGTGCTATGGGGCAATCTGAGGTTGTGGAAGATGCTATATAAATTCAAGCCTTTCCCACTCATACAGACTGTAGATATGTGTAATAAACTCACCAGGGAGGTTTCCTTGACATTGGATAAAAAACACTCGCTTCAAATTCTTCAAGAAAAAAGTGGTTTTTTTCATCACTTTTTGCTGCTCTTCATGTTATTTAATAGTAAATGCATCAAAGGTTAAATGAAATTGTATCCTTTTAGTAAAATGTGCAATATACTTTGTAAATGGTTCCCCCTCCTCACTTTGAAACCTGGCTTTCACTCCCTCCTCGAGCCCTTGTTCTACGCTTCCGACATCCTTAGACTCATTTTTAAAATTGCCTTCAGGCCTTGCATCTTTACCTGTATTCTAATTATAATTCATTCTGAATGCCATGGTCCACATACTCTTCATTACAAAATTCCATACTCCTATCACACTCATCCTTACTACAAATCAGTAGCCCTCTGAGCCCAGGTCCTGTTTAGTCAAAGTCCCTCCACCACCGCCACAATTCTGCCCCAGCTACTCCAACATGAGGACATGCTTCAGGTAAAACTTAATTTAAATAATTAAAATTAAAATATTTAAGTGAGTTTCATGGCAATGAGGTTTAGTTGTGGTCTGACCCCGGTACACACCCCATCCAGGTAAAAGGTGAGGTCTGCACCACAGACTCAACCTGATTTAGCATAAGACCGAAAATAAGGTTCCTGTCATTGGATTTAATGGTAAGCCAATTATTTTAGTTATCTTTTTTTATAGCAAACAATTTTCAAACCTTTGAATATATTTTTGCAAAAGTCTTCACTTTGCAAGACCAAACTTTGTAGTAGTGTTTTCAATTGTTGCTGCTTTACAAGTTGAAGTTAACAATGTTATAAGATGCTGCTTGAATTCAATGAAGAGCTTTGTGAATGGGTGCAGTGAGATTTAGGCAATACGTTCATGCCAATCATAGACTCAAATCTGTATGGTGCAGTCATTTTGATAGGGGCAACCTGTGGTGTGGCAATGCAATTTAATTGCATGCACTCGTCTTCCTCAGGCTGTTCAAGGTGGAGGGTTCTGGTCCTGGGCTGGCGTCTTGGGTAGGGTGGTGGGCTGACCCGTGGTTTCCTATCTCTGCGCTTTCGTCGGCCACAAGCGCCGCACCACCGTGGACCTTCTTCCACTGAGTCTGGGCGGGATTCTCACTTAGATGCAGGAGCATTTAGGACCTGGTTCCAACGGTGTTCGGGTCAGGATGAGGTTCCAGACATTCCTCTCCTGTGGCGGCTGTTCATCTGATCTTATCTCCATCCCCGACATCCCCGTGAGATCCTGGAGTCCCTTCTCTGCGCTCTCCCACAAGAGGAAAATCTGAACAGCCTCTTTTTAGGTCCAGCAATGGCTCGGCCAGCATTTTCCACTCGGTGGTCATATTATTCACTCCATACAAGGTGGTCCCATAGCGTCTCAGGGCAGCACGGTAACACAGTGGTTAGCACAGTTACTTCACAGCTCCAGGGTCCCAGGTTCGATTCCCAGCTGGGTCACTGTCTGTGCGGAGTCTGCACGTTCTCCCAGTGTCTGCGTGGGTTTCCTCCGGGTGCTCCGGTTTCCTCCCACGGTCCAAAGATGTGAAGGTTAGGTAGATTGGCCATGATAAATTATCCTTAGTGTCCAAAAAAGGTGAGGTGGGGTTACGGCGATAGGGTGGAGGCGTGGGCTTAAGAGCCGGTGCCGACTCAATGGGCTGAATGGCCTCCTTCTGCCCTGTGAATTCTATGATATGATTCTATGATCTCACAATATTCCACCAGTTTGTGTAACTGTGCCAAAAAGTCTGTAATGGACTGTACTGGGTTTTCTCAGCCATGTTAAATCGGTATCTTTGGACAATGACCAACGGCATGGGGGTGTAGTGATTTGTCAAAAGTGCCACGAATTCTTCAATTGTCTTGGAGTCCGGGCCATGGGCTGGTTAGGCTCTTTATAATACTGAAGGTGGGGGCTCCACAGGTAGTCAGAAGAAATACTGTCTGGCGATCATCCCCAGTAATAGCGTTGGTTTTAAAAAGAAAACCGCATACGCTCCACATACTGGGCCCAGTCATCCAGACCCTCATCAAACACATTGAGTCAACCAAAAAGTGGCATTTCTGAAGTAGTGCAAACCTTTTTCCTCCAGGTTGAAAGGTAGCCATATTCTGAAACACTAGCAGCGCTGAAAGTAGCTCAGTTTTACCCTCATAACCAATATTGTGGTCAAGGAGGAACCTGTCAAAGGAGAGTCAAAGAGATTTATTTCCAACTCTCGGTTAGGAAAAGTATACACAAAGCAATAGTCCTGGGACCAGGACTACCTGGGCCGGCTTTAATCTGATGAAATTAACAAATCAGCTATGGGTTCTGCCCCTAAGCGGGTGACCTTGTACTCTACGAGCTCTATGGGGAAATCAATCAATTCTTCCCGAAAGGTCGCATGGGGATTATAACAAGGTCCCACACATGTGGTTAGTAAATGAAATTAGAGCACATGGGATTGGGGGGGGTGGAATGCTTGTAATACACTGATATGGATTGAGAAGGTTAACAGAGAGAAAACCGAGAACAGGAATAAACAGGTCATTCTCAGCCGGGTACTCTGTTCCGAAAGATATAATGCAAGGGTCAGTGCTGGGCACATAGCTGTTCACAATCTATAGAAATGATTTGGATGTGGAGACCAAATTTGCAGATGACACAAAACTAGGTGGAAATGTAAGTTATGAGGAGGATGCAAAGAGCCTTCAAGGGGATTTGGACAGGCTTAGTGAAGGGGCAATTAATACGACAGATGGAATATAATTTGAGTAAGTGTAAGTGACCCCACTTTTGTCGAAAAAAGCAGAAAGGACGAGTATTTCTCAATTGGTGAGATGTCAGGAAGTGTTGATGTCCAAAGGGACTTCGGTGTCCTTGTTCATGATTCACTAAAAGTTCACGTGCAGGTGCAGCAAACAATTAGGAAGGCAGATGGCATGTTGGCCTTCATCGCAAGGGGATTTAAGTTCAGGAGTAAAGCTGCCTTGCTGCAATTGTATGGAGCCTTGGTGAAACCACGGACGGGATTCTCCCGTACCCGGCTGGCAGGGGGTCCCCGCGGGACGGAGTGGCGTGAACCACTCCAGCGTCGGCCCGCCCCAAAGGTGCGGAATCCTCTGCACCTTCAGGGGCTAGGCCGGTGCTGGAGTGGCACGGCCAGCTGGCGTGGAAGGCCTCTGGCGCCACACCAGCCGGGGCCGAAGGGGGCCGGTGCAAGTCCGCGCATGTGCGGGGGGGGAGGTTCACTTACGTGTCAGCCATCGCTGAGGCTGACACGGCCTATGCATAGGAAAAGAGTGCCCCCACAGCACAGGGCCGCCCGCAGATCGGTGGCCCCAATTGCGGGCCAGGCCACCGTGGGGGCACACCGCTGGGACCAGATAGCCCCTCCCCCCCCAGGACCCCGGAGCCCACCTCCGCCGCCATGTCCCGCCGGTAAGGGACCTCGTCTAATCTACGCCAGCGGGACTGGCAAAAAACCAGCGGGACTTCGGCCCATCGTGGGTCAGAGAATCGCCGGGGTGGTGCTGCTGCGAGCCGGAAAATTCGTCGGACGGGGGGGGGGGGGGGGGGATTTCGTCCCATATCTGGAATATTATGCCTGCACTGAGATTGAGGAAACTGGACCTGTATTCTCTCGAGTTTTTAAACGACTTAATCTAATCGAAAAAGTGTACAAAAGTCTTACAGGGTGTGACAGGGTAAATGTAGATAGGATGTTACCCCTGATTCTGGAACCAGGGGACACAGTCTCATGATAGGTGGCAGGACATTTGGGACTGAGATAAGGAGAATTTCTTCACTCAGCGGGTGATGAATTTTTGTAATTCTGTTTATAATTGAGATGGTTCTAGATCCATGTTTACTTGCTGGCAGCACAGAACCTGACCATACGTATTGCATAATGCAACTAATTTCACTAAAACATTAATATATGGTGTGAGCACAAAATGGAGGACATTCAATTCCCCACCACCACTTTTCAGTCGATCGAGGAATCTACAGCATCTTGTGTTTCTTTCTTTCAATCTCCCTGCCTCTCAGGCAAGGCTAGCATTTTTTGTATTAATTGTTTTTAAAAACACAACATATTCAACCTAAAGGCCGAATTATAATTGGCAAAGATATTATTCCAGGTGGTAACTTTTCAAAGGCAACCCGCTTTAACTTTAGAATTGATAACTTTATTAGTGTAGATTATTTAACCAAACACAGCAACATGGTGGACAGGAAATTGTAGATTTAAGCTCGCAAGGGAAGTTCTCAATCTAGGTCAGAGTCTGTTTCCTGAGAATTAATTTTAGATATTTTTGTCTTTAATGAAAAAGGAACATTTTATTGCTTGCCATTAATTCTCTTCAAAAAGTGTATTTAAAAATAAATAGTAACAGGAGATAGAGTGGTGTTAACGCCAGGACGATTTGAGGCATTATCTCGTACATTTATTTACTTTGATCTTTATCTTTGTGTTTTCAGCATGAAATATTTAGAAACTTTGAACAATGTTTCTGGACTGACACCACTGTGAAGTTGCATTAAACAGCTCTGTAAATGCAGAATGTTTTGTCTAAAGGTCCATGCCTTTTTGAGTTGTTTGACCGTCCAAATGATTCATTTTAGAATCTGCAACTTCAAGAGTTTCTGGGACACAAGTCCCAGAGCAAAGGTAGCAAATCTAAAGTGATATCGACATCCTATGTGGTAATTTTAGAGTAATAATTCAGTTCAATAATAGATTCAAGAAATTTTTTTCGTGCACAACAGTTTATTTCAATCTGTAATGCTTTATCATAAAATATGTTTTTTTATTTAAATAACAGCTCTTTGGAATTAGAGTAACGTAGTTGCATTTTTGGTGCAGGTGTAGCCTTTGGCTCAGTTTTTGTCAGGGTGGCAGTCACCCTGGGACTGCCAACACTCGAGAGAAGTAGCATGATGACACCCTCAGAACAAGGGAAGTGGGGGTCAGGAGCAGCTGGAGATGAGAGCGGGGGCTCTGTTGGTGAGAGCAGGGATGAGCTGATTCTGCTAGGGGAGGCCATTGCCCGTCAGTTGGCCAGGAGGTTCAAGCAAAACATTGGACAGCCTACCCACTCAAGAGCCTATTCAAGACTTTGAGTGGTCAATTAAAGGCCATTTAAGGGCCTCACTGTGCTACCGCCGGTATTTTATCTGTGGCAAGGGAAAGCCTATGCAATGTGGGAATCCTGGCAGCTTTACCTGCATGGGAAAAGTGTTGGGAAAGGGTTGCAGCACGGTATCATTGTGGATAGCACAATTGCCCACAGCTCCAGGGTCCCAGGTTCGATTCCGGCTTGGGTCACTGTCTGTGCGGAGTCTGCACATCCCCCCCGTGTCTGCGTGGGTTTCTTCCGGGTGCTCTGGTTTCCTCCCACAGTCCAAAGATGTGCAGGTTAGGTGGATTGGCCCTTCTAAATTGCCCTTAGTGTCCAAAATTGCCCTTAGTGTTAGGTGGGGTTACTGGGTTATGGGGATAGGGTGGGGGTGTTGACCTTGGGTAGGGTGCTCTTTCCAGGAGCCGGTGCAGACTCGATGGGCCAAATGGCCTCCTTCTGCACTGTAAATTCTATGATAACCTCCTTTGGCGGCCCCCTCGACTCACTGAAGGAACACCCGCACATCCAAAAGGTCATCCCCATCATTAATCCATCACCCTGGTATCTTAAACCTTGCCCCAAATGCCTCTGTCCCCTCCCCTTCCGCCCCACTCCTCCCTCCTGTCCTCATTGCCGGAATCCCCGACCTGAGATTTATCCAGGCCCTTTGTGTGGTGGGACTGCCTATAGTTCCAGCAATGGCCTCCGCTTCCACTGGCACTGGCGGGATGATAGAGCCCTTCTGCTTGGCTAACAGCTCTCTAAACTGGGCCTTTGTCCTGAGATGTGGGCAGAAGTCACGCCTCTAAAGAATTAACACTGCTCCCAGCATTCGATTTTTGCCTTGCCAGGTCTGGAAAGTCTTTGCAATGCTCCTGAAACCAACACAGTGAGCAAAGAAAATCTTTGAAAACCATCTCAACTTGCAACCTTTTGAGGCATCAATCAACTATGGCTATTCATAATATCAATGACAAAAGCTGCAATCCTCTTCAAACCCTTTGATCTTATCCAAATAAACAAACAGGCTTTGCAGCATTACATCAAAGATGGAGAATCTTCTTGTATCAGATAAGTGTGAATCAAAAAACATGAGCACCTCTTCTTTAAGATGTGGAGTCTGTTTACACATCTTAAAGGAGAGGTACTCACGTTTTTTGATTCACACTGATCTGATAGAAGAAGATTCTCCATCTTTGATCTAATGCTGCAAGACCTGTTTGCAAAGACTTTCCAGACACTGGCAAAATGGGGAGGGAGGATGCATATCATAAAATACCTACAGTGCAAAAGGAGGCAATTTGGCCTATCACATCTACACCAACTCTCTGAAAGAGCATCCCAACTAGACCCACTTCCCCACCCCACCCCCATAACCCCACCTAACCTGCGAATCCTTGGACACTAAATGAGAAATTTTGCATGGTCAATCCACCTAACCTGCACTCGGATGAAACCCCACTTAGACATGGATGAGAACGTTCAAACTCCACACAGTCATCTAAAGCCGCAATTGAACCGGGGTCCCTGGTGCTGTGAGGCAGAAGTCCTAACCGCTGGGCCACCATGCATGGGGATAATGGAAAGGCTTTGGAAGCAGCATGGAGTTAATGGAAGCAGCATAGAAGGGTTATCAGGGATATGAAGGTCAGGACTGCACATTTCCATCCCTAATGGACAATAGTGAACCATATATGTTATTATGGCAATTCGAGAAGTTCATGGCTGTTGCATTATTGGTAACAGCTTCTGGTTTCAGATTTACTTTTTACTTAATTAGCTGTGGTGAACACCACTAGTGGTATATTATATGTATTACGGCACTGCCGTATATTAGAAGTACAGTGGTAAAAAATCCCTGCCTGCTAGCTCCGCCCAGCAGGCTGCGTATAAATGTGTGTACTCTCCTACGTTGCAGCCATTCTGGTTCCAGCTACAGGAGGCACAACATCTTGTTCAATAAAGCTTCGATTGTTCCACCATTCTCGTCTTGTGCTAATTGACGGTGCATCATTAGCCAAATTGAAATTCCCAACTGCTGCGGTGTGATTTGAACTCAGGTCACTCAAACATTAATCCAGGCCTCTAGATTACTAGTCCAATTGCACAATTGTTATCTTACCATATCCCCAATCTTGCTGCCGAGTATGTCATTTGATCTTGGTTAGTGTTTCACGAATGTTGCTGATGGATATTATAACAGCTGTTGTCTCTTTCAACAACTGATATTGAATATTTGGTTGTTCAACGCATGTTCACACCAGTTTTATCTGTGATGGAATCAGCTGGATTTATAGAAGGAACATTACCAAATTCCAGTGCCTCACACATGCTGTATTTCTGATTTATAGAGGGATAACAATGCGGCAGCAGCTTGGATGGAAGTAAAAAGGTGGCTAGTTTAAAATAACCTTTTATTTTATTTGGATAATTTTAACAAATCTTTCTTGCAAGACGGCAGCAGACTGCTTCCTTTCCACAAAGCCATGCTCTGGAGTGGGAGTGATGGTTTTTCTCGAGTCATAGAGCCAGATTTCAAGAGCCCTCTAAAGACAGACAAAGAGGTGGGGGGGTTAGGGAGGGTGTGGGTTTGAAGCTTCCATCACCTCCCCCCCCCCCCCCCCCCCCCCCCCCAACATGCCATTTTGCCAGCGGCTGGGAAGGTGGAGTATGGCCCTCCCACGCAGAGGCTAATTGAACCATTTAAGTGGCCAATTATGGGTTTCTTCTTGTCACCGCTGGCATTTTGCCAGCAGGTGGGAGGTGTAGGCCTTCCGAAATGACTTGAAGAACACTGGCAGCCTTCCTACAAGCTCAGGAGGGATGGAGGCCTCCTATTCAGACACTCCGTGTCCATGGTGGGGATCCTCTGCAACCCTGCGGCAACATCACCGCCTGTTCTCACTAATAACTACACCCTCATGGGGGCCTGCCTGATAGATTGCGCTGATCTAGTTAGGGGAGTGGCATCTTTGCATCGCGACTGCTTCTTCCACGTGCAGTCCCAGCAGCAGCCACCACTCCTGGTGGCACTGCTGAGCTGCTGACCTTCTGATTAGCTACCAGCTGTAGGGGCAGAAGACCATTTTTTTAAGGGAAGGCCAACATGAGTAACGTCCACCAGGCCTTCTCCAGTCAGCAGCTGGCTAAACCACTGCCATTCCTGCCTTTCTAAATATTGCATGATGGCAGGAAGTCATCGGCATTCCTCCTGACCCCTTCTGCTGTCATTTTGCCAACCCTCCTGCCTCCCAGCCCGTTTCCAAAGGGCTGGTAAAATCTCAGCGATTGAGGCATTAAACAAAAAAGGAGGCCATTTGACCCATCAGCTCCTAGATTGTTGTATGTAGAGCAATCCAGTCAGTTCCATTCCCTCTGTATTCTTTCAAAATTACAGCACCAGCTCAGGGCTAGTTTGACACCACCTTTAGGCCATAGTCAAACCGGGAGAAGTTTAGGTGCAATTCATCACAAAAATGCTCACATTATAGAAAAAGATGGTGCTGACTTGCAATTTGGCTATATTTTTCCAGCATTGGAACTTTAACGTGAAGATATCCATGATCAGTTCTGGGGCAAGTTGATGAACTGTTTGTTCTACATTTGATTTTGTTACTTATTTGCATGTGATAAAAATGTGAAAAAAATCTATGGGGGAATTCTCCATTCCTGTGACAGTATTGGCATCGGTGCAGGATGTGTGGACTTCTGCAACAGCAAAATTGGCACCGCACCTGGACCGATTCAACAACGGTTGAGGGGCTAGCACCGGCGCCATGTGGAGCACAATCGATGCCAATGAGAAACAACGCGGAATTCGCCGTTTTCATGACTAACACTCAGGAGCCTAGCAAGCTGCAGCTGCGTGTGTACACTTCACTCCCCAACACACCATCCCATCCAACAAGATGGCAACAAGGAGAGCGCACCCCGTTTTACTGTTGAGAACCTGCTGGTCACCATGGAGGAGAGGTGGGCAACCCTGTGCCCGGTCCTGGAAGAAGGCTGCCAGCCACCACCATTTGGCGTGCTTGGGCAGAGGTGGTCAGCGCTGTCAGCAACGCTGTCCAATGCAGGATAAAACTGCACAATCTCCTCAGGGCGGTCAGGGTGAATAGGCAACACTGCGCCCTTGGCACCAAGCCCCGTCCCACACACCCGTATTACCCCGCTCGCCCCCCCCCCCCCCCAATCAGGATGGCGGACAAAGCCCCCACCCTGCACCACATACCCCCACCTGTAACGGCCGCCATGGCCGGGCCACTGAAACCACCAACTACCCACCCACTGGGCTGGGAAAAGTAGAGTATGTGCCCTGTGTTTCATTCATGCAGGTTGGTTATTAGAAAAGGGCAGTTCCCTCATCGATAGCATGAACAGATTCCTGATGTTCTAAACCAGCTTTTCAAACTTTGTTTCTTAGAGCTGCAATTAGAGGCAGGATCTTTACCGAGAGTGGGGGTATGGAAAGCACTGCCTGTGGAATTAGTTGAGTCGAAAACATTAGGGACCTTCAAGCGGCTATTGGTTAGGTACATGGATCACGGTAAAATGATGGGGTGTAGATTAATGTGTTCTTAATCTAGGACTAAAGTTCGGCACAACATCAAGGGCCGAAGGGCCTGTTCTGTGCTGTATTTTCTATGTTCTATGTTCTATACATATGTCAATGTTGGTTCAAAATAGTGTAAGTTTGCTTCCTGGAGTTTATTTTACAATGTTTATGGAATGAAATATATTGTCAGATTATTGATTTTAGCCTCTGTTTGCACTGCAGTTTCTCCAACACATAAAATGTTCCAGTATAATTGGACCGTTCACTACAATCTACAAAGATGAATATAAGCAGTTAAGACAATCCCTATTAATGTTATAAATAGAATATTGGTTAAGCTGCTATTCTTTTAGCCTTAGAATACAATCTGCTAGCCAGTTGCAATTAATTGCCTGCATAATAGTCATTGCAAGCCAAAAGTAATTAATTTGTGCTTTGAAATATTTTGATATGTTAAGATAAATTTGAGTGTCTATTAATTTGTCTGTTTCTTTTTATTGGTTTCTTATGCTCAAGAAAACAAAACAAGGAGACACAATTCACATGCATACAAACACAGCAATGCATTGCACAGTGGAAAAGCTATTGGAAAGATATTAACCAAGAGATTTGTATCTCTTCCACTTTTAATGAGACCCAAAAGGATAGCTGCTGAGGTTCTATTGCATGGTCTGTAGCTGCTAATATGCCAGATATATAAACCAATAAGAAATTCTGTTGAAGATCCTTTATAAATAAAGAAAACAAGACAGGCTAACACAAATTTATTTTCCAACTTTGTTGATATCACCGTGAGTAAATGCACCATTTGTTGTGACACCGAAGCTTCTTTTGTTTTTTCCTCATAATTATGTACTTTGTTTTCACATCCCCTTACAACGTCTCAGAGTCTTATTTTTCTTCTGTTGGTTTGTTCTCTAGATCTGCACCTTACTCAATCCTCAGTAAAGCTCTACAAAAATTGATTGTAACTAATTTGAGATAAAGCACTGGAGGAACATTTTTAAAATAAATTTGAACTGCCCAATTATGTTTTTTGCCCAATTAAGGGGCAATTTAGTGTGGCCAATCTACCTACCCTGCACATCTTTGGGTTGCGGGGGAGAGACCCACGCAAACACCGGGAGAATGGATGGTGACCCGGGGCCAGGATCGGAACCGGATACTCGGCACCGTGAGGCAGCTGGAGGAACATTTTGATGGGCATTCTCTCATCCTTGATCATCATGTCCTTACTGTTCTTCTGGCATTGTGGATATCTGCATTTTACTGGTGGAGGAGTTATTTTTCTTTCTTTTATTATGATGACATGCCCTTGCAATATGCATTTTAGTTTGAGCAGCTTTTGAATTACTTCCAGCTCTCAGAACACAGGACACCTTGAGTTAGAAAGGAAAGGAATTGTTTTAAGATTATTATCCAATCATAAACTAGCTTTCATGCCACAGCCCTTGAGAGCATTGCCTGATCTGCCAAATGGGAGAAAGAAAAATTAAACACTGATCGAATGGGCGTGATCTCCCGGCTGTTCATGCCAGCAGGATATTCCAGTCCCACACATGGGCTACCCGGTGACGAGGGGTGCAGTCACCCGGAAATATGGAAAAGCAAAAGTTTCCATAGTCCCCAAGGACCATAGACTGCTCTTCCCGTTTGAGAGACAGCTGACTGGTGATTTAACCAGATGATTACCAAACCGCAGGAAAGGTAGGAAAAGGCAGGGCCTTCATGGATGACCTCAGCCAGTGCAAGAATTGAACCCATGCTGTTGGTGTTACTCCACATCACAAATCATCCGTCCATCCAACTGAGTTAACCAAATCCCCAAAAAGCACATGTAGGTTTATTGTGACTGAATGTGGATTAGGATCATTGATAAAGCTACTCACCTGAACATCCTAATTCTGGTTGGATTAAGAGGTGATTGAGATGAATTTGAGGCAGGATACATTTTGTGATGCATGGTGCTGAACTAAATACAAATCCTGATCAATGCATAACTAATCTGTCAGGAAGTATTATGTTTGCATCAAAAGTTTAATCAATTGTTTCAAAAAATAATAACCAATTTGTACCTCGGCATCTGATCATTCAGGCTAGAAACAAATCTAGTTAAAAGCCCATTAAACAAATTAAAATCACTTAAAATAAGTTGTTAGTGTACCAAAGATGACTGATGACTAACGTTATTAGATATGCTTCTCAATAAAAAATAATTTGGGGAATTGTATTATTATATGTGATGATTATATGTTTAACGTGGAATTTTATTATGGGCACGAGGACAATAAATTGCTTGCATTTAGCTATCAGCCATTTACTGTCAGGTAAAGTACAGTGAATAATGTGTACTTGTCCTACATAAATATATTTTAAATGCCCTTTGCCCAAGCGGTATTGAAATACTGAGCAAGGGTGAGATTCTAAGCTTGCACCTCGTGATTTGCTCTTATCATAGAATTCCTGTGGTGCAGAAAGAGGCCATTTGGTCCAACGAATCTGCACCCACCTTCCGAAAAAGTATGCCACATCCTCGACCCCCACCCCCCATCCCCATAACTCCATCTAACGTTTTGGACACTCAGGGACAATATAACATGGCCAGTCCACCTATCCTGCTCATCTGTGGACAGTGTGGGGAAACTCACACAGACACGGGGAGAATGTGCAAACCCCACACAGACAGACAGTCACCCAAGGTCAGAATCGAACCAGGGTCCCTGGCACTGTGTTGCAACAGTGCTAACCACTCCACCATCATGCCACCTTATGTGTGAAAAAAACACATTTAGATTTTGTCATATTTCAGCCACTCAATGTATTTTCGGTACAGTCACAGAGGATATACAGCCTCACCAATTCTTAGCGATCTAACCTCCGGAGGTTGCTGCGTAAAGAACAAAAACCTGAAGGACATGTTTGAAAATAAGGGTGCATCACAAGATGTTAAATGGGGAACTTGGTAAACACGGGGGTGAAAGGCTATCGGGGGTCGATAGGAATGTGGAGTTGAGGTTTCCATCAAATCAGCCATGGTCTTTGATGCACTATCAATGACGGTGAGATGAGAGTAGAATGCAATCGAGGCTTTATTGCACAGAGATGTGTGGCCTCCTACAGCAGCTGGCAAAATGGCTGCTGTTCAGAGAGCCCACACATTTATACTCTGCCTACTGGGCGGAGCCAGCAGGCAGGGATCTACCCCCGTACCTGTAGTACAGGGGCCTTACTGTAATACCAATATATACAATATAATACAACAGTGGTGACTACTACATTCACCCCTTGTCAAAAATGAGTCCAGCGGGGCTGGTGGAAAAACTATTTACATACAGATTGGATTTAAAATTACAGAGGTTACAAATGTAGATGATCGGGCGCCTTGATCTGTCGTTGAGAGCGCCGCAGTGCCGGTGCCGACTCAGGCGTCGGCTTGGTCTTCAGTGATTCCGGGAGCGTGTCGAAATCCTCTTCATCCCCGGGTGGGAGCAAGGGGAGGACGGATTGCCCTGGAGCGGGGGCTGTGGTTGGGTGCGCTGGGGGGAGGGAGGGTGGCGCTTGGGCAGAGCTGGTTCCAGGTCCTTGAGGGAGACGGTGTCTTGGCGGCCATCGGGGTACGCTACGTAGGCGTACTGTGGGATTGCGTGGAGTAGCTGTACCCACTCAATGAACGGGTCCGCCTTGTGGAGCTGCACGTGCTTGCAGAGGAGAACGGTTCCTGGAGCTGCCAGCCATGTTGGGAGAGAAACCCCGGAGGTGGACGTTCATGGGGGGTTTTGTTAGTGGCAGTGCACAGGAGCGACCAAATGGAGTGAAGTGCGTTGGGGAGGACCTCCTGCCAGTGGGAGGGCAGGAGATTTCTGGACCTTAGGCCAGCTGGACGGCCTTCCAGACTGTCCCATTCTCCCGCTCTACCTGCATGTTTCCCCTGGGGTTGTAACTGGTCGTCCTGCTCGAGGCAATGTCCCTGTTGAGCAGGAACTGGCGCAGTTCATCGCTCATAAATGAGGATCGCCGGTCACTGTGGACGTAGGTGGGAAACCCAACAGAGTGAAGATGGTGTTGAGGGCTTTGATGACGGTGGCAGACGTCATATCAGGGCATGGGACGGCGAAGGGGAATTGGGAATACTCGTCGACCACACTGAGGAAATACGTGTTGCAGTCGGTGGAGGGGAGGGGCCCTTTGAAGTCCACGCTGAGGAGTTCAAAGGGGCGGGACGCCTTCACCAGGCGCGCGCCGTCTGGCCGGTAGAAGTGCGGTTTACACTCTCGCAGACCTGGCAGTCTCTGGTGATAGCCCTGACTTCCTCGATGGAGTAGGGCAGATTGCGGGCCTTACTGAAGTGGTAAAAGCGGGTGACTCCTGGGTGACAGAGGTTGTCTTGTGACCGCAACACATATATCCTGAGTGTGGTCGATGAATACTCCAGGTTCCCCTTCGCCATCCCATGCCCGGATATGACGTCTGCCACCATCATCAAGGCCCTCAACTCCATCTTTGCTCTGTTCGGTTTCCCCGACTACATCCACAGTGGCAGGGGATCCTCATTCATGAGCGATGAGCTGCGTCAGTTCCTGTTCAGCAGGGGTATCGCCTCCAGCAGGACGACCAGCTATAATACCTGGGGAAACGGGCAGGTAGAGAGGGAGAACGGGACGGTTTGGAGGGCCGTCCAGCTGGCCCTACGGTCCAGAAACCTCCCAGCCGCTTGCTGGCAGCAGGTCCTCCCGGATGCACTGCACTCCATCCGGTCTCTACTGTGCACCGCCACAAATTACACACCCCATGAACGTGTTTGTACCTTCTCTAGGAAGTCCATATCCAGGGTGTCGCTCCCGACTTGGCTTGCAGCTCCAGGACCGGTTCTTCTATGTAGGCATGTCCGACTCCACAAGGCGGACCCCTTGGTGGACAGGGTACACTTGCTCCATGCCAACCCCCAGTATGCCTATGTGGAGTTCCCCGACGGCCACGATACTCAGGGACCTGGCTCCCTCGGGTTACACTCCCACACACTTCCCCACCCACACGCCACCCTCCCCTCCCCCGGTGCTCCCAGCATCAGCCCCACCAGGTCCATCCCTCCTTCCCCTGCCCACGCTAGAGGATGAGGAAGATTTCGGCACGCTCCCAGAGTCATCCAACTACTGGCCAGCACCAACACCGCCAACACCGACGTCCTCGACGCCAGCACCGATATCGCCACCACCGCTCCCAGCGAACCGTCAAACCACCGGACAGATTTAACCTCTGACGGGCACCAGACTACAAGACGGACATATTTTTTTTTCCCCTCCCCTCTGTAAATTATTTGTAAATCTGTATATAGTTCCACGCCACCCCTGCCGGTCTCATTGTTAACAGGGAGTGAATGTGGTGATCCACTGTGTGCACCTGTATTAGGGGATGTACGGTAGGACCTGCACTACAGGTTCGCCGGTAGCCCCTGCTGGCTAGCTCCGCCCACAAGGAGCCGTATAGATATGCGTGACATCCTCCTGATCAGCCATTTTGCCAGCTGCAGCAGGAGGCCACGCATCTGACTGCAATAAAGCCACAGTTGTGCCAATCTGAGTCTTTCATGCAATTGATCGTGCATCATCGTGCAGGGTCAGGAGTCGGTCCGCTTGTGCGGTGGCACATGTACCTCGGGATAGGGCATCGGGGAGGTTGTTGAGCTTACCGGGGCGATACAAAATCTTGTAATTAAAGGTGAAGAGCTCGATCCTCCACCGCAAGATTTTATCATTTTTGATCTTACCCCACTGTGTGTTGTTAAACATGAAGGCCACCGACCGTTGGTCAGTGAGGAGAGTGAATCTCCTGCCAGCCAGGTAATGCCTCCAGTGCCGCACAGCTTTAACGATTGCCTTGGCCTCCTTTTCGACAGAGGAGTGCCGAATTTTGGAGGCATGGAGGATGCGGGAAAAGAATGCCACGGGCCTGCCTGCTTGGTTGAAGGTGGTGGCCAGAGCGACGTCTGATGCATTGCTCTCGACTTGGAAGATGAGCGTCTCGTCGACCGCGTGCATCGTGGCCTTGGCGATGTCGACCTTGATCCGGTTGAAGGCCTGGTGAGCCTCGGCCATCAGTGGGAAACCAGTGGCGTGGATGAGTGGGCGGGCCTTGTCCGCATAGTTAGGGACCCACTGGGCGTAGTGCGAAAAGAACCCCAGGCATCGTTTGATGGCCTTGGGTCAGTGGGGAAGGGAGAGTTCCATGAGGGGCGCATGCGATCGGGGTCGGGCCCTAGAACTCTGTAATTGGTTCGTGCAGAACCCACACTTCTCCTTGTTGTAAGTTAGTTTCAGGATTTTGGTGGTGTGGAGAAATTTGGTTAGCGTCGTGGTCCTGCTGGTCGTGGGTGCAGATGGTGATGACGTTGTCCAGGTACGGGAAGGTGGCCCGCAGTCTGTACCAGTCAACCATTCGACCCATGTCACATTGGAAGACCGAGACCCCGTTGGTGACACCGAAGGGAGCCCTCAGGAAATGGTAAAGGTGGCCGTCTGCTTCAAACGCAGTGTATGGGTGGTCCGCCTTGCGAATGGGGAGCTGGTGGTAGGCAGATTTTAGGTCCACTGTCGAGAAGACCCAGTACTGTGCAATGTGATTGACCACATCAGATATGCGTGGGAGGGGGTACGCGTCGAGCTGCGTGTACCGATTGACTGTAGTCAACGACCATCCTGTTTTTCTCCCCAGTTTTCACCACAACCACTTGGGCTCTCCAAGGGCTGTTGCTGGCTTCGATTATACCTTCCCGCAGCAGCCGCTGGACCTCAGACCTGATGAAGGTCCTGTCCTGGGAGCTGTACCGTCTGCTCCTGGTGGCGAGGGGTTTGCAATCCGGGGTGAGGTTTGCAAACAGGGAAGGCGGGTCGACCTTAAGGGCCGTGAGGCCGCAAACAGTAAGGGGTGGTAGGGGCCTGCCAAATTTCAGGGTTAGGCTTTGGAGGTTGCACTGGAAGTCCAGGCCGAGTAGCAAGGCAGTGCAGAGGTTGGGGAGGACGTAGAGCTGGAAGCCGCTGAACTCTACGCCCTGGATGGTGAGGGGGCGATTCAGTACCCCCGGATCGCCAGGGAGATTCTTTGGTTAACGGGGTGTACCGCGAGGAAGCAGCGCCTTACCATATCGGGGTGGATGAAGCTCTCAGTGCTCCTGGAGTCCAGAAGGCAAGATATTGCATGCCGGTTGACCTTACCTTTGTCGACGCAGTCGCGAGGTTGTGCGGTTGAGACTGGTCGATCGTGACAGAGGCGAGACGTGGCTGGTCATCTGCGGTTGCAGACGATGAGTGGCCTGATGAGATTCCCGATGGACAGGGGTCATGAGGCAGGTAAGATGGCGGCGCCCATTGGTTCTGAGGCAAGCAAGATGGCAGCACCCACGGGCCGCACGTGTTCTGAGGAGAGGAAGATGGTGGCGCCAACTGGCCGCACGTGGAGAGTGCAGGGACAATAGCGGCAATTGAGCGGGCCTGGCACACTGCAACAAAATGTCCTTTCTTGCCACAGACCTTGCAGAGTGCCCTCCGCACCGGGCAACGCTGCCGGGGGTTTTTTGTCTGCCCGCAGAAGTAGCACTTGTGTCCCCTGGGGTTGGTTGGCTGTCGTGCGGCCCAGGCATGGGCTTGGCTGGGGCAGTCGCTAATGGGGTCCACGATGGGGTGGCCGCTGGCGGGGTCCATGATGCACAGGAGGGGTGGGCCCTGCAGTCGGGGGTATAGGTCTGTACGTTGTGTGAGGCAACTGTGAACAAGAGCTCTAGTTTCTTGGTCGCTGTGAGGTCAAGCGTGGCCCCTCCTAAGAGGCGCTGGCGGATGTAGTTCGACCCTATGCCCGTAACAAACATGTCTCTCATTAGCAGGTTCAAATGTTCAGCGGGCGAAACGGCCTGGCAGTCACAGTCTCTCACCAGGGTGAGCAGGGCATGCCAGAAATCTTCCACAGACTCACCGGGAAGTTGGTGCCGCGTGGACAGGAGGTGCCTGGCGTAGATGTTGTTGGTCTGCTGAGTGTAATTCTCCTTCAGTCGCGCCATGGCCTCTGCATAAGGAGGCGCGTCCCGGACGAGGGGAAAGACGTTGGAGCTCACCAGCGTGTAGAGAATCTGGAGCTTCTGTGCCTCTGAGATTGGGTCTGGCGCAGACCCAATGTCTGCTTCAAAGCAAGCTGGCCAATGTTTGAAGTCCTTTTTGGCGTTGTCTGCTTGAGGATGCAGCTGCAGGCGATCTGGCTTGATGCGGAGGTCCATCTTTGAAAAATCTCTGTGTAATAAATTGATGCACTATCAATTACGATGAGACGAGAGTAGATTGTAATTGAGGCTTTATTACACAGAGATATGTGGCCTCCTACAGCAGCTGACGAAATGGCTGCTGTTCAGAGAGCACACATATTTATACTCCGCCTACTGGGTGGAGCCAGCAGGCAGGGATCTACCCCCGTATTTGTAGTACAGGGGCCTTACTGTAATACCCATATATACAATATAATACAACAGTGGTGACTATCACAATCTTATTGAATGGTGAAGCAGGCTCAAGGAGCTGAGGGGACTACCTCTGCTCCTAATATGTATGATCGTAGGAACTGAATTTCAACTAAACCAGTATCGTGTATTTTTCAATTCCATTCATTGGCAGTAATGAGATATTTATAAAATTTATGGCACATAATTTATACACATAAAAACAAACTGTCTCGTTAGCAAATATTTTCAGGCCTAGTGAATTGTTTACATTTTTTGGATGTCGCGGTGGCTCGAGGCAATACCAAGTGGGTGATAGTATTAAAGAATTGAGTGTTTATTGGCAACTAATAAGGGTAACTTATGTACAGGCAGAGTCCCTAATTTAGGTGGTAACACTTTGGCTCCCGGGTTCACTCAGACTGGAGCCCCGCTCCCTGGGACACGCTTTGATTGATTGGGGTTCACGTGCTCCCGCACAATAGACCCCGAGTCAGTCACATGTATCCATGTGGGTATGGCCCTTAAAGGGGCTGCGCTGCTACGTCCCTCCCCTCTCAATAACATATGTATAAACAGGCTATATACAATAATTGTATACTCTATCAGACTGAGGTATACATGGGAAGATAGTTCATAAGAACGATCATTGATCAGGAGATTTCTGGGTCTCAAGGACGTAATCCCCCAACTGGCTCCTCCAGCTCGGAGGTAACGATGTTGTCACTCTTCGCAGAATGTTCCTGAGGGTCCACAAACCCTGCAATTGTTCCTTTCTTGTAGCTTGTTCCTGGATCAACGATTGGGCCTCCTCCAGAGTTCTGGATCCCCTTTGTTCCAGCTCTACCACAGGAGCACGGATGCTGCCTTCCTGCTCCAACTATTCCTAGATTGGGGTTACGGTCCACCGGCTTCTCACGTGGCCTAAGTGTTCCCCATGTCCACTACATATGAAACTGGCCCAGACATGGACACGATCTGGCCTGGTAACAAAACTGGGCCCGAGGAAAAGTTTCTGACAAGAATCAGGTCAACTACTTGGAAAGATCTGTCCCCTTTTCGAGAAGTGTTTCTAATGTCGGTAGTAGGAAAAATTCTTAAATCCATTATCAAGGACTTTATAGCGGAGCACTTTGAAAACAGTGGCAGGATCGGACAGAGTCAGCATGGATTTATGAAGGGGAAATCATGCTTTACAAATCTATTAGAATTCTTTGAAGATGTAACTAGTAGATTTGACAAGGGGGAGCAAGTTGATGTGGTATATTTCAGAAATTGTTTGACAAAGTTCAGCATTAAAAAAAAATCATCCAAGACTAAAGCGCATGGGATTGGGGAAGTGTATTGAGAAACTGGTTGGCAGAAAGGAAACAAAGAGTAGGAATTAACGGGTCTTTTTCAAATTGGCAGGCAGTAACCAGTGTGGGAGATAGGACAGAACTACCCCTATCCCATTTGGCAAAGCATCGCAGATCGGAATGATGGGTTTTCTCAGGCCAACTGAGTCAGTAGGTTCGAAGATTATAAGATCTACTCCTGTGCTTCCGTCCAATGGCAACGCTGGTGTTTCCTGAAGAGCATATGCAATGGCACCAATATCATTGCGAGATTGGGAATAAAACGACCTTAATAGGTTACCATCGCGAAGAAGGACTTTAATCCTGCCATATTCTTAGGTGCGGGGACCTCGCTTATGCCTCTCACTTGGGCTGCCTGATTTATTTATTTAATAAATTTAGAGTACCCAATTCATTTTTTCCAATTAAGGGGCAATTTAGCACGGCCAGTCCACCTACCCTGCACATCTTTGGGTTGTGGGGGCGAAACCCACGCAAACACGGGGAGAATGTGCAAACTCCACATGGACAGTAACCCAGAGCTGGGATCGAACATGGAACCTCGGTGTCATGAGGTAGCAGTGCTAACCACTGTGCCGCCGTGCTGCCCTAGGGCTGCCTGCTTTATTGTAAGCTTGTCGTCCCCGCATATCCTAATGGAGCAGTCCTGTTTTAATACTGGAATGATGGGGGCTGTCCACTCTGAAAACTACAGGAGTGTCATGATCCCCAGTTCTCCCAAGTGTTGACGTATGGCTTACACTTACGTGCGAGGCTTAAGGAATTGGCCTTGCTCTAAAAATCTTGGGTGTTGAGTCTGGGTTGACATAAATCTTGGGCTTTGCTCCCTTTATTTGACCAATTTGTTAATTCTGGAATATGTCTTTGTATCTGTTCAAGACTTTCTGAAACTCTGTCCGAGATTTTAAATGTTTCCAAACAGTTCAACTTTATTTGGCGCAACCAATCACTCTCCATCAGGCTTGCTCGGTGTTCCTCGACAATAATCGTAAGTAACTCAGCATCTTGTTACCGATATGACACTGGAGTCACGGTTGTTCCAATATTTTTAAGAGTCTCTTCCCCCTGTCCCCCCCTTCTCCCCCAATATATGTCACCAACTTGGCAGGTGTCTCACTCAAGTCGAAAGACTGAACACTACCTCAAAAGATATTTAAATGCTTGCTCACCCACAACTGTAGCCAACGCCTCAGTGTTGACCTCCATCTTAAGTGGTCTTCTGTTTTCTGTGAGGAGTATCTAAATTGGGGCTGTTTTGCTTAGTCCCACCACGATTAATGTGTATGCCTGAGACACCTTATCTGAATTCTTCTCCACTTTGTTCACTGGTGCAGTGGTTTGCTGTTTTCTTTTTAAAATTGGGACATTCCAGCAGGAACGGCAACATTCCTGGATGTGACCCTTCCTGTTGCACAGAAAACAAAAACTCTCTACAGTGGCATGATTCCTGTGGGTATAACATATAACTGATGTAATCACAAGACCACTTAATGATCTGTGTTTGATATTTTACAAAAAATGTTGTATAATTTGTTGGCAAAAATATTAATAATACCTCACATCTGATGCGACCATCAATTCACGTGAAAAAGAGAGTAGATGTAAACTGTGGCTTTAATCAACTAGAACAGTGCCTGCCTGCGACTGCTCTGCTAGTCAGAGCCGCCTACAGGGCTACTGCTCTTTATACCTCCCATCCAGGGGCGGAGCCAGGGGCAGAGCCGGGGCGGAGCCAACAAAGGCATCAACATGATACATTCCAGGTAATATCTTACAATGGTCCATAGCTGGAGCCCACATGGGCAACAGCGTGATACAGTAACATACATGGTGAATGGTTAATACAACACGTTCATCACATTCACCCCCGGTTAAAAAATGGAAGTCCGGCAGGCTGAAGGATCCACAGGTTCAGCCTGTCCGGCGCCCGGATCGTCCACTGTGATCGCCGAAGCTCTGGTATCGCAGCTGGCCCGGGTGTCGAACTCATCCGTGCGGGCATGGGGTAGTGAAGCCGCCAGTGCGGGCACAGACATGGACTCCGGGAGCGTGTCTTCTGGAGCTTCGTTCCTGTGGGTCAGTGAAGGGGGAATGGGGGGCGGGAGGGGGTGCAGGTGCCATGTAGGGGCTGGGGTGCTGGTCAGCGTAGGTTGGTGGGGGGGTAGGTTGGGGTGGCGGTGGTATTGGAACCTGCGGGTGCCAGGTCCCGGAGGGAAACCGTATCCTGTCGGCCGTCGGGATGCTCTATGTATGCGTACTGGGGGTTGGTGTGAAGGTGCTGGACCCTCTCGACCAGGGGGTCGGACTTATGGCTCCTGACGTGTTTGCGGAGTAGGACGGGCCCCGGTGTCTTTAGCCAGGACCAAAGTGAGACCCCGGAGGTGGATTTTCTGGGGAGAACAAACAGCCGGTCATGAGGGGTCTTGTTCATGGCCGTGCAAAGGAGGGACCTAATAGAGTGGAGTGCGTCGGGGAGAACCTCCTGCCAGTGGGAAACTGGGAGATTCCTAGACCGAAGGGCCAGGAGGACGGCCTTCCAGACCGTCACGTTCTCTCTCTCCACCTGCCCGTTTCCCCGGGGTTATAACTGGTAGTCCTGCTCGAGGCGATGTCCTTACCGAGCAGATACTGACGCAGTTCGTCGCTCATGAATGATGAGCCTCGGTCACTGTGAACGTACGTGGAGAAACCGAACAGGGTGAAGACACTATGTAGGGCTTTAATGACAGTGGCTGCTGCCATGTCGGGGCAGGGGATTGCAAAGGGGAAGCGGGAGAACTCGTCAATGACATTGAGGAAATACGTGTTGCGGTTGGTAGAGGGGAGGGGCCCTTTGAAATCAATACTGAGGCTCTCAAAGGGCCGGGATGCCTTCACCAGGTGGGCCTTATCCGGTTGATGGAAGTGCGGCTTACACTCCGCGCAGATTGGGCAGTCCCTGGTCATGGCTCTTGATGTGTTGGGTGCTTTGTATCCGTGAAACACATACAGGCCACCAACACTTAAAATAGTGCAACACTATTTTATTAAAATATAAACTGCTGAACATATTATTACTGTGGGTTACACAATGTTAGATTAACTAAAGACCTGTGTCTATCCTAACCAGTTGAATCACTCAGCACATGGTGAGAATCTGTGCTGTAAACTATAAGCTCTTGTGCTTCTGAAAGGCTGCATCCCGAATGGGCGGGAAAAGTGATGCCCTCTGTCTTTATAGTGAGTGTGCTCTAACTGGTGATTGGCTGCGATGTTTATGCATGTTGATTGGTCTTACTGTATGTCCATCAGTGTGTATGTCTGCACCATGATATACTGGTGTATATTATGACAGCTCTGACCTCCTCAGTGGAGTAGGGCAGGTTGCGGGCCTTGATGTAGTGGAGAAGCTGGGTGACCCCCAGGTGGCAGAGGTCATCGTGGATAGCCCAGAGTCAGTCTGAGTATGTGCCGCGGGACAGGGCATCTGGGGGCTCGTTGAGCTTCCCAGGACGATATACTATATCGTAATTATAGGTGAAGAGTTCAATCCTCCACTTCAAGATCTTATCATTCTTGATCTTGCCCAGCTGCGTATTATCAAACATGAAGGCTGCCGATCGTTGGTCGATGATGAGCGTAAACCTCCTACCAGCGAGGTCGTGCCTCCAGTGCTGCACAGCTTTCACGATGGCTTGGGCTTCTTTTTTGACTGAGGAGTTTCGAATTTTGAGGGTACATGAAAAAAATATTACTGGCCTGTCCACCTGATTAAGGGTGGCGGCGAGAATGACCTCTGACGCGTCGCTCTCCACCTGGAAGGGGATGGACTCATCCACCGCGCGCATCGCGGCTTTGACAATATCCCCCTTGATGCTGCCTGGAGGGCCTCGGCCGCCAGTGGGAAGATGGTGGCCTTGATTAGTGGGTGGGCTTTGTCCGCATAGTTGGGGACCCACTGGGCGTGATTGGAAAAGAACCGGAGGCACCTTTTCAGGGGCTTGGGGCTGTAGGGAAGGGGGAGTTGCAGGAGGGGGCGCATACGGTCGGGGTCGAGCCCTAGAATTCCGTTTTCGACGACGTAGCCGAGGATGACTCGTCTGGTTTTGCGGAAAAGGTATTTCTCCTTATAAGTGAGGTTAAGGGTTTGGGCGGTTTGGAGAAATCTCTGGAGGTTGGCATCTTGGTCCTGCCGATCATGGCCGCAGATGGTGACGTTGTCCAAGTACGGAAATGTGGCCCGCAGCCCATACTGGTCCACCATTCGGTCCATCGTTCTTTGGAAGACCAAGACCCCATTTGTGACGCCGAAGGGGACCCGGAGGAAGTGGAAGAGGCGGCCGTCTGCCTCAAAGGCTGTGTAGTGGCGGTCCTCCGGGCGGATTGGGAGCTGGTGGTATGCAGACTTCAGATCCACTGTGGAGAACACCCGGTAGTGTGCGATCTGGTTAACCATGATCCGGGGAAGGGGGTAAGCATCGAGGTGCATGTACCGGTTTATGGTCTGGCTGTAGTCTACAACCATCTGGTTCTTTTCCCCGGTCCTGATGACCACCACCTGAGCTCTCCAGGGGCTATTGCTGGCCTCGATGATCCCCTCCCGCAAGAGTGTCTGGACCTCGGACCGGATGAAAGTCCTGTCCTGGATGCTGTACCGCCTGCTTCTGGTAGTGGCTGGCTTACAGTGGGCGGTGAGATTTGCGAAGAGCGGGGGAGGGTCAACTTATAGGGTCGCAAAGCTACATATGGTGACTGGGGGTAGGGGCCTGCCGAACTTCAGAGTTAGGCTCCTGAGGTTACACTGGAAGTCCAGTCCCTACAGGAGAGGAGCGCAGAGGTCAGAGAGTACATATAGCTTAAAATCGGCATACTCGGCGCCCTGTATTGCAAGGGTTGCAGCAGTGCACCCCCGGATCTGCACTGAGTGCGACCCAGAAGCGAGGAAGATGGTTTGATGTGCAGGGAAGATTGGGAGCCAGCAGCGCCTTACCATGTCTGGATAAATGAAGCTCTCCGTGCTCCAGGAGTCGAACAGGCAAGGCGTTTCATGTCCATTTACCCAGACGGTCATCAGAGCTCCGGAGGTGTTTGGGTCACGACTGGTCAAGGGTGACCACGCTGAGTTGCGGGTAGCAGGCGTGGTCGGAGGTGCTGGTGGTCCCAAGATGGCTGCCCCAGTTGTCGCACATGTCGGGCGGAGTTGCAGATGGCGTTGAAGATGGCGGCCCCCATGAGTTGAACGTGGCGGGCCGCGTGGGCGAGGATGGCCAAGATGGCAGCCCCCGTAAGTCGCACACGTAGTGCGGGCTTGAAGATGGCTGCCCCCACGGACAACATGAGGCAGATGATGCGTCAGGAGGGGCGGAGCCGCAAGCACGCAGCCACACTGCGGGGTCTGCGGGCCTGTGAGTGAGAGTCGGGCCTGCGATTTGGAGGATTTGGACCTGGCCAGGCAAACTTTAGCAAAATGTCCCTTTTTACCACAGTCGCTGCAGTTCGCATTCCAGGCCGGGCATCGCTGCCTGGGGTGCTGATGCTGGCTGCAGAAATAGCAGGGTAGCCCCCCGTGCTGGGCGGGCAGCCGTGCAGCACAGGCCTGGCGTACTCTTTGGTCGGGGGTCCACGGGGGGGGTCGCGTGATCAGACGGGAACGCATTGAGGCTTTGGAACGCTACTTCTAGAGAGGAGGCTAGCTTTACCGTCTCTTCCAGGTCTGGGGCCCCTTTCTCGAGTCGGCGCTGTCTCACGTAGTTGGACCTGACTCCAGCCACGTAGGCATCCCGGATGGCGAAGTCCATTTGTTAAGTGGCCTGGTAGTTGCAATGTTGCGCAAAGACTTTGAGGTCACATAGGTACTCCTCCAGCGATTCCCCAGGCATTGGCAGCGCGTTGTGAGGACATGCCGCGCATACACCTCGTTCACTGGCCTTACGTATAGACGCTTCAGCATAGCGCGGGCATCTGCATAGGACAAGGCTTCCTCGAATTGTACAGAGATTCGATGGCTCACCCGGGCTTAGAGGAGGCTCATCTTCTGATTGTCGGAGACGGATGGCTAGGAGGAGACGGCGAGGTAGGCCTCAAAACAGCGGAGCCAGTGCGAAAAAAATCCCTTTCGCCTCCGCGGCTTGTGGGTCGAGTTCCAGTCGGTCAGGTTTGAGGGCCGATTCCATAGTGGTGTTGTAGTCGATTAAATTGATGCGACCATCAATTCACGCGAAACAGAGAGTAGATGTAAACCGTGGCTTTAATCAACTAGGACAGTGCCTGCCTGAGACTGACCTGCTACTGAGAGCCACCTACAGGGCAGCTGCTCTTTATACCTCCGCTCAAGGGGTGGAGCCAGGGGCGGAGCCCACAAAGGCACCAACATGATACATTCCAGGTAATATCTTACAATGGTCCATAGGTGGAGCCCACATGGGCAACAGCGTGATACAGTGACATACACGAAGACGTGACTATAAAGGTGTAATGTTTTGCTACAAAGACTGTGGGCCATTTGCACATATTTACAACTGTTTGAAGATTCCATCTCTGGAAATGTGGCTGTAGTTAGCTTAAGACACCTCCACCCTATTTCTCTCCATATCTTGAGGAAGAAATGGAAATGCAATTCCCATGAGGTAAATTATTCTTGAATAATAAAATAAATTATAAGTATATGAGAGTGTAAATACTGTTGCAATTTAAAATGCCTGGTGAGTATTGATTTTGAACTTAAGCTTTAATGTCATTAATCATGTGATTGCGGCACATTCTCAGTATTGAAAATAGATATTTGTATTTGCCTCAAATAAAATTATTACCATTGGTAAGTGCTTAATTCATACATAACTGTACATTTAAGGTTTTTAGAACATTCTTGTTGAATTATTTTGCAAACTAACGGAGTTAAGAGATATGTGGGCATTCAAGTAAAAGATCGGCCACTGATCGATTATTCCCCAGTTTCCTTTATGCATAGCATGTTAGTTCCTCAAAGAACTTCAATAAGTTGGCGAAATGGTTTTCCTTTCACAAAACCATGTTGACTCTGCCTGATTACCTTCAGCTTAACCAAGTGCGCTGCCATAAATTCTTTAATAATAGCTTCTAACATTTTCCATACGATAGATGCTAGTCTGTAGTTTAGCACCCTTTGTCTTTCTGCCTTTTTGAATAAAGGAGTTAATCCTTTAGACCTTCCCTGACTCTCGGGTATTTTGGAAAATTAAAACTGCATTAACTATCTCACTAGACTCTTCTTTCAAAGACCCTTTGGGTACACTCCAGTGGGACCTGGGCTCTTGTCAGCCCCGCAGCTCCGACAATTTATTAAGATATCACTTTTCTGGCGACTGTAGCTTTCCTGAGCTCATCTTTCCCTTTCATTTTCTGGTTTATAGCTGCTTCTGGGATGTTCTTTGTATCCTCTACAGTGAAGACTTATTAAATGGCAGAGCAGGCTAGAGGGCTGAATGGCCTATTCCTCCTCGTTTGTTTGCCTATTCTTATGATCTTATTAAATGGTCAAATAGGCCCAAAAAGTCAAATGGTATACTTTTACACCTATTTTTGTTACGTTCCTATTTCCATTGCTATTTTTTAATCCAAAAGTTTGTGCCACGTTAATTTCATTGAATTAACTGATCTTATTTATTTCAGGTTTTAAATCTTATTCTAAGAGGCAGTGGCTTTGTGACAGTGAACTGGTTTCATAGCCGGCACTAACACAATGGACCGATCATGTATTCTACGTTAAACCCAATCACAGACACCAAGCAGTATTGTTTCAAATGATAATGCAAAAGGTAGACAGCAATCTGAGCAATATAGCAGGAGCAACTGAAATTACTGATGTTCTGTCAAGGAGTACAGTATAGAGTTAAGGTGGGCCATGTGAAACGTTGGAGAGAGGGAACTGTGGAAAACTGGCTGCGAATTGAAAGAAGATTCTCGACTATCGTCCTGCCCCCTTACATAAAGGATGTTCCAAAATTGCACAGGTAACTAGTTTTTAGTACCCTGTTACTCTTGTGTAGCAGGAAAGACTGACCTGCCACTTTAAGCTGTGCTCACGCAGCACCATATGTGTAAATCTTTGGTGAGCCTTTTAGATTATAGAATTTACAGTGCAGAAGGAGGCCATTTGGCCCATCGAGTCTGCACCGGCTCTGGGAAAGAGCACCCTACCCAAGCCCACACCTCCACCCTATCCCCATAACCCAGTAACCCCACCCAACACTAAGGGCAATTTTGGACACTAAGGGCAATTTATCATGGCCAATCCACCTAACCTGCACATCTTTGGACTGTGGGAGGAAACCGGAGCACCCGGAGGAAACCCACGCACACACGGGGAGGATGTGCAGACTCCGCACAGACAGTGACCCAAGCCAGGAATCGAACCTGGGACCCTGGAGCTGTGAAGCAATTATGCGAACCACTATGCTACCGTGCTGCCCTGCGACAAGTATTGTTGGATGACAAAATTTGGGGTATTTTATCAGTAGTTCATCAACTACAGGAGAGAGCCAACAGTGCATTGTGATTAGTTACATATTTTTATTACTTCTAATATGTCCCCACAACTCGCACATTCATAAATTGTGGATGGATCATAAATCATGTCGAAAAACAGACTCTGAATCTATTTTTTTCAATAATGTGGCCGATTGAATGTTATTACCTGCTAAAAAAAACCCACAAATGGCCAAGTACGAGAAATATCAGTAGGTTCATCAGAAGTCGAATCTGACCCACCGTGATGGCTTAGAAATTCTGATGAATCTACACTTACTATTTTAATCAGCTAGTAAAGGAGTGGCGCAGTGGTTAGCACTGCTGTCTCACGGGACCGAGGACCCGGGTTCACTCCCAGCCCCGGGTCACTGTCCGTGTTTGCACATATGAGTTGGTTTGGCACAGTGAGCTAAATAGCTGGCTTGCAATGCAGAACAAGGCAGCAGCGCGGGTTCAATACCCGCACCGGGCTCCCTGAACAGGCGGCGGAATGTGACGACTAGGGGTTTTTCACAGTAACTTCATTGAAGCCTACTTGTGAAAATAAGCGATTATTATATGATTATTCTCCCCGTGTCTGCGTGGATCTTACCCCCACAACCCAAAGATGTGCAGGGTAGGTGAATTGACCACGCTAAATTGCCCCTTAAATGGAATAAAAAGAATTGGGTACTCTAAATTTTAAAAACATTAATCAGCTGGTAAATTGTCTTCAAAGACACATTACCACATTAGTTGATAGGGGAGAGCAAAATGGTCTGAGCCCATCTGATGACGCAACAAAGATGAGCCTGGAATAAAGAAACAATACAAACTGGGAAATAAAAGTACTGACCCAAACTGGTTTTGGATACATTAAAATGAAACCCTAGTTTGGACACTATCCTTCGGTGCATTCCGTACAAGCCGGTTAGATTGTGTGAGAGGCTGAAATCGGGATCTGAGGCAGGCGCCGATCGGTTTCCAATCTAACCGGCCCGCTCCCGTTGGCAGTTCAGGATCCCACCGAGACATGACAAGAAACCAATTAACACCAAATGAGGTCGATCTCCATATCATTAATGGGTCAGACCCCCTATCTAATGGCCCCGTGATCTAACTGGCTCCCCAGTAAGCAGGCAAACGGTCACCCTTTAACACACCTATTTAAAAACGTGGGGCTAGCACAATGGCTGCTGGGCAGTTCAGAGGAGGTGAGTAGCCATCTCCGAAATTGGGCAATCAGCCAGGGGACTCTGGAGCTGCTGCCCCACTGCCCGGGGTGGGCCTGGTTGGGGGATGTGGAGCCAATGGTGGGGGGATCGTCCCAGAGCTGGGGGGATGGGCGGGGAGGTGCGAGGGGCTCAGCACCTGCAAGTCCAACAGGCCACCCACCGAATTGTGTCTACCCATAACTTCAGCTGCTGCCTGTCCGTGCCACCGAACACCCCCAGGACAGACCCCTGCCCGTGGTAATATGGTGAATGTCACTTTAACTCCTATGGCCCTGGTGGCCTCTGGATGTAAGGCTGAAGGCTATCATTAATAGGGGTTGTAAGTTATATGAGCACTTCACAGCTCTCAAGTGGATTCCCGTGGGTAGGCGTGCCATGACGCAGGCGAGTGTTATTGTCTCGCATCCCAATCAGACCGTGAGGTCTGGACACTCTGCCTGAACACTGGAGGCAACAACCAACAATCAAACACCCAAGAGTGGGGCCTCAGCACTGGAGACATCCACGTGACCAGAGGGTGAGTGTGTGAAGACAAGGGGTATTTGGCACCTGGACCCTGTGGGAACAGCTGGAGGATGCAGCACAGGCGATGGCGTGGGTCCAGCATACATGGAGAACGAGGGAGGCCATCATCCTTGCCTGCTTCTCATTGAACGGGGCTTTGTGCGTCATCTCAACTACTCCCCCTTCCGTTCCTCCACCCGCCCACTTCTGACCACCCTGTTCCACCATCCCAGGGTCTGTGCAGCATCATTCCAGGGTGATAGACCTGTGTCACCACTGTCAACGGGTCAATGTACAAGACAGGCAGGGAATGATAAACCTCTGTGAGCTGAGGTCTGATGCTCCTCAACCTGTGCCATAGTCTTACTCCTGCTTTCTGCTGACAGCACACTCACACCCATCACTTGCGCGTTGTGTGCCTCCGAGGTCCCAAGATCTGGGAGCACTGTACCTGAGGGGCTAGGGATGGGAAGAGGGGAGGGCAACAAGCTGGCCCAAAGTGTGGAATAATACGACACAGGCTTCACATGTCTTAGATGTAAAGGTGTACCATTGTGTACCTAGCTACCGATGGTGCCACTTCTGCACGCCTCCAGTGCCCTCTCAGTGATCCGCTAACTGCTTAGCCCTCCGTGCTCTGCCACTATGTCTAAGTGTGCATCAGAAGTGGAGGCAGCCTGCTGCTTTCCGAGCTCTGTGGCCTTTGGTGCCCCTAGCATGCATCTTCTGGAGTTGGAAGGCCCCAGCCAACTTGCCAGTGGCACTTGCCTCACCATGCCACCCTGTTCCACCCGCTGACCTCGCGACGTGCTGTTATGAGGATGGGAGGATTCAGAAGAGCTGGAGATTGCCATCGTCTCCCTGTTGGAAGGCACCGGCAGGCCTCCGGCGCTCCCTCCTCCCAGACAGTGCCCGTAGGGCTATGAGGTCACTCTAGGACGGAGGGGCAGCTGGAGTGCGCTCCAGAGGCACCTGCATCATGTGGCTCTGCCAGCCCTGGTGGTCCCCCATTGTCAGTACCATGGTGCCGACACCTTCAGTGATGCTCCTCTGTGACTGGGCCATGCCCTGCAGTGCCTCGGCAATGTCCATTTACGTCTGCTACCTGATCCTCAGTGTCTGGTCCAGGAGAATCAACTGGCGGTACAGCCATTTCCACATGAAGCCTGAAGATGAGACGTGATGGTTCAGTTGGGTCGCTTGAGAGTTACAAGTTAACTAGGAAGGCTCTAAAGAGAGAGCTATGAAGAGCCAAGCGAGGACATGAGAAGTCTTTGACAGGTAGGATCAAGGATAACCCTAAAGCTTTCTATAGGTATGTCAGGAATAAAAGAATGACTAAGGTAAGAGTAGGGCCAGTCAAGGACAGTAGTGGGAAGTTGTGCGTAGAATCCGAGGAGATAGGAGAGGTGTTAAATGAGTATTTTTCGTCAGTATTCACACAGGAAAAAGACAAAGTTGTCGAGGAGAATACTGAGATACAGGCTACTGGACTAGAAGGGCTTGAGGTTCATAAGGAGGAGGTGTTAGCGATTCTGGAAAGTGTGAAAATAGATAAGTCCCCTGGGCCGGATGGGATTTATCCTAGGATTCTCTGTTAGGGGGGAGATTGCTGAGCCTTTGGCTTTGATCTTTAAGTCATCTTTGTCTACAGGAATAGTGCCAGAGGACTGGAGGATAGCAAATGTTATCCCCTTGTACAAGAAGGGGAGTAGAGATAACCCCGGTAACTATAGACCAGTGAGCCTAACTTCTGTTGTGAGAAAAGTCTTGGAAAGGTTTATAAGAGATAGGATGTATAATCATCTGGAAAGGAATAATTTGATTAGAGATAGTCAACATGGTTTTGTGAAGGGTAGGTCGTGCCTCACAAACCACATTGAGTTCTTCGAGAAGGTGACCAAACAGGTGGATGAGGGTAAAGCAGTTGATGTGGTGTATATAGATTTCAGTAAAGCGTTTGATAAGGTTCCCCACAGTAGGCTATTGCAGAAAATACAGAGGCATGGGATTCAGGGTGATTTAGCAGTTTGGATCAGAAATTGGCTAGCTGATAGAAGACAAAGAGTGGTGGTTGATGGGAAATGCTCTGACTGGTGTCCAGTTACTAGTGGTGTGCCACAAGGATCTGTTTAGGGGCCGTTGCTGTTTGTCATTTTTATAAATGACCTGGAGGAGGGCGTAGAAGGATGGGTGAGTAAATTTGCAGATGACACTAAAGTCAGTGGAGTTGTGGACAGTGTAGAAGGATGTTACAAGTTACAGAGGGACATAGATAAGCTGCAGAGCTGGGCTGACAGGTGGCAAATGGAGTTTAATGCAGAAAAGTGTGAGGTGAGTCATTTTGGAAGGAATAACAGGAAGGCAGAGTACTGGGCTAATGGTAAGATTCTTGGTAGTGTGGATGAGCAGAGAGATCTCGGTGTCCATGTCCATAGATCCCTGAAAGGTGCCACCCAGGTTGAGAGGGTTGTTAAGAAGGCGTACGGTGTGTTAGCTTTTATTGGTAGAGGAATTGAGTTTCAGAGCCATGAGGTCATGTTGCAGTTGTACAAAACTCTGGTGCGGCCGCATTTGGAGTATTGTGTGCAGTTCTGGTCGCCACATTATAGGAAGGATGTGGAAGCATTGGAAAGGGTACAGAGGAGATTTACAAGAATGTTGCCTGGTATGGAGGGAAGATCATATGAGGAAAGGCTGAAGGACTTGAGGCTGTTTTCGTTAGAGAGAAGAAGGTTAAGAGGGGACTTAATTGAGGCATACAAGATGATCATAGGATTAGATAGGGTGGACATCGAGAGCCTTTTTCCTCGGATGGTGATGTCCAGCACGAGGGGACATAGCTTTAAATTGAGGGGAGATAGATATAGGACAGATGTCAGAGGTAGGTTCTTTACTCAGAGAGTAGTGAGGGCGTGGAATGCCCTGCCTGCAACAGTAGTGGACTCGCCAACATTAAATGCATTCAAATGTTCATTGGATAGGCATATGGACGATAAGGGAATAGTGTAGAGGGACTTTAGAAGGGTTTCACAGGCACGGTGCAACATCGTGGGCCGAAGGGCCTGTACTGCGCTGTAATGTTCTATGTTCTATGTTGCCGGCCCTAATTAACTTTAGGTGTGGTTGCAATCTTTCCGGGCCAGCCATCACTCGGCAAGCTTTGCTCGCTACCACACTTAGTGCTTTTCCCGTTGGATCGCACCCTTTATTTCCCAGTTTTTACTGTTTTTATTTCCTATTGGGAGGGGGAAAGACTCTGATGAAAACCAAAAACACAATCCAAAAAGCTCATTGCAACAATCAGAGCTGAAACAGATATTGTTGGTGGAATTTGATGCCCTGCCCCATGGTACGTTTGGTGGCTGGAGGGCATTTAATCAGGGATTAGGGCACAGTCAGCCCATGGAAACAAAGTATATGCATAAAAACTAGGAGCAGGAGTGGGAATCCAGCCCCTCAAGCCCGTTCCTCTATTCAATACAATCATGACTGATCTCACCTTGGCATCATCTCCACCTTCCTGCCCTTTCCCCATAAGCTTTCATCCCGCTACAAATTAAAAATCTATCTATCTCCTGGTTAAACCTGTTTAGTGTTCCAGAGTCCACTGAACTCTGGGGTAGAGAATTCCACAGTGACTACTCCTTATTTTGGTTCAAAATCTGTCACCCCATGGCCTAAAACTATGGCCTCTCATTTTAGAATGTCCAACAACAGGAAACATCCGCTCTATGTTTACCCTGTCAATCCCTTTCAGCATCTTCAATACAGCAATTAGATCTCCTCTCATTCTTCTAAACTCCGGTGTGGACAAACCTAAACTTTACATAAAACAACTCCTTCATCCCTGGAATCAATCCAATGAACATTCCCTGAGCTGCTTCTTAAGCATTTACATCCTTCCTCAAGTAAGGGGACCAGAACTGTTGACTCACCAACAATTGCAAGCATCACCTCCCCAGTATTGTGTTCTATTCCATTAGCAATGAGTGTCAACATTCTATTTGCCTTTCTTATTACCTGCTGCACCTATAGAAGAAGAATCCAGAGAACCCCTACAGTGCAGAAGGAGGCCATTCGGCCCATCCAGTCTGCACTGACCGGATGAAGAGCACCCTATCTAGGCCCACTCCCCCGCCATATCCCTGTAACCCCACCAAACCAGCATATCTTTGGACACTGGAGGGTAATTTAGCATGGCCAACCCACCTAACCTGCACATTTTTGGACCGTATTGTGGGAGGAAACTGGAGCCTCCGGAAAAAACCCATGCTGACATGGGTTTCACTGCGAGAAAGTGAAAACTCCACACAGACAGTCACCCGAGGCCGGAATTGAACCCCAGTCCTTGGAGCTGTGAGGCAGCAGTGCTAACCCCCGTGCCAGCAGCCAACGATGTCCAAAGATGTGCAGGTTAGGTGGATTGGCCATGCGGAATTGCCGCTTAGTGTCCAAAAGGTTAGGTGCGGTTACTGGGTTGCAGGGTAAATGGTGAAGGGTGGGCGTAAGTAGGGTGCTCTTTCCAAAGGCCAGTGCAGACTCAATGGGCCAAATGGCCTCCTTCTGCACTGTAAATTGCATGAAAACACTCAGATACCTCTGTGCTGAAACATTTTGATGTTTCTCTCCATTGAGATAATAAGTTGCCTCTTTAATCTTCTAATCAAAATGGATAACACCATACTTGTCCATGTTCAATTCCATCCGTCAAGTTTTGGCCCACTCACTGAATATATCCATGAAATAAATTTATTATTTCCTCATTGCAACTCGTTTATCCCCCCTAGTTTAGTGTCCTCTGCAAATTTGTCTACAGTACTTTCTATCCCTGCATTCAACAGTAATGTAGATTGTAAATAGTTAGGGACCGAGGACGGGAGCCTGTGGCACGCCACGAGCTATATAGTTATATATGTCGTCGGGACACATTGGAGAGAGAGGAGGCTGCTACTTAGGTTTATCAGCTTGCCAAGATGATCCTGGACTCCCCCAGAATAGAAACTTAATCTGCAAGGCAAGATTGGAGAAAAAAGATTATAGGCCTGAATTGTCAGGATGGCATGCGCTTGGCACCCGCCATCCAGATGGTCGGTGGGGAAGGCATCCCCACCAACACCGACAGGCCGGTTGCCAATTCATGCTCTAATAAGTATTGACAGGCAACAGATGGATCTTCCGTCTGCACTTGGAAGGAAGTCCCTCCTGGGAGAGGTGTCATCAAATCAGGGGTCGCAGGGAGGTGATGCTCTTAAAAACTGTGGTTACAGGGCTGTTAAAAGAATATTGTGTGTCTTCTTCCATTTTCTTTGCACATTTCTGTTTACTAGTTATAGAAGTATTTGGAAGGCGAAGGTCGCAAATATGTTGTTTAGTTGAAGAATCATCCAATCAGGAAAACAGTTGTTTTGTTTCCCTGTTTAGCATTGGGAATGGGCCATATGAAGAAATCTCCCAGGATATAATCACCAGAGTAGGTAACCCAAGGCTCTCTATGTCTCTGGCAGCCTTTCTGGTCTGCTATTGGGGCTTCCTGTGGCCTATCACCACTTTGCACATGGTAGGTAGCAGTAAGGCATCAGGAATATGGGGCGGAATTCTCCGACCCCCACAGGGCGCCATGGCGGAGGCAGAAGAGACCCCCTCCACCGTGCATGCGCCGGTGGTTACGTCAGCGACCCCTGACAGCCCGGCGCATGCGCGGACTCACGCCGACCGGCGAAGGCCTTTCGGCCAGCCCCGAAGCCGGCCAGCGGGCGCCAAAGGCTGTTGGCGCCGGTTTTGCGCCAGTCGGCATAGCGGGAACCACTCCGGTGCAGGCCTAGCCCCTAAAGGTGCAGAGAATTCCACACCTTTGGGGAGGCCCGACGCCGTAGTGGTTGGCACCACTCCGCTACGCCGGGACCTCCCGCCCCACTGGGTAGGGGAGATTTTCGCCCATGGTTGAAAATTGGGGGAGGGGAGTGTGCAGCGGGACCTGGGTGTCCTTGTGCACCAGTCGCTGAAGGTAAGCATGCAGGTGGTAAAGAAGGCTAATGGCATGTTGGCCTTCATTGCAAGAGGTTTTGAGTATAGAAGCAGGGATGTGTTGCTGCAATTGTACAGGGACATGGTGAGGCCACACTTTGAGCATTGTGTGCAGTTTTGGTCTCCTTCTCTGAGGAAGGATGTTCTTGCTCTCGAGGGAGTGCAGTGAAGGTTTATCAGACTGATTCCACGGATGGCCGGACTGTCATATGAATGGTGAGATTGATTAGGTTGGGACTTTTCTCGTTGGAGTTCAGAAGAATTCTAACAGGACTAGACAGGGAAGATGCAGGGAAGATGTTACCAATGATGGGTGTGTCCAGAACCAGGGGTCACAGCCTGATGATTCTGAGTAAACCGTTTTGGACAGAGATAAGGAGACATTTCTTCACACAAAGAGTGGTGAACATGTGGAATTCATTACCACAGAAAGTAGTTGATGCTAAAACTTTGAATATATTCAAGAGGTGGCTGGATATAGCGCTTGGGGAGAATGGGATCAAAGGCTATGGGGGGAAAGCAGGATTAGGTTATTGAGTTGGATGATCAGCCATGATCGTGATGAATGGTGGAGCAGGCTCAAAGGGCCAAAAGGTCTCCTCCTGCTCCTCTCTTCTACATGTCTATGTATCTACCATTGGCAGGAGGTGGGAGGCGGAATGGCAGTAAGCAATAGGGAAAAGGAAATCCAGGTCAGAGCAAGGATGCCAGCTCTTGTCTCATTTTTCCTCTTCTTTCCCCTCAAGGCTGCATCAACATGATGGAGAAAAACCCAGCCATTTGCTTTTTCAAGATGCAACTTCCAAAGATCTTCTTTATCCAGATCTATGTTTGGGAAAATTGGCCTAAAAGAGATGAAAATCCGATGTAGTGTCATTAACCTATTTGTATTTTGTGTTCCCCGAAAGTAGTTGAGACAAACTGACTTATGTCGGGCTATATATCCAGTGGGATTATTTTTGTGATTGAAAAAGTTAGTTTGGCTCTCATTAATTATGACATCAATGTAGAGCTTGACAGAAGTATGTATGTTTTGTATGTGTGCCACTGGTTGTTTGCAGCTTGTTTTTGTTTAAAATGGAAGAGTACATAGGTGGGAAGTGATTAGGAACAAACATCCTTAATGAGCATTAGGATTAATGTCAGTAATCAGGTTTCTTCCTTCCTGTCCAGACTAATACTGTTGTGCATTAATCACTAATTAATATATACCATCTTGTCCATTAGTGTAAATACACTGAGACTACATGTTAATAAATATGATGCATGTTTCAGTCTGACCCTTGACAAGATGCTTTTATAAGGCTGTACACAGGGGTTCATTGACAGTTAATAAAAGAATAAAACTTCCTTTTGGTTCCAACATTGCCAAATGTTCTATTCAGTCCTTCATTGAATCACAAAAAAGATAGATTGTATGCTCATCCAATCTAATTAACCGTTCTTCATTTGATTGTTTCTTCTTTCTTATTTTTCACATTTCAAGGCTTCAAAGGATAAATAACATTTCCAGATGTTTTCAGCAGGGGTTAGGTGGGGCCAGGTAAAGTAGGGTGGATGCCCATCTAATAATAACAATCATAATAATCTTTTGTGTTGTCACTATGGGCTAAACAGCTGGCTTGTAATGCAGAAAAAGACCAGTAGCGCGGTTCAATTCTCATACCGGCCTCCCCAAACAGGCGAATGTGGCGACTAGGGGCTTTTCACAGTAAATTCATTCAAGCCTACTTGTGACAATAAGCGATTATTATTATTAAATAGGCTTACATTAACACTGTAATGAAGTTACTGTGAAAGTCCCCTAGTTGCCACACTCCAGCACCTGTTTGGGTACACTGAGGGAGAATTCAGAATGTCCAATTCACCTAACAGCACGTCTTTCGGGACTTGTGGGAGGAAACCCAAGCAGACACAGGGAGAACGTGCAGACTCCGCACAATGACCCAAGCCGGGAATCGAACGAGGGTCCCTGGCGCTGTGAAGCAACAGTGCTGATCCCTGTGCTACTGTGCCACCCTCGCCACATTCCTGGCCACCCGCAGCTCACCCCCGCAAACACAATAGTTGGGCAGGAGCCAAAATCGACAGGCCACCTGTCATTTTTAAATAAATATTCACGGTTCAATTGAGCTTGTTAACAAGCCAGCTGATCCTGATAATAAGCTGCCCACTTCATAATACAGTTGGTGTGGATAGTCAGGCAGGAGTGGATGGGCTGTTTTAAAAAATAGTTTTTATAAGGGCAGGAGGAAGAAAGGGGGTACTAACTGTGGAGGCTGCTCTTTGCACATCAGATACAGCAGCAATAAGATAGTAACCCTTTCTTCCTACTTGCAAAACCTCATCACCCCACCCTCCTGTTTCCCTTCCCCCCTCTACCCCCAACTCGTTCAACTGATAATACTCTCCCCACCCAATCCCTAAGGTTTACTTTACTCCGGGATTCATTAGAGCTCCTTGTCAGGACGGGTTGCAGTCCTAGCATCACCCAATAATGTGCGTGTGGCATGGCCAGGACTGCTGGAGCTGCCGGCCTATCTGATTGGCTGGTAGCTCTTGAGGACGGGACCGCCTCCCCAGTGAGGGGTGGAAGTTCCACTGTGAGGCAATTTCCCCCGCAATATACCCTGCCCACAGTGCGTTACTGCTGTGGGATGGATGGACGTGGAACAAATCATCTTCTCATTGACATTCCGTGTATGCAAGCCACCCACCCCATCCCCTACATCCCTGCAAAATGCAGTCTTGTATCCTTCATTTATCTCATTATTCCTCCTATTATCTCCTGGTAAGCATTTCTGCCATTTAGCAATCTCCTGTTTTGACTCTAAGCACTCCGAATTATTCTGTTTTCCTCAAGTGTATTATTCTCTCCTCTTTGTTCTGTTCCTTTTTAAATGCTGTTCATCTGTAGATCCTGTTCTCTCTGATCTGTTGAGGGTTTCCAGCAGGCGCCATTATTGTTTTAGCTTTCTAACATCTGTTGTTTTTTTTTCCTCTTTATTAGCTTCATTAACCTTTTCTTTCTCTATAAAGTGCACATTTTTGCCAGCAAGGGAATACAGTGGAATTTGTTTATAATGGTCAAATTAGCAACCTTCTGATCATTACATCTAGTTGAACACTACTCGGTTCAAAGCTGCCTTTCTCTTACCCTCTCCTCTGTGCCCATCTCACTGACCATTAAACTCTGAAATCCATTCCAAAGGGTGATCAATCTCTGCGTAAAGTCCTACCTCCTAATATCAATCTTAAACTAACCTTTTACTAGTGTAAACCTGTGTCTTTTTGTCTTATTTATAGGGTGCGATCGAATGACATGTTGCGCCTGAAAGGTAGAGCACTGTGGCATAATGTGGCCAATGGAAGCTGGGAGATCCCGCTCCTGGGATCGATGTGACTCGCAACACCTCGTGTGATCCAATGCAATCTCGAGAGACGTTGCCTACTTATGACAATAATAAAGATTATTATACCCTCATTAATGTCACAAGTAGGTTTACAATAACACTGCAATTAAGTTACTGCGAAAAGCACCTCGTCGCCACACTCTGGCACCTGTTCGGGTACACAGAGGGAGAATTCAGAATGTCCAATTCACCTAACAAGCACATCATGAGGGTCTTGTCGGAGGAAACTGTAGCACCCGAGGAAACGCAGACAAGGGGAGAATGTGCAGACTCCGCACAAACAGTGACCCAAGCCTGGAATTGAACCCAGGTCCCAGGCGCTGTGAAGCAACAGTGCTAACCACTGTGCTACCGTGCATGAACAAATTTTATCCACATTGTTCAGCCCACACACATTCTGCAGTTTCTGGGTTGCCTGGTTGATTTCACTACTCTTTCTAATTTGGTATAATGTACTAATTTAGTCAATCTGCATTGAGTTTCAAAATCCAAGCCAAATTGCAAATTGGAAACAGTCATGCTTCCATCACTGAGCCCTGGTGCAGCCCATAGTATTTCTACTTTATACGCTGGAATTCCCACTTTGACCAGTTTCTTCAGCCAGAAAACTCTTCAGCCAGTCTTTGTCTTATCCTAAATTCCTAAAACTTTGAACTTGATAAGTAATATTCTTTGTGGAGCTTTATGAAGAATCATTTGGATGTTGAAGTGTACGGCATATAGGATTACCACAGTCAACTTAAATTATTACTGCCTGAAAGAAATCAAGGAAGTTAGTGAGGCAGGATTTGCCCTCTGTGCAGCCATGTTGGCTGCTGTTTATTAGGCTGTCATTATGCGTTATAAACCTCATATTTTCTCCCGATAATTAATTCAACGTTTTGCATGGAATTGAAGGAGTTTGATTTGCCATCCTATTTGAATATAGGCAACATGCTCGCATGTTTCCAACTTACTGCTACTTTCTCAGTCTCCGTCATGATTGTTGCCTGTGCCATTCGAATCTCTTTGCAAGTCTCTCTCCAGACTCTAGGCTCAGACAATGGATTTGGATTGGATTTGTTTATTGTCACATGCACTGAGGTACAGTGAAAAGTATTTTTCTGCGAGCAGCTCAACAATACATGGGAAGAAAAGGCAATGACAAAAATACATAATAGGGCAACACAAGGTATACAATGTAACTACATAAGCACCGGCATAGGATGAAGTGCACAGGGTGGAGTGTTAATGAGGTCAGTCCATAAGAGGGTCATTTAGGAGTCTGGTAACAGCAGGGAAGAAGTTGGTTTTTACTCTGTGCGTGTTCTCAGACTTCTGTATCTCCTGCTCGATGGAAGAAGTTGGAAGAGTGAGTAAGCCGGGTGGGAGGGGTCTTTGATTATGCTGTCCGCTTTCCCCAGGCAGCGGGAGGTGTAGATGGAGTCAATGGATGGGAGGCAGGTCCATGTGATGGACTGGCAATGTATTTGCTTTCAGCTTTTTCAGATATTTTTGGGCTTCCATCTTGGTTCGGCCCTTGAATTAAGCCTTGACACTTCATTTGGGGACAGCAAGTTGCTCCTGTGAATGCTTTGAGGAAGCAATCATTCGGAGTACTTGCCGACTTCTGATCAATATCATTTACAAGATTGTTTGTATCATTTTTTGGATTGATATCTGCACCGGAATAAAATGAGCAGGAGCGTGGCTAGTTCGGGTGTGCGGGTCTTCACTGTTACAGCTGCGATTTTATCAGGGACCACAGCCATTTCGGTGTCCAGTGTACTTGACTACTACTCAATATCACATGGAATGAAAGGAATTGGCTGGATGTTTAGAAGCATGAACATGGAAGGCCTCAGTGAGTCAGAGCACTTTCTCAAGAGCGGTGTTTATCAAAGTGGGGGTTAGAGTAGGTTGTTTAAAAAAAATGGGTCACCAAAACTGTTCTTGCAAAGATTCCCTGACCTTTTCACCTCTGGGTAAATGAAATACATTTTCTCTTTGCAGTACATTGTATGACCACATGAGACAATAAACTGGTCAGCGTGCCCTGCATGTGTCCAATGCAAATCAGGGTGCAAAGCCCACATGTATTATACGTCAGGAAATACTGGCAAATGAAAGGACCAAGCAGGCTCACCAGTCACATTAAATAAGTAAAAGCAGCATGTGTAATGTGGGTCAACCATGAGATTACAGTAGATTGCGGAAAAAAAGTTTGTATATCACTGCTCTAGAGGACATGATAAGGCAGCAGAGTGTTGTGGTGATCCGTTTGTTGTCTTCCTTATCACTGGCTACAGCCTTTTGCTGTGTACCATGAGGGTCTTTCCATGACGTAGCTTCGATAGATCACTGCCTCATCCTAAAATGCTATTCCTGGCATGTCCCTCTACGCTCTACATTAAACCAGGGGTGATCTTCTAGTTTGATAGGGATAAGGGAATATGAGGGCCTTGCAATCATAGACTGTGCCGATATATTGTTCTGCTGCTGACAGGCCACAGGACCTCATATTGGGCTGTTGGGTCAGCTTTTAGCTTTTCCCTTTCAAAGGCATTGGTCAACACTTTGGTTACAATAACAAAGGAATTTAATACAAATGTTTTATGCAACTGTACAATAATATTGCACAGTCCCATTTCCGACCTTAATAGTCACTAATCAGGTATTTGCTGCAGTGGGGTTGACTGCCCTATTTATCAGTTAATAATACATAATGACATTTGCTTTGTGTTATCCTTTGAAACTCTAGCCATATTAACATGATGAAAATATTACAAGGATGGAATGAAGTCACAAAAGTCTCCCATTGAATGCCGCTTGAATAAAACATTTATTGGTCAAAATTCCATGGCCTTTTCATTTCCTGTTGAGTATTTATAAACCAACACCCTGCGTCACTAATATTATTTTAACTGTTCTGCCATAATGCAGCTAATGAACTGCAACTGAGCAAACAGAGATCAGCAAAATATCATTGCAAAGTTCATAGGGATGGTGGGAGGGCTGTGGACATCCTGATAAGATTCACAGAACAGCAACGACTTAAAGAGGTGCCAGAAATGGAGTGATCACCGACAACAGGGCAACAGTAAATGGAACTGGACAAGTTAATGATTAGAAAATATCAACATACTAAACAATAGCCAGCACCTATCCAACCCCTTCACCTCAACCTACCACCACCTCTAAATATAATCCCCACAAATAATGGCGGTTCTAAAAAATGTGGGCGAGATTCTTTGTTCCCCTGGCAACGTGCTTCTTGGCGACGCACCATTTGTTGCCGGCGGAATTCTCTCTTCCCGCCGCTTGTCAATGCTATTTCCTATTGAAGCCACCCCACGCCGTCGGGAATCCCATGGGCAGGTTTGCGCTGCCAGCGAAAAAAGTGAACCTGCCAGAGAATTTCGTCCAATATGTTCTTATGTTGGAATGAAAATGTAAAATGTAAGGTCATGGGTGTGAAATTTAGCGTACCCAATTGTTTCTTCTTTCCCAGTTAAGGGGCAATTTAGCGTGGCCAATTCACCTACCCTGCACATCTTTGGGTTGTGGGGGTTAAACCAATGCAGACATGGGAAGAATGTGTAAACTCCACATGGACAGAGACCCAGGGGCTGTGATCGAACCCGGCTCCTCAGCTCCGTAGGCAGCAGTACTAATGGCTGTGCCACCATGCCACCCTTATTAGGGCTCAAATCTAACCACTCACCCCCCCCCCCTTCACTGAAAGAAAATTATGCTCAGTTGACCTCCCCTCAGGAAACAGATTCCATGGGCTGGATTCTCCCCTACCCGGCGGGGCGGGGGTTCCTAGCGGGATGTAGTGGCGTGAACCACTCCGCCGTCGGGTCGCCCCAAAGTTGCGGATTTCTCTGCACCTTTAGGGGCCAAGCCCTTACTTGAGGGGCTAGGCCCGCGCCGGAGTGGTTCCCGTTCCGCCAGCTGGCATGGAAGGCCTTTGGCACCATGCCAGCTGGGGCCGAAGGGACTTCGCCGGCCGGCGAAAGTCCGCGCATGCGCAGGAGCGTCAGCGGCTGCTGACGTCATCCCCGCATATGTGCAGGGGTGGGGGTCACTTCCGCGTCGGCCAACGCGGGGGCTATGGCCGACGCGGAAGGAAAAGAATGCCCCCATGGCACAGGCCCGCCTGCGGATCGATGGGCCCCGATCACGGGCCAGGCCACCGTGGGGGCACCCCCTGGGGCCAGATCGCCACGCGCCCCCCCCCCAGGACTCCGGAGCCCACCCGCACCGCCAGTCCTGCCGGTAAGGGAGGTCATTTGATTCACGCCGGTGAGGCAGGCATTACAGCACAGGGACTTCGGGCCATCACGAGATTCACGCCGCCCCCCCCGGCGATTCTCCGACCCAGCGGGGGGTCAGAGAATCCAGCCCCATTTCCTCTTTGCCTGTCCTGCATCTGATATGCCAATAATTTTTGTATTTATTTAGTTGCGGATTAATATGGTGGTGAAATGGAACGTTTCAGGCCCCCAGTGCCAACTTCAAGTAGGTTTTTAAGGTCAGGTATCTAACAATTAAATGCAAGCACAGCACTCTTTATTGCACCATGATGAATGTCTCACCATTAAGCTATTTGAATCTTCTTTAAGACCACTGTGAGAGAGATTACTAATTTGATGTCAATTAGTGGAAAATTGGGGGGTACATTGGTACCAGGAATTTGGTTCACATAGAACCTTTATGAGTTTGAAAATTGGCCCAGAGCTCAAAAGATCATAATATCTGGGACTAGGAATGGTGGTAATATGCACATCAACATTAAGTCTTATTTCCAGGCTGCATCCCATGTGTTTTTCACCCTTGAGGCCTAGCATGACTGGTGTCCAAAGAAAACAAGTGGTTTCTTTTCACATGAGCCTCATTGCACGAAGCTCTTATACCTTCACATTCTTACTTCAGTTCCAAATCCCCACTTCCCATTCATGACTAAACAATGCTCCACTTGCCATGCATTTCATAAAACTTCAAAATAATGGCGAAAAGACATACACACTACTTTACAACCTGGCAGATCTTCCGAGGTATTCCTCGCAGAATGAGCAGTGTCGTCCCCAGGATAGAATAACGTCCCTCACTTGACTTTTGTCGAAAGGTTGATGGGGACGGAGTTGCTTTACCCTCATATAGGCCAACTGAATTAAAAAAGGGGGGGTAAGTAGGCAAGCAAGAGGGAAGAGAGTGCAAGCCTGACATTTTCACATAATGGAGATAAAACATCTCGGAGATGATTCCACCTAAAACGTATTCCTGTATTCCGTCATGATTATCTGTAAGTTTCCAATGAACGTTATTTAGTAATTAAACCATGTTGATATCGCAGAATAATCTAAGACAAAACTATTGGTCGACTCAAGGAATTCAAAAGGAAATTGTACAGGCAGTTGAAGAAAAATAGTAATGGGGATCAAGCAGGGGAGTGAGACTGACTGGATTTCTCTGCAGGGAGGTGCCATGGAGTTGATGGGCCAAATGGCCTCCTAGGCAGTAAATGGCTCCATGTTTGAAAGTAGAGGTAGGTGACTATGAAATGGGTGTCCATATTGTCAGCTGAAAAAGCCACATTCGTGTCATTCGGATCTGCCCAGCAACAGGTAGAAATCTGCCAAGTGATGGCAGTAGCCAGTGTTCAACAGGCATAATGAGGTGCAATTTTAAACGTAATGAGATACAAGTGGCTAGACAAATTATATATAGTTACCAGCATGTTCAGAAGCAGGGAGGCAGTTTACACCTAACAGCAGGAGAGGCGAGTTTGAAATCTAACAGTCAGGAGCTTATGCTAACATCTGAGTCTTAAAGACAAGGTCGTGCAGACATCTTCATAAAGGCAGTTTAATTCAACCAAACAATTTCTAAGGGGGCAAACTTCGCAAAAGGGGACAAAGTTCCGAGGCCCACAAAAAAAATCCCCTACCTCCCCCCAGCCCAAACGCAACATGGGAGGGACCCCGACGACCCTCTCAACATTCTTGCCAGGAAACCCTGGCCCGATTGCACACGCGGAAAATATACCATCTTGACAGTGCCAACCTGGCAGTGCCACTTGGGCACCTCAGCAGTGCCAGGCTGGCACCCAGGTGGTAGTGGCAGGCTGGTACTACCAAGGTGCCCAGGTAGCACCAGCAGTGCCAGGGCACCACCCTGTCCAAAGAACATGCAGCTGGGGGCCTCCCATTTCCTTGGAGACCCCCACGAGTGCTGTTCTGCCTGGTTCCCAATTGTGAATTCCCTCACCTCAGTGACCCCGGCTAGGGTCTCCCAGTTTTCCGGTGAGGCATGCCCCCGCTGATAGTGGGATCCTCCGTCCTGCCAGCCGGCCAATGGGGTTTCCCACGCAGCCCCACGCCGTCGGGAAATTCCTAGGCGTGGATGCGCTGCCAACGTAATGGAGGAACCTGACAGCGGAGAATCCAGCCCTTTATATATGTTCGGAAATTGGGCAAGAATAAGTTTGAACCTACCATGTTCTTCTTCAACAGTATGATTCTAAATCTTCATTGTTTTTACTGTTGTTAGTGCCAGTGCTGTTGCAAGAAGCCAAAGCAAAAATTAAGATACAGACCTGTGCTGATCTCATTGAATGGAAGGACAGGCTTAAGGGGCTGACTGGCCGACTCCTGTACTGATATTTCTATTCTTCTCATTTAGAGCTGAATTCTTCAGGTCTTTCTGTCAATGACAATGAAGCCAATATCAGAGTCCAGTGCTGCAGGCTGCATTGTACATGCATAACAGAGTTGCTTTTCAGCTTTTCCATGCCTCACAACATAATGCAGCTGTCAGTTTGACGTAGACAATGCCATTTGACACGGAGCAATCATAGGCAAGTTATTTCGAGTATCTCTCTCTCCTGTTCTTTTTAACAAGCTTTTTTTTAAACATCTCTCTCCATTTTTAACTCAACATCAGGTTTACTGATATCTCTGGGAGGTCATAGATAACCATAGAATTTACAGTGCAGAAGGAGGCCATTTGGCCCATCGAGTCTACACCGGCTCTTGGAAAGAGAACCCTACCCAAGGTCCACACCTCCACCCTATCACCATAACCCAGTAACCCCACCCAACACCAAGGGCAATTTTGGACACTAAGGGCAATTTAGCATGGCCAATCCTCCTACCCTGCACATCTTTGGACTGTGGGAGGAAACCAGAGCACCCGGAGGAAACCCACGCACACACGGGGAGAATGTGCAGACTCCGCACAGACAGTGACCCAAGCCGGAATCGAACCTGGGACCCTGGAGCTGTGAAGCAATTGTGCTAACCACAATGCTACCTTGCTGCCCAAGTATGCCCAGGTATGGTGGGATAGTTTAAGAGGGCAGCACAGTGGTGCAGTGGTTAGCATTGCTGCCTCACAGCGCCGAGGTCCCATGTTCAATCCAAGCTCCGGGTCACTGTGCGCATGGAGTTTGCACATTCTCTACGTGTCTGAGTGGGTCTCACCCCCACAACCCAAAGATGTGCAGGGTAGGTGAATTGGCCATGCTAAATTGCCCCTTAATTGGAAAACAATTGGGTACTCTAAATTTTAAAAAACTTTTTTCATTAACAATGCCATTGCCACAGTTGCCTTTTTTCAACCAGGGTGGCATCTGGACTGTGGGCTTAGTCACTTGGCTCAGGAACAATCTTAAATAAGGCCAAGTATGAGGGCACGAAAGCTGAATTTTTGGAGTTCTCCACCCCAAAGGTTTTGTAGATGCTCCATCATTGGATCACTGGATTGGACGGGTCTTTGCTCCCGCAGTGAAATATGGGATATTGGGAGCGGGTGGGTAAATGTGGCTGAAGATCGTATTCAACAGTGGATGGGTCATCGATCCTGCTTCTATTCCTTGTGTCCCATGTTCTCTCCTGTAGTTTGTGTTTCTGATTTGATTGTAACCTCAAATATGGATGGGGTTGGTTGAAGTTCACGTGGTTGGTTATCCACCTGTTCTGTTTCCTTTGTTATCGAAGAAGCATGTTTGTTCATTTGGATGTTGTCTTGTCATTTACCTGCACTTTTTGTGCTTGTCCAGAAACAGTGGGGTGGATTCTCTGGTCCCCCAGCCTCGTGTTTCTCAGCACCATGCCATTCACTGATGGCAGGATTCTCTGTTCCCGCCACTGTCAATGGGATTTCCCATTGGAGACACCCTACGCCACTGGAAACCCACAGGCAGGGGTGCGCTGCCGAAAGGACCAAAGAATCCCAACGGCAGGAGAATTACGGCCAGTGTCCCTGTTTTGATGTAATACAGCTTGCAAGTCATAGAATAGGGAAACATGGTAGCTTGGTGGTTAACATAATTGCTTCACAGCTCCAGGGTCCCAGGTTCAATTCCCAGCCTGGGTCACTGTCTGTGCGGAGTCTGCACATTCTCCCCGTGTGTGCGTGGGTTTCCTCCGGGTGCTCCAGTTTCCTCCCACAGTCCAAAGATGTGCAGGTTAGATGGACTGGCCATGCTCAATTGCCCTTAGTGTCCAAAATTGCCCTTAGTTTTTGGTGGGGTTACTGGATTATTAGTGGATATGGTGGAGGTGCGGGCTTGGGTAGGGTGCTCGTTCAAAGAGCTGGTGCAGACTCGATGGGCCGAATGGCCTCCTTCTGCACTATAAATTCTATGAATATGAACTAGCCAAAGTGAACTGATAAATGTGGTTAAGGGATAGATGAACAGAAGTTCAGTGGTAGACATTTAAAGGCGTATTTCAGAATACATAGAATGGAAACATTTCAGTGAGGAAGAAGAATTCCAAGGGAAGAGCCCATCATCCATAGTTAGTTTAAAAGTTAAACACAGTATCAAACTTAAAGAAAAAACATAAATGTGCAAGGATAAGCAGTAGGTCTGAAGATTGGTATGAATATGGTGATCAACAAATTCAAATAAGAAAAGAACATAGAACATAGAACAGTACAGCACAGAACAGGCCCTTCGGCCCTCGATGTTGTGCCGAGCAATGATCACCCTACTCAAACTCACGTATCCACCCTATACCCGTAACCCAACAACTCCCCCTTAACCTTACTTTTTAGGACACTATGGGCAATTTAGCATGGCCAATCCACCTAACCCGCACATCTTTGGACTGTGGGAGGAAACCGGAGCACCCGGAGGAAACCCACGTACACACGGGGAGGACGTGCAGACTCCGCACAGACAGTGACCCAGCCGGGAACCGAACCTGGGACCCTGGAGCTGTGAAGCATTGATGCTAACCACTATGCTACCATGCTGCCCATAAAAGAGTGAACAAAATGAATGTTTGTCCAACAGAAAGTGCATCTGGGGAATTGACAATGGAAAGTTGGATGATGACGGTGAATTAAACAAGTACTTTGCATAGGTCTTCACTACAGGTGACACAAGGTACATCCCAGAAATAGTTGTAAATCAGGAAATGGAGGGGAGGGAGGCAGCCTGGAAAATTGCAATCACCAGGAAAATGGTGTTGAGCAAATTGTGGGAGCTACGGGCTTACAAATCCTCTGGTTCAGGTGGACTTCACCCTAAGATCATGCAAGGAGTGACTAACGAGATAGTTGATGTTTTGGGTTTCATTTTCGAAAACTCCCAACATTCATGAATATTCCATGAGATTGGGAGATACCTCTACGGTAGTCCTCAATACCGTGGCCCCACAAGGCTGCATACTTAGCCCCCAACCAACTTCTAATTTCCATCTCCCGTTTCTCTTCACCCACAGAAAATATGAAGGCTTCAAACCTGCTTTTGACCACCAAATTCACACTTTTGTCTCAAATTCTCCAGATTACCTATCCTTTCTGGTTCATTTAGTCCAAAATATTCTATCATACCCAGTGGGACAGATTTTGGCAGTAAGGCAAAATCATCAGGATAGGTTTGTTCTCTCACTTAAAGGGAAGAAATACCTTGTAGTTCCATTGACATTTCCGATTCCACTTCTTGTACAACTCTTTCAGGCGATGTAGTTTCTCTGGAAATTGGCAAGTCCAATTCATCAGATAATTCACCCATACTTTTGGTGGATGAGGATGAATGTGCAGTTTGTGCACTGTTCAATACTTTGAGCTTTTCAAAGTACAATGACAAACTGACTTTTTGCCCAGCTTCGTCCTCTTGCCTCACCTTTAATTTTATGCATTTTTGACAGCCGCATTGATAGTGTTGCTTCATATTAACACATTTTTCTTGATTTTAAAGAATGTGAATTTTCTGAAAGTACAGGCTTTTTTTGCCCTCCTCAGCCCTGAGGGTCGAGTCATAAGACATAAGACATAGGAGCAGAATTAGGCCACTCGGCCCATCAAGTTGTCCCTGCTATCTTGAGTCCCGACTGGCTGACTGGCTCATTCACCACCTCCCTCGTGGGTTCTTTTGCCAATTTTCCCGGCCCCGGTGGTGCCTCACAGCTCACCTCAAAGACTTCACCTCGCTGCTGGCTCAGCTGCCTGACTTGTCCTGCCCAACCCTTCTCAGCCCTGGCCTTGGTGTTGAGTTGACCCTGCTCCACTTTACGATGGCTTGCTTCCCAGTCCTGACCAGCTGGCTGGCTCGCCATCTCCCTCCCCGTGCATTATTTTGCCAAATCGCCCCGCTCTGACAGCGCCTTGCTGCTGAGCTGCCTCACAGCTGGCTCGACTGCCTGGCTATGGTCTGTCCAGCCCTCCTCATCCTTGGCCTGGGGGTTGGGTCGCCCTGCTCCCTTCGAGGCAACTTGCTTCCGATTTCCAACCGGCTAGCTGCCTCACTACCTCCATCATGGCTTTATTCGCCAATTTGCAAAAGGTTTAGTTAAGTAAACACAGGAGATCTTCGCCTTGACTGCTGCCTCTTTCGCTCATAATCACCTTAACGTTTTCCAGTGTTCACCTGCTCTAAGGGGACTTGACCAATCAGAGTCGGATTGCCTGCTGATTGGCTCAACAAATACAAATGAGCCTATCTGCAAATGCAGAGCTATCTGGCTCTGATTGGTGCACAAAGACACTGGCCGGGCCAGTCTGGCCCCATTGGTCGGTGCCCTGTGCCTCGGCACAATGTGCTTCATAGTAAGGCTGCCTCTTCCCCGGTGACTCTGCCAATCTCCTCTTGAGCTTCCCATGTCCCACCCACAGCTCTCCAATCTCCCATCTATTCAGCACCATTCATGAATCCTCAGACACTGAAGCAGTCCATGTCCAAATCCAGCAAGACCTGGACTATATCAAAGCTTTGACTGACAAGTGGCAATTAACATTCGCACCAGAAAAATGCCAGGCAATGACCATCTCCTATATGAGAGAATATAACCATCACCCCTTGATATTCTTTTATCCGCAAGTTATCTAGAGGGGATGGCAGGGAAGGCAGTGCAATGTTCCTCCTGCAGAATGTTTGAGGTGAGGGACGCCATCAGTGTCCCTGCTGATTTCACCTGTGGGAAGTGCACCCATCTCCAGCTCCTCAGAAACCGCGTTAGGGAACTGGAGCTGGAGCTGGATGAGCTTCGGATCATTCGGGAGGCTGAGGTGGTCATAGATAGTAGCTTCAGAGATGTAGTTACTCAGAAGAATGAAGATAGATGGGTGACGGTGAGAGGGGCTGGGAGGAAGCAGTCAGTACAGAGATCCCCTGTGGTCGTTCTCCTCAGTATCAAGTATACCGCTTTGGATACTGTTAAGGGGGATGGCCTACCAGTGGTAAGCCATGGTGACCGGATCTCCAGCACTGAGTCCATCCCTGTGGCTCAGAAGGGAAGAGCGGAGAGCAGGAGAGCAATAGTTATTGGTGACTCGATAGTTAGAGGGACAGATAGACGGTTCTGTGGCAATGAAAGAGACTCACGGATGGTATGTTGCCTCCCGGGTGACAGGGTCTGTGACGTCACGGACCGTGTTTTCAGAATCCTTAAGGGGGAGGGGGAACAGTCACAAGTCATGGTACACATCGGTACCAACGACATAGGTAAGAGAAGGGACAGGGATTTAAAACAGGAATTTAGGGAGCTAGAGTGGAAGCTGAGAATCAGGACAAACCATGTTGTCATATCTGGTTTGTTGCCGGTGCCATATGCTAGCGAGTTGAGGAACAGGGAGAGAGTGCAGATCAACACGTGGCTGCATAGATGGTGTAGGAGGGAGGGTTTCAGTTATGTGGATAATTGGAGCACATTCTGGGGAAGGTGGGGACCTGTACAGACAGGACGGTTTGCACCTGATCCAGAGGGGCACCAATATCCTGGGAGGGAAATTTGCTTCGGCTCTTCGGGGGGGTTTAAACTAATTTGTCAGGGGGATGGGAAAACGAGCTGTAGTCCAGAAGCCAGTGTCGAGAGTAGTGATGTACTGAGGAGTGTATCAAGGTCTCAGGAGTGTACTGGCAGTCAGGAAGGTGGGTTGAGGTGTGTCTACTTCAATGCAAAGAGCATCCGGAATAAGGTGGTGAACTTGGAGTGTGGATTGGTACTTGGGACTACGATGTTCTGGCCATTACGGAGACATGGTTAGAACAGGGACAGGAATGGTTGTTGGAAGTTCCGGGGCATAGATGTTTTAGTAAGAGTAGGGAAGGTGGTAAAAGAGGTGGAGGAGTAGCGTTGTTAATCAAGGATAGTTTAATGGCTGCAAAAAGGCAGTTCGAGGGGGATCTGCCTACTGAGGTAATATGGGCTGAAGTTAGAAATAGGAAAGGAGCGGTCACATTGTTAGGAGTTTTCTAAAGACCCCCAAATAGTAATAGAGATGTGGAGGAAGAAATTGCAAAACAGATTATGGATAGATGTGGAGGTCTCAGGTTAGTTGCCATGGATGACTTTAACTTTCCAAATATTGATTGGAACCTCTATAGGTCAAACATTTTGGATGGGGCAGTTTTTGTACTGTATGCAGGAGGATTTCCTGACACAATATGTGGATAGGCCGACAAGAGGGGGGGCCACATTGGATTTGGTACTTGGTAATGAACCGGGCCAAGTATTAGATTTGTTTGTGGGAGAGCACTTTGGAGATAGTGACCACAATTCGGTGTCTTTCACTATTGCAATGCAGAAGGATAGGGCCATACGGCAGGGCAAGGTTTATAATTGGGGGAGGGGTAATGATGGTGCGATTAGGCAAGAATTAGGGAGCATAAGATGGGAGCAGAAACTGTCAGGGAAAGGCACAAACGAAAAGTGCTTGTTCAAGGAACAAATACTGCGTGTCCTTGATAGGTATGTCCCTGTCAGACAGGGAGGAAATGGCCGTGTGAGGGAACCATGGTTCACAAAAGAGGTTGAATGTCTTGTCAAGAGGAAAATGGAAGCGTATGAGTCGTTTGAGGGTTACAAGGTAGCAAGGAATGAGCTAAAAAAAAAGGGCTCAGGAGAGCTAGGAGGGGGCATGAGAAGTCCTTGGCTTTTTACTCTTATGTGAGAAATAAAGAAATGACCAGGTGAGGTTAAGGCCAGTCAAGGACAGTAGTGGGAACTTGTGCATGGAGTCAGAAGAGATAGGAGAGGCGTTGAATGAATACTTTTCTTCAGTGTTCACCAAGGAGAGGGGCCATGTTTTTGAGGATGAGAGTGTGATACAGGCGGGTAGGCTGGAGGAGGTAGATGTTCTGAGAGAGGATGTATTAGCAATTTTGAAAAACCTTAGGATCGACAAGTCCCCTGGGCCAGATGGGATATATCCTAGGATTCTTTGAGAGGCAAGGGATGAGATTGCAGAGCCTTTGACTTTGATCTTTGGGTCCTCACTGTCCACGGGGAGAGTGGCAGAGGACTGGAGAGTGGCGAATGTTGTTCCTCTGTTCAAGAAAGGGAATAGGAATGACCCTGGTAATTATAGGCCTGTTAGTCTTACTTTGGTGGTCGGTAAGTTAATGGAAAAGGTCCTGAAGGATAGGATTTATGACCATTTGGAAAGATGCAACTTAATCCGGGATAGTCAACACGGATTCGTGAAGGATTCACAAATTTGATTGAATTCTTTGAGGAGGTAACTAAGTGTGTAGATGAAGGTAGAGCAGTTGATGTCGTATACATGGATTTTAGTAAGGCGTTTGATAAGGTTCCCCATGGTCAGCTCATGAAGAAAGCAAGGGCATGAGGGATAGAGGGAAATTTGGCCACTTGGATAAGTAACTGGCTATCATATAGAATACAGAGGGTCGTGGTGGATGGAAAATTTTCAGACTGGAGACAGTTACCAGCGGTGTACCACAGGGTCCTCTGCTATTTGTGCTGGGTCCTTTGCTATTTGTGATTTTTATCAATGACTTGGAGGAGGGGGCTGAAGGATGAGTCAGTAAATTTGCTGATGACTCCAAGATTGGTAGAGTAGTGGATGAGGTGGAGGGCTGTTGTAGGCTGCAAAGAGACATTGATAGGATGCAGAACTGGGCAGAAAAATGGCAGATGGAGTTTAACCCTGATAAGTGCGAGGTGATTAATTTTGATAGGAAAAATTTGAATGCAGGTCAATGGTAGGGTTCTGAGGAATGTGGAGGAACAGGGATCTTGGGGTTCATGTCCACAGATCTCTGAAGGTTGCCACTCAAGTGGTAGAGCCGTGAAGAAGGCCTATAGTGTGTTAGCGTTTATTGACAGGGGGCTTGTGTTTAAGAGCCGTGGGGTTATGCTGCAACTATACATGACCTTGGTGAGACCACATTTGGAATATTGTGTGCAGTTCTGGTCACCTTACTATTGGAAGGATGTGGAAGCATTGGAAAGGGTGCAGAGGAGATTTACCAGGATGCTGCCTGGTTTGGAGGGTAGGTATTATGAGGAAAGCTTGAGGGAGCTAGGGCTTTTCTCTTTGGAGCGGAGGAGGATGAGAGGTGACTTAATAGAGGTTTATAAGATGATGAGGGGGATAGATAGAGTGGACGTTCAGAGACTATTTCCTCGGGTGGATGTAGCTGTTACAAAAGGGCATAACTACAAGATTCAGGGTGGGAGATATAGGAGGGATGTCCGAGGTAGGTTCTTTACTCAGAGAGTGGTTAGGGTGTGGTATGGACTGCCTGCTGTGATAGTGGAGTCAGACACTTTAGGAACTTTCAAGCGGTTGTTGGATAGGCACATGGAGCACACCAGAATGACAGGGAGTGGGATAGCTTGATCTTGATTTCGTACAAAGGTCAGCACAGCATCAAGGGCCAAAGGGCCTGTTCTGTGCTGTACTGTTCTATGTATTCAATGGCATTACCATCACTGAATTCCCCACTATAATATCCTGGGTATTACGATTGACCAGAAACTGAACTGGACTAGCAATAATGTGGTTACAAGATCAGGTCAGAAGCTAGGAATCCTACGGCAAGTAACTTCCTCACCGAGTCAGGAGAGTGATGGAATACTTCCCCCATTTGCCTGGATGAGAGCAGCTCTACAACAATCAAGAAGCTGATGGCCATCCAGGACAAAACAGTCCGCTTGATTGGCACCCCTTCCGCAAACATGCACTCCCTACACCACCGATGCTCAGTGTGTACCATCTACAAGTTCGAGTGCAGGAACTCACCAAGGGTCCTTCTGCAGAACCTTCCAAACCACGACCACTACCATCTAGAAGGACAAAGGCAGCAGATATATGAGAACCCCACCACCTGTAGGTTACCCTCCAAATCACTCACTACCTTGCCGTTCCTTCACTGTCGCTGGGTCAAAACCCTGGATCGCCCTCCTTAACAGCACTGTAGGTGTACCTACACCGGGTTTGGTACGTTTCGGCGTAGCCCATTCGGCGTGGCCGATTCGGCGTCAGGGAAATAATTGGCTGATTCGGCGTGGCCGTTTAGGCCTCAGGACATTTCGGCATCACTTTTAAAAATATTTTAAAAACCTAGTTAAAAAACCTTCATTAAAACGCCGAATTGGCCACGCCAAAACGTCCCATTCCCCTCTCAGGAGCAAAGGTGAAATGGTTCCAAGGTTTTGAATAAACCTTTTAAACCTTGGGGGTGGGGGGGGAAGCGGACAGGCGGCCCAGTTCAGGGGGACAGCAGCCGGCGAGGTGAAGCGGACAGGCGGCCCAGTTCAGGGGGACAGCAGCCGGCGAGGTGTCCCCCTGAACTGGGCCGCCTGTCCGTTTCACCTCGCCGGCTGCTGTCCCCCTGAACTGGGCCGCCTGTCCGCTTCACCTCGCCGGCTGCTGTCCCCCTGAACTGGGCCGCCTGTCCACTTCACCTCGCCGGCTGCTGTCCCCCTGAACTGGGCCGCCTGTCCGCTTCACCTCGCCGGCTGCTGTCCCCCTGAACTGGGCCGCCTGTCCGCTTCACCTCGCCGGCTCCTTCCGGAGTCACCCACTGCTCATGTGCAAACCAGGGACAGCCTCTAAAGCGGGAGAGAAATGCTGCGCATCCTAGAACTAAGAGCAAGAGCAAGACCGATATTAAATGTCTGCTCATTGCACTAACCTGTCTTTCTGAAGCCTGTCCCGTCGCCGAAAAATTCCTCCGCCGAAAAATTCCTCCGCGGAAAGGGCTACGCCGAATGGGCCACGCCGAAAGGGCCACGCCGAATGGGCCACGCCGAAAGGGCTACGCCGAATGGGCCATGCCGAATGGGCCACGCCGAAAGGGCTACGCCGAATGGGCCACGCCGAAAGGGCCACGCCGAATGGGCCACGCCGAAAGGGCTACGCCGAATGGGCCACGCCGAATGGGCCACGCCGAAAGGGCTACGCCGAAAGGGCCACGCCGAATGGGCCACGCCGAAACGTCCCATCCCCACCTACACCACATGGACTGTAGCAGTTCAAGAAGGCAGCTCACCACTTCCTTCTCATGGGCAATTGGAGATGACCTGGCCAGCAAAGCCAACATCCCTTAAGAAAACTGCTCCTCAGTTGCAGCTTGGTGGTGAAGGCCTACTTACCTGACGAAGAGCCAGCCTCTCAGTCTGGCTGGCTTCAACCAGAAAATGGAGAAAAAATGTTAATCAGATCCTATAATTAAATTTGCCAGGGCCTAAATGAAATCCAGACTTCTGCGTTTCTGACCTGAATCTAGCTCTCTGCTCTATCTCCACCTGCGAGTATAAACCCAAGCACACAGGAAAAGTGCAGGGAAAGTGCCGGAAAAAGTCAGCACGTTTGACGCCATCTGTGAAGATAAAAACAGAATTAACATTACGATTTCAAAGAAGAGTCATAGAATCCCTACTGTGCAGAAGGAGACCATTCAGCCCATCGAGTCTGCACCGACCCTCCAAAAGAGCCTACCCCCCACCCCACCCTATCCGTGTAACCCCACCTAGCCTTCAGACACTAAGGGGCAACGTTGCATGGCCAATCCACCTAACCTGTACACCTTTGGACTGTGGGAAGAAACCAAAGCACTCAGAGGAAATCTACACAGACACAGGGAGAAAGTGCAAACTCCACACAGACAGTCACCCAAGGTCAGAAATGAACGCGGCTCCCTGGCCATGTAAGGCAGTAGAGCTAACAACTGAGCCACCGTGCAGCCCTAAGTCATATGGAGTCATATTTGACTCCAAACGTTAATTCAATTTCTCTCTCCATATGATAGGTCCTGTCCAGCCAAGACAATTGATAAGCTGTTTGCGAAATGTAACTGGTAAAATAGTGTGAGTTGTAAGGTTGGATTGTGAGGTTCATTTGATTTGTTTTAGGGTATGGACTGAAATTTCAGACATTTTGCTTTTATGTAGTTGTCGCTTTAGGAGACAGATTGTGCAAAGTGCACACATTCTTAAACTTTTATGCAATGCACCACTTTTGCTGAGGCTTGTCATGCCTCATTATGGTTTTTTTTCTCACTGGATTGCTATCCACTCTGAATAGCAATTTTATCGCAATTAAAGCAAGTCTGATTGTGTCTTGAACTGAGGTGATTGGAGCTGCAATATCAGGTTTTATCAAGGGAGAAGGTCATTAAATTCCACCCATTTATTCTGCTTGTTCCTCTTTTCGTTCTTTAATGAAGGGATCAAAACCAAGCGGTTAACCTATGGAGATTTGTGGCGACACTCTTCATGGTCATGTTCCTCAGCTATCCTGGCACTATTAGAACAAAAGTTATTGACAGAACAAAGCTAACTGGTGTCATTTGGCAAAAAAAAAACAAGGGGAATATGGACTGTATTAGTATGCTATTGGCATGCTTCCTGTTTTAAAATGATAGTAGTAGATCATTTTGCTACCTTGGTTTGTTTAGCCAAGAGTTTGGGCGAATGACAGGTACAGAAAGGCCAGGCATCCATCATTGTTTCTCCACAAAGCTCCAAGCAATAAGTTGCCAACTGATAAAACTCCTCCCATTTATTGCAGTCAGACCAGATTGTCAGCTTGTACCCAAAATCATATCTGTCATTGTGTACCGTGGATGTTGGGGAAGTTGGGCAATTTTGTGGCTGATGCTTATCATTTTTCTCTCAAATTTGATGTTCATCATTTTGTGCTGTCAACTGTAAACACAATTACTGAGGAAGCCCTGTGTCTCTTGCAATGGGATGTTCAACTCTCTACTCACAGGGTCGATAAGCTGCCTATCCTCGGATTGAAAGGAGGAAGCACTATTTCACTTTTCCAATCAGGTTACAACATTTTAAATAGAAAGTATTTGATTTCTTTTGCCGGGCCTGATCATGTTGAAGAGTAAAAAGAGCTGAACGCTGGGTCAGAGGATTTGTATTGGGGTAGCTTAGGTGACATGCGTGCACGTTTCTTCCAATTCTTAGATGCTCAAAATATTTACTTCACACACACTGAACCCTGAACTTCATTTAAAAGTCATTTTTTACGGGATGTGAGCTTCGCTGGCTCGGCCAACATTTGTTGCCCATCCCTTATTGCCCTTCAGAAGGTGGCGGTGAGCTGTCTTCTTAAACCACTGTCGTCCATCTGGTGTAGTAGGTACACCCACTGTGGTATTAGGGAAAGAGTTCCAGGATTTTAACCCAGTGACAGCAAAGCAACGGCAATATATTTCCAAGTCAGGGTGGTGAGTGACTTGGAGGTAAATCTCCAGGTAGTGGTGTTCCCATGTATCTGCTGCCCTCATCCTTCTAGATGGTCGTGGTCATGGGTTTGGAAGGTGCTGTCTAAGGAACGTTGATGAGTTCTTGCAGTGCATCATTGGTGGTGGAGGGATTGAATGTTTGTGGAAGGGGTGCCAATCAAGCGGGCTGTTTTGTCCTGGATGGTGTCGAGTGTTGTTCGAGCTGTACTCATGCAGGCAAGTGGAGAGTATTCCACTACACTCCTGACTTGTGCTTTGTAGGTGAATGACAGGTTTTGAGGAGTCAGGAGGTGAGTTACTCACCGCAGGATTCTGACCTGCTCTTGTAGCCACAGTATTAACATGACTAGTCCAGTTAAGTTTGTGGTCAGTTTGTGTTTGTGGTACCCTCCAGGATGTTGATGTGAGGGATTCAGTGATGGTAATGCCATTGAATATCAAGGGCATTGTTTGATTCTCTCTTATTGGAGATGGTCATTGCCTGGCACTTGTGCTTTGCAAATGTTACTTGGTCTGTATGATTATGTCTGATTAGGACAAATTATTTTCAGGTGTTCTATCTAAAGCGTTTTTAATTTCTTTGAAGGTGGCAGGAGAAGTCAATAAGGCTAGTTATAAAAGGATATAGGATCCTTGGCGCTATAAATAGAAATGTAGAAGAGTAGAACAGCAAGGAAATTAGAATGATCCTTGATAAATCACTAGTTAGGCCTCAGCCGAAAGCCTGTATCCAGAACTCGGCACCACAATTTAGAAAGGATGTCAAGAGGACATTTACCAACAAGGTTCTCTGGATAAGGGACTACTGTCATGTGAAGAGAATAGAGAAGCTGGTTCTCCTTTAACGAAAGAAGGTCAAGGGGAGATTTTATGGAGATCATGAAATGGTAAACCTTTGAAGGAAGCCATTCGATCCTTGATGTATGCGCTGGCTCTTTGGTCGAGTTACTCAGTTAACCAGTCCCCTGCTCTTTAAGGATAACCTTGTAATTGTTTTCCTTTCTGATATTTATGCAATTCCCTTTTGAATGTAACTGTGAAGTCTGTTTCCACTGCCTGCTGCATTCCATACCATGATAATTCATTGTGTGGAATAATATTTATTCATGTTGCCTTTTATCTATGTCCTCTGGTTACTGAGTACTCAGACAATGTAAACAGTTTCTCCATATTTTCTATTTCAAAACCATTCGTTGCTTAAAACAACTATACCAAATATCCTTTTAATCTTCTCTGCTCTAAGGAGAGCAACTCCAGATTTTCAAGCCCCTTTTCCTCGGTCCCATTCTAGTAAAATGCACAAGTGTCATTCGGATTTTGATAGGTTAAGTGAGGAGGAACTGTTTCCATTGGTGGGTGATTGATACTAAGATATAGATTCAAGATAACTGGGGAGAAAAAAGCCAGAGATGAAACAAAAAGTTGGGAAAGGGTGGTAGAGATTTATTCAATAGTATCTGTCAAAAATGCACTGGAGGTACCGTATGCTTGAAAAGAGATAGAATGCAAGGTTATGGGGAAAGAGCAGGGGAGTGGGACTGGTATTTCAAAGGGCCAGCACAGGTCTGTTGGGCCGAATGTCCTCCTTTTGTGTTGTGAGGTTGTCACTGCTGGTCCCAGGCACGTCAGCCACACACAAGTCTGTTTTTTCTGCCTGAGAGATACAACTCACACTGCAATTTTGCACATTTTGTGAATTTCTGATTTCACTTTCATTGTGACATGTCGCTCCTTTTAGACAAGGTTACTATAAATGTAGTGACTTGGGGCTTTAATATTTTTCCTTACATTAGTTATAAATATTTTTCATGTATTAGAAATGAGGGCATTATCCTCAATTCAACATTAAAAACTGACAATTGTACCTAACATAACAAACAAGGAACAGAAGAAGTTTCACCAGTAATCATCAATGATAGACCTGCTTTATTTATCTTTGAATTGGCTTCGAAGAGTGGATTTTTTTTCAATATTCGGAATATTTTAAATATTATACTTCATCTGATGTGCTGATCCTTTCCAAAGATGCTAAAACCTACATTTGCTTTTTTATTTACGGGATGTGGGCCTCGCTAGATAGGCCATCATTTATTGTATACTCCTGGTTGCCTTCTTGAACTGCTGCAGTCCCCGAGATGTTGATACCACCACAGTGCTGTTAGGAATTCACGATTTTGACCCAACAACAGCAAAGGAACAGCAACATTTTTCAAGTCAAGGTGGTGAGTGATTTGGAGGGGAACCTCCAGGTAGTGGGGTTCTCATGTATCTGCTGCCCTTGTCCTTCTATATGATAGTGGTCATGGGTTTGGAAGGTGCTGTCTAAGGAACCTTGACAAGTGCCTGCAGTGCATCTTGCAGATGGTACACACTTTTGCCACTGATCGTCGGTGGTGGAGGGATTGAATGTTTGTGGAAGGGGTGCCAATCAAAGTGTGCTGCTTTGTCTTGGACGATGTTGTACTTCTTGAGTGTTGTTGGAGCTGCACTCATCGAGGCAAGTGGAGAGTATTCCATCACACTGCTGAATTGTGGCTTGTAGACGGTGGACAGGCTTTGAAGAGTCAGGAGGTGAGTTACTCGTCATGGGATTCCTGAGACTTTAACATGCTCTTATAGCCACAGTATTAATATGGCTAATCCAGTTCAGTCTCTGGCCAATGGTAACCCCCAGGATGTTGAACTTTCATCTTGAAATTGGCCTTCCCAACAGTTATGTTATTAGTGCAGCTTGTACTGCACTCCAACAATCTGTTTTTTAAATTTAAAAAACATGATCTATAATTGCTGAAAAATTGGAACTTTTTTCTGTAAAATGGTATAAGCATTTCAGTGATTTCCTTTATTTCAAAAGAAATATCTAAAATTGGTTGGGGCAGCATGGTAGCATGGTGGTTAGCATAAATGCTTCACAGCTCCAGGGTCCCAGGTTCGATTCCCGGCTGGGTCACTGTCTGTGCAGAGTCTGCACGTCCTCCCAGTGTGTGCGTGGGTTTCCTCCGGGTGCTCCGGTTTCCTCCCACAGTCCAAAGATGTGCGGGTTAGGTGGATTGGCCATGCTAAAATTGCCCGTAGTGTCCTAAAAAGTAAGGTTAAGGGGGGGTTGTTCGGATACGGGTATAGGGTGGATACGTGGGTTTGAGTAGGGTGATCATTGCTCGGCACAACATCGAGGGCCGAAGGGCCTGTTCTGTGCTGTACTGTTCTATGTTCTATGTTCTATGGTATAACTAGCATGCATTTTGACTGTCCCAATTTATATGTGGATTTCTGTGCGCATGTTTCAAAGAATGAAATTTGTAGTAGAAAGCAGTGTACAGGCAAGCATCCACTGCCCCATAATGTGAGGGATGGGAGGTAGAATATCTGTTATATTTGATTGACCCTAGCTATTGCACTTTTCAAAATGAGAGAAACAATCCAAGCATTTCGTTAGACTAGCTGTCTAAGAAGCTTTCAATCTTCAAATGTCCCTCATCAAATAAATACAATTAAACTCTGAATAACTTCACCCCAATAAAGCTTGCTGATTCAACTTAGCAGCAGAATAGTATATTGTGTGTTCCATTATATAAGGCCCCAGTCATTATTAAGTAATGCCTCATCTATTAATAGGGGTGGTGCTGTGGAAGATGTCTGTCAATATATATAACATAAGGGGGGAGGCAGTGGCATAGTGGTATAATCTGGACTAGTAAACCAGAGACCCAGGGTAATAATGCTCTGGGGACCAGGGTTCAAATCCCACTATGGCACATGGTAAATTTTGAATTCAATAAAAACTTGCAATTAAAAGTCTAATGATGACCATGAAACCATTGTCGATTGTTGTAAAAACCCATCTGGTTCACTAATGTCCTTTAGGGAAGGAAATCTGTCGTCCTTACCTGGTGTGGCCCACATGTAACTCCAGATCCACAGCAATGCCCTCAGAGATGGACAATAAATGCTGGCCCAGCCAGCGATGCCCACATCACATGAATGAACAAAAAATAAAATAAAATTCCTTTCCATCAGTAGGTAGAAGTGGGAAATTCCAGTTGGTTAATTTAAATCTGCACATTGAATCATTGGTCAGTGACATAACTGGCATTGTTCACTTTATGTTCCATATTAATATTTTACTTTCCTCCATTTCTTTAGGAAGGTGTGACTTTATTGCTGAGCATTATCCTACAGGAGGTGGCAGGAGAAGTCAATAAGGCTACCTTTAATGTCTTGACCACATGCCCATTATTCAAGTGTAGTCCTGGGCAGTAAGCATTGCTAACTCGTCTGTTAGCATTTCACAGCCAGCCATGATTGTATCTTCCTAATGTGAAGCACAAAGAAGTGTTGCTAGCTAACGTTTTGTAGCCCATTCCTTTATCCCCAATGTGGGCACTGAGATCAACTGTTGTGCCCATATCACAATTCTGACTAAGGTCAATACGCTTAGACAGGCAAGGGATCAAAACTGTATGGGTCAGCTACGTGTACTGTAAAGCTGCTATGTTAATTCAGACGCCTATACTAAACAGTTTATACAAGTGAACAATACAATAGGGCAGGGCACTGTACTTTACAATACTATACTATACTTAATACTAGATTTATTCAGAGTGCCACATTGCATACATTTGCCTCCACCCTAACCAGTACCCAGTGTCTCAGTAGTCTTTTTATATATGTGCTACAGGTAGATAATCAATCACCTGTGTATTCTTAACCTTAATAATATAATTAACATGTAATTAACATGATGTTATACTTCAATTATGTGGGGCATTGGTGAGACCATATCTCGAATAGTGTGTACGGTTTTAGTCTCCTTATTTAAGGAAGGATGTATATACGTTGGAGGCGGTTCAGAGGAGGTTTATTAAATCGATACCTGGGATGAGCATGTTATCTTATGAGGAAAGGTTAGACAGTCTTGGCTTGATTCCACTGGAGTTTAGAGGAGTGAAATGTGACTTGATTGAAGTCGATAAGATCTGGAATGGTCTTGACAAGATGGACGTGGAAAGGATGCTTCCTCTTGGGGCAGCAGGGTAGCATGGTGGTTAGCATAAATGCTTCACAGCTCCAGGGCCCCAAGTTCGATTCCCAGCTGGGTCACTGTCTGTGTGGAGTCTGCACGTCCTCCCCCTGTGTGCGTGGGTTTCCTCCGGGTGCTCCGGTTTCCTCCCACAGTCCAAAGATGTGCGGGTTAGGTGGATTGGCCATGCTAAATTGCCCGTAGTGTCCTAATAAAAGTAAGGTTAAGGGGGGGTTTGTTGGGTTATGGGTATAGGGTGGATACGTGGGTTTGAGTAGGGTGATCATGGCTCGGCACAACATTGAGGGCCGAAGGGCCTGTTCTGTGCTGTACTGTTCTATGTTCTATGTTCTTGTGGCTGGGCCCAGAACTAGAGAGCACTATTTTAAAATGAGGTGTTGCCCTTTTCAGACAGAGATGAGGAGGATTTTTTTCTCTCAGAGGGTTGTGCGACTTTGGAACTGTCCAGGCACAATTCAACCAAAAATGTCTAGGTCCAGTTTCAGGTACATTTAGCGGACTGTTTCTCGGTGTCTGCAGTGCTGAGAAAGACCCTACTATTCAACAGCATTTTGCCATTTTTATTGGCCTCAGTGAGGAATTCCCTGTCGAGGACATATTTTAGTCATTTCCTCCACTGAGTAGTTCAGCTCACCAGTGCAGCAAGACTACCCATGGAACGGGGTGCGATTTTTAAAAGCAACCCTGATCTTATGACCCCTTCAGTGACCCCACCATGGCCTGCAGTTCTCCCATTTCACCCAACGTACCTCTTTCAGGGTCCTTGATCCACCTCACCCCATCTCTAATGGACAAGGCACCCCAGTCCCGACCCCTGGCATCCGAGCACCTAGGCACTGCCAACCTGGTACCCTGACAGTGCTCCTGGCAGCCTGACAAAGGCACCCTGGCAGTGCCAGGTTGGCAGTGCTAGGGTGCCCATGTGGCAATCAAAGGTGCCAATCTGGCAGTGTCATTGTGACCATGTGCCAGCATGTGTGCCAGCGTGCCACCCTGTCCAATGTCTGACTACTTGAGTTCCCCAATGTCCTATGCAACCCCCCGAGTGCTATGTTTGTGTGGATTAGTACTAAACGGTGCAGGCACGGCCCTAGATGAATCCGGCAAATGACATTAGGCTCATTTAAATATGCATATCTGGATCTCGACAAGCGAGAGCAAGATTCAGATCGCTAAGTATCACGAGTATTCATGAAATCTCGCAAGACGTTTTTAGTATCGTGAATCTCGCGAGAGGTCTCTTGCGAGATTTACCAAGTTGGGCTCAATGAGGCGCTGAATCACGCCCTCTGTTTCAGAAGGCAGGATCATTGAATATATTTGAGGTGGAGGTAGAGTTTTGTTTGGCAAGGGAATCCAACGTTATCGGGGGTAGATGGGCATTTAGAACTTGAAAAACAAACAGATCAACCATGATCTCATTGAATGATAGACTAGTCTCAAAGGGCCGAATAGGGCTGAGTGGGCCAAAGGGCGGCGCAGTGGCAGCGGTTAGCACTGCTACCTCACAATGTCAGGGACCCGGGTGACTGTCTGTGTGGAATTTTCACATTCTCCCCGTAACTGTGTGGGTTTCCTCCAGGTGCTCCGGTTTCCTCCCACAATCCAAAGATGTGAAGATCAGGTGAATTGGCCTGCTAAAATTTCCCCTTAGTGTCCAAGAAAGTGTCGGTTACGTTACGGGATGGACAGGGGAGTCGACATGGTAGAGTGTTCTTTTAAAGAGGTAGTGCACACTCAATATGCCAAATGGCCTCCTTCTGCACTGTCGGGATTCTATCATTTCTATGATATCTTTCTCTTTCATATGTCCATATATATCAGTAACATGCAGCCCTACGATAGGAACTTGATATCATGGGACACGGGTTTGATTCCTGGATTGGGACACGGGTTTGATTCCCGGCTTGGGTCACTGTGCGGAGTCTGCATGTTCTCCCTGTGAAGGTTTCCTCCGGGTGCTCCGGTTTCCTCCCACAAGTCTCGAAAGACGTGCTTGTTAGGTGAATTGGACATTCTGAATTCTCCCTCTGTGTACCCAAACAGGCGCCAGAGTGTGGCGAGCAGGGGATTTGTACAGCAACTTCATTGTGGCGTTAATGTTAAAGTGTTTGTGGACAGCACAGTGGCATAGTGGTTAGCACAATTGCTTCACAGCTCCAGGGTCCCAGGATTGATTCCCGGCCTAGGTCACTGTCTGTGCGGAGTCTGCACGTTCTCCCCGTGTCTGTGTGGGTTTCCTCTGGGTGCTCCAGTTTCCTCCCACAGTCCAAAGATGTGCAGGTTAGGTGGATTGGCCATGCTGAATTGCCCTTAGTGTCCAAAATTGCCCTTCGTGTTGGGTGGGGTTACTGGGTTATAGGGATAAGGTGGAGGTGTTGGCTTGGGTAGGGTGCTCTTTCCAAGAGCTGGTGCAGACTCGATGAGCTGAATGTAAATTCTGCACTGCACTGTAAATTCTATGAATGTCAGCCTACTTGTGACACTAACAAAGATTATTATTTACAGGAGGTTTTTTGTGGAAAAGTAAGAGGGAAGCGTTGGGGTGAGACAGTGAGAGAAGATGAGGTAGAGTGGGACAATACAAGGTTGAACTTGAATTCAAACTTCTCTGGGACACAGTTGCCCCAAATGAGGCTTGGTTTGTAATCTTTGAGTTGCAGGTTTAGTCCTGAGCAACATGTTCCCTTCATATTGCCGAGCAAAATGCTTCATCATTTGGAAACACAAACGTACCTGTCTGCTGATGCACATCTTTCCTGCATGAGCCACCCTTCAGGCAGCACGCTAGCACAAGTGGCTAGCACTGTGGCTTCACAGCGCCAGGGTCCCAGGTTCGATTCTCCGCCGGGACACTGTCTGTGCGGAGTCTGGACGTTCTCCCCGTGTCTGCATGGGTTTCCTCCAGTTTCCTCCCACAGTCCAAAGACGTGCAGGTTAGTTGGATTGGCTATGATAAATTGCCCTTAGTGTCCAAAAGGTTAGGAGGGGTTATTGGGTTATGGAGATAGTGTGGAAGTGAGGGCTTAAGTGGGTCGGTGCAGACTCGATGGGTCGAATGGCCTCCTTCTGCAGGGTATGTTCTCTGTTTTATGTTCTATTTTACCGGGACCCTCACCAGCGCCACCACATTTACTCCCTCTTAGCTCCCTAGCTGAAGGAAACTCATTTGCGTTTCTCCTTCACAGCTGTATTCCTATAAAATGTTAGCCATATTGTGCCACAAAATAATTTGTTCAACATCAAACAAATACGCTAAATTAATCTGGAATTGCATGTGCAGCAGGCAAAATGATGAAAACAGTGTCACGTGAAGGCTGTCTCCATGAAAACAGTGTTCACTGCTGGGGCATGACTTAGTATCTGACTGGGCACAGGTGTGGATAATATCTCTTCAATTTATTACAGCATGGCCATTAAATGTTTACAGTTCTACCTCAGCTGTTGCCTTTTAGGAATCCAAATTCGACTATTATTTTTATTGTCCAAAGGAAACATCTTAAAGATGTTTTGGTTCTATCAGCTGTGTAACCCATATCAGGCAATTATGAAATCAACCTGCTCCATAAAAGAAAGTTTCATTACCCTTGAAATGATTGCTTGGCTGACAGAAATCACAGTTTAACATATCAGACAGTCTCTAGTCGGCATATTGCTTCTGAATTATTTTACTGCCCTTCCCGAAATGACATGTTTCGAACGCAAATCCAATTACTGCTGAAGTCATGCAATGTAGCTGCAGTTGGTCAAACTGTTTAATAAATGTAGTTGTGGGGGTATGAAGGGGGGGGGGGGGGGGGGGGGGGGGGGGGGGGGGGGGGGGGGGGAGAGGGGGAGGGAGCGGTGCAAAGCTTTTGATTTGTGTAGTAATTAGGGGGATAAGGTCAAGTGTAATAGAATTGGCTGGCTCCGAGCGGAAACTAATGTGACTTACCTTCTGTTGCAGTGAGGGATGCTATCAACAGATCTGCACTTTATGTTGTTGTTGATAAGATAATATGTAGAAAAAAGAGCTGCCACGATGTTTTTGATTGATTGAGTGATTAGTTTCCATCCCACTGGGCTGTATAAAGGAATTGTCATTTAACACTGGTTACAAGAATACAACACCAGCAATCAGCGAAGGGAAATGCTCATACATTTACGTGCATTTGATACACTGCTCGAACTGTGAGTTTGTAATAAGAGATATCGACTGGATATGCACAACGTCTTTGGGGCGAGGAAGAGCTAACATCAACGAACCCGTGCTGCAAGATTGGAAACGTTCAATACCACTTTCTGCCCCCAGCTCAAAGTACATTATTTTTTCCAAAAGAAATTATGGAGGCTTTCCACAATTAATCACGCTGAGATAATATAGTAATTAAGATTTTTCTCAAAAGAAATTGCAAGACTAGCATACTCTGACTGAAATGTTGCAACAGTTGGTTGAATTACAATACACATAGGGGTAATTGAACCATTTTTTACCCACTGGGATTAGAATTATTTGTATTAAAGTATCTTGCCAGATTTTCCATTTATTTCAGATGGGTAATATTTTCAGAAAATATTATTAGGAAATAAAATCAGAATAGTGCATAAATCCTAAATTAATATTTAATTGCAAAAATGACCTCAAGCGATATTAAGCTCAGTAAGAAGTCTTACAACACCAGGTTAAAGTCCAACATGTTCATTTCAGAGCACTGCTCCTTCCTCAGGTGAATCCAGTGCATATCCAGTCTTTGGGCTGGATTCTCCCCTACCCAGCGTGACGGAGGGTCCCGGCGTAGGGGAGTGGCGCCAACCACTCAGGGGTCGGGCCTCCCCAAAGGTGGGGAATTCGCCCCACATTAAGACTGGCGCAAAAAACTGGCGCCCCCGGCAGCGGGGCTGGCCGAAAGGCTTTCGCCGGTCGGTGCATACGCCGGTGGTGACGTCAGCGGCCAGCTGCCGCTGGCGTCACCACCGGCGCATGCACGATATGGGTTTCCCTTCCGCTTCCGCCATGACGGAGGCCATGGCGGCCGCGGAAGGAGAAATAGTGCGCCCAGGGCACTGGCCCGGAGTCTGAGCGGGGGGCCCCGATCGCGGGCCAGGCCACCGTGGGGGCACCCTCCGGGGTCCGATTGCCCCCCGCCCCCCCCAGGACCCCGGGGGCCCGCTTGCGCCGCTGATCCCGCCGTTACAGAGGTGGTTCAAACCTCGGCGGCGGGAGAGGCCTCCCAGCGGCGGGACTTTGGCCCATCTGGGCCGGAGAATCACCGCAAGGGCCTTGCCGATTGGAGTGGCGAGATTCCTGCCGCCGCCACTTCCCGGGTGGCGGAGAATCTCTGCCACGGCAGGGGCCGGATTTCCGGCGGCCCCAGGCGATTCTCCGACCCTGCTGGGGGTCGGAGAATTTCGCCCTATATCTCTTATTACAAACTCACAGTTCAAGCAGTGTATCAAATGCATGTAAATGTATGAGCATTTCCCTTCGCTGATTGCTGGTATTGTATTCTTCCTCCTTCACCTGAGAAAGGAGCAGTGCTCCTAAAGCTAGTGTCCGAAACGAACATGTTGGACTTTAACCTGGTGTTGTAAGACTTCTTACTGTGCTCACCCCAGTCCAACGCCGGCATCTCCATATCATGGATATTAAGCTCAAAAAGAAATTGGAGCAGTGTGGGCCATTCAGCCCATCGATGTCCCTCAGCCAATTAAGCCCATCGAGACCCCCCCCAGCCGTTCAGCCCATCGAGGCCCCTTCGCGATTCAGCCCATCGAGGCCCCTTCGCGATTCAGCCCATCGAGATTGCAGCACCATTCAATAAGATCAAGGCTTACTGATTGTGACCTTAAATCCACTATCCTGCCTCCCACACGCACCTAGCTCCCTTGTAGATTAAAAGTCTGTGCAACTCAACCTTGATATATTCAATGACTGAGCATGCATGGTTCTCCTTGGAAGAGGATTCCAAAGAGTAATGAGCCTTCGAGCCTCCTTATTTCCATTTTAAATGGGAGACACCTTATTTTGAAATTATGCCCCTAATTTTAAAAAAGATAAATACTTTGTGTGCAACATTGGGGAAATTGGGCCTCACTTAAAGATTGCCTATCTGGGCATTAAGAGCACATTATGTATTTCAAAACAATAGAAGCTCCAAAGTCTAAACCTTTCGGCACAGATTTTCATTATAAAGGCAAGAAGCTCAAGTCAGGCAATTTCCAAGTTCTCCACACCCACCTCACAAAAAGGACCCTCAAATTCACAACTGTTGTTCTGGCAGCGCGAGTATGCAATGGAGTTGGCCCTTCCATCCTCAGAAGCAGAGTGTAGGTAGCCACCCGTGTTGCTGAGTGCCAAGATGGGTTGGTTAGAAGGCCTGCTTTGGCTCTTTGGGACTTTGTCCTATCTGTGTGATGAGATTTTAGACCCTCTAGCCCTCACCTCTCATATCCCTTCGTCCTCTACCCACCTTCGGCCTGGCCCCTTATACCCCAAAGCCAGATCATGCCATTGCACCCAGTGTCAACCCTGGGCAGTCCTCAGAAGACATGTGGAGATTAAATAAAAAAGTTCTAAAAATCTAATACTGATTTCCCTATACGGACTTTATAGTTTAAAAAAAGCATGAAAGCCCTTTCAATCATTTTTTAAAAATCTCAAGTGATTAATCTCTTATAAAAAAACAAACTTCTATTCGCACCCTACATCAAAGACAGCTACACCTGTAATAGCCTCTTTAATCTGTCAATCAAACTGTGAATTCAGAACACCTCTGATTATGTAACTGTAGATTTTGGAAATCAGCCAAATCCATAAGGAAATGTCATAAACAGCTATCGGAACTGCTAGACCAGAGTTTATTTTAACTTACATTGAGACCTACAGCCTGTTTTTTATTTATATGTAAAGAGACGGAAATTTAAATAATATCATATCATGATAGTTATATATTGACTCTTCAAGAACATGAGGCCCACACTGTGGGCTGAATCCTTTGTAGCAGTCAAACAGGTCTATTTTAACTCAGCGCTGAGTTAAAAAGGCCCTGCTCAGTTTGAGTTTCCCACCTGCGTGATTCACGCCCTTCCCTCTTTGCCCTATATCCAAAAATTAGATATTGGAAATGACAGGGCTTTCACGTCCAGGTCCCGCCCACAATTTTGGAAGCTCCACGAAGTCGACACAACTCTGTGAAAAACTGAGCCTTAGTAATTCTGTTCACAAACTTTGAACTGCACATCTTGATTTACTGGGGGATGTACTCTGATTGAGAATCATCCGACAGTATTTCTCACAATGCACACTGGATAAGTGGGGTCAGATAATACTGAAAAACCAATACCACCAGCCTGATTATATTCTTCTCTGGTGTCATTAATGGCTTAAACTATTGCTCATATAAAAGAAAAGACAGGAAAGTGTCTTCACAATTAAACAAAATTGATTAAAAATAAATCTTACGTACACCTGTACCATGACTTGAAAACCAATCTATTTTCTTCCAAATCTTACTTAATATTCAATTAATACTTTGATGTGATATAAATTGATAAACCAGGAGATAGTTGACTGACTTTTCATATGTTGCAACATATGTGCAGACAGCAAAACTCCAGTATCATTCATAGATAACAAAACTTCCATCTCGGGTAGTTTGTTTGATGATGTATATTTCCTCCATGTAATCATAGGTATCAGAGAAGCACCGTGATCCCTTCAAAATTCATATTGTTTTAATAGTCATAGGTTTCTCGAGCCACAGCCTAGACATGATAAATATTCCACCTATACACACATGCAAGGGCAGACAAACCATGCTTAATTTGTTGCAATACTAAAAAGCTGCAAATTCCCTATAAGTACATCTTTAACACAACTTTCCAAGGTCTGAAACAGGATGGATGACTTGTTCCCATCTGTATCTACAAGTTTATTGAAGAATTAATTTGGAAAATAAGATCAGAACGTCGAATAAGTGATATGTTTCTTTTACATGTTTTTAATCTCTTCAATTGTGCTATTAACAAGAATCTCAACAGGAACCCACCCAGCTCAACGAAAAAAGGAGAAATTCTGAATTTCTGTATAGTTTTCAAGAGAAATAGGGAGTTTCCTTTGAAGATCCAATAAGGGCCAGAATAAAAATTTCTGGTGCAGGTTTATTACTTTGGACATGGTGGTTTATTTGTACTGCTCTTTCAATGGTGCTTCCAATTTTTAATATCTAGTGCTGGACACGATCTGTAATGTGGTAACACCATTTTGGACACAATTTAACAGCAGTGCCGAGAAACACTCCGCTATTCAACAGCACTTGCCTTTTCTGGGGGGCCTCTGGGAGTTTCTCTCCGCTGAGGACGCACTTAGAGACAATTTCTGCTGGCGAGCCCAGCAGGATGGGCTCCTTGCAGCTTGGGTCACTGTTTTGCCTGGGAGCCCTGATCTTTCCCCCCCTGATTAAGCTCTCCCTCACCCCATTACGACCCCCTTCCTCCTCCCCAACCTTTAGGAGGCCCCCCAGAACACCCCCTCACCCCCTTCATCTGGTAAGGCCCCCCGGGCCCAATCCCGGTCAGTACCAACATGGTATCCAGGCATCCAGGCACTGCTACCCTGACCCCTGCCAGCCTGGCAGTGCTGCCTGTACACCCTGGCAGTGCCAGCATGACACGGTCAGTGTGGCAGTGTCAGGATGCCAGGCTGGCAGTGTCATGGTGCCCAGGTGACAAAGAGAGTGCCAGGGTGCCACCCTGCCCTGTCCCCAACCACCAGGGGTCTCTAATGGTCTGGGAGACCCCCCCCCCCCCCCCCCCCCCCCCCCGCCCCCCGATGCCATTAGAACTGGCCCATGTTTGTGGAAACCAGAACCAAATGGCACCCTGACGAGACCTCCCCAGGCGCGGCCGCTAATGGCTCATTTAATTACGCTGATCTGGAGCACATCCAGTCAGGGCAAGGTTCAGATAACGACATCACGGGAGACTCAGCTAAATCTCATGGGGCATTTCCAGCGTTGCAAATCTCGTGAGAGGCCTTTCTCAAGATTCAACAGCCTCATCCCGACACCAAGGTAGGAGTGACAAGGCTGTTAAATCGCACCCATCATCTCTACTCGTGCTGAATTCATTCTTTGGCAAACATTTCCCGCAAAATAGGGCACGTTGTTCATGCAGTCATTACCAATGGTTGTGAGATTCAATTATTAAATATTGGCAAATATTTTTCCTGACCTTTACTTCATCTGCCAGATCATTCTTCTTTCATTTTTTAAGTTTTATTTCTCAACTTATATGTCAGTGGCACAACTGAGTATTCTTACCCTTGAGTCAATTGTGACTCCCATTCCAGATAAGCCAAGAGACGAGGTTGACACTCTAGCATAGTACTGATTGGATATATATTACCCTAAGTGTGGCCTTTTGAAAATGTGTTAAAGCAAGGCCTTCTCTGTGTGACCCAGATGGATATTACTGGGTTCTTCCAGTATCCCATCTAAACAACACCATCAGAAACAGATTGTCTGATCAGTAGCCATATTCCACATTTAACAATAATGATTGCACTTCCAGAGTAATTCATTGCACATGATAAGTTTGGGGATATTTCTTCAAGCCTTTCTTCATACTTAGAATTGGGCTCAGAAATTCCTTTTGCAACAAAAACACAATGGGTAATGCTTAAGAGTTTGGAATTAAGTATCATCTAACAAAAACCGTCATGAAACATGCACCTTCAAAATGTGCAGTGGGAGTTCAGATTTATTAAAAAGCGATTAATTATGAGGAAAAAGTCTTCTTTTCCTTTTGTTAATATAGGAAATGTATCGCCCATGTGCCATGATATACTAATGCACTAGATCAAAACTCTGATCTTCCATTTTCAGCCTTCTGATTTATTTTGATTCAGTGTCTGTCAAAAGCGCTAAAATTTATTCTCTGTTGTAGTCAAAATAGTCTTACAGCAGAAACATCAATCTACCATTCAAAGTATCCATGCAGGATAGGAACGAAAATATGAAGCAATCTATTTTATTAGAAAATAGGCGACAGTTTTAGATAGAGGATCTGGATCGGCGCAGGCCTGGACGGCTGAAGGGCCTGTTCCTGTGCTGTCATTTTTCTTTGTTCTTTGTACTTGTCTGAGGGCTTCATTTATATTGCTAACCCTGAAGAGATTGTATTCAGTTTAGGAAAGATGACCTGAACTGAATGTGACTCGCTGGGATTTATAACAAGAGTTATTCTGAGTCAGTTCATGCACTGTAAATTATCAACTACACCAACTTTAAGATTTACTGTTAAAGTTGATTGGAATTCCAATACAGGAATATGTGATTCTACTTTTCAGACAACACCAATTGAATTGTAGGGAGAGTATATTCTTTATTCCTTTTAACTGAATGCTAAAACATTTCTACAACTATAATTTACACGGTCAGTATAACTGGTGGCTTGTGCTTCATCTTAACGTTTTTCCTGGTTTCTTCGGTCTTTTTACATATTACTATTCTTCCAGAAATGGGGGCAAATCTGAAATGATTAGAGAGATGGTGAGTTTTGTGAGGGCCACTTTTCAGTGTGTTTTCGAGGTGTGTCTGGCAGGTTTCTCAATGGAGTCAGGGAATGCTCGAGTTTGTGCAGTCAAATAGAAAGTAACTTTATGTGCACTGTGTTATATTACACTATGTGGTAATATGTTGTTACTCTTTGCCTCATGATCCAGAATGGTCTGATGGTGTGATAATCAAGAAACCACCAATCTTTAACTTGAAGCAAAACTGATTTATTGAATAATGATTAAATTAAATTGAGTTTGCACACTCTACTGAGCTGTAACTATCAATAAAGTAATACTGAGTCTGTTAAACTACAATCAATAATTAAGTATTAACTAATGAAGTACACAAGCTAATTCTCTCTAACCTAGTCCTTGAGTTGTGATCTATCCCTCTCCTCTGCTAACACAACCCAAGATTCCCTAAGCTTTGATATTTATACTGGGAACTGGTGGTGCCCTCTCGTGTTTGCATCACACTGAGATATAATAATTAACCCTTTAGTGTTATGCCTATATATATATATATATATATATATCATTACATCCCCCTTTTTTATCATTTCTTTTCTATGTACAACAAAGGAAAAAATGTAGTAACATTTAACAAATGAGTAACGATCACAAAAGTTTCTGTAAATTATTTACAAATTCAGTCTGTTCAGTCTTCTCCTAATATATCTTCTTAATACACGAGGAGATGACGTAGAAGTTTTAACAGTTCTCTGTGAGTCACCACAAACTTGAGTATTGGTCAAAGTATCATGGAAAATACTTTCATGAAATTGTAAATCTGGAAATATTTTATTGAGTTGCTTGATTTTCAGTAGAGCATGGCGATTTCATCAAACTACTGTTCCGTTGGCTGTCTGAACTATGTAAGAACGTGGTGCTGCTTGTCTGATGACTTTTGCAAGAACAGACCAACCTCCATCAGGTACCTTGATCCTGAAGTTATCATCTGGAAGCAATGAGTCCAGAGTGGTTGTATGCTGATCACAATACATTCTCTGTTGTTCATGCTGACGTTTCATCTTCTGTATCACTGGTCGATGATCTGGATTTGGAAGAGTTATCGATGGTAGAGTTGTTCTTAAATCTCTGTTCATTAACATCTGTGCAGGTGATAGTCCAGTCGAAAGAGGAGTCACTCGATATGATAGTAATGCTATATTGATTTATGACAAAGAATTTAAAGCTTTGTTAAGAAGTTATTTGATGATTTGAACTCCTTTCTCCATTTTACCATTCAACTCTGGGGAATACGGTCTCGACGTGATATGAGCAAAGTTGTACTTCTGAGAAAATTCTGCCCATTCGTTACTGTCGAAGCATGGCCCATTGTCAGACATGACAGTGGGAGGAATACCATGTCTGGCAAAAGTTTCCTTACTTGCTTTGATGACAGGTCTGGATGTGAGATCTGATAACTTCATGACTTTCAGATAATTCGAGTAATAGTCGATTATAAGGACACAATCACAACCACTGCTGTGAAACAGATCTATGCCAACTTTAGCCCATGGAGATATTTCCAAAGCGTGTTGCTGTAGCTTCTCCTTGCATTGCGCAGGTTGAAACTTCTGACACGTTTCACATCAGTAATATCAGTACCAATACCATATCAGTAATGTCACGATTAATACCTGGCCAGTAAACAGTCTGTCTTGCGATTCTCTTGCATTTTTCAACGCCAAAGTGACCTTCGTGAATTTTGTTGAGTATCATGGGTCGGAGAGACACTGGAATTTTTCCTGTCAAGCTGAAGGAACAGTTCATCCACTACTGTCAAGACTTCTTGACTATTTCAGAATTGAGAGCACCCATTGTGGCTTTCGGCCACCCATTGTTGAGATGGTGTATGACTCATTGAAGCATTGCATCCTTCTTTGTTTCTTCACGGATGAGGTTGATTTTCACATCTGAGGCAGGGAAATTTCAGCACACAGCTGTAGATGAGGTTGAAGTCGTATCTTCTAAGTTTCATCAATATTCTCTGAAGTCTCAGAGTCATATCATTGAGATCCTTCTGTATGATATGTACAAGCGGTCTGTGGTCTGTTTCCACATTGAAGGTAGGAAGTCCATAGACATAGTCATTCAACTTTAATACTCCTGTGAGTAATCCAAGACACTCTTTTTCAATCTGTGCATATCGTCGTTCTGTTGGAGTCATTGCTCAGGATGCGTAAGCAACAGGTAACCAAGATGAGTTACCATCCTTTTGCAACAGAACTGCACCTATTCCACCCTGACTAGTTTCAGTCAAAATTTCCGTCTTTCTATTCGGATTGAAGAACGAAAGAAGAGGTGCAGTTGTTAACTGAGATTTTAAGTTGAGCCATGCCTTTTGATGATCGGTTGTCCAATCAAATGTAGCAGACTACTTTATTAGATTTCGAAGAGCAGTGGTTCTGGATGGTAGGTTTGGTATAAATCTTCCTGGGAAGTTCACAACACCTAAGAAACGTAGAACTGCCTTCTTGTCTTCTGGAACCTTCATTCGTTGAATGGCCGCAATCTTGTCATTGTCAGGTCGCACACCATGTCCAAGGTCTCCAAGGAATCTTAATGTTGAAGTTCCAAAACAACACTTGGTTCTGTTCAGCTTCAGACCGTACTTGTGCACACGTTGAAATACCTTTTGTAAACTTGAGATGTGTTCTTTGCGTGTCAATGACCAAATGATTATGTCGTCTACATAGACTCGAACATCTTTGATTCCCTCAGTCCATAACGCGGTGGAAGATTTCAGACACGGACATGATCCCAAATGGCATCCTGTTATAACAGAACCTACCAAAAGACGCGTTGAGAGTGCATAACTCTCTAGATTCATCTAGTTGCATTTGCCAGAATCTTCTAGATGCATCTAACTTGGAAAAGATTTGTGCATTGGCCATTTCATTAGTGATTTCCTCTCTTTTAGGAATGGGATAGTGTTCCCTCATGATATTCTTGTTGAGATCCTTGGGGTCTATACATATCCTCAGATCACCAGAAGGTTTCTTCACACAAACCATAGAACTGACCCAGTCAGTCGGTTCAGTGATTCTTGAAATGATGCCTTGATGTTGCAATCTTGCGAGTTAAAGTCTTAATTTTTCTCTGAGTGGAGCAGGGACTCTCCTTGGGGGGTATACCACAGATTGGGTATCCGTCTGTACTAGTATTTTGTACTTGAATGGAAGACTATCCATGCCTTCGAAGACATTGGGAAATTGATTCAGAATCCCTTGAATATCATCTTGAATCATTGGTTGAGAGCTTGTTGCACAGTAAATCCTTTGTATAAGGTGTAAATATTTATAGGTTTGCGCACCTAAGAGTCATAATTTGTCTGAGTCGACAATCTCAAATCTTAGTGCAATCGCGATATTATTATTGGAAACTAGCAGATAGCATGATCCACTTGATGTAGTTGAATTGCCATTATAGTCACGTAGTTGACAAGCTGATTGATTTAATTTAGGGGTTCGCTTTAGCTTTGTGAAGTCAAGCTTGGTAAGCAAATTGGCAGAAGTGCCTGTGTCGAGCTTAAAGTTGATTGGAGAATTGTTCATTTGCAATACAGTGGTCCATTCTGAGTCAGAATTGATGGAGTGTGTATTGAGAGGTGATGATACTTCAGTGGATTGATCATACTTTTCAATGATTCCGACAAAGAAAGTGTCTTGCACAGAGTAAACATCTGTATCCTTTGAAAAATTTGGTTCATAACTTTCTTCTTTAGATTCTACACTTCTCACGTTAATCTGCCTTGAATTTGACTTTGCAGATTTAAATGCGTGTGTGGATCTGCACTGAGCAGCAAAATGGTTTTGCTTGCCACATTGTGAGCATTGTTTTCCTCTGTCAGGGCATTTTATTTGAATGTGGGAAGTTCCACACTCTGTACACGCCATGATGTAAAGTCATCACGCACGACTTGTCTTTGCCCATGCGCAGATCGGTTTTCGTCCATCTCGCATTGTTTGATGAAGTACGCATGTGTAGGTTTAGAATGCGCCCGTGCAAGATGGCTGCCATCCAAAATGCGCATTTGCTTCATTTGTGACACTGCTTTCACACGTTCTGCCTCGAGGATCATTTTCGCGCCCTTTTCGCGGAAAAAAACTTCTTGGTACTGATTTTTCAAAACTGATGTAAACGGCACATTTCAATCGCATTTTCTAACATGAGATCCTTTTGCCTCAGCAATTGTTCTCTAAGTTTTTCACCATTTATACCAAAGACTATTTGGTCTCTAATCATGGAATCATTCTATACTGAGAAGTTACAAGATTCAGCTAGCAGTCTAAGATCAGTAACAAAGCAGTCAATTGATTCACCCTTGTTTAGCATTCTCTTATTGAATATAAAATGCTCAAACGTTTCATTTGTTTGAATTTTGCAATGATGATCAAACTTCGCAACTATTACTTCAAACTTAGTTTTATCTTGATCCACCTTATATTGGAAAGAATTATAGGTTTCAATGACATGTGGACCAGCCATAGTGAGTAAAAGCACTATTTTATGTGCATCGGTAGCATTATTCAAATCGGTAGCCTCTAAATAAATTTGGAACTGCTGCTAGAACACCCGCCAGTTTACATCAAGTTTACCGGTGATCCTTAGATGTCGTTGAGCTTTATCCATCGATCCTGGATTCGTCGAAGTTCTGCAGTCTTGGGTTGGTGCTTCGCAAGTCGAATTGCATCTTGGTTTTCTTTTGCTCTAGTCTTACTAAACGAAACTAGTTAGCTTCAGTCGCAAATCCCTGGTACCATGTTATAATACACTTTGTGGTAATATGTCATTACTCTTTGCCTCGTGATCCAGAATGGTCTGATGGTGTGATGATCAAGAAACTACAAATCTTTAACTTGAAGCAAAACTGATTTATTAGATAACGATTAAATTAAATTTAGTGGTTTAAGTGATACTTTTGGCCCAACCGGCTTATAGCACCAAAATGCCAGAGGCAACAGCGCGTTGCTGCAATGGGCACAGTGCTTCTGTCACAGCATGAAAGCCCAAAGGCAGCCAGAATTTCTACTTGCAATTTTTTTTTTGTGTCTCACACCCAGTAGAGGGAGAGCAGAAAAATCATCATGTTTATTCTGCCAAGTGGCTGTTCAAAGTGGGGCTTCCAATAGCCATAGGATGGTAAAGTAAATAAGTCATTGCTTGTAAACACATTTTTGTTATGTGACAGTAATCACACATCAGGACAATGAGTTTTTATCTAGTATTTAAAATGAAAAACGCTGTAAAATACTGAATAATATAAAAAGATCTTACGATGAAGTGAGGAAGCCATTCTCAGCTCATCTATCCAAAAGGAAACACATGTAATTCCATCCATCACACTATCCATCTAGCCCTCGAATGGCTCACCAGATAACTGCTACTGTGGAGGGGCCCACTGCCCTCAGCTGTATTTTGTTGATGGATGTAACTGAGCCGCTGCTGTGTGCAGAATTGCTGCCATGTTTTGTTTACTTAACAGTAATCACAGCATTTGATGAGTAATTCATTGTGTGATTTCCAATTACTAACTTCTCCTCTCCCATTGAATTTTTGGTGCATGATGACGCACACGTTCTCTCTTATTGAATTCATTACTGGCAATGCTCAATTATAGTTCCAGTAGGCATCAGTAAAAGCATTTGCTTTTCCAGAATGCAGTAACAAAACCAACTTATCGGGTTCAACATTTCTCATAAATTTGAGTAAATGGGGAGGAACTAATGCAGAGCATGGAAGAGATTTTTGCCTGTAACATGTATGACGCTAATATTCAGCCCGTGTTTGAATTGGGACAGAAAGCTTTCAGTAATATTATGGGCTACTTGTGATACCCATTTAATGGGCACAGTGTTTGCTGTTCAGAATGTCAGAAGTACACTCCTTCATAATTGCAACAATACTTGGACAAAGAAGAGAAAGATAAACAGAGAAAATTTGGCATGTGAGACCACTTACCATTGCCTCCCACTAATTCCGATTCAGTCCGCGTTAGACTTTTGGACTTGCCTAAAGAGCTGTGACTGCAAGCTAATATTTCCTAGGCTGGAGAATATGCCAGAGTAATGCCACATACCACTGTCAAAGTTCAGTATAAGATGTGACTTTGCCAGTGGTGTGGTGAATTATAAACACTAATAATCCACACTGTATTGTACAACATGTGTTGAGCCTGTATCTTGTACTAGATCATGTGTAGTTACGCAGCTCTACCCATAGGGGGAGATGAGGAGCTTGTACTGGGCTCCACCCTTGGCTCCGCCCATGGCTCCTCCCCCTAACCGGAAGCATAAAGGTTGCTGTTGTGAGCCTGCCTGCCAGTTCATCTAGAGTTTATCTCGTCACAGGCAGGCTCTGTTGTAAGACGATTAAAACCACTGTTCGCTTCTAACCACGTGTCGCGTGAATTGATGGTCTCATCAATTTAATCGTCTTAAGAAACAGTAAGGAATGACCATGGAATCAGCCCTCAAACCTGATCGGCTGGAACTCGACCCACAGGATGCAGAGGCGAAAGAAATCTTTTCACACTGGCTCCGATGATTTAAGGCCTACCTGGCTGAAGCAAGCACTACAGAAACTACGGAGAAGCAGAAGCTCAGCCTACAGCACGCAAGGGTGAGCCATCGTATCTACTCAACTTAATTGTACCGGCTCATATACAGGTGCCCTGGCCCTATTCGACAGAATTTATGTGAGGCCCGTCAATGAGGTCTACGCGCGCCACATTTTTACTACTCACCACCAGCGCCCCACAAAATCGCTAGAAGAATTCCTAAGAGACTAATAATTCACACTGTATTGTACAACATGTGTTGAGCCTGTACCTTGTACTAGATCATGTGTAGTTGTGCGGCTCTACCCATAGGGGGAGATGAGGAGCTTGTACTGCGCTCCACCCTTGGCTCCGCCCATGGCTCCTTCCCCTAACCGGAAGTATAAAGGTTGCTGTTGTGAGCCTGCCTGCCAGTTCATCTAGAGTTCATCCCGTCACAGGCAGGCTCTATTGTAAGACGATTAAAACCACTGTTCGCTTCTAACCACGTGTCGCATGAATTGATGGTCTCATCAAGTGGCCATAACAGGAATTGCTGCATTAAGTGTTGTGCCTCATTTTGGACTCAACCAATCTGTAGTTTGCAAATAAATTAGCCAGGGGAGTATTGCCTTGTCTGTTATACAACCAGAATCTTCAATGCTCGCTCAATTGACAAACAGCAACACCACTTTATTTCAAATGTTAAAATTGTGAAATGTAAAGGCTCATTCTTTTTTAAATTTTATTTTAGATTACCCAATTATTTTTTCCAATTAAGGGGTAATTTAGCATGGCCAATCTACCTACTCTGCACATTTTTGGGTTGTGGGGGCGAAACCCACGCAGACACAGGGAGAATGTGCAAACTCCACACGGACAGTGACCCAGAGCCGGGATCGAACCTGGGACCTCAGCGCCGTGAGGCGGTTGTGCTAACCACTAGGCCACCGTGCTGCCCCTAAAGGCTCATTCTTTACCATCAGTAAACGACCATGCAAGTGAATACTGCTTCCCAACCTACAGACACAAAAGGTCTTCATGTCAACTTAGCCTCATTACTTTACCCAGAAAAAAGTGTAAGCCTGGCTTATACCACCTTTCTGAATACCATGTACCTTGAATTGGAAAAATTAGGTGCATCAATCCGTCTGAAATGCACCATTAGCATGTTGCAGCAGTGCTTCAAGTCCTGGGAGATCATGGATGTTCCATAATTTCATTATCTAATGCTATTTGGAACATCATGGCGAACTCCAGTGTTACAATGTCATCTATCAACACAATGCAGAAATGGCTATTGGCTTTCTGTATGCAGTCTTAGTTATCCTTTAAATGCAAAGGAATTGAAAGCAGGTGGTGAGGTATGGACCTCTGACTTCATTCGAGAACAAATATGAGCATTTATTTTATAGTTGTGCCTGCTCCTCAGTATCAACTGCATATGCTTCAAAGGTGTCACCCTCTTGCCTATGAGTCAGAATCTTCTAGGTTCAAATTTCAGTTCAAAGTACAAAACCTCAGCTAATGTTGCCATGTAATATGGAGGGAGTGCTACTTTGGAGGTTCTGACTTTGGGATGTAATGTTAAACTGAAACCTCATCCGCCCTCTTCAGTGGATGTGAAAGATTCCATGCCATTATTCAAAGATAAACTGGGGGGTTTTCCTTGGCACCTTGGCCAAAATTGCTAAAGCAAATTATCTGGCCATTAACAGTGCTGTTCTTGGAATTTTGTGCAAATTGGATGTGGATGCAAACTGATGAAGCCAGAATTTGTCGCCGATTCTTAACATTCAATGAGAAGGTGGTGAGTTGCTTTCTTGGATAAGCTCTTATGGCTTGCCAGGCAATTCAGAAGGTAGTTAAGGATCAATCACATTTCTGTGGGCTTGGAGTCACATATCAGTCAAACAGTGAACCTGACAGGTCTTCATGGTAATCCAATGGGTTCATGGTCATTATTAAGGGTTTTCATTGAATGAGTTTTATCTAAATGTCCATGTTGTCATGGTGAGATTTGAATTTCTCCGGATCATTAGTGTAGGTTTCTGTAATACGAGTCTAGTAACATATACGACCACAGCCCAGTGGGAACAGCAATGACTTCCTTTCAAAAGGTTTTTGATAGGCTGGCTTTAAAGTGCTTTGAGATGTCCTCTGATCTTGAAAAGCGCAAATAAATGAAAATTTCTCTTCCTTCCTCTTCTGATGCCAGCTTGCCTGTTTGAGTGTGGGTGTACCCAAGCTTGTCTTTAGCAGTTTAGGGTGAGCAATGTTGAATGCTAGTGGCTGATGACTTACTCGGTGTTACTGGCCCAGAGTGAGTGTGAATGTTTGCACATCTAGAATCCAGCTACATCAGATGGAAACATTTTTTTTAAGGGGAAATATATTTGAAGATTCAAAGGGAGGAACACTTACAAAGCAAAGTTTCAATTGTGAAGCAGGCCAGTATGAAGGACTTAAGCAATACAATCCTGCGTAAACAGACCTACCGCAGACATCCTTATAATGTGGAAATGCAATGAATTCAGGAAATACTTTCATCAGTAAAATAACCACTTACCATAATTAGCCAACTATTTTGTTTTGCCAGTGTCTCCATTGTCCTTCATGGCTTTCGACTGAGTCTGACTGTACACTTAAATATTTTCACAGAGGTTAGCGGGAGAGACCAATAATAAGTTTCTAATCCTCAGCTACCAGGGGCTACTCCAGCCCCTTGTCAGATTACTGCACATTGACTGAACCACCTCCCTATACTTCAGCGCAGGGAATTCACAAGCTTGCCAAAACCTTCCAACCTTTCTTTAAAAATGGAGACCAATATCGTACACAATACACCAGATGTGGTCTCACCAATGCCCTGTACAACTGAAGCATAATCTCACCACTTTTGTAATCAATTCCCCTCACAATAAATGATAACGTTCTATTACCGAAAGAGAAAATGCTGGAAAATCTCAGCAGGTCTGGCAGCATCTGTCGGGAGAGAAAAGAGCTAACGTTTCGAGTCCAGATGACCCTTCGTCAAAGCTGAACAATCTGAGCATAACATTCTATTAGCTTTCCTAATTATTTGCTGTCCCCTTATGCCAGCCTTTTGCATTTCATGCACTCGGACACCCAGATCCCTCTGCACCTCAGGGCTCTGCCATCTCTCATCATTTAGATAATATGCCTCTTTTTAAAAAACAACACACAGACGATGAATGTATAATGGACTCAGTTCAGCAGGAGTTTGTTTACACAGCTTGAGGGGGAGGCGCTCACTTTATTCGATCCACACTTTTGTGGTATAAGAAGTTTTTCTATCTTTGATGAGGTGCTTCAAAACCTGATTGTTTATTTCGATAAGATCAAGAGATGTTAAGAGGATTCAAGTCTTTTGTCATGGATATTATGAATAGCTATAGTTGATTGTTACATTATGGGGCTGCAAGATTAGATGGTTTTTCAAAGATTTTCTTTGCTTGTGTCAGATTCAGGACCATTTCAAAGACTTTCCAGACCTGCCGTCTGACTGATTGGTTCTGCAAAGTCTGAGAGAATGAGTATGGAGGATGTTGAGGGGCACTGGAGTAATGGAAAAGGCATGAATGCAGCATGGGGTTAATGGAAGCAGCACCGAAGGAATATCAGGGATGTGGGTTCTATGAGGGCGTATGGGAGCTTGTGATGCCTCACCCTATGAGGTTGATGCAGTCACCTCACACATAATGTTTTCAAGAGAGGAATGATCAATAGCATTTGCTTCATGCACTCTTATTAGCGCAGAAACAAATTACGCACAGCGTGAAAAAGACGCTTTGACCATTGTTTTCAGTGTAAGAAGACTCCACAATTACCTTTATGGCCACCATTTCACTCTTTTGACAGGTCATTGTCCCTTGACTCTATCTTTGGGCCATATAAAGGTGTACCTTCTTTGGCAGCGAGTAGGTTACAAAGATGGTCTTTTATATTATCGGCACAAACTTACGATATCCAATATCGCAAGTCAGAGCAGCATGCAAATGCTGATGCTTTGTCACAATAGCCGTTACAAGTCAAGCATAAACCTGAAGAAAATTTCATCAACATCCTCTATTTCTCACTCATGGATAATGTACCTGTGACTTCTTCTCAAGTTCAAAGATACACAAGAACCGATCCAGTGATGGGGAAGGTGATGGACTTGGTCCCAAAAGGCATATTGTCAGACATTCATAGGAATAATCCAAACGTCAAGCCTTACATCACACAAAGACTTAAGTTGACAGTGCAGAATAGAGTTCCAGTTTGGAGAATACGTGTGATTATTCCTCCCTAAATGCATGACCTCGCACTTCTCTGCGTTAAAATCCATCCGCCACTTAACCGCCCACTCCACCAACCCATCTATAGTATTGGAGATTATAAGTATCCTCTACACTGTCCACCATTCAGCCAATCATTGTGTCATCTGCAAATTTCCCAATTGTGCCCCCATAGGGGCTTTTCACGGTAACTTCATTGAAGCCTACTTGTGACAATAAGCGATTATTATTATGTTCACATCCAAGTCGTTAATATATAATACAAACAGTTAAGGTCCCAACACTGAGTCTTGTGGAACACAGTTGAATCAACTTTTCATTTGCAAGGGCATCCATCAACCATCCATCAAGCCAACATTCTATCCAGTTTGCCACATTGTCCTGTATCCTATGGGCTTTCACATTTTTGACCAATATGTCATGTGGGACCTTGTCAAACACCTTGCTAAAATCCATGTACACAACATCTGCACTACCTTCATCAACCCTTCTTGTCACGTTCTTAAAGAATTCAATCACATTTGTGAAGCAAGACCTTCCTTTAACAAATCCATGCTGACTATCCCTGACTAGTACATGCCTTTCTATGTGACAGTTAATCCTATCTCTCAGGATTGATCCTACTAATTTGCCCACCACTGACGTAAGATTAACTGGCCTATAATTGTGTGGCATTTCCCTCACTCCCTTTTAAACAATGGAACCATGTTTGTATTTCTCCAGTTCTTCAGTACCTCTGCTGTATCGACTGAGGATTGGAAAATCATCCTCAGAGTACGTGCTATCTCCTTCCTTACCTCGCTCAGCAGTCTCGAAAATAACCCATCTGGCCCTGGCCATTTATAAACTTTCAAGGATTCCAACCCTTCAAGTACCTCCTCTCTCTTTATGATTATCATGTCCAATATCTCACAATTTCTCCTGAAATACTATATCTGCATCATCCCCTTCCTTTGTAAACATGGAGACAAAACATTCAATGAAAACCCTTCCCATAGCCTCTGGGCGCAATACACTCCCCCTGCCCCACGCCAGGTGGGAGAATTGCGGGGGCTCCGGGCGAGTCCCGCCACACCGCCCCGGCACCCGCACGCGATTCACCCACCCCCCCAAACCGGCGCGCCGATGTTTACGGCTGGCCGCTCGGAGAATTGGCGCTCGTCGTTTGTAACAGGTGAGCGGCGATTCTCCGGCCCGGATGGGCCGAGCGGCCTGCCCAATGCGACGTGTTCACGCCGGCACCAACCATATCTGGTCGCTGCCGGTGTGAACAGCGCGGGAACGCTGCGGGGGTGGCCTGTGAGGGGGGAGGGGGGATCGAGCACTGGGGGGGGGAGGGGGGGTGCTCAAAAGGGCTCTGGCCTGCGATCGGTGCCCACTGATCGGCGGGCCGGCCTCTCTAAAAGAAGCACTCCTTTCCTCTGCCGCCCCGCAAGATCACTCCGACATTTCTTGTGGGGCGCCGGCGGGGAGGACGGCAACCGCTCATGCGCGGGTGACGTCATTTATGCGGCACCGGCCGCATAATTTACGCGGCGCCAAGGCCCAGCATGCGTAAATGACGCAGTGCCGCTCCTAGCCCCCCGGGGGTGGGAGAATAGGGGGCGAGGAGTGGCCTCCGGAGCCGGAGTGAAACACTCCGGTTTTCACTCCGGCGTCGGCACTTAGTCTCCCTTTGGGAGAATCCCACCCTCTTTATTTCCTCACAAGTTCCCTTCTTCATCTCTGGTGCGTCCCTCTTTTTCCTTATTACCTTTTACCATCAATATATTGGTAAAACATCTTTGGGTTTTCTTTAACTTTACTTGCGAATCCTTTTTCACGCCCTCTCTTTGATATCCTTATTTCCTTTTATACTTTGTCTCTGCGCTTCCTATACTTGTCTAGGCTATCTGCAGTGCTTTGTTCTTTGTGCCTACCCTACGCTTTCATTTTCTGTTTGACCTTTCTCTGTATTCCTCTAGACCAGGGGTGGGCAAACTTTTCCGTGCAAGGGCCACATTCAGAAATTCACAATTCACAAAGGGCCGCATAGTATATTAAGTAAAATAATTACTTCACCCGGTTATGATTCTGGGTGCCTCATATAGAACATAGAACAGTACAGCACAGAACAGGCCCTTCGGCCCTCGACGTTGTGCCGAGCAATGATCACCCTACTCAAGTCAACGTATCCACCCTATACCAGTAAGTAACCCAACAGCCCCCCCCCCCCCATTAACCTTAAAAACAAAATTTAAAAAAAAAAATTTAAAAAAAAAAAAAATTCTTTTTTTTTTAATGACTTGGAGGGCCGCAGAAATACCTTTGGCGGGCCGCATGCGGCCCGCGGGCCGTAGTTTGCCCACCCCTGCTCTAGACAAGCAGGGAAGGGGGGGGAGAGGGGAGGGTTGACATCTGGCTCTACCACTCCACCCACTAACACCTTGGCTTTCATTAACTCGCTGGAGGGGAAAACAAATCCCTCCAGTAAGAGAATTTGCATAATACCTGTGACCCTTAAAATAGTTGTGGGTTTGGCTACATCATTTGATGAAAATGGGGTGAACTTGCCCTTTGACGAAAACCCTCCATATCTCTCAAAGCAGAGTTTGCCCCAGGTCTAACTCTAGCTAGAGCTACAGCTACAGTCTGCCCTGTAGTTTTCTCCGGTCATTTCTCCTCACAGTGCATGGTGAATCTCTGGAATTCCCTGCCCCGGAGGGTGGTGGAGGCGGGAGCATTAGGAGTATTTAAAGTGGAGGTGGATAAATATTAGATAGATTGCGGAATAGAGGGCAATGGGGAAAATGGCACAGAAAAGGAGCTGAGGCCACCATAGATCAGCGATGATCATATGGAATGGCGGGGCAAGCTTGAAGGGCCTAGTGGCCTACTCCTGCTTCTAATTCTTGTGCTCTTATAAGGAATCCTCCTTATGAACCCCAGCAAGTCCCATGGCCTTTACTTGGCAACTTCTAACAGGCTGAACAAACATGTGAATGAAATGAAAATGAAAATCGCTTATTGTCACGAGTAGGCTTCAATGAAGTTACTGTGAAAAGCCCCGAGTCGCCACATTCCGACGCCTGTCCGGGGAGGCTGGTACGGGAATCGAACCGTGCTGCTGGCCTGCTTGGTCTGCTTTAAAAGCCAGCGATTTAGCCCAGTGAGCTAAACCAGCCCCAGTTGGTTTGTCCCATGTCCCACTTTATTACCCAGGGGGCATGGAATGCACTGCCTGTGGAAGTAGTTGAGTCGGAAACGATAGAGACCTCCAAGCGGCTATTGGATAGATATATGGATTAGGGTAGAATAATGGAGTGTAGATTAATTTCTTCTTAAGGGCAGCACAGTAGCATTGTGGATAGCACAATTGCTTCACAGCTCCAGGGTCCCAGGTTCGATTTCGACTTGGGTCACTGTCTGTGTGGAGTCTGCACATCCTCCCCGTGTGTGCGTGGGTTTCCTCCAGGTACTCCGGTTTCCTCCCACAGTCCAAAGATGTGCAGGTGGGGGGATTGGCCATGAGAAATTGCCCTTAGTGTCCAAAATTCTATGATTAACCGAGGATAAAAGTTCGGCACAACATCGTGGGCCGAAGGGCCTGTTCTGTGCTGTATTTCTCTAAATTACAATGGTAACACTCAGGCCTTTGAGTCTCACCTCCATCCTCAGTACCTTCTCTCTTGACCTAAGGAGGGGATCTCAGAACATTCCCAGCTATGCATTCTTTACCCATCTTCCTTTCACTCTCCCACTTTCTACCCTTTTCAAAATTATGGGGGTGATGGAAGAAAGGTTTAAATTGTTGTATCTGTCTAATTCAGATAGAAGTCTTACAACACCAGGTTAAAGTCCAACAGGTTTGTTTTGAATCACTAGCTTTCGGAGTGCAGCTCCTTCCTCAGGTGAATGAAGAGGTGGGTTCCAGAAACAAATATATAGACAAAGTCAATGATGCAAGATGATACTTTGAATGAGAGTCTTTGTACGTAATTAAGCCTTTACAGGTCCAGACAGAGTGACTGGAGAGAGGGATAATCACAGGTTAAAGAGGTGAGAATTGTCTCAAGCCAGGGGTACTGAGTCTGGTTTAGCACAGGGCTAAATCGTTGGCTTTTAAAGCAGACCAAGGCAGGCCAGCAGCATGATTCAATTCCTGTACCAGCCTCCCCGAGCAGGCGCCGGAATGTGGCAACTAGGGGCTTTTCACAGTAGCTTCATTTGAAGCCTACTTGTGACAATAAGCGATTTTCATTTCATGTTCAGTTGGTAGGATTTCGCAAGCCCAGATACTTCAATTCAGATACTTCAACCTGCTCCTTAATTAAAGTTTACCCAGGTGTCTTTATTTCTGAGTAGAACAAAGTACGGACACAGATATAATGCAACACACTTTATTCAATATAGTTAACCTGTAAATTACCCACTATACATAAAAGCAACACCAGGATTCGACTATACTACCCGCAAAGGTGGTTTGGTAAGCTGTAGATCCGGTCTCTGAGTCCCTCTGGTTCCTCTTTACAAAGGTAATTCTCGATGGCTGTTTCTTCCTTGCTTCCTTCCTTCCTTCCTTCTGGTCTGGTCTGGTCTGATCAAGGTCACCTCGCACACACCGAGTCTTTGCTTCGAGTATTTTGAGTCTTTGTTTCCTCGAAAGCCTATTTTATCCCCCTGTCGCCACCCACCTCCTTTTCCACCTGCCCTTGGTCTTCAGCCAATGGAGTCTCAGGAGGCAAGGTCTCAGTGCCCAATAGTCTGGTTGATGACCTGTTGACAGGGCACTTGAGCCTGCCTTGGGAGGAGTGATGATTGCTTGATGGGTTATCAGGAACTGTGGACAATAGGCCAATGCATCTTAAGTGGGAGTGATAATCACTTTATGATATGTTAAGAACTATGGACAATAGGCCAAAGCATCTTAAGTAAGAGCAATAATCACTTTGTGGGGTATCAGGAATTGTGGACAATAGGCCAATGCATCTCAAGTAGGAGCGATAATTACTTGATGGGCTATCAGGGGCTGCTCCAGACAGCCTGTCTGAGTTCTGTATATTTGGTTTCTGCAGACTTTTTGTTGGAGTTGCCTGTGGTTTTAATTTAAAGTGCCCAATTCTTTAATTTAAGATATCCAATTTAATCGGCCTTAAAGCAAGGCCCTGGTTATATTACCACAAAATTTATGGATTAGCTCATAATCATCAGCCATTATTGCTGCTCGTCTCGCCCTTTGGTCTGCATTATTCCAAGTTCACAGCATAGGATGTACTGGGCACTCACTGCTTTCAGAACAGTAAAGCAGTTCTTTCACTTCAGTGAGCAGGAGAGAGCATTCTTTTCAGTTCTGCCCAGTTCTCTCAGAAAGCATCATGCAAGAACCAATCACTGACCGTTGTCGGGCAGAACATTGTCCCTGGCCAACCCACCGGTTGCCAGCCGACCAATCGATCCAACTCCCTCCAAATCTGGTTCCTAAGATCCACTCAGTGTCGAGGCGTCTGACTTTTCCTTTCTAAAAATAAAACCTGGAAACATTTAGTGTCCTGACAAGCAGGCCACTTCAACTTAGAGTCTCCTGCTTAAAGGCACATGTCTATTATGAATCCACTGACCAAAATAATAAAATAACATAAAATATATGGGAACAAAGGAAATTAACACGAAGGATTCTTACAACAGGAAGTTATTTTTTGATGTAACTAGAGGCAATCAAATCACTTTAAAAGGGAAAGAAAAGATCATTGTTGAGACAACCAGTTTTATTTGTGACAGAATGATGGTGCAATTGGAGAGTAGAAGTCAATCTCTGAAGAAAAGTGTTGATTTATTTTGCATGCTTTGCCACAGAAGCTGGATGAAGCCCACATCGCAACATTGACCATTTTTATCGTCATTCTGACAAGAGGTAAGCTTGGATTTCAATTCAGCAATTATTCATACAGGCGTATTTTTACGAGTTAAAAAACACTAAAGCAGTTAAGCAATGATCAATTTTTGTATTTTTGTGGTTTGTGATTGTTCTTTGTCGGGCACGGGCCAGGAGGGGTGTGACATCATTGGGGGAGGGGTGTGACATCACAGGGGCTCAGAAGTGAAGGTGAGAGCATGGTCCCACAAAGTGCACGCCCATAACTGCAGATGGGGTTGTTAAGTACATTGTGGTTGGCGTGGAAGGGATACTCGATCCAACAGGTAAATGGAATGGGATTTACCTCCTGGATCTTCGCTGTCTTCACCGTCCTTTAGGTGCCAGTTTCCTGCAGCCTGGGAAACACACTCCAACAAAGTGAATAAAGGTGAGGTTACCAGCTTCCCATCCCATCCCACCTCAGTTAAAACTAGAGGTGAAGCAGTTTGTGTTGGGGTTCAGATTTTTAATCCTTTAACCTCCTCCCTCCCCCCCCCCTCCCCCTCCCCCTCCCCCTCCCCCCCTCCCCCTCCCCCCCTCCCCCCCTCCCCCCCTCCCCCCCCCCTCCCCTTCCCTCCCCCTCCCTCCCCCCCTCCCCCCTCCCCCCTCCCCCCTCCCCCCTCCCCCCTCCCCCCTCCCCCCCTCCCCCCCTCCCCCCTCCCCCCCCTCCCCCCTCCCCCCCCTCCCCCCTCCCCCCCTCCCCCCTCCCCCCCCTCCCCCCCTCCCCCCTCCCCCCCCTCCCCCCCTCCCCCCTCCCCCCCTCCCCCCTCCCCCACAGAAGTGGCTCCCTTGCTGATTTGAAGACTGCCAGTGAGGAATTGTTTAAAGACAGAGATGGGAGAAGTCTCTTCATCGAAGTGCTTACCTTTGGAATTCTGGAGACTAAGAGCCATGGATACTCTGTTATTGAATACATTCAAGACAGAGAGCAATGGATTATTGGACAGTAAGCCAATCAAGAGATATATGGATAGTGTGGAAAAGGGCAGCTGAGATAAAAGATCAGCAATGACCTTAATGAATGGTGGAGCAGGCTTGATTGGCCAAATGGCCTACTCCTATTTCTTGTGTGAAAGCTATTACATAAATGCAGATTTGCTTCTTTCTATCATATGAAATATCCTTTATTTCAGCACAACCTCTGCATTAAAAAGTATTTTGTTGAAATGCACAAACTTTGAACAGTGTTGTCATCTGAATGACCAGTTATTGATCCTAAATAATTCATTCATTCGTGAGATCAGACTGCCCATTTCATTCATCAATGGTCCTATTCTTTATTGGGGGCACTTGTAGTGTTCACTGGATTTTTGATTATTAGGTTGGACATGGTGGGTCAAAGGTGGAAAAAGAAAAATGGCTGTTAGTCATTTATCTAGTTAATGTGAAACTTATATTGACATGGCTGATCAAGTATTTCCGTGGTCTTTCGTGAGAATATAAAACAGATTATTTCGACTTGTTGAACTGCTTAGAAATACCATAATTAAAACACAGGTTGAAATTTTCCTGGTCCCACAGAGGCAGGTTTCAAGGAGAGTAAGCATGTAGGTGAGGGTGCAAATGTAGATCTGTGGACTGGCGATTTCCCACTTCTGGACACTCTTGCTGGAGGCTGTTGAATAATGGCACCTGGCAGCGACAGGTAACCAATAATTAGCAATTTAAGAGCCCATTGAGGAGGGAGAGAGCTCCGTCGGGATCTTCCCAGTGTTGGGACTCGAACACTTTCTATTCTGCTGGATTCCCCCAGGTTCAGGAAGTTATAGATTACACATAAGTGACAATGCAGGTGCCCTCAGATCACCCAGCAGTATTCATCGATCAAAAATAATTTAGCTCCATCAATGTTCAGCTGGTACCCAATCATTGAAAGATCATCATGAATATCTGGCAAGATAACCAGGGAGCTGCCATGATCCCCCTCAAAATATTAACGTTTCCACGCAGTGTCTGCAGAGTTCTCCTTGGAGACAAGGGCTGTCATCTCAAGACTTGTCAAGGAACCCAACCACTGATGCCCAGAAAAGGTACAGCCATATGAACACAAACAAGGTCAAGCGAGACCATTGCTGGTGGTACAATTCAGATGCCTGGACAGATCTGGTGACACCTATCAATATGCACAGGCTAGCGTTTCCAGAACGGCTGTGCCATAATGCATCATTTTTTAATAATTTTTAAAATAAATTTAGAGTACCCAATTTTTTTTTTCCAATTAAGGGGCAATTTAAAATGGCCAATTCACCTACCCTGCACATCTTTGGGTTGTGAGAGTGAAACCCACGCAGGTAAGGGGAGAATGTGCAAACTTCACAAGGACAGTGACCCAGGGCCGGGATTCGAATCCGGGTCCTCAGCGCCGCAGTCCTAGTGCTAACCACTGCGCCACCATGCTGTCCGCCATGCTGCATCTTGCTTGACATGGTATAGCAGCAACCCTGGAGCTCAAGGTAGAGAAAGGTAATGACTGCTCTGCATCTTCAGACGGTGAGGTGGAACCTACTGATCTGACATTGTAGTCACTCACCCAGTTTCCAGGGATGCCCAGGGTGGATCGAGTCAGTGGCAAAGGCAGTGCAACCACCTGACACAACAATTTTGAACCGCCACCCCTTTGCCCGACCAGCAATACCCCCACCCCCTGCCAAAGCCCAGAGCAATCATGCAATTAGCGATGCTTTGTAGAATTTGTGGGTGAGAACAGACCTAAATTAGAACTGATAAATGTGTGAGGTTCTAAGTCATCGTTACACAGTTTCTCATAGTTCAGTGTCTGCTGACATCAATGATCAGATTTTTGGGATGGACTCTGAAGCCCTTTAAAAATTGCGAGCTGCCATTCCAGGATCCCATTCCCATTTTCGGAATTTTTTGTTGGCACAGAAGAGGGTGCAGGTAGTTAGACTTTGCTGGCTCCATTGTGGCGATGAGAAGTTCAAACCTTGCTCACCACCGCCAGCCCCTCACCCTCTGTAATTCCAATGGAGTCCAGAACCTTTGCAAAGTAGACGTAGTTCGCAGCCTCTCACAGGAGTCATGATCCATGGGGGAACACCAGTTCCAAATGGGGAACAAAGAAAGTGTCTCCTGCTCCTGGAATTCTTTCATTGACAAACTTTGAAATACAAAAAAACAAAATTCACTCAGTTTCCATAGTTAGATGCCATCTTGTAAGGTCCTCTGGAAACTTGGTCCTCAAAAACTAGGGACGCGATTCTCCGTTTGCTGGACAGAGTGCCCGCGCCATCGTGAACGTTGTTGTATTTCACGATAGGGTTAGGGGGCCCACATGGGGCCAGCATGGCGCAGGAGCGCCATGCCAGCCTGTGCATGTGCAGTTGGGGTGCACCAACCCGTGAATGCGTGGGGGACTTCTTCAACGCGCCTGCCTCGACGCAACATGGCGTGGGGGCTCAGGGGCCCGGCCGCATAATAAAAGCGGGCGGGGGCGGGAGAGGCCGATCCGCCAGTCGGTGGGCCCCAATCGCGGGCCAGACCCCATCGGAGCCCCCCCCCACCCCCCCGCCGGTGAAGGAGCACCTCTCCTCCCTCCAACAGGCCACCCCCGACCTTACGCGCACGCGCAGAGGTCCCGCCGGCTGCGAGCAGGTGTGAACGGCGCCGACAGGACTCTGCCGTTTTCGCGCGGCCGATTGGCCCATCAAGGCCGGAGAGTCGGTGGCCCGGCCGCGGACAGTGGCCCACGACCAGTGGCGTTCCAAACACGCCAGCCCAAATTGCGCTGATTCTCCGCTGCTCAGAGAATCGCCTGCCGGCGTCGGACCAGCGCCGTGAGAAAAAATGGCATGAACGTCGATTCTCCCATACAGTGCGGCATGGGAGAATCCCTCCCAGGATCTGCACAAAGGCCTCTTTTGTTACGAACTGTGGAGGGTGCCCAAAAAGACCCAACTCTGCCTAAATTCTCTGAAACATAATTGCTTTCAACTTGTACTTCTCAGCTCTGATTTTGTCCTTCCCCGTAAGTGATTTCGCTGAAGTGGTTGACGATAAGACTCTGTCCTATAAAGGTAAGTTGATTATTATATTGACAAAGATTGTGTAAGTGTTGAACTGCATTAGTAATTTATCCATTGGATAAAGTGCCCTCATCCATTTATACCTGACAAAAGCACTGTTTGAGAATTTTAGTATGATGAATCGAAATGATTTAAGCGCCCAAAGCCTTTTAAAAGCTCAAAAAGACGCCATCAGCAGCTGTGAGTTAGAGAGAAAAAAGCCTTTGTTTCTGGAATGCGTTGATTGACACGCCATCTGGCATAACTAAGAAAAAAACTCAAGCATCTGTCTTTTGAAATTTCAATAGAGTCCATTGTCTCTGACCTGGAATGATTTTTTACAACAGCTGAGCCCATTATGAATGCTTAGCTGAGTTTCAAAAAGTCCGGAATTACATACCTCGGCAGGGTGTGGGGGGTGTGGGGGGGGGGGGGGGGGGGGGGTGGGTGGGGGCGCTGATAGACATCTTAATTGTTTTATGAGGTATTAAATAACTAACTTTTTTGAAGGAATTCAATTATTTTTGTGATGTCGTTTTTTTGAAGGAAAGTTGATTTCAACATGATGTGTTTGAATACGATTCGACTATTAGAAGTTTATATTTTTAATGTTCATTTCAATAACATCCTGAGGACTGGCGATAGTGAATAATGGGTCTCTGGCTACGGATGGCGCATGGGAAGCATGCAGGCCTGTCAGAGTGTATTAGAGGGCATGAGAGTATATAGGTTATGAAGAAGTATGAAGGGCATGAGAGACATTCTGGATTATGGAAAGGAGATGGGAAGATGAGAGGACCTGGAGGGGGCATGGTGAAATGAATGGGCATGACAGGAACAGGTGGGGAGGGGGTGATAGGGGTGAGAGATGAGGCTTTCTGGGCCTGCTATTCACCATTAAAAATGATGTCCCAGTAAATGGAGGTCGACATTCTAGCATTCCGGCCCTACCGTTTTCTGCCTCAGACCTGCCTCCATTCAACTTCCTCTCTATGGTGGGATCTCGTCCTTTTAAGCGGGATGGGTCTGCTGATTTGGGAAGTTTCCTGACTCGGCCTTCCTGCCCCTTTCAATAAAATCTGGCCTGAAGTCTCCACAGGTGAAAATTTTTTTGAATTCTGTCACTGTGAAGTTTGGAGAACCCCAACTCTCCATCTCCATTGGCCAGGCATGATGGCAATTTGCTTCTCTGCAGACCTCCCTTCTCGAGAACTGCCACAGTGGAGATGCCTCAAGGGCTGCCTCTAATTCTCGGCCTGGCTGACTGTGCTCTCCTCCTGCAAGGAGAGAAAGAGGAGACCAATGACTGAGAGAAGTGGAATGTCTTAAAATGATGGAAGGACATATGTCACTGTGAGAGTTGTGAAGGCTATTACAATATGATCATGTTGGGTGTCAGTGGTGGCTGGTCAGTGGGGATATCAGGATGTGCCTCTTTAACCCGAGAGAGAGGAATAAATGCACGCACAAGGTGTGCTGGTCTGAGGAGAAGAATTGTGGAAGGCGGAGTGAGGGGGTTTGTACATAAACATGCAATGCCACTCACCTGGTCTACCCTGTCCAGAATACAAGACTTCTTACGACACTGAATCCAGGAGCAAGGCAATACTCCTGTTACTGACCTCCTCAGTGACGACCATGCCTGTGTGTTCTCTGAGGTTTCCTTCTTCCTCCTGTTGTTTTTTTTTCTTCTTTGTGTTCCATTATGGACTTTGCATGTTCTGGAAACATCTTTGTGTTGGCGCCTGAATGGGAGGGAGGGAGAATACTAGAGAAGATAGCAGCGAACAGAAGGAGCTGGAGAAGACAACACTGCTGGAAACCCTAAACAAAATGGTCCTTCAGAGTTCACAGTTGCAGATAAGGCATGTACCATGCAAGGTCTGGGGAAGTGCAGGTTGCCATCGTGCTGAATGGTGCAGAATGCGTGAGCAGAAGAAGGAGGTGGAGTGAATTGAATTGTAGTGATTGTAGGAGAGTGGGAAATGGGGTGTTGTCAGTTTTGGAGGTGGAGGTGGTGCAGGTGTGAGGAGAGTGCAATTGCAATGAGGTGCAGGGTTCTTACCTTTACAACTCTGCCAAGATCATTGAGCTTCTTCTATCATTGCAGCCATATGCTGGCAGGTCTTTGCATTTTTCTCTTCATGCCTCTTCCTGCTGTTTCCTGAGGTCATGCATGAAGTGTTCTCTGTATTTCTACCTCTTCCTGGGGGAACAGGATATCCTTCATTCTGCCAAAAGCTTGGAGAACCAAAAGCACGTTGCTGCCCCCTATGGGGCTTTTGCAACTATGTGAAACCTTTCAGAAGGTTCCCTACTGTCTGCAGCCACAGTGGGTGTCCCCTTGATGAGGTGTTGTCTATCTTTAATTGATGTTTGATTTCCCTCTCTCCAAGCAGGCACAAACTTGGGTAGTGCTGCCTGTCTCAATATAATGAAGTCCCAGGGCCACTTCCCTACACTACCTTACCATGACTGCCCACCTCCTAAATGATCCAGCGCCTGCACCCTCCACTCAATAGCCCTGCTATCCCTGCCCTTGGAGCCCCTGTGCTCCATCCACCCTGTGTGGCCAGCCCTCTGCCCTCCCTGCCTCTGCTCGCATTGCCCCCTGTGCAACCATTATCATCAAATCTCCAGAACCATAATCTAGAAAAATGTGCCTTGAAAATGTGATTTCAAATATAGGATTTGGATGACATTCAGGAAACTCATGACCAGCGGGCTGATCACTCTTTGACCATCTTTCATTCTCTAAATTGCAAACAAAAAAAAATTACAACATGAGATTGCAATGGTCACATAAATCTATGATGTGCACTTCACATTTTATAACGCCGAAACACTTAAACAAGAAATCAGATGTTGGAAGGCATGCCTTTTAAACCAGACGATGTTAAATATAGTCTTGAAAGGTCTACTGAAGTGAACTCTATTGAAATGACAAATGATCTTAAAAATCCCTTTGCAGATCAGGCAGCAGATTTTTCTAATTCACTTTCGTGGATATAACTTCACAATGAAGATTAGCACACAGGTCATCCTTCTGCTTTTTGCGGTATTCTGACTGTGCTGCTAACTCAATGCGAAATAAAGTTTCAAATCCTCTGGTCAGACAAACATTGCCCTTTTAAGCTTCCGGCCAGTCTACTGTATAAAGTGGCAGCATTTGATGTGTATTTAACTAGAAAGTACGGGCTGTCAGTCAGCCCACTGCCAGTTACTGGCAGCAGCTGCTCTGAAAGATAAATTGAATGGATCATTAAAGTGTTTTTTTTTCCCCCCCTATCTGCCAGTTTGACATCTAGTTTCGAATGGGATCTAGTCAAGATGAAAGTTTAGTTTATCCTGACAAGATAGCTTTTTCTTTAGACTATTAACCTGATCAGTGACATGTGACAGATTGGGACAGAATGCAAGAAGCTGAATCTTGTCTTCCACTGCCGCCCCCCCTCCCCTTAGGAATACTGGTGTTAAGGGCAGACTAATGATAGTCCGCTGTTAGAACGCTTTTTCAATGAACAAATTACATGTTCCCTATTAATTTTTGTTATGAGCTACAGGATATCTCTTCTGGAATATCATTCCTGTTGCAATATTTAAATGTCTTTTTCAGTACTCCTGTCCAAGTAACAGGAAGCTTTTGGGTATATTTTAACATATTTTATCAGCAGTCCTGTGAATAATGAAAAATCCTTTCCGTGAACTGTTACATTTAGGTCGGAAGAACAAAGAGAGGAAGAACAAAATAAAGGGTATAATTTTGAAGGGTACAATTCTAAGGGTTGCAGGAGCAGAGGGACCGGGGGTATAATAGACTCATTGTAAATAAAATAAGTGGTCAATAAAATTAACCAATGAATGGGAGTCTCAGCCTCTGATGGAGCACTAACATAAATTTCAAAAGGAGACTTACAAAATCAGATCATAAATATAATTTCCGGGTCATATGATGCATCTCAGCCCCTGTGGTGCCCATTGGGCACGGAAGGCCGCAAGTGTACCAGTGGACACCTTGTACTCCCTCTCCATGACCACCAAGTCATGAATGTAACCGTGGAGAGGGGTAGAGAGTCGGTGGGATGACCGCCCACTGCCTGGGCCTATTGGCTTATGAGGAGGTCCTCCTCCCCACATGCCGCCACCTCCATGCCAGCTGACCAAAGACCAGGAGCATGTAACTGAAGTACAACCAAAGATTTAGATCATCATAGATCATAGAATTTAAAATGCAGGAGGCCATTCGGCCAATCGAGTCTGCACCGGCTCTTTGAAAGAGCATCCTACCCAAGCCCACATCTCCACCCTATCCCCATATCCCAGTAACCCCACCCAACACTAAGGGCAATTTTGGACACTAAGGGCAATTTATCATGGCCAATCCACCTAACCTGCACACCTTTGGACTGTGGGAGGAAACCGGAGCACCCGGAGGAAACCCACGCACACACGGGGAGAAGGTGCAGACTCCGCACAGACAGTGAACCAAGCCGGGAATTAAACCTAGGACCCTGGAGCTGTGAAGCAATTGTGTTAACCATGTTACCGCTGCCCACATTGAGGAGAAGCCCCTTCAAATAATGAAAAAGGAGATGAATCGCAGGCAATTCTATGTACACGTGGAATCCGGACTCGCTTTGGCTATAGAAAACACGTGCAGTCAGGAACCAGGGGTCTTTTGAATCAAAGAAAAAAATCAGCAAATGAAACAAAAATGATAGGAGATGATAGCCCTGGTGGGATGCTGTAACTAAAGCAAAATGTCAAAGGAAACTTAACTACTTAAACCAAAGTATAATTCCAAGGGGTGATGATACACCCAGCCCCTGAGGCACCCACCAGTCACGGAAAGCCTGAAGCGTACCTGTGGCCACTTTGTGCTTCCTCCCCAAGGTATCCAGGCCGCATATGTACTTGCGGTCGAAGGACAGGAAACCTCTTGCTGCCTGGATCTGGTGATGGCCAGTACCAGGAGCAGGCTTAGGAGGAGGCCCTCCTCCCTCCCCTTTGCCAAAGTTCAGGAGCGTCGAGCTGAAGTACAACCAAAAATTGAGGAGCAGCCCCGTCAAAGAATGAAAAAGAGGCTGAGCTTCAGGCAATCTACATACTGGAAATCGGGAATGGAAAAGCTGATGCCAGTAAATGTGACCATGAATCTCTTGGATTGTCATCAAAACCAATGCGATTTAAGCAAGGGAATTTGCCATCCTCACCCAGTCTGACACATGTGACTGCATCACAGACCAACATTTAACTGCCCTGCAAGCCACTCAGTTGCATCAATCCTCTCCAATGAAGAAGATCCACCTTCTCAAGGCAATTTATAAAGGGGCTATAAATCATAGAATCCCTACAGTTCAGAAGGAGGCCATTCAGCCCATTGAGTATGCACCCTACCTAATTCCGCTCCCCTGCCTACCCCCATAACCCCACCTAACCTTGGGATACTAAGGGGCAATTGATCATGGCCAATCCACCTCACCTGAACATCTTTGGACTGTCGGAGGAAACCCACACAGACACAGGAGAAAGTGCAAATTCCACACAGACAGTCACCCAAGGCCGGAATTGAACCCGGGTCCCGGTGCGCAGTGAGGCAGCAGTGTCAACCGCTATGCCACAGTGCCGCCACTTACCGGCCTTACCGGCGATATGCACGCTCAAGATTGAGCAAGAACATGACCTAACCTATGAATCACAGAATCAAGGAGCCACAGAATTGCAACAGCACAAAAGGTGACCATTCAGCCCATCATGTTTGCAGCTGATCTCTGAATGAGCAACTCAACCAGTGCCATTTATCCACCTTCTCCCACTAACCCTCATATTCTTCCTTTTCAGATAACAATATAACTCCCTTCTGAATGCCTCAATTGAACCAGCCTCCTCCATGATCTCAGAAAGTGCATTCCAGACCTTAACTGCTCACTGTGTGGAAATGTATTACCTCATGCCTCCATTGCTTCTTTTGTCAATTTCTTTAAATCTGTGCCCTCTAATTCGTGACCTTTTCATGTGTGAGAATAGTTTCTAGCCATCTACTTTGTCCAGATCCCTCAAGATTTTGAACATCTCTATCAAATATCCTCTCAACCTTCTCGGGAATTCTCACAGTAACTTCATTGCAGTGTTAATGTAAGCCTACTTGTGACAATAATAAAAAATATTATTATTATGAAATGAAATGAAAATCGCTTATTGTCACAAGTAGGCTTCAATGAAGTTACTGTGAAAAGCCCCTAGTCGTCACATTCCGGCGCCTGTTTGGGGAGGCTGGTACGGGAATTGAACCGTGCTGCTGGCCTGAATTGGTCTGCTTTAAAAACCAGCTATTTAGCCCAGTGTGCTGAACCAGCCCCGTTCTCGGTGTCCTGGACTGTATGGTGGAAAACTCCACCATTGCCGTTGGTGGCCTCAACACCCCTTTTCCCACCTGGCATCGGCCTTTGCTGATATCGGAGAAAACCTTGGCCCTCAGATTAATAATTGAGACCGTGAAACTATCAGTTTGTTGTTAAAAACCCAGTTGCGTCACTCATATCTTTTAGGGGAGAAAATCCACCATCCTAGCTAGTCTGAGCCAATATGTGACTCTACAGCAATGTGGTTGAATCCTGACTGCCCTCTGAAATGGTTTAGCAAGAACTCAGTTGGATCAAACTGCTACAAAAAATGTAATTAGCCCTGAGAATGTATGTGGGCACCATGAAGTGTAGTTGTATTCACCACCCCCTGCTCAAGGACACTTAGGGATGGGCAATAAATGCCGGCTCTGCCAATGAGGCCCCTATCCAGTCCAAAGATGTGCAAGTTAGGTGGATTGGCCATGCTAAATTGCCCTAATTGCCCAAAATGTTAGGTGGGGTTCCTGGGTTATGGGGATAGGGTGGCGGTGTGGGCTTAAGTAGGGTGCTCTTTCCAAGGGCCGGTGCAGACTCGATAGGCTGAATGGCCTCCTTCTGTGCTGTAAATTCTATGATTCTATGATCCCATGAACAAATGAGGAAAAATACCTTGCGTATCAGTACTGACTGCACTTGAATCAAGTCACATTCTGTATTTGTGATTATTAAACATGTGGCATGTCAGAGGGCACAGCTGGTGATAAAGAATGAACAGCAGATCCACATTGTTGTGGCAGCAATAATGAAAGGATCTAAATGAAAGGCCCTGGTTTTTATTACCCCGACATATTTTTAGATGTCCTGGTAATGATTCTCAGCTCCAGAGAATGTTCTATTCCTAGATGATTACACAATGCAGCTTCATCAGGTCAGATTCTTAAATTGTTCCATACATCACAAGTCAATTGGCTTTGTACTTGGATCACAGCTCAAGCTCTTTAACAATTTTATTTGTTCAATTGCCCTGGCAACTGCTTCCAGGTCAAACAATTAACCCCAATGGTCGCAACTTAAATACTGAAATCTTCAGAGGATCTCGACTACATCTTTAGCCCATTGTAAATAGCATAAGATGAAGAGAATCTTGCAATTAAATAATATATAGATGCCAATGTGTGTGGTGTCTCACCATATCCCTCTGCTAGAAAGTTCCTCATGAAATATGTAAACCAAATACTCATGGAATTCATTAGTTTGAACGCCTCTGCAGCAAAGACCAACAAACAGAGATATGCACACATCGTTTTCACTCTTCATCCCTTTGAAGGGTGAAGAAACCATACTATTTTGACATGACACTAATGCAGATAACCTTACTATTTCTCTGAGGCTAATTTTCTGTGGACTCATCTCTAACAGCCATTGCAATGGAGTCTCTTTTATTGTTTCATGGACGTGGGTGTTGGTGTCAAGGCCAGTGTTTGTTGCCCAGCTTTAATGACTCCTGAGAAGTTGGCGGTAAGACACCTTCTTGAATTGCTGCAGTCTATCTGGTGTAGGTACACCCACAATGCTGCTGGAGAGGGAGTTTTGATGGATTTTGATCATGTGGCAGTGAAAGAATGACAACATGATTCCAAGTGAGGACCGTACGCGGTTTAGAGGAGAGCTTGGAGGTGGTGGTGTTCCCTTGCACCTGCTGCCCTTGTCCTTCTAGCTGGTGGGAGTTGTGGGTTTGGAAGCTGCTGTTGATGGAGATCTAGTGAGTATCCTTGTTGGAGATGGTCATTACCAGGTACTTGTAATGTTACTTGCCAATGTATCAGCACAAGCCTGAATGTTGTCCAGGTCTTCCTGCAGCACGGGCATGGACTGCTTCAGTATCTGAGAAGTCACAAATGGTACTTTACATTGCGCAATCATCAGCAAACATACCCACTTCTGACCTAATAATGGAAGGAAGGACGTTTATGAAGCAGCTGAACAATGGTTGAGCTGATGACACTACTGCACTAATGTTATGGGACAGAAATGATTGACCTCCAACAACCATCTTCCTTGCTAGGTGTGACCCCAACCAGTGGAGAGTTTTGTCCCAATTCCCATTGACTTTAATTTTGCCAGGGCTTCTTGATACCGCACTCAGTCAAATGCTGTCGTAATAAGAACATAAGAACTAGGAGCAGGAGTGGGCAATTCAGCCCATCGGGCCTGCTCCGCCATTCAATACGATGATGGCTGATCTCATCTCCACCTTCCTACCTATTCCCCATAATCCTTCAACCTGCTACTAATTAAAAGCCTATCTACCTCCTCTTTGAATTTGTTTAGTGTTTCGGCATCTACTGCACTCTGGGAATTGCACAGATTCACAAACCTTTGAGAGAAGCAATTCCTCCTCATTTCTGTTTGCCACCCCATAGCCTAAAACTATGGGCTCTTATTCTAGAATGTCAAAGAAGGGGAAACATCCTCTGTACATCTACCCTGTCAATCCCCTTTACCATATTGTATATCTCAATTAGATCTCCTCTCATTCTTCTAAACTCTAGTGAGTATAAGCCTAAAATTTTCAATCTCTCTTTATAAGGCAAGTCCTTCATCCCTGGAATCAAGGGATGAAGGACATGTCTAGATGTCAACGGCAGGCGTTCTCACCTCCACCTCCTCCCGACTCCCTCTCCATGAACCCCACGAATAAGAATGATCCCAAATGCCAGAGAGGAGGGGGAAAGTGAACAGCTCATGTCTGGGGCAAAATTCTCCGACCCCCAGCAAGGTCGGAGAATCGCCTGGGCCGAAAATCCCGCCCCCGCCGTGGCAGAGATTCTCCGCCACCCGGGAAGTGGCGGTGGCGAGAATCTCGCCACTCTGATCGGCGAGGCCCCTGCAGTGATTCTCTGGCCTGGATGGGCCGAAGTCCCGCCGCTGGGAGGCCTCTCCCACCGCCAAGTTTTAACCACCTCTGTAACGGCAGGATCAGCGGCGTGAGCGGGCCCTGGGGTCCTTGGGGGGGGGGGCAGGGGGCAATTGAACCCCGGGGTGCTCCCACGGTGGCCTGGCCCGCGATCGGGGCCCCCCTCTCAGACTCCGGGCCAGTGCCCTGGGTGCACTCTTTCTCCTTCCGCGGCCGCCACGGCCTCCGCCATAGCGGAAGCGGAAGAGAAACCTACATCGCGCATGCGCCGGTGGTGACGTCATCGGCAGCTGGCCGCTGGCGTCACTGCCAGCGCATGCGCCGACCGGCGAAAGCCTTTCGGCCAGCCCCGCTGCCGGGGGCACCGGTTTTTTGATTGAAGAAACGTTTCCTCACATTAGTCCTAAATGGTCTACCCTGTATTCTGAGACTGTGTTCGCTGTTTCTAGACTCCCCAATCAGGGAAAACATCCTCCTGCATCTAGTCTGACCAGTATTATGTTGTCCGGTATTATTAAGATTACAGATATATAGGTGAGGCCATTGATAAAGTCCCTTGAGCACTAATAAAGAGACTTCATGCCCCTTTAAGACTCTGTTAATTTGTTTAATTCATTTTATACTTTTATGCCCAAGAGTGTAGTGATGGGCAGGATTCTCCAAGCCTGCACCGGATTGGAAAATTGGCAGGGACGCGGGAAATTCTCACCACGCCGCTCCAACGGCAGGATACGATTCTCCAGCGACCGGAAAATTGGCGCCAATCGCAGCTGTGTAGTCGCCACGGCGCTGGTCAGGGGCCGCTGAAAGAAGCCCCCGCGGCGATTCTCTGTAGGCGCCTGGCCAAACTCCCGCTGTGACCCGCCAGCGTGGTTCCAACCTGGTACCACCCGGCGGGAGCTCGGACCCGCAGCCGCGGTGGACGTCCTGCTGGGGGGATCTGACTCCTGGCGGGGCCTCCACGGGGTCCAGGCCCACGATTGGGGGCTTCCGATCGGCGGGCCCCCGTGATCTGGAAGGGGTCTACCTCCTTCCGCACGGGCCCGCTGTAGGTCTCCATCATGTTGCTCGACGCCGGCGCGGAGACGGCAACCGTGTTCATGCGCCGGCGCGTGACGTCTCTCGCGCACATGCACGGACCCGCGCTGGCTGTGCCGGCCCGCATTTCGGCTCCAGAACAGCATGCAGCACTCTGGCCCCCTGAAGACCACTGAATTGCTGGGCCAGGAGCCCTGTTGACGCCTGCGTACATCACTCCGGTGTTTACGCCGGTGTCAACACTTGGCCTGGATTTCGGAGAATCCCGGCCAATATGTTAAATCTAAGGAGAGTAAAGGGTGAACAAAATTATCTTCATGTGTTTCAGTATTAGATGGCATCACTGAGTAGTCTTATAAAAGGCTGCATCTCTAAGCATTTTGGGAATAGCAGTTGGAGAAGTTGATGAAGAAGGATAGTGTGAGGTTGAATTAGAGTGTAGGTTACATTAGAGAGAGATAATTAATTACTATAACATAGATCCAATACATTATTTTGTTAGCTGTTGCTCAGTAGAGTGTGCGAACCATTTCAAGTAGTGTAAAATAAACCAGCTTTAATTGAAACATATATCTTTGTGTTCTTTGTAAACGCTAAGGCTTTGGCTATCTTGGAGAACAATACAAGGAACATAACAAAGAGTATATAGAGACTTCTATCCATTGTGTTGTAACATGGTGGGTACGTCCCTGGCTCTGAGCCAGAAACTCTCGGTTCAAGTTCCACCCAGGACATTCCAAAAAATCAGTACTCAACACTTCGCCAAACAGGTTGATTATCAACCTGTAAATCCTTCCCAACTCAATGGCAGGCAACAAGAATGAGAGATTCTTGGTTAGCCATATCATGGAAAGAATGTTGGAGGCTTTGCCATCATAATTCATAGCTCCTGACTACAACATGCACGTGAAATTGCATGTTGCCACAGCAACTCAGACTCCCCGTGTGAGCTGTGATGTACCAACTCCATTTTGCAAAGGTAAATGTGGACAGTGAATCAAGTCATGAGTGAACCCTACGTGGCCTTTACACAGACCTCTGGGACATTGGGTTTTGGGAGAAGGCAGTCAATTAAAATGTTGTATTCTGTATTAAGATATAAGTCTAGATTGGTGTCTGATTTCCTACTTCATCGACTGGCCCCGATGTGAATTAACATGGCAGCAGAATGGTTGCATAAAGGTGAAGATTGGAAGCTAAGAATTCTTTTTAAGACAGAAGATTGTAATCTGAGTTGCTTTTGTGAAAAAATGGCTGAAAGGTGGTATAAAGTATCAGAGTATGATTACCCATTGCTGTTCTCTGAATGTAAATCTATTACCAGTGGAGAAATAGAGTGGATATGTGTACAAGTGTAATGGTATTACTAAAGGTAAAACAAGGTATGGCTTTGGCATTGTCAGTTCCTGACAAGTAAAATCAGTGGGTTGTGAGCTGGATGTCTATCAGTTAGATACTGGTGAAGGTTTGGATATTCTATTAAGTTCAATGGATAAAATTTACAGGAAAGGTGACCCACTAAATGCCTGTGAGGCATAACCAGGCTTTGATAGATGTCAAAAAACAGGCTGTTATTCCACTGAGGAATATATCATGGACTTTAACAAACTGTATAAAAGATTGCAGAAGTTCAGTTTTGAAATTCTTGCGCAATTCTCCGCACTCACGACGGTGCGGAGAATAGCGGGGTTCGTAAATTTTTACGGCCACGCTAGTCTGACGCCCTCCCGCTATTCTCCCCCCCCCCCCCCTCACGCCCGACTCCCGACACGAATCGCTGCCGCCGTTTTTTTACGGCCAGCAGCGATTCTCAGCTGGCCGATGGGCCGAAGTCCAAGCCCTTTACGGCTGTTTTTACGAACGGCAAACACACCTGGTCTGGCCGTTCGTAAAAACGGCCATAAAGTCCCGATTTTGAAAACCATGGCACCGATTGGCACGGCAGTACCACGGCCGTGCCAAGGGTGCCATGGGCCCGCGATCGGTGGGCACCGATCGCGGGCAGCGGGTCCGATTCCCGCGCACTCTTTGTCCTTCCGCCGCCCCGCTGTATCACTTCGCGGGGCGGCTGAGGGGCATCCCGGCCCGCGCATGCGCGGGTTTCGCGCAAATGCGCGATGACATCATCCGCGTATGCGCGGGTTGGAGTCTTCCAATCCGCGCATGCGCGGCTGACGTCATGTGACGCGTCAGCCGGCGCAAATTCTGGCAAGCGGGCTTAACGAAATTCGTTAAGCCCGCGATGCCAGAGTTCACGGCCGCGGCATGCTAGCCCCGACCGGGGATCAGAATCGGTTCCCGGTCGGGGAGGGGGAGGCTGGCGTCAAACCCGCCCGGTTTTGACGCCAGCCTTACGATTTCTCCCTGTCTGGGAGAATCGCGCCCTTGTTTTGTGCATACATGTAAAGTGCTGAATTGGGCCAAGGCACATCATGGACAGACTCCTGGTCTTAATGGGGATTAGATTCTCAGCAAGGGACAGTCTCTTGGATCAAATGTTACATGTTTATAAGAATTCCTGGGAAAGCAAGCCTTTCCAGCAGCCATGGGGATAGTCACAAAAGATGGAGGACTGAATGATTGTGGCCTTTCGAGATCATTCAGATACAGGGTACAGGTATCCATACAATGGACGAATGCTAATATTGATCAGTTTGAGGTAATTGTTTTAATCACAAGAAGCTTTAGTCTCATGTATTACTCATGGATTCATTTAACTATGCTTTGTTACACCTTAACAGTGTGCAGTTAAAATGTTATTTAGATTCACTCAGTATAAGGTGGCACAGTGGTTAGCACTGTTGTTTCACAGCGCCAGGGATCTGGGTTCGATCCTGGCTTGGGTCACTGTCTGTGCGGAGTCTGCATGTTCTGCCTGTGTCTCCGGGTGCTCCGGTTTCCTCCCACAAGCCCCGAAAGACTTGCATGTTAAGTGAATTGGATATTCTGAATTCTCCCTCAGTGTACCCGAACAGGCGCCGGAGTGTGGCGACTAGGGGATTTTCGAAGTAACATCATTGTAGTGCTAATGTAAGCCGACTTGTGATAGTAATAAAGATTATTATTATTAAGAGCGACGCAAGTTCGGGACTATGAAAGTTTCAGGTTCAGAGTTGATAACACATTAAGGTTGCCAAAAGAAGTAATGATTCCTTACAAGATATCTGGGGTAAGCCTCTTACCCCAGGGCAGCACGGTAGCATGGTGGTTAGCGTAAATGCTTCACAGCTCCAGGGTCCCAAGTTCGGTTCCCGGCTGGGTCACTGTCTGTGCGGAGTCTGCACGTCCTCCCCGTGTGTGCGTGGGTTTCCTCCGGGTGCTCCGGTTTCCTCCCACAGTCCAAAGATGTGCTGGTTAGGTGGATTGGCCATGCTAAATTGCCCGTAGTGTCCTAAAAAGTAAGGTTAAGGGGGGGTGGGGGGGGTTGTTGGGTTACGGGTATAGGGTGGATACGTGGGTTTGAGTAGGGTGATCATTGCTCGGCACAACATCGAGGGCCGAAGGGCCTGTTCTGTGCTGTACTGTTCTATGTTCTATGTTCTATTAGTACCAATAGTAGAGTTAGATACCCTTGCTGCTGAGCAAGCATTCCATGAAAAATGTACAAATTAAACTGCACATGTAACATGATAAAACGATTGTTTTTGAAAAGTCAAAGGACCTGCAGTTTACCCAATCAAGGCGTTACTGCATCCCTTAAGAAAACCTAACATCTCTAATCAGAACGTTAGTGGTAATGGCATCAGGAGATAAGAATCATGGGAAAAAAAGCAAATTGTCCTAAAGTTATATTTACTCACCCTTGTATTTGATAACAAGTGTACAAGGCTCATCAAAGAGACAAAGAGACAAAGTGTAAAAGTGTAAAAAGTATTGGAAGACAAAGCCATGTCCCATTGTAAGCCTTCCATTGGAAAGAGACATGAATTAAGTAGTAGCCATGGATTTAGAGGTGCGGCGAAGGCAAACATTTTTCATTTTACACTTCATTGACATTGTAACTAGATTCAGCCTTTCTACAATAACAGCAAAGAAGTGTGTGTAGTTAATGTCATGGAGAAATGGATCGGGATTGGACTGTGAACCCCACGTAATTTCTGTTCAACAATGGGGGAAATTTGTTAATAACAAGTTTAGAGACAAATGTGATTAGGACCAGTGTGATCATAAATATTGCAGCTGGCAGTCCTTTCAACAATAGACACTCTCTCTTTAGCTACCATGTCCTGCAAAGGTGTTGGCAAACATGGACTTGCATGGTTATGCTTGCCAAAGGACTGCAGTGGTTTTCCGTTGCCTTTTACAATCTCTGGCTGGCTGACTCTCCCATTCTTGCCATCCACCATAGGTTTGGAAGGATAATCAATGACCTGTTTGGCCACATTCTGAACACACTTTCCATGGCCGGCAAGTCCCAAAGTGGGATTTGAACTTAGAGCTTCTTGTCCAGATATAGGTCTACTAGCGCAGTGCCACAAGATCTTTGCTAATTCGCCAACTGTAAGTTAACAAATACACTGGCCTGGACATGCTGTGACATAAATTTCCTTCTTATGGGTGTGGTGGGGGGCTAAGTCCTTATCAAAAGGTCCATAGAAGAAATCTCAACTTACCTTCTGTGCTGTATGATAGTCCTCCGTCCTAGAATTAGTTTTGTTTTTTTCTACATAGTGGAAGGCAAAAGCATAGCGGGGAGCCAATGGTGTAGTGGCATTGTCACTGGATTAGTAATCCAGAGACCCAGGTGGATGTTAAAATTTGAATTCAATAAAGAAAAAAATCTGGAATTAAAAATCTAATGATGACCATGAAACTATTGTCGATTGTCTTAAAAAAATATGATCTGGTTCAATTTTTAGGGAAGGAATTCTGCGATTCTTACCTGGCCTGGCCTACAAGTGACTCCGGACCCACAGCAATGTGGTTGCCTCTTAAATGCCCTCTGAAATGGCCTAGCAGATCACTCAGTTCGAGGGTAATTAGGCATGGGCAACAAATGTTTGCCCAGCCAGCGATGCCCACATCCCGTGAACAAATAAACAAAATACATGAATAAAGGATTTATTAAGGCTGAAAATTCAGAGTTCTAAGACATTGTCTAAGTCAGTCCAATATAAACATTAATCTTGTGCATTTGATATACTCCAAAATGGAGGAAAATAAAGAGTGGGAAGATCTGGGTAATGGTGGGAAGGATCTGGGTGTGCTGGGAAGACTGTGACTCTCCAACATGGTAGTCAAACTATTAAGGTCCATTCTTCACAATTCATTGGGATTGATAACACACTTTCATAATCTGAGTTAGTGGAATTTGATGAGGCACCCTATACCTCACATATTTGTGTTTGACAGTTATGAGGAACTGAATGCAGTTGATGAAGGGCCAGATGGTCTTAGGCAGAAGGACAGGGCTATTGAATCCAAATGATAATTCTGTTGAATGGTTACTAGGATGAGGCACCAGAAGATGTCCAGTGAATGGAGGGATATGACAATTCTGAGGAGAACGGGGGAAGGTGACAGCAAGTTTAAACATTTGGCTGAATGTCCAAGTTAATGGACAAGAATGTTGCAGGTTCCGGGGTTTAGGTGTTTTAGAAAGCTCAGAGAAGGGGGCAAAAGAGGGGGAGGTGTGGTGCTGCTAGTCAAGGACAGTATTACGGTGGCGGAAAGGATGCTAGATGGGGACTCTTCTTCTGAGGTAGTATGGGCTGAGGTTAGAAACAGGAAAGGAGAGGTCACCCTGTTGGGAGTTTTCTATAGGCCACCTAATATTTCTAGGGATGTAGAGGAAAGGATGGCGAAGATGATTCTGGAAAAGAGCGAAAGTAACAGGGTAGTTGTTATGGGAGACTTTAACTTTCCAAATATTGACTGGAAAAGATATAGTTCGAGTACGTTAGATGGGTCATTCTTTGTACAATGTGTGCAGGAGGGTTTCCTGACACAATATGTTGACAGGCCAACAAGAGGCGAGGCCACATTGGATTTGGTTTTGGGTAATGAACCAGGCCAGGTGTTAGATCTGGAGGTAGGTGAGCACTTTGGAAACAGTGACCACAATTCGGTGACCTTTACGTTAGTGATGGAAAGGGATAAGTATACCCCGCAGGGCAAGAGTTATAGCTGGGGGAAGGGCAATTATGATGCCATTAGACATGACTTAGGATGTGTTGGTTGGAGAAGTAGGCTGCAAGGGTTGGGCACACTGGATATGTGGAGCTTGTTCAAGGAACAGCTATTGCATGTTCTTGATAAGTACGTACCAGTCAGGCAGGGAGGAAGGGGTCGAGCGAGGGAACCGTGGTTTACCAAAGAAGTGGAATCTCTTGTTAAGAGGAAGAAGGAGGCCTATGTGAAGATGAGGCATGAAGTTTCAGTTGGGGCGTTTGATAGTTACAAGGAAGCGAGGAAGGATCTAAAGAGAGAGCTGAGACGAGCAAGGAGGGGACATGAGAAGTCTTTGGCAGGTAGGATCAAGGAAAACCCAAAAGCTTTCTATAGGTAGATAGAGATAGAGAAATACAGCACAGAACAGGTCCTTCGGCCCACGATGTTGCGCCGAACTTTTGTCCTAGGTTAATCATAGAATTTTGGACAATTTGTCATGGCCAATCCACCCAACCTGCACATCTTTGGACTGTGGGAGGAAACCGGAGTACCCGGAGGAAACCCACGCAGTCACGGGGAGGATGTGCAGACTCCACACAGACAGTGACCCAAGTCGAAATCGAACTTGGGACCCTGGAGCTGTGAAGCAATTGTGCTATCCACAATGCTACCGTGCTGCCCTTAAGAAGTTAACCTACACTCCCTTATTCTACCCTAATCCAAGTACCTATCCAATAGCCGCTTGAAGGTCCATAAATTTTCCGACTCAACTACTACCACAGGCAGTGCATTCCATGCCCCCACTACTCTCTGGGTAAAGAACCTACCTCTGACATCCCCTCTATATCTTCCACCATTTATCTTAAATTTATGTCCCCTTGTAATGGTGTGTTCCACCCGGGGAAAAAGTCTCTGACTGTCTACTCTATCTATTCCCCTGATCATCTTATAAACCTCTATCAAGTCGCCCCTCATCCTTCTCCGTTCTAATGAGAAAAGGCCTAGCACCCTCAATCTTTCCTCGTATGACCTACTCTCCATTCCAGGCAACATCCTGGTAAATCTCCTTTGCACCTTTTCCAAAGCTTCCACATCCTTCCTAAAATGAGGTGACCAGAACTGCACACAGTACTCCAAATGTGGCCTGACCAAGGTTTTGTACAGCTGCATCAACACCTCACGGCTCTTAAATTCAATCCCTCTGCTAATGAACGCTAGCACACCATAGGCCTTCTTCACAGCTCTATCCACTTGAGTGGCAACTTTCAAAGAACAATGAACATAGACCCCAAGATCTCTCTGCTCCTCCACATTGCCAAGAACCCTACCATTAACCCTGTATTCCGCATTCAGATTTGTCCTTCCAAAATGGACAACCTCACACTTGTCAGGGTTAAACTCCATCTGCCACTTCTCAGCCCAGCTCTGCATTCTATCTATGTCTCTTTGAAGCCGACAACAGCCCTCCTCACTATCCACAACTCCACCAATCTTCGTATCATCTGCAAATTTACTGACCCACCCTTCAACTCCCTCATCCAAGTCGTTAATGAAAATCACAAACAGCAGAGGACCCAGAACTGATCCCTGCGGTACGCCACTGATAACTGGGCTCCAGGCTGAATATTTGCCATCCACCACAACTCTCTGTTTTCTATCGGTTAGCCAGTTTGTTATCCAACTGGCCAAATTTCCCACTATCCCATGCCTCCTTACTTTCTGCATAAGCCTACCATGGGGAACCTTATCAAATGCCTTACTAAAATCCATGTACACTACATCCACTGCTTTACCTTCATCCACATGCTTGGTCACCTCCTCAAAGAATTCAATAAGACTTGTAAGGCAAGACCTACCCCTCACAAATCCGTGCTGACTATCCCTAATCAAGCAATGCCTTTCCAGATGCTCAGAAATCCTATCCCTCAGTACCCTTTCCATTACTTTGCCTACCACCGAAGTAAGACTAACTGGCCTGTAATTCCCAGGGTTATCCCTATTCCCTTTTTTGAACAGGGGCACGACATTCGCCACTCTCCAATCCTCTGGTACCACCCCTGTTGACAGCGAGGACGAAAAGATCATTGCCAACGGCTCTGCAATTTCATTTCTTGCTTCCCATAGAATCCTTGGATATATCCCGTCAGGCCCGGGGGACTTGTCTATCCTCAAGTTTTTCAAAACGCGCAACACATCTTCCTTCCTGACAAGTATCTCCTCAAGCTTATCAGTCTGCTTCACGCTGTCCTCTCCAACAATATGGCCCCTCTCATTTGTAAATACTGAAGAAAAATACTTGTTCAAGACCTCTCCTATCTCTTCAGACTCAATACACAATCTCCCGCTACTGTCCTTAATCGGACCTACTCTCACTCTAGTCATTCTCATATTTCTCACGTATGTGTAAAAGGCCTTGGGGTTTTCCTTGATCCTACCCGCCAAAGATTTTTCATGCCCTCTCTTAGCTCTCCTAATCCCTTTCTTCAGTTCCCTCCTGGCTATCTTGTATCCCTCCAGCGCACTGTCTGAACCTTGTTTCTTCAGCCTTACATAAGTCTCCTTCTTCCTCTTAACAAGACATTCAACCTCTCTTGGTATGTCAGGAATAAAAGAATGACTAGGGTAAGAGTAGGGCCAGTCAAGGACAGTGGTGGGAAGTTGTGTGTGGAGGCTGAGGAGATAAGCGAGATACTAAATGAATACTTTTCGTCAGTATTCACTCAAGAAAAAGATAATATTGTGGAGGAGAATGCTGAGACCCAGGCTATTAGAATAGATGGCATTGAGGTGCGTAGGGAAGAAGTGTTGGCAATTCTGGACAAGGTGAAAATAGATAAGTCCCTGGGGCCGGATGGGATTTATCCTAGGATTCTCTGGGAAGCCAGGGAAGAGATTGCTGAGCCTTTGGCTTTGATTTTTAGGTCATCATTGGCTACAGGAATAGTGCCAGAGGACTGGAGGATAGCAAATGTGGTCCCTTTGTTCAAGAAGGGGAGTAGAGATAACCCCGGTAACTATAGGCCGGTGAGCCTAACGTCTGTGGTGGGTAAGGTCTTGGAGAGGATTATAAAAGATACGATTTATAATCATCTAGATAGGAATAATATGATTAGGGATAGTCAGCATGGTTTTGTGAAGGGTAGGTCATGCCTCACAAACCTTATCGAGTTCTTTGAGAAGGTGACTGAACAGGTAGACGAGGGTAGAGCAGTTGATGTGGTATATATGGATTTCAGTAAAGCGTTTGATAAGGTTCCCCACGGTCGGCTATTGCAGAAAATACGGAGGCTGGGGATTGAGGGTGATTTAGAGATGTGGATCAGAAATTGGCTAGTTGAAAGAAGACAGAGAGTGGTAGTTGATGGGAAATGTTCAGAATGGAGTTCAGTTACGAGTGGCGTACCACAAGGATCTGTTCTGGGGCCGTTGCTGTTTGTCATTTTTATAAATGACCTAGAGGAGGGCGCAGAAGGATGGGTGAGTAAATTTGCAGACGACACTAAAGTCGGTGGAGTTGTAGACCGTGCGGAAGGATGTTGCAGGTTACAGAGGGACATAGATAAGCTGCAGAGTTGGGCTGAGAGGTGGCAAATGGAGTTTAATGTGGAGAAGTGTGAGGTGATTCACTTTGGAAAGAATAACAGGAATGCGGAATATTTGGCTAATGGTAAAATTCTTGGTAGTGTGGATGAGCAGAGGGATCTCGGTGTCCATGTACATAGATCCCTGAAAGTTGCCACCCAGGTTGATAGGGTTGTGAAGAAGGCCTATGGTGTGTTGGCCTTTATTGGTAGAGGGATTGAGTTCCGGAGCCATGAGGTCATGTTGCAGTTGTACAAAACTCTAGTACGGCCGCATTTGGAGTATTGCGTACAGTTCTGGTCGCCTCATTATAGGAAGGACGTGGAAGCCTTGGAACGGGTGCAGAGGAGATTTACCAGGATGTTGCCTGGTATGGAGGGAAAATCTTATGAGGAAAGGCTGATGGACTTGAGGTTGTTTTTGTTAGAGAGAAGAAGGTTAAGAGGTGACTTAATAGAGGCATACAAAATGATCAGAGGGTTAGATAGGGTGGACAGCGAGAGCCTTCTCCCGCGGATGGAGGTGGCTAGCACGAGGGGACATAGCCTTAAATTGAGGGGTAATAGATATAGGACAGAGGTCAGAGGTGGGTTTTTTACGCAAAGAGTGGTGAGGCCGTGGAATGCCCTACCTGCAACAGTAGTGAACTCGCCAACATTGAGGGCATTAAAAAATTTATTGGATAAGCATATGGATGATAAGGGCATAGTGTAGCTTAGATGGCCTTTAGTTTTTTTCCATGTCGGTGCAACATCGAGGGCCGAAGGGCCTGTACTGCGCTGTATCGTTCTATGTTCTATGTTCTAAGAAGTAAGATAGGTGGACTGGCAACATGGGATGAAAGAGTGGAAAGCAAGAAAATGCAATTAAAGTTCTCAAAGTGTATCTGTGAGTGACACGTGCTAGAAAACGATCATGTATCAGTGATAGAACCTCTGATCTTGGGAGGGGGATACCCTGTAGTAGTCACCATGAAAGACATTGGAGGGCAAGTATAGGCCACAGCTTGACTAGATTTCTCAATAGAGCAAGGATTATAGAACGATCTAGAAAAACTATCAGAAGTAGTGACTGGGGGGACTTAATGGGTGTCAACAAATAAGAAGATTAATTACTAAGAGAGGCAGAACAAAAATAATTGGATAGTTGGAAGGAATTTGATGTCTACTCTGAAGTGCCAGATGTGGAATAGCCAGTTTAGTCACCCAGATGGATATGTATAGGAAAAAGTCCTCCCAAGTAGGACTTGTAAGGCTAATGTAAAGTTAGTGTCTTGGGGTAGCACAAGTGGCTAGCACGGTAGCTTCACAGCGCCAGGGTCCCAGGTTCGATTCCCCGCTGGGTCACTGTGCGCAGTCTGCACGTTCTCGCCGTGTTGGCGTGGGTTTCCTCCGGGTGCTCCGGTTTCCTCCTACAGTCCAAAGACGTGCAGGTTTGGTGGATTGGCCATTCTAAATTGCCCTTAGTGTCCAAAAAATAAAAGGTTAGGAGGGGTTATTGAGTTATGGGGATAGAGTGGAAGTGAGGGCTTAAGTGGGCCGGTGCAGACTCGATGGGTCAAATGGCCTCCTTCTGCACTGTATGTTCTATGTTCTATGTCGTGACAACTGAAATTTTCAGCTGACCAGAGAGTATGGATTTATAAAAGTTAGGTCATGCATGATAAAGCTGATTTTTTAAAAAGTTGATTGAAATGGCTTCCAGTAGATATTTGATAAGATTCCCCCAGAAGAGATGACTGTTTTAACTAAAATTGAAGTTCATGGAACTGAAGAAAATATTGAGCTGGACTGGAAATTGACTGAGTCGCAGGAGTCAGAGTAGGGATAATGGGCAGCTATTCTAATTGGCAGTAAGGACCCAGTGATCTCCTGCAAAGATTTGTGTTGGGGTCACACTGTTCACCATATTTATTAAGGACTTACATGTTGGGATAGAAAGTCATATGTATAAGTTTGTCGAGGACACAGAGACATTAAACAGTGTAGATACAGGCATGAAACAGAGTCCCGTTTCCAGCATATTTAGCTGGGTGTTTCTTGGTGCCGAAAGCATCGAGAAAGGCACGCTATTGAATGGCACTTTGCCAGATTTTCTTTTAAATGTATTTCATTACAAACATGTAATCAAAGCAGGTTACAGCAAATAAACACTCCGGGAAACATACTTCGGGAAACATACGTCCCAGCAATCAATTATACAGTCTGTACAGATTTTTCCCCTTTTACACGCCCCCCCCCCCCCCAGACCCCCTGCCGCTCCTCAAACACGGTCACAAACATCTCCCAATTTTTCTCAACCCCCCATGCCGAGCCCCTTAACTCATACTTTATGTTCTGCAACAGCAAGAAGTCGTACAGGTCACCCAACCTAGCCGCTACCCCCGGCGGCGATATGCCGACCGCCACTCAAGTAAAATTCGCCGCTGTGCAATCAGAGAGGCGAAGGCCACGACATCGGCATTCCTCCTCTCCATGAGCTCCGCCTTCTCTGAAACCCCAAATATCACAACCAATAGGTCCGGGTCCACCTCCTCCTCCACGATCCTGGCTAAGACCGCAAACACTCCCGCCCAGAATCTTCCCAATATTTAGCAACCCGGAAACATATGCACATGATTCGCTGGCCCCCGCCCACACCTCTCACACTCATCTGCTACCCCCTGAAAGAACCCACTCATTCTCGCTCGAGTCACCCTGTGCACCACCTTAAACTGTTTCAAGCTCATCCTTGTGCAAGAGGAGATCCCGTTTACTCTACACAGTGCCTCACTCCATACTCCCCTATTGATCTCCACTCCCAACTCTGCTTCCCATTTCGCATTGATCTTCACCAACCACTCACCTCCATGCTGCCCCAGCCATTTGTATATATCCCCAACTCTTCCCTCCCCTTCCACATCCGGGGGGGGCGGGGGGGGGGGGGGGAGGGGGGCAGGAGGGGGGGGCGGGAGGGGGGGCGGGGGGGGCGGGAGGGGGGGCGGGGGGGGCGGGGGGGCGGGAGGGGGGCGGGGGGAGGGGAGGGGCAGGAGGGGATGGCGGGAGGGGGGGCGGGGGGGTGGCGGGAGGGGGGGGGGGGGGGGGGGGGCGGCGGGGGGGGGCGATCTGACCCCAGGGGGTGCCCCCACTGTGGCCTGGTCCGCGATCGGGGCCCACCGATCGGCGGGCAGGTCTGCGCCATGGGGGCACTCTTTTTCTTCCGGCCCGCCATGGCCTTCACCATGGCGGGGGCGGAAGAGACCCCCTCCCCTGCGCATGCGCCGGTATGACGCCCACAGCCGCTGACGCACCAGCGCATGCGCGGACTTCCGCCGGCTGACGAAGGCGTTTGGCCCCGGCTGGCGGGGCGCCAAAGGCCGTTCGCGCCGGCCGGTGGAGCGGGAGCCACTCCGGCACGGGCCTAGCCCCTCAATGTGAGGGCTTGGCCCCTCAAGGTGCGGAGAATTCCGCACCATTGGGGAGGCCAAACGCCGGAGTTGTTCACGCCACTCCGTCCCGCCGGGACCCCCACACCGCCAGGTAGGGGAGAATCGCAGCCCAGGTATCTGCAGATTAGGGACTTTGCACAAAATGTCTGAAGGGTGCCAGGATACACCCTGCTGGAGCGACTGCTGCTTCCGGATGTGGAAGATAAGGGCGCCATTTTTAAATGCACCACGATCTTTCGACGCCTCCTCAGCCACCCCTCTGGACCCCTCCAGTGCATATAACTTACCTCTTACGAGCCACCACCTCAATCCACCTTTTAAGGGCTAGGCACGCCAGGGCCCGATTCCTGGCACTCCCGCTTGTACCTGAGCACCTAGGCACTGCCAGCCTGGCACATTGGTTGTGCCACCTTAGCACCCTGGGAGCGCCATGGTTGCACTGCTATAGTGGCACTCCCAGGGTGTATGGTTCGCACTACCAAGGTGCCAGGTTGGCATTGCCAAGGTGCCCCAGTGTCAGCAGGAGTGCAAGGATACCACCCTGCCCAGAGCTGACCACCCAGGGGTCTCCATTGGCCTGGGAGAACTCCAGGTGCCGTTAAGCCTTACCCACATTTATGGAATCCAGTGCTAAACGACGCAATAGGAGGTCTCCCAGGCTTGGCCATTAGCTCCCGGGCCCCAGGACAATATGTCGCAGACAAACTTAAATTAGCCGAATGGCTCACTTAAATACGCTAATCCAGATCACGATGTTTCATGAAATTCTGTTAAATCTTGTGAGACGTTTTGAGCATCGCGACTCCTGCCTCTCCTGAGATTAAGCAGCATGAGGAGGCAATTCAATCGTGCTCCTGGTCTCCAATGGTTAAATTATGGGGAGACATTACACAAACGAGGATTGTATTCCCTGGAATTTTGAAGGGTGAGGGGTGATTTTCTCAGCGTTTTTAAAATAGTAAGGGAAACTAATATGGGAGGAACAATTACCTTTGGTTGCAAAGTCTCGGACTGTGGGTACAGTCTGAAAATAAGACTCAGACTTTTTAGGAGTTAAGTTAGTAAACATTTTCATGTGCATAACTGTGAGAAAGAGGAAGCCTGGATTAAGGTAGAAGTTATGACCCCCTGGGAAGTAAGGGTGTGCACACTATCCGATTCCCATTAACTCATAATGAACGCCCCTGTGTTTGGGGGCTTCCCCCTTAACAGGGAGGCTCCACGGTATAAAAACCATGACCTGGGTGCAGGTCGGGGAGGGCAACCCTGTGGGGCATGGCAGTTTAATAGTGTATCTGAATGGCAGCACGGTGGCTTAGTGGTTAGCACAACCGCCTCACGGCGCTGAGGTCCCAGGTTCGATCCCGGCTCTGGGTCACTGTCCGTGTGGAGTTTGCACATTCTCCCCGTGTCTGCGTGGGTTTCGCCCCCACAACCCAAAAATGTGCAGAGTAGGTGGATTGGCCACGCTAAATTGCCCCTTAATAGAAAAAATAATTGGGTAATCTAAATTTTTTTTAAAAATAGTGTATCTGAATAAATCTCTGATATACCCTACCCTATGTCCAATGAGTTTTTCTCGCCTGTCGGATTCTACAGTACCAAACTGTGGTCAACAGGGAGATCCGACTTGTTTGAATTAGCTGGCCAGGACAGAAAACGGCAGGAAATTTTAGAGGTGCATTAAATCAAGGAGAGTGAATGATACCGGAATACCAATTCTGCATATAGAGGATAAGTTATTGCTGGATGACAAGGAAAATATAGGTGCTCTTAGACTCTTAGATCACAATTCCAGATTGTCTTCGGGAAATGAGTTGCAATGTTCTTGTCGGATGGCCTGATTTATATTACAAGAACACTTGTGGCTGAAGCTATAAATTTATTATTAACATTAACTGTGGGTCAACTATATAAAAAACAACAGATGAATAACAATATGAACATGCACAAGTAATCTCTCTCCCAGCTCTCCAGTCAGCCTCAGGTCAGCTAACTGAAACATTCACTTATATACTAATGAGACTCCTAGTGGTCAGGCAATGAATTACAACACAACCATGATATTGCTACACCCACTTTCCTTTGAAGGAATAAATTATTTACATGTATATGTACATGTGATATCATTAGCCTGTGAGTTTAACAGTATTAATTTTTTTCTTTAAAATTTGTAAAACTGGTTTAACAAATATATATTTCGTCATCCATCACGTTTTTGTGAAAGTCTCCTCTGGTTTTTTTCGAAGAATTGATAGTAATAGAATTATTTCACTTGTAAGCATCAGCCAAGCATAAAGTCAAAAACTTTTGTATTTCAGTAACCTTTTTGACAAAAAACAATACCAACAAGGCCTCAAACATCCATGTGTCATGACCTGAATGGTTATACTGGCTTTTCACCAGCCTGTGACATTCAGTATTGACCCAGCCATAGGTCAGTGATGGGGGTGAGTCATTTACCTTGTGAAGATAGCCACTACTACCCCACCTCCTGGCATTTGCCTAATCAATGCAGATGGAAAACCTGGCACCCACCAGGCACCGGAGGCGGGGTACTGAGGGGAATAACTGCGCAAAACAACCCACGCCCACAATGTCCCTGTACAGCCACATCCCCGGTATCTGAATTCTTATCAGTAAATCAGCAGTCTTGGCACAACTGTCACAATATACGTGGTGGCTACGGTGTAGACTGCTGGCATAAAAGAAATTCTTATGATAAAAATAAACAATAGAATATCCAATTTATTCCAGAAGAAGATCTTAACAATGCCCCAGTGATGATTAAATTAAATATTTCGCTGCTCCCCATTCACCTTATTTTCCACAGACAGAGAGGGCATTCATAAACCATAAATGGAGGATGGCAAGGATCCAGCAATCTGAGGGATCTCAGATCACATAGCTCACTGATACTACAGGCATGAATGACTTATGTGGCCCAGTAATCTGAGTGGTAATTGTTTATTGGACGTTCATTTCTGATTCTCTTTTTTCCACCAAAATCTTCACATCATAAATATTTGGGGCCAGTCTGAAAGTGCCTTGTAAAACGGCAAAGCGTTATTTATCCCAGGCCCCCTCAGTCTGGAGGAGGGACGGAATGCGAGGGGGAAGTGCTGGGACTGGATAACGCGATCAGATGGAATGCTTGGCAGCTGGCACAGTGTGAGGTGATCATGTAGAGTGGGTTCCCGCTGTGACAAGTTCAAGTCATAAATCACAGCGTGGAACCACCGGCTCATGCAGTGTGAAGGAAAATAAACAAGAGTGCCATCCTGCTAATCCCAATGAAGAAATAAATGTCAGTACGATGGAGTTCATTTAAACAAGCGCCGTTCACAGTTGCCCGTGACAGTCAAACGGCCACAAAGGATTCTCACAAACCCATGCTTCATTTTCCTTTCTCTTTTTTTTACAGTTGTGTGAATTGTCATCACAGACAATGGTTCAGGGGATTTACTGAACCCAATAGCGTAACTGGAGTTCAGTTAGCATCAAGATAACACGGGTACAAGCCCAGGATGATTCAGCTACAGCTGTGAATACATCACTTTGGTTCTGTCACATCACAGAGCTCAGATCCGCCATCAATTATATTGTCACCAGACTGGCAAAAACCAGCAAGCAATCAAAAAGATGTTAGAGGTTATCTCAATTGTCTTAACTGATTGATTGTAAAGGATCTCCTGGTTGCTTTGACACGAGCTACAAAAAATAAAAGGATGATTATATCCAGGATCTGATATTTTCACTGTGATCGTCATGAAAAATGGTAACTTACTTAAGTAGAATTACATGGAATAGCTAGCATAGAAACAAGCCATTCAGCCCAACTCGTGTGTGCTGGACAACTCTTACAAATCTTCCCCATTTCATCTGCCGCTTCTCAGCACACCTTTCTATTTCCTTTACTCTCATGTCAAGTTTCCTTCTGAAAGCAAGTAAGCTACTTTCCTCGAGCACTCCCCGTGGTAATGATTTCAACTGTCTAACCACTCTGAGTAAAGACATTCCGATTAGATTTGTTGGTAATGACCTTGTATTTAGGGCTGTTGGGTTTGGAAGTGGCAATATTCGCTCCACATCTACCCTGTCAAAGCCATTTCCCTTCCCTCCGATCACAAAGGAGGAAAGCTTTAACCTGTTCAATCTTTTAGTTCTGATAGATAATTTGATGGACCACGTAAACGTCCATTGACCTCGGGTGGGAATTTCCTGTCTTGGGGCAGATGCAACCAGAAGATTCCGCCCTATGTTCCTCCTTTAGTATGGGGAGCACAGCGCTGTAGGGATGGAATTTTACACTGCTGGGATTTTACAGTCCCGCCGAAGACAATGGACTTTTGAATGGCTTGCTGCATTTTATGACCCTGCCTTCACTGTGATGGGGCCATAAGATTCTACCCTAGCTGTGGCCTGACCAGGGTTCCATACAAATCTAATATAACTTCACTTGCTATATTTAATTCTATATCCTAGAAATCCCAGTGCTTTGTCAGCATTTATAATTGCTTTGCTGGCCTGCAATTATACTTTTAATGATGATTTGTTGACCTGTATTTTCCAGGTTTTCAGACCCATCCTGCTGGCAGGATCTTCCCATCCCTTCAAAGTTGACCCCCGCTGCAGGCTCGCTGGTGGTGGAGCGGGTGAGCCATACAAAATGGCGTAGACTTCGGTGAGAACAGTGTGGAAATGTACAATGGGTACTGAGCCCGACACAGAGAGGTCCCTCAATCAATTTTCCTTTCAGGTGAACCTCAATTAAATCAATCAAAAATGGGAAAAACTCAACAGGTCTGGCAGTGTCTGTGAACAGAGAAACAGAGTAAAGTTTTGACTCCATATGAGTCTCCTTCAGAGCTGTCGAGGTAGCAATGTGATGAGTTTTATACTAGGAATATAATATAGTGGGAGGATTTAGTTGCTGTTGAAGGACAGACATGAGGCCTCCCCCTGAATCACTGGGCCCAACCACTTTCTTTCCCACCATGGTGGGCTGCGTTAATCCGGTCATACTTAATTGGCTGTAAAGTGTAGAGTCAACATCAGGACCATATAACTTTAAGTGGGCAAGAAGGCTGTCTTGGAGTCAAGCACGGAATGCGAGTGCCTAATGGGACACCTTTGGTAAGCAGTACGGGCACTGCAGGCTACCACAGCGCTGTTGGGGCCTACAGTCATCAGGAGACCTGAGAAAAGGGAAGAAATTGGAGGGAGAAAATGACTCCGTTGGAAAGTTGGAAAATTTCAAAATCCATCTGGAATGCCTCACAACGTCTGTTTCTCATTTTGTCCGAAGTAGATTTAGAACCAGTAGGAAGAAAAAAACCTAGTGTGTTTATTTATTCCTTCCTTCCTTCCTTTCAGGACAAGCCAATTGTGATTGAACATCCTGCTTCTGTATCTTAAATCAATTGCCATCGCCACAGTGTAACCCGAGAATTTATACGCCGCTTCGTTCTCAGTCCAGCATGCGAAGTACTAATATGTTTGCAGCTAGTCTTGTTTAATATTATTGTGCTGACACAAGCTATTTGTTGCTGTCTGCGACAGCTGAGTTTGAGGTGATTATTTCTTTTACCCCATATTTACAGCCAAAATGGAGTGGTGTGACAAAACACTCACCTGATCCACGATTGGTCTCCCCAGTGTAGAAGAGACTGCACCGTGAACAGCGACTACAATATACTGGAGGAGAGGAAGTGTAAACCGGTGCCACATATAGAAGAGTGGTTAACGGCCTGAATTGTACATGGGAGGAAACAAAAGGATAGAGTTGTCTCTCCTGTTATGAAAAAGGAAGGTATCGCAGGATTGTCTTGCTGGAGAGTGGAAACAGATAATCAGGGTGGCACAGCAGGAACAGCTCTTTTAACAAGTATTGAGGAGGGGGAGGGGGAGATATGTTTTGGTGATGGGGTCAAGTCATAGGCTGTGTACATATTAGGAGATGACTGTGGTAGGATCTCCGTCCGGACTTTCCACTCTTGTGGCTCCTGCATTCACCAATCATGTGAGGAGGAAGAGGGAATAAGAGCAAAAGCAGGAAAAATGGGATGGACCCAATCAATGATCCTAGAGAGAGGAAAACTCGACTGAAGAAAATGTAGAATATTTCAGGTGCAGCAGTGCAGAAGATGGAGTCAGCAGGTCAGATGTAATGGAGCCAGAAGAATGGAAAATAGTAATAATAATTTTATTAGTTTCACAAGTATGCTAACATTAACACTGCAATGAAGATACTGTGAAAATCCCCTAGTCGCCACACTCTGGCCCCTGTTCAGATACACTGAGGGAGAATTCAGACTGTCCAATTCACCTAAGAGCACATCTTTCGGGACTTGTGGGAGGAAACCAGAGCACCCAGAGGGAACCGACGCAGACACGGAGAGAAGGTGCAGACTCCGCACAGCAATGACCCAAGCCGGGAATTGAACCCGGGTCCCTGGCACCTTGAAGCAATAGTGCTGACCACTGTGCAATTAGTTTTTAACGACAAGAACAAAATATTTCTTCAACATGAAAAGTTTGATTATAATACAATACTCCTTCAGTCCCCCTTTTCTTGAAAAATGTACACAGATTTCAAGGATAACGTCCCACTCTGAAACACACATGGCAGATGTCGCTCAATCCATCTTCTCTGGATTTCTCATCAAACTCCCCCAAGATAATTGATAAATGTTTCCAAAATCCACTCTCAAAAAGACACCCTTTAAAATCTTCTTTCAAACAATGCTTTCATCAAGAATCCACCTCTAGGTTTTCCGATCATCCTTTCAAACAACGCTTCCTCGCCACTGTTTTAAGAAGGATCCGCTTCCAGATTTTCCAGTTCTCCTTTCAGAATTCCTTTTGTCTTAAAAATGCTTTTCGTAAAACTCTGAAATACAGCTACCAATTGCCCCACAATTATTTCAACTAACAACTCAAAATTTTAATAAATATCACCACCACCTCAGATATATTTCTGCCTTCTCACTAGCCAACTCCTTCTCAGCTATACCGGTCTTCATTGATCAGTACTCTGCTCTAGTTCCAGTTCCTCTGTGTACCTTTAACTTCAGACGTCTTGGAAACTTCTCTTTATTTCTCTAGTTTCCTTAACTGGCTGTTCTTTATGTTTCTGGCATTAGCCTTCTTTGCCTCTTACACCATGGTATGGCTTTTCTTCTGGCAGAGCTGAGAGAGATATTCCCTCTCTAGCTGTAAAGTTACTCCTCCTTTGGCTTTCAGTTAAAAACTTAACTCAAAAAGCTATTTGTCCTAAAGGCTTTGCTGGTTGCTATGCAACATCTCTTTCTTTCTCAAAGCTTTATTTTACTTTTCTCGCCATAAGCATCTCTAAGCACAATAGAACCACAGTTTGAACTGACCAAAACCCGCAGTTTTGAGAAAGGAAAAGCTCCTAGCCACCACTGGAGAAAGGAGCTGCGCTCCGAATGCTAGTGATTCGAAACAAACCTGGTGGTCTTTAACCTGGTGTTGTAAGAATTCCTATAGTTCCTGACAAATAGAAGAGGATTTCAGAGAGTTTGGCTGTAGCCAGGTGGTATCCTGTCCACCATACATCAGCAGCAGGCTTTTTGTCAGCAGATTTGCTGATGAAAATGTTGGGATTAGATCTAAAGAAAAATGGAGGACTGCAAGTATTCCAAAACATTAACTAATCTGTTCTCTCCATAGATGATGACTGGCCAGCTATATTTACAGTTTTTACAGTGTTAGTGACTTTTTAGTGAGTTAAGGCTCTGACTGGTGTACCAGCTGTTCAGCTGTGTTTATTTTCTCCACAATGGCTTCAATGAACCGTGCATGCAAGAAATTTCCAAACTATTCCATGAAAAATAATCTCACTTACAAATTCGCCTTCCTTAAATTATTCCTCTATGTGATTTCTGCAATTTTCCCTATTTTTCTTCTCAATTTGATGCCGACAAAGAATCAATGGTTCAAACCAGATGACAAAGTTATCTTAATGTAAATAAAAAATTCAGAAATTGGAACTACAAAATATCTTGCGAAAGAAAAATCACTGCTGCATTTTTCACTTTTTCCCAAAAGAGTCTTGGCATCATGGGAGCGTCCTCAGTCTCTGCCCAAAGGCATGTTGGACCTGCAATGCCTTGACCTTCACCATGTGTAGGGCAATGAGGCAGGTTCCGAATACACCACAGCCAGAATGGGAATCCACCCCATGCTGTTGGCAGCAATCTGATAAACCTGCAAAATTCGCAAGCATCATCCCGCATGGCAATATGCAGATAACAGTTCTATGCAATGACACCGGCACAGCCCCCTTCCCTATCAAAATGGTCATCAAACAGCAACCAAGACTACTCTCAATCTTCCCTGCAGCAATGCTATTGACATCTGAACTGGAAGGACGCCCACCCACACTCTCCTTACTTGTCTCTCCGCAGGGTAAAATTGAGCTAACAGGGATAAGCGGGAGTAATGCCTGAGCTCTGATGCCTCAGATCCTTTGAGGAAAGAGCCCTTAATCTGAAATGAAATGAAAATCGCTTATTGTCACGAGTAGGCTTCAATGAAGTTACTGTGAAAAGCCCCTAGTCGCCACATTCCGCGCCTGTCCGGGGAGGCTGGTACGGGAATCGAACCGTGCTGCTTGGTCTGCTTTAAAAGCCAGCGATTTAGCCTGGTGAGCTAAACCAGCCCCTGGCTGGAAAGGACGAAGATCTATGCAGAGGGTGAAGTGGGCAGCACAGTATCATAGTGGTTAACGCTATGGCTTCACAGCACCACAGTCTCAGGTGCGATTGCCGACTTGGGTCACTGTCTGTGCGGAGTCTGCACATTCTCCCTGTGCCTGCGTGGGTTTCCTCCAGGTGCTCCAGTTTCCTCCCACAAGTTCCGAAAGACGTGCAGTTAGATAATTTGGACATTCTGAATTCTCCCTCTGTGTACCCGAACAGGTGCCAGAATGTGGTGGCTAGGAGCTTTTCACAGTAACTTCATTGCAGTGTTAATGTAAGCCTACTTGTCACAATAAAGGTTATTTAAAAAAAATTAAGTGTAGAGAGGGTGCCCACCTCGGATGTTAGTTGGAGGACACCAAGGCGGATGACGCCAAGGTTGGTGGAGTGGCAGATAGTGTTGAGGATTGTCAGACATAGACCAGGACATAGATAGGTTGGAGACTTGGGCAGAGAAATGGCAAATGGAGTTTAATCCAGACAAATCTGAGGTAATGCATTTTGGTAGGTCTAACGTAGACGGGAAATATACCGTAAATGGTAAAACTCTTAGGAATATAGAAAGTCAGAGAGATCTGGGTGTGCAAGTTCACAGATCTTTGAAGGTGGCAACTTAATTGGACAAGATAGTCAAGAAAGCATACAGAATGCTTGCCTTCATTGGACAGGGCATCAAGTATAAAATCTGACAAGTCATTCTACAGTTGTATAGAACCTTGGTAAGGCCGCACTTGGAATATTGCGCACAATTTTGGTCGCCACACTACCAGAAGGATGTGGAGGCTTTGAAGAGGGTTCAGAAGAGGTTTACCAGGATGTTGCCTGGTCTGGAGAGTGTTAGCTATGAGGAGAGGCTGAATAGACTCGGACTGTTTTCATTAGAAAAACGGAGGTTGAGGGGTGACCTGATAGAAGTCTACAAGATTATAAGGGGCATGGTAGAGTAGATGGGCAGGCAGTCTTTCCCAGGGTGGAGGGGTCAGCCACCAGGGGGCACCGGTTTAAGGTCCGCGGGGAAAAGTTTGGAGGAAATGTGCGAGGCAGGTTTTTTACTCAGAGGGTGGTGAGTGCCTGGAGCGCGTTGCCAGGGGAGGTTGTGGAAGCAGATACATTAACGGCGTTCAAAAGACATCTTGACAAACACAAGGATAGGATGGGTATAGAGGGATACGGCACAAGGAAGTGCTGAGGGTTTTGGCAAAGGCGGTACAGGCTTGGATGGCCGAAGGGCCTGTTCCTGTGCTGTATTGTTCTTTGTTCTTTGAAAACACCAGGACCCCTGACAGGTTTTCTCTGAACCCCATGATTAGTCGTGTTCAGCTCTCTGTCAGGCAGGAGTCAGACATATCACTGAGGATGAGAGAAGCATTGCTGTGTTGTCAATGAAAGTCATCATCATTCTCTTGCAGAGTCCGGTCAATGCATTTAGAACCCTGTCCATGAACCTGGGCACCATCATGAGTACCTATAGCTGGCACCACAACACTGATGAGAGTCATACTCCATCGTGGGAGAGCTCTGCACTCCCTGGTAATATCCAAACTGAGAGGCTATGAGGGAGTCCCTAGCCCTGTGCTCCATGTGAGTCCTAGCCATCATCCGAGGTCCTTCTTCCTCCTCCTCTGCAGGTTGACCCTCACCACCTTCCTTGCCCTCCTCCTCATCTGAAGAGATGCATCGCTCCCCCATCTCCTCCTGGTCCAGCTGGTCTCCCCTATGTGGCACCAAGTTGTGGAGAGAGCAGCAGACCACAATTATGTTGGAGATCTCTGGGGGCTGTACTAGGGGGTCCAACTGGTCCAAGCATTCGGAACCACATCTTCAGCAGTCCTATCGCATTCTGGACCAGCACGCACGGTGAAGCCTGAGCCTGATTGTAGCGAGTCTCCGCAGGTGTTTGTGGCATCCGCACTGGCATCATCAGCCACCTCATGAGTGGGTACTCTCTGTCAACGAGGACCCATCCCTCCAGCCTTGGCTCCTCCTCAAAAACATCTGGGATCTGCAATCGGTCCAAGATTTAACTATGATGAACTCTCCCCAGGAAATGGGCACACAATCCAAAGATGTGCGGTTTAGGTGGATTGGCCATGCTAAATTGCCCGTAGTGTAAGGTTAATGGGGGGATTGTTGGGTTACGGGTATACGGGTTACGTGGGTTTAAGTAGGGTGATCATTGCTCGGCACAACATCGAGGGCCGAAGGGCCTGTTCTGTGCTGTACTGTTCTATGTTCTATGTTCTACTTGCATTACGCGCTTCATGTGGTCACAGACGATCTACCAACCTACACCAAATGTTTGCAAGTATAACTGGGGTCTTTCCTGTGATACTTGGGGGCCCCAAGCTCTGCTGACAGTCACTAGGATTCTGAAAGCTATGTACACGTGAAGGCCTTGTGCAGCACGGATCAGAGGTTGACAGGCCAATGATTGAGGAAGCCACACCTTGGATTGTGCCGTGCAACTTTAAGTCCGGACAGTGATTATGGAAGGCGTGTAGTGGGAAGTCCAGAATTTAGCCTGTGCCACTCTAGTGCATTGGATAAGTAAACAAGGCTTCTAAGCCTGCAGCCAGTCAAAACAATCTCATGAAAAGGTAATGCTCGGGCTTTTTGCGAATAATGGGAATATCTGGAAAGAATGTGGAGTCAGAATTGTGCAATTTTAAAACTTTCCACATGTAAACAAGCCTTTATTTTCCATAGAATATATTGGGGCATCTGGAAAAGGGTCTGGGCTGATTAAACAGTCATGGGAATTTCAGCACATAAAGAACAGAGGTGACCCAGAGCAACACTAACCATTTGAGCAGTACCCAGACTATAAGGAAAAATGCAGAAATCAATTGAGGGTGAGAAAGTACTGCAGCTGCCCGAGCCATTGTGTTTCTGAAAGCAAATTAAGCTGGACTGACCTGAGGGGGATTCTGTAAGGGGAATCCAGGAGAGTCGGAGGAAAAGAGGTTAACAGAACTATGTCAGAAAGCTTAAAAAGGGAAGCAGCAGAATGAATTGTCTGGATGTCATTCAGCTTATTAGAAAAAGGACAGAGTTGAGTAGAGAGTGGTGAATGGAAAGATTGGCATACAATTACTGCCCATGTTTATTATCCTAAAGACTGCTGAAAACCTTATCACCTTGAATTGCTACTGAGCATTGTTTTGCCTTTTGCAATTCAATCCTTCTCTGCTTGTTTCTGTAACTAAGATTATTGCATTATTGTGGTGTAAAAAGACCTCCCCTTAACACAGGGATACAAAGGAACTTGAGAGTGTGACCTTTTCAAGAACCTTAGTCAATGAAACATGCGGAATATAAAACTTGGGAGGATCCCTACATCTGTTGTTGAGTAATAAATAGAAAGTTCCATGCACTTTAGAGTTCCAGAACTCTCACAGAAAGACAATTTTGGTATATTCTCAATTAAAGTGGCCTGGGTGGATAAGCTATTTACATGAGTATTTTTAATGTATCTGTGTCTATTCCTCTTAGGAAGCCTTTTACAGTCTCATTTCATTAGCTGCAAATCTGATTATCTGGCATGAACAGACTGTGGCTTATATTCTTTTTGAAAATATTTTGAGAAAGTGCTGATCATATCAACCAGTGGTTTTCAACATTCAATGCAACTAGATTCATTTTTATCTTAATTTTAATTATGATAAACTAATTGAAATTACTACAATTATTGAAACACTGAGGAAGAGTGGTCCATAACTTTCCCTAACATACAGTTGACCTTGCATGACATTATTTCAAATGATGTGGAGGGGAGGGTGGTGCTCAGCAAGCAAGGGAGGATTACACTTGGAATAATTCAGTCTGCATGCTAAAGTCATCAATTCTACCTTTATTTTACATAATATATTGGTTTGCTACTAATAAAATTTATTCTTAAATAGCGATACCCACAGCAACCTGGGAGGCAGAGAAGTAGGGGTGAGATGGCAACCTGAGGAGCAAGAAGACCGAAAACTGAGATACTATAGTGTCACCAGTGGTGGGAGGGTGTAATTACAGTGCAACAAATTTATAAAATATCCCATTGTAAATATTGTAAATGTGTAAACATATGTGTGGCAATTAACTATAATTATCTCAATGTATAACATGAGAATACAGTTTTCTGCTTTTTCTTGCTATCAATACGTTGTGACTTGCGTACCTATCTTTCCCACACACAGGGGAGTCAAACTTCAAGCCTTCCCCTCCTATATGCCAAACATATAATAACAATTCATAAGTACTGATATATTCGAATCTCACAACTGTAGAGCTTTGATTTTTTTAATTGACTCTTTCATGGGATGCGGGCATTGCTGGCAATGCTTGCATTTGATGCCCATCCTAAGTTGCCTTTAAACTGAGTGGCTTTCCAGGACATTGGAGAGGGGAAGACAAGAGTCATTGCTGTGGGTCTGTAGTCACATACGGGCCGGACCAGGTAAGGTTGGCAGATTTCCTTCCCCAAAGGACATTAGTAAACTGGATGGGGTTTTATGACAATCAAGGATAGCTTCAAAGTCACTTTCACTGAAACTAGCTTTGCAACTCCAGATTTATTAATTGAATTTAAATTTGACCAGCTGCCAGGGTGGGATTTGAACCCCTGTCCCAGTGCAATAGCCTGGGCCTCGGGATTACTAGTCCAATGACATTACCACCACGTCACTGTCTCCTTAATCATGATCATTTGTAGTGTGTGTGTGAATTGTATGGAAAGAAATAAACCTAAGTCATTGCCATTATTTAGAAATTGGAATTTGTGATGTGGAAAAGTTGCCACCATCATCTCACAAAGATGGGATAACAGAACGTAAGATTTGTAGGTTGGAAGTGTGCAATAAAACTGTGCCGAAAGGTTAAATGTCACCATTAGCACTTATTCGCACCATTGTAAAGGCCAGTCTATTTCCACCCCTGTGTGACATCAACCAACTATACAGAGAAGGCTGAGGGGAGATTTGATTGAGATGTACAAATTTGTGAGGGGCCTGGATAGAGTGGATGGGAGGGCACATTTACCAGAGCAGAGAGGTCACTGGCAAGTCGAAAGTGATTGGTAGAAAGATTGGAGGGTCGATGAGGAAAAATATTTTCATACAGACTGTAGTCAGGGTCTGGGACTCACTGCCTCATGGACAACACAATGGCACAGTGGTTAGCACTGTTGCCTCACAGCCCCAAGTACCCTTGGGTGCCTGTCTGTGTGGAGTTTGGACTTTCTCCCTATGTCTGTGTGGGTTTCCTTGGGGAGCTCCGTTTTCCTCCCACAGACCTGCAGGTTAGGTGGGTTTGCGATGCGAAAATTACCATTTAGCGTCCAAAAGATGTGCAGGTAACGTTATGGGGATTTGGCAGGGGAGTGGTCCAAGGCAGAGTACTCTTGTAGAGGGTCAGTGCAGACTCGGTGAGCCAAATGAACTATTTCTACACTGAAGGGATTCTATAGAAAGGTAGCAAAGTCAGAAACAATCAACTAATTTAAAAGGTGCCTGCATATGCACCTCATATGCCATTACCTAAAGGATTAAGAGCCAACTGTAAATGAGATTAGGCTGGGTAGCTTGTTTTTCAGCTGGCTCAACATGGCCATTTTCTGTGCCATTAACTAAGTATGATCAGCTCATCTGCTGTTGAAACCTCCATTCGTGATTTAGTTACCTCTATACTTTGTTATTACAATGCACACCTGGCTGTTCGCTCACATTCTACCTACCATAAATTTGTGGTAATCCAAAACGCTACTCACACCATGGGCGAAATTCTCCGACCCCCAGCACGGTCGGAGAATCGCCCGGGGCCGCCGAAAATCCCGCCCCCGCCGTGGTCCAGAATTCTCCCACCCGCAAAAAGTCGGCGTGCCGCCAATCCCGCTGCCCACCTCAGAGAATGGCGGGGGCCGCCGGGAGGCTACGGGTTTCTGTGCTGCCATTATTCTCCGGCCCGCGATGGGCCGAAGTCCCGCCGCTGGGAGGCCTCTCCCGCCGCCGGGGTTTGAACCACCTCTGGTGGCGGCGGGATCGGTGGCGCGACCGGGCCCCCGAGGTCCTGGGGGGGGGGCGCGGGGCAATTGGACCCCGGGGGGTGCCCCCACGGTGGCCAGGCCCGCGATCGGGGCCCACCAATCAGGGGGTGGGCCAGTGCCATGGGGGCACTCTTTCTCTTCTGCCGCCGCCACGGCCTACACCATGGCGGAAGCGGAAGGGAATGCCCCACCGGCGCACGAGCGAACCGGCGAAGGCCTTTCGGCCAGCCCTGGCGCCGGGCATCAAAGGCCGTTGGTGCCGGTTTTGGCGGCAGTCGGCAGGTGCCAACCGCTCCGGCACGGGCCTAGCCCCCAAAGGTGCAGAGAATTCCGCACCTTTGGGGAAGCGCGACGCCGGAGTGGTTGGCGCCACTCCACTACGCCGGGTCCCCCCATCCCGCCGGGTAGGGGAGAATTCCGCCCCTGATCTGTCCACCATTGGTGGACGCCCTTTCCATTGCCTCTGTCCTAAACTCTGGAATTCCCTCCCTACCCATCTGTACCATTCTATTTTCCACCAAGGCACCTCTTAAAACCTCCCTTCCTGACCAAGATTTCAATTATGTGACCTATTACCTCCTTATGTCCTTTCACTGTTGCTGGGTCAAAATCTTGGGACTCCCTCCCGAACAGTACTGTGGGTGTACCTGTGGGTGTACCTACACCACATGGACTGCAGTCATTCAAGAAGGCAGCTCACCACCGCCTTCTGAAAGGCATTAAATGATGGCCTAGTCAGTGACACCACAACCCATGGATGAATAGGAGAAAACATTGCTCAGTGTCATACTTTGTTTGATAATGGGTGCGATCTACCAGTCACGTCCCACACGAGTGGGGGCGTTCAGTATTTGGCAAATTGGAGTGAACAGCTAGCCTCACTCTAATATGCGGTTTCTGGAGCCAGTTTAGCTCACTTGGCTCACAAGCTGGTTTGTGATGTAGAGCAATGCCAGCAGCGTGGGTTCAATTCCCGTACCGGCTGAGGTTATCCATGAAGACCTCGCCTAAGGTGTGGTGATCCTCAGGTTAAATCACCACCAGACAGCTCTCCCCCTCAAAAGGGCAAAGCAATCTATGGTCATCTGTTACTATGGCGACTTTACCTTTAATATGCGCTTGCCTGATCTACCCAAGGCTTTGGGATCTAATCCCTTCACCTCTGAGACTTTATGCGAGCACCATTCAGTACCAGTCAGCACAAGAGGAGACCAGGAAGGACGGCACTTGAAAGCATCTTCCAGTGGATCGGAGGCCCCTGGGTGGTCGGCCTCTGGGCAGAAAGGTACTGTGGCACTGCTCGCCAGGGTGCCCAGGTGGCACTGCCAGGCTGACAAGGGAACTACCAGGGTGGGTGCCAGGCTGGCATTTTACCTGGGATCGGGCCTTTGAATATTGCATCCCAGTCTCACCTTGCACTGAGGAGCTCCGCATGCTGGAAGTGCAACTGAGTGCAGCCTCAGGGGGCGTTCCTCACTGGGCCACCAAAAAAAGGAGTGCCGGGAGATAGCAGGGTCATTCCAGCCACAACAATTGCCAGGAACGACCCCTCAATTCCAACGCGATCTAGCCAAAAAAAAATACAATGTTCCTGTGAAGTCCCTTTGGGTGTTCTAATTGTGATGCCATATAAATATACATACTTGTTGTTGTTCTTTGCTCCAGAAGGGCAAGGGAATACCTCAGGTGGAACAATTGTCGGCTTCTCCATCTTACAAGGCTGGATCGACGCAGATGTAACTGAAGTTTCCCTGGGAGATGGTGACTGTCTAACCCATAAACACAAATGTTCCCAAATACAGGATTTGTGACAGGGTCTCCAGCCTACTGTGGGAGATGGTTCTTCTATTGCTCTTCCACTGATAGTGTAGCCTCTATGGAATGTTGGGGGTCTACTTTGTCATTGTGATTGCATTTCTGAAAATTAGATTCTAAAAAGGAATCATGTATAATATCCCTCTTTCTAAGGCAAATGCAAACTCGGCAGTTTTGGAGACTCTGATATATGCCTTTCTTCCATCATCATGGTCAGATGGAAATAATATTTTGAAAGGTAAACTACTGAAAGGAATCCTGGTGCCTCAGTTTGCAATGTTGTTGTCATGCTATCGAGTAATCAGAGAAGGCAACACTTAACGTGCTGCTCCTCTCCTTGAGGAAAGAGTCCGTTACAGCTTCTAATAATTAGGGTGGCATAGTGGTTAGAGGGGCAGTGGCACTGTGGCACAGCGGTTAGCATTGCTGCCTCACTGCACCAGAGACGCGGGTTCAATTCCAGCCTTGGTGACTGTCTGTGTGGAACTTGCACCTTTTCCCCAAGCTTGTATGCGTTTCCTCCGGCTGCTCCAGTTTCCTCCCACAGCCCAATGATGCGCAGGTTAGATGTAAATTTGCCCCTCAATGTCCAAAGATGTGTAGGATAGGTGGATTGGCCAAAATAAAATGGCTCCTCCGTGTCCAAAGATGTGCAGGTTAGGTGGGGTTACGGCGACAGGGTGGGGGAGTGGGCCTAGGTAGGTGCTCTTTTGGAGAGTCGGCGCAGACTCGATAGGCCAAATGGCCTTCTTCTGCGATGTAGGGATTCCATGATTCTATGAATATGGCTCTACATATATTCTCAAACAGGTCAATACAAATTGTCAGGACTTGAAATGATTAACATATTTATTTATTTACATTTTTAAAGTTTTGCTAAATTCTGTTCGAAGTATGAATGAAGTCTAATCCCCCATGTTTCCAATTAATAAAAGTGGAAGCTAATTATAGCAGTTACATTAAAATATTTAAAAAGGTACAAAGGGAAAAAGCGCATGAAAATCACTTTTGCTAAAGGCATCATTTAACATTAAGTGACCACTGATGAGCAATTTAAATGCTTTCCAGGCTGTAAATTGCTTAGTACGGTCGAGTATCTCCCATCTAATATGACTTGAGCAAGATGCCCCAAAAACACCATCATATGAGGTGTAAAGTAAGGATTTTACCTTGGTTTAATCAATGTAGATCTAGGAGGGAAGCAGAGGCACCTATCTATGGCTTGTTCATCACTTTTTAAAATTTAGTTTCTAATAGCTGGGGCAAGATTGAGAATTCATGTTGTGGAGCTCTGGAACACAAACCATAGAACCAGAGAATTACTACAGTGCAGAAGGAGGCCATTTGGCCCATCACGTCTGCAGCAATCCTCTGAAAGAGCATCGTACGTAGGCCCACTGCCCTGCCATTTCCTTATATCCTCACAACCCCACCTAACCTGTACACCTTTGGACTGTGGGAGGAAACCGGAACACCCAGAGGAAACCCACGCAGAACACAGGGAGAACATGCACACTCCACACAGACAATCATCCAAGGCCGGAACCGAACCCGAGCCCATGGCGCTGTGAGATGCTGTAAACCTGCAGTAGGTATAGGTAGGTACTCTTTTGGAGAGTCAGTGCAGTCACTTTGGGCCGAATGGCCTCCTTCTGCACTGTGGGGATGCTATGATTCTATGAATATGGCTCTGTACATATGTTCTAAAACAGGTCAATACAAATGGTCAGGACTTGAAATGATTGACATGTTTATTTACATTTTGAAAGTTGTGCTAAATTCCCCTTGAAGTATGGTACCTTGTATCGCAACACTAGTCACCTTGCAGGGATCAGTTAGTTTTGGGAGAGCCCCAAGCTTCCATTTAGATCTTCTGCTAAAAGACACTAAACATGGAGAATCTGTCTGCTACAGTTGGCCCTTACACATTTAAAAACTAGGCCAACTGCATTGATGCCGTAGGCTGTGAATGTTGTCAACTCTGTCCTGACTTCTGGGTCCACTTTCAGGCTGAACTGAACCTTCCAAAGAACATGCAGATTTTCCTTACAACCATTTTCAGAGACTGGGATGCAACATTGCAAAGCTATTTCAGGAAAGTGGATTCAGTACCATAAATACGACGACCTTCCTGTAAAAGAAAGTGCTTGCTTTCAAGTACAATTGCACGTCAAAACATTCATCAGGGCATTAAGAGGGAAAGTTTGGCAAGCCAATGGGCCCGTCATGATATTATTTTAATTTATTGCACTTCACGATAATGATTGTGTTAAACAGCTCGGAGAGAATTCTGGTTCCTTTGCACATTCTTTAAAACCAATGCTGCATTAAGCTGACTTTTACCTTAATCAGGCTTGTTGATATTCAGGGCAGAATTTTGGAATTGTTTGGATAAGTGCCAACTTGTGCAAGAAAAGTGGGGACTGTAGTCCACTGGCTGCACTTGCGGCTTTTCCCTCCGAGCCTGCCCTGCCAGCAATTTCAACCCACAAAAGATTGGGAAGCCCCGTTGTGGGAAAAAAAAATTAAAGGGAAAAATGAGGAACCCGCGGAAACGGATCCCGATCTCAGACTCTGGTGGCATTGCCAGGGTACTGCCAGGGTATGACCCGGGGGCAGTATCAGGGGGGTAGTGCCAAGGTACTTCCCAGGCAAGACCCTCTCCCCCATGGAGGCTGTACTCAACTTTGCATCTCTGGCAGGTTCTTCCGCCAGGTGTACGTCGGGTGGGAGACCTGTTGTGATTCATGTCAGTGTGCCTTCATGCTGATGTGAATGGACAGGCTAACATGGGGGGACGTAAGTGCCTGATCTTCATTGTAAGTTAAATGTAAATAGGAAAGTCGGGATCCCCATTACATCGTTACATGTTTTGGGTCTCCCGATCAATTCCCTGCCTCTTCCTTCTTTCCTGCCCCCTTCCCAAAATGAAAAAAAAACCCTTCAGTCTTTCCATGTTCTTTTTAAACTGTAACACAAAATTTTAAAAAGTAATCAAGGTTGTGGTATATTGCAGTAACACGGCAGATAATATATGGTGTTAACATGATCTGCCATGATGTCTTTCATAGGTAGGCTGTAGACTGGAGCAGGCTGGTGATTTCAAAATGCCAAGATGTACCACCTAACTCGCCCTGTTCCATTCATGTACTGCTGAAGCATTTTTAGGGATATCAGTTAAAATAAGTACTTCTAAGGTCAATGAGAAGACTAATTCTTGAGGAAAGGTTTGTAGGTTTTCAGTTACCTGTAAATGTGAGATTGGAAATGTTATCATGTTCACCCCCGGAAGATTACTGATAATCTGAAGTGTAATGATTGGAGCATGAAGGATTCAGACTAGACACAGTGACTGGAATATAGTGAGAACCAGAATAAAAACAACTTCCAATGCTGTTTTTCCAAGTTTCTTTCGAAGTAAGGACTGGTAATTTGGAGAACCCAAGACTTTAATTTATATAAATAACGAGATAGATCGCTTCACTACTTTCCCATTAAGACCGCCTATCAAATTTAACATTTGTCCCTTCATTATTTTTTGCAAGCTTTGTCCACAAATTCTATAGGGATCGGGGTTATTTCCTGGTATATGGTGAATTTAATAGACCATTCTCAGTATAATTCCTCTCTTAATCATGTTTAACAAATCCATAACCAGAATCTTAAAAATACGTTTATGTTAGACTATTGCTGGAAAGAGAGATGTGCTGTTGAAGCTTTTCATCTCGTACTCGCCCTGTCAAACACATGCTAATTTTCCAATGATCACAACAATTCATACTGCAGGTTGGTGGACTGTGGCCGACCTTGTCCTGGAGACAGCTATAGAACAATAGAGCCCCCAAGTTCAAAAAAAGACAAGGCTTGAACGCATGCCTTTTGTTTGCAGAGAACTGGTCACAGTGTATGAATGCATGTCACTTCTACCAAGCATACATGAGTCACATTACAAACTCAACTGATTAAATTAAATTGGTAATTAGTGTAGCTATTACCCCACTCAGAATTGCTCATCAGGTGCTGCCCACACTCAGCATTACATCTAACTGTAGAAATGTTGGTTTTGGTTTGTCTCAGAGACATTGGGACAAATGACCAAAATGTTTAAGGAGAGTCTTAAAGGAGGAATGTGTGGCAAAAAAGTTTAGTTGATGGATTCCAGGGCTTAGGACCTGGGCAGCTGAAGTTTACAGCCACCATGGAGTAATTAAAATTGGGAATGCTGAAGAGTCCAGAGTTTGAGACAGTGCAGCACCATGAAGTGTTGTCGAGTTTGAGACAGTGCAGCACCATGAAGTGTTGTCGAGTTTGAGACAGTGCAGCACCATGAAGTGTTGTCGAGTTTGAGGAGCTTAAAGAAATAGGAAATGGCCAGATCATGAAGAAATGTGAAAACAAGGAGAAGAATTTTAAAATGTAGGTGTTGATTAACTGGGAGACAATGTAAGTCAATGGGCACAGGGGTGGTAGGGAATGGGGCTTGTTATATGTAAAGGCAAGGGGAGTAAAGTATTGGATGACTTTGATTTTATGAAGGGTACAAAGAACAGAGAAAATTACAGCACAGGAACAGGCCCTTCGGCCCTCCCAGCCTGCGCCGATCCAGATCCTTTATTTAAACCTGTCTCCTATTTTCCAAGGTCTACTTCCCTCTGTTCCCGCCCGTTCATATACGTGTCCAGATGCATCTTAAATGATGCTATCATGGCCGCTTCTACCACCTCCACTGGTAAAGCGTTCCAGGCACCCACCACCCTCTGCGTAAAAAACTTTCCACGCACATCTCCCTTAAACTTTCCCCCTCTCACCTTGAAATCGTGACCCCTTGTAACTGAGACCCCCACTCTTGGGAAAAGCTTGTTGCTATTCACCCTGTCCATACCTCTCATAGTTTTGTAGACCTCAATCAGGTCCCCCCCCAACCTCCGTCTTTCCAACAAAAACAATCCTAATCTACTCAACCTTTCTTCATAGCTAGCACCCTCTATACCAGGCAACATCCTGGTGAACCTCCTCTGCACCCTCTCCAAAGCATCCACATCCTTCTGGTAATGTGCCGACCAGAACTGCACGCAGTATTCCAAATGTGGCCGAACCAAAGTCCTATACAACTGTAACATGACCTGCTAACTCTTGTACTCAATACCCCTTCCGATGAAGGCAAGCATGCTGTATGCCTTCTTGACCACTCTATCCACCTGCGTTGCCACCTTCAGGATACAATGGACCTGAACTCCCAGATCTCTCTGTACATCAATTTTCCCCAAGGCCCTTCCATTGACCATATAGTCCGCTCTTGAATTTGATCTTCCAAAATGCATCACCTCGCATTTGCCTGGATTGAACTCCATCTGCCATTTCTCTGCCCAACTCTCCAATCTATCTATATTTTGTTGTATTCTCTGACAGTCCTCCTCGCTATCTGCAACGCCACCAATCTTAGTATCATCTGCAAACTTGCTAATCAGACCACCTATACCTTCCTCCAGGTCATTTATGTAGATCACAAACAACAGTGGTCTGAGCACGGATCCCTGTGGAACACCACTAGTCACCCTTCTCCATTTTGAGACACCCCCTTCCACCACTACTCTCTGTCTCCTGTTGCCCAGCCAGTTCTTTATCCATCTAGCTAGTACACCCTGAACCCCATACGACTTCACTTTTTCCATCAACCTCCCATGGGAAACCTTATCAAACGCCTTACTAAAGTCCATGTATATGACATCTACAGCCCTTCCCTCATCAATTAACTTTGTCACTTCCTCAAAGAATTCTATTAGGTTTGTAAGACATGACCTTCCCTGCACAAAACCATGCTGCCTATCACTGGTAAGTCTATTTTCTTCCATATGTGAATAGATCCTATCCCTCAGTATCTTCTCCAACAGTTTGCCTACCACTGACGTCAAGCTCACAGGTCTATAATTCCCTGGATGTTCCCTGCTACCCTTCTTAAACAAAGGGACAACATTAGCAATTTTCCAGTCCTCCGGGACCTCACCCGTGCTCAAGGATGCTGCAAAGATATCTGTTAAGGATCCAGCAATTTCGACCCTGGCTTCCCTCAGTAACCTGGGATAGATCCCATCCGGTCCTGGGGACTTGTCCACCTTAATGTCTTTTAGAATACCCAAAACTTTCCCCTTCTGTATGACAACTTGACCTAGAGTATTTAAACATCCATCCCTAGCTTCAACATCCGTCTTGTCCCTCTCCTTTGTAAATACCGATGCAAAGTACTCATTAAGAATCTCACCCATTTCCTCTGAGTCCACGCATAAATTCCCTCTTTTGTCTTTGATTGGGCCAATCCTTTCTCTAGTTACCCCCTTGCTCCTTACATACGAATAAAAGGCTTTGGGATTTTCCTTAACCCTGTTAGCCAAAGATATTTCATGACCCCTTTTAGCCCTCTTTATTGCGCGTTTCAGATTCGTCTTACTTTCCTGATATTCCTCCAAAGCTTCATCAGTTTGAGTTGCCTCGATCCTATGTATGCTTCCTTTTTCATCTTAGCTAGTCTCACAATTTCACCCGTCATCCATGGTTCCCTAATCTTGCAATTTCTATCTTTCATTTTCACAGGATCATGTCTGTCCTGCACTCTAATCAATCTTTCCTTAATAGACTCCCACATTTCAAATGTGGATTTACCCTTAAACAGCTGCTCCCAATCCACATTCCCTAGCTCCTGCTGAATTTTGTTATACTCTGCCTTTCCCCAATTTAGTACTCTTCCTTTCGGACCACTCTTGTCCTTGTCCATGAGTATTCTAAAACTTACGGAATTGTGATCGCTATTCCCAAAGTAATCACCGACTGAAACATCAACCACCTGGCCGGGATCTTTCCCCAATACCAGGTCCAGTATGGCCCCTTCCCGAGTTGGACTATTTACATACTGCTCTAAAAAAACTCTCCTGGATGCTCCTTACAAACTCTGCTACATCTACGCCTCCAACACTATGCGAATCCCATTCAATGTTGGGGAAGTTAAAATCTCCCATCACAAACACCCTATTGCTCCTACATTTTTCTATAATCTGTCTGCATATTTGTACCTCTACTTCATGCTCGCTTTTGGGAGGCCTGTAGTAAAGTCCCAACAATGTTATTGCACCCTTCCTATTTCTCAGCTCCACCCATATTGCCTCAGTGCTCGAATCCTCCATCGTGCCCTCCTTAATCACAGCTGTGATATCATCTCTGACGAGCAATGCAACTCCTCCACCCCTTCTACCTCCCTCTCTATCCCTCCTGAAGCATCTATACCCTGGGATATTCAGTTGCCAGTCCTGCCCTTCCCTCAACCAAGTCTCAGTAATACCAATAACAGCATATTCCCAGGTACTGATCCAAGCCCTAAGTTCATCTGCCTTACCTGCTACACTTCTCGCATTAAAACAAATGCACTTCAGACCACCTGTCCCTTTGCGTTCATCATCTCTTCCCTGTCTACTCTTCCCCTGAGTCACAATGAGTTTATTATCTAGTACCTTACTGGCTTTAGATGCTGCCTCTTTACTGACCTCTAACTTCCTAATCTGGTTCCCATCCTCCTGCCACACTAGTTTAAAACCTCCCCAACAGTGTTAGCAAAAGCACCCCCTAGGACATTGGTTCCAGTCCTGCCCAGGTGTAGACCATCTGGTTTGTAATGGTCCCACCGCCCCCAGAACCGGTTTCAATGTCCCAACAATCTGAACCCCTCCCTCCTGCACCATCTCTTAAGCCATGTATTCATTCTGACTATTCTTGAATTTCTACTCTGACTGTCCCGTGGCACTGGTAGCAATCCTGAGATTACTACCTTTGAGGTCCTACTTTTTATCTTATCTCCTAACTCCCTAAATTCTGATTGTAGGACCTAATCCCTTTTTGTACCTATATTGTTGGTGCCTATATGCACCACGACAACTGGCTGTTCACCCTCCCCCTTCAGTATGTCCTGCAGCCGATTGGAGACATCCCTGTCCCGAGCACCCGGGAGGCAACATACCATTCGGGAGTCTCGTTTTCGACCACAGAAATGCCTGTCTACTCCCCTTACAATTGAATTCCCTATGACTATAGCTCTGCCAGTCTTTTTCCCGCCCTTCTGTGCAGCAGAGCCAGCCACGGTGCCATGAGCCTGGCTACTACTGCCTTCCCCTGGTGAGTCATCTCCCCCAACAGCATCCAAAACAGTATACCTGTTTTGGAGGGAGATGACCGCAGGGGACACCTGCACTGCCTTCCTGCTCTTTCTCTGCCTTTTGGTCACCCATTCCCTGTATCCGTCACCAATTCTAATCTGCGGTGTGACCAACTCACTAAACGTGCTATCCACGACCTCCTCAGCATCGCGGATGCTCCAAAGTGAGTCCATCTGCAGCTCCAGAGCCGTCATGCGGTCTAACAGGAGCTGCAGCTGGACACACTTCCTGCACATGAAGGAGTCAGGGGCATCGGCCGCGTCCCTGAACTCCCACATTGCGCACGAGGAGCATAACACGGATCTGGGATCTCCTGCCACTTTTACCCTTTGCCTTAACTGATTACAAATATAGTATCAAATAATTAATAAGTGAAAGGAATAAAGATTTTACTTACCAATCACAATACTTACCAACACACGAAGAGTTAAATTTCTCCCAGCAACTGCTAATTGGAGCACTTTCCTTACCAGCCAATCAGGTCACTGCTTTGCTGTGATGTCACCCTTCAAGGTAAGTTTTTAAAGAGATAAACCTACCTTCCGAACAACCATGGTTGTTTTTTTTTGGTTAGAGGAGGGGTAGGGAGGGAAACACTGAGGAAGTATTTCGGGTTTAATTGTCACTTGACAACAGCCCCTTCACAAACCACCTTCAAATTACGCTGACCGCACTGCACGTATGCAAATCTCCCCGGAACAGCCAATCAGTAGCTCCGCTCTGCTGCCCTCTGCTGGATGCTTGCCTTCACTCGAACACCTCGGGTCTCTTGCACAGGTACACCTTCAAATTACGCTGACCGCACTGCACGTATGCAAATCTCCCCGGAACAGCCAATCAGTAGCTCCGCTCTGCTGCCCTCTGCTGGATCTGGGTAGAATGTGGGAGGTCAGTCAGGAGTATGTTAGATCAGTCAAGTCTGGGAGTAACAGTGTTAAAGGCATGCATGAGCATTTCAGTGGCAGAAGGTATGTTACAGAGATGGAAATAGATGTGGCGGGATTCTCTGTCCCACCACACCCATTTTCTGGGGCGGCGCACCCCGGCGTCAGTGGGATTCTCTGTCCCGGCAGCCGGCCAATGGGGTTTCCCATTGTGAGCATCCCCCACGCCAACGGGAAATCAACACGGCGTGAATGCGTTGCTGGCGAAATGGAGGATCCCACCGACAGAGAATCCAGCCCATGGTTTTTGTAATATCCTGCAAGCAACCTATGGGGTGGGAATGCTGGTCTTCCCTGTACTCCATGTGGAGTACGAGCGCCCCAGCTAGGGGCAGGGTATCTCAATTCACGCATGTATATAGAACAAAAAACAAAGAAAAGTACAGCACAAGAACAGGCCCTTCGGCCCTCCAAGCCTGCGCCGACCATGCTGCCCGTAGAAACTAAAATCTTCTACACTTCCAGGGTCCGTAACCCTCTATTCCCATCCTATTCATGTATTTGTCAAGATGCCCCTTAAACGTCACTATCATCCCTGTTTTCGCCACCTCCTCCGGCAGCTAGTTCCAGGCACCCACTACCCTCTGTGTAAAAAAACTTGCCTTGTACATCTCCTCTAAACCTTGCCTCTCGCACCTTAAACCTATGCCCCCTAGTAATTGACCAATAAGACACTGGCCTCAGCAGGACCCCGGTAGGGGTCTACCGGGTAGTGTACATAGCGTTTGTGTGAATAAAACTTTGTTTCTTAATTTACTCAGTGTGGAATCCCCGTGTCCTTATTAAAGTTTTGGTAATGATACAGGTATGTAGTTGATAGTTCATCCCGGGATCTAATGTGACATCAAGATTGTGAACAGTCTGGTTCAGTCTCAGACAATTGCCAGGGAGCGTGATGGATTTGGGACAGAGCAGAGTTTGTGGTTGGGTCTAAAGACAATGGCTTCAGTTTTCCCAATACTTCATCACGGAAAGTTTCTGCTCACCCAGCACTGGATGTGGGACAAGCAGTTTGACAGTTTAGAGACAGTGGAAGGAAGGGTCGAGAGACATAGGGATGAGTTAAAACTGGATATTGTTGTCATATATATGGAAACTTATGTGTCTTCAGATCATGCCCCAGAGGGCAAGCATGTAAATGAGACATAGGAGAAGTTTGAGGAAAGATCTTTGGAGTACATTATAAGTAACTGCGTTGGAGTGGAAAGAAAGCCATTGATTGCAATTCTTTGGATATAATTATATAGATAAGAATGAAAGTTCAACGCAGCTGGACAACAGTGGAGAGGCATTGGAGGAGATTGGTAACATCAACCGTGTCAAAGGCCACAGCTGAGAAGGACAAGGAAGGATCATTTACCTTTGGCACAGTCACATTAGATGATATTTGGGACTTTGATGTGAACCTCCAAGACTATGACGGGGCATAAACCTGACCGGAAGAATCCCAGCCATGGAGTTCCAGGAAAGATGGGCATGAATTTGTTAGGCAATGACATTCAAGTCAAGATTTTAGTCAGTGCTTGCTTCTTGGCTCAATTTTGGTTTGCCCAATGCCTTTTGTGACACTTCCATCATCTTCTTTTCCAGATAGGGAGTATATATGTGCTAATTATAGTGGTGGTGGTGATATATGTGCAATTTATATATTTTGTCCGAGGTCAATGTTAACATTTTGTGGATATCGCAGATAAGTCCTTTACATTTAGTGTGGCGGTCCAGAATCACCGAATTGTTACTGAAGAGTTTTTTTTTCCCTTTATTCTTTCATGGGACATGGGCATTGCTGGAAAGGCTGACATTTGTCAAACATCCCTACTTGCCTTTGAACTGATTGACTTTCTCGGCTATTTCAGGGGGCAGTTAAGGGGTAACCACCCTGCTGTGAGTCTGGAGTCACATGTAGGTCAGATTAGGATGGCAGAGTTCCTACCAACATTAGTGAACCAGATGGGTTTTTCTGACAACTCTTTTTTTTTTAGAAATTTAGAGTACCCAATTCATTTTTCCAATTAAGGGGCAATTTAGTGTGGCCAATCCAGCTACTCTGCACATCTTTGGATTGTGGAGGCGAAACCCATGCAAACATGGGGAGAATGTGCAAACTCCACACGGACAGTGACCCAGAGCCGGGATCGAACCTGGGACCTCAGAGCCATGAGGCAGCAGGGCTAACCCACTGCGCCACCTTGCTGCCCTTTCTGACAACTCATGATAGTCTCTTAGTCACCATTACTGAGACTGCTTTCAATTCCAAATGATATTAATTGAATTGAAATTCCACCAGCTGCTGTGGTGGTGTTTTAGCCCATGCCACCAGGGCATTATTCTGCGCCTCTCGATTATAGTCCAGTGACATTTGCACTACACCACTGTCTCTCCAAAATACCCAGTCAATACCTTCTCACAATTAATAACTTCCTTTAAAACTGTTTACTTACCCACAGATTTTGAATTTATTGCTTTGGGAGTTGGGTAACCAATGGCAACCAGCAAGGGGAGGGCAATGGGCAATGGAATTTAGTGGGACAAGACAAAATAGCAGGATGATGAAGGAGGACGGGAGAAAGGCAGAGTCGGTGATACAGGGTCTGCTAGGACAGAGACAGACCATATTGTAGGAGTGTAAATAAGCTGTCTTGGCGATGAATAGGACATGGGGTTTAAAGTTCTGTTCAAAGTTAAACAGGATGACAAGACTGCAACTGGTCTGGTTCAACCCCTGAACAGTCTGGGGAGGTGCTTTGAGTCAGTCACAAGGGAGTAGAATTTCTGGTGGAACTAAAGAGAAATGTTTACAGTTTTCCCTTTATTGAAGATGCCTATATAAACTTTAGGTTTTACTGTTAATGTTCGGTGGTATGATCTACACTGCACAGGAATAGTCTGGATTTTTGTAGCCGCTGCACAATTATTAGCTGTTGATGTATTTGCTAGATCTGTATATGAATGATTTGTTTATTTACTAATTTGTTTATCTTACAAAGGAGTACGTGGAGCATACCGCACAATTGTGCACTTAAGATACCAAGGCATACAAGGCTATGGGCCAAGTACTGTAACACAGGATCAGAATGTTCTTGACCAGCGCGGATACGCTAGGCCGAAGGGCCGTTTCTGTGCTGTAAACCTTGATCACTCAGAAACAGGCCTTTTGGTCCAATCAAGACTGTGTTTATGTTTAACTGAACCTTCTTCCCATCCTTTCCTATCAAACTCGTATCAGCATAACCCTGTACTCCATGCCCCCCTCCTGTTGAGGAGGCGGTGGTGTAGTGATATTGTCACTGGACTAGTAAACCAGAAACCCAGGTGACCCGCTCTGGGGACCCGGGTTCAAATCCTGCCACTGCAGATGGAGAAATTTGAACTAAAAAAGAAATCTAGAGTGAGAAGTCTGATGATGACAATGAAACCATTGCCAGTTGTCGTAAAAACCCATCTGGTTCACTAATGTGGGAAGGAAATCTGCCATCCTTACCTGGTCTGGCCTACATGTGACACCAGACGCACAGCAATGTGGTTGACTCTTAGCTGCCCCCTCAAGGGAAATTAGGGATGGGCAATAAATGCTGGCCCAGCCTGCAATGCCCACATACCGTGAACAAATAAAAAAAAGGAGCAGAGGGATTGGGTGTCTATGTGCACGAGTCATTGAAGGTGCAGGGCAGGTTGAGAGAGCAGTTCAGAGAACATACATTATCTGAAGTTTTATTGATCAGAGCATGGACTTTATGAGCAAGGAGGTTATATTGAACTTGTATAAAACATTAGTTCAGCCTCTGCTGGAGTATTGTGTCCAGTCCTAAGTGCTGCATCTTAGCAAGGATATGAGACATTAGAGAGTGCAGAAAGGTTTCACTATAAATGGTTCCAGGGATGAGGAACTTCGGATTTGGGGGCACCACGGTAGCATAGTGGTTAGCACAATTGCTTCACAGCTCCAGGGTCCCAGGTTCGATTCCCGGCTTGGGTCACTGTCTGTGCGGAGTCTGCACTTCCTCTCCGTGTGTGCATGGGTTTCCTCCGGGTGCTCTGGTTTACTCCCACAGTCCAAAGATGTGCAGGTTAGGTAGGTGGATTGGCTATGCTAAATTGCCCTTAGTGTTGGATGGGGTTACTGGGTTATGGGGATAGGGTGGGGGTGTGGGCTTGGGCAGGGCGCTCTTTCCAAGAGCTGGTGCAGACTCAATGGGCCGAATGGCCTCCTTCTGCCTTGCTAAATGCACCTGTACCACTTGAATTAACCTTGTTCATCCTTTCTGAGAGATATAACTTGGTGTCAATTAATGCGAGGTCATTGTTAATTTTAAGTCACAGATGGATAGATTTTTATTCACCAAAGATGTTAAGGAATATGGGGAAAGGGAGGTACTGTAAATGTAAATTGCACGGCTGCAATTTCAAAGCAATAACCGTAGAGCAGGAAATACAATGGCGCTCTTCCTTTTGAAGTGGTTTCAGGAGAAGTGGACGGCAATGTGGAGGCGAGGAGGTTTTTTTTGTTTTATTTTTCAGATGATTCGTCCTGCCTTATGGATCCTGACCATGATGCTGAGCCTGAAGAGAGGCGAATCTCGCAGAAGAGAGGCGGAGGAGCCCCTTGTGTATGGGTGCTCCGGCGGCAGGGCACCCCTCGTAACGACCAGACAGGAAGACCAGGTGGCCTCGGGGCAGACCCGCTACTCCCACAAGGAGAGGTAGCCTGGGTGGCTGGGGTCGAACTCGACCAAGTACTCTAGTCACCAGAGCTTCACGTACGGAGAGGCCTCTGTACTCTGCAAAGAGATACAGGTGGCGACTGACCGAGTTAGGGTGACCGAGGGTAGACGGGTATGTTTAACCTGTAAGGGGGATGTTCCTTTGGGGAGGTGGTGGTGGCTCAGGAAGCTGAGCCCGGACATGAGGGATCGATCCTCGGACTGGGAACGACTGGACAATAATATCTACCGGACCATCACGGGGTCACCGGGTGGGATTACTGTATGTTGGGAGAAATGGTGGGCTTATGACCAGGGGATATATTTATGCTTATGGGGGTCTGCCAGGGTATGCCCACAAGGGACATCGATCACCTTTGTGAGATAGTGGCAGGACCCCGGGAATGGGATAAATTGGAACCGCAGTGGGAAGGGATGTGTAACCCCTAGGACAGGGATGACTGTGAGAGCCACCGAACTGATGGTTCAGGTAAAGAAGCCCCTACCCACAGCCCAACCAATCGACCCTCACAATTGTCCGATCACCACCAAGGGGCCCAAGAACGGTTTAGTGCTTGTCCCCACGAAGAAGGTATTGTACCAGGGGGCGCATTACGCTGTGGCCTCTGTTGTGTTAAATTTGGCCGGGGTGCGCTTACCAGCATGGTGCCCTCGAGAAACCGAACTGTTATATCAGGACCTGTGTTGCTTTAGCTGCAAATTCCGAAGACAGAGGAAAACTGCGGAGCTCCGAAGGGCTCTGAAGAGGCGCAATATCTACAATCAAGACCGAAGAACCGCGGTATGATAAAATTCCTTCTGCTCTTAGTAAAGGGATTCATTCCCCGCCATGATTGCCCAATGCTGTAAAATATCGAATGTATGTGTATATTGTACGGTGACCCTTACGTTTGGGGGCCGCTGGTTTGTTCATTATAGTTGATTGTGTGTTGTGTGGGCGGTAACCCTTACTTTTGGGGGCCGCTGAGTTGTATGATCATATGTGATAGGTTTAAATGTGGTATTGCATCCCGCTTCGTACAAGGGATTGTGTTTGCATCTTTGCTATATCACCTTTCAATATTGTTGTACAATAGAGGGGTATAGTTTAGATTAAGGGAACCTCTCGGGATACGGAGCTTCACGGGCTGCCATAGGGTGCTCACAGTCGGCAATATTGGGAAGGGAATCTTGCCCTTCAACCCTAGTATCGATACAGTCCGAGCCAGTCTGGACGTATCGAAGGGGCATCTGTAGGTTCTCCGGGCAAGAATTGAGCCTTTTACAAGCTGGGAAAAGGACTTTGAACTTTAAAGCAGTAAAAAACAGCCATATTTGGGGCTGCAGGACCTTGACTAAACCTCCCAGCAGCCTCAGCCCTGTGTGTGTATTTAGAGAGGCAACTCTCGAAATCCACAAGCAGCAGAAATCCAGACAGGCCGGTGATTAGTTTATCTGCAAGATAAAGGAGTTTGTGACATCACCAGACTAGATCGGCAGAAGAACAATGCACCTGGGTTAGTTTCAATACAGGCGCTGATGGCCCTGGCCCAGATAGAAGATAGAACCCATTTCCATAATGGGATAGCATTCAGCAACCTCTGGAGGGACAATAGGGTGCAATCAAGTACCTGATGCCGAAGATAACGATGTTAAGCCCACGTATGCTTCAATGGGGGCTGAAGATCACAGTAGCAGATAAGGCCGTAGCCCACCTGATACCGAAGATAACGATGTTAAGCCCATGTATGCTTCAACGGTGGCTGAAGATCACAGTAGCAGATAAGGCTGTAGCCTTTACTTGGTGTATAAAAAGGATGGCTCTTCCTTTTGTGACTCTTCTCTCCTCGCTGCTGCTCATCATCATCGTGCTCCTGGTGCCTGCCTTTTCATTTGTTCCAGCACGCAGCCTGAGACCCACTGAGCAGTTTAAGTTTGAACTTGGATTGTGAGTATCCTCTGGAAGTTTGCGAAGTTCCCAAGATTACTATAGTGGATGAGGCTTTTGGGGAAAGGGGGTTGATCGCATCTATCATAGTTTTAAGACACTGCTAAAATTGTGTAAAGTAAGCTTTTACGTGGTGCCCGTTTAGTATTCCTTCCATAGTCATAGTTTTGTAAAGCATAAGGCATTTTGTGGTGTTTTCTAGCATTTGGTGATATTGACCTTGAACGTTTAATAAATACCTATATTTGGCTTTCAATTGGAGTCCGTTTTGAGTTTTCAATTCCTCACCAACGATCTCTGACCAAGTCACAATGGTAAATATCCCTTACCATAATTCCGGTGTCTAGGACCGAGGGGTACCCTGGGCGCCTCGAAACCGCCCACTCAGGAAAGACTGCCAGATAAAGGTGGGCAGAGACTTTCCTTTCTTCTCTCTCCCGGGGGCGCTGCTCAAGTGGAGTAGGCGCAAGGTGGTTGTGAGTCCACTGGTAAGAGAGAGAGGATCACCCGGGCAGTGGTGGGGCTTGGGCAAAGGGGTGTCAAGCCCAATATAAGCCCATTGGGTGGAGTTAGAAAGGGGGATCCCGCTACACTACCAATAAGTGCCACATGAGCTGCATGCCCTAAGCCCAAGCACGCTGAATCCATGCATACAGCCAAAAGGCAGAAGATGATTTTAATTTACAATTACTTTAAACAATTTCACAACGCAACCACAATAAGAAGTGCCAACATCACAGCCCTACCAAACCCAAACCTCCCTGCGTCACCATCTCCCCTTCCCTGATATAACTTTAACAACTTCATGTTGTCTCACATGATAAACTGTGAAATGTCATACACTAAAGAGTATATGTCGATGATTCCGGAAAGACTTAGTCAGGATGAGAAGGCACGGTCATGCATTGCTGTATCAGCTTCTCGTGAGTCGAATAGCAACCTCTCCTTGCGTGAGGAGAGCAGAATATGCAAGAACTCTTAATCCCTGAGTACCCAAGCTTTAAAAATGCAACAGCTCTACGCATGCTGCAGTAGCATGTAACGCAGTGGCATAAATTATATTTTTTTACAAATCAATGACAGAAGCTATTGTTTTAAAATGAAATGCACGCATTTCATCAAATTGTAAACTTTACAAATAGCAAAACAATTCAGAGGTTCCAACATTACTATAAAATTGTGTCAGAAACAGTTTTATCTTTGCCTCAATGTAACCTGTAACACAGGTAGCGGAGGTTCTTCAATCAAATTTAGGTAAGTGGTGTGATACTGCCTTGAGGAGAGAGTACAGTAACCTCTTTAACTTTTCACTAAGCTTCATTTTATTCATTTTACTGTGTGCAGATATCTCACTGTCTTGCCAGCTCATTGTAACATCAACATTTAATCGACATTTGGGTGCCAGTGAGGAGCCCTTACACAACAGAGTTCTCTTTACCCCAGTCAGGGATGAATGGAGAGGGTTTATTGTAGCTCCAAACCAATTCACTTTCAGCAGGTGTGGCTATAAATCTGATACCCGTATGATAACAATAGCCTTAGAAAATCATATCAAAACTGTAATGCAAGAGAAGATGTGACTGCTCAAAAATGGTACAAAACATGTGCCTTTGAATATGCGTTTTGTAATGAATTTAATTCAAGAACTGGATTTTACCATGAAGAAAGTCCTAAAGGATTTTTTAAAGAAAAGCTTAAATATCAATTTAATATATCAAGCGCGGGATTGCGTTCAGCTGGAGAATCAACGTTCGCGCTGAAATCAGGGGCAGCACCGCTTTCGTGATTCTCCGCCCCCTCCAAAGCGGTGTACCCTAGGAGGACCTGAGCCTCCCCCCCCCCCCCAATTCTCCGCGCCTGACCGGCCGAGTTCTCAGCGGCGGCGGCCGCGTGTGCTATTAATTGTCGGGAACTCGGCATGGCGGCTGTGGACTCAGCCCAGCGCCGCCACAGTCGGGGGAGAGCGGATCCGCGGGCAGGGGGGACTTGGGCTGGGGCACTGTTGGGGAGTGGTCCGGGGGGTCGCGAGCCGGCCAAAGGGGAGGCATTATTCGGCAGACCAGGTCCGCGTGCGGCTGGTGCCACGTTGCACGGCGCAACTGCTGCAGGCCGCCACCGTGCGAATGCACGGCCACGGACCCGGCAATTCTCCGACCATATCAGCAGCTAGAGCCAGGTGCTCCACGCTGCCTGCCTGCTAGCCCCCCACCAGACGGAGGATCAGTGGCCATTTTGCGCTGCATTTTCAGTCATAAAACGCCACGCCGGCGTCAGGACATAGCCTGAAAATCGGTCAATCCAGCCCCATGTGTCCTGGCTAGAAATCATTTTAAAGCGTACTTTGAATCAGTTCTTCATCCACTTATGCGCAGTTCCTTGATCATCTGGAATGCCAAGACAATTAAGTTGCCGGTCCTGTCCCCTTACCTGGCATGGGTTGGACTTCAGGCACAAAGAAGCATGGAGCTGAAATGTGCTCAGCATGGCAGCTACAGAACTGTCGGCTATTGTGGTTCTCCTACAGGATGAGTCATTGGATCCTGATCACGCCACTGCGAGGAGGAACCCAAGTGAAAGTCAAGTGCAGAAAGGGGTAGAAGAAAAAGATATAGGATGGATTACACCAGAGCAAGTTTGGGTAACTTCCAAGCGGCAGCTGTGAAGTGTTCAGAACAAAAAAATGCTGGAAATGCAATATCTTAAAATGGAAAATACAAGTTAATGTTTTGGGTGTGGGCGCTTTGAACGAGAAAGATGAGATAAATAGTGCAGAACGAAACAAAAGGTGCGAGAGAACAACAGATAAAAAGTCACAAACAAACAAAAAAAGGGCAAGGAACACCCGTGATGGTGAATAGGGTAAACGATTCTCGTACCGCCCTCTCCGAACAGGCGCCAGAATGTGGCGACTAGGGGCTTTTCGCAGTATCTTCATTGAAGCCTACTTGTGACAATAAGCGATTATTATTAGATAGCAATGAAAATCACAACAAAGAGTAATTGAAATCTTTCTAAGGCTGGCATTCCTAGAAAAGAAATGGCAATGAATCAAACAGTCTATAAACCAACTACAAAAGCAGGATATTTTAAATTAAAACAGAAAGAGTACAGATAGACCTCAATGTATTTCTAGTATTTACTGTTTTTAAGTCAGATTTCCATCATTTGCAAATTTGTTTTACTGTTGATTTGTTCTGGAACAACATTATCGACAATTGCATCTTATTGTCCTTTGAAAAATCTTAATGCAATGCTGATGCAGTCTTCAGTTTTATTCCATTGAGAATGCCACATATTAGCCTGCTGCAGGATTTCTGATTTGATTGCATTGTTAAAAATGTTTGTGTATGCTGCAGTCCTGGTATTACAGGAGAGAGAAAAATTGGTTTTCACCACAAACAGGACACGATTCAGCCAGAGACAAGTGTACTCCTGCATCACAGAACGATACAGTGTTACTCCTGGAGTCGAAGAGTTAATAGCTGAAAAATGATTCGAGGGCGTGGAGAAAGATGGAAAGATGGAAGCAGGAAAAAGGAAACAGAAAGAAAAATAAAGGTTCTTCATTTTGAGTGAGCATTAATTGTTCTGCTTTGACTCTTCAACAACCACAATGCCCAAACCCCTTTGTTTTTCCCAGAAAGGGAAAAATGTGAAAAGCATTAAATTGAAAAGAAAAGATGCTTCTGAATAATTTACGTAAAGTAAAATTTAAGCATTAAAGTTACAGCCTTCGCTGCGGAATGTGAGGCCAGTGCACGCGATTGAATGTAGCAATTCCCCGTGCTCCTTCTCAAGGTTTGACAATGATTGACTATCTGGTGACAGGAGCTCTGGCCAATTTGGCACGTTTGTTGTGAGAATGGCTTGATGCTAATGGTTCTTATTCACCTGATGTACAGGAGTCAGCTTTGCTGAAACCTGCCACCATTAATAAAGTGTTTTGATTGAAAAAAGCAATCTATAGAAGCCACAGAATAAAACAACTTGCTTCTATTACGCAAAATTGAAAGAAAGAAATCTCGGGAAGCTTTGCCATGTTTAAAATTACAGACTGCATGGTTAAACTGCTGCAAAGACACCAGCCTTGCATTTTGCTATAATCACTGACAAAATATTGGTACTCTCAGAAGCTCTGCTTTTTAGCTTCGAAATTCAAGGGTTATGGATTCAAAATGATTTAGGGCCTGGAACAAATTCTGGTGATGTCCTGCCCTTCAGATCAGACACCAATGGTAAAGGGTCAAGGTTTATAATAGCAATGGGTTTTGTACAAAAATAATAGCTTAGCTGTGTCAGGCAATGAATGATTCAAATCATAAAGTACAGGGGATTTGCCCTGGACTAATTTCACACAAGAAACCTATTAGCCAATACTCCATCCGCTTTTCCCAGTTATTTTCCTGCTTTCTGCCCTGAACTGCTGCTTATCGGAGTATGGGATTGACCTATGACCACATGCAGGATTGTTAGCCCGTTTGTTTTAACTGCACAGTGGCAAGGCCAGCCCCACTATTTATTACTTTGCTTAAAGTTCCCCAAGGTCAAAATGCAAAGATAATGCGATTATGTTGGTCGGTCTGAGCAAGCTCTGTCAATGGTGATATGGTGAAAAGTAGCAAGGAAGAGAGCGGAAAAAGTCAGTGCTTAGGCAGCGATTAAACTGGAATGTTTAAGATGTGGTGACCTAATACATTCCGAGTCGTTCCAGTAACTCAGCAATGAGATCTGACCAATGTTGAGAATGTTTCCAAGTCCATTTATTTCTCCTTCATAATTCTTTTCGATGCAACACAAACTTTGCAAAATGAATCTCTCAATTGCTTTTCATATCTGTTCTGTACAGAACAGTCATGACTCTTCTAGTTATTTTTGATTTTCTGGTGCTTTACGCTTTTCTCAAATAGCCTGCTTTATTATTTTAGTCTTTCTTTACGTTACATTGATGGCGGGATTTACCGGTTCCTCCTGCCAGTGGGATTTTCCAGTCCCGTCAAAGTCGACCCCTGGCGGCGGGTTCCCCGGTGGTGGGGCGGGTGATGCACGTAAAAGTCAATAGACTTCAGTGGGAACGGAAGATTCTGCCAGTGGCCAATGTCTCGTTGCATTGTCCACAGGAAAATCCACCATGGGAAGGCCATATATTCCTGGGCCTTAGTCCGTGGCGCGTGCATGCATTTTGGGATTTACTGAGGTCATAGGGCAGGATTCTCCAGACCTGACTGCTCCCGGACCTGAAATTCCTGCCCTAAGACCTATCGATTGTCTGTGGAATTGTCTGCCCGTTCCAATACGATTCCAGTGGCAGGTGGTGTGGTGATCCTTGTGAGGTTATCACCAGGATGGAAAGCGTAGTGTTCACAAAGACACTTGAAGCTAGGTTCATCAACAAAGCTAAATTTATTTACACTACTTAAATTAAAGTTCCACACTTATTCCTACAGTAAACAAATAGATTATATTAAACTACACTCACTAACACTATCTCTATACTCTAACTGTAACTATATTCTATCCTCTCTCGCTCTATTATGCACTTCATTCCTGTCTCCTCTCCTCTAATCCAATCTCGCCCAGAAGCCGAAGAGTCAGTGCCTTTTATCATACTGCCCGTAGCTCCACCTAGTGGCTAATTGTAACATGACATTAACTCTTCACATGCTGTGCAATTCTAGTGTCACAGGTGGGACTGGAAAATCTACCATATATATTATAACTATATTCATATATATGATGTGGTGTGCCTGCTGTACTTGATGGCAGATCTTTGACTCATGAGCCAGAATTCTCAGGCTGTTCACCGTAGCGCACTGGTGGGTTTCCCAGAGGTGTGGGATGGAATCAATGGGAAATCCCATTGACAGCGGCGGGAGCAGGCAAACGGCGGGCTGCCTCCTCACTGTGAGAAAGACGCTGCGGGGAGACCAGAGAAATCCCCCCCCCCCCCCCCCCCCCCCAGTATCTGCTGATGCTTCACCCTGAGCTGTTTTCTCCGCAGTTTGCTTTTTGCCATTGCCTCCCACTGTCAGGGGCAGGGCGAGGAGGCAGGCCCCAAGTTACTTTTTATTGGTTTATTCAAAGCATCACAATCAGTAAATGAAATAATCGCACAAGAACGTTTCTTCACTCGAATAATTTAATTACTTAACAATATTACAACTGAGTCAGCTGAGCTGAGAATAAAACACCCCATCACATTCAGCAGACTGAACTGCACAGTTCCAGAACTCATTGATTAGGTCAAATTATCATACTGGAGACAGGCATTGATTGGAGTTATACTGCAAAAAGATTCCACACAGAATAATCGCATTTCTGCAAACTGCACAGAATAATGGCAAACGGCACATCAAAGGCTGGATTTAATTCTGCTTTAACTTATTTTTTCATTCACAGGCTATGGATGTCTGCCAGGGCCAACATTTATTGCCAATCCCTAATTGCCCTCTAGACGATGAGCCGCTCCTTGAACCACTGAGGTCCCTGTGGTGCATTCTGTTGATGCTTCTGAGGAGGTAGTTCAAGATTTTGACCCAGCGACAGTGAAGCGATGGTGATACATTTCCAAGTCATATGCTCGCTACCCTCATCCTTCTAGGTGGTATGGGTTGCAGGTTTGGAAAAGGCTGTTGAAACCATGGCTTGGCTGCAGGGCATCTTTTAGGTCCTGCATTTGTCAGCCCCTGCTGCAGTTAGAGGGAGAGCGTCCAAATGCTCTTTCTCAGTGGGGGAATGTGGAATAACTGGTTGGGGAAGTGTTTGATTCAGTAGTGGGATATAGTGCAGCCCATTCAATTAGTCACAGAGTTAGTATCTCCCTTGCAGACGTCCTGAACAATTCAAGAGTGTGGGTGTAATGCGCTCTCTCTAAGGAAGAATTTCTAGAAAAAGGGACTTTGTCAGAGGTCAGAGTAGTTGAATTCTACAGATTCCAGAGGCTGCAGCAGCCACAGGAAAGGAAAGGTGATCTGCAGACATTGCCCTGCCAAAACCTTACTCTCTGGGGGTCCTGTAGGGGGAGTGAGGGAGTAAATTGAAGGGCTGTTTCCCACAGGCAGGAGAAAAAATCTCAGTAAGTGAGAAACAGGAGAATAGTAGTCTTTTGAACCGAGATACAGTGCCCTAAGAGCCATAAAGTCATACAGCGCAGAAAAGGCCCTTCGGCCCATTGCTTCTGCCCCAACAATAATTGCCTCTAATCGCGTGCTAATCCCAGTTACCAGCACTTGTCTCATATCCTTGGATGTGATGGTATTTCAAGTGTTATCCAAGTGCTTTTTAACAGTTGTGAGATTTCCAGCCTCTACTGCCTTCCCAGGCAATGCATTCCAGATTCTCATCGCCCTCTGAGTGATTTGTTTTTCCTCAATGCCGGCTCGCCAGCTGATTCGCCAGGACCGCGCTCGCTTGTCCACCGCTAACAAAGTTGAGCAGCACTTAAGCTGCACTTGGTCAGCCAACGCCAGCCAGCTCGCGACAATGGCGCTGAGGAGACCGCCCCAAGATAAGGAGATGCTAACCTGGGGATGCTCCTGGACGTGGTAGAGGCCAGAAGGGATCTCCCGTTCTCCCGAGGGTCCCGGAGGGTGAGCCACAAGCTGCCTGGTATGAGGTGACAGCAGCAGTCAGCTCGGGCAGTGTGGTGGTGACTCCCATACAGTGTCCAGGCATCAATGTACAATCAGAATGCTAGGCAATGACTCCCACATGCTATATGGCCCGCCTACCCACAGAACCCACCCGGCAGAACCTACCCTGGGCAGCAGGGTAGCATGGTGGTTAGCATAAATGCTTCACAGCTCCAGGGTCCCAGGTTCGATTCCCGGCTGGGTCACTGTCTGTGTGGAGTCTGCACGTCCTCCCCCTGTGTGCGTGGGTTTCCTCCGGGTGCTCCGGTTTCCTCCCACAGTCCAAAGATGTGCGGGTTAGGTGGATTGGCCATGCTAAATTGCCCGTAGTGTCCTAATAAAAGTAAGGTTAAGGGGGGGGGGGGTTGTTGGGTTACGGGTATAGGGTGGATACGTGGGTTTGAGTAGGGTGATCATGGCTCGGCACAACATTGAGGGCCGAAGGGCCTGTTCTGTGCTGTACTGTTCTATGTTCTATGTTCTATGTGTCAAGTACTCACTTAACCACAATGGGCAAGTCTCTATTAGCGATTGCTTTAGCCACGCAGCCAGGACCTCTGCAGTCGATAAGGGTTATGATTGGTGGGGCAGGGACAGGGGTTGCAACCAGAATGGGGTTGGGATCCAGGGGTTTGCATGGTGGTGCTGCGAGCAATTGCCCCCCCCCCCCCCAGTGCCTCACCCCCCCCCCCCCCCACCCTCCTATGGCGGCCCACCCCTGCGGAGGGTCCTCTACCCCATGCCGAGCACTGGGGTGGCAAGTCCAACACTCCCGGTCTCTTTGCCTCTGAGCAAAGATTACTACTCCCCCTCCTCGGCTCCGCACAGAAGCCCTTCCGCCAGGTTCACGTTTGTCAAAAGGAGTACCAATCAAAGCCAGCCTGAGCACTTGCTGGGAAGGCCGGTGAATGACAGAAGGACATTAGATGACAGGTGGCCCTCTTTAATTGCATGGAAATGGGGCTTAAGTGGTGATAATTGGTTTCTCACCACGCTATGGCGAGACTCCGAATTTAACTACAGGAGCAGGCCGGTTGCATCGCAAACTGTTTGCCGCCTGCTGCAGTTTCCATCTTTGGCCTCCCCTGCCATTTACCGGCATCGTTATGCTTGACCGCGAGTGTAACGCAGCCGGAAGATCGCGTCCAAAGGTGGGGGCCAGAAGACATGTCTTCACACAGGTAGAGGAATGTGGAATGCTTTGCCACAAATGGTGATTGATGTTTACTGAATACAGAATTTAAAAAGCGATTGGGTAATTACTGCGAGGAATAGAAAAGATAGAAGCAGAACACAGAGAAATGGGATAAGTTTAGGGAGAGAGCACAGAAATGGGCCATTGTGAAGCCAGCACCCAAGAGGGGATTTAATAAGTAATAAAGGCCAATGCTTTCCTCCTGGGCTAAAACTTCAGTTTCTACGAACAATTTGCTCTCTCATGGATTCTGCTGTACCCAACTCATGGCATCCGTTAACCTCGTGACAAATCATCGGTAAATTCTCAAGAGAAGAGATCTCCTAAAATTTGTTCTCAGCCCTTAAAAGTAATCATGCAAAACTCCAGGATATTAATCTATTCTTGTAACTCTGGCCAGATGCATCCCGCAAATGGAATCCATGATTCTAGCCCTCCAGGAATGATCAGGCTTCATCGACTGTCTGCTAATTCTGTGCCAATCCTTATCTGTGAAACTTTCAGTCCTTTTCCAAACAAAGGGAATTTATGGAGCTAATGTTTTCTTGTGTGAATAAACACCGGGGGGGGGGGGGGGGGGGGGGGGGGAGAGGGAGACATGTGGCAAACTTAATGATAGGCACCACAATCCCCTCAAACACAGTGGCTGGAGACAGTGCAATGCACAAAAATATCTCTACAGTAAATGTCTGTAGAATATACAAACACACAGAAGAAATTTTAAATATGCAGACTCTAGAACTCCATGACCTTCCCTTATTTTATTCACAGATCCTAGTACACTTATCCTTTGTCCAACCTGCTGTTCAATTCTTCACCTGTATACCTCCGATGATTGGTATCATGCTGTCATGCTTAAAATGTAGCCATAATACTAGTCATGAATGTGAGCAAACAATACTCAGTACAAACTCAATACATTTTGTGTTTCATTTGTTCCAAACCGACCCTTAAAGAAAGGAAGGCTTAGATTTATACAGTGCTTTTCACAACCTCATGATGTTCCCAAATGGGTTAGAGTAAATGACATCCTTTTGTAATGCAGTTACTGCTGCATTGTCGGAACATTAATGAAAATACTACCCAAAATAGATTGTCAAACAAAAAAAATCTGAGTCCTAACAACACATGCAGGAAAATGAATAATGCTCTAATAAATGTTTGAATAGATTACCTGATGGGAAGTAAGTCACACTTAACTGTAAGTCAAGCCAGCTGCTCTAAAGGAGTAGAATGACAAACAATCAATAAGAAACATGTCATTGCGAAACAACTATCAGCAGTTCTGCGATTCGTTCACTTCTGTTGCTGTGAAATATAGATGGGATAAAAGCTGCTATTATTACAGTCACAAATCAGTATCTTCACTTCCACAAACAGTCAGCAGGAGCTTTTCCCTGCGTGTAAATTGAATTTACTCTTTCCCATCAAGAGATGTATTTTGGTTGCCGGAGCCAAGCAGAGGGCCCAATCAGTTCGTGTGGCCCTGTACCCTATCAACATCCTGCAATCACAAACTTGCACTTTGAGTGCTAAAGACTCCATGATGAAATAAAGGTTTGTGTAATAATTCAAATTTGGGTGGCACAGTGGAACGAGAGATCACAGATATCGGTTGAGAGGCGGTAGATTTTGAACTGAGATGAGGAGGAACTACTTCTCGCAGAAGGTGGTGAATTTGTGGAACTCGCTGCCCCATAGGGCGGTGGAATCTGAGTCATTACATGGTTTCAAGGAAATAAATATATTTCTGATTTTAAAAAGCGGGTTAAAGGGATATGGGGAACAGGTAGGGAGGTGGATTTGAGACTAGGAAGAGTTCAGCGATGATCTGATTGAATGGCGGAGCAGGCTCGAAGGACTGAATTGCCTACTTCTGCTCCTGATTCCTATGTTCCTATGATGTGGGGATGTCGGCGTTGGACTGGGGTGGGCATTGGAAGAAGTCTTACAACATCAGGTTAAAGTCCAACAGCTAGGGATTCAAAACAAACCTGTTGGACTTTAACCTAGTGTTGTAAGATTTCTTACTATGTTCTTATGGGGCGGCATTCTCCCCTACCCGGCGTGACGGAGGGTCCCGGAGTAGGGGAGTGGCGCCAACCACTCAGGGGTCGCGCCTCCCCAAAGGTGGGGAATTCTCCCCATCTTTGGGGGCCAGCCCCGCGCCGGAGCGGTTTGCACCAGAAGACTGGCGCAAACACCCGGCGCCCCCGCCAGCAGGGCTGGCCGAAAGGCTTTAGCCGGTCGGCGCATGCGCCAGCAGTGACGTCAGCGGCAGCTGGCCGCTGATGTCACTGCCGGCGCATGCGCGATGCGGGGTTCTATTCCGCTTCCGCCATGGCGGAGGCCGTGGCAGCGCGGAAGGAGGAAGAGCGCAGCCAGGGCACTGGCCCGCAGTCTGAGCGGGGGGCCCCGATCGCAGGCCAGGCCACCGTGGGGACACCCCCCGGGGTCCGGTCGCCCCCTGCCCCCCCCCCAGGACCCCGGGGGCCTGCTCGCGCCGCTGAGCCCGCCGTTCCAGAGGTGGTTTAAACCTCGGCGGCGGGAGAGGCCTCCCAGCGGCGGGACTTCGGCCCATCCGGGCTGGAGAATCGCCGCAGGGGCCTCTCCGATCGGTGGGGCGAGATTCCTGCCCCCGCCACTTCACGGGTGGCGGAGAATCTCCGACCCTGCGTGGGCGGGATTTTAGGCGCCCCCAGGCGATTCTCCGACCCTGCGTGGGGTTAGAGAATTTCGCCCATGGTTAGCATTTCTGCCTCACAGTGCCAGGGACCCAGGTTCAATTCCAGCTTTGGGTGACTGTCTGTGTGGAGTTTGCATTTCTACACGTGTTTGCGTGTGTTTCCTCCGGGTGCTCCAGTTTCCTCCCTCAGTCCAAAGATGTGCGTGTTAGGTGTATTGGCCATGCTTATTTGCCCCTTAGTGTGCAAAGATGTGTAGATTAGGTGGGGTTATGGGGATAGGGTGGGAGAGTGGGCCTTTCAGAGGGTCAGTGCAGACTCGATGAGCCGAATGGCCTTCTTCTGCACTGTTGGAATTCGATGGCTCTAAAATACCAGGGGTAGGATTCTCCCCTAACCGGCAGGGCGGGCCGTACTGGTGCCGAGGAGTGGCGTGAACCACTCCGGCGTCGGGCCTCCCAGAAGGTGCGGAATCCTCCGCACTTTCAGGTGCTAAGCCGGCGCTGGCAAGGTTGGCGCCGCGCCAACCGGCGCAGGAGGACCTCCGCCAGGCGGCGTGAGTTGGCACATGCACGGGAGTGCCAGCGTGTACTGGCGTCATCCCAGCGCATGCGCAGGGGGATTCTTCTCCGCGCCGGCCATGGCGGACCATTACAGCGGCTGGCGCGGAGGAAAAGAGTGCCCCCACGGCACAGGCCCACCTGCGGGTCGGTGGGCCCCGCTCACGGGCCAGGCCACCCTGCGTCCCCCCCCCCCTCCCCCCCCCCCTCCAGGACTCCACAGGCCACCCGTAGAGCCAGGTCCCAGCGGTACGGACCTGGTTTGATTTACCCCGGCGGGACCGGCCGAAAATGGGCAGCCACTCGGCCCATCAAGGAGCGGAGAATCGGCACGGGGGCTACTGCCAATGGCCCCCAACATGCACAACGTGATTCCTGCCCCCGCCGAAAAACCGGTGCCGGGGAATCCGGCAGCTGGCTGCCCCCCCCCCCCCCCCCCCACCCAGCGATTCTCTGGCCCAGCGGGGGGTCGGAGAATCCCGCCCCAGTTGGCAGCTTTAACTGTTTTAATTACCTTCATGGTCCCTAATTCCAGAATTACAGCTGTCTGAAAGCTGTGACACTGTGGCAATTTCACATGTGATTATTTCTCATTCTTTGGTCTCTTTAAGAATGTTCAGGAAGAAAGTTTTAGAAATTCATATTCTCAAAATGTGGGATTCTATTGGTAAAGATCAGTGCTGGACTTACACCCAAAGGAATTACATTATTGTAAAACTATCCAACAATTAAACTGATGAATATAACAGGATCATCATTTTCATTTCATTCATAGAGCATTCATTGAGCATTCATAGAGCAGTCATTGCCAGTTACAAAGTATTAATTTCCTTAGGTTTCATGAAAGGACTCTTGTTGGCAGATTGGGAGAGTCCGGTGGGGTCCCTCTAAGCAGAAGATTGCGTGTTCCAAGTAACAGTAACACAGGCACAGAGACCGTGGGCGGGATTCTCCCAATGGGAGACGTGCCGACGCAGGAGTGAAAACCGGAGTGTTTCACTCCGGCGTCGGAGGCCGCTCTTCGCCCCCTATTCCCCCACCCCTGGGGGGCTAGGAGCGGCACCGCATCATTTACGCGCGCCGTGCCTTGGCGCTGTGTGAAAGCGGTGCCGCGTAAGTTACGTCACCCGCGCATGCGCAGGTTGGCTGACGCCAACCCACGCATGCACGGTTGCCGTCCTCCCCACGGGCGCCCCACAAGAAATGGAGGAGTGATCTTGTGGGGTGGCAGAGTAAAGGAGTGCGTCCTTCAGAGATGTCGCCCCGCCGATCGATGGGCAGCGATCGTGAGCCAGACCCCTTCTGAGCGCCCCCCCCGGTGCTCGATCCTCCCTCCCCCTCCCACAGGCCGCCCCCCGCACCGTTAGCGCGCTGTTCACGCTGGCAGCGACCAGGTGTGGTTGGCGCTGGCGTGAACCCGTCGTATTGGGCAGGCCGCTCGGCCCAGTCGGGCCGGAGAATCACCGCTCGTCCGTTACAAACGGGACTCGCCCGGCGCCCCCGCGATTCTCCCACCTGGCGTGGGGGGGGGGGGGGAGAATTGCGCCCCATGTGTCATTTAAACAATCTATCCACATCATCAAAGGTAGTCCAGCCCACTAAACTATCTGTATGATCTAAACTTGCTTTTGCACTTGTAATAATTCCAGGAGGCACGGAGTGAGAGGCCAAACTTGTTTATTTTAATCTGAAAGTAAAGTCGCTACCATGTCACACAAAACAAACGTCCCAGCCCAGGACTATCAGGAACTGTAGGTCCGGCTCTGGGAGTTACAGTTAAATAGCCTGGTGATGAGCCCCAGCAGGGCCGGCATCCGCCCGCTCAGCACGGGAACCTGTACTCTACAAATCCCATGGGGAGATCAATCATTGATACCCCCGTGGTCCTCGTGAGGATTATCACAGCAATAAACAACATAATAACCATCTGGTTGAAGTCAAATTCTGGTAGTCTTGTTTGTTGATAATGTAAAGGGGAAGTAGTCTTACCAAGCTTTATGCTGTCATGTGTCTGTTTCGTCACCTAGTTGGCTGATATTCCCAGTCACTGATTGCACTGTTCCAGATGCCAGGGAACCAAAGTTAAAAGAGGTAAACTTTGAGAATGTATTTACGATGAAACTAAAGTTTCTCCTATCAGTGCTGAATCCGCCTCTCAAGTAGGGAGAGCATGTACATGATTGTTATAACAGGTCTACAGTTGTAGCCATTCTAGAGTCAACCCATTGTTAGCCCATGTGATTTGCAATTGCCCCATCTCAGAGTATTGTTGAGATGATCAGCTAGATTAACCTTACTATGTCGCTAGATTAGTGTCCTGGAAAATGTTTAACTTCACTCTATTGGATGTGCTCTTTGTTTCTATTTTAAACCTGCCCTCACCCGCCTCCTTTTTTTTTCGCTTTAGAGGGAATTCATTCTTATTAGGGTTTGGTTCTGCAGTCACCAAATCCTACAGGACAATCCCACCCCAAAGGCTTAACCCAAAGTGCTGCATTAAAATTTGGACTGAACTGATGTCGGTAACAGTCCAGCCCTGTTGTTCTGTTCTCCACGGCCACGAAGCATGCCATCTCACAGGCTTTGAATATGGGAAAGAACCTATTGATTGAGAAATTAAATTTAAAATAAAATTTCTCAGACATCAGCTGTCTCTACCACTGCCTTTAATGGCACAGCAGCACGAAATGGTGCTCGCTGCTGATCAGCAATTAGCTTTGACTTTCAGAGTATTTTTTATTCATCCTTTGCTGACGTATCTGGCCTGTTTATGCGACCTGGCTAAATACTAGTGCAAACATCAACACTTCTTGAAAATGAGACCATGCAGGATCATCTGTCTTCCTCGCCCCTTTCATTATGTCAAGGCTTTCATTGGAGTTGACAATATTTTTGGACTCTCTGCAAATTCTGTGAGGTGAGCTGTTCACACAGAGCAGCAGAATAAGGTGACATCAGAAACTTCAAAACAACTGAAGTGGATGAAAGAATTCCCCACGAACACCAAAACCTGCATGCCTGCGCTTTAGCAAACATACTGAATAAATTACAAATGTAATGGATGCTGGAAATGGAAACAGAAAATGCTGGCACGGTGGTACCATGGTTAGCACTGCTGCCTCACTGTGACAGGGACACCGGTTCATTTCCGAACTTGGGTGACTGTCTGTGAGGAGTTTGCACTTTCTCCCTGTGTCCGAGTGGTTCAGTTTCCACCCACAGCCCAAAGTTGTTCAGGTTAGATGGATTCGCCATGATCAATGCACAGGGTTACGGGGTAGCCTGGGGGGAATGGGCCGAGGTAGAGTGTTCTTTTCGAGAGTCGTTTCAAATGGCTTCCTTCTGCACTGCAGGGATTCTGTGGATTCTAATATGCAACTGCAGCTGTGGAGAGAGAAACGGTGCACTCTGCCAGCCGATTATGCTGGAACCGGGGTGCGACCTGGCTGGTATATCCCAGGGGTGGCCTCTCCCAAGATTCCCAATGGCCGTTACACCTCACGAGACTAACCAGATCTTGCAAGATGTCGCAAAATGTAGAAAAGATGCAATCTCGCACAGCTAAGTGAGTTCACGAACCCACTTAGCGGTGCTTACGCCAGATCTAACAGCCACCCACCATCTACCGGCCTCACTGAGGAAACCCCAGTCAGGCACCGTTCAGTACTGGTCCCCACGAACGGGGAATGTTACCTGGGGGTGTCTCCCAGGCAAACAGAGGCCATGGTTGGTCAGCCTCCAGGCAGGATGGCACCCAGGTGGTACTGGCAGGGTACCCAGATGACACTGCCAGACTGGCATTTTGTCTATGCTGGGATCGGGCCTGGGGATGCCCTGCCCATGTGAAGTGTGGTGCAGGTGGGGTGGGGGCTGATGACCACCTTATAGGTGAGTTGGGGCTTTGGTGGGGGGGCTGAGGGGTTGCGTCTGGTGGTTGATCTCTTCCAGCACAGAGGACCTCTAATGAACGGAGCTCCTCTGTACAGGAAATGATGCTGAGTGCAACTTGGGAGGGAACGTTCCTCAACATGGCACTAAAAACAGAGTGCCGTGAGACAACGGGGTCATACCTGGCACTTGTAGGACCGGGAATGACCCCGCTAATCCCAGCTAGAACAGACTGCGATTTTTAAAAAATTAGATCATGCCCTGTGTTATTGTTTTGGGTGGCTGACCTTTCATCAGATTTGTGGAGAGTTGGAGATGCAATGGATATTCAAAGGCAGGGCGAGGGGAGGGTTTGAGTGCAGGAAAGAACAGAAGGGGAGATTTATGATGGGATGATATAGAGTTCACACGAAGAGCGGTTGAGGGCTCTGGGTCTGTACTTGATGGTGTTTAGAAGGATGAGGGCGGATCCCATTGAAACTTACAGAATAGTGAGAGGCCTAGATAGAGTGGACATGGAGAAGATGTTTCCACTAGTAGGTAAAACTAGAACCTAAGGGTGCAACGTCAAACTGAAGGGACGATCCATTAAAACTGAAATGAGGAGGAATATTTTTCAGCCAGAGAGTGATGGATCTGTGGAGGTCAAGTCATCAAGTGTCTTTAAGATAGAGATAGATAGGTTCTTGATTAATAAGGGGATCAGAGATTATGGGGAGAAGGCAGGAGAATGGGGATGAGGAACATATCAGCCATGATAGAATGGCGGAGCAGACCCGATGGGCCAAATGGTCTAATTCTGCTCCTTTAGCTGATGATTTTATGGTGTCTGACAGGAGGATTGAATGGCCAAAGTGATGAGAGTGCAAGTTAAAATAGAATGATAATGGATCAGGTAAAATGACAAATGATGGGTTCAGAAGATGTGAAATTGGTTACAACACAAAACAACAAATATTGTGTCCAGTTCTAGTTGCCTCATTATAGGAAGGATGTGGATGCTTTGGAGAGGGACAAGGAGATTTACCAGGATGCTGCCTGGACTGGAGGGCATGTCTTATGAAGAAAGGTTGAGGGAGCTATGGCTTTTCTCACTGGAGCGACGAAGGTAGAGAGGTGACTTGATAGAGGTGTACAAGGTGATGAGAGGCATGGATAGAATGGATAGCCAGAGACTTTTCCCCAGCGTGGAAATTACATAATTTTCAGGTGATTGAAGGAAGGTATAGGGGAGATGTCAGAGGTAGGTTCTTTACACAGAGAGTGGTGGGTGTATGGAATGCACATGAAGAATATTAAGAACAGATCAAATATTGGTATAATTTTAGGTGACATTTCTGAGGTGATTTGCAAGCCATTGGCCCCTTCCATAATAATGGTGAAATCCTATTCCACAGTAAGAGAGGGAAAGTTACAGCTCAATGTTGTGATTTTGTAGCACTGAATAGCTTAACACTGTACCCAGTTATTAATGCAATTCATGTTATTATTTACTGCTGGTCACAGATTGAATCGACTCTTAGCAGCTAAGTGATGAGAAACACGCGGAATTTGACATAAACTCTTATGGGAACAATAGCCAATGCAAGAGAAAATTATTATAATAGTTACATTTTTGGTCACACCAAAATTAGTTGCTGAAGAGGGTGTCAGTGTCATGGATAGAAATAATTCTGGGAAATTTTCATGTATTTCTATTGATTCCAAATAGCTAAGACGTTGTGCTGATTGGGCCAGAAGAGCATTGGACTGATAGTTTTGTGAATTATTCTAGGTCAGATTTAGATCCATGCAAAGAGCACACTGATCGTGGAAGTGTCAAATTGCATCGAGGTAAAATTTAAAGATATGCAAACAATTAACGAGTGACAGAACTTGCGAAAACCTCTCTTACAGCCCCTCAAAGGCTCAAGAGGCAAAACTGTTCCTTACACCCCAGCTCTTTCAGCTCAAACTTGGTTACCCCTTTTCACAGTAACTTAATTGAAATGTAAGCCTACTTGTGACAATAAAGATATTATTACTACATTTAATATAGAGAGGCAAGATTAGGATGTGATGTTATTCTGGTGCAATGACAAAAAAAATGTATAGAGAATTAGCGGAGCAATTTCCAAATCATTCAAATATTATCAAGAAGCTCTGCATTTCCCAGATGGAAGATTCTCACATCTTCTCCCAGAATCACCTGAAGCCGTCACGATATGCAAAAATGGTCCTGTTTCATCTTCACCCCTTTTTTTCCCCATCCTGTCACACACCATGAACTGCTACACAGTAGGCACAATTGATGCTAAGGTCAGCCCAAATTAATAGGTACAAAATAGAAGGAATAATGATGAGGTGAGTGATCATTGACATGAGTGAGAATTAGTGGCATCTAAATAAGAGTGAAATGGCTAAAATAAAACACTGAGCAATGGGTGAGGGACGACACAAGGAGTTGGGAAGGAGAGAGACCCTTTATGATATAACCGAAAAATGCTTCAAGTGTTTGCGTCAACATTCTCACTCTGTTAAATTTAGCAGAGGCACAAATCAAAAATGGGTTAACAACCCTGTTACATTAGCAGGGAAGAATGTCAGACAAACCTATTGAAGTTTATGCAGGAACACTAGCCACAACTAGCTTTTGAATGAACATATTATATATTTTTTCTTGTAAATTTAAAATTGTATTTCATTCAAATACTTTTGATGGTTTATCTAGTCTATTCTTAAATATTCAATGGAATTAAGATTTATCCATCACTTCAGTGTGTCATACTCATTCCCTTATTTGTTACTTTAATCATAATATTTTTCATTGTTGTCATTTTAATTCAGTTAACTTTCCCTGCAGGGGTTTAATAGAAGTTATCACTTTCTTGAACAGAACCCACCAGTCCTTTGAAGTAGCATGTATAAAAATAACTGAGATGGAAGAGGTAGTTCAGTGAGTTAGCAAACTAGGCTTTCACCTCTGGGAGGTTTGAAACCAGCTTAGACTAACGGGATGTAAGTCTTCTCTCTCTGATGGATCTAAGGGTCATAAGTGAAATGAGTTTGGCAGAGTCTCAAGCTAGTTCCTAGGGGACACAAATCCACAACACAACACTGCCCATTGTATGGCATTAATTGAATTGGCAATCTCACTCAGAATGGGCCATTGGGATGGGTCGTATGGGAAGTGGAAAAAAGCGCACTGGTGTACTGGGGCTCCTTTCTGTGGTTGAAGGTTAAGATACATTTTTGGAAACAAATGGAGAGAGTTTTATTGTGCTCTGATTCATTCAATACCTAACCTTGAAATGTTTGATGTTGCTACTGCTTGCAAGAAGTAGGACTAGCTTACTTCCCAGCCGAGGGCATCTCAGACCTTGGATAAAGTAAACATTAATGTAAATCAGAGGATATCTGCTTCCCATTCCCCATGAAAGCCTAAAGGTTTTGTGGCACCTTGTTCTTCAGGCTTGTACCAACCAATAAAGATGATGCCATTGTTTGAATGGGCCCATTTTGACTTTGCTCCTGAAAGATGGTAAACATGGGCTCTAAGTACTGCACTGGCCCACTTGATAAAAATGAAATGAAACAGGCTTAAGTTCTTTAAAAGATTATTGCATGGTTCTCTCAAAAGTTCAGCAAGTTTTTAGTATCAGCAGCTGAGCCATACAGGCCATGTAAATTCCCGACTTGTTACCTGGTCTATGCTGAGTTAGCAACCCAAGCTGGAGTAATGGTAGCACTTAGGGTAAGGCAGGCGAAAATTGGCTCAGGTCCTTTTGGGTAAATCCTATGGGAAGTGTAGCTGTGTGAAGGTCCAGCAAGGACAATAAAGGGATCACGTCTAATGCTCCCCAATGCCAAAATAATCTGCAAAAACTTCAAAGCTCGTAATCGAAGAAAATTCACTTGGGTGAGGTACTGAATGGATGCCCAAAAGACCAAGTGCCAACAAGGAGGCAACGCCTTCATGGAAAGGTTAAAATTAAAAGGAAGCCACTAAAATGAACTAATCTACTGCAGGGAATTCTTTGAAAATCTTTGTTGCATAAAAGGATGAGCTCTGTGTTTTGGGCAGACATCTAGCATTGCTTTTCTAAGACCTATGTACTTTCACACATGTACGTAAAATGACAAAACAATGCACAGAAAAAGTTATTTATTATAGAGTGAGTAAAAGTTCTTCAAACTTGCAAATGGACACTCCTTCTTGGGCATGGTGCTAATGTACAGCACATTGAAGGAAATCATAGTTGTGCTGTCCATGGTTTTAAATCATAAGTGTCACTCCCTAAAATGACCAGAGTGTACTCCCAGTGAGCCCTGATCCCCACTGGAGCAGAGAAATGTTTATTTAGAGTATTTCCATGTGCAATTCATCTCACGAGGGAAGTAAATAACTACAAGTAAAAAATCACAGAAAGGGACACCATGGTGCAATCTTTCCCTTCCCTTCGGTAATAAGTTAAGAAACCATGCAATTTTAAAACAAAACTCTGTTTCTACAACTGGGCTGCTGCCCTGAGCTCTCGTGGGGGGTGGGGGGGGGGGGGGGGGGTGGGGTCTGTCTCCTTTGCTCCATGGATTAGTAATCCAACATAACCCCATATATCTGCCTGCATTATTGGGTATCAGTCTGCCAGCATGTAAATGAATGTCTACCATAAAACTGTTCTTTTAGAAAAAAAAGCTCTTAAACATAACAAATATATGGGCATGCCTCAGAAAGTTGGTTCCATCAAGAGTACAACCCCTGGTTACCTTGCTGGTCGAACATATAACAACTTGATCCAGACCCTACGTGAGTTTAAGTTCTGGTAATATTCAGGCAGTTTCACTCATTGCACAGGAATATTGCAACAGTAAATCTTGTGGCTCCCATTGAGTTGAGGACAAAGTCAGGCAGCGAGGCTCAGAGAGAAGAGGAAATGGCAAACTGGTTGATTCCATGCTCTATATGGAGGGTAGAATGGGGGAAGGGAGGGCGTTCTTCAAAGAAACGACTGAGATGCTGTGCTAAGGATGATGGAAATTGAAGACACAGTGAAAACAGCGGCAAGGAGATTACAATCTACTCGGGTAAAAGCCAACTGTATTATTTTACATTTCAATAGAAATTATATTTAATGGTGTATAACTAGGAAGCTGACCGGTTGCACTGTGTTTCCCTTAATTAGGTCTAAGTCATTTGCTTTCATTTATGATTTAAGTAAAGATTTTCTTGCGCTTTTCAATTTCTGGCTATTCACGTTTGTGTTTCAGAGCTAGCATGCTTGTCCTGAGCCACAAGGCTGATGATGCTGCCATCATGAAATTTTCATTATTTTCATGAGTTCTTTTTTAATCTTTGTTATTGGCAGAGCCCACACTTGCGTGCTTTAAATATGTTATCTGTCACGCACTGCACCGTGACATACTCTTCCAGAAGAAGTAAAAAGTTTAACTCCTTCCCTCTCTCGTCCCTCTCCACGGTTCAGACTGGGAGGAGAATGCTTTGCACTCATTACTCTGATTTTGTCGTTATCCGGAGAACTACTTACTAACAGCTTCAACCCTGCTCCATCCTTCAAAAGAATATCGCACAAGTATAATGGTAAATTGCCTACCTCAGGATGCAAATTTTAACTCTGCGCAACTCAACTCAGCTCTGATGATTTATTTAAACCTATGTGGGGGGAGATTTCCTCTCACTACCAGATGCAGCAAAAGGTTTTCATGATAAATGGATTTATGATTTCACTGCCTCTTACACTTGGAGAAATTCTCCCCCAACCACCCCACCCCACCCACATTGGCCTAGAAACTGCAATGAATGATGTTAACATATAAAAGCTTAACACAGTCATATCAAATTCCCTTCTTCAATGTTTCAAGAGAGGCACTAACTCATTTTGTTTGGTAAATGAGTTAAAGTCTCCATTAAAATAATGGAGAGATGAATTTGATACAAATACATCAAGCATTCGTACAATAATATTACTCAGTGATTCCCAAGTTAATATTCTCCTGCTAAGTGTACAACTGATTTTCAATCTTCTTGAATACTTCTATTATCTTGAATATGCACACACTAAAGGAGCAAATTTAAAATCACTACAGCATAAAAGTAATTTATTTAGTGGAATGTATTTAAAATAAAAGAAATTTTCCTGCTCATATCCATACCCGATTTAGAATATTTTGAGCTGAGACTAACTGCCTAAAATGAAAAGTATTCCAATTCCCAGCACCAACATGCCTCATCTTGAGCAGCACAAAATCCTTCCTTTGTTTTTAAGTGCAATTTAAAGCTGCGTAGGATTGAAGTCAAATACATAGATTCGTTAAAAAAAAGCTTAGGGTCTTTTACAGGGAGCAGAAAACATGAACTGCAATATTTTGTATGTAAGGGAGAATTCCCTTCAGACTCTGCTAAGAATTAGATCTTAAATATAGCACAATATTCAATACCTGGCAGTGATCCATAATTAAAAAATTGGGGTTTAAAAATACACGTGTGGTATATTTAAAAAAAAATTTAGTATAATGCACTGCAGAATAATTTGTTAATCAATCAATCTGAGTTTAATTCTTTTATATTTTCTATTCTTCCCATTTTCTATAAATCGTTTTTTTAGTCTCTGTTGAAAAGGAAGTAGACATGATCCAAGGACTGCCCTGATGTTGATCCTGCTCTGGCCATGAGGAGGCAAGCGTGAGTTGAGCAAATTTGCACACTCTGCTCAAGGGGAAAACATCTGCTAAAGCCCAAATCAAAATGGCAGCTGACCCTTGTGAACAATGTCCTGATGACCCAGAGCGCAGCACAATGGCAGCACGCTACCAAACCAGCTATGGCATTCACCATTACTGGCAGATTACACAGCCTGTGGCTTCACCAAAGAATGATGCAACAGCAAAGCAGAGGCCTATTTCTTCAGCCCAGGATCATTTATAGCAACCTCCATTTATGAATTTCCTGTTCAAATAAAATTATTTTCAGGAATAAAAGAGCTGATAAATAGTCACTTTGATATTACAATGTAAGGGAACAGAGCAGCCTCTACATTTTTCCTTCAATTAATTATATAATCGCAAGCAGAGGAAAACTACCCATAATTTTTCAGCAACAAAAGCAAAAGTGTTGCAAAGCACCAGTTGTTTAGCATCTCAGAAAATTCAGGATCGGCATTCTCCCCTACCCAGCGGGGCGGGGGCCCCGGCGTAGGTGAGTGGCGCCAACCACTCCGGCGTCGGGCCTCCCCAAAGGTGCTCAATTCTCCGCACCTTTGGGGGCTAGGCCCGTGCCGGAGCGGTTGGCACCACACCGACTGGCGCCAGAACCGGCACCAGCGGCCTTTCAGGCCCACGCCGGGGCTGGCCGAAAGGCCTTCGCTGGTTCGCGCATGCGCGCTGGGGGATTCTCTTCTGCCTCCGCCATGGCGGAGGCCGTGGCGCCGGCGGAAGAGAAAGAGTGCTCCCACGGAACTGGCCCGCCCGCCGATCGGTGGGCCCCGATCGCAGGCCTGGCCACCGTGGGGGCACCCCCCGAAGTCCGATCGCCCCACGTCCCCACCCAGGACCCCGGGGGCTCACTCGCGCCGCTGGTCCCGCCGCCACCAGAGGTGGTTCAAACCTCGGTGGCGGGAGAGGCCTCCCAGCGGTGCCGGAGAATCGCCGCAGGGGCCTCACCGCTCAACGTGGCGCGATTCCCACCCCCGCCAATTCCCGGGTGGCAGAGAATTTCTGCCACGGCGGGGGCTGGATTTTTGGCGGCCCCAGGCGATTCTCCGACCCTGCTGGGGGTCGGAGAATTTTGCCCCAGGTTAATTTTGTGAAATGTGGACCCAATTCATTCACGATGAAGAACCTTCAAAAAATAAGCATGAATCCATCTTTCCTCTTTACAGATATTGTAAGAAGTCTTACAACACCAGGTTAAAGTCCAACAGGTTTGTTTCAAACACGAGCTTTCGGAGCACGGCTCCTTCTTCAGGTGAATGTTGACAGACCTTTTTATGTTTCTGGCATTTCAGTTTTCACTTCAGATTCCCAGCATTTGCAGCTTTTTTTAATCTCTACTTTTTTCAGTATTCACAGGTGCTAAATTAACCGAATTAACTAAGAGCAGCTCCCTCTTGCAGAGGTAAAGGGGGGAATATCAGTCCGTTACTTCTCATTTATTATTCTGCTCAGATCCAGGTACTAACCAATCCATAGTATATGGTTGGAAAGATTCCGCTTTCATAATGTTTGTTAATACAAGTTTCAAACAACTTTGCAAAATATTAAAATGTTATAACTGACTACCCATTTTTACTCACAGATCACTGAAAGGCATTTTATTGGTTGGTAACTGTGGTAGTCACCACTAGCTGGATTATATGTAGTACGGTAAGACTCATATACTAGAGGTACATGGGTAAATCCCTGCCTGCTGGCTCTGCCCAGTAGGCAGCGTATAAATGTGTGTGCTCGCCAGTGCTGCAGCCATTCTGGTAGCAGCTACAGGAGGCACAACATCTTTGCTCAATAAAGCCTCAATTATTCCACGACTCTCGTCTTTGTAGTAATTGATAGTGCATCAATTTATTGAGCAAGATTTTTAAAACGATGGAACTTCGCATCAAGCCTGATCACCTGTAGCTGAGCCCTCAAGCAGCCAATGCTACATCCGCTTTTGACCACTGGCTACCCTGCTTCGAAAGCTACCTCCGAACATCCGCTCCGAACCCTCGGACGCACAGAAGCTCCAGGTCCTTTATTCATGGGTGAGCCCTGACATTTTTCCTGTCATCCGGGATGCGCCCACTTACCCTGAAGTGATGGAGCTACTGAAGGGACATTACGTTCGGCCAGTCAACAAACTATACGCCAGGCACCTCCTGTCCACGAGACAGCAACTCCCCGGTGAGTCCCTAGATGATTTCTGGCATGCCCTGCACATCCTGGGGAGGAACTGTGACTGCCAGGCAGTTTCGGCAGTCCAGCACACAGAGCTTTTAATCCGAGACGCCTTCGTTACGGGCATGGGCTCTGCGTACATCCGGCAGCACCTATTGGAAGGGGGTACGCTTGATCTTGCGGGAACCAGACAGCCTGTATCAAGACAGACATCGCCAAGGCCACGATGCACGCGGTCAACGAGTCCCTCCCCTTGCAGGTCGAGAACGACGCATCGGACGTAGCTCTGGCCGCCACCCTCAACCAGGCAGGCAGGCCTGTGGACTTCTTTTCCCGCACCCTCCATGCCTCTGAAATTCGGCACTCCTCTATTGAAAAGGAGGCCTTTTCCATTGGAGGCCTTCCATTGTGGAAGCAGTACAGCATTGGAGGCATTACCTTGCCGGCACGAGATTCACTCTCCTCACTGACCAACGGTCGGTTGCCTTCATGTTCAATAATACACAGCGGGGCAAGATCAAAAACGATAAGATCTTGAGGTGGAGGATCGGGATCTTCACCTATAATTACGTGATTTTGTATCGCCCTGGGAAGCTCAACGAGCCCCCGACGCCCTATCCCACGGTACATGTGCCAGCACACAAGTGGACCAACTCCGGGGTATCCATGCTGGCCTCGGCCACCCCGGGACCACCCGGTTCTTCCATTTCATCAAAGCCCGCAACCTGCCCTACTCTATTGAGGAGGGCAGGACTATCACCAGAGACAGCCAAGTCTGCGTGGAGTGCAAGCCGCACTTCTACCGGCCAGAGCGAGCGCACCTGGTGAAGGCCTCCTGCCCCTTTGAGTGCCTCAGCATGGACTTCAAAGGGTACCTCCCCTCCACCGACCGCAACACGTACTTTCTGAACATGGTCGAGGAGTACTCCCGGTTTCCTTTCGCTATCCCATGCGTCGATATGACTTCTGCCACAGTCATTAAAGCCCTCCACAGTATCATCACCCTGTTCAGTTTCCCTACCTACGTCCACAGCGACCGGGGATCCTCCTTTATGAGCGATGAGCTACATCAGTTCCTGCTCAGCAAGGCCATTGCCTCGAGCAGGACAGCCAGCTACAACCCCCGGGGAAATGGGCAGGTGGAGAGGGAGAACGGGACGGTCTGGAAGGCCGTCCTGCTGGATCTGCAGTCTAAAGTCTCCCGGGCCGGGATTCTCCCCTACCCTGCTTGGCGGGGGGTCCCGGCGTGCTGGAGTGGCATGAACCACTCCGGCGTCGGGCCACCCCAAAGGTGCGGAATTCTCCACCTTTCTCCACCGGAATGAACCACTCCGGCGGGGCCGAAAGGACTTCGCTGGCCGGTGTAAGTCTGCGCATACGCCGGAGCGTCAGCGGCTGCTGATGTCATACCGGCGCATGTGCAGGGGAGGGGGTCTCTTCTGCCTCCGCCATGGTGAAGGCCATGGCGGGGGCGGAAGAAAAAGAGTGCCCCCACGGCACAGGCCCGCCCGTCGATCGGTGGGCCCCGATCGCGGGCCAGGCCACTGTGGGGGTACCCCCGGGGTCAGATCGCCCCACGCCCCCCCCCCAGGATCCCGGAGCCCGCCCGTGCCACCAATCCCGCTGGTCATGTAGGTGGTTTAAACCACACCGGCGGGAGAGGCCTGTCAGCTGCGGGACTTCAGTCCATCGCGGGCCGGAGAATCGCCGCAGGGGACCCGCCGACCGGCGCGGCGCGATTCCCGCCCCCGCCGAATCTCGGGGGGCGGAGAATTCGGGACACGGCAGGGACGGGAATGATGCCGGCCCCGGTCGATTCTCCGACCCCCCCCCCCCCCCCCCCCCCCCCGAGGGGTTGGAGAATTCCGCCCCCGGTCTCCCGCTGGCAGGAGGTCCTCCCCGACGCGCTCCACTCCATCCGATCACTCCTCTGCACCGCGACTAACGAAACCCCCCATGAACGTCTCTTTGCCTTCCCCAGGAAGTCCACCTCTGGGGTCTCACTCCCAACATGGCTGACAGTTCCTGGACTCGTCCTCCTTCACAAACATGTGTGGACCCATATGTCGGACCCCTTGGTCGAAAAAGTCCACCTCCTACATGCGAACCCGCAGTATGCCTACGTGGCACACCCCGAAGGGCACCAGGACACAGTCTCCCTCTGGGATCTGGCACCAGCTGGATCCCAACCCTCGGCCCCCGACCCGACAGCCCCCCATCCCCCCTCCGGTTGCCTCATTCACCCCTGTGCCACTACCCCTCCCCCCCAGTGGACCTCACCGCAGCCCACGCCCCAGGAGGATCCGTCCTCCCATTGGTTCCACTCAAGGGTGACGAAGACAAGGACAACTCGCTCCCGGAGTCACAGGTGACCAAGTCGGCGCCCACATCACCACCAGGCGATCGCAGAGGAGGATCAAGGCCCCCGACAGACTGAACTTGTAAACTTTTTCCACCACCCCCACCGGACTCTTTTTTTAACGGGGGGGGGTGAATGTGGTAGTCACCACTAGCTGTATTATATGTAGTACGGTAAGACTAGAGGTACATGGGTAAATCCCTGCCTGCTGGCTCCGCCCAGTAGGCGGTGTATAAATGTGTGTGCTCACCGGTGCTGCAGCCATTCTGGTAGCAACTACAGGAGGCACCACATCTTTGCTCAATAAAGCCTTGATTATTCCACTACTCTCGTCTTTGTAGTAATTGATAGTGCATCAGTCACCATTAATGTATACCTGTGTAATATCAATTGTCAAACTATTGATTTTACCGACAGTTTTGTATCAGAGCCCAAATATAGTTAAACAAATGTGTTTTTCACAATGGAAAAGCCACTGTTAAATATTAATCAAATAAATATACTTTTATGAGTGATAGTTCTGCAGCAGCTAATATCACATTCTGCTAGTGAGCTGCAGGCAGGAATACGAAGAATTGCAGAGATTAAAGGAAACAATTTAAACAATTGCATTATCACATCGCTGGATGAAGTAAATGTTTCCTGCTGTATTTTAATGTAAAATTACTGTGTTAAAACAAGGCTACATCTGACTCTTTCTGAGACACAGCAAAATGAACGAACACAATGTACAGTGTCATGTGACGAGAAGAGAATCAGGCACTATTTGGGATGAAGTGGATGACTAACATTAATACCCCTGAAGTCTGCTATTTCACCAGATCTCATAGCACTCTGATTAGGTGACTTTGAGTCTTTTCTTTAGCAACCATTCTATAAAATAGTAACATATGTGCATAGAGACTGAACCCCACACAGAAGCAATGCCATATCTGTTTCACAATCCTGGTAGCCTGGTATTATTTACCCACTTTCTGGTGACTAGTGACCATGATTGAAACAGTTTCCTAGCCCATGGCTTTGGTTCTGAATGTCCCTCAGAATGTTATGTGGAGATAGGGTCATGCAGTGTGGCAGCAAGTAGAGAATCTACCTCCTCGCTGTGTCACAGTCTCAAAGTGGTCGGGGGAAGTAATCCATCCAGCCTCTAGCAGTCTAATCATCAATCCGTGCCCATCGAATGATGCCCAACAAACAAATATGATACCATGACCTTCAAGAAGGGAATTTCACTTCTAATCATTCTTAGAAACTCAAGAAGATGATAAAGCAAATTTGTATAATTAAATTATAAAAATCTGGGTGGTTCATGTCACTCGCTGTTGGAACTGAGGGAGCTCTGTTGCTGACAAATTAGAATTGATGTTTGGAGGCTTCACTGCTTTGCCCACAATGGAAAGTGATAATAATTGAACGTTTGTCTCTATTAACCATCCACGTTATAAATAATAAAAGCAAAGTACATTTTAAACAGGAAGGTATTCAAGCTTTATTACTGAGATCTTCACGCCATCGGAGAAGGGACAGAGGAGAGGTCAGATTTTATGTGCTTGAATATTATTTTTCTGAACTATGTCCAATGGGCTGAAAGCTTCTGAAACAGGCTTGATTTGGAGAGCACTCAGTAATCATGCCTCAGACCTCCTTAAACTGTTCAGTATAGCATGACTAATTTGCCCATATGAACAGTGGCGCAGTACGAAACAGGGAGTGGGGGGTGGGGGGAGGTCTGTATAACTCGGAAAATATTGCACACCCTCTTATCTTTCATGCAGTCGTTTGACTGTGGTCGCAGTTTCGAGTTGTTTGATAATAAAGCACGGTGCTTCATAGCAAATCTTGGACCTCAGCCTTCGTATTTAGTCTTTTTTAACGAGAGCTGGACTTTTGCTCTTGAATTCTGCAGTGTGCAGCAGGAGAGGCGGGGAAGGGGGTTGGAATAACGAGGGATGTTAGTCCATGTAGAAAGAAGTCAAAAGACCCTTGAATCTTGGCAAAATGCGGCCGAATTTCAAAAAAGGAGGTTGAATGTGTCAAAATATTCTTCAATGGCACACAGAAGAGAGAGGGGGGGGGGGGGGGGGGGGGGGGGGGGGGGGGGGGGAGAGAGAAAATCTAATTTGTTTTCTGCCTATAGACACTCATAAATTAAGTTGTTGTCTGGTAAAGGTTGCAAAATATTTGTTTGATATGAAGGTCATTGAATAATTTATACATTATTTAATAATGCAGTAAACCATGGAGAGTTCAGTAAGACAAGCATACCACACTCTAATTTACTTCTTGTTTCCAAATAAACATGAAATTTAATGGCATTTGAATAGGTAAGTAAAATGGCTTTCTTGTCTAAAGATTTACAAGAATTAAATTCTTTCTGCCTTCTAATGAAAAAGGATTAACTGCTGTGGTGGAAATCGCCCAAGCCGGATCTACAATGAAGACAAAAGCTTGATAGAGACAGTCTTTTCTTTTGACAGGTCAGCATTCAAAATTTATGGAGTTGTGAGCAGATGCGATTTTTCTGTCTGTGATCTACATCTTTTTTTTCTCCCTGGCTTGTGTGGCATGACATCAATATTCCCTCAATCTCCTGCTAGCTGAGCTGAATGGTGTTTTATAAAGTCTGGCTGTAGCCACTTCCACTCTGGTTCAAGGGAGGAGGGGGGGGGGAGCAAAGGGGTTGGAAGCAAAGCTTCTCAAGTGTAACTAATCTCACAGGACAGCTCCTGCTTATTATAGAACCATCGCTGATAATAAAATCTGAATCAAACTGTGGACTGAAAGCCACTTGAGATCTTTCCCTCTTTAATTTTTAACGTTATGGAAGCACTTGACACGAAGGTGGATCCTATATCACCAGTTTGCGTGCAAGTACTTACTTAAGCAATACAGTGCATCCGAATCCGTGCTCTTCTGTGGACGTTTCAGGTGAGCACCCGTGTAAAGGCAACTAATTATGATGTTCCATTACTCTCTTCTAACTGTCACAATTGGTCCTAAGTGGTCATGAGTGATTTATTCAATTAGTTTTCACAAGACTAAGTTATGACAAATTTATGTTTTGGCTGCAGGAAACTGGTAGCAATCACGAAACCACCAAAACATCAAAACAGAAGGGAGTGCTCCTGTTAACATGCAGTCAGCTGAAGTCTCAGCGCTGAGAATAGGAATCATGAACACACAGCGTCTGAGCTGGATGCCTGAGCCACAGCAAAGCGTTGCCTGCGGGGGCGGCCACAAGCAGCGGGAATCTCGCCTCACACTGGCTTTAAGCCACTGCCGTTGAGCTCTCTTCCTATCTCAATTGTTTGCTTCTTTTACAGAATTTAATAAGCTCAGCTTCAATCCCTTTTCCTCTTCTTCTGGCCTGCAAAGCTCGCTTTTCGCAGTAACTTCATTTCAGTGTTAATGTAAGCCTACTTGTGACACTAATAAAGATTATTATTATTACATGCAATTTTCCCAGTCAGAGGAGGGGCTGAGATTGTCGAATTCTGGCCCTGTCGGGCTACAGAGATTGAATTCTGTGAATATCTGAGTGCAATCTTCACAACATTTATTTGTCTTATTTTTATTATTGGATATCTGGCGCTGTACTGCTAATGTTATCATTAGCTACCCCCCCCCCCTCCCCCCCCCCCCCCCAATACATTTCAATGTATAGCAATTCTCTCAGTTTTCCTTGTCTCCTCTCCAACTTTACTTCTAGGTCAACCCCGAAGTTTATTTGGAAAGTAAGAATTTTTTTAAAACAATAGATTTAGAGTACCCAATTCATTTTTTCCAATTAAGGGGCAATTTAGCATGGCTAATCCACCTACCCGGCACATCTTTGGGTTGTGGGGGCGAAACCCACGCAAACCATGGGGAGAATGCGCAAATTCCACACAGACAGTGACCCAGAGCTGGGATCGAACCTGAGATCTCAGTGCCGTGAGGCAGCAGTGCTAACCATTGCGCCACCATTTGGAAAGTAAGAATGTCTTAAAATAAATCCAAAGTTCAAATGTAATGCCCCTCCAAAACTAGGATTTCCATAGCTTATTTGTACGTTGGTGTTTAGTGGGATATATATCTATTTTGTTTCTTACTTCGTAAGTTCATTAGATATAGGAACCGAATGAGACCATTTGGTCTATCGAGTCTGCTCCGTCATTCGATCATGACTAATCTCATCCTGGCCTTAACTCCATCATCCTGTCCGCTCTCCACAACCCTCCAACCCATTACTAATTAAAAACCTGCCTAACTCCTCACATTTACTCACTAATAATAATCTTTATTAGTGTCACAATAGGTTTTACATTAACACTGCAATGAAGTTACTATGAAAATCCCCTAGTCCCCAAACTCCAGCGCCTGTTCGGGTACACTGAGGGAGAATTCAGAATGTCCAATTCACCTAACAAGCACGTCTTTCGGGACTTGTGGGAGGAAACCGGAGCACCCGGACGAAACACACGCAGATGCAGGGAGAACGTGCAGACTCCACACAGATCGTCACCCAAGCTGGGAATCGAACCCGGATCCCTGCCACTGTGAATCAACAGTGCTAACCACTGTGCTACCATACCGCCCATTGTCCCAGCATCCACCTCACTCTGGGAAAGCGAATTCCACAGTTTCACAAACCTTTGGGAGAAGTAATTTCTCCTCAACTCTGTTCTAAATTTGCTACCTCATCCCAAGACCATGACCTCTTGTTCTAGAATGCCCCATAAGAGGAAACATCCCCTCCACATCTACTTTATCTTGTATACCTCAATTTGATCTCCCCTCATTCTTCTAAACTCTAGAGAGTATAGGCCTAAACTCTTCAATCTCCACTCATATGGCAAACCCCTCGGGCTGGATTCTCCGCCCCGCCGCACCATATTTCTGTTTCAGCACACCGACAGGATGCTCCATTACCCCGGCTGGTCAATGGGGTTTCCCATTGTGGAGCGACCCCACGCCACCGGGAAACTCCCGGACCGCGGGCAAAATGGAGCATCATCTAGCCTCTCATCTCTGGACTCAATCTAGTGAACCTCCTCTGAACTGCTTCCTCAAGTAAGGGGGCTATAACTGTGCACAATACTCCATGTGTGGTCTCACCAATGCCTTGTACAGTTGCAAAACACTTCCTTACCTTTATACTCTATTCCTTTAGCTATAAATGTCAATGTTCCATTCACTTTATTATCTGCTGAACCTGGTTTCCTGTGACTCATGAACGAAGCCCCCCAGCTCGCTCTGAACAGAGCACCCTGAAGTCTCTCCCCGTTTAGATAATAAGTTGCCTTCCCATTTTTCCGACCATAGTGCATGACCTCACACTTATCCATGTTAATCTCAAACTGCCACATTTTGGCCCACTATCCTCACTATCTATATCCATTTGTAAGGTTCTTATTTCCTCATTGCAACTCACTATCCCACCTATTTTTGTGTCATCTGCAAATTTGGCTATAGAACCTTCTATCCCTGTATCCAGATCGTTATTATAGATTGTAAATAGCTGGGGCCCAAGGACTGAACCCTGTGGCACCCCACTAGTTACATCTTGCTATCCAGAAAAAGACCCATTTCTCCTGACTTTCAGTCTTCTGTTTGTCAGACAGTCTTCTACCCAAGCTAATAAAGTATCCCTAATCCCATGTGATCTAACCTTGTGAGTATTAACCTTCTGTGCGACACCTGATCAAATGCCTTCCTGAAGTCCAAATATATTACATTTACATCTACTTTATGACTTTATTTTCTCCCTTTGAATTATAGATTAGTTAGAGGTTAGAGCACAGAGGGTATTCAGCCCATCATTTTGGTGTCAGCCCTCTGGGAGAGGAACTCAGCTAATGCCAAGGACTCTAGCTGCCTTTTCCCCTTGGCCCAGTATTTGATCATCCTTTTGAAAGCCACGACTGAATCTGTCTCCACCACCACTCTTTAGGGCAGTGCAGTCCTCAAGGTATTCAAGGATCTGGAGGGTTGAAGGGTGCCCTGCTTGACGTTTGCCAATGCTACTCTCTGGGCAGCCATAGGAAATGGTGTTGTTTGTTATTGTTAATCCACAAAAACAACATTGTGCAATTCTAATCTGGCTCGGGTTCAATGTCCTCAAAGCTCATGCTGGAAGTACGTGGAGTGGCCTCATGTATGCTCAAGCTAATTTCTGGCATGACTGATACTCTGTTCAGCAACTGGCAGGAAGTTTCTATTGAAAGATTATTTTTGCGTGTTTTAATTCCACTTTGCTGTAATTAGCTTCATGCATTACTTAATTTAAAATTATTTCACTTTTGTTCCCAACAATACTTTTCTTTAGTTTCATGGTTGTTGCTGGCATTCAAATAGTACCATGCAAGGAGTTATTCCTGTGAGGGTTCCAAAAGCAATGGAAAATTGATATGAGGAAGAAATAAATATTGACAGGAAAAATGGGTAGTACTATTCTGCTTTGAAATAGTGTCCTTTCACCTCTACCTGAGAGGGCAGATGGGGGTCTGTCATCACTGGTTTTAAATTCCCAAGATATGCTACCAAATAATTGAACCATCTGCTGAGCAATGACCTGCCAACCGCATTTGGATCAAGAACAACTTCTTCTGTACAAGTGAAGGTTGCCACAGTTTCAAGCTTTCATGCATTTGGATCCTCTCTGGCCTGGCCAGGAGACCTATGCCACAGTAAGTTGTCTTGTAATTGTACAATGCCGTTCATGGCATCAGAACAGCCAATAATGCACTTTTGAAATCTGGTCACTTTTGTAATGGAGAAAACGGAGAACCCAATTTACGCAGAGCAAACCCCCAACAAAAAGGAATACCATAACCAGTTAATCTGTCTGATGACCAGTTCTTCAGGAAGTGTGTAATATACTTGTGCATCTGCAAATCACACTTTTAGATTTTCAAGGGGCAAAATAAAACCCCAATGACTTGTCCTCTGAAAAAGAGATGAAAGCTGACAGAGCAGAAAGCTTTCACTGGGTGTCAGGCGTTCCCCCAGTCCAACACCAAACACGGTACGGTTCCCATGTGAGCATCAGGGCTCTTTGCAATAGTCTGTGGTTTTTCTGAAGAGAAAGGACCGGTGTTCAATTATTGGTCAGAAAATGTCTGACCAGAGCAATATCATTGTGCAGCAGGAAACTGTGATGATAGGCGTGATTCTCCAGCCTCGTTACGCTCTTGCTGAAGCAAAAGAAGACTGGGGGAGGCCAGAAATTAGATCCGCACCAGGCGACAAAACGTTTGCGATGCAAAATAGTACCATGCAAGGAGTTATTCCTGTAAGGGTTCCAAAAGCAATGGAAAATTGATATGAGGAAGAAATAAATATTGTCAGGAAAAATGGGTAGTGCTATTCTGCTTTGAAATAGTGTCATGGGACCTTCCCGTAGGCAAAATCAGGACCTTGCCGGAGCAATTATCATCACTTAAGCCCAATTTCCATACAATTAACGGGAGCTATCCCATCTCCAATGGCCTCCTGCCTTTCAGCGGCCTGCCCAGAAAGTGCTCACGCTGGCGCTGATTAGTACTCATTTTTAAAAACCCTGAATCTGGCAGAAGAGCTTCTGTGAGGAGCCGAGGAGGTGAGTAACCATCTTCGCTCACAGGCAACAGGACGGGGGGGCTGAGCTTGCCATCCCAGAGCTCTGTGTAAGGTGAGGGACCCTCGGCTGTGACTAGGGGACCCTGAACTGGGGGTGGGGGCCCTCTGCAGGGTATAGGCCGCCATGGCAGGGTGCGGGGAGCGGGGGAGGGGGGGGGGGGCGCAACCGCTCATGGCACCACCATGCCACCTTCTGGATCGTGTGTACCTCTTCCAGTAGCAACCCTTTTTCCTGCAACATGTTTAATGGTTAATAATGATTCCTCAGTACTCTCCCTATAATTCATCTAAATCCTTAATAAAGTAACTTATGGAAAACTACTCTAGTGGCATGCTAGCTATTCTGTTTTAAAAGGTATCATTGCTGAACCCCCCCCCCCCTTCACCGTCTGCCCCAATGACCACTCATAACCACCACCGACTGCTGAGGTCTCTGGCTGCACAGTTAAAGGTTATTGCCAATAGGGAATTGGCAGTCATGGTTAGTGAGCACTTCACACATGACAAGTGGATTCCTGTGGGTCAGCAGGCCATGTAGGCCCATCTAGAAGGACAAGGGCTGCAAATACATGGGAACACCACCACCTGGAGGTTCCCCTCCAAGTCACTCACTACCCCCACTTGGAAATATATCGCCGTTCCTTCACTATTGCTGAGTGAGAACCCTGGATCTCCCTTTTTAACAGCACTCTGAGTACACCTCAGGCACCGCAGTAGTTATAGAAGGCAATTCACCATCATCTTGTCAAGGGCAATAAAGGATGGGGAATAAACGTCCACTTCCCATAAATTCATTTTTTGTTTAAATGTCAATGTCTCAGCCAGTTTTTCCTGTGCCATCAGAAAATGTGGTGCCGATTAAATCCTCAGCTACATGACACAGATGCGATTGCAGAGCGGACATCTCAATTTATTTATGCACAGAATCACAGGGCGGGATTCTCCGATCCCCCGCCGGGTCAGAGAATCGCCGGGGGCGGCGTGAATCCATTCCCCCCGGCCGCCGAATTCCCCGGTGCTGGAGAATAGGCGGCCGCGGGAATTGCGCCGCGCCGGTCGGCGGCCGCTCACAGGGCCCCCCCCCCGGCAATTCTCCGGCCCGCGATGGGCCGAAGTCCTGCTCGTTCTATGCAGGTCCTGCCGGCGTAAATTGGACTGGGTCCCTTACCGGCGGGACCTGGCAGCGCGGGTGGTCTCCGGGGTCCTGGGGGGGGGCGCGGGGCGATCTGGCCCCGGGGGTGCCCCCACGGTGGCCTGGCCTGCAATCGGGGCTCACTGATCCGCGGGCGGGCCTGTGCCGTGGGGGCACTTTTTTCCTACGCGCCGGCCGTGTCAGCCTCCACAATTGCCAACGTGTAGGTGAACCCCCCCCCCGCACGTGCACGGGAATTATGTCAGCATGCGCATGCGCGGACCCGCACCGGCCGGCAGAGTCCCTTCGGCCCCGGCTGGCGCAGTGCCAAAGGCCTTCCACCCACCTTTGGGGCGGCCCAACGCCGGAGTGGTTCCCGCCGGGACCCCCCGCCCCGCCGGGTATGGGAGAATCCCGCCCACAGTATTGTTACGATGCAGAAGGAGGCTATTTGGTCCATCGTGTCCGTACTAGCTCTCCGAATGAGAATTATGACAGAGCCATTCCTTTTCCCTGTACCCCTCAACATCACAAAGCCATCGCTTTACTGTCCTCTCATTTCCAGTGGAGGGGTGCCTTCTCCTTCAAATTACTAACTTACATCTTCCTTCACAGTTTAACAGGCTATTTGACATTTAGTTTCACCGGAATTTAGTCCAATTTTTCATTGTATTTTTATGTTAAGAGTATAACCATGGGCAGCACGGTAGAACAGTGGTGCTGTCAAGCTCCAGGGTCCCAAGTTCGATTCCCGGCTTTAGTCACTGACTGTGTGGAATCTGCACATTCTTCCCGTGTCTGCGTGGATAATGGAATGTGTGTGGTCAGTTTTCTTCCAGGCTCCCATACTGCCTTTAACACCCATCTGTCCACACACCAAATTTCTTGGATTAATATGTTCTTATTTTGTGTCACTGCTAACAACAGATTGCAATGCTTCGACAAAGTAATTGCAATGCAATTTCTCACTCAATTTTTTAAATATATGTGGCGGGATTCTCCTGCAATCGGCGGGCGGGCCGTACTGGCGCCAAAGAGTGGCGTGAACCACTCTGACGTCGGGCCGCCCTGAATTCTCTGCACGTCTGGGGGCTAGGCCGGCACTGGAGTCGTTAGCGCCGTGCCAACCGGCGCCGAAGGGCCTCTGCCGGCCGGCGCGAGTTGGCACATGCGCAGGAACACCAGCGTATTCTGGCACATGCGCAAAACCACTGCCGTGGTTCCTGCGCATGCGCAGGGGCTTTCTTCTCCGCGCCGGCCATCGCGGAGCCTTACACAGGCCGGCACAGAGGGACAGAGTGCTCCCACGGCACAGGCTCCGATCACGGGCCAGGCCACCGTGGGGGCTCCCCCCCGGGGCTGGATCTCCACCGTTCCTCTCCCTGAGGACTCCGCAAGCTGCCCTCAAAGCAAGGTCCCGCTGGTATGGACCTTGTCTAATCCATGCCGGTGGGATGGCCGCAAACGGGCGACCGCTCGGTCCATCGGGGCCCGGAGAATCGCCGCGGGGGGCACTGCCAACGGCCCCCGCCCAAAATCCGGCGCTGGAGAATTCGGCAGCCAGTGTTGGAGCGTCAGGGCGGGATTCACACCGTCTCCCGGCGATTCTCCGACCCTGCAATCACGTTTAGCGATCGGGCGGAGAATCCCCGTTCACGACCAAATCGGGGCGGCTCCACTTTTGCGATGCTCCGCCCCATCCAAAGCAGCGTACTCGGTCCCCGACCAGCCGAGTTCCCGACGACGTCGGTCTCATCCGTCGGGAACTCGGTGTGGCGGCTGCGGACTCAGTCCAGCGCTACCACAGTCAGGGGGAGGGCTAATCCCCGGGGCAGGGGGGACTTTGGCAGAGGCTGTTGGGGGTGGTCTGAGGCGCACAAGCCGGCCAAAGGGGGGCACTATTTTGTAGGCCGGGTCCACGCACAGCTAACAACGTGTTGCACGAAGCGGTGGCTGCCGGCCGCAACCATCGTATGTATGCGCGGAGCCACGTACTCTACTCTGCCTTGATGCTAGCCCCTAACCAAATGGAGGATCGGTGGCTGTTTTACGCCTTTTTTTTCTGTCGAAAACGGCACCGTTCCCACTCTGGCATGTGGACATAGCCTCAAAATTAGACATGGTGTACCGTAAGAGGACACAACATTATATAACAATATTTGGAAGAGGAGATTACTTATTGGTGCAATTAAATATTGATCAGGCCACAGATGGAATATCGTGTACAGTTCTAATCACCACCCCATCAGAAGGACAAGATTACACTGGAGAGGGTGGAGGAGAGATTCACCAGAATTTTCCCAGAATGGAACGTTTTATCTAAGAGGAGAGGCTGGATAGGCTGGGTTTGCTTTCCCTAGTGCAGAGGAGGCTGAGGATGAGGGCTGATAGAGGTATACAGAATTATGGGAGGCACAGGGGAGATCATAAGAACCTGTTTCCCGTGGCAGAGGTGTCTAAGACCAGAGGGCATTGGCTTAAAGTGAGGAGTAAGTGGGCGGCATGTGGCACACTGGTTAGCACTGGGACTGCAGCGCTGAGTGCCCATGTTCGAATCCCAACCCTGGGTCACTGTCCATGTGGATTTTGTACATTTCTCCCATGTCTGCATAGGTTTCATCCCCACAACCCCAAAGATGTGCAGCTTAGGTGGATTGGCCACGCTAAATTGCCCCTTAATTGGGAAAAAAAAATAATTGTGTACTCTAAATTTTTTTAAACAGTGAGGAGTAAGTGGTTTACAGGGGACCTGAGAAAACATTTTTTTCCAGAGGGTGATGGATATATGGAACGGTCTGCCTGAGAGGGTGGTGGAGGCAGGTGCTCTTGCACCATTTAAGAAGCATCTGGAGAAGTGCTTAAATCACCAAGGCATAGTAGGCTATGGACCAGTACTGGCAAATGGGATTGGTATAGATTGGTATTTGATGGTCGGAATAGACATGGTGGGCCAAAGGGCCTGTGTCTGTGCTGTATGATTGTATGACTCTTTAACAGGTCATTTAGGCCCTCTTTTCAGGAACTTTGTGGCAAAATATAAGTCAGTTTTCCGTGATGGTTTTGCATATTGTTAAAGGCGCAGATTAAAGGCCATCGTCCCGAAAATATTAGGGGCAGCAGGGTAGCATGGTGGTTAGCATAAATGCTTCACAGCTCCAGGGTCCCAGGTTCGATTCCCGGCTGGGTCACTGTCTGTGTGGAGTCTGCACGTCCTCCCCCTGTGTGCGTGGGTTTCCTCCGGGTGCTCCGGTTTCCTCCCACAGTCCAAAGATGTGCGGGTTAGGTGGATTGGCCATGCTAAATTGCCCGTAGTGTCCTAATAAAAGTAAGGTTAAGGGGGGGGGTTGTTGGGTTACGGGTATAGAGTGGATACGTGGGTTTGAGTAGGGTGATCATGGCTCGGCACAACATCGAGGGCCGAAGGGCCTGTTCTGTGCTGTACTGTTCTATGTTCTATGAAACGTTAACACTGTTTTTCTCTCCAGAGATGCTGCCGGACCTGCTGAATGTTTCCACCATCCACAGTATTTCACTTCTGTGCAAATCTGAATCTGCAAATTTATTTTCTTCCATGATATAGTCGGTGGCTGTTGGCAGTTGTACATGGTGGGGAAGAAGGTATTTGTTCTTTCTTTGGGGAATTCAGGTGTTTTATTTTGTGGTATTTCATTTTCGGTGCCATTACAAACGCAGAGCATCAGCCCAAGTTGTTCTAATGGCTCCTTCCACAAGGTTTGGAATGGGATCAACAGTTGGCCAAAGAGAAGACTTACCAACACCACTTCCATCTCTTCAAAAGGATTTGCAAACGTCCTGCCGAGGAATTTTTCTTCCTATGTTTAAAATGATGCCGAAACATAGCGACCAGAGGAAATCTATCCTTATCATTGTGTTCAGTGTGGTGATATGCATCACTGTATATACACAAGGGGTTAATGTAAATACACTATGACTAAGTAAACACTCTCGCGGGAGCACCAGAGACCTCATGACATGCAGATATACAGCTAATGAACACATAGAATAGGACACAACCAATGGGCAGTAAAGACCCCCAGAGGTGACACTACCACAAGGGGACATTACACAACCCATATATAAGGACAGGGCACACATGCTCTGTCTCTTTCCACAGGCAACACTTAGAGAGTAGGACAGGGGCATATCAGAAGCATCACACCCACCATGTGGCTTAGAGCAGACTGGTTAGTTAGACTGAGTTACTGTAGCAAGATTAGCAGGAGAGTTGAACTCATAGAGAACTGTGCTTATGGTTCAATAAATCACATTGAACTTATTTCAAAGTCTGGAGTATCTTTTGGTCAAAGCTGCATCGAGTTGCAGTCTGTGTTATCCCAGAGTACATAACATAACATGGTACCAGTAGTGCCCGTTGAATCTATATAGTTCAACTCAGCAAGATCCGTGACTACCAGCAACAGCACCCAGGCAAGATGATCGAGATTCCGGTTCCTGAGCAGCTCAGGTACCACAGCAATCTCAGTGCCAACTGGCGTGCATTCAAGCAGAGAATTGAGATTTACATGGTAGCATCCGACCTAGATGGCATGGCCGATGCTGAGAAGATAGATCTTCCACTCACCATTGCGGGTGAAAGTGCAACAGAAATCTTCAACTCCTTCATGTACTCCAAAGGGCAGGACAAGAGAGACAGTCCTGGACAAGTTTGAAAACTACTGTGAGGTGAACACAACAGAAATCGGTAAAACTGGTGCCTATACTCACCACGACGCAAAGGGTAGGCTTGCAACAGAAGCAAGTGACAATTTTGATTGGCTGCCATCTTGCGCAAGGAGCCGCACATGCGCAGTTCCAGAGAAGACACGATCTGGCAAACCAGTGTTTTGCGCATGCATGGCATTTCTGAAAAACGCGCACAATAAAGGAAAGTCTGTTAAAGCATGCGCGAGAAGCCGCGCATGCGCAGTTGCGCAAAGAGTGCACAGTAAAGAAAAGTGATCTGCGCATGCCAATCCATTCCTACGCTCTACGTCACAAGGGTCTTGACGTCAGAGCCCCCGGACCATACCCACTTAAAAGGGAAATGTCCAAAAATAGTGAAAATAAATTTTAAAGCCAGAAAACACAATTCTTTCATCTGGAACGACAGCACAATGATCGTTGACAGACTCCACGATGGAAGGAACACAAGACTCCAGAGTACAGTCCTTGCATGAACAAGACTATGAAGGTCTAGCAACCTTATCTGAGCAACTAGCAGCAGACGATGCAAGTCTGCCACACTCAAGTGCACAGCAAGACAACTATGACAGTCTACCACACTCACATGAACAACAAAAAGACTATGACAGTCTACCCAGATTATTTGAGCCACCAGAAGAAGACTCTGACAGTCTACCCAGCTCATATAACCGACAAGAAGACACTGCAGGTATACCCACTGTATGTGCGACAAGTGACAAAGGCTTCACAATTCCCATACAAGATGTGTGACATCTCAGCGAGACTGACAGATCTCAGCTTGTATGTACAGAGGCACTTGACAATCAAAGTGAGGCTACTAGTGACTCCAGTGACACCACGTTAATTCAAACCTCATCTACACAAGCCTCTCCACAAGAACCTGAAATGACTCCAGGCGGGAAGCATCAAGAAATCAAAGGTGATTCAGGTGAACCAGAAAGGGCTCCAGACGGGGAGCATCGACAAGCCAAAGATGATTCAAGTGAACCAGACATGACTCCAGACGGGGAGCGCCGGGGAATCAGAAATGACATGCTCAATGAAACAGCACATGCCACAAAGAACACTAACACAAGTAACTTTGTGAAGGACTCGAATTCTCCATGCGGTGTGGTCATTGAGCGCAATAAACACAACAAAAAAACCTACAAAAACAACAACAAAGACAACAAGAAGAAGCGTACCAGAGGCAACAAACACAACAAGCCGTCAATAATAACAATAATAACAATAGAACAACTGGTACGACATGCAACAACTCTGCAAATGCAGGACACTGTGACATCACAGCTCAAGACAATGGCAATTGCGGAGACATACCATGGCATGATAAGGTATCTTACAAATTCACGTTTGCTGCACTACAAACAAGCAGGCCAGCTTTCAAGGCAGCTGACATACGGCATCAATACCACAAACACAGATACCCATCCAGGTCAGATAGGAAAGATGACATCAAGAATCGCTACCACAAGCATCCAAAAAAAAAGAGTCCAAATCAGACAACAAAGTGATTTGACCATTTGAACACCTCCTGATGACCTCTTGGGTCCTTAAGCACAGGGACTCTGACGGTGTTCACAAGGAAATCACAACAACAACATCGACACTTCAATAACAAAACAAAAAAGCCACTCAACCATATAAATTTATGAACTTTGGACTCATAACTATTATTCGGTATTGTTTAATCATCACTGTCATCATGACTTGTACATGTCATCACTTATCTACCTACTTTGTTCAATCTTCTTTGACCAAGTACAGAAAATATGTAACATGAAAAAAGGGGGATGTGGTGATATGTATCACTATATATACACAAGGGGTTAATGGAAATAAACAAAGTAAACACAGAGGGAGCACCAGAAACGTCATAACATGCAGACATACAGCTAATGAACACATGGAATAGGACACGACCAATGGGCAGTCAAGACACCCAGAGGTGACACTACCACAAGGGGGCATTACACAACCCATATATAAGGACAGGGCACACAAGCTCTGTTTCTTTCCACAGGCGACACTTAGAGAGTAGGACAGGGGCAGATCACAAGCATCACACCCACCACGTGGCTTAGAGCAGACTGGTTAGTTAGACTGAGTTACTATAGCAAGATTAGCAGGAGAGTCGAACTCATAGAGAACTGTGCTAATGGTTCAATAAATCACATTAGAACTTACTTCAATGTCAGGAGTATCTTTTGGTCAAAGCTACATCAAGTTGCAGCCTGTGTTATCCCAGAATACATAATACAACATTCAGGAGCAGGATATTTCCCGCTCCTGAGGCCAGGGGTACTGAAACAAACCGGAGCAATCGCCTAGATCAGATAATTAAGCACAGATCGGTGATCAAACCCCAGCTTGAAATGTATCTAGCACATCGCTTACACAAGAGCTTTTCCTTGATAGAAATTAATTCTGCAGTGAGCCCACTCCAGAATAAAAAGAATATTCCATGTCATCGCTGGCAGCCAATATAATCTGAAGTAAACAGACTTTTGTGGAATCCCTCCAAAGCCTGAAGACATACTAACAGGGCAATAGAAGTGACAATATATCACTTCACCTTTTGAAGCCTGTTAAAGCTTTAAAGACCCATTCTGCCCATTACCTGAAATTTAATTTGATGCCTTGTAGAACATAGAACATACAGTGCAGAAGGATGCCATTCAGCCCATCGAGTCTGCACCGACCCACTTAAGCCCTCACTTCCACCCTAACCCCGTAACCCAATAACCCCTCCTAACCTTTTTGGTCACTAAGGGCAATTTATCATGGCCAATCCACCTAACCTGCATGCCTTTTGACTGTGGGAGGAAACCGGAGCACCCGGAGGAAACCCACGCACACACGGGGATAACGCGCAGACTCCACAGAGACAGTGACCCAGCGGGGAAATCGAACCAGGGACCCTGGCACTGTGAACCCACATTGCTATCCACTGTGCTACCGTGCAGAGCAGCTCTCTGTGACTGTAACAAAGGGCGCCTGGTCTGATTGCACGCCGAATCGCAAGTGTTAATGGCGCAATAGAACAGTTGGTGCGAGGTGACAGTCAGATTTATTAGATGAAGTCACCTACACTTTAGCTGAAAGAAACAGAACCATTTTCAAGCTACACCATTGTAATATATGTGTCTGCCAATTTGTCCTTGTAACAGACCAATAAAAATATATCTGCAATCATCAGGAACTGGTGAGTTAAGTACTGGTGTTGTGCTTCTGCTGCTGTTGACTGGATCATTTATATTTGTGTATTTGTCAAGCTGAGGGATGTTCGTGCTAGGGAATGGAACATTTTCCATTACCGGCATTCTACGGGGGCGGGGGTGGGGTGGGGGGGAGGGGGGATGCACACACACGCTCCTTTTGCTCTGCCCCAAGGAAATATCTTAGTCCCAACCTCAGAAAGATTGTTGCATTTTTCCCAATTCTTTTTTTTAAATTTAGATTAGCCAATTATTTTTTCCAATTAAGGGGCAATTTAGCGTGGCCAATCCACCTGCTCTGCACATTTTTGGGTTGTGGGGGCGAAACCCACGCAGACATGGGGAGAACGTGCAAACTCCACACGGACAGTGACCCAGAGCCGGGATCGAACCTGGGACCTCAGCGCCGTGAGGCGGTTGTGCTAACCACTAGGCCACCGTGCTGCCCTCATTTTTCCCAATTCTGACATGAGCCATTCTGTAGACTATCTAAATAAGATTGTGAATGTAATGCAAATGTTGGTTGTAAATTGGTGCAGTTCCTCAGTTATGAACCCATGCTCAAACTTTCTGAACTAACTCGGATCGTATTGAATCTTTACAGCCAGGAAACCCTTGTCCCATCAGCTACTCATTGTGATACTGAGTGTCAGAGGTGAAAGACCAGTGTTTAACCCATTTTGACATCCATTCACTCAAATAGACAATTTTGCCTGTAAAATTAATCAACATGAAATTGATTTTTGCTTGTGTTGGTTCCAATCACAGTCGTTATCTATCACACAATTGTTATAATGCATAAGGAGGCCATTTGGCGCACTTTGTCCGCACCGGCTTTCCAAATCAGCATCAAAACTTAGTGACACCTCCCTGACTTACCCCCATACCCTTTCACATTCTTACTATTCAAATAATCATCTAATGCCCGCTTGAATGTCTCAATTGAACCTGCCTCTGCCACGCTTCCAGGCAGAACATTCCAGACCCGTACCACGTGCTGTGTAAGAAATATACTTCTCATGTCACATTTGCCTCTTTTGCCGATCACTTTAAGTCTGCACGCTCTCATTCTCAATTCTTTTTCGAGCAGGAAATGTTTTTGCCCTATCTGCTCTGTCCAGCTCCCTCATGATTTTGAACATCAAACTAGAGGGGTGCAAGAGAAATTGATTAAGTAATACCACTTCACTCACTAGTTTGCTTTGAGGGGAGAGACGTATTGAAATAATCCGATATAGGGCAGTTTCAATCGGGGCTTTGTGAAGTGGTGAGGCATGACAGCCATTAGATCCTGGGATATTGTAGCAATTCATTTCAGTCCAGTGCTAATTCATTGCTTTGATGGAGGCAGCGCAACTGAACTGGAATAAGGTTTGTCTGCTTCATGTTATGATTTCCACATCTAATTTATGCCCAGTATGAACATTTGTCAAGAAAATCATAACATAACAGGAGTATTATTCAGAAACAAGCAGAACCTCGAAATACTATCCAGAATTTCCAATGCTGGGAGATCAAAGGCTGACGGCCCATCAAATTTTATACACAAACATAAACACTATAAAATCCGAAACAATAAACAAACCCTGCCCCCCCCCCTCCCCCCACCATGCAGCATGACCCCCAACAGAACCCAACCCCCTCCTCCACCTAACAATTAATGGTAACCTGGGGCTGGATTCTCTGACCCCCCGCCGGGTTGGAGAATCGCCGGGGAGGGGGGACGTGAATCCCGTCCCGCCGCTCCGACGCCAGCTGCCGAATTCTCCGGCACCGGGGTTTTGGCAGGGGCGGGAACACACCGCGCTGGTCGGCGGCCGCTGGCAGCGGCCCCCCCCCCCCCCCCAGCGATTCTCCGCCCCGTGATGGGCCGGACGGCTGCCCGTTGTGGGCCGATCCCGCCAGCGAAATCAAACCAGGTCGGTACCGGCAGGACCTGGCTCTACGGGGGGCCTGCGGAGTCCTCCGGGGAGTGCGGGAGGATCTGGCCCCGGGGGGGTGTCCCCACGGTAGCCTGGCCCGCGATCGGGGCCCACCGATCCGCGGGCGGGCCTGCGTGTGGGGGCACTCTTTCCCTCTGCTCCGGCTGCTGTCAACCTCCGCCATGGCCGGCGCGGAGAAGAATCCCCCTGCGCATGCGCTGGGATGACGCCAGCACATGCTGGCACTCCTGCGCATGCGCCAACACAAGCCGGCCAGTGGAGGCCCTTCCGCACCGGTTGGCGTGGCGCCAAACACTCCGGAGCCAGCCTAGCCCCTGAAGGTGCGTAGGATTCCGCACCTTTGGGGCGGCCCGACGTCGAAGTGGTTCACACCACTCCTCGGCCCAGTACGGCCCACCCCACCAGGTAGGGGAGAATCCCGCCCTAGGTCTTTAAAGTACAGGATAAACGGCTGCCATCTCTGGTAGAACCCCTCAATTGCTCCCCTCATGGTGTTCTTAACTTTCTCGAGATATAATAATTCCATAAGATCCCTCAGCCACACTGAGGCACTGGGCGGAGTAGCTGACCTCCACCCCAGCTGCATCAGCCTTCAAACAATCCACGAGGTGAAGGCCAGAACATCTGCTCCAGCCTCTGTCTGCACCTCCGGCAGGTCTGACAGTTCAAACATGGCCCCTAAGGGATTTAGTTCAATTTGTAAATCACTAAAGAAGGAGACTTACAACCTCACAATCTTCGGACACGCTAGAACATGCGCACATGATTAGCTGGGCCCCTCCCACACTGCTCACACTCATCCTCCACACCCACAAATAACCTGTTCATCCTTGATTTTGTCAAATGGGCCCTATGCACTACTTTCAACTGTATCAACCCTAACCTTGCGCGTGACGATGTTGCATTCATCCTACACAGAGCTTCGCATCCACTCAAGTGGATAGAGCTGTGAAGAAGGCCTATGGTGTGCTAGCGTTCATTAGCAGAGGGATTGAATTTAAGAGCCGTGAGGTGATGATGCAGCTGTACAAAACCTTGGTCAGGCCACATTTGGAGTACTGTGTGCAGTTCTGGTCACCTCATTTTAGGAAGGATGTGAAAGCTTTGGAAAAGGTGCAAAGGAGATTTACCAGGATGTTGCCTGGAATGGAGAGTAGGTCATACGAGGAAAGGTTGAGGGTGCTAGGCCTTTTCGCATTAGAACGGAGAAGGGTGAGGGGCGACTTGATAGAGGTTTATAAGATGATCAGGGGAATAGATAGAGTAGACAGTCAGAGACTTTTTCCCCTGGTGGAACACACCATTACAAGGGGACATAAATTTAAGATAAATGGTGGAAGATATAGAGGGGATGTCAGAGGTAGGTTCTTTACCCAGAGAGTAGTGGGGGCATGGAATGCACTGCCTGTGGTAGTAGTTGAGTCAGAAAAGTTAGGGACCTTCAAGCGGCTATTGGATAGGTACTTGGATTAGGGTAGAATAATGGAGTGTAGGTTAACTTCTTAAGGGCAGCATGGTAGCATTGTGGATAGCACAATTGCTTCACAGCTCCAGGGTCCCAAGTTCGATTTCGACTTGGGTCACTGTCTGTGTGGAGTCTGCACATCCTCCCCGTGACTGCGTGGGTTTCCTCCGGGTACTCCGGTTTCCTCCCACAGTCCAAAGATGTGCAGGTTGGGTGGATTGGCCATGAAAAATTGTCCAAAATTCTATGATTAACCTAGGACAAAAGTTCGGCGCAACATCGTGGGCCGAAGGGCCTGTTCTGTGCTGTATTTCTCTAAACCCCATCCTCTATCGCCAACCCCAGCTCCTCCTCCCACTTAGCCCCAAACACTGCCTCCTCAGCCATAATCGTGCCATAAATCCCGAACGTGCTCCACTCCTCCGTCACTGCCAGCAACATAACCCTCTCCAACAACGAGGTTAGCGGTATCAAAGGGAATGTCGGGAAGTCATTTTTTCCAAAATTGAGAACCTGTAGGTACCTAAAAACATTCCTCTATGAAAGTCCAAATTTCTCTGACAATTACTCCATGCTGTCAAATCACCCTTTGAAAAACAAGTCCTTCATCCCTTCCACCTCCTTCTCCTCATCTCCCCTGAACCAAGCATCCAACATTGCCGGGCAGCAGAGCGGAGCTGTTGATTGGCTGTTGCGGGGAAAATTTGCATCAGTGCATTGTGGTCACTGTATCCAGAATGTGTACCTGAGCAAGACACCCTTCGTGTTCAAGTGAAGGCAAGCATCCTGCAGAGGGGAGCAGAGCGGAACTGCTGATTGGCTGTTGAAGGGAAAATTTGCATCAGTGCATTGCGGTCACTGTATCTTGAAGGTGGTTTGGGAAGGAGCTATTGTCAAATGACAGTGCTCTCAAATCACCCTTTGAAAAACAAGTCCTTCATCCCTTCCACCTCCTTCTCCTCATATCCCCTGAACCAAGCACCCAACATCGCCGGCTCAAACAAATGGTTCGCACAGATCGGCGTCACCTTCATTACCGCCCCTAGTTAAAAAACTGTCTTGATATCTTCAACGTGGAGACCACCAGGTTGGCTGAATATTTTCCCGGAGAGAACAGCAGTGAGGCCGTCACTAACACCCTTTATCCCGACCCCTGACCCGACCCCGACTCCATCAACACCCATACAGCCTCTAGATCCCCACACCAGCCCAGCACCTTCCCCGCATTAGCCACCCAATAGTAATATATCAGGCTCAGCACCGCCAATCCTCTGCTGGTCCCTCTGAAGGACTGTCTTCGGAATCCTAGCCACTTCATCCACCCAAATAAAAGACAAAATCAATTTCTCCACCCATCCCCCCGAAAAAAGGATTTCAGCAGAAAAACCGACAAACACTGGAATAGAAAAAGAAACCGCAGGAAAACATTTATTTTCACCAACTGCATCCTTCGTGCCAAGGACTGAGAGAGACTATTCCACATTTGTAAGTCCGCCTTAACCCTGCTCACCAAACCCGTGAAGTTCAACTTCCGAAGCCGGGCCCAATCCCGAGCTATCTGCAGCCCAGATATCTAATATGGAAACCCATTAAGTGGAGCGGTTAAACCCTCTCTCCCCCACCCACTTGCCCAGGTTAGCTCCCCTCTCCAGTGCAGCGACAGGAAAACACTCACTTTTCCCCCAATTCAATTTATAGCTGGAAAAAGCCCCAAAACGCTTCAGCAACGCGATGATATCATCCATTATGGGGATCGGATCCGTCACATACAAAAGAAGATAATCAGCGTACACGGACACCCTGCCCTGCCCCCCCCCCCCCTCCCCCCCCCACCCATTATCCCTTTCCACTTGTCCGAGGCCCTCAAGGCAATGGCCAAAGGCTCTCAATTGCCGATGGAAACAAGAGGCGGGACATAGGGCACACTGCCTCACCCCCCGGGCCTGTGTAACTGAAAATATTCCGAGCTAACATTATTTTATAAACTCTGGCCTTAGGTCCCTTATATAGCAACTGGAGCCATGCTACAAATTTAATCCCTATCCCAACCCATTCCAACACTGTAAACAAATACCCCAATTCTACCCTATCAACAGCCTTCACAGCATCCAACACCACAATAAACGCCTTTATCTTCTGCCAGGGCCAAAACTAAGTTTACAAGCTGCCTCACATTCGACGACAACTTCCGCCCCTTCACAAAACCCGTCTGGTTTACATAGAATTTACAGTGCAGAAGGAGGCCATTCGGCCTGTCGAGTCTGCACCGGCTCCTGATAAGAGCACCCCACCCAAGGTTAACACCTCCACCCTATCCCCATAACCCAGTAACCCCACCCAACACTAAGGGCAATTTTGGACACTAAGGGCAATTTATCATGGCCAATCCACCTACCCTGCACATCTTTGGACTGTGGGAGGAAACCGGAGCACCCGGAGGAAACCCACGCACACACAGGGAGGATGTGCAGACTCTGCACAGACAGTGACCCAAGCCGGAATCGAACCTGGGACCCTGGAGCTGTGAAGCGATTGTGCTAACCACAATGCTACCATGCTGCCCCTATAAGCTGAGGGAGACACTCCTCCAGCCTTAACGCCAAAATCTTGGCATCCACATTTCATAAAGAAATGGGGCGGTACGTCCCCCACTCCACCGGTTCCTTATCCTTCTTTAGCAGAAGCGAGATGGACCCTTGCATCATTGTCTCTGGAAGAGACTCCCACGCTACCGCGTCCTCAAACCCCTCCACCAATAACGGCACCAGTCGATCAGCAAATTTTCAATAAAATTCCACTGGGAACCCATCTGGCCCCGGCACCTTACTCGTCTGCATGCGCCCAATCGCAGTCCGGACCACCTCCATTCCCAATGGCTCCGCATCTATTCCCCACACCTCCCCCCTCCCCCAGTCAAATATTGCCTCGAAACCATAAATGACCTTCGAAAAAGAAAACGCCACAACCAAAAGTAAAAGCTCCAAACGGAGCACATCAATTGCAATTAACAACCATCCTGTACATAAAAGGCAGAGGGAAAAGGGGAGCAGAGAAAAAAACAAGACAAATCACACGTTACATCTTTAAAACAAACTATGAGCTTGTCCCCATACAAACCCACCCCAACAACCAGCAACGTTTCTTGAAAACCCACTCAGTTCAGTCCAAGTCCTTGAGCCTTAATTGAGGCCTCAGCTTTCCTCCACCATCTTCAATACAGCAGATTTCCATACCTAGCTTAGTTCCCCAGAAGAGCTACGTTAACACCTTTCTTCCCAGTAACCGTTTTTGCGCCTTTTGACATCCTCACGCAAAAGACTTTCAAATGGGATGAAATTGTCCACCAATATGGGCAGCACGGTAGCACAGTGCTTACCATTGTTGCTTCACAGCTCCAGGGTCTCAGGTTTGATTCCCGGCTTGGGTCACTGTCTGTATTGACCAAATGACCACACAACCAGTATGTTAGTTCAAAAGACAGTTTATTGTTAAACACAAGACTTATCTCTATGTGCAGTGATACAAGCGGCTACGCATTAAACTACCCCTATCAACTAAGATGACGTTTACTTAACTTTGGTGACCGGCTCTGTGCAGGTAGATAAGGCCTTTATCTGAATCCCCATGTGTGTCTGCTGGAAGTCGTCAGGTTCATCTCGGCTGCGGCTCATCTCTCTCAGGTAGCGATTGCGGGTCTTGAACTTGGCTGGTTGTTATGCTGCAGTTGGTGTGGGCACAGGCCGGTCCCAAAAGAGATCGATCCCTAGTGGCGCAGTGCCTCTTATCCTTCTCCTATTTCGCGCCCTTTTGGGCGGGGCTAACTCAGGATCCAATGGATCGATAGTCTCGATCACCCTAATCATTCTGGCCAATTAGGGGCGGGTACCTCGATGGCTGGGAGGGTCCTAGTTACCATTGTCCCAAGTTCGTATGCCTTTCCAAATAAGGGGAAGTGGTGCCGGTGAGTTTGCTACAGTTGCTATTCCTTTATTTGAGTCTATTGTCCTGGGGAAATCAGTGATTGACCTTTAACAGGTGCAGGTTTCAGTTCGGTCTGGTTTTCCTTTGCCCAATCCACAGGCTGTGTACTGTCTGTGCCCCAACTTGACAACAATTCCCATTACCCTTTGCGGTCAGCCATTTTAGATGGCCACAGCACCCAGAACTGTACACAAAATCCCAGCTGAGGTCTAACTAATGCCTTGTACACAGTCAGCATAACCTCCTTGCTCTTGTACTCGAAACCCTGCTAATAAAGCCCAGAATACTAAAAGCTTTATTAACTGCTATTTCCACCTGCCCTGCCACCTTCAATGATCTATGCACATATATGCCCAGGTCCCTCTGCTCCGGCACACCTTCAAGGATTTTATCCTTTATTTTATATTGCCTCACCATGATCTTCCTTCCAAAATGCATCACTTCACGCTTTTCCACATTTATGTTCTGAACCTGACATCTATCATTCAACCACTTTTTCTGTTTCACTCTCTAACCCATTCATCATCTAGGAAGATCTGGCTTTGGTTGCTGATGTACCATCGATTGCACGCGAGGTGAGTGATTTACCAAAGTCTGGCTTTAATTAACTAGAACACAGCTCTGCGATCGTCTACAGTGGAAAGGGACGATCGTCAGGCGTTTGAGCATTTATACCTCGTTAATAGAGGCGTGGTTAACTCAGCCTCTCGGCCAATCGGACGAGAGGCACATGACCGACCAGGGCCAATGGTAAGCCGACGTTCTGGCCCAATGGCAGACGAGTATGCAGATCATATCATCACATTCACCCCTTACGGAGAAGGAAGGCGGGGGGGGGGGGGGTGCGAACGAGACCCGGGGGGGGGGGGGGGAGAACTGATGATATGAGTAGCCGTCGGGAGAATAATTTTCTCTCCGTACCCTTACCGAATTTGGGGGCTTGCCACTGGCCCAGGCATAACAATATTTACAAAAGAAAATCCATGGGGCTGTAGAACTCTAGAGGGATTCGATCAGTCTTTTGGTGGTCCTTGACGTCCTGGCCGAGCGCCGTAGTGGAGGAGTTGTCGTCGGATCGGCTGATGGTCCTGCTGACATCCTGGAGTCCGGGAGCGTTGGACCTTGAATGGTCTCCGTCACCTGAGCTGGCCGCGGAGACGCCATGGATGAGGGATGGGGAAGCTGAGTGGGGTGCTGGGGTGAAAAAGGGGAGGGGGGGTCTGTGGTGGGGGGGGGGGGGGGGGGGGCTGCACGCCGGCGGGTGCCAGGTCCCGGAGGGAGACCGTGTCCTGCCGACCGTCGGGGTACTCCACATACGCATACTGCGGGTTAGCGTGGAGTAACTGGACATGCTCCACCAACGGGTCGGACTTGTGCACCCGCACATGCTTCTGGAGCAAGATGGGTCCGGGGGTGACCAGCCATGTCGGGAGAGGGGATCCGGAGGACGACTTCCTGGGGAAAACAAGAAGACGCTCATGAGGTGTCTGATTAGTTGCAGTACAGAGGAGTGAGCGGATAGAGTGCAGTGCATCGGGGAGCACCTCTTGCCATCGGGAAATAGGGAGATTTCTAGACCGGAGGGCCAGTAGTATGGTCTTCCAGATGGTACCATTCTCCCGCTCGACCTGTCCGTTACCCCGGGGGTTATAGCTGGTCGTCCTGCTAGAGGCGATGCCCCTGTCGAGCAGGAATTGACGCAGCTCGTCGCTCATAAATGAGGACCCCCGATCGCTGTGAATGTACGCGGGGTAGCCGAACAGTGAGAAGATGGAGAGTAGGGCCTTAATGACGGTCGATGTGGTCATGTCGGGACAGGGAATGGCGAAGGGGAAGCGGGAGTGTTCGTCGATAACCGCCAGGAAGTAAATGTTGCGGTTGTTAGAGGGAAGGGGCCCCTTGAAGTCAATGCTAAGACGTTCGAAGGGGCGGGATGCTTTGATCAGGTGTGCGCGCTCGGGGCGGTAGAAGTGCGGTTTGCACTCGGCGCAGATGTGGCAGTCATGGGTTACTGACCTGACTTCCTCGATGGAGTAGGGCAGGTTGCGGGCCTTAATGAAGTGGTGTAGGCGGGTCACCCCTGGATGGCAGAGGTCTGCGTGGAGGGAGCGGAGGCGGCCTATCTGCGCGCTGGCGCAGGTACCGCGGGACAGGGCATCAGGAGGCTCATTGAGCTTCCCAGGACGATACAAGATATCATAGTTGTACGTGGACAACTCGATCCGCCACCGTAAAATCTTGTCATTTTTGATCTTGCCCCTTTGTGCATTATCAAACATGAAGGCTACTGACCGTTGGTCTGTGAGGAGGGTAAACCTCCTGCCGGCCAAATAGTGCCTCCAATGTCGCACGGCTTCGACTATGGCCTGGGCTTCCTTTTCCACAGATGGGTGGCGGAGTTCGGAAGCCTGGGGAGTTCTGGAGAAGAAGGCCACGGGTCTGCCCGCTTGGTTCAGGGTGGCCGCCAGAGCTACTTCTGATGCGTCGCTCTCGACCTGGAAGGGGAGGGCCTCGTCAATGGCGCGCATCGTGGCCTTTGCGATGTCCGCTTTGATGAGGCTAAAGGCCTGGCAGGCCTCCGTCGACGGCGGGAAGGTCGTGGTTTGCATGAGGGGACGGGCCTTGTCCGCGTAGTTGGGAACCCATTGGGCGTAGTATGCGAAAAACCCCAGGCAGCGTTTGAGGGATTTGGGGATATTGGGGAGAGGGAGTTCCATCAGGGGGCGCATGCGTTCGGGGTCGGGGCCTATCACTCCGTTACGCACTACGTAGCCGAGGATGGCTAGGCGGTCGGTGCTAAACACGCATTTATCCTTATTGTACGTGAGGTTAAGGAGTTTTGCGGTTTGGAGGAATTTCTGGAGGTTGGCGTCATGGTCCTGCTGGTCGTGGCCGCAGATGGTGACATTATCAAGGTACGGGAAGGTAGCCTGTAATCCGTACTTGTCGACCATTCGGTCCATCTCCCGTTGGAAGACCGAGACCCCATTTGTGACACCAAATGGAACCCTAAGGAAGTGGTAGAGGCGCCCGTCAGCCTCGAACGCGGTGTACAGTCAGTCACTCGCGTGGATGGGGAGCTGGTGGTAAGCGGACTTAAAGTCCACAGTGGAGAAGACCTTGTATGTCGCGATCTCGTTTACAATGGTAGAAATACGGGGAAGAGGATACGCGTCCAGTTGCGTAAACCGATTGATGGTTTGGCTGTAATCGATGACCATCCGGTTTTTCTCCCCCGTCCGGACCACCAGCACTTGGGCTCGCCAGGGACTGTTGCTGGCCTCGATGACCCCTTCCGTCAGCAACCTCTGGACCTCGAACCTGATGAAGGATCGGTCCTGGGCGCTGTACCGTCTGCTCCGTGTGGCGACGGGTTTGCAATCGGGGTGAGGTTAGCAAACAGGGAGGGAGGGTCCACTTTGAGGGACGCGAGGCTGCAGACAGTGAGGTGGGGTATAGGGCCGCCGAATTGAAAAGTCAAGTTCTGCAGGTTGCACTGGAAGTCCAGTCCTAGGAGTGCCGGTGCACAAAGGTCAGGGAGGACAAGGAATTTATAATTTTTAAAAACCTTCCCTTGGACCGTAAGGTCCGCGATGCAGCACCCGGTGATGTGGACGGAGTGCGAACCTGAGGCTAAACCGATTTTGCGTGTTACGGGATGGACAGGGAGCGCGCAGCGTCTTACCGTGTCAGGGTGAACGAAGCTTTCCGTGCTCCTGGAGTCCAGCAGGCAGTCCGTCTCGTGGCCGTTGAGGTGGATCAGCGTAGTCGTTTTGGCGAGCGTGCGTGGATGAGACTGGTCGAGTTGAACGGCCGTGAGCCGTGGAGAAAATCCGTCGTCGCCATCCGAGTCGATGCCGGAGGGACCTTGCGTGGCAGGTCTGGAAGACGGTGGCCAGGATCCATATGTGAGGTGAACGGCCGCGAGCCGTGGAGAAAATCCGTCGTCGCTGTCCGATTCCATGCTGGAGGGACCTTGCGTGGCAGATCTGGAAGTCGGTGGCCAGGATCCACATGTGAAGTCTGTTCCCCAAGATGGCGGCGCCCAGGACCCGCACGTGGGTTCGGCACCCCAAGATGGCGGCGCCCAGGAAGCCCTCGTGGCCGCTGGAGGCGGAGCTAGCGTTGCCGGCGCTGTGAGCGGTGAGGCGCGCAGGCCGGCTCCAGGAGGTGAGTGACCGGCATCAGCTGCGGGGATGCACAAGCCGGCTCCAGGACGCCGGCTAGGTGCATCAGCTGTGGGGATGCGGAAGCCGGCTCCAGGACGCCGGCTAGGTGCATCAGCTGTGGGGATGCGCAGGCTGGCTCCAGAACGCCGGTTAGGTGCATCAGCTGCGGGAGGAGGTAAGGCGCGTGGGCCGGGTGCGGGGGGCCGGAGGCGGGGGGGGCAGAGTCGCGCTGCGGGCAGGCAGGGACCGGGAGGGCCCGGAGAGGCGGGCCGGTCGGGCGCCGGGGCCAGGGGGCGGGGGGGAGAAACGTGGGCGGCGGGCAGGCAGAGGCCTGGAGGGGCCGGGGAGGTGCGCTTGTTGGCCGGCGGGGCGCGAGTCGGGAGCGGCTGGAGGGGCCCTGGGGGAGAGAGAGAGGCACACAGGCCGTTTGCAGAGGCCTGGGGGAGGGGGGGAGAGTGCTGTGCAGCTTCCAGAAGCGCTGCAGCCAGCGTTTTAGCCTGGCAGACCGTGGAGTAGTGGCCCTTCTTCCCGCAGCTCTTACAGAGGGCGGAGCGGGCTGGGCAGCGCGAGCGAGGGTGTTTTGCGTACCCACAAAAGTAGCAGCGGGGCCCCGCGGATTTATCGGGGCGCCCCGTGGCACAAGCCTGAGGGAGGCCGGGAGCGGCGGGTGGCTGGTGGGAAGCGTGCCAGGAGGCGGCCTGGCCAGGGTCATAGGTGCGAGCGCTTAGATCTGCGACCTCCAGGGAGGCGGAGAGAGTCAGCGTCTCCGTTAAACTGAGTTCGTCTCTTTCCAGCATCCGCTGGCGGATCATGGGAGACAGCATCCCAGCCACGTAAGCGTCTCTGATGAGTAGATCCATGTGCTCTGTAGCGGACACCGCTACACAGGCGCAACCTCTCCCCAGGGAATAGAGGGCCCGGGCGTATTAAGAACATAAGAACATAAGAACTAGGAGCAGGAGTAGGCCATCTGGCCCCTCGAGCCTGCTCCGCCATTCAATTAGATCATGGCTGATCTTTTGTGGACTCAGCTCCACTTTCCGGCCCGAACACCATAACCCTTAATCCCTTTATTCTTCAAAAAACTATCTATCTTTACCTTAAAAACATGTAGTGAAGGAGCCTCTAGAGACTCACCGGGGACCTGCTTTCTGGTGGCCAGCAGATGTCGAGCGAATACCCTGTTGATCGGTTTGATGAATTGTCCTTTTAGCTTTTGTATAGCGTCATCAAAATCCGTTTCCTCTTTGATTATGGCGTAAGCGTCAATACCCACGCTGGAGTGGAGGACGTGCAGCTTCTGTGCCCCGGTGGGGGGGGTGGTTGTAGATGCTAGGAACCCTTCAAGGCAAGTCAGCCAGAGTTGGAAAAGTTCTGCAGAGTTCGGAGTTTGCGGGCTGATGCGGAGGCATTCGGGCTTCATGCGGAACTCCATCTTCAAGTCGTAGTTAATTAAATTGATGTACCATCGATTGCACGGGAGGCGAGTGATTTACCAAAGTCTGGCTTTAATTAACTAGGATGTGGAGATGCCGGCGTTGGACTGGGGTGAGCACAGTAAGAAGTCTTACAACACCAGGTTAAAGTCCACCTGAAGAAGGAGCCGTGCTCCGAAAGCTCGTGTTTGAAACAAACCTGTTGGACTTTAACCTGGTGTTGTAAGACTTCTTACTTTAATTAACTAGAACACAGCTCTGCGATCGTCTACAGTGGAAAGGGACGATCGTCAGGCGTTTGAGCATTTATACCTCGTTAATAGAGGCGTGGTTAACTCAGCATCTCGGCCAATCAGACGAGAGGCACATGACCGACCAGGGCCAATGGTAAGCCGACGTTCTGGCCCAATGGCAGACGAGTATGCAGATCATATCATCACAGTTGCCTTACCTTTCCTCCTCATGGGAATGCACTATACCATATCCCAGATGTAAAACAAATGTTCAACTAACAAGCCAAATTGTAAAATCATTATAAAATAGAAATAGATTATCAGATGCTGAATACTCATTGCTAACCCAAGCTATGACTCTCATCTTGATAACATGTAGACAGAATAATAATCCATTAATTAGCCCTTCCTAATTCAAAGTATGCAGATTAACTTGATTAGAATATTGTCTGATCCAGTAGCTCCCAGGCAATCATAAAATTCTGATTTCTGTTTACAATATGCAATTTGGAGTCAAATTTCCATGCCTCAAATTCTACCAGTCTAACTACCTGTTATTCAAAACATATCCAAATACTAATCTCCAACAAAAGAGCCATCAAGAAGGTTTCAAACTGGTACCGCAGTCAGTTTTAAATGAGTGGCAGTGAGCAAGAGACTACAATTTAAGCCAGTGGGGTTTGACAATGTTTTTTGGAATAATAGAGTACTGAATATATAATAAGGCATGCTATATTCCTGAGCATTGAAGTGTATCATGATTAGAGTTCCTTTGATGACTCGGCAGATAAATGCGCTGCCTAAGATGGCAATGAGTTGTAGAAACCGATGGGGAGAGGGTCCCCAAATACAACTTCTGGCCTGTGCTCAGTACTCATAAGGGGACACCATAAATGAAAAGGTCCAATAAGGATTCACATTCTTGTTGGTGATAAGTGATCCTTGCTGGTTTTTGTTCTCAATGAAGACTGCCCAGCCTTTAGTTATGATGTTGCTCATGCTAAAACGGTCTGCTGCCATTTAGTGGGGGAATTTCAACCCAATTGACTGGACAGGAAAGCCACATTATCAGGTGGAACACCAGTTCCACAGCCCACCCAATATTAACATCCATTGATTTCAATGGAAAGTAAGATTGGGAGGGTTGTCAAACCAATGTTAAATCCAATCTCTGAGAATCCAGCCCAGTGAGTTTGGTCAAAATGACGTCCCCAATGTCTGTGCAAATACAGAAAGACTCGTTACTTAACCATGTACCAGAAGGTTATACAAGGATCCATGAAACCAAGCCTCATGTAGCCGGGTTTCAATTACTCGTTTCATTTACTTAAATGATGGAAGTTATTTATTTTGTGATTAATGAACAGCAATGAATTCTTTGATGGGAAAGAATTAGGTTATCTATTGTATGGATTTGTATGTCTACAAAGAGTTGTTTCTTTAGGGAAATTCAATATTCTGTAGTGCCATTCATTCTTCTTTTGTGAATTATTCTGTCTGAAGTATTCTTCTGCCTTGAAGAAATATTTACATCAAAGGAAATAGCGGAAGTATTGTTTTTGGACACTGATAGGGTTAAAACAGGTGTTTAAAACAGCACAATGAGTTCTTCTGAAATCTTGGGCTCGCTCAGACAAAAGCTTATACCTGTATTTTGTTCCCTGCTCGAGCAATATAATCTGGTAACCCGTTGATATTTAAAGTTTTGTAAGGAGATGAAACTGACTGAATTTGGAGTATCAGAAGACCTTTATTTAACAGATTTCTAAAGGTTTTTTTTTCAATCGTGCGACTGAGAGCAACAGAGAGTGTAAATGACCAATTGCAGATTCTCTCAGGCTGTTGGTATTGTTGGAGATAGGCATTTTATAGAAGCTTTCTGTCTTGTATTCATCAGGACAATCGCAAAAATACCAATGTCAGGGGAAATAACAGCTTGATACTGTATGAGAATAGGGTGCTAATTGGTTGACAAGTGGACTCTGATTGGTAGTGGTGTTGCCATGGAGAATGCACCAGTTAATGGTCACTGACAGTTAACTTCCAAGCATTGTTTGAAAGTTAACTAGACAGCTTGACTCTAACTGGTCAAAGTCATTGCCCTGAGGAATGAACCAGCTAATGGCTATCACTTATTCTGTTCAGCTGAAACAGGCACAATATGTGTACATGTCCTTTTCGTCTGCAAAGAGCAGAGTCTTGTGTGTTAACATATGTATCTTCCAGTATATGCAAATGCACAACCCTGCAAGCCCGACTGACAATCCTAATCACAATCCTTATCACACTGAGGATTATTTAGCAAATGCTGTCTGATCATGGAATCACATCAAATATTGGACACCTGTGTGTGCAATTTGAAATCCCAAGCTGGTTGGGTCCGATCTACACCTTGCCTGTTGTGAACAGCGGCTAGGGTATGTTGTTTGATATGATCTGACAGTCTTTGGCACATGTGGCCTACATACTGAGCGTCATGCTGGCACTAAAATTCATATACCAAATTACCTATTTGTGTGATAGGCAGAATGTCTTTTGGCTTGGCGGCTGCATCCATGTTGCTACTGCATAGTCGCTATTAGTATTGTTGATTCAGTTCTATGAGATTTGTGTGATTCATATTCATCATTAATTCTAAATAAAATACTATCCACTTCAACCAATTGAAATTTGTGATAATTTACAACAGTTTAAAGAAAATTTGATGGCAGGTTATGTAACTTGTCAAATAAAGTATATAAATTACCCTTTGAGTAACTTCTCTAAAGATTGGCTGCAAACTTTGGCTTGTTGTAACATCCATATTTCTGATACTATGGATACCATTTCACATCCAAAATGGTGCCTTCTCCATCCGCACAGACTTCTGGTGCTGTAGGGTAGCCAACTTTCCAGCATTGGTCTGGAGTCTCCACAAATGGAAGACGAAGCTCTCAGAATCTGCTGTGAGAAATCCTGGAGAAAAGTTATGGGGACATTAAAACAAATTGTTTTTTTTTTAGTTTTCCATTGAACATTTCTCTTTACCAGATATAAAACTATTGAAAATGGGAGGGAGGGAGTGCAATGGCTGCTTGGTTCACAGTGAATCATCATCCAATTGGATATGGAACCTTTTTGCTTTCTAATTGGCGTAAGGAGGAAGTGTCTCAGAAGGATGGATGAGTTGGCTGATCATGTGATGAAACTTCCAGTGAATAACAGTTGTCAAACCTAGGTGCGGGCAATTCCAGATGCCATCTTGGGAAGGTCGATAATGCCAAGCCAGGAGCATATGGTATAACCATGCAGGGTAAGAAGTCAGCGTGTAACACCGATTGGACTTAAGTAGTTTCCAGCCATTTCCAGCTAACTGCCCTCTTCTAATCTTTCGCAACGGTACTTTTGTTCCTCCGCCAGAATTATTTAAAGGGATTATCAGCCACTCTCAGGTTAGCCTCTGGCGAGGACAGCACGGGGGCACAATGGTTAGCATTGCTGCCTACGGCGCTGAGGACCCAGGTTCGATCCCGGCCCTGGGTCACTGTCCGTGTGGAGTTTGCACATTCTCCCCGTGTCTGCGTGGGTTTCACCCCCACCTCCCCAAAGATGTGCAGGGTAGGCAGATTGGCCACACTAAATTGCCCCTTAATTGGAAAAATAATTGGGTACTCTAAATTTATTTTTAAAAAGGTTAGCCTCTGGCTAATTTTACTTGCTGCTGCTGAGCAGTAGAAGAGTTTGATGGTTTGTACTGTCATTTAACATTAGTGCAGAATGTTAAAGCATGACATTGTGCCTGGTGAAGGCCTTGCTTTTAATTTGGAAAACTTGAGCCCTGTCTTGGGCACTGTAGTCGATATCTCCCTTCATCTGCCATCTAAAGGAGAATGGGCAGAGAACCAAATCATGGGGTGTCTTTTCCTTGGCAAATGTTTCTGGCTAATTGGTGCATTAATAAAAGCATAGAGTTCAACTAAATCTGGCCCATTATTTCTCTGTGATTTCTTTCCCTGCTTCTCCTGAAGGTGATGATTTACATGGCACATTGGAATATGGGGTTTTGATAGGATTCGAGTGGATCCTGTCGGCAGATTTTTCCCAACAGTGTCCTTAATTAGTACCTTTACTATAATCTGGGAGCAAAATTGGATAGCCTGAAAATGGGTACAGTGATTGCAATGCGGAATTAACCCACACCTTCCTCTCTATGTAGCACACAATCTTCTAAGTTACATGATCAGGGAACACAGGTTTGTGCATCTCTGGCATCACTTAAGGCTGGACTACACAACATAAAATCAGCTTGCACCTCCTGAAGGGGAGGCACTTTTTGCTCTCCGTTGATGCTGGAAGTGGCTGCAGGAAATGGTTAGAGTACGAAGGAGCGTGACTATGGAGTTCCAGGGTATTGTGCGCTGCAAAATTCTCTGAAGTCCGGAGGCCTTGGTGCATCAGATGGACAGGAGAAGAGAGGTCCTCAGGTGGCCATCAACCCTAAGGTAAAAAATAAATTTCTGCGGATGTTGGAACCTGAAACAAAAACAGAAAATACTGGAAAATCTCAGCAGGTCTGACAGCATATGTGGAGAGAAAGGGGGCTTTGACAAAGAGTCATCCAGACTCGAAATGTTCGCTCCCTTGTCTCTCCACAGATGCTGTCAGACCTGCTGAGATCAACCCCAAGCTTCTGGTTGTAGTGCAGGAAGAGGTTTAATGACCTTGCATGAGTGCTTAAGGTCAGTGCATTAATCCTTAAATGCCATATCCTACCAACTGCATTCTGTGCTGGCATTTGCACAAATTTCATGAAATTGGCACCTTTGCACATGAATCGCCCATTAATCTTACTACAGAAATCAAGTAATTAATTGTGTAAGTACCCTTTTAACAATGTCACAATCATTAATAACTGCCAATCATCCTCACTTGGCCAGAAAGTAAACAAATATTAGTGTGGAGACTCATTCCTCACTTGTTTTAGATTATAACTATTAAATTTTAAATAGTAATTCTTTCTTCTGCTTTCTGTCTCTTTCATGCTCTCTGTTAATTTCTCTTTCTATATCTGATTTGACAGTGAATTACACACTTATTTTTACCTTCCTTCGTAGTCCTTCCCCTCTTGGGGTGGAATTCTCCCATTTTGAGATCAAGGGGCGCGATTCTCCCAGAGGGGGAGAAATCGTAAGGCTGGCGTCAAATCCGGGCGGGTTTGATGCCAGCCCCCCCCCCCCCCCCCCTCCCCGACCGGGAACCGATTCTGGTCCCCGGTCGGGGCTAGCATGCCGCCGCCGTAAACTCCGGCATCGCGGGCTTAACGAATTTCGTTAAGCCCGCTTGCCAGAGTTTGCGCCGGCTGACGCGTCATATGACGTCAGCCGCGCATGCGCGGATTGGAAGACTCCAACCCGCGCATGCGCGGATGATGTCATCGCGCATTTGCGCGAAACCTGCGCATGCGCGGGCCGGGATGCCCCTCAGCCGCCCCGCGAATGGATACTGCGGGGCGGCGGAGGGACAAAGAGTGCGCGGGCATCGGACCCGCTGCCCGCGATCGGTGCCCACTGATCTCGGGCCCATGGCACCCTTGGCACGGCCGTGGTACTGCCGTGCCAATCGGTGCCATGGTTTTAAAAATCGGGACTTTACGGCCGTTTTTACGAACGGCCAGACCAGGTGTGTTTGCCGTTCGTAAAAACAGCCGTAAAGGGCTGGGAACTCGGCCCATCGGACAGCTGAGAATCGCTGCTGGCCGTATAAAAACGGCGGCAGCGATTCGTATCGGGAGTCGGGCGTGGGGGGGGGGAGAATAGCGGGAGGGCGTCGGACAAGCGTGGCCGTAAAATTTTACGAGCCACGCTATTCTCCACACCGTCGTGAGTGCGGAGAATTGCGCCCAAGGTGTGTTGCCAGGCAGCCCTAGGATCCCGCGCCAGTTTTGGTGCTTAGAATCTCATTAATTACGCACAACTAGGTTCGCCTCTGGACCACCTGGCAAGGTGGCAGCTGATTTATCCGCCCAACAGCAGCAGGCGGGTTCGAAGGTCCAGCGCTATATTTAAACACCAGTCCAGCACTCCATCATTTAACACACCTGTCTTCAGAAAACCCTCCAACATGTCTGGAACCCAGAAACAAGAGGTGTTTAGCCTCAAGAAGGATGCACCACCAGCTTTCAGCGTCAGGGTCATCGAGGAGCTTATTTGCGGAGCTGGGCCCACTGGAATATGCTGTACGCCAGGGATGACCAAAGAAGCACCAAACAACCTCACCTCTCCAGCCTGGGAGGCCATTGCCCAAGAGCTCAGTATAACGGCCAACTGCCTGCGAAGTGCCATCAAGTGGAGGGTCACTAGACTCTGGGGTGGTCCCGGCGGATTGGAAATTAGCAAACGTGACACCACTGTTTAAAAAAGGAGGTAGGCAGAAAGAGGGTAATTATAGGCCAGTTCGCTTAACTTTGGTAGTAGGGAAGATGCTGGAATCTATCATCAAGGAAAAAATAGCGAGGCGTCTGGATGGAAATTGTCCCATTGGGCAGACGCAGCATGGGTTCATAAAGGGCAGATCATGCGTAACTAATTTAGTGGAATTTTTTGAGGACATTACCAGTGCGGTAGATAACGGGGAGCCAATGGATGTGGTATATCTGGATTTCCAGAAAGCTTTTGACAAGGTGCCACACAAAAGGTTGCTACATAAGATAAAGATGCATAGCATTAAGGGTAAAGTAGTAGCATGGAGAGAAGATTGGTTACTTAATAGAAAGCAATGAGTGGGGATTAATGAGTGTTTATCTGGTTGGCAATCAGTAGCTAGTGGTGTCCCTCAGGGATCAGTGTTGGGCTCACAATTGTTCACAATTTACATAGATGATTTGGAGTTGGGGACCAAGTGCAATGTGTCCAAGTTTGCAGACAACACGAAGATGAGTGGTAAAGCAAAAAGTGCAGAGGATACTGGAAGTCTGCAGAGGGATTTGGATAGGTTAAGTGAATGGCCTAGGGTCTGGCAGATGGAATACAATGTTGCCAAATGTGAGGTTATCCATTTTTGTAGGAATAACAGCAAAAGGGATTATTATTTACCGTAAATGATAAAATATTAAAACATGCTGCTGTGCAGAGAGACCTGGGTGTGCGAGTGCATGAGTTGCAAAAAATTGGTTTACAGGTGCAACAGGTGATTAAGAAGGCAAATGGAGTTTTGTCCTTCATTGCTAGAGGAATGGAGTTTAAGACTCAGGAGGTTATGCTGCAATTGTATAAGGGTTTAGTGAGGCCACGCCTGGAGTATTGTGTTCAGTTTTGGTCTCCTTACCTGAGAAAGGATGTACTGGCGCTGGAGGGTGTGCAGAGGAGAGTCACTAGGTTAATCCCAGAGTTGAGGGGATTGGATTACGAGGAGAGGTTGAGTAGACTTGGACTGTACTCGTTGGAATTTACAAGGATGTGGGGGGATCTTATAGAAACAGAAAATTATGAAGGTAATAGATAGGATAGATGCGGGAAGATTGTTTCCACTGGCGGGTGAAAGCAGAACTAGGGGTCATAGCCTCAAAATAAGGGGAAGTAGATTTAGGACTGAGCTTCGGAGGAACATCTTCACCCAAAGGGTTGTGAATCTATGGAATTCCTTGCCCAGTGAAGCAGTTGAGGCTCCTTCATTGAATGTTTTTAAGATAAAGATAGATAGATTTTTGAAGAATAAAGGGATTAAGGATTATCGTGTTCGGGCCGGAAAGTGGAGCTGAGTCCACGAAAGATCAGCCATGATCTCATTGAATGGCAGAGCTGGCTTGAGGGGCCAGATGGCCTCCTCCTGCTCCTAGTTCTTATGTTCTTATGTTCTAAGTGCAGGAAGCAGATGGAGCCCAAATGGAGGAGGGACAACAGATATCATCAGCCTCACCGAGTTTGAGGAGACTTCTGCAGAGCTTGTCGGCAAGGTTAGGGATTTCACTCATGTGGCGATACAAAGCTTGGCCTCCCACAACAACCTGGGAAGGATCACGGCTCCATTACTTCCTCCAAAACTTCAGTTCACTCTGAATGCAATATACTCTGAATTAGCTTCAGCTTACCCACTAAAACTGTTCTTTTGCATTGTAAAGATAGTAAACTGTAGACAGCTAGCCAGCCCAGTCACACTCTGAGCCGCCAAAGCATGTTTGAGGATGAGGATGCAAGATGAACCATCACAGCATTCACCAGCACCCTCCACTAGCGCAGAGATACACACTGTGGTGGGACGTAAGTCAAGGTTAAAGTCACGGGGGTCACTTTCTGGAAAATACATCACAGTTCATCCACGTAGCAGTCGGAAGCAGCGAGGTCCAGGTCTCTGGCACTCGCAGGGCTGTTAGAAACCAATCACCTGCTCAGTCCCAGGCAGATGATGAGCCTCTGGAAGCGGCTGCCAGCTTACTGGTGGAGATGCGAAGGGAGGGGCAGCGGAACATCGTGCAGAGTTGCTCATCGGAGTAGAGCACATGATGGCGGAGTCCTTTTGTGTTCTGACTCCTTCTGGCTCCATCAGGATGGAGACAGAGCGGCACGGTAGCACAGTTGCTTCACAATGCCTGGGACCGGGTTAGATTCCTGGCTTGGGTCACTGTCTGTGCGGAGTCTGCACATTGTCCCCGTGTCTGTGTGGGTTTCCTCCAGGTGCTCCGGTTTCCTCCCACAATTCGCAAAAGACGTGCTGTCAGGTAATTTGGATATTCAGAATTCTCCCTCCTTGTACCCGAACAGGTGACGGAATGTGGCTACTCGGGGATTTTCACAGTAAATTCAATGCAGAGTTAATGTAAGCCTACTTGTGACACTAATAAAGATTATTATTATTACCTTGATTCAGCAGGTCCTGCTGGGTTTTAGTGGATACCATCAGGCTGCTGGCCACATAGAATCCTTCAAATCCCTACAGTGCAGAAGAAGGCCAATCTGCCCACAGAGTCGTCACTGACCATTCGAATGAGCACTCTGCCCATTTACGAGTGTCCTCTGGCTCATTGCCTGGGAGCGAAGTTGGCTACTCACCTTCTCGGGTCCCCCCAGCAGTTCCTCCTCCAACTTCATGTTTTTTAAAAGGAGTACTAATCGGCATCCGCGTGACCTCTTTCTGGGGCTGCGTTTAGATCACGGGAGGCCGTGAGATAGGGGTCGTGCCCATTAATTGCACGGCGATTATGCTTAAGTGGTGATTATTGGTTTCTCACCACACTACGGCAGGATCCTGATTTCAACAACGAGAGCGAGCCGGTTAGATCACAAACCGATCGGCGCCCGGCGAGGTTCTCAATTTTGGCATCTCCCGTGATTTAACGATCTCATCACACTATCGCTTAAGCGTAACACTAAATCGTGTCCATAGTCTCCCAAATGGAGAATCGTGACTTATAAGTCTGCTAAAGCTGTGATTAAGGAGTTAACAGTGAGACAGGCTGTGCTGCCACTCATGGGAGGGACTGGGTCTGGTTTCAAGTTTCTTTTCAGCCCTGCCCTGTGTCTGTTGTTTTTGTTTCATTTTTAAAGTTCTGTTTTGGTTTCTGAGGAAAGGATGTGTGATTCTCAGACTGGCCTCTGAAAACGTCTCTCCCAAGGACTCTGTGTAGAAATCAGTAAGCCACTGAGTGTTAACTGTATTAATAAGTGTCATTTGACCTGTGTGTGTGTAGTTTGCTGCATTACAGGGATAGGGTGGAGGTGTGGGCTTGGGTAGGGTACTCTTTCTAAGGGCCAGTGCAAACTCGATGGGCCAAATGGCCTCCTTCCTTAATTCTATGAATTAATAAAATCTGGAATTGAATGCTAGTTTCGGGAATGGTGACTATGAAACTATCATCAATTGTCATAAAATCCCACATAGCTCGCTAATGTCCTTTAGGGAAGGAAATCAGCTGTCCTTACCTGGTCTGCATACAGATGTGGTTAACTCTTAACTACCCTCCGAAATAGTCTCGGAAGCCATTCAGTTCAATAGCAATTAGGGATGGGCAACAAATACTGAATTTTCCAGTGCTGCCAATAACTCATGAAAGAATGAATCAAAAGCGTTCCCCACCAGGAAGATATATCTATTAGCGGTAAAACATTATTATACACAGTTTTGGAGCTTCAGGTCAAAAAATATAGTTTCAGTTTGTTTTGATATATTTATTCATCTACAGAGTTCTATCTTTTGATGGGCATCTTTTTTGGTATATGAAAAATATATCAATTTTGCACTTTTTCCATCTCATGCTTGAAGACTCTCAATATGCAAATCTGGTTGAAAACATTTCTGCTCAGTGAATTTTAGCCTGGCCCCTTCTTGCCTCGCTTAATGTTGCCTTTTTTCCAGCCCAAAGGCCTTGGGCAAGATTCTCCATCCCAACGCACCAGAAAACCGGTGCGCCGTGCACCAGCCGACGGCGGGATGCTCCGTCTCGCCAGCCGGCCAATGGTGTTTCCCATTGTGGGCAGTCCCAGGCCGTCGAGAAATCCCGGGAGTGGGTGGCGTTGCCGACGCAACAGAGAATCCCAACAACGGAGAATCCAGCACCTTATCTTCAACTCTTCATTATCCCCTTCTGTTTTTACACTGGATCCTGCTATGCTTTCTTTTTCCTATGGCTATGGATCAAGTGCTGGAAAATGGGATAAGAAGATAGGTGCTTGATGGCCCATGCAGAGACAATGGGCTGAAGGGCCTCTTTCTGTGCTGTAAAACTCTATGACTTCTGGCAAATCAGTTATCTTTGTGAAATGAGATTCGACTTCCGGGCGGCGAGCGAGGAGGTCGCAGGGAGAGGGGCTCCCGCAAGCGCCAGAGAAGGAGAACAACCCCCCCCCCCGACAGGCCGGACGGCGGAGGAGGAGCGCCGGCAGAGGAGCCGGAGCGGCAGCGGAGGAGCCGGAGCGGAGGAGCCGGAGCGGAGGAGGCGGAGCGGGAGCGGAGGAGCCGGAGCGGGAGCGGAGGAGCCGGAGCGGGAGCGGAGGAGCCGGAGCGGAGGAGCGGCAGCGGAGCGGCGACAGCGACGGCAGAGGAGAGGCAGCGACAGGGGGGCCCAACAGCAGCAGGTCCAACCCCTCTCCCTCCCCCCCCCCCCACCACGCGGGCCAGGAGCGGTGCGGCGGCGGCGGCCCCTCTTCTCTCCCCCCCCCCCCACGCGGGCCAGGAGCGGTGCGGCGGCGGCGGCCCCTCTTCTTTTCCCCCCCCCCCCACGCGGGCCAGTAGCGGTGCGGCGGCGGCGGCCCCTCTTCTCTCTCCCCCCCCCCTCCCAACCAGCAGCGGGACCCCCCCCCCCCTCCCAACCAGCAGCGGGACCCCCCCCCCCCCTCCCAACCAGCAGCGGGGACACCCCCCCCCAACCAGCAGCGGGGACACCCCCCCCCAACCAGCAGCGGGGACACCCCCCCCCCAAGCCAGCAGCGGGGACACCCCCCCCCCCAGCCAGCAGCGGGGACACACCCCCCCCCCCAGCCAGCAGCGGGGACACCCCCCCCCCCCACCCAGCCAGCGGGGGGGACACCCCCCCCCCCCCCCCAGCCAGCAGCGACCACCGGCCCACTCGCCCCTCCCCCCCCCCCCCCCAACTGCAGTGACCACCACGTGGCAAGGACAAAGAGACAAAGGGACTCTCTCTCTCTCTCTCCTGGTTGAGTGGGGAGAGAAGACAAAAGAAAAAAGAGACTTGTATTTCTGTTCTTCCCAAAAGAAAACTGGTAAAGAGAAAAGGGGTAGGGGAAATAAATTTAAAAAAAAAAAAAAAAAAAATATATATATATATATATACATATATAGATATATAATAATAAATAAAATAAAAATAGGGTGCGGAAAAGGGGGAAAAGAAGAACAAGGAGAGAAGAAAAGATGAAGGGGAAGGGGGAGAAAAAAGTGCCAGAAGGGAGCCAAGAGAAAGGGGGCACCGGAAGTAGACCGGGCAAAGGGCAAGCCAGCTCGGGCGAACGAGTCAACACGCGAAGCGGCGGGAAGGATGTTTCGCCGCATCCAGAAGAGCTGGACGGGCGGGCAACCTCTCCCCTGGGGTTAGAGGGGGGCGTGAATTGGAAGGAAGCCTTTGCCGAGGTGGTGAGGGAGCAGCTGCAGGCAATCAAGGCAGAGTTAAAAGCAGATGCAGAGGCCGCAGCACAGGCAGCAGTGACCAGGGCCATGTCAGGGGTTCAGCAGGTTCTGACCAGATTGGAGAAGAAAGTGGATGCCCAAGGGAAGATACTGGAAGCCCAGGGGGCAACCATTAAAGAGCTGGAGAAGGCAGCGACTGACGCGAGCGACCGGGTCATATCCCTGGAGAGGGGAATGGTGAAACTGAGTGCAACACAGGGGAGCCTGAAGGGCAGGGTAGACGACCAGGAGATCAGCTCGAGAAGGCAAAATATTAAGATAGTGGGCCTGCCAGAGGGGATAGAGGGTAGAAATCCCACAACATTCGTGGCTGCGATGCTGGGCTCCTTAGTGGGGCGGGAAACTTTTCCCACCCCACCGGAAATGGACAGAGCTCATCGGTCACTGCGCCCGAAGCCCAAGGAAGGGGAAAAACCGAGAGCAGTTATAGCCAGACTGCACCGGTACCGGGATAGGGAGACAATCCTGCGCTGGGCCAAGGAGAATAGAGCCTGCAATTGGGACGGGCACGCCATCCGAATCTACGAGGATTTTGGAGCGGACATAGCTAAGAGACGGGCGGAGTTCAACAGAGCGAAAGCAGCTCTCTATAAGAACAAAGTACGTTTTGGTATGCTGTACCCAGCAAAACTCTGGGTCACATACCAACACAAGGAATATTTCTTTACAGCCCCTGCCGAGGCGAATAGATTCGTCGAGGAGCACGGGCTGGAAAAACGCCATGGGAAGTAGGGACGAGGGGCCCATAGCAAGGAGATACGTCATGCCGACGGGGGGGTGGGGAGGGGCGAGGCAAAGCCAGCCCCCTCCCCCCTGGCAGGAACACCCAGAACGGAAAACAACCCAATGCCCAAGGGCCCGCTCCAGGTGGGAGGCCAGGCCCCGGCACGAGGGAACGGGAGTACTGGAGAGGGGAGAGGGGAAGCGGGACAGCAACCTCCGAGAGGGGAGCCACCGTGCTGGCAGGAAAGCTAGCGAAGGGGGCGCGCAACAGAGCAGGGCCGCAGCGCACCCCCAACAGGGGGGAAGGCGCCAGGCAGGGGAGGGGGGGGATCACCCATCAAAGGTGGGAGAGCAAATGGGGACAGGAATGGGGGAGAGAGGGGCAATGGAGGGGTATACAGGGGTATCCCCGAAAGGGATAGAGCGGGGGGGGGGGGGCACTCGGGGGGCGAGAGACCAGGGAGTGGAAATGCAGGGACGAAGGGACAAAAGAGTCCAGTAAGGGAATAGGGCCACAAAGTGCCACAGACAAGGGCTCGAAACAGGGAACTGCTGCAAGCACCCACCCAGTACGGTCTGTGGGTGAAGGGGCCCCCCGGAGTGCAGGGGACTACCCGCGTGGCGGACACACAGTGGACGGCCATGGCGGGTGTCCCCGGGAGAAGGGGGAACCCCGGAGCGCAGGGACCCGACCGCATGGGGAGAGCAGTGATAGTGGACATCCTGGACGGCCCCCTAACAAAGGGAAACCCCAGAGGGCAGGGGCGCGTCCACCGGACAAATATGGTTAACCCCACAGGAGCAAGGGGGCAGAAGCCCCACACCAGAATAGTCACCTGGAACGTAAGGGGACTTAACGGCCCAGTGAAGAGATCTAGAGTCCTCACCCACCTTAGAAACATGAGGGCCGACATAGTCTTCCTCCAAGAGACGCACTTGAGGGAGCAGGACCAACTGCGGGTAAGAAAGGGCTGGGTGGGACAAACCTATCATTCCTGTTATGGGGCAAGGGCCAGGGGGGTGGCGATCCTGATTGGCAAGAGGACAATGTTTAGGGCGACAAAGACGGTTACGGACCCAGGGGGACGGTATGTCATGGTCAGCGGGGCCCTGGATGGGGCGCCGGTAGTTCTAGTTAACGTGTACGCGCCCAACTGGGACGACACGAGCTTCATCCAAAAGACCATGGCAGAAATCCCGGACATAGCGACGCACCGACTAATCATGGGGGGGGACTTCAACTGTGTACAGGACCCAACGACGGACAGATCAAACCCCAGAACGGGGAAAACCTCAAACATGGCAAGGGAACTCAGCCACTATATGGAGCAGATGGGAGCAGTAGACCCCTGGAGATTCGCCCACCCGGGGGAGAAAGAATTCTCTTTCTTCTCCCCAGTACACAACGTGTACACCAGAATTGACTTCTTTGTGGTGGGGAAAACGGTGCTTCCAGAGATAGACAAGGTGGAATACTCCGCAATTGTGATATCAGACCACGCTCCACACTACATGGATGTGCGGCTAGAGACGGGAAGGGCCCAGCGCCCCAAATGGAGGTTGGACGGTGCCTTACTAGCTGACAAGGCCTTCAGCGAAAGGATAGCGCAGGCCATAGCGGAGTACACTGAGATCAACCAAAATGGGGAGGTCTCACCCTCCACGTTCTGGGAAGCGCTTAAGGCCGTACTAAGAGGGGAAATCATAGCCTACAAAGCGCAAAGAGATAGGGAGGAAAGGGTGGCTAGGCAGAAGCTGGTCGACTCCATACTGGAGGTAGACCATAAATACTCCGAGGCCCCGACTGTAGAACTCCTGGCGGAGAGAAAAGAATTACAAAGGAACTTTGACCTGCTCTCCACCAGGAAAGCAGTACACCAACTCCGCCAGGCACGCGGGGCCCTATACGAACACGGAGACAAAGCCAGCCGCCTGTTGGCCCACCAGCTGAGAAAGCAGGCAGCCAGCAGAGAAATTGCGCAAATCAGAGATACCAGAGGCACGTTGGAAACAGAACCAGAGAGGATTAACAAAACCTTCAAGGCCTTCTACCAAGAGCTGTACACCTCAGAGCCCCCAACGGGGAAGGCTGGGATGAACCGGTTTCTTGACGGACTGAACATACGAGTTGTGGGAGAGGGCAGAAAACGGGATCTGGAAGCACCACTAGCACTGGGAGAGATCATGGACAGCATTAGCTCCATGCAGGCGGGGAAGGCGCCGGGACCGGATGGATTCCCGGCGGACTTCTACAAAAAATTTGCGACAGCGCTGGCCCCGCACCTGCGGGAGATGTTCACAGACTCGCTAGCTAGGGGCACGTTGCCACCCACGTTAGCACAGGCCTCAATCTCGCTGATACCTAAGAAAGACAAAGACCCAACGGAATGTGGGTCATACAGACCCATATCTCTGCTGAATGCAGACGCCAAAATACTGGCCAAAATCCTAGCCAAAAGGCTAGAAGACTGTGTACCTGAGGTGGTCACAGAGGACCAGATGGGCTTTGTCAAAGGTAGACAGCTGACCGCGAACATCAGGCGCCTGCTGAACGTGATAATGACCCCCTCCGGGGAGAGAACACAAGAGGTGATCGTCTCCCTGGACGCAGAAAAGGCCTTCGGCAGAGTCGAGTGGAAATACCTCATAGAGGTACTGGAGCGGTTCGGGCTTGGAACAGGGTTCACCGCTTGGGTAAAGCTCCTGTACAACGCTCCCATGGTGAGTGTACAGACCAACAATACCAACTCCCAATACTTCCAGCTGCACAGGGGCACCAGACAAGGATGCCCACTGTCCCCGCTGCTGTTCGCACTAGCAATTGAACCGCTAGCAATCGCGCTCAGGGCAGCAAAAAATTGGAAGGGGATCCGAAGGGGAGGTAGAGAGCACAGAGTCTCACTCTATGCGGATGATCTGCTCCTCTATATCTCGGACCCACAAAGCAGCATGGACGGAATCATCGCGCTCCTGAAAGAGTTTGGAGCCTTCTCGGGCTACAAACTCAACATGAGCAAAAGTGAGATCTTCCCATTACACCCGCAAGGGGGGGGGGGGGGGGGGGGGGGGGGGGGGGGGGGGGGGGGGGCAGCACTAAAGGGGCTGCCGTTCAAACAAGCCCGACATAAATTCCGCTACCTGGGGATCCAAATAGCCCATGACTGGAAAGGGATCCACAAATGGAACCTCACCAGCCTGACGGAGGAAGTTAAAAAGGACCTGCAAAGATGGAACACACTCCCGCTCTCCCTCGCGGGGAGAGTTCAGACGATCAAAATGAACGTACTGCCCAGGTTCCTCTTCCTGTTTAGATCCATTCCGATCTACATCCCCAAGGCCTTTTTCAAAGCGCTGGACAAACTCATCATGGCGTTCGTATGGGGGGGTAAAAATGCTAGGATCCCAAAGAAGGTCTTACAAAAAACAAAAACCAGGGGAGGGTTAGCCCTCCCGAATCTACAATTCTACCACTGGGCAGCAACAGCCGAGCGAGTAAGGGGATGGATCCAGGAGCCAGAAGCTGAGTGGGTGCGTGCGGAGGAGGCCTCCTGCATGGGAACCTCCCTCCGGGCCCTCGCCACGGCAGCACTCCCATCTCCACCCAAAAAACACTCCAGCAGCCCAGTGGTGACAGCCACCCTCCAATCCTGGAACCAACTGCGGCAGCAACTTGGCCTGACCAAAATGTCGAACAGGGCTCCCATCTGCAACAACCATAGGTTCAAACCAGCACTGACCGACGCCACCTTCAAAAGGTGGAGGCAGGACGGGGGGACACTGACAGTCAGGGACCTATACACGGACGACAGGATCGCAACACTGGACGAACTGACAGAGAAATTTCAGCTAGCTGGGGGGAACGAGCTACGGTACCTGCAGCTCAAAAACTTCCTACGAAAGGAGACAAGGACGTACCCACAACCGCCACGACAGACACTACTGGAAGACCTACTGGACGCAAGTATCCTAGAAAAAGGGAACTGTAGTGACATGTATGACCGACTGGTAGATAGGGACGACACCGTACTGGACGCAACAAGGAGGAAATGGGAGGACGACCTGGGGATGGAGATAGGGTGGGGACTCTGGAGCGAAGCACTGCATAGGGTCAACTCCACCTCCACGTGCGCAAGGCTCAGCCTGACGCAACTAAAAGTGGTACATAGAGCCCACTTAACAAGAACCCCTATGAGTAGGTTCTTCCCGGAGGTGGAAGACAGATGTGAACGGTGCCAAAGAAGCCCGGCCAACCACGCCCACATGTTCTGGTCTTGCCTCAGACTCGTGGAGTACTGGACAGCCTTCTTCGAGGTTATGTCCAAAGTGGTGGGAGTGAGGGTGGAGCCATGCCCGATAGTGGCGGTCTTCGGGGTTTCAGAACAGCCAGATCTATTCCTGGGGAGGAGGGCGGACGCCCTTGCCTTTGCCTCCCTGATCACCCGCCGTAGAATCCTGTTTGGCTGGCGGTCAGCAGCACCGCCCAGAGCTGCGGACTGGCTGTCCGACCTCTCGGAATCTCTCCAAATGGAGAAAATCAAATTTGCCATCCGAGGGTCGGACGACGGCTTCCACAGAACGTGGGAGCCATTCATGCAACTGTTCCGGGACCTATTTGTGGCCAATGTACAAGAGGAAGAATAGTCGGGGGAAGGTAGCGGGAGGGGGGGGGGGCTACAGGTTCGTTACGGGGGTTCGATGGCTAGCTAAGGCCCAAAACCAAACTAAATAAACATGTTGAGGGGGGGGGGGGGCGCAGTTACTACTACGAAGATGCTTACCTGTAAATATGTATGTTAATTTTTGCGTGTTTGTTTGTTTTTTTTTCTCTCTCCTAACAATTTGTAATTTGTTCAATATAAAATATGAAAACTGAATAAAAACATTTATAAAAAAAAAAATCTTTGTGAAATGACACATTATTTCTTAACTTGTTCACATATTGATGTTTGATATTTCACACTGTAAACTATATTTTCCACAGCTTGTAAAACAAATGTTCACAGGAACCAATTATATTCTATGCATGGTGTGACCCACCCACCCAATCAAGCATTTTTCTTATTCTGCATTTTATTTCATTTTAGATTGACCACGGACTAAATGAACATAACTCAGCCTTATGTCCGCCCAGTGTTCCAGAAGGGTGAGTGATCAGGATCAGGACATTTGACTGATTTTCCCCTCTGAGTAGGAGGGCACTATGCGGAACCAATGTGTTCCTGGTACTGCCTTGCGTGAGATCGGCTAATCCGGTCCAAACTGGAGTGTGAACACAGTTGCATACCACCAAAACTCGTACTACGTCCTTAGGTATTATGCAGAATGTTTACTTATTGCTAATATTTAAAGAAACAAAAATATTTAAATCAAATGTCGTTGTAGCAAAAATGTATGATTCTCAACACGCTTGGGAATTGTTTGAGTCCGTCAAAGATTTGTACTCTTTTTTAACAAGTAATTGAGTTTAAATATATATTTGACATTTGCTAGGGCAATTATCACTTAATACTTTACACCCCATTCTGCGAACTTGCACTCCCACTCCCAGTGAGGAGCAATGGTCACATGGAGTGAGAATCAATCTGCCTTCCACCCACATTCCCTTCAAGCACAGCTTTCCCTCAAGATATGCACAAGCACACACTTAACCCATTTACTCCTTCAGCAAAGGTGAAATTGGTATTAGTGAAAAAGTCTTAAGTGATCACCTGCCAATGGAATCAGAAAGTGTCCCTTTGAGGTGAATTGAAATATCTTCAAGGGTTAGTTAATCCTCATATGGCTCCTAGTTGGATTGATTGAGGCCCAGGTAGCATTTCAACCCTCGCAAAAAACAGTAGCAGTTCAGAAGCAGTGGGCGAAATTCTCCGCACCCGCGGAAAGTCGGCAAACCGTCGTAAAAATCGGGACCGTTTTACGACGGTCGCGAAGGCTTCATTTCCCGACGGATTCACTTCCTGGAAATGGGCTAGTAGCGCGGCCGTGTCAATTACGTGCGTGATGACGACGGAACGCGACGACGACACAAACCCGCCCATGTGACGCCGCCCGACGCCGTAAAAAGGCTGCGGGCGACCACAGAATCTGTCGGGCAGGATGTCGGAGCCGAGGAGAGCTGCTCCTCGCTTTGTAGATGCAGACGTCGAGGCGCTGCTCGATGCCGTGGAGCAGAGGAGGGGCATCATCCGCCCGCGGAGAGGGCATCGCCAACCTGCCAGCACGGTACGCCAGGCCTGGCGTGACGTGGCTGCTGCCGTCAGTGCTGTGGGGCAGACCCCTCGCTCAGCAGAGCAATGTCGGAAGAAGCTACACGACCTCACCAGGTCTGCCAGGGTAAGTGCCATGAGGGTGCCCCCTAGTCACAACCATCCCTCCCCCTTAACTGCCCGGGGGGGGGGGGGGGGGGGGGGGGGGGGGGGGGGGATTGGGGCAGCGTTATTTGAGGGTGGTTCACAAAGTTGTCACAGACCCAGCGCTCTGGCCCCGAGGGGAGATGCAATCGTCTGATGACAACTTGCCCCCCCCAAACTGTGCCAGTATCTGAACGGACTGCTGATACCTACCGTTTTGTAATGATCTACCTATGTTCCCTCCCCCAACAGGCCAAGGCCGGTCATAACCACCGTGAGCGGCACAAGACTGGAGGGGATTCGCCCAACATGCACCCCCTCAGCACCTTTGAACAGAGGGCACTGGACCTTGTTGGGGGGTCTGCCACCCGCGATATCGCGCAATGCGAGGTTGGCGGAACTGCAGCAAGTGAGACAACCCTCCCTGACAAACACCCCCCCCCCCTCCCCCATCCTCTGTCCCTTCACAAACCCTGCCCACTGGGACACCTCCCCCATCCTCTGTCCCTTCACACACCCTGCCCACTGGGACACCTCCCCCATCCTCTGTCCCTTCACACACCCTGCCCACTGGGACACCTCCCCCATCCTCTGTCCCTTCACACACCCTGCCCACTGGGACCGTCCAGCGGCCTGCCGAGAAAATCGAAATAACCCGTCTCATTCTCTTCCCTAGGACGTGATGCCCAACGACCAGGTCCGTCTGGCTGCAGACGGAGACAGGAATCTGCCGCCACCTCACCCGGGGCCTCACAACAGAGGGTGCCCGATCAGCGGGCAGCCCTATCCGCCCCAACCCAATCTGCGGACCAGGACGCACAGAGGGTTCGAAGTCCACCACCACCACCAGAAATGGCCAGGGACAACCCTCCTGTCGCTGAGCAGCCCCACACCATGGATGAGGCCCTAAGCATTGAGAGCGTCGGGCTTGCGGCACTGCTTTCTCCCACCACATCCATCATCCCAGAGATACACACCCCGGCGGGCCTATTTAGTGATGAGTCTCCTGGGGCACAGTCTGGTTGGCACATCACAGATGAGCAGGTACAGCAGGTGGAGGTCGGAGCAACAGAGGGCCCGGACTCGCGGAGGCCAGACCAGGCCCAGGATGCAGCTGGCTCCCAGACGTTTTCTGAGTTCCTGGAGTTTATCAACCCACCCGCACAGCCGATGCCTCAGGAAACCCAGGGAAACAATGACGGGATGAGGGCTTCCTTCCAGACTCTGCAGACGCTGTTAGAGGAGTCGAACCGCGTCCAAGAGCAGGGAGTGGTGCCGCTCATGGCAGAGACCCAGTCCGACACCGCACGGGTGGCATCCGCGGTGGAGGCAATGGGTCAGGTTATGCAAGACGTTGGGGTTAATGTGCACGCGTCATCCTCGGCCCTGGACAGGGTTGCCCTCTCACAGGCAGCAATGTGCCAGAGCCAAAACGACATTGCCGGCGCCCTGCGGGCCATGGCCGAGTCTCAGCAGGTCATTGGCCAGTCGCAGCACGCCATGGCACAGTCCCAGCAGTCGATAGCACAGTCCCAGCAGTCGCTGGCACAGTCCCAGCAGTCGCTGGCACAGTCCCAGCTGTCAGTCGCGGAGGCCATCAACCGCCTGACACATGTGCTGGATGGCGTCGTGCACACACAGGTTGAGATCGCACAGTCCCTGGCGGGAATGTCTAACTCCCTGGACTCCGTCTCTGCAAACCTTCGGATCCTGGTGGATACCGTTGCAGGCCTCCAGGACTGGCAGCGCCAGGTGTCGGTGGTGCGACGGGGAACCTCCCCGCTCGCACCTCTGTCCCAAAGTGAGGCCCGGGGGCCACCGGACTCCCCGAGGGAGGAGGAGGTTTCGGGGCCCGTCCCATTAACTCCATCACGGGACGTCCCGGAATTCTCGGCCTCCCCCCGTCCCATCCCTGGTGCATCGGGTGGGCAGCAGGCAGAGCAGGGTGGCACAATGTCACCCGAGACGCCCGCAGAGCAGCCTGGCCCATCAAGGCCGGGTCGCCCCAGGAAACGCATAGCCAAGGAGAAACGAGTCGAGGGGGGCGATTCGCAGCAATCCTCCTCCACTCCTGCTGTATCATCTGGGGATTCACTTAGACGTAGTGGTAGGGCCCGTAAGGCAACTAAGATAGACACTGAGTAAGTTGGCACGGGTGAAGGGCACAGTTTAGTTGTAGGGGCTAGGGCACCTGTAAATAATTGTTAATATTAAACGCACTGTTCCACCTTACTTGTAATACCGTGTGATTGTTCCACAGCCACAGGAATCGTGATGGTGACCGAGTGTCGCTGGGGGTGACGGGTGGTGAAACCTCGGTGCCGGGTGTGCAGTCCCTGCCCCTACCCCCCTCCCACAGCTAGCCCACGCGGGCACGTGATGGAGTGTCAGTGACGAACTCAGCGGCCACCAAGGTGGATGGTTCAGCTATTACCATGGGTCAGACTCTCTCTAACGATTCTGAGCTCACAGCTCTTCGCAGAGCGGGCTGTCATCATTCCACATGGCACTGATCACACCCGCTGACACAGCCATCAATATTGTGCCATACCGTCTGGACCCAGTGATAAGCGTCATGTCGAAGTAGAGCAGTGTACACTGAGGGGGGGGGGGGGTTGTGGTGGTGGCAGTTGTGTGGTGACCCTCTGCATGACTAGCGATGCAGGTGGTGGTTTGGTGTTCATCGGGGACGTCACATGCGATGCGTGAACCGTGCTGCCACCAGGGCGTCGCGTGCCCGCCGTCCTTGCCGGGTCCGTCGTGCCGCCTCCTGGACATCACCAGCACCTGGGTCGTGTCTGCGTTCTGCGCCCGCCACTCCGCCAGCCTCCTCCTCCTCCTCCTCCTCCTCCTCTGTGCTGGCACCACTGCCACTAGCTTCTCCCTCCGCCTCCTGCAACAGGTCATCTCCCCTCTGCATCGCGATGTTGTGCAGCGCACAGCAGACCACTACAATGCGAGCGACCCTGTCGGCCTGGTACTGCAGGGCCCCTCCGGAGCGGTCCAGGCACCTGAATCTCATCTTCAGGAGGCCAAGGCAGCGCTCCACCACACCCCTGGTTGCTGCATGGGCCTCGTTGTATCGTGTTTCCGCATTGGTCTGAGGCCTCCGTATAGGCGTCATCAGCCAAGACCTCAGCGGATAACCCCTGTCACCTAGCAACCAGCCCCTCAGCCGGGGGGGACGTCCCTCAAACATCGCAGGGATGAACGACTGCGCTAGTATGTAGGAGTCATGCACACTCCCTGGGAACCTTGCACAGACGTTCATGAACCTCATGTGGGGGTCGCATACCACCTGGACATTAATGGAGTATGTCCCCCTCCTGTTTGTGAACACTTCCTTGTCCACAGCAGGCGGGCGCATGGGGACGTGAACACAGTCGATTGACCCCTGAACCCTCGGTATCCCGGCCACACTGGCAAATCCACGGGCTCGTGAGTCTTGACTTGCTCGGTCCTCGGGAAAGGTGATGTAGCGATCGGCGATGGCATAGAGGGCGTCGGTCACATCCCGGATACACCTGTGGACCGATGACTGGGAGATCCCGGAGACGTCCCCGCTCGGAGACTGGAAGGAGCCGGTAGCATAGAAGTTCAGAGCGACCGTCACCTTGATGGCTACCGGGATCGCGTGTCCTCCCCCCGTTCCACGTGGGGCGAGGTGCGACAGGAGTTCGCAGATATGTATCACCGTCTGCCTACTCAGCCGGAGTCTTCTCCTGCAGGTGATGTCCGGCATTGTTAGGAAAGAGACCCGGACACGGTACACCCTCGGCTTTGGTCGTCGCCTCTGACGCCGTGGCTGCACCCTCACTCTCTCCTCTTCCTCCTCATCCTCCTCCTCCTCCTCCTCCTCCTCCTCCTCCTCCTCCCCCCCCCCCCCCCCATGCTGCTCGACGACTGGCAACTCCTCGGCCCTTCCCTCTGCTGCTGCAGCTGGCCCTGCAGCCACTGCGGGTTGTGGGTGTGGATGCTGCTGCATCTCCAAATCCAGTAGAGCGGCCCCAACCACTGCGCAGAACATAGCCGTTCTGTTCCCATGCATCGTGCTAACCTACAGAAGGGTGGTAGGAGGCAGAGAAACGGGACATGTTAGACGGACGTTAGTCGACACCTCGGCAGCCGCCAGCCATGGGATACCAGTGTGTCCCGGTGGCCTGGTCGCGCTGCTGACACGCGGTCCGCCTAACCCCTGGTCACTTTCTGCATCCAACGGCCAGTAAACTATGGCCTCCTCACGGGTGCATCAGTGGCCTGTGGCCGGTAGCCACAGGGGAACCAGCGGCCGTGTCCTCGTCACCTGCACACCATGGCATGCTGGCAGACATTTTGTTACGGGGTTGGACGGCTCACTCTCTACCTAACCCCCCCCCCCTCCGTCGCCCCCCACTGCCTCCTCCGTCTCCCCCACTGCCCCTCCGTCTCCCCCACTGCATCCTCCGTCTCCCCCACTGCCCCCTCCGTCTCCCCCACTGCCCCCTCCGTCTCCCCCACTCTGCCCCCTCCGTCTCCCCCACTGCCTCCCCCGTCTCCCCCACTGCCTCCCCCGTCTCCCCCCCACTGCCCCCGTTCTGGACCCCCTCCCGTTCCCAGGGATGCCTTCCCCGTTGTGGCCAGACTCGAGCGGTGCGCTGAACGGTGCGCTGAGCGGTGCGCAGAGTGGTGCCCTGACCTCCTCCAAGCAGTCGTCAGCCAGGCCGACTGGTTGACGAATTTAAAAAGCAGGTGTGTTTCACGACATCCAAACAGGGCGCCATGACGTCGGGACTTCGGCCCATCCGGGCCGGTGAATAGCGGGGGGGCTCTCAGTGGCGATTCTGGTCGTGTCAGGGGCGGGAAGGAGGCTTTTGTCGGGAAACGCGACTCCGACAATTTGCGGGGTTCGGAGAATAGCGGGAGGGCGTCGGAACAGCGTCGCCATAAAAATTTCCGACGCCCGCTATTCTCCGAACCGTCGTGAGTCCGGAGAATCGCGCCCAAAGTTTTCCTTCTCCGCTGAATAGATTGTTTGAGTCTTTAATTAAAATCTCTTTCTCTTTAACATTAAACAGGGAGACCCAGTCAGGTCAATGAGTTTCAGCAGGAGTTGATCTGAAGTTCATTGCATTGGCAGGTGATCACTTAAGACTTTTTCACTGATACCAAGTTCACCTTTGCTGAAGAAACATGACTCTGGCATCCCGATGAAGCCTTGAGAGCGAAGCTTAAACAGTTTAATCCACATGTCTGAGATTATTTGGATGCTGGAAACCATGATTCATGGGCGAGATTCTCCCAAAACGGGAGAAATCGTAAAGCTGCCGTAAAACCCGGGCGGGTTTTACGGCAGCGCGCCCCTTCCCGACCGGGGACCGATTCTGGTCCCCGGTCGGGGCTAGCAGCCCGACGCCGTAGGCTCCGGCAAGACGGGCTTAACGAAAATCGTTAAGGCCGCTTACCGGAGTTAGCGCCGGCTGACGCGTCATATGACGTCAGCCGCGCATGCGCAGTTTGGAAGACACCAACCCGCGCATGCGCGGGTGACGTCATCGCGTTTTTGCGCGAAACCCGCGCATGCGCGGGCCGGGTTGCCCCTCAGCCGCCCCGCGAATGGATACTGCGGGGCGGCGGAAGGACAAGTAGTGCACGGGCATCGGGCCCGCTGCCCGCGATCGGTGCCCACCGATCGCGGGCCCATGGCACCCTTGGCACGGCCGTGGTACTGCCGTGCCAATCGGTGCCATGGTTATAAAAAGCGAGTTGGTGACGCCGTTTTTACGAACGGCAAGACCAGGTGTGTTTGCCGTTCGTGAAAACGGCGGAAAGGGCTGGGACTTCGGCCCATCTAACAGCTGTGAATCGCTGCCGGCCGTAAAAAAACGGCGGCAGCGATTCGGGTCGGGACTTCGGCGGGGGGGTGGGAGAATAGCGGGAGGGCGGGAAAAATGTCGGGAAGGCCCTCCCGCTATTCTCCCACCCGTCGTGGGGGGCGGAGAATTTCGCCCCATGTGTTTGAGACGGGTGATGGTTGAAAATACATACCAGGTTAAAGGATGTAAGGACATTCAGGTTGACAATTCGTCAGGTATAGTACCTTGTCAAGTAATTTGAAGAAGCAGGCTTTGGTCCTCTATGCCCCCACACACTTAGAAATGTGTCTGATCAGAGTCACAGCAGATTCCCTTTCTTTCTCAGTATGGGGTCCACAAAAAGGAGTGTGGACAATATAAAATAAATCAAACAAATTGATCTGATGGCCCCAATCCCTGAAATTACATGTTATTGCAAATCACTCTGCTTCATGCCAGAGTGAATTGAGGCAGAAAAAGTCCAGAGGTTAATGGACATTTAAACTCTAACCACCACACCTAGTTGAAAAATGAGAGCCGTTCACAACACTGGCTGATAGAGTTACATCTCTCTCCTAAAGTTGGCACTGAAAGGAGCTCAGAATAATAGCATTTGACATTTGTTAACATTCACTTCCTTTGAATTCCTGTCGCTATTGTTGTCAGCATTCAGAGATTTAGTAATTTTAGAGAAATATGTACATGTTCTTGGTAACAACTTGATACAGAGAAAATTGAAACAATGTGCTTTTGAGCAGCACTTAATCTTTTCCAATTGGCAGCTGCCCCAGACTGAGCTGTTAACCCTGTGCTTATTGGCTCCCTTTGCAGTTTTATTTCAGGGCATGTTGTTTCATTTAAAATTAATTCCTATTGGCTGTGCAGTGGTACATTTGAGCATGATTGTGGGCGCAGTTGTAACATGGGTACCAATATGAGACTAGTGTCCATAGATTCCGAGGCTCAGTAAGAAAACCTGAGTTATACTGTCAGCTGCGCCTTGAACTGAAGAGACAAGTGAGCTCTGAACCCATCAGCTTGGCTCCCCATGAAGGATGCCACTGCTCAGGAGATCATTTGTAATGTTCTGGGAGCAGCACTGGAGAATATACTTACGAAAGGTTGCTTTTAAGACTCCCACAAAGAGCACTCTCATCGCATCTGTTGTCTGGGGCAAACACCAAGTAATGTAAGATTACCGACGACAAGTAGTTCAGATCTCTCATTTCAGTACACTCATGTGGAATTTAAATTAATGACCTAACTGCAAAGTCATATCGTGCAGCAATGCTGTATATCTTTATAACATTGAACTTGGCAACGAGTGATTACAATTGGATGGCCTGCTAGGCCACTTCAAAGAGCATTAAGAGAAAGCCGCGTCATGTGGGAATGAAGTCACAGGTAGGTTAGAGCCAGTTGGAGTGGTAGGCAGTCTTCCCTGAACCAGTTGAGATTTTATAACAACATGCTATGATTATTATTTAGGTGCTTTACTCACAAATTTCCAGAAACGTTGAATTGAATTCCGCTGCTCCCAGCCCCAAGCCTGCAATTTTAAGCTTGGAAAGAGGTTCTACCCAGAATATTAACCCAGCCTTCTCCTTTACTGGCCAGATGGTCGGTTCCGAATGTTCTGCATGTATTACTAATTACCGGCTTTGAAGCTGTATTATTAATGGCACAGCAAACCCTTGTTTCTCAGATTCTGAAAGTTACTTCTAGGGTATGATAATACCTGAGGCTTTCATCATTATGGATACAGTAAGAAGTCTTACAACACCAGGTTAAAGTCCAACAGGTTTGTTACAAACACGAGCTTTCGGAGCACGGCTCCTTCTTCAGGTGAAGAAGGAGCCGTGCTCCGAAAGCTCGTGTTTGTAACAAACCTGTTGGACTTTAACCTGGTGTTGTAAGACTTCTTACTGTGCTCACCCCAGTCCAACGCCGGCATCTCCACATCATCATTATGGATCACATTGGTTTCCCCCTGAAACTCTCCCATAGCCAATACCCCACCTCTGCAAAATGTTACTGCAGCCAAGAGGTGAGAAATCTCAAATCAAAATTCAGACTTGTGTATAAAGAAATATTCTTAATGTTCTCAAAGGATTATAAAAGAAATATATATTAATTTTCTGGAAGCTATTAACTTTTGAACTATTTGAAGTAATCTATAGTATTAGTGAATAATCTTAAAAGAGACTAAGAGTGTTGTCAAACATTTCAAGGGAGGGATACAGTAGGTTCTGTAGGGTCAACATGAAAAGGCTAGTGTAATTGTATCTTACTAACAAGAAAGACAGAGCGTTAGCTTCTTCAGACTGTCATATAATAGCGAACTTTAAAAGGAATTAAGATATGAAGCCGAATTATCGTATTATTAATTGCACAGGCATATTAAAAGGACCCGAGAAAGTGACCCCTTCTAATAAAGTAAATGTTGGTGAAAAAATATGTCTTTATCTTCGTCAGGGTAGTTATATTAATGTCAAGAGCATCCATCACCCCAATTAACCGTAGATAAAAAGCTGTCAGAATTTAATTCTCTTCTTGACAGGGCGTTTATGTATAAACTGGCACTGGGAAAAAACAGGCAGATGCTTAGGAATAGATGAGTGTCAAGGGTTTCCAGACACATTGGTGTCTCTTCCACATGCAAACTGCTGATTAGAAGCTGCAGTCAATTGGAGCTAATGCATTGTGGGATTGCTGCCTAAGTAAATAGGCTTTCCTCCTGATTTCAATTGTGTCGAATGGAGATTTTTACAAATGAGGGTTTATCAGGGGGAAGCACGGGGCACAGCGACTGTGGAATAAACCAAGGAGCAAGTTTCAGAGACATTAATTTCTGCATAAAATGAGTCCTTGTTCATTTGGCGCAGGGCTCAGTTTCATAACAAATTAATTTGATTGAATTCAGAAATATGAAAAAAAACAACAAAATGTGCTATAGCTGCGAACTTAAGAATGAAAGGAAAATAATATATTAAACCTATCAGGGATACATGAGCTGCCCCTGGGTCAAGTTTAACTTGCACTGGGTTGGCCCCTACTCAGTGAACTCCGATCACTACTGAAACACTGCCCTCATCATTCATGAAAGGAAAACTTGGCTGATCCTCGTGCCTTGTCACATTTTGTGTCTCAGTTGTAGTCATATAGCACAGTTGTTTGCATACCTCAATTAGTCCTCAATTAGTAATTTTTAAAAAAACATTATATGGGTAGTCAGTTAAACGAGTTGCTGTCTGTGTTTAAACGATGATGATCAGAAATTCTGGGTCAAAGTGGCAGCTGGCTATTCAGCTGCCGGAGAATCACAAGCAAAGCTGATTTTGCCCCCACCAGAGCATGGATTTGCTGTAATAATAATCTATATTATTGTCACAAGTAGGCTTACATAAACACGGCAATGAAGTTACTATGAAAATCCCATCGTCGCCGCACTTCGAGTAGATTAAGGGAGAATTCAGAATATCCAATTCACCTAACAAGCAAGTCTTTCAGGGCTTGTGGGAGGAAACCGGAGCATCCGGAGAAAACCCGCGCAGACACGGGCATAACATGCAGACTCCGAGCCAGGAATCGAACCTGGGACCCTGGCGCTGTGAGGCGATAGCGCTAACCACTGTGCTACCGTGCCGCCCGATCTGTATGGCAGTTGAGGGGTGAAAACACTGGGTGGTTTTTTTATTTTCCCTTTGTCAATCCTTGTGCTGCTGGGGCTAAATGATGTCTTCATCTTACGGCTGTCATGGATCAATATCAGCCAAAGCAGCCCAAATACAGGCAATCGAAATTAGGGGCCTATTTGTGTCACAGCATGTGGTGCATTCACGCACAATACAACAGGGAATCCTGTAGCAGTACTTTAACAGCAAAATTAAAAAGGAGGTATAGACATGCTGCCTACTCGAATGGCATGTCCAAGTGCTGGGCAGCACGGTGGTACAGTGGTAGCACTGCAGTCTCACGGCACTGAGGTCCCAGGTTCGATCCCGGCTTTGGGTCACTGTCCGTGTGGAGTTTGCACATTCTCCCTGTGTTTCTGTGGGTTTCGCTCCCACAACCCAAAGATGTGCAAGGTAGTTGGATTGAACACACTAAATTGCTCCTTAATTGGAAAAAATGAATTGGGTACTCTAAATTTATTTATTTTTTAAATGCAGAGCTCTGCACACTCAAACACAGTTACATATATGCTGCATATTAGCCCTCCGCTGTGTTGAGATTGAGAAGATCTGATGGGCCAGATTTGCTTGTTTTGACATTTCTGCATTGAATGAAGATACAGCATGCTGGCATTTTAACAAGCTTTTCAAAATTAATTGAGGAAGGTGAGCATTCAAAGCATCAAAAATGTTAACACTAAGCTAATATTACATGCAGAATGCAGCATAGAAATCATCGGAAAACATTCATTTTACAAAAAAGTGAAACCTGATCAAACCAACCATGATTGAATGGATTTATAGAATCATACAGCACACATTCAGTTGATAGTATTGTGCTTGATCTTCGAAAGAGCTATCTCATCACAATTGTCACAATCCCAAATTATATCAATTCTGGACAAGTCAGATCCCAGAGCTAAACCTGGCTTGAAAAAGCCTAACTTCCATATCATTTTTTTTTTTAGAAACTGTGGAGCTAAGTTACCTATCAAATTCAGATAATTCTACTGATGAAACTTTTAGAAAAAAAAATCTATTAAACAAGAAAAATTAACTATTACACCAAAGAGGTTGGAAAGAACTAAATTAAAACACAAGAAAATGATTAAAATGCTGACTTATATTTTTACAGACACATACAAATTTAGAAATAAAACAATTGACCATATCTATCTTATGATCTAAGATTCAGAGTAAGTATGCAATACATGTGAACCAACTGGTGAACTGTGGTCAGACACATCAAAATAAATGACAGACTCTATGGATTTCTCAACAAGCACTCAAATGATTGTCACATTGTGAGTTAACCTGTCTCATTGATGCTTTGTTTTTCTCATGAGAGTTAGTTTTCAATCCCCATATTTGAAGAACTTGCCTCGGAATTCTCTCCATTGGTCGCTAATATCTACTACATTTTTATGGGAAAGAGCCGCCCTGAGTGTGAAGAAGTGTTTCGTAACTTCTGCCCTGAATGGCCTACCTTTGATGTTAAAGATGTGTCCCCTTGTTCTAGACTCCACAGTGGAATCTATCTACCCTACCAAATCCTTTTAAAATCCTAAACTTCAATCAAATCACCTTTTCATCCTCTATGCTCCAGGAAATACAAGCCTAGTTTATGTCAGTGCTCCTCAACATCTACTTCTTAGAGCCCTGCTAACATTCTAACATTCTGATAAACTGCTGCACTCCATCCAAGGCAAATATATAATTTCTAAGGTGTGGAATAACTGTACAGAGTACTGCAGATATAGTTTAACCTGGGTCCAGTATAACAGTAGCAGAAAGTCCTCCCCTTTATATTTCAGCCTGATGTGGATAAAGATAACATTTCATTAGCTTCTCTTGATTATTTTTGTACCTGACTGTATTTACATTTTAGAGATCTGTGTATGTAGACTCCTAAATCGCTTTAGGTCTCTGATTGGAAGGTCTCAGATTTGAGGTTACATTCCTGCTCTGTGCCAAGTTTAATCATTCAACTGACGTCACCATATATGTGCCAAAATTGGAGCCAGATCCTTAGATTAGGAAAGGGAAAATTGGGACTTTTATCCTGAGACATGTCCAATGATACCTGGTGGAAGTACATAGTAATAATAATAATGCTGTCCTCCATAATGGAGGCCTGCTGTCCTCCATATCCAGATACCATATTAATGCTTGTTGTCAAGGGTTACATCTAAAGCAGAATATTTCACAGAAGTGGTGGCCTTGTCTCCCCGATTGACAAGTTGCGGCCATATGAATCTCCACTTGGTTGGGAAGCCAGGATATGGCTCTCAAACTATTAAGTTTCTAAGCTCATGGTTTTAGCCCCCATATGGGAGGATTCCTTGGCTCCAGTGGTTGCCAACCAGTCAGATGTCCAGTGGCCCTTTCGTCCCAGTAGTAACCCCAGGACCGGTGGTCACTGCATGGACTGCAGCAGCTCCACCAAAAGAAGTAGCATGGAGAGGCTTCACCAGCAGTGAGCCAGCCCCTGGAGATGGTTTTGGGGCCAGCATTTGTTGCCCATCCCTATTTCATTTTAAACCGTGTGACTTGCTAAAACATTTCAGAGGGGCATTTAAGAGCCAACCTCATTGCGGTGGGTCTGGAGTCAGACAGACTATGTAAGGGTGGCTGATTTCCTTCCCTAAAGAGCATTAACGAACCAGGTAGATTTTTACGACAATCGATTAAAGTTTCATGGTCATCATTTGGCCTGCCTGCCTTAAATGAAAGTGCAAGGAAGGATGAGATTTTTATTCTGAGGGAATAGGTATAGGCTGAAGTCATGCCAGCCGACCTGGGAAAAGTTTCCGCAGCAAGCACAGGGGGTTCCAGGTGTCAAGTTGGGCTGTTTGAAAGGCCCCTTCTTTTCTGTAAGACTTCATCCCAACTATAATGAAATCAGAGGATCTGCCATCCTCACCTGCTCACACCCACTCACTCCCATGCCCCCTTAACCAACATATACCCCCAACCAACCTTATGGTACCTAATTCTCCCATACCGAGATATGCCTCCAATCTATCCCTATGGCTTTCATATCTCCCCATGCCAAATTATGGCACTTCCATATCCCATTCAGCCAGTATACTCGGTTTTGAAACAGTGAGCCCTATAGTGACAAAAGGATGTTTAAAAAAGAATCTTTTAAAAATCAGCCATTCTTTGATAACTTTTCACTTTCCTAAACATAAACTCCTTTTACAATAGGCGAATGAAAATCTGTAATCTAGACTCATTAAAGTATCTATAGCACCCTGCATTCCCAACCTAGCTGGCTCCATTGTGGGAATAGGCATTTTCTAGTTTCCGCAGTTTTCATGGTGCAATACCAACTTTTCAAAGGGTCATGGTTCACAGAACCTCAAAATTGTCTTGAACCATACTCTGCATGAGGGAATCTTGAGAAAGGTAAGTTCAAATGGTCCATCTCATGGCTGCCCCCATGCCAAAGGATGCCACTCATCCAGACCTTTGACCCGTCATGCCTACCCTTTATCCCTTTGCCCAACGATGTGATTGTGGGCTGTTTGAAAGCTATCAGAAATTCTCAATGCAGTTTTTTTCCTATGCCATGCTTCATCCCAGTGACACTGCACAGAATTATCAATCTTAGGCTGTCTCAGGAATAATCTAGCAGAAGTCTAGAGAGTCAGAGGGGAAAAAAAGAAATAGTGAAAGGAAATTATGGGGTGAATAAACCAACATGCATCAATTTCATACATTTCTAAGTGGTCTGGAGAGCAGCTTTGATGGAGTTCTAAAGTAAGACACCTGACCTTAATCGCAGTTACACAGAAGCAATGAATTATGGACGGGATTCTCCAGTCCTCAAATCCCACCGTGCATATCTCAGTGGTGCGCCATTTGCTGCTAATGAGATTCTCTACTCCCGACACTTGACAATGGGATTTCCCACGGAAGCCATCCAATGCTGCCAGGAAACCTGTGGGTGGGGGTGCACTGTCGGCGGGCGCAGAGAATCCCAACAGCTGGAGAATTCCGGCCTGTATGTTGGGCACAGGTTGGGGATTACAAAAATTAAAAATAGAAAGATGCAGAATATTTTCAAAGTACGGTTCACTTCGGAGTTAATAATCAGTTTGAGACAACCATCCTGCTCCAACTTTAGGTGGATACCTCCTGTCCGTCTTTGTAGCATTGCCAGAATCTCACCCTCACTAGTATTGAAACGTGGATACGGTTATGGCTGAAAAAGGTGCCAAATGGATACCAGGCCATCCAGAATGTTCTGCGGCCTGGACTAACACTGCTCAGACATATTACTCTTCAATTGATCAAAAACTAGGGCTTTTTCCCCCCATAATGGCAAGTGGCACTCATCCCCACCCTCCAAGACGCCTTCAAGCGACATATGTGAACAGATTACGTCTCATTTATGCAGAGGTATAAAATGGAAGGAGTTAATGGTGGAAAACTGTTGAAGTAAATGTAAAAAGGAAGGAATGTAACAAATTGTTCGGTTTTGTGTTGCAGTGTAACAAATATAGACACATATTCAAACTTCTCTCCAGAAACCAGCATTCAAATTACACACACAAATTGAAAAATAATCTCGAAACCATCTGAATTATAGTTAAAATTATTTTCATTTTCTTTCTCAAAGCATGGCTGCCTTGCTTTAGCTGATAGATGTTATCCGACACCATAGAAATATCTATTGATTGCAGTGTTTGCTTTCTTAGTGGGTGCTTCCCAAATGTTGACTGGTTGCATACAAAATGCAAAATCAGGATTAAAAATCACATGTTGTGTAGATAACACGGGCCATGAGTGTTCTGTGAGTTGCAGATATACATAGCGCTCAGAAGCTGTTGTGCTTTTATTTTTAAAAAGCAAAATAATATATATTTTTTTAAATCAGCCATATCAGCATTACAATGTAACTTGGCATACCTTTTCTACCTAGAACATAGAACATAGAACAGTACAGCACAGAACAGGCCCTTCGGCCCTCGATGTTGTGCTGAGCAATGATCACCCTACTCAAACCCACGTATCCACCCTATACCCGTAACCCAACAACCACCCCCCCCCCCCCCCACCCTTAACCTTACTTTTAGGACACTACGGGCAATTTAGCATGGCCAATCCATCTAACCCGCATATCTTTGGACTGTGGGAGGAAACCGGAGCACCCGGAGGAAACCCACGCACACACGGGGAGAACGTGCAGACTCCGCACAGACAGTGACCCAGTGACCCAGCAGGGAACTGAACCTGGGACCCTGGAGCTGTGAAGCATTTATGCTAACCACCATGCTACCGTGCTGCCCCTCAGACAACCTCTCTGAGAAATCCAGCTGATTTTGAGTGGTAGCAATATTAATCTGAGTCATAGATGTCTACAGCACAGAAACGGCCATAGCCTTATATGCCTTGGCATCACATGCGCACATCTAAATACTTGAATGTTATGAGGGTTTTCGCTTCCACCACCCTTTCAGGGAGTGAGTTCCAGACTCCCACCACCTTCTAAGTGAAAATGTTTTTCCTCAAATCCCCACTAAACCTCCTGTCCTTCACCTTAAATCTGTCTCCTCATGTTATTGATCCCTCCAGCAAAGGGAAAAATTTCTTCCTGTCTACTCTATCCATGCCCCTCTTATTTTATACATCTCAATCATGTACACCCTCAGCCTCCTCTGCTCCAAGGAAAACAACTCCAGCCTATCCAATCTCTCTTCAGAGCTACACATTTGTGTAAAGGCAATCCACCTTCCAGAGGTTCGCAACTCATCTTTTACTACCTTTGCTTTATTGCAGCACCAATGTTACAAGCAATATGTGCTGTTCATCTGCAATACTAAACACCATGATAGCTGTTACAACCCCCTCAGGGGCCAAGTCAGACTCACATTGGCCCACTATGAACTTTTGAGCCGGGTGATGTGGTTTACATGTAGAATTTTGGCAACGGTGCCACATGGATCCCTGGCATGGTCCTTGGAGTGACGGGCCCAGTCTCCCACATGGTCCAGATGCAAAGGAATGAAGCCAACAGCCAGCTTGACCACATTCGATGACGCATGCAAGAACTCTTGAGCTAAGTCAGGGTGCCCCGACCAGGGTCCGGGCATAATCCTCTTTTACAGCCTAGGATGACCCTGAGGCAGTGGTGGGGCCACAGCATCACTCGCTTGTCAGACATCGGGAAGGCGAGGTACCCGATGCGCGTGCGAGGCCGTCCAACACGACAATAACTTTGATGGCTCCAATATCGACACTGGCCTGCCCAATATCGGAATGCCAACGCCATTTGCACCAACACCTTTGCCGGCCAAGCCACTCCCTCCTCTCCGTTCTTCACGAAAACGATGGTTGCCGGTGCGCTACACACTTCCCGGATGGACCTTACCGCCACTTGGCCACCGTCCGCTTCCTCAGCGCTAAAGGGAACCACTACCTGAAGCAATGGATGTTTATCCAGATTGGGGGGGGGGGGGGTTGTCACGCCCCCTCCCCCTCAGGTGCCAAACCCTATATTGTGTACGGTTCCTCTCCTACACCCTGCAGTAAAACTCCTCAGTTGATGGGTGTTGGAGATTATGTATGACATGCATCTGCTCAATTATTTATTTGGCCCCATAACTCAGTGGTTCAAGGGTCGTGCCAACGACTGAAGGCTCCTGCTCCATAATGTGGTGTGTGCAGTTCTCAAATCCAAAGGCCTTGGAGCCATACTTCCTTGTTTGACAGAACTGTCACGCTTGAACCTAAATCTAATTTAAAATTTGTTAGGTGACCAGTTATCAGGATATCAGCATTCCAAAATGAAGTGCCTCAGGCTCTGATGTCCCCCAAGAAGGATGGCCGTGCGTCTTCTCCATCTCCTGTCTCGACCTCATGGATGGCCTTTGGGACGTGTGTGTGGTGCTGGTGTTTCCATTGATCATAGAATTTACAGTGCAGAAGGAGGCCACTCGGCCCGTCGAGTCTACTCCGGCCCCTGAAAGAGCACCCTTCCTCAGCCCACAACTCCACCGTTTCCCCGTAACCCAGCAAACCCTCCTAACACTTGGGCACTACGGGGTAATTTAATGTGACCAATCTACCTAACCCACACATCTATGGACTGTGGGAGGAAACCGGAGCACCCGGAGGAAACCCAGGCAGACACGGGGAGAATGTGCAGGCTCCACGCAGACAATGAGCATAGCTGGGAATCAAACCCGGGTCACTGCCACTGTGAAGCAACAGTGCTAACCAACCACTGTGCCGCCCAGTTATCAGGATATCAGTGTCCAAAATTAAATGCCACAGTCTCTGATGTCCCCCAAGAAGAATGGCCGTGCATCTTCTGGATCTCCAGTCTTGACTCATGGATGACCTATGGGAAGTGTGTGTGGTGTTGGTGTTTTGACTTGCGCAGTGTGGTAAATGTAACTTAGTAATTAACACTGTATCTTTGTAAGCGCTGTAGCATTATCCGACCACTAGGGGGAGTAGCTCTGCGAATGCTCAGGAGTTTGTACGGGGCTCCACCCTTGGCTCCACCCACGACTCCTCCCCCTTGTGCTGCTGTATAAATACCCTTGTCCAGAGTCAGCCTGCAGTTCACCGAGAGTTCATCAACGGGTAACAGGCTGGCTCTGTAGTAAGTAGATTAAAACCACTGTTCATATCGGAAAGCACGTGTCTGGTGAATTGATGGTTCCATCACACAGGTTACCAAAGTGTCCTTGTATTTTTCAGTAGAACCATTGGGTGGCACTCGCAGGACACTGACCTTTCGTCCACCGCTGCGCTGACGAGGTCTCTCTGCTGGGAGATCCGGGAATTGTTTTCCATGATTTTGGTTGTCTCTGCATTTTTGGCCTTGATATGATGGACTGAAGGTTGGTTTCTTCCCCATGAGGTGTTCTTGCTCCCTCAGGATGGCTATATGTTGTTCATGTAGCTCAGACAGTCGAAGTAGCTGGGTTGCCTTATCTAGGGTTAAGACAACCTCTAGCCTACAGAATTTGTTCTGAAGTCTGGAGCAATGCTCTATCTTAAAAATCTGTTCCTCCAAAGACACCAATTCTGTGCCTGCTCTTGGCCAGGGGTGAAGGGCAATGCATTTTTTGATTTTTAAAAGTGGGGGGTACAGCTATAAGAGATTACAGGCTTCCAAGAGGGTGCCACCAATTACTGCGCTTGCTGTGTTTTAAAATTTTACTTAAGGGGTATGGACGTCACTGGCTAAGCCCATCCCTCATTGGTCTTGAGAAGGTGGTGTCGAGCTGCCTTCTTGAACCGCTGCAGTCCCCATGGTGTAGGTAGGTGCACCCACAATGCTGTTAGTACATCACTGTACTCAGTCCCACATTAATCCTTTATGTATCAGACCCTGCTACCACAAAGCCACAGTCAGACCAGTCATTATTTTAAGCATATCTTCACACATACACTTTCTTTCCCCTTTGGTGAATAGTGGAAGGATTCCTGAGCTGATTATCAGCTTATTGAACCATGCTGTGAACCTTCCTACCATGGTCAACAAGTCCTGGCGCTGGTCCTGAACCCGGAGCTTCTGGTCCACTGTGCCAAAGATCCCCTGGATCAGTCATGATCTTATTAAAGTGCTGAGTAGGCTCAAGGAGCCAAATTGCCCACTCCCGTTCCTAATTCTATAATCTTGTTCACATTTTTATGTTAACACAGAGTCTATCCATGTACCTTTTGAAAAGCCATCTCAGCTACATAATGTCGCGTGTGATTGCCCCTTGATAAGGTATTACCAGGCACCAGGAGGCATTTTTAAAAATTGTTATTTCATTTCTTTTGGAAGGAATGGAAGCATTAGAGAAATGATAAACAGACTGGCGGTGTCATCTCACACAGCTCCACCTCTTCTAATCAGCAGCTTACTTTTTCCAATAGGTTTATCAACAGGATGAATTTCGATTCCAAAGTCATTTAATGCTTTCAATGTTTAATACTTGAGACTGCTCAGGATATGAACCAACTCCCAGCCACAGAGTCAGGACTGAATTTCTGATTCAGATGCAGCAAGGCTATGAACTGGGGCGATTCTCCGATTGTGTTGGGGAAAAAGGGAAATAAGAGACTCTTTATCCTGACGCACTTTGTAGTGGGATTTAACAACTGGAGAAGTGGGAACAATAGTCTTTATTCAGCTCACCATTCACTGACCTTGAAGTTGTCTAGGACTGTGCACCAAGTCATTTGTATCAAGCTATCGTAATGACCTGCGTTGAATCTCGTGCTAATTTCAGCTGGAATGCAAAGCTCAGTGCAGGTCATTTAATAGCTTTGGACATATGAACTGACCTCAAGCAGAGCAGGAGTTTCAGGGCTGGAGAGATGGGGGGGATCGCATTTATCCTGATATAAGCTGTAAAGAAACCCCATAGACCTTGAAACAAGAGCTTCTGACAACCCTCAGATTCTCAGGGAGACTTCTGTTTGCAATCAGATATACTGATGGTTCCCCTTACACCAGCCACTTGATAACTAAGTCTGCTCAAAGAATTAGTAGGGGGGAGGGGCAAATTCTTAAACCCTGATTTTAACAAGGGCCATGAATCTGCTCTCACCTGCATGCGCTCAGTCAGGTGTCCACCTGCAGCCTTGGAGAGAGTAAGGTTGGAAAGCCGAGGCTAAGGATGAAAGAAACAGTTTCCTGCACCCAGTTATATCATGGGGACGTTTAGTCGGCCTTCACCATCAGAGGGACAATTTGGGGCAGAGGATATCCAAACTTCCCTTGTGAGGCCAGGAGGAAAATCTCTGATCCTCCTGGCCTTTCTGGGAAAGGTAAAATCAAAGTTTTGATCAATCTTATTGGCCCCACTTCCTCTGCCCATAGGGTTGTCCTTAGAGACCAATAATAATAATAATAATCTTTATTAATGTTACAAGTAGGCTTACATTAACACCGCAAGGAAGCTACTGTGAAAATTCCCTCATCGCCACATTCCGGTGTCTGTTTGGGTACACTGAGGGAGAATTCAGAATGTCCAATTCACCTAACAAGCACATCTTTCGGGACTTGTGGGAGGAAACCAGAGCACCCGGAGGAAACCCACGAAGACACGGGGAGACCGTGCAGACTGCACACAATCAGTGACCCAAGCCGGGAATTGAACCTGAGAGCCTGGCACTGTGAAGCAATAATGCTAACCACTGTGCTACAACATAAGAGTATAAGAAATAGGACTTCCGGTTGCGGCTATGACTAGCTAAGCCGCACATTTGGAAGCTCCTGCAACAAAGGTGTTTTTGGGCCAATTGGAGGGCCCCAACGGCGCTGAAAAAACGAATCCCGGTGGGGGAAGGTCCCCTGAGGAGAACTAGACCGATTTTATGGTCGGTACCCGGAGTGGAGCGGCAAGAAAAACGGCAGCAGCTCCCCAAAAAAAGCGGGGGAAGAAAATCAAAATGGCGGCCGGCGGTGCACCGGAGGAGTGGAAGAAATGGGCGGAGGAGCAGCAGGCCGCTCTCCTCCGTTTTTTCACGGAGATGAAAGTGGAACTCTTAGAGTCCATGAACGCGACGGCCACCAGGTTGGTGGGAGCCCAGGCGATCCAAGAGGCGTCGATTAAAGATCTGCAGCAGGAGATGGCCGCGAGGGAGGAGGAGGCCACAGTCATCGGGGCAAAGGTGGAGGTGCACGAGGCACTCCACACGAAGTGGCAGAGCCGCTTCGAGGAGCTGGACACTCGGATGAGGAGGAAAAATTTGAGGATCCTGGGCCTGGAAGAAGGCCTGGAGGGGTCGGATCTCCCGGGATATGTGGCGGAGATGTTGAGCTCCCTGATGGGGGAAGGGGCCGGTCCGGCGCCCCTGGAATTGGAAGAGGCATACCGGGTCATGGCCAGGAGGCCTAGGGCAAACGAGCCCCCGAGGGCGGTGCTGGTGCGGTTCCAGCGGCTAAGTGATCGAGAGAAAGTCCTGAGGTGGGCTAAAAGGGAGAAAAGCAGCAAGTGGCAGAACTCGACGGTAAGGGTGTACCAGGACTGGAGTGCGGAGGTGGCAAAGCGGCGGGCCCGGTACAACCGGACAAAGGCGGTGCTACACGCGAAAAAGATCAAATTTGGAATGTTGCAACCGCCGCGCTTGTGGGTCACCTACAAGGACCAACATCATTATTTCGAGTCCCCAGAGGAGGCCTGGACCTTTGTACAAGAGGAAAAGTTGGACACGAACTAAAACCTGGGAGCACCGGCGGTCGTAGCCGCCGGGGGACTCTTGATTGTGCAAGTGGCCCTTTTCTTTTTCAGGCCAGGTCGGAACTGGGTAACAGTTTCGTGGAGTGTTTGGGGTGTTTTTTCTCGAACGGTTGACTTTTCTGAATATTTTGAAGGTTTCGAGTTGTTGGGTGTTTCTGTATATTTGTACTGTTGAAATCTCTATTGTGGGTCGTTGGCTTCTTATGGGGTGTTTTTTCCCGTTTCCAATTTCCCTTAGTTATTTACCCCTCTTACCCTTTTTCTTTGGGTGCTTGGGGGGGTTTTTTGGTTCTTTTTTTTCTTTTCGGGTTATGGTTATCTGCGGTTATTTATACTGTTTGATGGAGGGTGATGGTTGGGCACGCGGTTAGTTGATAGTTAGTTAATTATTTTGTTATTTAAGTATGTAGTTAAGTATTTATGTATTTAGTTGCCATTGGGTATTTGTATTTATATCGTTAAGTTGGGGAGACGGGACGGGGGGGAGCGGGTTGATTATGCGGGTCTTTCTCGGGGGTTTTAAGGGGATCTTTCACGGGCGCAGATGGGGTGAACCGGGAGGAGTCGGAATGTGGCAGGAGCAGCCGGGTCAGCGGAGACCAGCTGACTCTCGGGAGTACGATGTGGGGTACATCGCGGCTAGGAGGGGTCCTAGCCGGGGGGGGGGGGGGGGGGGGAAGGGGGGGGGGACTGGGGGGGGACACCGGGTTGCTGCTAGAAAGACCAGGGACGAGAAGGGGAGAGCCGGGGGGGGTGGGGGGGGGGGGCCATCGCTATGGGAAGCGGGTCAGAAAAGAAGGGATGACCCGGGGCGAGCAAGGGACAAGACATGGCTAATCGACAGGGAGTAGGGACGGGTCGCTCTGCGACCCGATTGATCACGTGGAACGTAAGGGGGCTGAATGGGCCGGTCAAAAGATCAAGGGTCTTCTCACACCTGAAGGGACTGAAGGCTGATGTAGCAATGCTGCAGGAGACTCATTTGAGGGTAGCAGATCAGGTCCGCCTGAGAAGGGGGTGGGTGGGACAGGTGTTCCACTCAGGCTTGGATATCAAGAACCGGGGGGTGGCGATTTTGGTGGGAAAGAGAGTGTCGTTTGTGGCGGCAGAGGTGGTGGCAGACAAGGAGGGCAGGTACGTGATGGTGAGGGGTAGGCTGCAGGGAGAGAGTGTGGTACTGGTAAATGTGTATGCCCCGAACTGGGACGACGCGGGTTTTATGAGGCGCCTGCTGGGCCTCATCCCGGGACTGGAGGCAGGGGGCCTGATCATGGGAGGGGACTTTAATACGGTGTTAGACCCTGGGCTGGATAGATCGAGTTCCAGGACGAATAGGAGGCCGGCAGCGGCAGAGGTGTTAAGGGGGTTCATGGAGCAGATGGGAGGGGTAGACCCATGGAGATTTGGTAGGCCTAGGGCGAGGGAGTATTCTTTTTTCTCCCACGTCCACAGAGTGTACTCTAGGATCGATTTTTTCGTATTGAACAGGGGGCTGATACCGAGAGTGCAGGACACGGAGTACTCGGCCATTGCGATATCGGACCATGCACCACATTGGGTGGACGTGGACATGGGGGAGGCGCGGGACCAACGCCCGTTGTGGCGCCTGGATGTAGGGCTGTTGGCGGACGAAGAGGTGTGCAGAAGGGTGAGAACGGGCATTGAGAACTATCTGGGTACGAATGACACAGGTGAGGTGCAGGTGGGGACGGTCTGGGAGGCCTTGAAAGCAGTGATTAGAGGAGAGCTGATCTCCATAAGGGCACACAGAGAGAGGAAGGAGAGGCAGGAAAGGGAGAGGCTGGTGGGGGAGCTCCTAGAAGTAGATAGGAAATATGCGGCGGCGCCAGAGGAGGGGCTATTAAGGGAGCGGCGTAGCTTGCAGGCCAGGTTCGACCTACTGACCACTAGGAAGGCGGAAATGCAGTGGAGAAGGGCGCAGGGTGCGGCGTATGAGTACGGGGAAAAGGCGAGCAGGATGCTGGCACACCAGCTTCGTAAGCGAGATGCAGCCAGAGAGATTGGGGGAGTGAGAGAGAGGGGTGGGGATGTAGTGCAGAAGGGGCAAGAGGTGAATAGGGTCTTTAGGGACTTCTATAGGGAATTGTATAGGTCTGAACCGCCGAAGAGGAGAGGGGGAATGAAGAACTTTCTCGACAAATTGGGGTTCCCAAAGGTACAGGAGGAGCTGGTGGAAGGGTTGGGGGCGCCGATAGAGCTGCAGGAGCTAATTAAAGGGATAGGCCAGATGCAGGCGGGGAAGGCGCCGGGGCCGGATGGGTTCCCGGTGGAGTTTTACAGGAAATTTGTAGACTTGGTGGGTCCAGTGCTGGTGCGAGCCTTCAATGAGGCGCGCGAGGGGGGGGTTCTGCCTCCAACAATGTCGCAGGCCCTGATCTCCTTGATTTTGAAGCGGGACAAGGACCCGGTCCAGTGCGGGTCCTACAGGCCTATCTCCCTCTTAAATGTAGATGCCAAGCTGTTAGCAAAGGTCCTGGCAACCAGGATAGAGGACTGTGTGCCAGGGGTAGTCCATGAAGACCAGACGGGGTTCGTGAAGGGACGCCAACTTAACACAAATGTTCGGAGATTGTTAAATGTGATTATGATGCCAGCAGTGGAAGGGGAGGCGGAGATAGTGGTAGCGCTGGACGCGGAGAAGGCATTTGACAGGGTGGAGTGGGAATACTTGTGGGAGACGTTGGAAAGGTTTGGGTTTGGGGAGGGATTTATCAAGTGGGTAAAACTGCTCTATTCAGCTCCGATGGCAAGTGTGGTAACAAACGGGAGGAGGTCAGAATATTTTGGGCTCCATCGAGGTACTAGGCAGGGATGTCCCCTATCTCCCTTACTCTTTGCATTAGCGATTGAGCCGTTGGCGATGGCACTGAGGGGTTCAGGGGGGTGGAGAGGACTGACAAGGGGAGGGGAGGAACATCGGGTCTCGCTCTATGCGGATGATTTGTTGTTGTATGTGGCAGACCCGGAGGGGGGAATGCCGGAGGTAATGGGGATACTAGCGGAGTTCGGGGACTTTTCGGGATATAAATTAAATCTGGGGAAAAGTGAGGTCTTTGTAATACACCCGGGAGACCAAGGGGAGGGAATTGGGAGGCTCCCCTTCAAAAGAGCAGTTAAAAGTTTTAGGTATTTGGGGGTGCAGGTGGCAAAGAACTGGGGGACCCTACACAAGTTGAACTTTTCCAGACTGGTGGAGCAGATGGAGGAGGAGTTTAAGAGGTGGGACATGGTGCCGCTGTCGCTAGCAGGGAGGGTGCAGTCAGTTAAAATGACGGTCCTCCCGAGGTTCTTGTTTTTGTTCCAGTGTCTGCCCATCTTCCTCCCCAGGGCCTTTTTCAAGAAGGTAACGAGTAGTATCATGGGGTATGTGTGGGCACATGGCACCCCGAGAGTTAGAAGGGTCTTTTTGGAGCGGAGTAGGGATAGTGGAGGGCTGGCGTTACCCAACCTTTCCGGATATTACTGGGCGGCAAATACATCGATGGTACGAAAGTGGATGATGGAAGGGGAGGGGGCAGCCTGGAAGCGCATGGAGAGGGCGTCCTGCGGCAACATAAGCTTAGGGGCACTGGTAACGGCACCATGGCCGCTCCCTCCCACGAGGTATACCACGAGCCCGGTGGTGGCGGCCACCCTCAAGATCTGGGGGCAGTGGAGGCGACACAGGGGGGAAGTGGGAGGTCTGATAGGGGCACCACTAAGAGGGAACCACAGATTTGCGCCGGGAAACACAGGAGGGGGATTCCAGAGCTGGCAGAGGGCGGGTATTAGACAACTGAGGGACTTGTTTATAGAGGGGAGGTTTGCGAGCCTGGGAGAGCTGGAGGAGAAATTTGGGCTCCCCCCGGGGAACACGTTCAGGTACCTCCAAGTGAAGGCATTTGCCAGACGACAGGTAGCGGGGTTCCCCGCGCTCCCCGACAGGGGGGTGAGTGATAGGGTGCTATCAGGGGTCTGGGTCGGGGAGGGGAAGATCTCGGACATCTATAAGATTATGCAGGAGGTGGAGGAGGTACCAGTAGAGGAGCTGAAAGATAAGTGGGAGTTAGAGCTGTGGGAACAGATAGAGGACGGGACATGGGCAGACGCCCTGGAGAGGGTTAACTCGTCGTCGTCATGTGCGCGACTAAGTCTCATTCAATTTAAGGTACTGCATAGAGCCCACATGACGGGGACAAGGATGAGTCGGTTTTTCGGGGGTGAAGACAGGTGTATTAGATGTTCGGGAAGCCCTGCGAATCATGCACATATGTTTTGGGCATGTCCGGCACTGGAGGAGTTCTGGAAGGGGGTGGCAGGGACGGTGTCGAGAGTGGTGGGGTCCAGGGTCAAGCCAGGATGGGGACTTGCGATCTTCGGGGTTGGGGTGGAACCGGGGGTACAGGAGGCGAGGGAGGCTGGAATATTAGCCTTTGCGTCCTTGGTGGCTCGGAGGAGGATCCTGATTCAGTGGAGGGACGAAAGGCCTCCGAGTGTTAACACCTGGTTAAACGACATGGCAAACTTTATCCAATTGGAAAGGATCAAATTCGCCCTGAGAGGGTCGGTGCAGGGGTTTTCCAGGCGATGGCAACCCTTCCTAGACCTCTTGGATCAGAGATAGAAACTGAGGCCATGACAGCAGCAACCCGGGAGGGGAGGGGAGGGCGGGAGGGGGGGAGGGGGGGGGGGGGGAGGGGGGGAAAACGACGAAGGAAGTACGGTAGCGGCGGTGGCACGGGCAAGGCCTGCCCGAGGACGCTGCTAGAAATGATAAGTGGGTCTGACTGTCGGTTCGCCGGCGGGGGGGGGGGGGGGGGGATGCGCGGGTAGGGGGGGGGGGGATTCTTTTTCTTTTCCTTGTTAAGTAGGGGGGTTTGACTTTGTTTTGTTATAATTTAAATGTAAATGTAGGGGGGGTTAAAATGTTTGTATTTTGAAAAATTCAATAAAAATTATTTAAAAAAAAAAAAAAATATTAAACTCAAAAAAAAAAAAAAAGAGTATAAGAAATAGGAGCAGCAGTCGGCCATTTGGCCCCTTGAGCCTGTAGCACTATTCTTTAAGATCACGGCTAGTCTGATTATTGGTGTAACTCAGTTTTCTGCCTGTTTCCATAACCCAGCCTTCCCTTGAAGATCACAATCTTTCTGACTCAACCTTGAATATATTCAATGACGCACTGTTCTCGATGGAAGGGATTTCCACAGATCAAAAACCCCTCAGAGAAGAAATTTCTCCTCATCTCCCTCTTATATGGGAGACCTCTTATTCTGACACTGTTTCCCATAGTTCTAGATCACCCCCACGAAGGGGAAACGTCCTCTCGGCATCCACCCTGTCAAGTCACCTCAGAATCTTGCATGTTTCAATAAGATAAGGGGCGGAGGACAAAGTCTTTCCCTACCTTCCCTACCCTGCACCCCGTCTTCCTCCCAGAAGCAAAGGTGGATTGGATTGGATTTGGATTGGATTTTGTTTATTGTCCCGTGTACCGAGGTACAGTGAAAAGTATTTTTCTGCGAGCAGCTCAACAGATCATTAAGCACATGAAAAGAAAAGGAAATAAAAGAAAATACATAATAGGGCAACACAAGACAATGTATACAAAAGGAAATAAAAGAAAATACATAATAGGGCAACGCAAGGTATACAATGTAACTAGATAACAACAGCATCGGGTGAAGCATACAGGGTTGTTGTCAATCCATAAGAGTGTTGTTTAGGAGTCTGGTAACAGTGGGGAAGAAGCTGTCTTTGAGTTTGTTCGTGCTTGTGCTCAGACTTTTGTATCTCCTGCCCAATGGGAGAAGTTAGAAGAGTGAGTAAGCCGGGTGGGAGGGGTCTTTGATTATTCTGCCTGCTTTCCCCAGGCCGCGGGAGGTGTAGATGAAGTCAATGGATGGAGGCAGGTTCGTGTGATGGACTGGGCTGTGTTCACGACTCTCTGAAGTTACTGGCGGTCTTGGGCTGAGCAGTTGCCATACCAGTCTGTGATGCAGCCAGGTAGGATGCTTTCTATAGTGCATCTGTAAAAGTTGGTAAGAGTTAATGTAGACATGCCGAAGTTTCCTGAGGAAGCTTGGGTGCTGTTGCGCTTTCTTGGTGGTGGCGTTGACATGGGTGGACCAGGACAGATTTTTGGAGATGTGTACCCCTACGAATTTGAAACTGCTAACCATCTCCACCTCAGCCCCATTGATGCTGACAGGAGTGTGTACAGTACATTGCTTTCTGTAATCAATGACCAGCTCTTTAGTTTTCCTGGTATTGAGGGATAGATTGTTGTCGCTGCACCACTCCACTAGGTTCTCCATCTCCCTCCTGTATTCTGACTCATCGTTATTCGAGATCCGACTCACTATGGTCGTATCGTCAGCAAACTTGTAGATGGAGTTAGAACCAAATTTTGCCACGCAGTCATGTGTATACAGGGAGTATAGTAGGGGGCTAAGTACGCATCCTTGCAGGTCCCCGGTATTAACTATCATTGTGGAGGAGGTGTTGTTGTTTATTCTTACTGATTGTGGTCTGTGGGTTAGAAAGTCAAGGATCCAGTTGCAGAGTGAGGAGCCAAGTCCTAGTTTTGAAGCTTTGATATGAGCTTGGCTGGGATTATGGTGTTGAAGGAAGAACTGTAGTCAATAAATAGGAGTCTGATGTAGGAGTCCTTCTTGTCGAGATGCTCTAGGGATGAGAGTAGGGCCAGGGAGATGGGGCTGGATTCTCCGACCCCGGGGGGGGGGGGATGAATCCCGCCCCCGCCGGCCGCCAAATTCTCCAACACCGGATATTCGGCGGGGGTGGGAATCGCGCTGCGCCAATCGGGTGGGGCCCCCCCCTGGCAATTCTCCGTCCCGCAATGGGCTGAAGTCCCGCTGCTGTAATGCCTCTCCCGCTGGTGTGAATCAAACCAGCGGGACTGGCGGCGCGGGCGGGCTCCGGGGTCCTGAGGGGGCGCGGGGCGATCTGGCCCCAGGGGGTGCCCCCATGGTGGCCTGGCCCGCAATCGGGGCCCATGATCCGCGGGTGGGTCTGTGCCGTGAGGGCTAACTTTTCCTTCCACGTTGGCCATAGCCTCCGCGATGGCCGACGCGGACGTGACCCCCTCCCCTGCACATACGCGCGGATGACGTTAGCAGCCGCTGACACTCCAGCGCATGCGCGGACCACCACCGGCCGGCGAAGTCCCTTCGGCCCCGGCTGGCATGGCGCCAAAGGCCTTCCACGCCAGCCGACGGGACGGGAACAACTCCGGCGCGGACCTAGCCTCTCAAGGTGAGGGCTCGGTGAGGAGAAATCCGCACCTTTGGGGCGGCCTGACGCCGGAGTTGGTCACGCCACTCCATCCCGCCGGGACCCCCCGCCCCGCTGGGTAGGGGAGAATCCAGCGCATGGTGTCTGCTGTGGTACGGTACGTGGCGGTATGCGAATTCCAGTAGATCAAGCCATTCCGGGAGTATGGAGGTGATGCGCTTCATGACCAACTTCTCGAAGCACTTCATACAACTGAAGTCAGGGCCTCCGGACAGTAGTCATTGAGGCACGTTGCCTGGTTTTTCTTTGGCACCAATAAGATAGTACTCTTCTTGAAGCAGGTGGGGACCTCAGAGCGAAATAGGGACAGGTTAAAGATATCCGTGAACACATCTTCCAGCTGGTCCACTCAGGCTTTGAGAGCACAGACAGGGATCCTGTCCGGACCCGTCGCCTTCCGAGGGTTCACTTTCAGGGAAACCATTCTGACTTTGGAAGCTGTGATGGAAGCTGTGATGGTGGGTATGGGTATGTTATGCGCTGCTGGGGCACTCGACAGCGGATCGTTGGTTTCCTGCTAGAACAAAGCATAGAATGCATTGAGTTCATAGGGGAGGTGTGCACTGCTGCTGGAGATACTGCCCGGCTTCGCTTTCTAGCCCATTATGTTGTTTAAGCCTTGCCACAACCGTCGAGAGTCTGTAACGCTAGTCTGTGACTCCAGGTTTGTCTGATATTCTCTCTTGGCATCTCGGATGGCTTTGCGGAGGTCGTACCTGGATTTCTTATATAGGTCAGGGTCGCCTGACTTGAATGTTGCCGTTCAGCCGGCCTACTACACATTGCAATCATAATGTGGTGTGGGCAGGCCGAACAAGGGTTCAGTGTCAGGGCCTAGCGGAGGATGCAGAAAATGCCAAATGTCAGGGTCCAGAGATGTAATGGAGGGGGGGGGGGGGGGGGTTGCTGCACGGACTCGGGCTCGGTGCATTAAAGAGAACCGCTCATTGCCCACACAGTGCCCAGTGTTTCAGGCTGGCTTAAAAATAATTTAAAGCCGAGAGTCCTTTTAAGGCTGGTCTGTCAGTGCACACTTTCACAGAGTTGTGCGCTGTAATCTAAAAAGTCAGCATGCCCTCAAATTATTTAATTAATTGTTTTTTTCTGTTCCAGAATGAGCTCAGACATGCTGCGACTCGGGGATCAGGTTTTAGCAACAGGTTTTTAAAAATCGCACTTCTGACTGAATTATTTAAGAATTATTTAAGACTCAGGAATTGCTGTAGCCTGGAGTTTTAAATGATTTAGCACACCCTGTTGACTCTGCATTTGCCCTGGGATTCGAAGTTGGGTTTCCAAAGGAGCTGCAATGGAGTCTTCTGTTGCGAGAAGGAATTTCACATTTCTGCCCCCCCCCCCCCCCCCCTTCCAAGCTTTTCTTTGGAGATTTTTTATGGTAATATTTCCTCTGAACTTTTGTGTTGTTGCCCTCTACTGGCTTTAACTGATGAAACAGATAAATCAATCGTAATGTAGATTACACTCAATACAAACTTTATTTAATACAACTTTATTTAACTCACTAAGACTTACGTGCTTGAAGTTTCAAGACTCACAACTTGAACTCAAAATACGACCCAATAGAGAGCTGGCCAAGCACAATCTTGAGGGTGTGTTCTGGTCTGATTTTCTGAACTCAGGGTCTCTTCTTGCAAATTTTGATCCCAGGGTTATCGCTGTTGGAACCTCAGAAGCTTAGAAGCAAATTACTGCGGATGCTGGAATCTGAAACAAAAACAGAAAATACTGGACAATCTCAGCAGGTCTGACAGCATCTGTGGAGAGAATAGGGAGCTAACGTTTTGAGTCTGGATGACTCTTTGTCAAAGCTTTGGCCGAAGCTTCTTATTTTATAAAGTTTTAGTTTTTAGTTCATAGTTCATTCTTATAAGCAATCCTTTAGCACTGGCTTAAAATACTGAACCAGAGAGTAGGCATTAGTTGTCCTTGAAAGAGTCTTGAAAACTGAGCTGCAGTTTTCACACACACAAATCTTCTTTCCCATCGTATCCCATGGCACAATGCTGGCCATTTCTCCTCTCAGCATTTGTTTCTGGAACTTCTTTTCAGGTCAGAATGCTTTTCTCAATTTTTCCTGAGGCCTTCCAGCATTTCGGTTTCTCGATGCATTTCCGCAAAGTTCTGGATTTCGTTCCGTGAGCTGCCACCACCTTGTAGAGCGTCGGTTACACTTTGTTAGATGTGAAGAAGTATTCATAGTCAAACATAGGTTAGCTGTAAGTCTTTATTGGCTCTTAGAACTATTAACAAATAATGAGTAAAGTGTACAAGCTAAGAGCTATTTCCATGCTCGCTGGTATACATGGCTTTGTCCAATACTCAACTGACCCTGGGTTTTGGTCATCGTCTCTCTTATATCCCTGTGTGGGTGTTACTGTAATTAGTGTTATATTAACCCTATTGTGATGATCGGAATACCTTGCCCCTTTAAGAGGCTTGTGATGATCGGAATACATTGCCCCTTTAAGAGGCTTGGAACCCTGGGGGACTCCGCCTCTGGCTACGCCCCCTGGGAAACAGTACTTAAGATGAGACTCCATTTTGCGAGCACACTTCTCATGGAGGCTGCTATTGTTCACTGCTTATTAAAGCCTTTGATTACTGACCTAACTTTCGTGTCGTAATTGAGAGTGCCTCAATTTAATAAGCAGTGCACATCAAGGTGGACAGCGGTCTGAAACCAGAGAGACTCAACCTGGATGGCCGGACGCCTGAAGCCTCGGAAATCTTTAAACATTGGCTCCAGTGTTTTGAGGGTTATTTGGACTCCTCACCGTCTGATGCCGACAGCGCTCGCAAGCTGCGCTTCCTACATGGCCGGGTGAGCCACCGAATCTCTGCCATGATTGAAACCGCTACGACCTATGAGGCGGCGATCAAAATATTGAAGAAACGCTTCATAAAGACTACCAATGAGGTACACGCCAGGCATTTGCTCTCGACCTGCAGCCAGCGCTCCGGACAAATGCTGGACGAGTTCGTGGAAAGACTCACCGCGCTCGCGAGGAACTGCGACCACAAAGCAGATCCGCGATGCCCTTGTGTCTGGCATCAGGTCATCGTACATCCGGCAGCGGCTCCTAGAAGACGGGGCGAAGGATCTCCAAGGCACGGTAACGCTCGGCATTTCTCTCGAAACGGCCCACCGTAACCTCCGTACGTACTCCGCGGACCTTACGAATCCCTCTCGATCCCCTCCAGACTCGGCCACGCTACAGGCCTGTGCCACGCATCGATCCACTCACTCCGGGGGCTCCCCATGCTATTTCTGTGGGCAAGGCCAGCACCCACGTCAGCGTTGTCCGGCCCGATCCGCGACCTGCAACGACTGCAGGAAGAAAGGGCACTTCGCGAAAGTCTGCCTGGCTGGGCCCAAAGGCCACAAACAAAAGTCTCACCGGGCCCAGAAATCAAGCTCCCGGCCTCTCAGACCCCGCAACGCGGCTGTACTGCGGCCAGACACGCCCACTTCTGACGCGTCATCGACCTCGTGCGAGTCATGGGAGCGGCCATCTTGGCGGCGGCCATCTTCGAAACCCGACACGTGCGACCGGCGGCGGCGGCGGCCATCTTGTGACTCCGGGCGGCCATTTTGTGAGTCCGACTCTGACGGCCCGCACCTAGGAGCGATCACGCTTGATCAATCACGGCCTAAACACCTGCGAAACTCGATGATGCGGGTGCGAATCAACGGCCAAGACACTCCCTGCCTGTTCGACTCCGGGAGCACGGAGAGCTTTATCCACCCAGACACGGTAAGGCGCTGCTCCCTGCGCACCCATCCCGCCTCCCAAACTATCGCCCTCGCCTCAGGGTCCCATTTGGTTCAAATCACGGGGTATTGTGTCGCTGACCTCACAATTCAAGGCGCGAAATACTCCCGTTTTAAACTGTACATTTTTCCTCAACTCTGCGCCCCCCTGCTGCTTGGCCTCGACTTTCAGTGCAGCCACCGGAGCCTGACACTGAAGTTCGGCGGACCCCTGCCCCCACTCACAGTCTGCAGCCTGGCGACACTCAAAGTTGCGCCACCCCGCCTCTTTGCGAACCTCACTCCCGACTGTAAGCCCATCGCCACCAAGAGTCGCCGGTACAGTACTCAAGACATGACTTTCATCAAGTCGGAGGTTCAGCGGCTACTAAAAGAGGGGGTCATAGAGGCCAGCAACAGCCCTTGGAGGGCCCAGGTATTAGTAGTCCGCTCCGGGGAAAAGCAACGCATGGTTGTGGATTATAGCCAGACAATAAACCGCTTCACACAACTCGATGCGTACCCACTTCCCCGAATAGCTGAAATGGTGACCCAAATTGCCCAGTATCGGGTATTCTCCACGGTTGACCTCAAATCGGCCTACCACCAACTCCCTATTCGCTCAGAGGACCGCCCCTACACGGCTTTTGAAGCAGCCGGTCGGCTGTTTCACTTCCTCAGGGTACCCTTTGGTGTTACAAACGGAGTCTCCGTTTTCCAGAGGGTGATGGATCAAATGGTTGACCAGTACGGCTTACGGGCGACCTTCCCGTACTTGGACAACGTCACCATCTGCGGCCATGACCAGCAGGACCACGACGCAAACCTGAGGAAGTTCCTCCAGACTGCCCGGGCCCTCAACCTCACCTACAACAAAGAGAAATGCGTGTTCCACACAACACGGCTCGCCATCCTCGGCTACGTCGTGGAGAACGGGGTCCTAGGCCCGGACCCCGACCGCATGCGTCCCCTTAAGGAACTCCCCCTCCCCCGTAGCCTCAAGGCACTCAAACGGTGCTTGGGGCTTTTCTCCTATTACGCCCAGTGGGTCCCCAGATATGGGGACAAAGCCCGGCCACTCATTAAGACCACGGTTTTTCCTCTGACGGATGAGGCCCAGTCGGCTTTCAACCGTATCAAGGCCGGCATCATCAAGGCCGCCATGCACGCGGTGGACGAAGCCATCCCCTTTCAAATAGAAAGCGATGCATCAGACGTCGCCCTGGCTGCTACCCTCAACCAAGCGGGCAGACCAGTAGCGTTCTTCTCCCGAACCCTCAACACCTCGGAAATTCGACACTCTGCAGTCGAGAAGGAGGCACAAGCCATAGTGGAGGCCGTGCGACACTGGAGGCACTACCTAGCCGGTAGGAGGTTCACCCTCATCACCGACCAACGGTCGGTCGCCTTTATGTTCGATAACGCACAACGGGGCAAAATAAAGAACGACAAGATTCTGAGGTGGAGAATAGAGCTCTCCACCTATACGTACGATATTAAATATCGCCCGGGGAAGCTCAACGAGTCCCCAGATGCCCTGTCTCGCGGCACGTGCGCCAACGCGCAATTGGACCGCCTGAGAGCCATCCACGATGACCTCTGCCACCCGGGGGTCACCCGGCTTGCCCACTTCATCAAGTCCCGCAACCTGCCCTACTCCACAGGGGAGGTCAAGACCATGACTAAGGCATGCCAGATCTGTGCAGAATTCAAACCGCAGTTCTATCGACCAGATAAGGCCCGCCTGATAAAAGCCTCTGGGCCCTTTGAGCGACTAAGCGTGGACTTCAAAGGGCCTCTCCCGTCCAACAACCGCAACATCTATTTCCTCACCGTCATCAATGAATTCTCCCGCTTCCCTTTTGCTGTCCCCTGCCCCGATACTACCTCGGCCTCCGTGATCAAGGCACTGCGCAGCATCTTCGCTCTGTTTGGTTTCCCCGCTTATATCCACAGCGACCGGGGTATGTGGCGCAGTTCCATAGCTGCGGTGTAGTCGGTCGCATCTCGAATGAGCGGAAAGACGCTGGAGCTAAGTCTGGAGTACAGGAGTTGCTTTTTCTGAGCCTCCGTCGGGGGAGGGTGTGCTGAAGAGATGTAGGCCTCGAAGACTGCGAGCCAGTGATCAAAGTCTTTTCTGGCGTGAGGCGAATGTGGATCCAGCTGCAGACGGTCAGGCTTGACTCTGATGTCCATGGTGACTGGGAAATCGTACAGCAATAAATTGTGGCGCTAACAATTATACTCAAAGCCGAGAGACTAGTACAATAGAGGCTTTATTGCTGTACGATGTTGTCCCTCCATCCGCAACTGTAGACTGAGGGTCTGAGCAGCTCTCATACATTTATACATAAGCTCCTTGTGGGCGGAGCTAGCCGGCAGGGGCTGACCGGAGGAACCTGTATTACAGGTACAGGCATACATCCCCCTACTGCAGTACACATAACTACAGTGGTTATCTCACCACAGGGTACATTGTTCATGAGCGATGAGCTGCGTCGGTACCTGCTCAGCAAGGGCATCGCCTCGAGCAGGACGACGAGCTATAACCCGCGGGGAAACGGGCAAGTGGAGAGGGAGAACGCGACAGTTTGGAAGGCTGTCCTCCTAGCCCTACGGTCAAGGAGTCTCCCTATCGCCCGCTGGCAGGAGGTCCTATCCGATGCCCTGCACTCCATTAGATCGCTCCTCTGTACGGCCACGAACGAGACCCCTCACAATCGTTTGTTTGTCTTCCCCAGGAAGTCCACGTCTGGGGTCTCGCTTCCACCCTGGCTGACGACTCCAGATCCAGTCCTACTCCGGAGGCATGTGAGGAGCCATAAAACGGATGCAATAGTCGAGAGGGTCCACCTGCTGCACGCAAACCCTCGTTATGCCTACGTCGAGCACCCCGACGGCAGGCAGGATACCATCTCCCTGCGAGACCTGGCACCCGCTGGCTCTCCCACCGACTCCACCGATCCTCCCACCGACCCCCCCCCCTTCTACCGACGCTCCCGGCCCTACACCGAACGCCGACTTCGACAGCGCCCCCTCCATAGCGCCCCCTGCCCCCCAGCCGACACCGACCACCCTAATCACTCCTGATACCCCCCCCTCTCCAAGGCGGACAAAGCTTCAGTCAACCGTGCTCCCGGAAAGACCACCATCGGAACCGACCGCATCCACGGCGCCACCACCGGAGCGGCGAAAGTCAGCACGGACTATCAGACCACCACAAAGACTGAACTTATAATTTAAAAACACTTCATCCCCGACGGACTATGTTTTTTTTTAAACAGGGGGTGAATGTGATGATCGGAATACCTTGCCCCTTTAAGAGGCTTGTGATGATCGGAATACATTGCCCCTTTAAGAGGCTTGGAACCCTGGGGGACTCCGCCTCTGGCTACGCCCCCTGGGAAACAGTACTTAAGATGAGACTCCATTTTGCGAGCACACTTCTCATGGAGGCTGCTATTGTTCACTGCTTATTAAAGCCTTTGATTACTGACCTAACTTTCGTGTCGTAATTGAGAGTGCCTCACCTATATATGCTAGACTCTTATACCAGATAAAGGTAAATTCGCTGTAGTCCCAGATAACCATAGGCTGCTTTTCCCTCTGAAGGGGAAAGTTGACTGGTGGTGATTTAACCTGAGGAACACGACACCTCAGGTGAGGGGCAAGATTGAGGAGGTGGGTCTTCATATACTACAGGCCCATGGAGCCCCAGTAACAGCTAAGTCCAGGGTTTTGGTCACGGAGAGTTGGAGCAGAGCGTGGGTTTAAGGTTGTTTGTGGGTAGGAAGAAAGGGAGGTTTCAATCTGGGGGGGGGGGGGTTCTGGTATCCCCCCTACCAATTGGTATAGTGCAACCCCGAAAGATAGACTCCCTCTTCCTTCCTGCACTTTGAGGAGCTTGTTTTAAAAATGTGCCCACTCCCACCTGACTAATCATGCCAACCATATGAACCATATGATTGGATTGGTAACCAAATCTAATTGATCCCCGATTGTCTATTCAAATATGGTGAGCAAGCTGCTGATTTTGGCGGCCACCACCCCCCACCTTCCCGGTCCATTATTCCTCGGGTAAGCTCAGGGATGGGTGGGAACGTGGTTATGTGGGCACCCATCTTATTTTATGTGCCCCCCTCCTACTGAAAAGACACCCAGTGAGGACATGCAGAATGCAGACCCAAAATGCCCTGTACAATGTAACAAAATGTCTTTACTTTCATAATCTGTACCCAAGTGTCTTTCTCACTTGCTTCAAGAAAGCAGGTTAAAACCTGAGCCAGGGGAAGAGAGTGGAATGTTGAGAGGAAAATCCCTGAAATGAAATAAAAATCGCTTATTGTCACGAGTAGGCTTCAAATGAAGTTACTGTGAAAAGCCCCTAGTCACCACATTCCGGCACCTGTTCGGCTGGCAATGTTTTTAAAAATAGCCCCTTTAAGATTCTTTTTTGTTTTATAAATAATTTTAATTCAAATTTTCACAAAATATCAGTAACAAAATACAAAAAGAAGAAAGAGAACAAACCCCCCCCCCCCCCCCCCCCCCCCCCCCCCATATATACAGAAAGAAATATATTAACACCGGTCATCAACATTGAGCAAATATATACGCCCCTTCAAAGCAAAACATTAAGACGAACCCCCCCCCCCCCCGGGTTGCTGCTGCTGCTGGCCTTATTCTACCGTTCTGCCAGGAAATCTAGGAATGGTTGCCACCTCCTGAAGAACCCCTGCACTGATCCCCTTAGGGCAAATTTCATCCTCTCCAGTTTAATAAACCCCGCCATATCGTTGATCCAGGCCGCCACACCCGGGGGCCGCGCATCCTTCCACTGAAGAAGAATCCTCCGCCTGGCTACCAGGGACACAAAAGCCAGAATGCCGGCCTCTTTCGCCTCCTGCACTCCCGGCTCCTCTGCAACCCCAAATATTGCGAGCCCCCAGCCCGGCCTGACCCTGGATCCCAACACCCTCGACACCACCATCGCTACTCCCTTCCAAAAGTCCTCCAACGCTGGGCATGCCCAGAACATATGGGTGTGATTTGCTGGGCTCCCTGAGCAACTAACACACCTGTCCTCACTCCCAAAAAACGGCTCATCCTTGTCCCGGTCATGTGAGTCCCATGCAGCACCTTAAATTGTATGAGGCTGAGCCTCACGCAAGAAGAGGAGGGGTTCACCCTCCCTAGGGCATCGCCCACATCCCCTCCTTGATCTCCTCACCCAGCTCCTCCTCCAACTTACCCTTCAGCTCCTCCACCAAGGCCTCGACCTCCTCTTGCATCACCTGATACGTTGCCGAGATCCTCCCCTCTCCAACCCACACCCCGAGAGCACCCTGTCCTGGACCCCGCGCAGCGGCAATAGTGGGAACTCCGCCACTTGCCGCCTGACAAACGTCCTTACCTGCATATACCTGAAGGTGTTCCCCAGGGGGAGCCCGAACTTCTCCTCCAGCTCACCCAGGCTCGCGAACTTCCCATCTATAAACAGGTCCCCCATCCTCCTAATACCTGCCCTGTGCCAACTCAGGAACCCGCCGTCAATTCTCCCCGGGACAAACCGGTGGTTCCCCTGTATCGGGGACCCCACCTCCCCCCTGTGCCGTCTCCATTGCCCCCAAATTTTGATGGCAGCCACCACCACCGGGCTCGTGGTACACCTCGTTGGAGGGAGCGGCAGCGGCAACGTCACCAGCGCCTCCAGGCTCGTGCCCACACAGGACGCCATCTCCATCCTCTTCCAGGCTGTCCCCTCCCCCTCCATCACCCACTTGCGCACCATCGCCGCTGGCAGCCCAGTAATATCCGCAGAGGGTGGGCAGCACCAGCCCCCCCCCCCCCCCATCCCTACCTCACTCCAGGAACACCCTTCTCACCCTCGGGGTCCCCTGTGCCCACACAAACCCCGTAATACTCCTATCAACCCGCCTGAAGAAGGCCTTCAGTATAAGGATGGGGAGGCACTGGAACAGGAACAGCATTCTTGGGAGCACCGTCATCTTGACTGACTGCACCCTACCCGCCAAAGACAGCAACAGCATGTCCCACCTCTTAACAGCCCCTTTACGATTCAAAACTCTACATTTGTTTTATTTCACTCTGTTTAAACATTCTTTAAATGGAAGGCAGTGGCAAACCACCACTGAGAAAGACTGCCAAGTGAAACAAATCAGGATGAAGCATCAGCAGACGATAAGCCAGAGGTCTGCCTTCAGACACAGCACATATGATGATGATGATGAAATATTCTTTCGTCATTAAACATGGGCGAAGTGAGGGGGTGGGCCTACCACAGCTTGCAATGTTGGCATCATTCTGCATCATAATCTAACCATCCAACCAACTGAGCAAACAGATTGGTGCACTTTAAAAGCAAATTAATCTATAACAAAAAAATTACTTCCCTCAAAATACTATGATCATTTTAAAAGTAAATAAAAGTAAAGTCGCCATAGTCCCAGATGACCAGAGGCTGCTTTCCCCTTTGAGGGAGAGAGCTGACGGGTGGTTATTTAACCTGAAGATCGCCACACCTCAGGCAAAGGGCAAGGTTGAGAAGGAATATCCTCAGCCGGTACAGGAATTGAACCCATGCTGCTGGCCTTGCTCTGCATCACAAACCAGCTTTCCAGCAACCGAGCTAAACCAGCTCCCTTTAAGGGCTCCGATGCTCATCTTGTAAGGAAAGAATGAACACTGAGCAAGACTTTCAGCCCAAGATCAGGAAGTCAAGATAAGTGAAAGTACCTTAATTCTAGGCAAGATGTGTGCTTATTGAAGCTCTCTCACATTTATTGTAAGAGAACTCTATGTGAATGTTGAAGGACAACCAGATATTCACGCAGGAGTGGGGTGGCATTCTAATGGGGCCTGAGTGAGCTTTTTTCCCATGAATCATACCTGATTCCGACCAGCAGGAATCCTCCCACAAGTGAAAGATTCTAAGCCACCTGTGATCCCGTTATCCCTGGAATAAATAGCAGTATTGCAGAGGATAATATTTTTCGCTATGATTGAACTATGATTCAAAGTAAAGTAAGTTATTTGATAGGAATGTCATTTTATATGATGATAAATCAGGAAGGCAGAAGTCATTTACATCTCAATGTAACCTCCACAATCAGCAAAGAGGGCCAAAAAATGGTCACAAATCTCGAGCATCCAAACTGTGGAGACAATTTATTATAGTATTCATGTGAGGAGATTGTAATTTGTTTCTGAGATTGCATTTCATCCCTGATTTGGTTTGGCTTTAGTTCATTTCACAACAGAAAGTGACACATTTATCAGCAGAAGCTGTTCCTGGTTGCATTCAAACGTAAATGGCTCCTGTTCTCCTGATCAATTAACTTGTAAAATTGCTTTCTGATCAAACAATTTAGTTTATTTAGTGCAAACAAATATTACAATGTGTTGCAGAGTAGGCCAAAATGTTTAATTCAAGCATGCAGTTTAAACAGCAATGGTTTCACGTGTATTAAAATACTTTAACTTCTGCCCGTGTTTGTTCCCAGCACTGAACGGATCCGAGGGATATTATGAAGGTAATTTTTAAACTTCATTGGGATTAGAAAACAAAGTGGCTGCCCATTTCTTGCTGATGTAAGTTGGTAGGAATCCCACTCCGATTTCTTATTTTGACCCCCCTCTCGTTCCCACATGTGTGACCTAAAAGCTCCAAAATATCAGTCAGACCTTCGGTACTAAATCATTGGAGTTTTAAATCCATTCAGATTGAATTTCAGCAGTGACTTTGTGAATTCCTTTTACAAATCCCTATCACAGTTTGTCTCTGTCTCCATTGCTAAGATACCAAAAGTGGGAAAATGATGGCAAGTGGATATTAATTCAGATATTACAAAGCTCATCATACTTTGATTGGAAAAGAATTTCCCTTCTGTGACATGGATTATCTTATTATCTTTTCTGTATTTCTGCAGCTGCTAATAAAGTTTCCTTCACACAGTATCCCTTTATTACTAAATGCCTGACTCTTCAGGAAGGTTACCTGGAGTTACCTTAAACACTACAAATGTGACTTATACTTTTAGGGCTTTTTTGGGGGGTTTTTTCAACAAAGTTACACTCAACACAAAACAACCTCATGAAAATGAAGAACCATTTGGATACATTTATGACCATTATTGTTCTTGCTACAAAGAAACTTAATATTAGTGAAAGCAACAGGTGGAAACTAAGACCGGTTTATAACCCAGAACATCACACTATAAGAGACACTTGTTGTAATGAATACCACACATATCTTTAGGAAATAGTAACTACACTCTGGTTTCAGAAATCAAATACACTGTATCTCTTCGAAAATCCTCAGGGAATATAGTTTGTCACTGCAGCTTTCAGCTTCAGTCAGTGGTTGTGTAGCACAAGCCACGATAAGTTTTTCAAACTACCCTCGGTCCCAAAACAGTCAAATACATTTTTCTGACAGCTCAGTGTGAAGTCTATATTGTGCAGTGTGCGCAACAAAATGGTGCAAAAGTGATGGAGCGAACGTTCACATTTTTCTTTGTCAGCTGCAGTTAGAAGTCATGGGCGGAATTTTAAACCCCTCCCACCAGTAGGGTTTTCTGGTAGTGCTGAAGACAATGGAGCTTCGAACGGCTTGCTGTATTTTCTGGCCACGTCGCTGCCCGACTCGACCTTATAATTCTGCCCGATAAGTTTTGAACGCTTGTTTCTGAATGTGGTATTATCATAACTATCAGCATTACAAGGGTTAATGTAGTGTCATTAGTAGCCACTAGAGGGAGCTGCAGATGCAACTATGTAGAGCAGTGATGCTAAACATTAGAATCATAGAATTTACAGTGCAGAAGGAGGCCACTCGGCCAATCGAGTCTGCACCAGCCCCTGGAAAGAGCATCCCACCCAAGCCCACACCTCCACCCCATCCCTACACCTCCGCCCCATCCCCGCAACCCCACCCAACCCTTTTTGGACACTTAAGGACAATTTAGCAGAACCAATCCACCTAACCTGCACATCTTTGGACTGTGGGAAGAAACCGAGGCACCTGGAGGAAACCCACGCAAACACGGGGAGAATGTGCAGACTCCGCACAGACAGAGACCCAAGCCGGGAATCGAACCTGGGACCCTGGAGCTGTGAAGCAACTGTGCTAACCACCATGCTACCGTGCTGCTAGGGGAGGGTCGTATGCAGGAGACAGCTAGTGAAGGTCATAAGAGCAGTTAACATGAGACGGTCAGATTATAGTTTATACCAGTAGTGAGATTAGTAGTGGATGAGTGCAGTTAGATGTTATTGATCAATTCTGTATTCGAAACCCAGTTTAGTAGTGCAAATAAAATCACAGCTTTGTTTAAAGTGGTCTTTGTGGAACACTACGCCCACCTCAACATCGTAAACAAGCAACACAAAGAACACCACACTGAAGCCACCTTTTGGTTCGCAAAACTGTTGGGAAGCCACCTATGAATCTCGTCCGCCAGAGAGAAGGGCAAAACTGACTGAACTAAGCGGCTGCCTTGCAATCTCCACGTGGTTAAAGGAATTGCAGATCTATCACTTTCAAGTCCAACTCAAATCAAGTCTTTGCCAAACCCACTAACACAGCATCACCGTGGTGGCTGGCAACATTTCTTTGGCTAACAGCAGAATTGGGAACAAAATCAGTCTACTGCAGATGCTGGAAATAAAAGAGGAAAGTGCAGGAAATCCTCAGCAAATCTGGCAGCACCTGTGGAGAGAGAAATGTTCGAGTTGAATGACTCTTCCTCGTACGTCTCGTCAGAAAAAGAATTTCGAAATTCTGCTGGTCGTGTTCTTGATTTGGACAATCTCTTGTATCAAGGTAACAGTCATCCACCTGATAATGGAAAACTCATGCGTATGCACAAAACGGCAGTAAGAAACATTGAATTGGTATATGCATTACTTACACAGAGGTCATCTCCTTTAGATCACACCAGAAATCCTACTAGGGAAATTTAAATGCAATCATTTAAAATATTTCGACAAAAAGCCAGTATCGGTGATGATGAATATGAAACTACTGTACTAATTTTTGTAAGAGAAGGAAATATGTCATCCTTACATCACAATTTCTGTACATGTCCTGTCCCACTGGCAGGCTAGACCCACCAAAGATGGCGGGCACAATGGTAAAGGGTTGGAAGGGAATTGCTCTGGGAGTCCTCAACATTGACTCCCATGGCCCCATGACGTCTCATGACATATGGTCAAACACGGTAAAGAAAACCTCCCGCTGATTAGTCAGTACCCTTCCATGTTATGATGTGGAGATGCCGGCGTTGGACTGGGGTGAGCACAGTAAGAAGTCTTACAGCACCAGGTTAAAGTCCAACAGGTTTGTTTCAAACACTAGCTTTCGGAGCACTGCTCCTTCCTCAGGTGAATGCTCCTTCCATGTTAAACACCACTTGGAAGAAGCACTGTGGGTAGGAAGGGCATAGAACATAGAACATAGAACATAGAACGATACAGCGCAGTACAGGCCCTTCGGCCCTCGATGTTGCACCGACATGGAAAAAATCTAAAGGCCATCTAACCTACACTATGCCCTTATCATCCATATGCTTATCCAATAAATTTTTTAATGCCCTCAATGTTGGCGTGTTCACTACTGTTGTAGGTAGGGCATTCCACGGCCTCACCACTCTTTGCGTAAAAAACCCACCTCTGACCTCTGTCCTATATCTATTACCCCTCAATTTAAGGCTATGTCCCCTCGTGCTAGCCACCTCCATCCGCGGGAGAAGGCTCTCGCTGTCCACCCTATCTAACCCTCTGATCATTTTGTATGCCTCTATTAAGTCACCTCTTAACCTTCTTCTCTCTAACGAAAACAACCTCAAGTCCATCAGCCTTTCCTCATAAGATTTTCCCTCCATACCAGGCAACATCCTGGTAAATCTCCTCTGCACCCATTCCAAAGCTTCCACGTCCTTCCTATAATGAGGTGACCAGAACTGTACGCAATACTCCAAATGCAGCCGTACTAGAGTTTTGTACAACTGCAACATGACCTCATGGCTCCGGAACTCAATCCCTCTACCAATAAAGGCATAGAATGTACATTGATGGGAGGGGAATTTCATGTCCATTGCCAAGAGTGTCTCAGTACCAGCAGTATTTGGGGCAGCATGGTCGCACAATTTATCATGGCCAATCCACCTAACCTGCACATTTTTGGACTGTGGGAGGAAACTGGAGCACCCGGAGGAAACCCATGCAGACACGGGGAGAACATGCAGACTCCGCACCGACAATGACCCAAGCCGGGAATCGAACCTGGGATCCTGGAGCTGTGAAGCAACTGTGCTAACCTCTGTGCTACCATGCTGCCAGGGTCTGGCAGCATCAGTGGGAAAGGAAACAGAGTTAATGTTTCAATGATATGACTTCTTCAGAGTTTTTGAGACCTTCCAGAATTTTCTGTTTATACACCTCAAAATTAGATGCCAACCTCTTGAAGCTTCCACACAGGACTGCGTGCATGCTAAACAGTGGAAATAAAATGGTTTAAGCTTCTAAACGATCCCACAACCAATGGATCAGATCAAAGCTCTGCTGCCTGGTCACATCAAGTCATGAATAGTGGTGGACAGTTAAACACTAACTGGAAGAGGAAGCTCCATAAATATCCCCAACCTCAATGGCGGAGGAGACCTGCACCTCAGTGCAAAAGACAAGGTTGAAGACAAGATCTGCAACTGTCTTCAGCCAGAATACTGAGTGGATTATCTATCTTGGCCTCCTCCTGAGGTCACCTCAGAAACAGGCACTGGATACTGCAAACGCTCTGACAACATCCAGATGCAGCACTGAAGACTTGTGTTCCAGAACTAGCTGCACCCTCTACAAGGCTATTTCACGACAGCTACACTTGCATCAAAACAACAATTTAAAAGGTTTTCCAGGTTTACCCTGTCCATAAAAAGCTGGCCAAATGTAATCCATTACCACTACATTAGTCTATTCTCAATCATCAGCGAGGTGATGGAAGGTGTCATTGACAGTGCTACCTAGTGGCAATTACTCAGCAATAATCAGCTTACCTGCTAGGTTTGAGTCATAGAATCGTAGAATCCCTACAGTGCAGAAAGAGGTCATTTGGTCCATTGAGTCTGTGCCAACCTTCTGAAACCCCACTACCCTGCCCTTTCCCCTGCAACTTCATAACAACATCTCTGGACGCTGAGGGGCAATTTAGCATGGCCTAAATCTGTACATTTTTGGACTGTGGGAGGAAACCGGAGCACCCGGAGGAAACCCATGCAGACACGGAGAAAGTGCAAATTCCACACAGACGGTCACCAAGGCCAGAATTGAACCTGGGTCTCTGGCGCTGTGAGGTAGTTGTACTAACCACCGTGCCAACCAGAAGCATTCAGCTCCAGACCTCATGAGAGCCTTTGTCCAACCAAGGACAAAAGAGTTGAATTCCAAATGTGAGGTGAGAGTGGCAGCCCTTAATATCAAGGCAGCATTTGACCGGGTGTGGCATCAAGGACACCTAGCAAAATTGAAGTCCATGGGAATCAGGGTGAAAACTCTCCACTGGTTGGAGTTGAAGATGGTTGTGTTCGTTGGAACCAATCATCTCAGCTTATCATCTTGCAGGATGTGGGCATCACTGACTGGGCCAGCATTTATTGCCCATCCCTAACACTCCATTTCAGAGGGCATTTGAAAGTCAGCCACATTACTGTGGATCTGGAGTCACATGTAGGCCAGACCAACTAAGGATGGTAGATTTCCTTCCGTGAAGTAATTGGGTTTTTACGACAATCGATAATTGTTTCGTAGTCATCATTAGACTTTTAATTCCAAATTTATTTTTATTGAATTCTCACTTCACCATCTTCCATGGTGGGAATTAAATCCAGGTACCCAGAAATTGCCCTGGGTCTCTGGACTACTAACCTCATGTCAATATCACTAGGCCACTGCCTCCTCACAGGAATGTCCTCATTCAAGGCATTGCTCCAGGAGTTTCTCAGTGTAATGTTCCAGGCTTAACCATTTTCAGTTGTTTCATCAGCAAACTTCCATCCAACATAAGGTCAGAATCCGGAGGGATGTTCGCTGATGACGTACCATTGATAACTCCACAGACACTGAAGCAGTTCATGCCCAGGTGGGGCAAGACCTGGACAACATTCAGGCTTGGGGTGATGTATGGCAAGTAGCATTCTAGCCACACAAGTGACAGGTAATGACCAACGCCAATAAGGGAGAATCCAATCATCTTTCCTTAACACTCTATGAAATTAGCATCGCCATTTCATCCACTGTCATCTTAGAGTCATAGCATCATACAGTACAGAACAGAAGAGGCTCTTCAACCCAACAAATTTGTTTGCACCAACAAAACTACACTAAATCTACACTAATCCCACTTTCCAGCACTTGGCCCATAGCCAGTGGCGTGCAGAGGTCTGGTGATGCCCGGGGCAAATCTTGATTGTATGCCCCAAAGACTCAAGTATAAGGCCTAATATACTGAGAAATATTATGAGAAAGGAAAACATTTTGAATATATAAACACAGATGAAACATGAAATAAACGCTTTATTCAATTTTAATATAAATCAATCAAATTTATTAAGTTCTTTTCCCCAAATGATACCTCCTGTCACAAAACACCTGAACTACTTCACTTTTTACATCAGCTGTGAGAAATTCTTTTTCAATGCTTATTAAAGCCAGGTTGGTCAGTCGCTCCTGTGACATAGAAGACCTCAGATATGTTTTTATTAATTTCAGTTTTGAAAATGACCTTTCACAGCTTGCGACTGAAAATGCGATTGTAAGCAGTAATCTGTATGAAACACACAGCGTCGGAAAGACATCCCTCCCATACTGCAGTAAAGACTCCAGAGCATCTTTAGGATCAGGGGGAACTCTATTCCCTCCAGTTCGAAGGAGCATCACAAAATCAATAATTTCGTCATATAACTGAATTGCAACCACATCATTGTCTCAATAATTTGCAAAGTCTGAACATTCCTTTTTTAATTTCTCTCTTGTTCATCTTCAATCACTACTCAATTCAAGTTCAGAAGAAAAGAAAATCGGTCACTGAGTCTTTGAAGACGGACACTGCGGTCTTCAATTTCAGTTTTTAATCTGTTCACAATCTCTACCATTACTCTATTCATTTCTTCTTGTGCCGTCAGTCCACTATCTCTTGCTGACTCTCCAGGCATTATTCTTCTTCTCCTTGTTCGTGCAATTGGTATTCCCCAATTTTCACAATATTCATTGGCTAAATCTATTGCATTGTGGATAATTTCGTCATTCTTCAAATTCAAGATATGAATAAGTCCTCTCAGATCACAAGAAGCTTCATGGAACCCCATTTTCAGATCCTGCAAACGTTTTGAGACTTTCTCCACTGATGATAAAACTGAGTACCAAAAATTTAATAAAGCTATAAACGGGAACTGTTGAATAGAGTTCAGTAGCGATCCTGCATCAGATTTAGTTTCCCTTGAAAATTCTCCTTCCAGCAGGTGTTGAAGGCTTGCAATAACGTTGTCACACTCTTCGTGGATTACTTGCACAGCATCATGGCTGGAACTCCATCTTGTGTCACACTGTCTTTTCACCGAGTGACAAATGATTTTAACACTTCCCAACGAGAAGTAGATGAAGAAAAAAAAGTAAAGAGTTTTTCTATAATGCCAAAAAATGTAACAACAACAGGTTGCACCTCACTTGCATGGACACAGGCCAAATTGAGGCTGTGGTTCTCGCAGTTCACAAACACAGCTTTTGGGTTAACTTCAAGAATTTTTTGTTGAACACCTCCTCTCACTCCAGCCATAACTGCTGCGTTATCATATGCTTGACCACGACAGTCATTCATGGAAATTTTGTCTTCTTCCAATTTTTCCTGAATTTTATTTACCAGGCTGACTGCATCTTTCTTGTTGACTTGAAAAAATCCCAGAAATGTCTCCTTTATTTCTACTTTTCTGTTTTCATCAATATGAATTTCTCCAAGTGGAGAAACCGTCTTCCTTTCCAAAGTTTGACACAGACGACAAATGCTCCTTTGAAAACAAAAAGCAAACAAAACAGTAGCATGCTTTCTGATATGGAGAGTATAACAACCATTTTCTCTCCACAATTTCTCCGTTTGTGGAAACTTTATCAAACCACTGTTTGGAAAATGATCTCCCATCCTTCTCAGCAAATGGACCACTTTTATTCTGATATCTTTCAGGGCCATGGTGTAATATTGTCATCTTCAAATGATCTGGAATCGGTTTCTTCAAACAGCCAAAATCGGTTCTTTGCAAAAATATGCTAAAATCTTCTTTATTTTCTTCACATGGATCATCATCCTGACACCGAGACTGAGGAGAGAGAGTATTATGTTCTGACCGAGCTGAATCCGTATCAGAAAAATCCTTCTCTGCACCCACATCATCTTTTACTTCTCCAGGTTCTCCTACTTCTTCTTTACTTCTTTTTATCCATGCATCTAATGCCCCTCTTTGATGGGACTCTTCTTCGACTCTGGCCCTCTTTTTTTTCCTGTTCTGTGCTCCACTCGGTTGTACACGAAATACTCGTAACATTTCATTTTCTATCTCAAAAACCGTAAGACGCATGAGAAAATGGGAAGAAAATGGTAAACAATCGGTCAGTTGCAGACGGATAAACCATATTTCATTTCTTTGTTCCTTCGTATCAAATTATTTCACACTGATTCTCCACTGATAATTTTGTGCAATTTATATCATAGACTTACAAATTAGTGGTATCTGTATTCGAATATTAGCATGTTAAGGAATAAATGTCTCCTATTCCGAGATTAAATGCCATAGCAGTCCTCTGATCATCCAGGCTTCACTCTGACTACATCCCACGTAAATATTTCATTAAATATCACCAAAAAACCTATAAAAAACATAGTTGCACCCGTTCTAGAGCTATTCACTGACCTGAGTAGGTAAAAGAACTAATCTAGATGCACCAAATGCTGAAGAAAAGACGAGTTATGACTCGAGGAAACGCAGGAACGAACAGCCACGTCTGCTTGTTGCTTCTGATGGTTGCACCACATACATCATGCGCATGCGTGTGGGGGGATGGGGAGAAGCACCATTTTCTCTAGACAGAAAGGGTACACCATGTTAAAGGAATAAAGGGTTAACAACTGCCTCTGCAGTGCGGTGAGCCTCCAAAAATTGATTTATCACCGCTGAAATTTTAAAATTACTATCTTATTTCCTTCTCTGGGGCAGCACGGTGGCCTAGTGGTTAGCACAACCGCCTCACGGCGCTGAGGTCCCAGGTTCGATCCCGGCTCTGGGTCACTGTCTGTGTGGAGTTTGCACATTCTCCCCGTGTCTGCGTGGGTTTCGCCCCCACAACCCAAAAAATGTGCAGAGTAGGTGGATTGGCCACGCTAAATTGCCCCTTAATTGAAAAAAATAATTGGGTAATCTAAATAAAAAAAATAAAAAATATTTTAAAAGAAAAAAAAAAAATTATTTCCTTCTCTGATTGAATGCCCCCATCCAATGGATGCCTGGGGCCAACGCACCGTCGCCCCCCCCCCCCCCCCTCTGCACGCCACTGCCCATAGCCTTGAACGATGACATTTCCAAGTGCTCATCCATGTACTTTTTGAAGGTTGTGAGGTTTCTCACCTCTCCTACCCTCCCAGGCAATGCATTCCAGGCTCCCAGCACCCTCTGTGTGCAAATTGTTTTCCTCAACTCCTCTCTAAACCTCCTGCCCCTCATCTTAAAGTTCAGCCCCCTCTTTAAAGACTCTTCAACTAAGGGGAATAGCTGCTTCCTATCCAACCTGTCCATTATGCTCATAATCTTATACACGATAATCAGGTCTCTCCTAAGCCTTCTCCAACAAGTTTATTTGGAATCACTAGCTTTCGGAGCATAGCACCTTCATCAGGTGAGTCACTCACCTGATGAAGGAGCTGCGCTCCGAAAGCTCGTGATTCCAAACAAACCTGTTGGACAGTAACCTGGTGTTGTAAGGCTTCTTACTGTGCCCATCCAAGTCCAACGCCAGCATCTCCACATCTAAAAAAAAACCCCAGCCTCTCTCGAAGCTCAAATACTCCATCCCAGACAACATCCTGGTGTATCATCTCTGCACCCTCTCCAGTGCAAGCACATCATTTCAATAGTGAGGCAACCAGAACTGCACACAGTACTCCAGCTGTGGCCGAATACAACTTTTGTACAGCTCCACCATAACCTCCCTGTTCTTATAATCTATGCCATGACTGATAAAGGCAAGTGTTCCATGTGCCTTCTTAACTACACTATTAACTTGTCCTGCTGTTTTCAGGGATCTGTGGACAAACACCCCAAGATCCCTTTATTCTTCTGAGCTTCCTAGTGTCCTGCCATTCATTGAGTACTCCCTTGTCTTGTTACTCCGAACAAAGTGCATCACCTCACACTTTTCACGGTTAAATTTCATCTGCCACTGATCTGCCCATATGACCAACCCATCTATATCTTCATGCAACCTAAGACCTTCTATTAACCACCCTGCCGATCTTCGTGTCATCCACAAACTTACTTATGCCCCCACATTCTCATCTATATCAGGGTACGCCACTGGACACCAGCCTCCAGTCACACAAACGGCCTTCTAGCAACACACTTTGTCTCCTACCACTAAGTCAGTTTTCAATCCCACTTGCCAAGTTAGCCTGGATCCCACATGTTTTTAACTTCTTCATTAGGCTTCCATGTGGGATCTTGTCAAAGGCTTTGCCGAAATCCATGGGAACTACATCAACTGCTCTACACTCACCGACACACTCCATGAAAAATTCAATCATTTTCACTAGGCATGACCTCCCTCTGACAATGCCATACTGGCAATCCCTGATCAAACATTGCCCCTCCAATTGAAGATTAATTTTCTCTTTCAGAATTTTCTCCAATAGTTTCCCTATGACTGATATGAGACTCATTGTTAGGTAATTTGGACATTCTGAATTCTCTCTCCATGTACCCGAACAGGGGATTGTATTATAAATAATTCCTTGGTTTATCGCGACCACCCTTCTTAGCTGTCCTCCAATCCTTTGGCATCCTACCCTGTGGCCAGAGAGGAATTAAACAGTTGGGTCAGAGCCTTGTAATTTCCTCCCTTGCCTCCCACAACAGCCTGGGATACAGCTCATCTGGACCTGGGGATTTGTCCACTTTTAAGCCTGCCAAAACCCCAAATAGCTCCTCACTCCCTGTGTCAGACTATTCAAGCACCTTGCAGTCCCTCTTCCTAAATTCTGTTACCTACACCATCTCTCCAGAATGAAGACAGATATTAAGTATTTGTTTAACACCTTACCAATTTCCTTTGGCTCCATACACAAATTGCCCCCTTGGTCCCAAATGTGCCCTACTCTTTCCCTGGTTATCCTCCACCCTTTAATATACTTATGGATTATCTTGAGATTCTTTCTAATCTTACCCCACAGTGCTTTTCACAACCCCCATTTGCTCTCCTAATTGTTTTCTTAAATACAATGCTGCACTTTCTATACTCCATTAAGGTCTCTGCCAATTTGCGCCCTTTGTACCTGCTAAAACCTAGACATCCAGGGTTCTCAGAACTTGTTGCTCCTACATTTCACCCCAAAGGGAAATTGTTGGGCCAGTGCTCTCCCCATTTCCTTTTTGAAAGCCCACCCACTGCTCTGCTGTAGATTTTCCCACAAGAAGCTGTTGCCACTCTGTTATGGCCAGATCCTGCCTTATTCTAATAAAATCTGTCTTTCCTCAATTCGAAACCATTTTTTGCAGACCATCTTTTTCCTTTTCCATAACAAACCTAAATTGTACTGTGTTGTGGTTGCTGTCACTAAAGTGCTCCCCACTGCCACTTCGAACACCTGTCCAGCTTCATTCCCCAGAATTTGTTCAAGCCCTTGTTGAACCTTTTATATATTGGCATAAAAAGCTCTCTGAATACATTTCAAGAAATCCGCTCCCTCTAAATACTTTACAATATGATCATCCCAATTAACAATGGGGAAGATGAATTAACCTTTTATTATTATTTTTACACATTTCAGTGAATTATCTACATATTTAATCTATTGCCCACTGACCTTTTGGGCCGATAATACTCTCCCAGCAATGTGACTGCTCTCTTTTTTTTATTGCTCAGCTCTACCCACAAAACCTAATTTGAAGATCCTTCCAAGGTACCATCCCTCTTTACTGCAGTAACTGCCTCCTTAATAATGCAACACCACCTCCCCTTTTAAATCCTCCCCGTCTCACCTGAAATCCTACACCCCAGAATGTTGAGTTGCCAGTCCTGCCCCTCCCTCAGCCATGTCTCTGGGAAGACAACAATATCATAATTCCACATGTCAATCAATGCCCTTAACTCATCAGTCTTACTAAAATATTCTTGCATTAAAGTAGAGGCCATCCAGCCTCCGTTTGCTCCCTTGGAACTCAACATGGATGAACTCCCTCTGTCTTGGTTTCTTTACTGCAGTATGCTGTGACCCTATTGTATGAATGCTCTGTGTCAACTCCTCCACCAAATTATTTTAAACTCCTCCCAACAGCGCTTGCAAACCCACCTGCAAAGCAAACCCACTCTGATCCAGGTGCAGACTGTTCCACTTATACATGTCCCATCTTCCCCAGAAACAGTGCCAGTGATTAAGGAATCTAAAGCACACCCTCCTGCATCAACTCTTGAGCCACACATTCATCTGCCCTCGCTAGCACGTGGCACTGGGAGTAATCCTTTGAGGTCATGCTTTAATAGTGCCTAACTCCCTGAGGTCTTGATGCAAGACTTCATCCTTCATTCTGCCTATATTGTTGATACCTTTGGCTTATCACCCTCCCCCTTTAGGATGCCTGCAGCTGTTCAGTGACATCTCTGAGCCTGGCCCCAGGGAGACAACACATCATCCTGGAGTCACATCTGTGTCACAGAAACACCTGTCCGGTCCCCAAATTAATTGATCTCGCATCACTATTGCTCTCCCTTCCTTCTTCCTCCTCTGGCTGCACTTCCTTGAGGAACCAGCACCCTCCTCAGTTTCCAAAATGGAAAACTTATTTGAGTGAGGGATCCCAGGAGACTCCTGAACTACCTGCCTGTTTCTCTTGTACTGCCTGATGGTCACCCTTCTTTCCTCCAGTCCCTTGAGCCATGGTGTGACCACCTCTCTAAAAGTCCTATCCACATAACTCTCAGCCTCATGAATGTGCCACAGTGTCTCCAGTCGCCACTCGAGCTCCAAACCCCAGAGCACAAGTTTCTGCAGTTTGGAGCACTTCCTGCACGTGGTCATCTGGGATGCCAGCATGGTCCATGATTTCCCACATATGACAGGTCTCATATTCCACTCAGCTGACCTCACCTGCTTTGTCTTAAGCTTAAACATACTTTGTCTTACTTGTTAACTTTTCAAATTACTTAGCCTTAAAAGATACTCCTCTCACCTTAACCTTAGTCTCCTTGTCTAATTCTACTTTGGCCTATTATCCTTAAATTACTTATTATAATTACTTATCACTTTATTATGGGGGCTCTGACTTTTACTTATCCCTAGTATTTCTTAGTTAATTTCTTTCAACTAGAACTGACTGCAGGACACCATTCCCAGACTGCTTCACTGCGATGTTGACAACAGCAGGACACCATTCCCAGACTGCTTCACTGCAATGCTGACTACAGCAGGACACCATTCCCAGACTGCTTCACTGCAATGCTGACTACAGCAGGACACCATTCCCAGACTGCTTCACTGCAATGCTAACTACAGCAGGACACCATTCCCAGACTGCTTCACTGCAATGCTAACTACAGCAGGGCACCAATTCTGGGGGTTACCATTGGCCAAAACCTGAACTGGACTAGCCATATAAACACTGTGATGACAAGGGCAGGCCAGAGGCTGGAAATTCTGCGCACGTGTAAGTCATCTCCTGACTCCCCAAAGCCTGTTCTCCATTTACCTGAATAAAAGTGGCTCTAACAACATTCAAGAAGCTGGCACTATCAAAGACAAAGCAGCCGATTTGATTGGCACCCAACCAATTCCTTAAACGACCACTCCCTCCATCACCGATGCATCGTGGCAGCTGTATGTGTAATTTACAAGATGCACTGCAGCTACTCACCAAGGCTCCATTAACAGTGCCTTCCAAACCATGACCTCGACCGTCTAGAAGAACAAGGCCAGCAGATGCATGGGAACCTCACCATCTGCAGGTTCCTCATTAAGTCACACACTATCCTGACTTCAAACTGACTAGGTCAAAGCCCTGAAATGCCCTCCCTGACAGGAGTATGGATGTATCTACATCACACGGAATGCAGTGGTTTGAGAAGACAGCTCATAATCATCTTCATAAGGGCATTTAGGGGTGAGTCTTGCCAGTGATGTCCACATCCCATGAAGGAATATTAAAAATTCTGTAAACTCATTGGGAGTAGAATTCTTGGTCACAAATTTAGATTCTTGAGGAGACCTCTGAATTTACCTGGGGTTTTTTGCTTGTGTAAGGAAGTAATATGTTTCCTGTTCATTTCCCCTGCAAAAGAATTACTGCATGCGCTCCGAGTATGTATCATGGTGTTGCCCTTTGTACTTCTCAAATGCTAGCAGCATCACTCTTGGAAGCAAAACAGAGATTCAGCATATCGCTCAGGCCAGCTAGAGAACTATGTGGAGCCTCCTTCCATCCATTGTGTAGTATAGAGGACAGGACAAAGATCAATTAGATGTCTTTCAAAGAACTGGCATCTTTAGCACAGTTGAATGCTAATAAATAGCTCACAAAAATGGGGATTATGCTTGGAGGATTTCTGTAAAATGCAGATATTAAGAACTAATTAGGAAACATTTGGAGCACAGGCCATTTAATCAGTCACTCAGTAATTCAGTTGAAACAAAACTAACAGAAAACACTTGACAAAAACATAATCTTCGGCGATTAGTTTTCTAAAAAGGTGCTGCCGTTTGTGAGTGGAAGTTGGCAGTGGGCTGGCTGTATTTATCATGCACACCATTCAATCCTGGATAATTAGGGGGCATTTTATGCTGGGATCAGAATTTTGTATTAAAGTGTTACACATGGATCAGAAATTTTGAACAATCGCGATGAATGTTAATGTCATTTGGTACATTGGAATTCTATAGCTGGATTAAGAATTCATTAATCAGGATAATAAAATACTTTTGAGATATTCAAGGCTGGGATCAATAATTGAGAATATTTTTACTTGACTTTCAGTTATACTACATTTTTTAAATTTAATGCACTAAAATGTCTTGTACTACAGTAACCAGACACATGTAAACTACTGATAGCGGATATATGTCTAGAGGGATTAAGTGGGTATAAAGAAAGCTTTCCTTTTTGGAGCCAACCAGCTACTTGCCATATATTTAACCTTTGTTAATTAATGCCAAAAAGGACTTATTTTGCATGTGCATACAGCTATTGATGAATTTGTCCAAGTTTGCAAGTAAGTTTTGTTTTTCCCAGGCATATTAATTTCATACTGCAATATGATACAGTGTTTATGTGACTTTAATCACATAAGGATTACCAGCAGTTGCTAAAAAGCATAGAGTGGGCCTCAGTTTCAGGAAAGTAAATACATCCTCGATAAAGCAAACATGCCAAATGGTGTAAAATGATACTGAGTAAATGTCTCCAGGATATCATAAACAGGTACGCACATTCTGGTAGTGGTGCCACTGGTAGCATTGGTTGCTAATATGGTGGAACTCTAAAACCTCACTGAAGGTTATTGGAAACTTCTTGCTTTCCATTCAAAATTGACTGTAATTTTCAAAATTACAGTAAATCAAAACTTATGAAGGGTTTACGAAAAGGAAAAGCTATAAGTTAGTATAATATAAGGAATGTAAGATTTTGATTCCATTTGTTGACTACTGACGAACTATCATTTTAACAACTTACGTAAATAGAATTTAGATCATGAAGCTGTTCTGTGCCTGCAGCAAGATTTGAACCACACCCATGATTGGGCTGATAAGTAAGGTTAGGTAATCTTTGCGTAACACAAGTGTCAAATAATGACCATCTCCAACGAAATATGGTCCACCCACCTCTCCTTGAAATCCGATGGCATTTCCATTGTAAATTCCCTGCTACGAACACCCCGAGAGCCATTATTGACGTGTAACTCACCTCCTGACTCCCCAAAGCCTGTTCACCACCCACAAGATACAAGTCAGGCAGTTGATGGAATAATCTACACTTACCTGGGTGAATTCATCTCCAACAACTTTCAAGAAGCTTGATACCATTCAGGACAAAGAAATCCATTTGACAAGTACTCAATCCATCACCTTAACCATTCACTCCCTCCACTGTCGGCATAATGCAGCTGCCCTGTGTACCATCTACAAGCTGCACAGCAGCAACTCACAAAAGCTTCTTCAAGCAACATTTCCCTCATCTGTCACCCCCATCACCTTGAAGGACAAGGGCAGCAGCTCCATTGGAATGCCACCACCTGGAAGTCCCCACCCAAGTTGTATACCATGCTGCCTTGGAAATACTTCATCTTCCTTCATCATGGTTGGATCAAATTCCTGGAGCTCCCTCCCAAATCGCACAGTGGGAGCACTTCCACCACACCAGCTGCAGCGGTTCAAGAAGGTGGCTCCCTGCCAACTTCTCAGGAGCCATTAGGGATGAGCAAATGGACAATAAGTGCAGGTCTTCCCAGTGACACCCAGATCCAATGAACTTATCAATTTTTAAAAAGCTCACATCGCAAGTTTTTGATAATAATAATAATCTTTATTAGAGTCACAAGTAGGCTTACATTAATACTGCAATGAAGTTACTGTGAAAATGGCCTAGTCACCACATTCCAGCGCCTGTTCGGGTACACTAAGGGAGAATTTAGAATGTCCAATTTACCTAACAAGCACGTCTTTCGGAACTTGTGGGAGAAAACCAGAGTACCCGGCGGAAACCCACGCAGACACGGGGAGAACGTACAAACTCCACACAAGCCAGGAATCAAACCCGAGTCCATGGCACTGTAAAGCAACAGTGCAAACCACTGTGCTACCACGCCACCCATTGTATTCCTCTTCTTACTTAATCTTCTCCCCCATGCATTTTACTGCTCCCTGCTAAGATGATGAATGGACATCTTGCTCTTAGGTTTGCGCCAATTACACTCTGCTAAAATCACTCATTGCCATCTAAGTGAGAGTGGTCCAAGATAATCCATTCGTTATATTCTCTGTTGAAATTGAAAAGTTAACATTTAAGTCTATGCCCTACTGTTTTCTGACACTTGCCTTTAGTGTAGCAATGTTCCACCATGTCAAATCTTTGGCAAGATCCTGAAAACACTAACTTTTCATTATTTCTTTCACCTGCATGCTTTTAAACTCCAAACCAGGCCACTGTGAATATTTTTTTAATAGTATTATATAATAATTGTTTCCTATTTACATTGGATTTTGTAAATGTAGTAGTGGCATCTCAAATTAGTCCATCAAATGATCTTTATTCCTCAAGTTCTTTGAAGATGTTACCAAATTGGTGGATGAAATTTAAGCTAAATCATTAGATTTGAGGCTAGTTCAGATAAGTTAGTTGAAACTATCCAAGTGACATTTAATGTGGAAGGCGGAGTGCCATATTTGAGTACTGCTGAAATAAAAACATGTCGTTGAAGTTTTTTGTATTGAACTCATCGGGATAGATGGAAGAAAACCAGATTTTAAAGGAAGCAACAATTTCCACTGCAGGAGAAAAGGGCTCTGATTCATTAGCAATTCAATCTGATTGGTCGAGGCATTGCCATGGAGAATGCACCAGGGAATTATTGTCCCTCATATTTTTGTTTTTGACAAATCATTTGAAATAGCTCATTGGTTTGATTGTCATCCTTCCATCTGCGAGAGATGATGGCAATGCAGTCTCAGAGCTTTGGTGCAGTCAGATGGGATTATCACCTGCACTTTGCTGAACAATCCAAACCTGGAGAGGCAAAGTCTGCCACAAGTGCCACGTATGAATTTATCCGTTGCCGGTGCTGCAGGATGATTTCTGCTGACTCTTTATTTGCTGGGCTGGTGTCTACTTTGGAGCCTCTGAAACCATGGCCTGGATTATCCATCCCACCACCCGCCACCTCCCCATGGCAGCGGGTTTTCCAGTGGCGGAGGCGGCTCACGATTAGTCACCGACGAGATCGTCCAGTAATGGTGGAGTCAGTGGCCATTTGCGTTGCTGGCCGGCTGTGCCGACAGGGAATTCATGGCAGGGAGCAGTCGCCTCTGCCAGGACTGGAAGATCCCGCAGAAGGAAGGGCCAAATAGTCTCGGTCCACATGTCATCATGCTGGCGAATTCCTGGTCACAGTTGATGGTGCCATTTGCATTGGCTGTCAGCTAATGTTTCCCACTTGCCATGATTGATTTTCAGGACTTTCATGTCTCTTTTGACAACATGCTTCGACTTTGGGCACCTGCTGGTCCTGAGGCATGGGCTACTCCTTGTATAGCACATCCTTGGGGATACAGCATCTTCCATCTTGCACAAGCCAGAGAACCTTTCTCTGTGCGATTAGCACTATGGGGCGGGATTCTCCCAACGGGAGACGGAAGTGCCGATGCCAAAGTGAAAACCGGAGTGTTTCACTCCGGCGTCAGAGGCCGCTCCTCGCCCCCTATTCCCCCACCCCCGGGGGGCTAGGAGCGGCGGCGTGTCATTTACGCGCACCGGGCCTTGGCGCCGCGTAAAAGCTTCATCGCGTACATTACGCGGCCGGTGCCACGTAAATTACGTCACCCGTGGAGGTTGGCCGGCACCAACCCGCGCATGCGCGGTTGCCGTCCTCCCCATGGGCGCCGGCAAGAAATGGCGGAGTGATCTTGCGGGGTGGCGGAGGACAGGAGTGCGTTCTTCAGAGACACCGGCCCGCCAATCGGTGGGCCAGACCCCTTTTGAGCGCCCCTCCCGGTGCTCGATCCTCCCTCCCCCCCCCCCACAGGCCGCCCCCGCAGCGTTCGCGCGCTGTTCACGCCGGCAGCAACCAGGTGTGGTTGGCGCCGGCGTGAACACGTTGTATTGGGCAGGCCGCTCGTCCAATCCGGGCCGGAGAATCACTGCTCGCCCGTTACAAGCGGGTGCCAGGGCGGCGTGGCGGGACTCGCCTGGCGCCCCCGTGATTCTCCCACCCGGCGTGGGGGAGGGGGACAATTGCGCCCATGGGGCGCGATTCTCCCCAAAGGCGGCGGGTCGTGAAGGCTGCCACGAAAACGGCCGTGTTTCACGGCAGCCTTCGAGCCTCCGCCCGGGTCCCGATTCTGCTCCCCGGTCGGGGCTATCATCGCGCGGCCGTGAACTCTGGCATTGCGGGCTTAACGAATTTCGCTAAGCCCGCGCGCCAAAGTTAGTGACGGCTGACGCGTATGATGACGTCAGCCGCGCAAGCGCGGATTGGACGACTCCAACCTGCGCATGCGCGGATGACGTCATCACTCATATGCGTGAAACCCGCGCATGAGCGGGCCGTTATGCCCCTCAGAAGCCCCGCGGACGGATCCATCGGGGCTGCCGAGTAAGAAAGAGTGCGCGGGGTAAGTACCCGCTGCCCGCGATCGGTGGGCACCGATCGCGGGCCCATGGCACTCTTGGCACGGCCGTGGTGCGGCCATGCCAATCGGTGCCATGGTTCCCCAGAACGGCACTTTACGGCCGTTTTTACGAACGGTGAGAGCAGGTGTGTTTTCAGTTCGTAAAAATGGCCGTAAAGGCCTTGGAAATCGGCCCATCGGCCAGGGGAGAATCGCTGCTCGCCGTAAAAAAACGGCGAGCAGCGATTCATGTGGGGGGGGGGGGAGAGAATAGCGGGAGGGTGTCGGACCAGCGTGGCCGTAAAAATTTGCGCTGCCCGCTATTCTCCGACGCGTCGTGAGTCCGGAGAATCGCGACCATGATGTTTGCCTTGTAACTTTGTCTCTCCGTGTGATGCCATGGATATGTCACAGGCATGTAAGGTGGGAGTTATTGAACTTTTTCTCTTGGTAGGTGAGCTTGTCCAGGTCTTACTGTCATATAGCAATGTGCTGAGGATTATAAATAAGCAACTTAGTCTTTCGGGTCATTTTGCTCTTTTCCCTCTGGACAAAAAGCTCAGCAAGCATATCAGAAAGGCAGACACCGACTTTGACTAACTAGCAAACCGGTATGGAAAAACAGGAAATGAATGTGTGGGTAAATAGGGTTTTACATCATATTTCTCAAACCTTGGGCACTAAGTTGAGTATTATACTTAGGCTCTAATATGTTCTGCTATAGTGGCGCTGTAAAGATATTTTGTACAGTTTTGAATCTTTACAGAGGGAAGGGTAATGAAGCTCTGGGGAACGTTCAGGAGGAGCCATAATGATACAATCTTGGAATTATTTTTTAAAACATTTTTCCAATTAAGGGGCAATTTAACGTGGCCAATCCACCTGGGTCTAGGACAACTCATCGCCGCCGACTCATCGCCGCTGACTCATCGCCAGCCCAACTCATCGCCAGCCCAACTCATCGCCAGCCAACTCATCGCCAGCCAACTCATCGCCAGCCAACTCATCGCCAGCCAACTCATCGCCAGCCAACTCATCGCCAGCCCAACTCATCGCCAGCCCAACTCATCGCCAGCCCAACTAAAAATTTTAATTCATGGTAATTCATGGTAAAAGCTGTTGGCGGCGGGTAACTTTTGAACGGCCCGCACCAAGCATTTGATAGATAGACCGGCCAGCGAACCAAGTTATATCACAGTTCAGACCGGTGGTATTTCAAATTCACTAAAAATTAATGGAGGTTAAAAGACTTATTTAAAATTACCTGCCGCCGACAGCTTTTACCATGAATTAAATTTGAAATACCACCGGTCTGAACTGTGATATAACTTGGTTCGCCGGCCGGTCTATCTATCAAATGCTTGGTGCGGGCCGTTCAAAAGTTACCCGCCGCCGACAGCTTTTACCATGAATTACCATGAATTACAATTTTTAGTTGGGCTGGCGATGAGTTGGGCTGGCGATGAGTTGGGCTGGCAATGAGTCAGCGGCGATGATTCGGCGGCGATGAGTTGTCCCATTCCCAATCCACCTACCCTGCACATGTTTGGGTTGTGGGGCTGAGACCCACACAGACACAGGGAGAATGTGCAAACTCCACACGGACAGTAACCCGGGTCTGGGATCGAACCTGGGTCCTCGGCACTGTGAGGCAGCAGTGCTAACCACTGTGTCACCATGCTTCCCCACATTCTTAGAATTATGACGATAGACTCCAAAATTATTTCATTTTATTGTACTTGGTATAACAGAGCATTGGGTATAGAGCATAAAAGACTGCTGGTTAGGGAGGATGGCAGGCAGGCCCACTTAATTTTCTTCTCATTTATACTCAAGGATGTAAAATGAGACAGGCTATATATAAGAGTTGTGTAATAATCCTCCCTATTCCATTTTCCCCCTGTGTACTGATCCGAAAAGATCTTTTGCCCCAAAAGGAAAAGACAAAAATGTTTCCATTTACTTCAGAGGAACAGCATTGGGGAAATATAACTTTGAGATTCTTTTAAATGATGATGAAGGGATTGGATATAGTTCAGTGAGATGAGTTATTTCAAAGGTCTAGAGACGATTGGAATGATTGTGAACCCATAGGGAAAGAGCTCGGTGAGATTTACGGAAGTATTTCTTTCGCAGCAGGCCCAGGAACAAACTGCTGAGCTGTGTGTTGAATTTGCAACCACTACAGTGCTTTAAAAGGGAACTTGACAAGTTCCTGAGGGAAAGGGACATTTCCAGTTAGAGTTTCTATTTATAGATGAGTTACAGGCAACTGTAGTCTTCCGGAGATTACTCGTGGTGGAAATAGGACCTTGCCACATCGATTGAACAACGTAAATCAGGTGCAATCGAATCTAATTTCATGGACCAGTGTCCTTCACTCCGAGGCACCGGGTTCCAGAGCAGCTTTCCAGCATTATTTAGACGGGGGCAGAAGTTCAGTTCTGACAGCCCTGGACACCGTGGTGGGCTGTGGGTGCGTTACCACTTGCACACAGCCAATTCTGGGTTGGAATTTTTAAACATTGGATTACATTAGCAAGTTGGAGGTACATTTTCCAGAGTTTAACCTAAATTGGCCGCAGGTAATCAATGTTTTTTCTTATGGCCAGAGCTAAATGTGTGGGATTGAACCAATGAACAACCGATGAGGGTGTGATCAGCCTGCTGGTATCTCCTTGCTCTTTTATACTTATTCAGCCGATAGTGTAGGACAGTCTGAGCTACTGATTCACTGGGCATTGTCAAAGCCATTCAATGAACAGCTGACAGGGGATTTCAACAGGACACGATTGATGACAGCAGGAGAATCTTTTGTTGAACCTTCCTTTTGCTTTCATTGATTTGACTTCCTCTGTAAAATTTTAGTTTTGCTAACTTTTATTTGTATAGCAATTTTTACATTACAAAAATCCCAAGTTGCCTTACAAATGATAAACAAAAATAAATAAAAGAAGGAACAGACACAGAGGGCGGCGATTACAAATGACAAGGAAAAGTTTGCATCAAAATATAGCAATGTGAGAAAGCAATTCAATTCCTGTAACCTGTTTAACCATTCAATTAGATTATTGCTTATTTGTACCTTAACTCCATCTCCCCCACACCCCCCACATCTCTGTCTTGACAATTCTTCCAAATCACATTTGGAGGAGTATCAGGCTCCGTTGATTTGGACAACTTTTATCGATTCAGAATTTGAGTTGTAGTTCGTGTTCCTGGCACTGATTGTCTTATTCTGATATGCTTTTCTATTCCTTGGTTTTGAATCTCTCTTTGTCAACGCCCCATCTGCTCTGCTCAGGGATAACCAGCTTGTCCCGTTCTTTCTAGGGAGCGTGTCCACTCCATTCACAATCCCAGTTTTTCATTGTCTGTGTGGTCCTCTGTGTACTTTGTGGAACTTGAAGGCGTCTCTCCCTGTTGCTTGGATGTTCCTTCTCAGTGGTCTCAGCTGACAGTTTGGCTTTTATCGTATCATTGTGGTCTGCCATGTGTCTCCATGCCTCACTGAGGTAAGCCGGGGTGAGTTGATGGTCCCTAGTTCCTTGTTGCAGCATCGTCTTGCAGCTTTCTGTGTTGTCTGGAGGTTGCAGCGTCTGTGCAGCGTGTTTACAGGTAGTTTGACAGCAAGCATTAGAGCCTGGGGTTGTGGCTCATTCATTTGTCATTTTCCTGTGTGTTTTCCACTTGAGGCACAGGGATGGTTATCTGACGGTTGGGCCGGCTTGATGAAAGAGGAGCTTTTGCCACCTGCAAAGACAATTCAGAGCTGAAGTACCAGTCAAGAATCTCTTCACTGGAGGGTCTCCTCGGGAACTTGCAGCTCCGTGTAGTTGATGATAGAGTTTGTCTTGGCGACTTCTGTCATTTTAAGAAGGTTAAGGACAACACAAGCATCTCTGCTCAAGAGAGAAAAGATTACTTTCGGTTAATTTACATGGCTTCGAATATCTGCTTGTTGCCATACTTAGTGGCTCTAGGATCGTCTCTATGATTGGAAGCTGGATTCCTCTAGGGCCATAGAGTGGTGTCTCTGTCGTTTGTAGCCAGTGGTATCTCAGGTTCTTCATCAGAGAGGCCCATAACACGGCTGTTCAGGTTGAAGTTGGTGAGGTGACCATTTACTGAGACTTCCACATTCAAAAAGAAAAAGCTTCACCCAAGAAGCAAGGTTGGGTCTCTTCCTGACGTGGTACCTCAATTTCTTGGATTGTCTGGGGATCCACTGCCTTTCTGAGTGCCTTAGCAGTGCACAGCTTTCCAAAGTGTTCTGGGGGGGTGCAGTTGAAACACTGCACTATGATTGCTGGACATTGCTCTTGCCTGTAAAGTCATTTGGCAGAATTTGAACAAGTCTCTGTCCAATCCACAACTAACTCAGGTCACATGTCCCTTTACATCACACTGTAGGCGGTACTGTTTCCCAGCCCCACATTATGCCCTGCTATGCCACATACCCTTATACCAGTGTTTTTCAAACTATTTTTTCCTAGGACCCACATTGTCCAACCATCTGACCTTCTGGACCCACAATGGCCAATCTTTGTGACTCATGCCGGCTGAATTTCGCGACCAATGCCTGCTGACCCTTGTGACACACACTTATCTTTAATGCAAAAGTGGAGCCTGCTTGGTCCTCACAATCTCACTTCTATCAGGTTCAAAGGACGAGAGGACAATGCACATATCAGGTTCAGCCTTCAGCCAGTTCCTTTGTGCCAACTGCATCTTTTGAGAACGGAAAATCAATCTTCATACATGTCATTCATCGTGAAGGGCAATAGCAACAAAATGCTTGTTTAACTCAGCACTGGATAATCCTGGGAGATGCCGCTCCAGAATGCTGACAGCTCATGGGCTTTTGGGATGTTTTTAACGTGCTATCACAAGTCAGGTACAGCAGCATTGTCTTTTCATGTGTCGTCAACTGTAAGTTAATAGCTGACTCTGGCATCTCAACCGGAAAAGGAATTTTTCACCCAGCACTTTCTTTCAAAATCAGAAACTTCTTCTCTCATTTTCCACTACTTCCCTACATATTACACCCATGGGCTTTGCATTCTTGTTTACATTGGCACAATTGACAAAATCATACCTCAGGAAATCATCCTTATAGTGCTTTGTTCCCGAGTTAAATTTCTTCTTTGAAGGCTGTTAATCAAAGGCCCTGGAACTCTATACAGAGCTCACACTAACACTGCTCTGTTCTACCCTGGACTCTCCTGGGAAGCTCTCTCTAGCAGATCCAGTTATGTGAGATCCTGGCCAGTAGGAACACTGCCTATTTGTGTCTATGGCTCTCTCTTATTTGTAAGAAAATGATTCACCTTCACAATCCTCTTGAGTTGCTTGCCAGCAGCTAGAAAATGGAAGAAGCTCTCCTCCATGATTTGGTAGCAAAAGCACCTACATACTGGGTACTTGAAATCAAGTGTGCATGCAGCGTGCATCACGTGCTCACTACTGCCCCTTCTGGCTGTAAGACTGCACACAGCCTCATTTCCTTCTTATTTAAAAGGTGGCAGGGGCTGACATCCTCAATGAAAATGTCAGCCACTTCTCCCGGTGATTTGGACCACTGCGGGAATGTCAAGGCTGATTTCTCCCTCACCCTCCAAACATCCGCCCGTGACCCACCCGCGAGGCATGACCCGCACTTTGAAAACCATGCCTTAAAGTACAATGACCTTGACAGCTCCTCCATTCCATGATAAACGCAGAGAGATGAGGCAGTTAGAAGTTAATACTGGTAGTTCACTTGCGTCAATCTGTTGCCTGCTGTGAAGTTTACACCATGCTTCTGGAGGTTTTCTGTCCCCTTTTCATGTCAATAGAAGGTATAGTTAGCCCCATGAAAAGAGGCTGTGTTGACTAATCTGGTTCCCTAAAAAGCAGCAATGTCAACACCAAACACAGTCAGTAAGGGTCCCCTTGGGTACACTTGCTGTGGAATAGGTGCCATTATTCATGCCAGGGCATATAGCTCTGCTGGTGTTTCAGCTTCCAAATTGAAATATTATGAATATAGAAATATCACATTTATTATGAAATTATGATTTTTCTTTTCTTTCCATGTACTAAATGATCTGTTTGAGCTGCTCGCAGAAAAATACTTTTCACTGTACCTCGGTACACACGACAATAAACACATACAAATCCAATTTCAGTTTATAACTATATGGCATTGAAATATTCAGAGCACTGGAATTAATGAGTGTAAATAATTCCTTCCTGATAATAGAAACCTGTAAAACAAAGTTTCAATGTCTGTTCCATAATTGAGTACTTCCATCTGTGTTTATCTGTGCATTGATGGAGTATCCTTCATAGGTAGGTTCAGCAACAGTTCTCACGGGAGCCATAAAAGATTAGTTATATCTTTTACACAGTGTCTAATGGAGATCTTTGTTTCTTCTGTAATTTCGCATATTCATGATTTAATTCAAAAATGCCTTTCACCATTGCCCCAATGTTATCGATTTATTACAATGGAAAAATGCCCCCCAATTTTGTCTACTCCATTCATTTGCAGAGTTTTTCAAATGGTTCCCAAAGAAATGCACCTTGCAGTCTGCAACCCTCTAATCAGACTGACAGGAAGCACATGGGCAGGTTAAATAGCAGGAAACTGTAGCGGAAAGGCGACTCTAAGACGGCTTTGAAGCAGACACTCAGCCCCAGGAGAGTGCTGGAAAGGTCAATCAATACAAGAGGTTCAGCCTCTTGAATTTGCCTATTACTTATGTCCATAAACATTAATTGACCCACGGAGATGCATAGCTGCTGCTGCCAGTCAGCTGATTAAAGTGTAAATTTCATTAATCGCTGGCAAGATATCCCATTCTTTCACTTACTTTTGATTTGACAAAACACAATTATGGTTGGCTTTCATTCCCTCAGTTCAATATTTTATGCACACTGGAGTATTTTCTTGGACTTTTTTCATTTTGAACATTTAGCTGGAGAAGTTGAGGCTGAAAATGACAGTTGTCCTCTCTTCAGCTCCAGGTTACCTGTCAGCTGCAGGCCTTTAGGACTTGCTGACTCACTGGCTACGTTATTCATGAATCCAGCCCACACTTGCACATCATTGCATCAGGACAGGGAAGGGGTTGAGTGTGCCTGTGAATTCACAAATTTACATGTAGTTCTCATGCCGGTACTAGCTAAAGTTGCCTTAGTCCCAGATGACCATAGGCTGCTTTCCCCTTTGAGGGAGAGAGCTGACTGGTGGTGGTTTAATCTGAGGATCACCACACCTCAGGTGTGGGGCGAGGTTGAGAACAAAGAACAAAGAAAACTACAGCACAGGAACAGGCCCTTCAGCCCTCCAAGCCTGCGCCGACCATGCTGCCTGTCTAAAATAAAATCTTCTACACTTCCGGGGTCAGTATCCCTCTATTCCCATCCTATTCATGTATTTGTCAAGATGCCCCTTAAACATCACTATCGTCCCTGCTTCCACCACCTCCTCCGGCAGCGAGTTCCAGGCACCCACTACCCTCTGTGTAAAAAAACTTACCTCATACATCTCCTCTAAACCTTGCCCCTCGGACCTTAGACCTATGCCCCCGAGTAATTGACCCCTCTAAACTGGGAAAAAGTCTCTGACTATCCACCCTGTCTATGCCCCTCACCCTCTTCCCACAGCACCTTCCCATGCAATCGCAGGTGTAACGCCTGCCCCTTTACCTCCTCCCTGATCACCATCTCAGGCCCTAAACACAATTTTCAAATGAGGCAGCACTTCACGTGCACCTCCTTCAATGTGGTCCATTGCATTTGCTGCTCCCAGTGCGATCTACTCTACATTGAAGAGACTAACCGCAGACTGGGTGACTGCTTTGCACAAGCAGGACTCAGACCTTCCTGCTGCTTGCCATTGCAACTCACCATCCTGCTCTCATGCCCACCCTTGCCCTACTGCAATGTTCTAGTGAAGCCCAATGCAAACTGGAGGAACAGCACCTCATCTTCCAATTACGCACATTACAGCCTTCCGGATTTAACATGGAGTTCAACAACTTCAGACCGTGAACTCTCTCCTCCACCTTCACCCCATTTTTATTTCTTTCAATTTAGTTTCATTTCTACCATTGATCTGTTTTTCCCTCACTATTGTTCCCCCTCCCCCATTCCACTTGGGCCAACTGTTCCTAGTTGCCCTTTGACATGATGCTCACCTTTGTTCTGCCATTCAAACATTCTAATTTCTATATGCGCCACTTTCAGCACCCTTCTTGGCCTTAATCACCCCCATTTACATTCCTTTTGTCTTCTGTCCTCGACATTGTTGTCAATCTCCACCCATCACTGGCCCCCTACCCAGCCCCACAGTATAAATCTGACCCTATTTCCAGTTCACCCCAGCAGGCAGAGCCTTTGTGAATAATCTGCCATGAATAACATAGTCCTGACAGCACTATGGTGGGAGCATATAGTTGGCTCCACTGAGTTCTCTCATGTGGCTTTTTGCTTTGACTTTTAGACAGTGGATTCAAAACCACGCATATGGGGTGGTATTCTCCGGTCTCCGACGGCAAAATCACGTTCGGCAATCGGCTGGAGAATCCACGTTGCCGCCGAAATAGGGGGGCAGCATTGTTTTGCGATGCTCCGCCTCCTCCAAAATGGCATACATGCCATATGGACGGCCTCAGGACGTTACCTGAGGCCCACCCCCGATGCTCCACCCCTGATGGGCCGAATTCCCAACAGCGTTGGCCACTCATGGTATTTATTTGTGGGAGCCCGGCGTGGTGGGGGAGCCGATCCACACACAGGGGGGCTTTGGCGGGGGCTGGGGGCACTGGTTGGGGGTGGTCCAGGGGTGGCGAGCCTGGCAAAAGGGGGTCACTATTTGGAAGGCCGGGTCCGCACACGGCCGGCGCCTTGTTGCACAGCGCGGCCGCTGCAGGCCACCGTGCGCATGCGCAGCCACGGACCCGGCAATTCCCCGGCCGTATCCGCAGTTTGAGCCGGGTTCTCTATGCTGCCTTTCTGCTAGCCCCCCACCAGACGGAGGGAAGGTAGCTGTTTTGCTTCATTTTTTCGTTCGTAAAATGCCACCGTTCCCACGCCGGGTGTCAGCACTTAATCTCAGAATCGGAGAATCCAGCCCATCATCTTTTAATACTAGAACATATGCTGTGCTTATCTGTAGTGGGATATTTAAATGCAGCAGCTCTTTAACCTGCTGGTTCTGATAAACCAAATCACCTCTTGCAGGTAATGAGTAATGTGGCTGCCAACACTGGTGCTTAATTTTGCACCTTTCTTATATCTGGCTTTGAGATCAGAAGCGAATTGGTCGATGAGCCTTGCATTGCAGGTGGTATTTGGCTACACACGTGATCTCACCAAAATGGCAGATTAATTCTGTGAATAACTCAATTAATTCTCTGTCACACCATCTTCATCCAGGAAAACTGATGTAAGTTCACTGGCTTATATTTTAACGAGATAGACATTATGAATCGCATCATTTAAAGCATTCGGAATCGTCAGTATTTCAAAAAGTCATTGCAGGCACACTGGATGGCTATGACACATAGTTGAGCCCAACACTTTTAAAGAGTCTCAGAGTCATTTCATCATCCATGCTGAGCTGATGGATTTCAGTTGGTGGCTGCTGGGATGCTACAACTAGACATAGGGGCCGGAATTCTCCCTTCTGGGGACTAAGTCCCCACGTCGACAGGAAAACCGGCGGCAATGTCCCCCCAAGGTGAGGAATTCTCACCTTTCTAGCGGGCTAGGTTGACACCAGAGGGGTTGCCGCCACTCCAGCCGGTGCCAAAGGGATGGCGCAAGTTCGCGCATGCGTGGAACGGCCGGCGTGATTCTGCGCATGCGCAGTCTGCCCAGTGTATTTTCGTGCATGCGCAGCGGGTTCTCTTCTCCGTGCCGGCCCCTGGGAAATATGGCGGAGCCCTACAGGGGCCCGGCGCGGAAGGAAAAAGTGCCCCCACGGAAAAAGACCGGCCACAGATCGGTGGGCCCCGATCGCGGGCCAGGCCACCATGGGGGCCCCTCCTCAGAGTCAGATCCCCGCTGCACCTCCCCCCCCGAGGACTGCCCCCGCATACTCACCTGATGGGTCCCGCCGTGCATGAGGTGAGTAATCCACGCCAGCGGCACTTGCCAAAAATGGATGGCTGTTCGGCCCATCGGGGCCCTGAAAATCGCCGGGGGGGGGGGGGGCGCTGTCAACGGCCCCCGACCGACGTGGCGGCAATCCTGCCGCCGCCCAAAACATGCCGCCGGAGAATACGGCAGCCGGTGTCAGGGCGGTGGGGTGGGATTCGCTCCTTACCCCGGGGATTCTCCCTAGTAGGGGAGAGGCAAATCAGTTAAGTTTCCTCCTGCTTGTTAACTTTCCAATAACCTCTACTGGATAAGGTAAGTGTCCTGAAAACTGCAACCATTTTGATGAATCCTGGTGCTACTCAGGTGGGAGTGGTGTAATTTTGGGTTGATCACCCCAAGCCTCTGTCCAATGTGGTCTACATCAGGTGGGACAGATATGTTTCCCATTTGTCCCTCATGGTTTCAGTCGATGGGTTGGGACTGGTGGGGTGCTGTCATCTCCAGTGCCATTTCTCTCAATATAATGTATGTCTGCACAAAGCAAACATACAATGTATGCCATGACCACACGCTGCTGAAAGTGAGATGGGCAAAAAATATGATTTGTTAGCGACAGCCAGTCAGTTATCATTTGGATGCCGGCGTATTTGGAATAGAGCAGCATCTTTGTCTGGCTCTGCTGCCATTCTGCTGCCAGTGGCCATTGATGCATGTCGCTCGGATGGATGCCATTCTCAGCCCATCTGTCATGCAAAGCCGGTTATGTCTTCATGCCCTGCTGTAAAGGACACCAGAACCAATCAGCCGAGGTAGAAAGCCTTCAGAATCTGCCCTTTGACCCACTTGCCCACGGCAAATGACACAATTCGTTTTGCATCACAAACGGGCTGCTTCAGGAATCACAAAACTCATTCGACACTCACCTTTAATGGGCCTCTTCAGTTCTATCACCCATGGAACTAGTCAGCGCATGCACAATGTAGGCTTTCATCAATCCCCATATAATAGGGCAATCAAGACTCTATTCATGTTATAGGACCCCAATTTCCATATTAAATGAGGACTATCACTTGAAACATACAGATGCTTTGGACCAGCTGGTAAGCTCCTTTCAATATGGAGCTGATTACATCACCAGTGTTAACAGAGCAGCAAGGCTACTGATCCCACCTTTTAGCTGTTACCACTCCATTGAAAGCAATCAAATTCAACCACCACCTGCAAAGCATTTGTTGTTAACAGATGCAATTTGAGGATGACGGACTACCCGGATAGTGGTGAAATAATCTGTAAGCTTGCTTTACTTATTGCATCCTTCTTGTTAATTGCTACCACAGGTAAAAATAAGGTACGTCCCAGAGTTAGACAGATGTGATTGGTTTATTTTATTGGGCTCTTTATTTAGTTCAGTGTAACAGGTTACCAGTCCAGTAAACTCACTGACTGGAGAAAAAGTCCACAATAAAGACCTTGGATACAAATATTGCACAGGAACTTAACCCATGGTACATAAACGGGCTTTTCTGGTACTGTTAACCATGGTCTTGTGCAAATTAGGCACTAATTAGCTGTGAGGATATTATTAATGCAGATGCGACAAATAAATAAATTTCACATATGTTTTGGAAGCTGAATGCGTCAAAAATATAAGAAAATGAAGGGCAGCACCGTGGCGCAGTGGTTAGCATTGCTGCCTCACGGCGCCGAGGTCCCAGGTTCAATCCCGGCTCTGGGTCACTGTCCATGTGGAATTTGCACATTCTCCCCGTGTTTGTGTGGGTTTCACCCCCACAACCCAAAAGATATGCAGGGTAGGTGGATTGGCCAACTAAATTACCATTAAAAAATCTAAATATAAGAAAATTAATAGTTTTATTAGTCCAATCATTTTTAAGTATATATATATATATATAATTTAAATTTTGAGTATCACAACATTAATTAACCATTGATTTGAGGAATCTCATGTGTTACAATACACTGTCTGGATCAGAGGGAGCCTGATTGCCATCAATCATGGCAACAAGGGTCGATTACTTCTCCATCAGTAATTAATGAACTACTATCTGTTTATCGTAGCTTCCTGATGGGGGCAAGGGTAAGTGTCTGATTCTTAACACTCCCATGTAAGTGTATATGTAAATGTCGGTAACAGGTTAACGCAGGATTAATCCATTTCTTCTCCTGTAGTCACTGTGTGCTGTAGGAAAAGAGGAAAGTGGTGTTATCAGGCAGTTTAATGATGACTAGGCATTTGTATATTTTACTTGCATTTGTCAAAACCTGATAGTTCTTATGCCTGGTGGTTTTGGTGTGTTGATTAGCCCGAGGAGAGTTGTTCAGTGGTTCCCTGGGATTGTTGAGTTGGGTTTGTACCTCATTCTTCTAGTTGAGTTGTTGAGGGGAGTTGAGTTGTTGAGGGGAAAGAACAAAGAACAATACAGCACAGGAACAGGCCCTTCAGCCCTCCAAGCCTCTACCGCTCATGATACCACCTTAATCAAAACCCTCAGCACTTCCTTGTGCTGTATCCCTCTATACCCATCTTATCCATGTGTTTGCCAAGATGCCTTTTGAATGCCGTTAATGTATCTGCTTCCACAATCTCCCCTGGCAATGCGTTCCAGGCACTCACCACCCTCTGCGTAAAAAGCCTGCCTCGCACATCTCCACTAAACTTTGCCCCATGGACCTTAAACCTATGCACCCTGGTGACTGATCCTTCCACCCTGGGAAAGAGTGCCTGCCCATCCACTCTATCCATGCCTCTGATAATCCTGTAGACCTCTATTAGGCCACCCCTCAACCTCAGTTTTTTGAATGAAAACAGTTCGAGTCCATTCAGTCTCTCCACGTAGCTAACACCCTCCAGACCAGGAAGCATCCTGGTAAACCTCCTCAGAGTGTAGGGGTCAGTCCCTTTGTCTATTCTCTGACAGCCAGGAGAGACTCATGTTTCATCTTCACGTTCACCAGCATCTGAAAGTGAACCCATAGCTGGGCAGGATCTGAAACGAACTGACACTTGAAGGATCACTATCAGAGAACGATCAAGATGAAAGCTGCTGCTGCTGCAACTGAGAAGGCTATTGGATCCCATGGCTGATGCCAACGGAGTCTTACTCTGGTGTCCTTCTCCCCTGAAGTGACAGCTTTCAATACAGGGTCAGACAGTGACTTTACGAAGGATAGTTTTTCTCACAGAGTTTGAAAAACTTCAGGCAGACTCCCCTGGAGGTTGTTTCTCTTTCAAATAAAAAAAACCAGAAATGTGCTTGAACTGAAGTAAATCTGGAAAACGGTAGTTAGCAGTTCATTTATTGTGAAGGATCAAATGGTTGAGTGTTAGAATAGTAGTCTTTACAGGCTCAGAGACCTGAGTTTGAACTGGCTCAGACACAGGAAACAATGGTTTCCTCTCTCTCTGACAGTTACCATCGGTTCTCAGTGAAGGGGCTTAAGTGAAATATGGTCAAGCAGTCAGAATTTATTTCTCATTGACAAAAGTCTGCAGCTCTAAATCCAGCCCTAGTTGGTCATATTTCTCCAGGAGTTCATGGGGAGAGTGAGTGGGAGGAAAGAGAAATGATTGAATGTCCCAGAGTCAATGGCACTGATGTAATTGAATCTGAGGTACATGACCAGCAATATAAAAACTTTATATTAAACCTAGCCAATCCATACCTGGCCGACTATGATTGGATTAGATCTTTTTGCAGGACTAGCTAAATAATTTCAGGTAGCCGGATCATTAAAAGTTTTACCTGGATCAAAATTACTCGCATGGAATGCTTAATTACTGTTAAATTCAGACAGGAATGGCCATGCATTTCAATATTTGAGTGTATCTAGTTTAGCACGTGTGACGTGGGGAGGCAGTACTGTAGTGGTATTGTCACTGGACCACCAATCCAGAGACACAGAGTCATGCTCTTGGGACCTGGGTTCGAATCCCACCATGGCAGATGTGAAATCTGAATACAATAAAAAAAACCTGGAATTAAAAGTCTAAAAATGACCATGAAACCATTGTCGATTGTCATAAAAACCCATCTGGTAAACTAATATCCTTCAGGGAAGGAAATCGGTCGTCCTTACCTGGTCTGGCCTATAGGTGACTCCAGATCCACAGCAATGTGGTTGACTCTTAATTGCCCTCAGGGATGGACAATAAATGCTGGCCCAGCCAGCGTTGCCCACATCCCATGAACTAATAAAAAAAGTAATAATTCTTTGTTCAGAGATCAGCGGCAGAATTCTCCGACCCCCCCGGGGGGGCCGGAGAATCGCCTGGGGTCAGCGTCAATCCCACCCCTGCCGTGCCCCAATTCTCCACCCCTCGCGATTCGGCGGGGGCGGGAATTGCGCCGTGCCGGTTGGTGGGCCCCCCGCGGTGATTCTCCGACCTGCGATGGGCCGATGTCCCGCCGCTTTCAGGCCTTTCCCACCAGCGTGGTTTAAACCACCTCTGGTACCGGCGGGATTGGTGTCACAGGCAGGCTCCGGGGTCCTGCAGGGGGGCCCAGGGCGATCTGACCCCGGGGGGTACCCCCCCCACGGTGGCCTGGCCCGCGATCGGGGCCCACTGATCGGCAGGCGGGCCTGTTCCGTGGGGGCACTCTTTTTCTTCCGTCCTGCCATGGTGGGGGCGGAAGAGACCCCCTCCCCTGCGCATGCGGCGGTATGACGTCAGCAGCCGCTGCTGCACCGGCGCATGCGCGGACTGGCGGGGCGCCAAAGGCCGTTCGCGCCGGCCAGTGGAGCGGGAGCCACTCCGGCACGGGCCTAGCCCCTCAATGTGAGGGCTTGGCCCCTAAAGGTGCAGAGAATTCCGCACCTTTGGGGAGGCCCAACGCCGGAGTGGTTCACGCCACTCTGTCCCGCCGAGACCCCCCCCCCCCCCCCGCCCCGCCGGGTAGGGGAGAATCCCGGCCCAGTTCTCAAATTAATACTTGGATATCATAAAGTTGGTAGGATCCTCTCGTGTATGGACATCACATTGGGAAATTTAGGATTGTCAGAATTCTTCAATACACTTGCTAATTATTTGACAATGTGAGAAGTAAGTTGGCAAGGGAATGTCTAAACCCTAGTGAATTGATTCAACGTTTTTGATTTTTACATATGTCCTGTCAGAATTTGCCAATGTTTCTCTGCTTCTCCGTAATTACCTTTGATGTATAATAAATTCTGATAATATCACTTATAATAAAGACACATAATTATAGAATCAGATTTAGCGCAAACATAAATGAATACAGTAAGAAGTCTTACAACACCAGGTTAAAGTCCAACATGTTTGTTTCAAACACGAGCTTTCGGAGCACTGCTCCTTCCTCAAGTGTTTGAAACAAACATGTTGGACTTTAACCTGGTGTTGTAAGACTTCTTACTGTGCTCACCCCAGTCCAACGCCGGCATCTCCACATCATAAATGAATACATTCTGTATAAATGTAAAGCTAAAGCTGGAGAAGGTCCAAGATGACTTTTCACCTTCACTGTGTTTAATTTTCAAAGCACGGTGGCGCAGTGGGTTAGCCCTGCTGCCTCACGGCGCCGAGGTCCCAGGTTTGATCCCGGCTCTGGGTCACTGTCCGTGTGGAGTTTGCACATTCTCCCCGTGTTTGGGTGGGTTTCGCCCCCACAACCCAAAGATATGCAAGGTAGGTGGATTGAACACACTGCATTGCCCTTTAATTGGAAAAAAATTAATTGGGTACACTAAATTTATAAAAAGAAACTTTCAAGAGATGGTTTTTATTTTCATTGAAACATGAATATGTTAATTCAATTAGAAACTCTTTGGTTGGAAGGCATAAACAAATAGAAATCTCAAAGGAGTGATTATGCTATCAAGTTAATCATATCAAAATGCTTTACTTTATTAACAGTGCATTCTAGGATGTTTGGAGACTAATAGGCCATGTGGACCACTAGCTTGAGGGAGAAAGACTTCAACATGAAAAGTGTGGGAACCAAAGTTGTCCGAGGTGAAATGTTATCACACATATGTTCTAGAGTATGTGACAGGCTGCCTACAAAAGAGACAGCCGCTGAATTCACTACGGCAGACTTGAGTTTTAGAAGATCAGTCAATTTACTGCTATCATTGTGAACACACATTTGTGGTTCTGTCTCTGTCCTATTTCTCTCATTCCTGTGAATAAATCAGGTTAATTAAATTACAATTCACGCCAATACTCTGGTAGTTTGTTGACCCCATCTACCAGAGTGTCTTGGACAGAAACAAAGTATGGTGGGTCAAGGTGATTTAAGGTAGCTTGAGTCCAAAAGAGCATACAATCTCTGCAGAGGCAGAAAGCCAATGGGCTGTAGCTTCTACTGCCTACAGGGAATGCAGTCCAATTTCAGAAAGAGCATCAAGGTTGTCGTTAGGCACTGCTTTCAATCACTTGGGCTGTCTAAAGTCCAAGAAGAGAGATTTTTTTTTCTTTCAGATAATATTCCATTAATAGATTTTATAGAAGGTTGAAGTTATTAATGCTACTAAGTAAGGCCAAGCATTCTTGACAATTCCCACATTTATTTGCTTGTAAGTCTGTATTCCTTACAAGATATAGATGGGTGGACAACTGCAGCATATATCCTTCCCATTTATTGACTTGTTCTCAGTGCTGATCGTAACACACCATTTATCTGCCCAATGTTGCAAGATCATCTAAATCTGTTGTAGTGACTCAGTTATTATTTGTCTTTCAGAAGAACAGTTAACCATTTGTGGAAGGTGGTGACATTAGTGAAGGGAAGTGTTACGTACTTAAGTAACACTGTTGGCTGGTGAAATGTCACATGATTCGCAGTGGCGTCAGCGGAGCGTTTCGGGGGCTTTTGGCAAGTTCACCACGTTACGCTATCGGACCAACATCCCTTCATAAACCTTGCATTATATTTTTACGAACTTAGAGTGTGGCACCACAATTTCTTTTTCTCGTCGTGACGACAAAAAACAAATAGCAGAAGAGAAATCTAGTGATGAGATTTCGGGCATGAACAAAGCATTGACGAGGATTTGGGCCATCAACAACTTTGATGAAGAATTGGAGGTCTGAAGAAAAACTCAGGCTGAAAATCATTGACAAGTTTGTGGCAGGTAAAAAAAAACGTTCAGACCATGGAGAGGCATTGGCGAGTCAACCAATCGATCGTGAAAGCTGTTAGTGCAAAATTAGGGATTTAAAAATTAATTGGTCACAACCATGAGTAACTGGAGCATATTTTTTAAATAAAAGAATCAAAGTTTCAGGAGTACTTACTGCTTGCTGTGGGTAGAAGCTGCGGAGACCATGCACATGGCACTGAAAATGGGTTTCAGCAATGGGAACCTAGAAGGCTGCCGACTCTATGACCTACTGCTCGGGAACCGATAGTCCAGGCAAAGAAAGAACTAGTTTACTTGTGAGTTTGGAGATTGCTTGCTCTCTGGAAATAAATGGAAGGGAGAAGTGCTGAAGGCTGAAGAAGCACAGATCAGGGAACCGGGATTTGAAAAAAGGCAGGAAAAAGCAACGCCATGGACATGTTTGATGAGGATTAGAAGACATAGAATTCTTATGAGGAAAGTTTCCAATTGTATCTTGTTGCAAGTCAGACACTGGAAAACCTGTATGCTGTGACTTTACTCAGTTTGGGTGGCCAAAACGCATTCTTGTTGTTACAAAACCAATCCACCCAGCTAAGCCAGGAGAAAAGATCTATAAAAAAATTAATGACAATCCTGGAAGGACATTTCTCTCTCTGTGCGCGACTGATAGCTGGGGGGAGGGGTGGGGGGGAGGGGGTAGCGGTGGGGGGGAGGAGGGTAGGGGTGGGGTGGAGGGAGGTAGGGGGTGGGGGTAGGGGGCAGCGGCGTGCGGGGGGGGGGGGGCGATGGTGCATTGGCCCCGGGCATCCATTGGCTGGGGGCATCAGCAGATCTTCCTCAAGGCTCCCCTTCATCCCAGCTGCCTTGTCTTTGTTTGAGAGAGAGAGAGAGAGAGAGAGAGGGAGATTGTGGGGACAGACAGAGAGAGAGAGACAGAGAGAGGGAGTCCCTATATTAAGGAGTCCCTATACTAACTATATTAAGGAATACTCCACCCCTGAAATGATTTGCATCTGTGGGAATAGTCTACACAGCCATGACAGAGAATTCATATTGACTATGCTGGTCCAATTGAGGTGCATATGTTCCTAGTGCTATTTAACATCCACTCAAAATGGTCAGAAGTCATAATCATGAAATCCACAGCAGCCAAACAGATAATTAAGGGACTAGATGAGGTGTTTGCAAGGTTCGGAAGGCCAGAGCAACATGTGAGTGTTAATGGGGCTCAGTTTACAACAACAGAGTTTGAAGATTGATTGAAGGAATTGGTAACCGCCATTTTAAATCTGCTCTGTATCACCCAGCAACCAACGGGTTGGCCGAATACTTTGTGCAATCATTCAAATACACAGTAAGGGCATTGAGAGATCAAGGTTCTTTACCCAGCTGTGTTAACAACTCTCGAATGTTATATAAAAGTTCCGCACATTCACCAATGCAAAACTCACCAGCAATGTTACTATTCAGGAGGAAAATGAGAATGCAATTCAACCTCTTGATACCACCTACAACTTTGGAAATTGTCAAGTGACAGCATCAAATACAAATGGTTAGAAGAAATCAAAACTCGAAGAGTAGTCTTTAACTGTGGAGAACTTGTTTTAACTAGAAATTATACCACAAGTGAAAAACGGACATCATTCTAGCCAAGAGAGGTCCATTATCTTACAACAGTTCAAATAAACGATCAACTAATTTGGCATTGGGACAGTGACCAGTTATTAGCTTCACAAAGTCAATTTACAGAGTCTTCACCAGAGATATTCACACTGGAGTGTATGGACAGTGATACAACAAAACTGGGATCTACTACTGCAAGCATTACTGAATCTGTCACTGCAGAAACATCAGTACCAATAGAGATAGATACTGACTTAGCTTCACAAGATCTACCACCAAGTGAACAGGAAGACACTCCCATGATCTCAAAGAGCCAAATTCTTGAATATTGGACATTACCTAAACGAGACAGACGTCTGCCAAAGAGACTGTCTTACTAATGTATATATGTATAAATAACATGATGATGTAATGAATATTGTGTTGAATCGATTGTTTAAGTGTTTTAAAGAAAAGTTGTTGGCACTAAAGGAATAAACAAGGAGGTGTGTTATGTATTCAAGTAATTCTATTGGCTGGTGAAATGTCACGCAGTGACATCAGCAGAGCGTTTTGTGGATTTTTGGGGAGTTCACCATCTTACCCTGTAGAAGCAATAACCCTTAATAAACCCTGCACCATGTTTTTCAAACTTAAACAGGGCACCTCCACTTCTTTCTCTTTGTAGCAACAACAGATATATAACATGAAGAAGTTCACGTTTGATGGTATCCAGCAGATCTTTGATGACAGCGAGAAACAAGAGTTGGGCCAAGAAGTACATTTCCCTGAGGAACTCGGCATAGATATTTGAGCCAGTAGCTGATTGCCTATATATCAAGGCCCGATTCTTTGTGTTTTCTGCGGAGGACGCGCATTCAGTTCAACAGCTCCTGGACATAACACAAGAGAGTAGTTTCTCAAATAAAGCCAGGATGTTGTACCTTGTCAAAGACTTGATATATATAACTACACTTCCTGTGACCTACAAAATGAAAAGCTGTCCCAGAAAAAGTCATGTGAGAACGCACATGCAGAAATATGCTTCATTGAGAAATGGGTTCAAAACTGTGGGGCATGTGCATCCAGATTGCAAAAATTCCAACAGTCAAAGCTCTATACCAGCAGTTATAAAGACAAAGATATATTTCTATTTTAATCAAGGTATCTATCGGTTCACATCAACAACTTGATAAATATATTGACGAAAGGAACGTGGGTGACACGGTGGCACAGTGATTAGCACTGCTGTCTCACAGCTCCAGGGATCCGGGTTCAATTCTGGCCTCGGGTGACTATCTGTATGAAGTTCGCACTTTCTCCCCATGTCTGCGTGGGTTTCCCCGGGTGCTCCGGTTTCCTCCCACAGTCCAAAGATATGCAGGTTAGGTGGATTGGCCATGTTAAATTGCTCTTTAGTCTCCAAAAGGATAGGTGGTGTTATTGGGATAGGGTGGAGGGATGGGCTTAAGCAGCGTGCTCTTTCCAAGGGTTGGTGCAGAATCGATGGGCCAAATGACATCCTTCTGCAATGTATATTCTATGATTAATGAACTCAGTCAAGTTTTAAATTAATTTAATTTTTCCTCCTTGGTTACAAATTCCTTCACATTCTTATCCTTTTTTAAAAGTATATATATACATATATTTTAATTTTTTTCAAATTAAGGGAATGACCAATCTATCTACTCTCCATATCTTTGGGTTGTGGCAGTGAGATCCACGGGGAGAATGTACAAACTCCACACGGATGATGACTCGGGGCTGGGATCAAACCTGGGTCTTTGGCACTGTGAGGCAGCAGTGCTAACCGCTGTGTCACTGTGCCACGCATCCTCATCCCTTTTTAATGACGCCAGCATCATCCAGCCTCACAACTCTCTGAGATACATGGACTCCCCCAATTCTGGCTATTTGCACATCTCTGGTTTTAATCTCTCCACTGCTGGGAACCATGCCTTCAGCTGCAGATGCCCCGAAGCTCACTCCCCAAACATCCCTACCTCCTTCTCCTCCTTTAAGACACCACTAAATGCGATCCCTCTGGTCCTAACATCTCCTAATATGGCTCTGCCTTAAATTGTTGCATCATAATACTCCTGGCCTAACGATGATATTTTAATCCATGCAAATTGTTCTTGTCACATTATTGTGCTGGGGGGGGGGGGGGGGGGGGGGAGCTGCAGGGACTATCAATCAGGGAATTCCCTCTGGCATAAAAGCCATTTTGGGACTCCCATGGGATTTTACGTCCCCCCCCCCCCCCCCCCCACAAAATCGGGAGCGGTAACTACAACTCCCACAAACACACAAGAATTCAAGAAACTGAAATACCCATATATTCAGCTGCATTGAATTGTATTTTTTGCCCTTGCAAACAAGCTAGACAGACTTCAGTGCTTCATTGTATTTAGGTACAATTCATCAATGTGGCATTGAAGTGCTTCAAATAACTACATTTCAGCTCAGACTAAGGTTGTGAAAAATGAATGACCAGTGCCATGAGGAGTTTGACTGCGCTGTAAGTGCTGTGAGGTGCCCTAGCCTCCAGACCATGTTCCAAACCCAAAAAGATGGAATGCCTGCTCTCTTATGGCCAGCTTTAAGAGCGAAACAAAAGGTGCATTTTCAGCAGCAGCTTCCCCCCCCCCCCCCCCCCCCCCCCCCCCCCTCAGGGTCCACAGCACCAAGTTAGCACTTGTCAGGTCCTACACTTATTCACGCCTGCATGACTTCCTGTTTGGGGGGGGGGGGGGAGAGAGAGAGAGAGAGAGAGAGAGAGGGGCGCATCACAAGAGGCTGGTGAATCAGGCTTCCTGCCCAATAATCAGAAGCAAATGAATGTAAACCAGGAGTCATCATGTTCTCACCCGCTCACACCAGAGCAGTGGGAATACAGCATAGCGTAAGGAGAAAAAAAAGGGAGGCTTAAGGCAGATACAGAGGGCTGAAGACAGTGGATGCCTCAGAGGAGTATAGAAAGTGCAGAGTGGTACTTTAAAAAAAAGGAGAGGGAGAGGGTGCATGTAAAAACATTGAAGGTGATAACAAAGGGGAATCCCAAGGTGTTTATATAAAGCAAGAGGGTAACCAGGTACAGAGCATGGATAATTAAGGACCTAAAGTGGCAACCTGTGCGTGGAGCCAAAAGGCATATGTGAGATAGTAAATGAGTATTCTGCAACTGTGTTAACTATGAAGAAAGACAATGTAGGTATAGAAAGCAGGGATGGGCCTGTGATATAATTGAACAAATTAGCATTGAGAAGGAGGAGGTGTTAGTGGGTTTAATAGGCTTAGAAGTGGACAAACACCCAGGCACAGATGAGATGTATCCTAGGCTACTGTGTGAGGTAAGAGGGGAGATTGCAGAGGCTCTGACATTAATTTTCAAATCCTCTCTGGCCACAGGAGAGCTGCCAGAGGACTGGAGGACAACTAATGTGCTACCATTATTCAAGAAGGGAAGTAGGAAAAAACAAGTTAATTACAGGCCAGTGATTCAAATTACAGTGGTAGGGAAATTATTGGAAAACATTCTGAGGGTCAAAATTAATCTCCACTTGGCGAGGCAAGGATTAATAAAGGATAGTCAGCACGGCTTTGTCAAGGGGAGATCATATCTGACAAATTTGATTGAATTTTCTGAGGACTAGGTGCGTCGATGAGGGCAGTGTAGTTGATGTAGTCTACATGGACTTCAGTAAGGCTTTTGACAAGGTCCTGCATGGGAGACTCATCAAGAAGGTGAGAGCCCATGGGTTCTGGAAATGTTGACTGGGCTGGATTGTTTCAGCTATGGAGTGAGGTTGATTAGGCTGGGTTTTTCTCCTTTGAGCAGAGAAGGCTGAGGGGGACCTCATTGAGGTGTATAAAATTAGGGAGGACATAGATAGAACAGATAGGAAGAAACTTTTCCTCTTAGTTGAGTGGTCAATATCCAGCGGACATAGAATGAAGGAAATAGTCAAGAGATTTAGAGTGGATTTAAGGAAAACTTTTTTCATCCAGAGATTGATGGTAATTTGGAACTCATTGTGTGAAAGGGTGGTAGAGGCGGGAAACCTCACACCATTTAAGAATCTTTTAGATGAGCACTTGAAACACCATAGCATACAAGGCTACGGACGAAGTGCTGCAAAATGGGATTTGAATAGATAGATGCTTGATTGCTGGAACACATACGATGTGCCAAAGGACATCTTTCGGCGCTGTAAAACTCTTACTCTTACTTGATTGGGACAGGTGGAGTGGGCCAGGAAACTTGCAATGGGGTGACATCCGGTGAGAATCCGGTTTTGGTTCTCGCATGCAATTCAATAGGTCACTGCAATTCCTGCCTGGGGCTGGTGGCCCCGGAGATCACATCCTACATTTCCCAGCCACAGAGCCCTGCTTCCAGATTTAGACGGGGGGTGGGGGTAGCAGACTAATGCCTGTGGACCAAAGAGGCCCAACTCACACAATGCTGTCAACGAAATAGATAATCCCTAGAAGGCTTTCTTTGGCAGCGGCGAGATTGATGCCGAGTCCAGGAAACTCCCGACCCCTCCAGGACGGTTTTCAACCCTATAATGACGGTGGTTGCTGTGAATATTGTAATATCCAGCATGGGGCCTATGGATGGGAATGCTAGTCTTCCCCTGCTCCTTGCAGAGTATGAGCTCCCCCTCTAGGGCCGGTGTATCTCAATTACGTAGAGGATAGAAGGTCGGCCAGCAAGGCCCAGTAAGGGTCTACCGGGGAGTGTAAATATAGACCGGCGTGTCCGGTTTTCCGACACGGCGCTCGGAGAAACGCGGGCCGCCGTTTTTCTCGACGGCCCGCGATTCTCCGACCCGGATGGGCCGAGTGGCCTGCCGTTCCCGACCTGTTCACGACGGCGGCAACCACACCTGGTCGCTGCCGTCGTGAACATGGCGCGCCAGGTAAGTGTGGGGCCTGGGGGGGGCGGATCGGGGATCAGGCACCACGACCGTGCTCGGGAGGGGACTGGCCCGCAATCGGTGCCCACCGATCGTCGGGCCGGCGTCTCAAGGGGACACAGTCTTTCCCCTCCGCCGCCCCGCAAGATCAAGCCGCCACGTCTTGCGGGCCGGCTGAGGGGAAAGACGGCAACCGCGCATGCGTGGGTTTGAGCTGTCCAAATCGCGCATGCGCGGCTGACGTCATTAGGCTCCGTCGCGGCGTCATTTTTGGCGCGCCGGGCCTTGAAGCCAGGGACAAGGCCCGGCGGCCGAGTTTCCCGGTACGGCCCGCCTATACCCCCGGGTAGGGGAGAATAGGGGGCCGGGAGAGGCTTCCGACGCCGTCGTGAACCTCTCCAGGTTTCACGACGGCATCGGGCCATGCGGAGAATTCCGCCCATAGTGTTTGTAAATAAAACTTTGTTTTTCTTTTTACTTGGTTTGGACTCCCGCATCCTTATTAAATGGCTGTCACATTTCCTATTAAAACAGTGACTGCATTTAAATACTTCATTGGCTATAGAACACTTTGTGATGTCCAGTGGTTGTGAAAAGCGCTATTTAAATGCAAGATTTTTTTTTCTCTATGTGGGGGGAGGGGGGAGAGGCAAATAGAAGAACGCAAAGCAATTAAAGAGCAATAGTTCCTGAACCAACATTTCTGTCCCAACTACAGTTCCCGGCTCTGGATCCATTCTGTCAGAGCAGTTTTTTTTTCTTACAGGACACAGCTGCAAGCTGCTCAGAATTGGCAGACTGGGAGAAGCCTCTCGGGACTATCAGCAAAGCGCACCGAAACCACATTTTGAGCCCATTGAAAATAAGAAGTTCAAGAAATGTAAACAAATGAGGGGCAATCAACGCAGCGCATTGAAGGAGGATTTCCAATTGATACAAATTAAGATGGCAGTCGGCTGTAGTGTTCCAGTGTGGCGCAGCTGAGTTTGTGCAGACAGCTGATGTCCCATTAGCTTAAACAAACACAGAGCCTACAAGAGCGAGAGATGAAGCTATTGTAAAATCATAAAGTCCACAGGGCCGCAGATTAATTCAAGTTTGATTCTGGACAAAGATAAGGGAGGTCTCACAGTGATTCAAAACTACGGTTAAAATCTTTGCTGCATACTATAAAATGACCCATTCTGCACATATGTTTTTACACATTGAAAAGAGAATGGGACACAGGAATAAACCAAAATGCCCACAACCATGGCCAAACAGTTCGAAGAAACGGGAAGCTTTGCCCTAGTGGAACCACCATTTAGTGCCAGTGAGAACTGCAAGATGGATCATAAACCACACTTCACCACCCCTATGCCCCATATTCAAACACCACATACACAAGAACCACAGAACCTACACTGAAGTTTTTGTATGCTCCTGCGCAAGGATCTGACATTTCCGTGAATATTTTCAGTCATAATTTTAACCCAGACACACTCAAGCGTATTAGTTAACAAAGCAGGCCAACGGGGACGATCTAGTAGCAATTTTAATAATTGTAAATGGTTTGAAGGGGTAAACATGAAAAATTGTCTTCCACTGGTTGTTGAATTAGTAAGAAAGGGATATGGACTGTGGGTTATCACTAATAGAACAAAACTGGTCAGTTATGATCACATGTGGACATTTAGAAACTGCTTCGCGCCACATGGTTTAATCAGGGACTTGGACCACATTGAAAAGAACCTAATAGAAAAATGGTAGGGAAGTGGGATTAGAGTGGATGGTTCCAGTTGAAGAGTCAGCATCGATCTTGGTCTGTATATTCTCCTGCGTGGTTAAATTCATCAATTTTCTGAGTAATAAAAATTTAACTCATATAAATATTTGGTTCAGCTCCTTGGATATAGTACAGGAGCTCTAGAAAAAGCAAGGGATTCAATTATCTTTCATCTCTGCTAACTGATTTTCTGATATGTCTCCCCAGCTTCTGTAAAACCAGGTGGAGACTCAAAATACTGCCACCATCAACACCTCAAAGCCATGAATTTCCGCTGTGCTGGTGAAAATCTGATAGGAAGGGTACTCCATTTGACATGCTGATCTTTCATCAATCCCATCAGAGCCTCAAGGATGGTGATCAATGATTTTGGTGGAGGGGCGCAGTTGGGGGTGGAGGGTCAGATATTGAATCGGCACTTGAAGGGGGTGATCTTGTAGGGGTATGGAGGTCGAGTGGGGGGTTGGAGCTTGCAGGATTGCTCCGCAGGGAACTGAACACGATGAGCCAAATAGCCTCCTTCTGTTTCATAAATGACTCCAAGGAGCAATATTGGAGTGGTCATACCAAGAGGGAAAGTTCAAGTTTCAAACTGAGCTGAAAATAAAGTGACCGTATAAAAATAAACTCTCATTTTTACATTGGGGTCTTCACTAGGCCTAGAATAGGAGCCAAGCTGCTGACATCCAACTTAGACCCTTCAGGGTGTTGGGGTTCAGGACAATCTGCCATTTACAAATGTCACAGATTTCTTAAATTAATGTTTGGGATAGCGAAAATCTGTAGTGTTGGCAACAAAGCAGTAGGTGTAAAGACAACCGAGTTTTCAAAGAGTATCTATGGGCAGTTTTTGGGACCCTGACTTTTGGACCTCATATGTCCAGTCCATGATGGTGCCCAAATCCTGCCCACTTCCACAATCTTTCCAGAGGCAGTCAATTAACTGGCTGCATCGGGAGCAACACCCAAATAGGGACGACAGGTAAGAGAGCCAATCAGAGCATCCGAGGTTGCAGGCAGGCCTCAGGGGAGAGGTGGGTGCTGCCAATAGTGGTGGGAGGCCATGAGGGTGCCGCGAGATAGGGACACCATCTGAAGATTTTTTTAAGTGTTGGAGGTACATGTAGCCACAGCCACCATAGTACCATTTTGGAGGGGGATCCCCTGCACTGGGTGGTTTGTGGCCGTGACTGTGGCCCGATAATCACAGCAGCATCAGGCCATGGGGAATTCGGAGGAGACATTGATGGCCTTCTGGCCTGCCACTGGAAGGCCACCTCTAGAGAGCTGGTGGGCTCTGCACATGGTAGGGTCACACTCCAACCTCAGTTATCTCTTTGACCAAGCCTCTGGCAGCCTGACCTAATCTCTCTGTATCTGGTTCAGTCATACAGTTTTATAATTCTCCTGTGAAGCTCCTTAGGCCATTTTATTGTGTTAAAGGCACTATATTAATGTAAGTAGCTGTTGTTGATGTGGAAGGCAGGAATGTATACATGAACTGTACCTATTGACTCCACTCCTATTCCCCCTCCACGCCCCACCCACCCACCCCTCTGTCCACCCTGCCTCTAACCCCATCGCAAAGATGGGAAAATTCAACCATAGATTGCACTGAAGCTCTGTAACCATGGATCAAGAAAGGGGATATCTATTATGTTTATTTGCAGTGAAAGGACAAACCATTGCTCTGCACCAGCCTACCCTAAACCGCTCATTCTTAAGATTAAACCCTGACAGCGCCATCTCTTCATATGTAAAGTACACCTCATGGAGCGATTTGTTTTCTGGACAAATGTCCCTAATCGTCTTGGCTGACTCATCAAAGGTTAGTGTGATGTTGTTTTTGATGCCCCTCCCAAGTTGGGCCTAACAGCTGGACCCGATGTTGGTGAAGTGTTTCCCCAGCGCACCCATCATTACGCTGAGGAAGTTGGGATCTTTCAGCCTTTTAGTTGTTTCGTTCAATCACATTTAAAAATCCCTCTGCACCTTTTTAAAATGGATATTTGAGGAGATGCTGATTGGAGAGCTACACTTGAGCAATTTTTTCTTATCAATAACGTGAATAACAGCACCCCCTTTAGGAAATCATGCCTTGACAGCAACAATCCAGTGAAATATTTTCCCTGTGTCTGCACATTCATAAAATCAAAGCAGATCACATCGACACGGCAGTGAATCAGCCCATCCCATCGCTATTATTTAACTTACCAAATGTCACAGGCACTTTACAAAAGAATTACCACCTGAATTATCAATATCTGGTCCAGCGATTCCACCTATATAAAATAGTAAACTATTCTGACCAAAGAGCATTGGTTTGAAATAGGAAAAGCGGAATAGGCTACAGGTTCACATCTTTCTGTTTTCCGGTTGGTGAATTTAAAAATCATCCGGTTTCCTCCCACAGTCCAAAGATGTGCGGGTTAGGTGGATTGGCCATGCTAAATTGCCCGTAGTGTCCTAAAATGTAAGGTTAAGGGGGGGTTGTTAGGTTACGGGTATAGGGTGGATACGTGGGTTTGAGTGGGGTGATCATTGCTCGGCACAACATCGAGGGCCGAAGGGCCTGTTCTGTGCTGTACTGTTCTATGTTCTATGTTCTATTACTATGAGGAATGTGAAATGGAGCATTCCCATTCCTGGCCCCCAGTGACAGCATCCAGTCTCACAGGTCAAGTCAGACATGGATTAAATATAGCAGGCTGGATTCTCCACAGACCCGGGCCGAAATCGTGTTTGGCTCAGGGCCGGAGAATCAACTTTCCCAACAGAAACAGACTCGGCGCTGCTCCGGCGATTCTCCGGGCACCGAATATCAGCACGTCCGTGAATTACGCCACACGGCTGAAGGGCAACTGTCAGAGGCCCTTCCAGCGATCCTCTGCTCCTGACCAGCCGGGTTCCCGACGACATGGAACTAATATGGTCTGGGCCCGTCGGGACTCTCACATGGCAGCTGTGGACTCAGTCCGCGGCCGCCCTGATGGGGGGCGGGGGGATCGGGCACAGGGGGCGGGGGGGTCTTATGGTTGTCTAGGGCACAGATCAGGCCGGTCCGATGCAGGGGCGCGGAGTCGATGTGGTGGAGCTATATTTCGGAGCTGCCTCCGCGGTCTGAGTCCGCCATGCCGCTCAGCTCCATGCACGTGCGTGGAACCGGAACTGGACGTGCGGGGGCCCAGATCCGCAGCCATAGCTGCATGAAGCTCTCCAGGTCCCTGCTAACCCCTTGCAGGTAGTGCATCAACTTTTATTTTTTTCAGGAAACTGGGGAGTGCAGCGGCAGCGTTTTTACGCCTGCGTGGGGTCATAGCCCCATTTGCGGAGAATCCAGCCCAATATGTCTACATCTACACTTCTCCAATACTGGGTTCTGCTCCTTTTAGGACCCATCCCAACTGGCCAAGGTGATATTTTTCCCTTTGAAATCTGTTCCAATTCTCAAAAGCTCTCGGATCCCTTGCTGCAACATAAAGAATGAGTGAGAAACCTGCTCTCAGGACTCAGAACACCTCTTTGATTAGAAACACAAGAGGTCACGGAGATAGCCTGTGATTCCCTCAGTCTACAGCTCGCTTACCCCCCCCCCCCCCTCCCCCATAGAAGGACAATGTATGGGACTTACCCACAGTCACATTGAGGGGTGTGTGGCGATCAAACACTGAAAACCATCAGTGGCAACAATGCTCTCTAATACTCTCTCTGCAATCTTTTTTTCATAATACGTTTGTTGAATTTTTATCATTTTATACAAATCACAATCCCAATAAGACATATAACAACAATTGCAACGTCTAAGCACAAAAGAAAGAACACCACCACCCCCACTAACAGATAACAATGAGCAGCTCCTTCAAATGAAATATTAACGGCTGCCATCTACGATACAAGCCATTGATCCACCCCTTCACCGTAGGCTTGACCCTCTCAAGGTACAAGAACTCCATCAAATCACCCAGCCACGCTGTGGCACTAGGCGGTGTCGCCTGCCTCCAATTCAACAAAATCTAATTCAACAAAATCCGCCGCTTGGCCAGCAATGAAGCGAATGCAAAAGCATCCCCCCACCCCCCCCCCCCCCCCCCCCCCCCCGCCCCCCACAAACCCCGTCCTCCTTTCTAGCTGGTCCGACGCCCCAAATACAGATGCCACAAGCATGGCTCTAGATCCACATTCAGGGTAGTCAATATGGTGCTAAAAAACGGTACCCAAAAACCCACCAGCTGAGGGCAGAACCACAGCAAGTGCGTATGGTGAGCAGGGCCTCTTGAGCACCGCCCACACTTATCCTCGACACCGTCAAAAAATGGACTCATCCTGGCCTTGTTGAGGTGTTCCCTATACACCACCTTCAGTGGAATCAAGCTCAGCCTTGCGCAGGATGACATCGCACTCCCCCTAAAAAGGCTCTCACTCTGCACCTCCTCCTCCAGAATGGGTCCCAGTTCCTCCTGCCACCTGGCCTTCACTTCTTTCACTGAAACCTGCTCTTCCTCCATGATCCACCCAGAAATCCCAGACGTGCTGCCCTCCTCCCACCCCGCACATGAGAGTATCCTTTCCAGCAGGGTAGGCGGCGGTGCCTCTGGGAATGTCGGACATTCTCGCCTCACAAGTCCTGCACCTGCAAATACCTGAACACATCCGATCCTCCAAGCCCTGCTTTCTCTTTCAACTCTTCCCAACTGGCAAAGTGCCCCTCCAGAAGCAAGTCCCGCACCCTCTCTACCCTTTTGCCTATTCACCCACTAACTGTAGAGTCCAATTTCACCGGCTCAAACAAATGGTTCCTATAGGGGCCCACCTTAACATTATCCGAGGGCTTAAGTGGGTCGGAGCAGACTCGATGGGTCGAATGGCCTCCTTCTGCACTGTATTTTCTATGTTCTATCCTCAACTTAAAATGCTGACTGCGTTGGTGCCATATTTTTAACATGAAGACACCACCGGATTTGAAGAATATTTCACTGGAGCAAACGGCAGAGATGCCGTCGGCAGCACCTCCAAGCCTGTCCCTCTACAGGACCCCGACTCCATCCTCACCCAAATAACGTCCTGCTCCCCAAACCATCCTAACACCTTCTGCATTAGCTGCCTACTGATAATATATCAGGTTCAGCAGCGCCTCTATCGCTGTCGGAACCCCCTCCGAATTCAAGGAATTGCCCCCTCCCAAATGAAACCCATTGTGAGCCTCTCCATTTCCCCAAAAAATGACTTTGATAGAAAAACTGGAGGCATTGAAACAAGAACATGAATCGTGGCAAAATGTTCAGCTTTATCGATTGAACTCGGCACATCTACGACAATGGGAGGCTGTCCCACCTTTGTAGATCTGCTCTAACCCTACTCACCAAGCTCATAAAATTTAACTTGCGAACCCCCAAATAGTGAAAACTAGTCCCAGCCAGATGAAACGGCAGCCTCACCAGCGCAGCCCCCCCCCCCCCCACCCCCACAGGGCTAACCACAAAATACTCGCTCTTTCCAACATTCAGTTTATATCCTGAAAAGGAGCTGAACGTCTTCAGAATGCCCAATACATACCCCATAACCGGCTCAGCGTTCCTTAGGTATAGCAACAAATTGTCCGCATACAGGGACACCCTATGTCCTATTGCCCACTTCAAAGTCCCTCTCCACTTATCCAAGGCCTTCAAAGCAATTGCCAATGATTCAATTGTCCCTGTGCAGCCTAAATGACCCGAGCTCAAGTTGTTAGTTTGCACACTCGCAAATGGTACATCATATAACAGGCTAATCCTTGACACAAACCCTTCTTCTCCCTGATGAGGGCATGGTTTAGCACAGTGGGCTAAACAGCTGGCTTGTAATGCAAGAACAATGCCAGCAGCGCGGGTTCAATTCCCGCACCCGCCTCCCCAAACAGGTGCCGGAATGTGGTGACTAGGGGCTTTTCACAGTAACTTCATTGAAGCCTACTTGTGATAATAAACGATTATTATTATTATCTACATGCTCCTATATGTTGAAGAAGTGGTCATTCGAGTTGATTGTGACCGACAGTCACTCTGGGCACACCAGACCAAATTGCACACCCTTATTATAAAACACTGCCTTCGCCCTGTTGAAGGTCGCTCGCCTCTTTACTAACTCAGTCCCAATGTCTTGGTGTATCCGAACTGTGTTCCCATCCCAGTGTCCTGAATGTTCTTCGCCCACTCCAAGATCTTCTTCCTTTGATAGCTTTGGAAGCAGATTATCATCACCCACGGTGGCTCATTCAGCCTTGGCTTTAGCCTGAGTGCCCAATGCGCTCTATCCAACCCCGGAGGGGCAAACACTTCATCCCCTCCCACCAATCGAGAGGCATTTCAACAAAATACTGGGTCAGCTTCGAGCCCTCCACTCCCTCCGGCAGCCCCATCAACCTGAGCCCCATCAGCCCTGATCTGTTCTCCAGGTCCTTTGTCTTGAATCTCAGGCCGCTGTTGCTTATAGTGAGGCAAACCGGTCCTCGTACCGTGACAAGGCCTCCTCCATCCCCTTCAACGCCTCACCTTGTGCTCGCACCACGTTTGAGGTTCTCACCAGCTGTTCGTGGATTGAACCCAAAGCCTCCTTGACAGTGGTTTTAAAGGATTCCTTAATCTCCAACCCTGCCACTCAAATCGATTGTCCATCTGTTTTCCGAATTTCTCCAGCTCCTGCGTCATTGCCACGGCCAACGTGTCTAGTGTAATTGGCGCGGCGGACATCTTTCCTCCTCCATTCTCCTTCGACGGGCTACCCTCCTGAGCCTTCTTAGTCTTGGGCCTTTTCGTCGACAATTTCAACATGCCACCATCGGGAAAGAGTCCACCCACTCACAACCCTGGCTTGGACACCAAAACCCCCCTAAAATTGGGTAAGAGGGATCAACAACAAAGACCCTGCTGGGAGCCACCTTTCATGCATCTTGTTCTTACATGACGTCACCGAAAGTCACCTCTCTCTCTGCAGTCTTAATTGACACTGTGGTGAATGTGATTCACACGGTATTATAATCTGTATATATATGTGTCTATATTGTAAGTGCAGTTGCACTACCTGACCACCAGGAGGAGTGGCTCTGGGAATACTCGAGAGTTGTACTGGGCTTCTCCCTTGGCTCCGCCCAGGACTCCTCCCCTGGGAGCTGCTGTATAAAGATCAGTGCCACAGGGTCAGGCGGCCAGTTCACCGAAAGTTCAACGGCTAACAGGCTGGCTCTGTTGTAAGTATATTAAAACCGCTATTCTAATCCTACAAGCACGTGTCCATAGAATTGTTGGTTCCAACAATTTAATATACTTAGGAAACAGCCGAAGTAAATCATGGAAGCAGCCCTCAAGCCCGGACACCTAGAACTCGACCCACAGGTTGCAGAGGCTAAGGAAATGTTTTCCCACTGGCTAAGATGTTTTAAGGCCTACCTGGCAGAAGCCAGCACCGCCGGAACAACGGAGGAACAAAAACTCAGCCTACTGCACGCGAGGGTAAGCCACAGAATCTCCACACAGCTAAATCCGGCCAGTTCTTACACCGCAGCGCTGGCGATATTGGACAAAATGTACGTTAGGCCCATTAACAAGGTTTATGCATGCCACATGTTTACGACTCGCCATCAGCGGCCTACAGAAACGCTAGCTGAGTTTGTACGGGAACTGAACAATCTTTCCAATAACTGTAATTATCAAGCCGTTACCGCGGCTGAACATAGGGAGCTTGTGGTGCGGGACGTTTTCGTAGCGGGCCTTAGATCTAACTATGTGCACCAAAGACTGCTAGAAAAGGGGGCCCAGGATATATGTGTCTATATTGTAAGTGCAGTTGCACTACCTGACCACCAGGGGGAGTAGCTCTGAGAATACTCGAGAGTTGTACTGGGCTTCTCCCTTGGCTCCGCCCAGGACTCCTCCCCCGGGAGCTGCTGTATAAAGATCAGTGCCACAGGGTCAGCCGGCCAGTTCACCAAAAGTTCAACGGCTAACAGGCTGGCTCTGTTGTAGGTATATTAAACCCGCTATTCTAATCCTACAAACAAGTGTCCGTAGAATTGTTGGTTCCAACAGAAGCTGCCAGAGAAATGAAGTAACCATCTTCAGATGGTCATTCGCACAGTTTCTCTAAGGGCATCATTGACCTACCCACCCACGTTATGGCAGAGCTTTGGGAGAACCGCTTGGAAATGGCTGGCCTTCACGACCAGGTCTGAGAAACACAATTTTTCTGTGTTTTTCCAAAACTCCTCTGCTCTTTTGAGAAAGTGTCTAGCAGGAAGACCTAGAATTTGTCCCAAGTTACAGGCTCAAGTTACTTAGTAACTTATAAGGCAAGCATGCCAGTAACGGTACCTTGCACCTTTGGCAAGAATGTTAGAGTTGTGTGGTGCTTCCAAAATAATCCTACTTGAAATAACGTACTGATGAAATGTTGTAGTTCATATATCAAATTGCAGTTATTGTTGATCTTTGTCCAAACCACTGCTGCTCCGAAAACCAGACCAGATACAAATACCCGTTCACTGTGATGTGGAAGCTTCACTTTTATTCTCCATTATTTTGCCTTTAATTGAGAACCTACTGCACATTAACCACCATTTGTGAGCTGATCCTTCCTGTCAAGCCTAACTCAGTGCGGTAGTCACCCCCTCAGAGGCTGTAGTGACCACATTTCTACAATCGCAGGAGTCCTTGGAGCCCTTGTTTTGTTTGGGTTGCCAACTCTGAGTTCACTGGAAATTCCATGAGAGCCCACCCAGTCAAATCCTCCCATTCACAAATATTTTCATAACGAATAAGCAAAAATGCTCAATGCCAATGTGATTTTATCATTACTTTAAATGCCCGTCTGAGTTCTGGCTTGTCCTGGAGATTAATCCTTAATTCCCGAAGGCTCCAGGGCAATTGCGGAAAGTTGGCAACTTCGGCCTTTTTATTGTTGCCACCTCATGAAGATGTCAGTGACTCTGCTTCGCCTTTCATCTCATTTACCTTATTGAGAGCGGAAATGTCAGAAGGTTACTTTTCCTGAACGCTTCCTCAAAAGCCAAACATAGGCTCTGTGAAGTTGAGACTTAAACACCTGCTTCTGTGGAATTCAGCAGTCACCCACCGTCAGTCTCATTAAATCAAGCTTTGACCAGTTAACATGCATGAGATTTGCAGATGAGTTATGTGGTCCAGTTTGTTCAGAGGGATAGCGAATAAAATTTTGCAGAATCATAATCTATCCAAGTTTGCCTTTTTCGTTAATTGAATTTCTGCATTCAAGTAGAAAGCACAATTACTGCACTTAGATTCTACTTGCCCTCATAATGGGATGCCAGTTAATTTATACGCACAAATAGAAATCCCAGACCGTACAGCTTTGACACCCCAGAAGCCACCGGTGCAATAATTGTTCAAATGTTAGCTGCCCTTAACATTGTACCTGTCTTACGTTTGACAAAAATAATTGCCTGGAACGGAAATGAAAGGAGGCTCTGTGTGGATGAGAGACACCAACTTGAATACTGAGGCAGAACGCGCTGCAGACACTGCGTTCTGAAATCAAGGCGGAAAATGCATGAAACTTAGTTGGTCAGGCTGCATCTGTGCAGGGAGAAATGAAGTTAATGCTTCAAGTCTGTGACCTTTCATAGAATGTGATGATAGGAGACAGACCAGAAACACTCGATGTTTCTCTCTCCACAGATGCTGCCTGCCCTGTAGGGTATTTACGGCATAAGTAGTTGAATATTTCTAAAAAGCCTTTGTGAAACATTATGTTAGTGTGGCTTCTTTAAGGGGTGACCTTTCGCAGGGCATGTGACCCACTTGGGAGCCTATCGCTTGGGAGCAGGTGAACCGTGTCCAATGGGGGAAAATGCGCGGGGCCCTGGGAGCAGATGCCCTGGGTAGTATAGGCCTGGGAGTCGAGAAGTAACGATCTATATGATGTACCTCGGTGCCTGCAATAGTTGACCCTCATTGTTACTTCCAGTGAAACTCTTGGTTATATAAGAAGCCTCCTCAGTGATACCGCACGCTATTACAAACATCTACTTCAATTCGGGTCTAAACAGGGTGCAAGGAGGCTCATCCTGCACCAGCAAGGACCAGTTGTGTACTTCCCATTAACTTAGCTCCTCTATAATACTAAGTCTACATCAGGAGTTCTCAACATTTTTTAACCCATGGACCCCTTTTCCTCTTAATTTTTTTTTGTGGACCCCCATAGCCATTCCACAGAAATAAAAGCTTCTTATATGCGTGGTAAACTAATCCTAAAGTCCATCTACTTTACCGTGAGGGTTGGAAACGGATTAGCGGTATTTTCGTACTTTGCCAAACTTATTCTAATATGAAAAGTAATGAAAAAACTTTTTACTGACTAAATTGAGTTAAATTACTCTAAAAATAACCAATTCATATCAAATATACACAGTTTCTAGTGATTACTGTGTTAAATCATTCATTAAACTTGTCAAGGAGAAACGTGGCATAAGCGTCAGGTCAACCGTGGGTATTTAATAAGCTGCTTCTGTCATTAAAGGTCCTCCTTGCTGTTCCTAGGGGACAATAGCCCGGGCAATCTACAACAACAACTGTCATTAAAGCACAATAAACCCATTTGTCATCAACCGGTATGGATTTTTTTTTTCTCAGAATACAGTACCACAAAAATAAACACAGCAAATGCACCTTTTTGGTTCTGAGCCCCTTCAGCCCTCAAGGTAAATTAGATAGATTATAATCTCTCTTTGACCTTTGTCAGTGCGAGAGAGAGAGAGAGAGAGAAAGGTGAATATTCATCATGAAAACAAACATTTTTTTCTTCTACTTGATTCTCAGAAATAACAATTGTTCTGAAGTAGAATTGCTCTATGGACCACTAAAATATCACCGTGGACCCCCAATTCGGTACTTTTTTTGGTGTGGACCCCCAGTAATGTTACATGGACCCCCAGGGGTCCCCGGTTGAGAACCACTGGTCTACATTGTCACAAGGACAATAGCAGCCTCTCCCATATGGTTGCACTGACCTCTAGTGGCAACCATCAACAATGCAACAATATTCCACTAACATTTCTTCATTGTGAATAAGACTTTTCTTCAGCAAGACAAGACAAAACGCTTCAGTGGTTTATTGAATATAAAATAAATTTATAAAGATTTCGAGTTGTGTACCACTTGAACCTCCTAACCACGAAGATGGCCTTGATTTTGGGCTGCACGGGCTGTACTGGTGACGCCGCCATGGAAACCCCAAAGCCAGAAGCAGTGTCACTGTCCCGCTGCGTGCTCCACGCTGGGCAAGCTGCGAGTGCCGGCATGCTGTGCATGCAGCTGGTAATGTGAGGAGGGGTCGCACTGTGATCGCAATCCTCCATCGCGGCCGAATTGACATTCATTTGACTAAGGGAAATAATGTACTCAAGGCCCTTTACAATGTGAGGACAACTAAATTAAATAATAATAATCTTTATTGTCACAGGCAGGCTTACATTAACACTGCAATGAAGTTACTGTGAAAATGCCCTAGTCGCCACACTCCGGCGCCTGTTCGGGTACACAGAGGGAGAATTCAGAATGTCCAATTCACCTAACAGGACGTCTTTTGGGACTCGTGGAGGAAACCCACGCAGACACGGGGGAGAACATGCAGACTCCGCACAGATGGTGACCCAAGCCGGGAATCGAACCCGGGACCCTGGAGCTGTGAAGCAACAGTGATAATCACTGCGCTACCGTGTCGCCCATACTTGGTAGACTGCGTTAATCAGCCTGGTCTGGTCCTTCAGTAGCACGTGGGGGTTTTCCCACACCATCAGCACTAGTGTTGTTATAGGGACAGGCACCAATTTGCTTTTAACGTCCTTCTGATGTGGAAGTGCCGGAGTTTCCTATTTGGCATGCATTCGGAAAGCCAAGGTTTTTGGTGACTTGACCCTGGGCGAAAAGTGGGAGCTGTGTGTTTTTTTGTCCATGGGATGTGAGCCAGCATTTATTGCCTATCCCTAATTGTGCTTGAAGGGGCAGTTAAGAGTCAACCACATTGCTGCGGGTCTGGAGTCACATGTAGGCCAGACCAGGTCAGGTTGGCAGATTTCCTTCCCTAAAGGACAAACCAGGTGAGTTTTTACGACGATCGACAATAGTTTCATGGTCACCACCAGACTCTTAATTCCAGATTTTTTTTATTGAATTCAAATTTCACCATCTGCAGTGGCAGGATTTGTACCTGGGACCCCGGAGTATTCTGGGTCTCTGGATTACTAGTCCAGTGACAATACCACTATGCCACCGCCTCCCCAGGTCTCTGGTCTACAACCACCAGAAAATGGAACAGAGGCTGAAGATCGGGGTAGCTGTGTGACGAGAGAGGGGGGAGCAGTAGGCCTCATCGCACAAAGCCCTATAACAATCTTGGTTTTCTCAACGGCCCTTCCACCTGATCCAACCCCAATCCCTGAGGTGTCGCGTGTTCAAGCAGAGGGTGATTACAGAACTGTGCCATCTCCTTTAGCATAACTTGCAGTTTTGCACAAGTAGGTGGCTGACAGCGACATTACACTTTTGTGTATCTGGATATTTGCATGTGGGAGGAAAATGACAGATCCAGCATATCCCAGTTTACCCTTTCCTTGATACCCCAGAAGGTGACCGAGCCCATCTATGCCAGGAAGCCTGAAAACATCCTTCATCGGAAGAATCTGGATGAGAGGACACATAGCTCAGCCAGGATAGTAGGATCCCCAGTGGCACTGAATGCCATGGCTAGCGGGGTCCCTATCACATTGGAGAGAGGTACAGGAACCACAAGGGCCTTCCACTTAGGGAGAGGGTGGTGCAGCGGTGATATCACTAGACTAGTGATAGAAAGAGGCCCAATCTAATGCTGGTGAATAGGTTCAAGTCCCACCATGGCAGCTAATGGAATTAAAATTCAATTAATTAAATCTGGAATTGAATGTTAATCTCAGTAATGGTGACCATGGAATAATTGTCCATTATTATCGTAAAATCCCATCTGGCTCTCTAATATCCTTTTGGGAAGAAAATTTGCCAGCTTTAACTGGTCTGGTCTACACATGAATTCAACCAACAGCAATGTGATGGACTCTTAGCTACTGTCTGAAATGGCCAAGCCAGGCACTCAATTCAAGGGCAATATGGTATGGATAACAAATGCCTTGACCATTGCCTTGATCCACTGCAATTTGCCACAACCGGTCCACAGCAGATGCCATCTTCCTGGCCCTACACTCATCCCTGGAGCATCTCGACAACAAGGACTCCCACATCAGACTTCTGTCCATTGACTACAGCACCACCTTCAACACCATAATCCCAGCCAATCTCATGTCAAAATCCGAAACCGAGGACTTGGCTCCTCCCTGTTCCAATGGACCCTCGACTTCTAGACCCATAGAACACAATCAGTAAGCATCAACATCAACACCTCCTCCACAGTGGTCCTCAATACCTGGCCCTGCAAGGCTGCCAACTTAACCCCCTATTATACTCTCTATTTTACATGACTATGTGGCAAAATTTATCTCCAACTCCATCTACAGGTTTGTTGATGACAAGGTGCAGTGGGTCGGATCTCGAACAAAGGTGGGTCAGAGTACAGGAGGGAGATAGAGAACCTAGTGGCATGGTGTAACGACAACACTCTCCCCCTCAACAATAGCAAAACTAAGGGGCTGGCCATTGACTTCAGGATGAGAAGTATCGTACACACCCCTGTCTGCATCAATGGTGCCGAGGTGGAGATGGTTGACTGCCTCAAGTTCCTGGGTGTGCACATCACCAAAAATCTGTCCTGGTCCACTCACATTGATGCTACGACCAAGAAAGCACAACAATGCCTATACTTCCTCAGGAAACTAAGGAAATTTGTCATGTCCACTTTGACTCTTACTAATTTTTACAGATACACTATAGAAAGCATCCTATCTGGCTATGTCATAGCCTGGTATGGCAACTGCTCGACCCAAGACTGTAAGAAACAAGAGTTGTGAACACAGCCCAGTCCATCACGTACACCCGCCTCCCATCCATTAACTCTGTCTACACCTCCCGCTGCCTTGGGAAAGCGGGCAGCATAAGCAAAGACCCCTCCCACCCGGCTTAGTCTTTCTTCCAACCTCTTCCATCGGGCAGATGATACAAAAGTCTGAGAACACGCACTAACAGATTCAAAAACAGCTTCTTACCCACTGTTACCAGACTCCTGAACGACCCTCTTATGGACTGAGCTGATCTCTCCATGTATCTTCTCTACTCGGTAGTACTACACTCCGTATGCTTCACCTGGTGTCTCTAGCTATGTATTTACATTGTGTATCTATCGTATGTCCTATGTTTTTCATGTATGGAATGATCTGCCTGGGCTGTACGCAGAACAATACTTTTCACTGTACCTCGGTACACGTGACAATAAACCCAAATCCAATCCAAATGCTGTCCTTGGCAGCTGCACCCACATCACATAAAAGAATAAAGAAAAAAATCTTATTTGTGTTCAGTTTGTGTAGAACTTTGCGCAATATAACCTTCCAGCGAATGCTTACTATCCTGGCAGCATTCATTCTGAATCAGTCTGCCATGCCTGCTGTCTTTGTGCTTCTATAGACTAGAGCCTGTCTCCTCTGGGCGAAGACTATTCCTATACATGTAGCTAATGATGCCCCCTCAACCACTTGATCATGTGAGGACAACTTGCTATAATGAGATCCATGGGAACCACCAGGAACATTGTGCAGCAGACCATTGATGTGCTCAGGCGATGCTTCCAATGCCTGAAGCACTCAGGTGGAACAATTCAATCCATATTAGAGCAGGTGTCAAAGTTTGCGATGGTCTGCTGCTTCCTCCATAACATTGTTAACATGAGGGTGTAACCAACGGCACCAGGAATCCAGAGGCCACCTCAGGAGAAGAAGGAAAAGGAATGGGAAGAGAAAGATTTGGATTTGTTTATTGTCACGTGTAAAGAGTTACAGTGAAAAGTATTGTTCTGCGTGCAGCTCAGACAGATCATTCTGTATATGTAAACAAAATACATAATAGGGCAAACATAAAATAGACAATGTAAATGCATAGACATAGCCATCGGGTGAAGCACACAGAAGTGTAGTAATACTCAGTAGAGAAGATGTGTGAAGAGATCAGATCAGTCCATAAGAGGGTCATTTAGGAGTCTGGAAGAAGCTGTTTTTTAATCTGACAGTGAGTGTTCTAAGAATTTTGTATCTCCTGCAGGAAGAGTGACTTGAAGCCCTTCGTTCCAGGTGGGTTCTGACAGGACCTGCTCAAACCTCAGTTTCCAAATGACAATGTAGTGTATTGACAATTGCATTGTGCATTTTGTCCCATTAAGGTTACCATGCACATATGTACCAGCAGAGGGAGTCTTGAAGCAGAACAGAGGAATCCATATTTAAACAGCATGTGCAGTTCTGGGCCGGGATTCTCCCCTACCCGGCGGGGCGGGGGGTCCCAGCGGGATGTAGTGGCGTGAACCACTCCGGTGTCGGGCCACTCCAAAGGTGCGGATTTCTCCGCACCCTTAGGGGCCAAGCCCTAACCTTGAGGGGCTAGGCCCGTGCCGGAGTGGTTGGCGCACCGCCGGCCGGCGGGAAAGGCCTTTGGCTCCACGCCAGCCGGGGCCGAAGGGACTTCGCCGGCCGGCGGAAATCCGTGCATGCGCCGGAGTGTCAGCGGCGCCCCCAGGGAGGGGGTCACTTCCGCATCTGTCATCGTGAAGGCTATGGCCAACGTGGAAGGAAAAAAGTGCCCCCACGGCACAGGCCCGCCCGCCGATCAGTGGGTCCCGAGCGTGGGCCAGGCCACCATGGGGGCACCCCCTGGGGCCAGATCCCCCCGCGCCCCCCCCCCCCAAGGACCCCGGATCCCGCCGCGGCACCTGGTCCTGCCGGTAAGGTTGGTGGTTTGATTCCCGTCGGTGGGACCGGCATGACAGCAGTGGGGCTTCGGCCCATCGCGGGCCGGAGAATCGCCGGGGGGGGGGGGCCGCCGACAGGTGCGGCGCGATTCCCACACCCGCCGAATCTCTGGTGCCGGAGACTTCGGGAGACGGCGGGGGCGGGATTCACACCGGCCCCTGCCGATTCTCCAACCAGGCAGGGGGTCGGAGAATCCCGCCCCTGATTCTGAATTATTTTTCTTACTCTTGCTGTTTCTTCCCAAGAACCTCACAGACAATGTGCAGGATTGAACTAAATGGGAATAAAGTACCATAGCGTGGACGTTTAGCTCGCAGCGCCGAGAAACATAACGCTATAAAGTGGCACTCGCGTTAGATAGGAGACCTCAGTGGGGAACGTGCAGCTAAGGCCAAGGCCCCACATGTTTTGTGCACTGAGGAAATGAAATGAAATGAAAATCGCTTATTGTCATGAGTAGGCTTCAATGAAGTTACTGTGAAAAGCCTCTCGTCACCACATTCCGGCGACTGTTCGGGAGGCTGGTACGGGAATTGAACCGTGCTGCTGGCCTGCCTTGGTCTGCTTTAAAAACCAGCGATTTAGCCCAGTGTGCTAAACCAGCCCCACTCACGGAACTCCTCAGTGTAGCGACAAACTGAGATGCCATTTTTAAATGGAGGCCCGATCTCTGGAGCCCCCCAAAGTGTCCCCAGACCCCCACCCCTTAGCCCAAATGCACTATGGGATGGTGCCCGGCCCCCAGCCACCCCACCCAACACCGGCACAGGGCACCCCCAGCCAGATCGCTACCACGCAAAAAAATGCCAGCTTGGCACGTCAGCAGTGCAACCACAATGGGCAGGATTTACATAACAACATCTCGTCAGATCGTGTTCGATCTTGCGAGGCGTTGTGAACTAGGTAGGTCCAGGGTGCAGGGTCTCCCAGCTTCTATCAGCCACGCTGCGTTGTGACGGTTCTTGGGCGCAGCGTGGCCATAAAATCGCGCACAACATCCCTTTATCACCATGGGTTTACAATTCCCCACTGTTACATCCATCTAACAGGTTCCATAACAGTGCCCCCATTCGACTATCATCCGACAACAACAGTCATCCACAAAACCTCTCACTGACATTTTCACCAGGCCACTTTGCCTGTCCTACTGCTCCTATGCAGTTCCACCCTAATGGCTGCAGCGTGGCTAGTGGAATGTTACTAGAGGAGACTGCATTGCAAGGACCCATCACACAGTTCTGGGTCTTTTGGGTCTGGTGTGGGCAGCAGCTTGGGATGGCAACAACAAGGACACTGGTGGTGTGGCAGTGGTGGGAGCACGGATACTCTCATCCTGAGAGAAAGCAGCAGGTTCGTGCTCCATGGAACCACTGGCACACCCAGGGGGCTGCCTCAGAAATCTTAGTAGTCGAGCAGAGGATTGAGGGTTGGACGGCTGAGAGAGCCAATAAGGACGGGTATCCATTGCTATGATGGAAACAGAATGGGCCTGCATGGAAGTTAACAGGAGCAAATCGGAGAAAAGGTTGAAGATTATGGATTGAATGTTTAACTTCCCCAGTTAAATGAAGATCAGGATATGATGTATATGTCTCATCCAAAAACTCCCATAACATGCAGCCCTGATTCAATCGCCTTTATGAACCATTGATGCTGTCGGTAACTTCCGCTTCTGCCATAGGACATAGAATTTAATTGGTGCCTGAAGAAAGGAATCTCCCAGTTCTACCAGCAACATTCATCAATCACGGTGAATTTATTTCTCAAAGTATAATTGATCAAAATGATATTCTAGTCCAGAAGGATGGATGGCCCTTCAGTGTTCACTTAGATATTTGGCCGTGGGGTTTACAAATCATTTTGAGTTGTCTTTTACCACACAGAATTGGAAAATCTGTGTAAAAACAGTACTGAGACATATTGAGAATTGGCCGATGGTACCTGCCATTACTCACAACAAATCCATGTAAATAACTGACATAAACCAACTGTTCAGTTTCTGGTTTAGCTTGAAGAGACACTTAGGCAGGGGTGACTGACTCTACTGGGACTATACTGTTCTTTCGATTGCACCTTTCACATAGAATCATAGAATTTATAGTGCAGAAGGAGGCCATTCAGCCCATCGAGTCTGCACCGGTTCTTGGAAAGAGCACCCTACCCAAGATCAACAACTCCACCCTATCCCCATAACCCAGTAACCCCACCCAACACTATGGGCAATTTTGGACACTAAGGGCAATTTATCATGGCCAATCCACCTAACCTGCACATCTTTGGACTGTGGGAGGAAACCGGAGCACCCGGAGGAAACCCACGCACACACGGGGAGGATGTGCAGACTCCGCACAGACAGTGACCCAAGCCGGAATTGAACCTGGGACCCTGGAGCTGTGAAACGATTGTGCTATCCACAATGCTACCGTGCTGCCCCTAAAGGTAAGTAAGGCAAGTACTCATCGTACAAAATAAAGTAGTGGTAAGGTGTGTCTTTACTCGTTTGTCATGTTCCTATTTCAGGGAGTGTCCTCGGTTTACTGCCTTTTATATTGTAGCCGGGCACTTTTACTAATCGCTGTGCTACTGGTGGTCCACCTCTGATGAACACTCAATAACGTGAGAGTTGCAACGTGTGAAATCAGTCCCCATATGTTTACTTTCCTGCAATAGGGTTAGTTAATTTGTGGACCCACATTTTTCAAGGGTGTGAAATACCACAGCTAGCTGTGAGCTGAGTCATTTTCATTTCCAAATACAGTAGCGTGTCTGCTATCAGCTGTTCTTGTCCAGTGTGAAAGGCACCTTAACTGTTCTACTCTTCAGTCCAACTCTTTGTCTGGCTTACTGTCTTGAAGAGGACTCTGCTATTTCAGTGCCGTCTACGTTACAAAATAAACAATTATTTAAAGGACCTTTTGATATGCTAATCTGTAAAGTTTGATGTTCAAAATTATTGTTTCAAAAATATAATTTGGATTTAAATGTTATTAGTTTACCACGAGAACAGTGTACTACCAGAAAAGAATGGGTTTCCATCATCAGATTCAACTGAGGACAGAAATCCACAGTGATTGATTAGCTGATCATTGGCATCATAACATGTTAACGCTAAAGTGCAGTGGTTTTCGAGGACATTGCACTACTGTTACACATTGTACTGGAACTAGTATTAGATTAGTCCAGACCACTGTCTTCTCTAGATTCAATTCCAAATGTAGAAGAGCAAATCACAGTACAACATTGATATGTTTATGTGTTATGTCATACATAATATTTACCTATGAAAAGAACTGGCCAACCTTAATTCTACACCATTGTGTGTGCATTATTACAACCTAGACCCGAAAAATAAATGAGGTTGGATGAAGAGGCATTGCCCTGGATTCACCAATCGCCAACGCTGAAATCGCATTGGGCGACCGGCCAGAGAATCCGAGTTCCCGAGCAAATCGGGGGCGGCGCCACTTTTGCAATGCTCCGCCCCCTCCAAAGTGATGTACTCGGAGAGTACGCCGCGCCACGTATCGACAGCCTCAGGGCATTGCCTGAGGCCCGCCCCTGATCCTCCGCCCCCCCCACCGACGATGTGGGTCTCCCATGGTCTCATCCGTCGGGAACTCAGTGTGGCGGCTGCGGACTCAGTCCAGCGCCGCCACAGTCAGGGAAGAGCCAATCCGCGGGCAGAGGGAGACATTATTCGGGGATGGGGGCACTGTGGGGGCGTGGTCCGGGGTGCACGAGCCGGCCGAAGGGGGGGCTATTTCGCAGGCCGGGTCCGCGAGCGGCCGCAGCCGTATAGCACGGCGCAGCCGCTGCAAACCGCCGCCGTGTGCATGCGCGGCCACGGACTTGCCAATTCTCTGGAGCATGTTGGCAGCGAGAGCCAGGTGCTCTACGCTGCCACCCTGCCACCCCCCCCCCCCCAGCAAAATGGGGAATCGGTGGCTGTTTCACGACATTTTTTCTGGCGTAAAACACCGGCATGGGGACAGTCCCAGAATCGGAGAATCTAGCCCATGGTTCAGTAGAATTACAAGGCACTGTCCATTACCTAACCAAAATGAATGAAACTATTCCCCATTGAGAAGGTAAATATAATCTATGGATGTAAAATATCCTGACTGTAGTTATCAGCAGATTGTTGCGGGATGTGGTGCTACCTTTCAGATCACTGCTATAGTCCTTGTCTTGACAGTATAAGTGCAGTTCTCATTGATATTCAGTATTTTTGGACCCCATCCCATGCCTAATGATTTGACATTGTTTCCCGTATCTGAGCTCATCTAACTGCGGCGGGGGGAGGAACTAAGATTAGTCCGGCTGGTCTGCCTTACTGGGTGTCAACAACTTTGTTTGTAATAGAATCATTCAGTCTTATTTCTGATGGTTAGAATTATTTTCGGTAAGTTTTCCTTCTCTTTTCCTGTTGTCAGATGGTGCGACTAAAAAGCAATTCAGGTCAAACAGCCTCTAAAGTTTACGGCAAACATGTGCGGTCATGAATGTAACACCTTCACCTCTTGACATCTTTTAATATACAGGGGCATTTGGCTTGTCTGCTTCATTTTGCTGATCTTAGATTGTGCGGGCTAAATCTCTGGGTTCGTTCATTCAATGGGTGGCCTTCTGACTCAATGGCAATAATGCTACCACTCAGCCAGAGTTTAAATGGTAACCCTTGCACAAGTATTCGATAACAGTAAATAAATATGTAAAACTTAAGAATGATGATTATTCGTTGTGAGATGAGATCATCCTGCATATTACAAGCCAATATAAAATAAAGAACATTAAGTGTTCGACTAAGCAGGCACACTCCTCATTCAGCAAACACATGAATATTTTGGGTTCCATTATCGGCCAATACTTTACAACATCTTTATTAGAGGTCAGTATTCTAAGCGTGCAATATCAATCTCGCTGAATGAGACGGCTGTTTGTTCGGTCTGTGCAATATATCACTGGATGGTTAGTATAAGGTTTCTTGACGATGATTCCTCACTCTGTGAATCATTGACCTGAGAGGTAGGAGGCATTTAGCTCTAAGGAAGGGACTCCTGCCATATCCAGAGAGAAACATACAGGAGGGAATTTGCAGCCTTGGTATTTATCTATCCTGGAGTCGCTACTTTAAACTGACTGAAGTGTTGGATAATGTAGACTTGCGAGGTTAACATATGCCACCAACACTGAGGAAGGTTCAACTCTATTTTATTAACTAACTATGAACTAATCGACATACGAGAACTGTGGGTTTAAACAATGCTAGTTTAACAAGAGACCTAAGCCTGTCCGAACCAGTTGAATCTCTCAGCACGTGGTGTAAGTCTGTGCTAAACGTGATGAGCTCTTGTGCTTCTGAGAGGCAGCATCCAGAATGAGCAGGAACCGTGGTGCCCTCTGCCTTTTTAGTGTATGTATTCTAACTGATGATTGGCTGCGGTGCTTGTGCATGCTGATTGGTCCCAGAGTATGTCCATCAGTATGTGCCTGCACCATGATATACTGGTGCATATTATGACACTGACAATTTTAGATTTGTCAATATACAATGTCTGACCTAAGACTCTCCACATGTGTCATCCAATCACTCCAGTCCTGTAGCCTTGGCCTGTTGTCCTCTCCAGTTCTGTCACCCTAACACTCTTCTCCTCTTGATCTCCAATTCCCCTGCAGCTCTCTCCTCTCTGCCTCCGTTTAGTTCAACAACTACTACCCTCCCCTTCCTGCCTCTCCCATATTTACTGTAATTCCATGGCATAATTTAGTTTTGGCAACAAGTGAACGGGGGTGGGTAACACCCACTGGCGGGAGTTCCACGTTGCCTCTGCTGCGGAAGGCCAGGCAGAATGATGTCTCCGCCAGGCTATTGTCGTAGGTGGTCCTTCCCGGGATTTAGAACCCCGGGGTCGGAAATCCCATCCTGAGAGTTGCTCCCCCCCCCCCCTCCCCCCTCCCCCACCTACAATTAGAGGCTGGCAGCTCTCAATTGTTGGAAGCGGAGGCTACTGCCAGTAATGCACCCAAGCCACGTGTGAGTGAGGGAGGGATGGGGCTGTGGAGAGAGAGTAGCCAGCTAGCAGGAGGAGAAAAGCAGGAGGGAGAAAGGGCAGGGGAGTGGGTTTGAGTGGATGCCCCCTTAAAACCGGGTCTCTCAATCAGGCACTGAACAAGGCACCCAGTCCAGAAACAATGGAAATGAAGTCTGCCATTTAGTCCCCAGAGCCCATTTCAGCCATCCAATTATATCATAGTTGATCTGTGCCTGAGCTCCATTTTTCCACCATTAATAACCTGAGCGAATAAATTCTTTCAATCCTAGTTTTGGTCATTTCAATTGACCCAGCGTCTATAGCCTTCTGGAGAGGAAGTTTCCGATTTCCTCCTGCTCTTCTGTACAAGACTGCGTCCTGATTTTACCCCGAAGAGGCTTTGCTCTAAGTTTCGAACCCCTTGTGCTGGATTCTCTCACCAGAGGAAACAGCTTCTCTGTATCTAAGCTATAAACTCCTTTATGTCATCCGACACAATTAAATTAGGTCATCCCTCAGCCTTCTAAATCCAAGGGAACACAAGTCAAGCGAATACAATCAGTCCTGATAATTTAACCCATGAAGCCCTGGCATTGACCTGGTGAATTCCCTCTGATCGTTTTAAGGGCAGTATACCTTTTTGAGCTTTGGTGCCTAAAATCGAAAACAGTACTCGTCACGGGGTCTGAATAAGGCTCTGTGAGGCATACTTGCCTCCTCTTTACATTCTCACCTCTTCCCTATGAAGGTCAACATTCCATTAGCTTTCGTAGTTACTTTCTGCACCTGTTGGTCATGCTGCATTGATATAAGTTGTTGAGTTTTCTATCCATTGACTTGAGTGGGTAGAAACCTGCTTTTCTGTTGCCATAGAAACATTTAATTCATCTGGGGAGCACACCTACAGTTCAAGGTGCGGTTTGCTTTTTTAGGAGACAAATGACTAATTCTTCACAAGAGTGCCCTGAAGGCAAAGCTTGGAATTGGCACGAGCACCTGTGAAACACATTGGCTGTGAAATGCCTCCAGAGCTCTGGCCAAGTTGTTTAATGTCTCAAATAACATAGAGTCATAGAGTTTACAGCACAGAAAGAGGACCTTCAGCCCATCGTGTCTGTGCCGGCCTTCAAGCACCTATCGACTCGAATCCCATTTTCTAGCACTTAATCCATAGCCTTGTTTGCTGTGGCATTTCAAGTGTTCATCTAAATGCTTCTTAATTACATAGAACATACAGTGCAGAAGGAGGCCATTCGGCTCATCGAGCCTGCACCGACCCACTTAAGCCCTCACTTCCATCCTATCCCTGTAGCCCAACAACCCCTCCTAACCTTTAACTAAGGGCAATTTATCATGGCCAATCCACCTAACCTGCAGGTCTTTGGACTGTGGAAGGAAACCGGAGCACCCGGAGGAAACCCACGCAGACACGGGGAGAAATTGCAGATTCCGCACAGTGACCCAGCAGGAAATCGAACCTGGGACCCTGGCACTGTGAAGCCACAGTGCTATCCACTTGTGCTACCGTGCTGCCGCTTGTTGTTTGGGTTCCCGTCTCTGCCACCCTTTCAGGCAATGTGTTCACCCTCTGAGTGAAAACACTTTTCCTCAAGTCCACTCAAAATCTTCTGCCCATTACCTGAACTCTATGCCCCCTGGTTATTGACCCCTCAGCCAAGTGGAAAAGTTTATTCCTATTGACATTATCTATGCCCTTCATACTTTTATACACCTCAATCAGGTCTTAGCTTTCTCTGCTCTAAGGAAAACAACCCCAGCCTAACCATAACCCCATAGCTGAAACACTTCAGCCCAGTCAACATCCTGGTGAATTTCCGTTGCACCCTTTATAGTGCAATCACATCCTTCCTCTTGTGTGGTGACCAGAACTGCACACAATACTCTAGCTGTGGCCTAATGAGTGTTTTACACAGCTCCATCATAATCTCCCTGCTCCTATATTCTGTGCCTCAACTAATAAAGGGAAGTATTCCGTATGCCTTCTGAACCACTTTATCTACCTCTCCTGCTGCCTTCAGGGACCTATGGCCATGCATCCCAATATTCCTCCAGCAGTGCTAATCATTGTGCCACTGTTCTGCCCATCTGACCAGCCTGAGTATATAACCCTGTAGTCCAAGGCTTTCCTCGTCACTCTTTACCATACCACCGATGTTTGTGTCATCTAGGAACTTACGTATCTTACCACACACATTCCCATCTAGATCATTAATGTACACTGAAGATTCTATACCCCGGAATATTGAGCTGCCAGTCCTGCCCCTCCCTCAGCCATGTCTTTGTGATAGCAATAATATCATACTCCCATGTGTTCATCAATGCCCTCAGTTCATCGGCCTTACCCGTAAGACTCCTTGCAATAAAATAAATGTCATCCAGCCCTGCCACATCCCCTTGTGGCTTAATATGTCTATCTTTGCTCTGCCTTCCAGACTGACTTGGGTTTTCTTCTATTTATTAGCTGTACATGACCCCCTACTGTACCTCCACACTGTGATCTATCTCTCTGCCAAATTAGTTCAAACCCCCACCCCCTCAGCAGCACAAGCAAACCTCCCCACAAGGATATTGGTCCCATTTTGAATCAGGTGCAACTCATCCGACTTGTACAGACCCCACTTTCCCCAGAAATGGACCCAATGATCCAGAAACTACAGCTCTTCCTCCTGCACCATCGCTTCAGCCGCACATTCATCCTCCTATTCCTATACTCACTGGCATGTGACACTGGGAATGATCCAGAGAATACATCCTTTGAGATCCTGCTTTTCAATCTGCTACCTAGTTCCTTAAATTCTTGCTGTAGGACTCATTCCTCTTTTTACCCACATCTTTGGTACCAATGTGAACCATGACCTCAGGCTGTTCACCCTCCCCCTTCAAAACACCCTGTAGCCGTTCAGTGACATCCTTGATCCTGGCACTGGGAAGGCAGCACATCATCATGGAGTCATGTCTGCAGCTGCAGAAACACCATCTGCAGCCTTCACTATTGAGTCTTCTATTGCCCTTCCACTCTTACTCCTCTTGTGCAGCTGAGCTGAAATGAAAAAAAATGAAAATGAATGAAAATCGCTTATTGTCACGAGTAGGCTTCAATGAAGTTACTGTGAAAAGCCCCTAGTCGCCACATTCCGGCGCCTGTCCGGGGTGGCTGGTACGGGAATCGAACCGTGCTGCTGGCCTGCTTGGTCTGCTTTAAAAGCTAGCGATTTAGCTGAGTGAGCTAAACCAGCCCCTAAACCAGCTAGCCACAGTGCTGTGAGTCTGGGTGTAGCTGCACCCCCCAGAGGAACCATCACTCTTACTTTTCCAACACAGAAAAACAGTTATCAAGCGAGATGCACTCTGGGGCTTTCCTGACTACCTGCCTGCCCTCCTCCAGACTGGTGGTCACACATTCCCTGTCTGACTGCACTTACTTAAGGTGCGGGGTGCCCACATCTAAAAAACGTGCTATCCACAATCCTCTCAGCCTCACGCATGCACCGCTATGCCTCCAACCGATGCTCAAGCTCTGAAATCTGGCTCTCAAGCTGATTAAACTGGTGTCACTTCCTGCAAATGTGATCATCCCGATTACACGGAGGTTCTAGGAATTCCCACATACTGCAGGCTGGGCAAAACACGGGTCTGAGCTCCGTAATACTTTCAATTAAAAAATGTTGCATTAATTCTATTCCAAGTCAAAGAATTATTTAAGTTATTTTTTGAAAAGCTGGAACTCTTACCTTTCCTTAACATAGCTTTAAGTTGGTGAAAAACAACTTACCCATTATTTACCAATCATCTCTCTCCTTTGTAGCCCCTACTCCAGCTCTAGGTGTTGCTGACTGTTCTAGAGTTCTCCTCTTGCACTCTCCTCTAGATGCTGCCACTACTACACCTCTATCTCTCTGCTCTTTATTGAAGTCTTGCCTCCCTCTCTCTCCGCTCTTTATTGAAGTCTCACCTCTCTCTCTCTGTTTGTTATTGAAGTTTCACCTCTCTCTGTGTTCTTTATTGAAGTCTCACCTCTCTCTCCCTCTGCTCTTTATTGAAGTCTCACCTCTCTCTCCCTCTGCTCTTTTTTGAAGTCTCACCTCTCTCTCCCTCTAATCTTTATTGAAGTCGCACCTCTCTCTCCCTCTGCTCTTTATTGAAGTCTCACCTCTCTCTCTCTCTGTTTGTTATTGACGTCTCACCTCTCTCTCTGTTCTTTATTGAAGCTTCACCTCTCTCTCCCTCTGCTCTTTATTGAAGTCTCACCTCTCTCTTTTATTACACTCCTGTATTATCTTGATATACTACGGAGCGTAATATGTGTTACTCAAACCTTGGTTACTGATGAGGTCTTCTGAATCTCGATGAAGTAGACTCAAACTCGTCCAGTAGTAACAAAAGGTTTATTGAGTAACTGTAACAATAATTGTGTGAGTTCTTTACTTTAACATTGATACTAGTGATAAGGTTAACAAGATCTAACTACAAGTAACTGCACTTGACTCCACTAACCATCTGAGCTAATCCGATCCTCCTGTCCTGGTCACAGTCCATCCGAGAGAGAGAGAACTAATGTGGTTGCCTTTATACCTCTGTTGGTCCGGCCCTCTAGTGATCATGTGGTGCTACTGATTACACATTAACTCCTTATATACAGGCACATACAGAGGTCACTACACTTTCTGCGCTCTTTATTGAAGTCTCACCTCTCTCTGTTCTTTATTGAAGCCTTGTTTCTTTCTCTGCTCTTTATTGAAGTTTCACCTCTCTCTCTCTCTTCTTTATTGAAGTCTCACCTCTCTCTCTCTTTGATCTTTATTGAAGTCTCACCTCTCCCTCTCTCTCTTCTTTATTGAAGTCTCACCTCTCTCTCTCTTCTTTATTGAAGTCTCGCCTCTCTCTCTGCTCTTTATTGACGTCTCACCTCAAGTCTCGCCTCTCTCTGTGCTCTTTATTGAAATCACAATAGCTCAATAATTATGTGCCCATGTTGATTGAAGCATCAGTTGCTTGGTAGATACAAATGCCAGCAACTATAATGCAATGTTCGCTGGATATGAGGTGCGCGCCCAGCAGGTGAGGGTGACAACTTTGCAGTTCAGGTGTCTTTCAGCCATGTGGGAATTCAGAACTTTGGGGTATTAATCTGTCTTGGATGGGACTGCAAGATGGGCAATAGTGCAATCAGGAGTTTGTTCTGCACTCTGTTTAACATTCTTTCCAGTCAATACCCCATTGACTACACACCACAAGCAGGCAACCAGCCCCCCCCCCCCCCCCCCCCCAACCGCACCACCAGTCTGAACCTTGTTTTTATTCCTTCTGATACACAAGAACTGCTACCTGGTTAAGCATTGGTGTGGGAAGATAACGTACAAAAGGAGAAAGAGACTGATGAAGAAGAAATACCATAGCTGAATCTGACACTCTCAGCCACCGTTAGAGGCACCCCATGTACTTTACGGGGTAGCATATAGAGGCACTGGTGAGTCACTGGGCTCAATTGGGCAATAGCCAAATTAAGTTGAAAGGATGGTACAACTGTCAGCTCTCCATGCAGGGGACATAGTCTCAGATGGGTTCTGCCGTAGGGGACTCAGATAAGGACTTTGATAGAATGCAGTACAAGAGAAGACTGATGAGCATGCACACAGAAATACTTGATGCATTTTCAGGTCTGCTAGAAGATCTGATGTCGACTTCCGGTTGCGGCTATGCGGAGCTAAGCCGCACGATCAGCGGCTCCCGCTATCATCGGACTCTTGGGCTCTTTTTAGGGCCCGTATCGGCACTTGACAGACTTTTCCCGGTGCGGGAAGGCATCAACAATGCTTCCCTGCCGGTGGATGGACTGGACCAGGAGCGGGGCGATAAAGAAATCGGCACTGGAGCAGAGAAAGGTGCGAGGGAGGAAGACCAAGATGGCTGTGGGCGGGGAACCGGCAGCGTGGACGCAGTGGCCGCAGGTGCAGCAGGAGCTGCTCCAACACTGCTTCAGGGAGCTTCAGGCTGAGCTGCTGGAACCGCTAAAGGCCTCATTAGACAAGCTCCTGGCGACCCAGACGGCCCAGGGGGCGGAGCTCCGTGAGATCCGGCAAAAGGCCTCAGAGAACGAGGATTAAATCCTAGGCCTGGCGGTGAAGGTGGAGGCGCACGAGGCGCTCCACAAGAAATGGCAGGCGAGGCTGGAGGAAATGGAGAACTGCTTGCGGCGGAAGAATCTGCGGATCCTGGGCCTCCCGGAGGGATCGGACCTGGGGGTCTATGTGGTCACCATGCTGAACTCGCTGATGGGAGCGGGGTCCTTCCAAGGGCCCTTGGAGCTGGTGGGGTCCCCCCGGGTGCTGGTGAGGAAGCCCAAGCCCAGCGAGCCGCCAAGGGCAGTGCTGGTGTGGTTTCGCCGGTTCGTCGATCGAGAATGTGTGCTCAGGTGGGCCAAGAAGGAGCAGAGCAGCAGGTGGGAGAATGCGGAGGTCCGAATCTACCAGGACTGGAGCGCGGATGTGGCGAGGAAAAGGGCCGGTTATAATCGGTCGAAAGCAGTGGTGCACAGGAGAGGGGTGAAGTTTGGCTCGTTACAGCCGGCGCGCCTTTGGGTCACCTATAAAGACTGTCATCATTACTTTGACTCCCCGGAGGAGGCCTGAGGCTTTATTCAGGCAAAAAAGCTGGATTCAGATTAAGGGTTGAGGTGTGGTCGGGGATTGTTGTATAGTGTTTTGGGTATTTTCTTCCTTGTTCCTTTGTTTCTGAGGGAGTTTGTGGGATGTTTTGTATGCCCGTCGGACGGGCTCGGGGGAAGGGGGGGGAGGGTGTTGGGTTGGGAGGGGTTGAAGGTCGGTGAAGGTGGATGGGGTCTCGGGGGAGGGTTGGGGGGTCTGGGGAGTTTGTCCTGGAAAGGGAGCAGCGCCAGAGAGGGCGGGGCCGGCCGAGCGGGTGGCGCGGGCTTTTTCCCGCGCTACCAAAGCGGGAGGGTAGGAGCAGTGTTACACTGAGGAGGGGGGGGGGGTCATTGGCGTGGCGGGAGCGGCCAGGGTCAGCAGGAGTCGGCTGACTTATGGGAGTACAATGAGAGGAGCAACGCAGCTAGGGGGGGCCCAAGCTAGGGTGGGAAGGGGGGTAGTGGGGGGGGAGGGGGGTACCGGGTTGCTGCTGGAAGGGCCGAAGGGGAACTGAGGCCTTTAGGATGGGTCGGGATGAAGATTTGCCACTGTGGGGAACGGGCCGTGCGGGGGACGTGGGCATGTGGCTGGCCTCGGAAGAGCTATGGCTGATGGGCGGCGGGCGGGGGGGGGGGGGGGGGGGGGGGGGGGGGGGTGAATAGCCCCCCCGATTCAGCTGGTCGCCTGGAATGTGAGGGGTCTGAATGGGCCGGTCAAGCGGGCCCGGGTGGTCGCGCATCTGAAGGGGCTGAGGGCGGATGTGGCCATGCTCAAGGAGACTCACCTTAGGGTGATGGATCAGGTAAGATTGAGAAAGGGGTGGGTTGGGCAAGTGTTCCATTCGGGGTTAGATGCAAAGATCTGGGGGGTGGCGATTTTGGTGGGGAAGAGAGTGTCGTTTGTGGCATCGAGTGTGGTGGCGGATAGCTGTGGCAGAAATGTGATGGTAAGAGATAAGCTCCAGGGTGAGGGTGGTGCTGGTCAATGTGTACGCCCCGAACTGGGATGATGCGGGCTTCACATGGCGTATGTTGGGCCGGATTCCAGACCTTGAGACAGGGGGTTTAATATTGGGCCCAGCACTCGATCGCTCTCGGTCCAGGACGGGTAGGAGGCAGGCGTGGGCCAAAGTGCTGAGGGGGTTCAGATGGGAAGGGTGGATCCTTGGAGATTCATGAGGCCGGGGGTTAGGGAATTTTCGTTCTTCTCCCATGTCCACAAGGCTTATTCCCGGATTGACGTTTTTGTTTTGAGCAGGGCGTTGATTCCGAGGGTGGAAGGTGCGATAGTCATTTCATGCTCCGCATTGCGTAGACCTTGAGTTGGGGGAGGGGAGGGACCAACGTCCGATGTGGCGGTTAGAGGTGGGGCTGCTGTCGGACAAGGAGGTGTGCGGGCGGGTCCGGAGGTGTATGGGGGGTACCTAGAAATTAACAATAACGGGGAGGTCCAGGTGGGGGTGGTCTGGGAGGGGCTGAAGGTGGTGGTTAGGGGTGAGCTGATCTCCATCAGGGCGCATATAGAACATAGAACATAGAGTGCAGAAGAAGGCCATTCGGCCCATCGAGTCTGCACCGACTCACTTAAGCCCTCACTTCTACCCTATCCCGGTAACCCAATAACCCCTCTGTGGATGCGGTCGGTTCCGATGGTGGTATATCCGGGAGCATGGTTGACTGAGCCTTTGCCCACCTTGGGGGGGGGGGGGTATCAGGGGTGATTAGGGTGATCGGTGCCGGCTGGGGGGCAGAGGGCGCTATGGGGGGGCGCCGTCGGAGACGGCGGTCGGTGCGGGGCGGGGAGCGTCGGTAGGGGGGGGGGGTCAGTGGGGAAAACGTCGGGGTCGGTGGGAGAGTCGGTGGGGTCGGTGGGAGAGCCAGCGGATGCCAGGTCTCGCAGGGAGACGGTATCCTGCCTGCCGTCGGGGTGCTCGACGTAGGCGTATTGAGGGTTTTCGTGCAGCAGGTGGACCCTCTCGACTACTGGATCCATTTTATGGCTCCTCACGTGTCTCCGGAGTAGGACTGGACCCGGAGTCGTCAGCCAGGGTGGAAGCGAGACCCCAGAGGTGGACTTCCTGGGGAAGACAAACAAACGATTGTGAGGGGTCTCATTCACGGCCATACAGAGGAGTGACCTAATGGAGTGCAGGGCATCGGGTAGGACCTTCTGCCTGCGGGCGATTGGGAGACTCCTTGACCGTAGGGCTAGGAGGACAGCCTTCCAAACTGTCGCGTTCTCCCTCTCCACTTGCCCGTTTCCCTGCGGGTTATATTTCGTCATTCTGCTCGAGCTGAGCAGGTACCGACGCAACTCATCGCTCATGAACAATGTACCCCGGTCGCTGTGGATATAAGTGGGGAAACCAAACAGTGTGAATATGTTGCGCAGTGACTTGATCACGGAGGCAGAGGTCATATCGGGGCAGGGGACAGCAAAAGGGAAGAGGGAGAACTCATCGATGACGGTGAGGAAATAGATGTTGCGGTTGGTGGATGGGAGGGGCCCTTTGAATTCCACACTTAGTCGCTCAAAGGGCCCAGAGGCCTTTATCAGGTGGGCCTTGTCTGGTCGATAGAATTGCGGTTTGCATTCCGCACAGATCTGGCATGCTTTAGTCATGGCCTTGACCTCCCCTGTGGAGTAGGGTAGGTTGCGGGACTTGATGAAGTGGGCAAGCTGGGTGACCCCCGGGTGGCAAGGGTCATCGTGGATGGATCTCAGGTGGTCCAATTGCACATTGGCGCACGTGCCGCGGGACAGGGCATCTGGGGACTCGTTGAGCTTCCCCGGGCGATATTTAATATCGTACGTATAGGTGGAGAGCTCTATTCTCCACCTCAGAATTTTGTCATTCTTTATTTTGCCCCATTGCGCGTTATCGAACATAAAGGCGACCGACCGTTGGTCGGTGACGAGGGTGAACCTCCTACCGGCTAGGTAGTTCCTCCAGTGTCGCACGGCCTCCACTATGGCTTGTGTCTCCTTCTCGACTGCAGAGTGCCGGATATCCAAGGCGTTGAGGGTTCGGGAGAAGAACGCTACTGGTCCGCCCGCCAGGTTGAGGGTAGCAGCCAGGGCGACGTCTGATGCGTCGCTTTCTACTTGGAAGGGGATGGCTTCGTCCACCACGTGCATGGCAGCCTTGCTGATGTCGGCCTTGATACGGCTGAAAGCCGACTGGGCCTCAGCCGTCAGGGAAAAAAACATGGTCTTAATGAGTGGTCGGGCTTTGTCCGCATACCTGGGGACCCACTGGGCGTAATAGGAGAAAAGGCCCAAGCACCATTTGAGTGCCTTGAGGCTACGGGGAAGTAAAAGTTCCTTTAGGGGACGCATGCGGTCGGGGTCTGGGCCTAGGACCCCGTTTTCCACGACGTAGCCGAGGATGGCTAGCCGGGTTGTGTGAAACACGCATTTCTCTTTGTTGTACGTGAGGTTGAGGGCCCGGGCAGTCTGGAGGAACCTCCTCAGGTTTGCTTTGTGGTCCTGCTGATCATGGCCGCAGATGGTGACGTTGTCCAAGTACGGGAAGGTGGCCCGTAAGCCGTACTGGTCCACCATATGATCCATTGCCCTCTGGAAAACGGAGACTCCGTTTGTGACACCAAAAGGGACCCTGAGGAAGTGAAACAGCCGACCGGCTGCTTCGAAAGCTGTGTAGGGGCGGTCCTGTGGGCGGATAAGGAGTTGACGATAGGCCGATTTAAGGTCGACTGTGGAGAATACCCGATACTGGGCGATTTGGGTCACCATTTCTGCTATGCGGGGAAGTGGATACGCATCGAGTTGCGTAAACGGTTTATGGTCTGGCTATAATCCACGACCATTCGCTGCTATTCCCCGGAGCGGACTACCAATACTTGAGCCCTCCAAGGGCTGTTGCTGGCCTCTATGACCCCCTCTTTTAGTAGCCGCTGAACCTCTGACTTGATGAAAGTCATGTCTTGGGTACTGTACCGGCGACTCTTGGTGGCGACGGGCTTACAGTCGGGAGTGAGGTTCGCGAAGAGGGAGGGTGGCGCAACTTTGAGTGTCGCCAGGCTGCAGACGGTGAGTGGGGGCAGGGGCCCACTGAACTTCAGTGTCAGGCTCCGGTGGCTGCACTGAAAGTCCAGACCAAGCAGCGGGGGGGAGCAGCGGCGAGGGAGGATGAAAAGTTTAAATTGGATGTATTCAGCGCCTTGAATTGCGAGGTCAGCGACACAATACCCCGTGATTTGTACCGAGTGGGACCCCGAAGCGAGGGCGATAGTTTGGGAGCCGGGGTGGGTGCACAGGGAGCAGCGCCTTACCGTGTCTAGATGGATAAAGCTCTCCGTGCTCCCGGAGTCGAATAGGCAGGGAGTGTCGTGGCCGTTGACTTGAACCCACATCATCGAGTTCCGCAGGTGCTTTGGCCGCGATTGATTGAGTGTGATCGCTCCTAGTTGTAGGCCGTCAGAGTCGAACTCACAAAATGGCCACCCGGAGTCACAAGATGGCCGCCGCCGCCGGTCGAACGTGTCGGGTTTCGAAGATGGCCGCCGCCAAGATGGCCGCTGCCATGACTTGCACGAGGTTGATGACGTGTCGGAGGTCGGGTTGCGGGGTCGGTGAGACCAGGAGCTTGATTTCTGGGCCTTGTGGGGATTTTGTTTGTGGCCTTTGGGCCCAGCCAGGCAGACTTTAGCGAAGTGCCCTTTCTTCCCGCAGTCATTGCAGATCGCGGAGTGGACCGGGCAACGCTGACGTGGGTGCTGACCTTGCCCACAGAAATAGCATGGGGAACCCCCGGAGTGGGCGGATCGCCGAGCGGCACAGGCCTGTAGCGTGGCCGAGTCTGGAGGGGATCGAGAGGGGTTTGCAAGGTCCACGGAGTACGTACGGAGGTTACGGTGTGCCGTTTCGAGAGAAGAGGCGAGCGTTAACGTGCCCTGGAGATCCTTTGCCCCATCTTCTGGGAGCCGCTGCCGGATGTACGAGGACCTGATACCAGACACAAGGGCGTCGCGAATATGCAAGTTCCTGTGGTCTTCTGCCGTCACTGCTTTGTGGTCGCAGTTCCTCGCGAGCGCAGTGAGTCTTTCCACGAACTGGTCCAGTGTTTCCCCAGAACGCTGGCTGCAGGTTGAGAGCAAATGTCTGGCGTGTACCTTGTTAGTAGGTTTTATGAAGCGTTTCTTCAGTATTTCGACCGCCGCATCATAGGCCGTAGCGTTCTCGATCACGACGGAGAGTCGGTGGCACACCTGGCCATGTAGTAAACGCAGCTTGCGAGTGCTGTCGACATCAGTCGTTGAGGAGTTCAGATAGTCCTCGAAACACCGGAGCCAATATTTAAACATTTCAGGGGCTTCTGGCGACCTGGCGTCCAGGTTGAGTTTCTCCGGTTTTAGAACGCTGTCCATCTTGATATGTCTGTAGATTAAATTGAGGCACCCTCAATTACGACGCGAGAGCGAGGTCGGTAATCAAAAGGCTTTAATCTACAGAGAACTGAACAGCATCCGAGAGAAGTGTGCTCACCAGATGGAGCCTTATCCTATATACCGTTTCCTGGGGGCGTAGCCAGAGGCGGAGTCCCCCAGGGTTCCAAGCCTCTTAAAGGGGCAAGGTATTAAAGGTCAGGTACCGTTTACGGCAGTTATTAATACCGTTCATCACAGCCTCATAGCTAGATGTAGTACGTTTATAAAACCAAAAGCCAATGCCCAACTTGATCATGAATCTGTCCTTCAAAGATTTGCCTCCTTTACATGACCTCTATCAGACTGATGCATATTACTGAAGGAAGGTGAATTGCCAAAATCACCGAGATCATATTATAAAATAATCAAGCAGTGTAAAATTTAAAAGCAAAGTTCCACTTGCTACAGATGACAAAGTTCTGCGATAGTCATTAGTTTCCTAAGGTCTGCAGGTATACAACCGGTACATATTAATGAAAGAGTTTCAACTACCACAGCTGCTGAGAACATCCAATTGAAATAAATAAGTAATATAACATTTAAATTCAAAGTTCCACTTGCTACAGATGACGACGCTCTGCAACAGTCATTGGTTTCCCCAAGGTCTACAGGCATGTTCTAATTCCTGCTGATCACCCTAGCATGTCTTCTTTCACCTTGTATCACCTCAAGCGTGAAATATACTATCCGAGGCATTTAACACAAACTTGTGCTGCTTAAAAACGTGTACTTCCCAAAGTATTTATAACAGTGCAGTGATAAAAAAAAAGTGCTTCACACATTGCACACTAAAGCTTAAAAAGGCTGTTTTAAAAAAAACTGCAGACTCGTTCAGAAAACATTTTTGCCTCAAATAGATCACTTGTAATCCATGAATCAATAATATTTTATGTCAGGACGGCATAAATTTTATGTGGATTGGTCATGCTAAATTGCCCCTTAATTGGGAAAATAAAATGAATTGGTACTCTAAAAATGTTTTTCAATAATAGTATTTTATCTCTCCTGCACCTTACTTTTATATTTATCTCGTTACATCATGCTATTTCTTTAAACATCCCTCAGGAACAATCAGGAGAGAATTTGCGCAGAGGTTCAAAATCAGGTCATTTCTGTGATAGACCATCTATGCCATTCCTCAAAGGTTTCTGTGGATCTTCCTCCTTTCCCTCCTCTCACCCTCAACTGTGCAAAAATCCAGGAAATCTCTTGCCTTGTTCTCTTCATTACTTCATTAACATATGTAGTTGTTGACATCGAGGACCAACAATGGGATTAAATTCATTTCTTGGCGATGTTTGGTGCACGCATTGGTAAGTTTTCATAAGTTTCTGTCACGTAAATTATTTCAAACGTGTTAATGACATTATTAAAACAGCATCTACTGTAATTTTATATGAACACATTGTACATTATTTTTAATGAACAGGTCTACCTTAATTGTTCTTTTTGAAAGATCAGTATGTCTTAAGGAAAAAACCATTAGTAGTAGGGTAGGTTCTCTCACAAAAATAGTGCACTTCAGCCATTTATTATCCTTTAAAAATATTTTTATTAAGAAAACTTTTCATTATAACACAGTAAGACACATAACAAATACAACTCAAAACATAACCACCTTCCCAATCACACCCCCTCAAATAGAGAACAAAACTTAACTAACCACCCCCCCCCCCCAAAACAGCTGACAGTGACTAGCTCCTTAAAATAGGAAATTAATGGCAGCCATCTCGACTAGAACCCTTCTAATCCTTCATGATGTACTTGACCTTCGCTAAATACAAAAACACAATAAGGTCACTCAACCGGGATGAGGGACTGGGTGGAACCGGAGTCTTCACCCAAGCAGAACCTGCCCCCGGGCTAACAATGAGGCAAAGGTGAGTGCATCTGCCTTTACCCGTCTGCAGCTCCGGCGAGTACGAAATCCCGAAAATGCCCACCAGCGGACAAGGTTACAGCTCAATTCCAAGAATCCCTGACGTAAAGGGTAGCACGGTGGCACGGTGGTTAGCACTGCTGTCTCACGGCACCAAGGACCCGGGTTCGATCACTGTCCTTGTGGAGTTTACACATTGTCTGCGTGGGTCTCACTCCCACAACCCAAAATGTTGTGCAGGGATTGGCCACGCTAAATTGTCACTTAATTGGAAAAATAGAATTGGATACTCTAAGTGTATTTTTTTTTTAAAGAATTCCTGACATTGTGTTGAGAAGGAGACCCAGACGCTTCCAAGTTTAGGACATGACCAGGACACGCGCGCATGATTGGCCAGCCCCCTAGAACAACGCTTGCAGCTATCTTCCAGCCCCAGAAAAAACTCACTCATCAGCGTCCTGGTCCGATGTGACCTGTGCACCACCTTAAACTGAATCAAGCTGAGCTTTGCACATTAGGAGGCAGCATTGACCCTGTGAAGAGCCTCACTCCACAACTCGCCCCCACATCAAAAACCGGACCCAGCTCCCTCTCCCATTTCCTTTTTACCTCATCGAACGGAGCCTGCTCCATTGACAAGATCTGACCATAAATATCAGAAATCCTCCCCTCTCCAACTCAGCCAGCAAAAGGATCGTCTCCAAAAGAGAAGATAAAGATGCCAGAGGAAAAGAAGGAATCTCCTTCTGCAAAAAGTCACGGACCTGAAAAAAAATCTAATTGGGAGTTGGAATTTATCGAGCAGCTCCTCAAACTGGTGAATTTCCCCTCTATAAACATGTCCCCAAACCTCTCCAACCCCTCCCTGCCCATGATAGGAATGACAAATCCAAACCCTCCACTACAAAGAGATGGGGTGGGATTCTCCGACCCCCCCCGCCGGGTTGGAGAATCGCCGGGGGGGCGGACTGAATCCCACCCCCGCCGGCCACCGAATTCTACGGCACCGGAGATTCAGCGGGGGCGGGAATCGCGCCGCGCCAGTCGCTCATAGCGGCCCCCTTGGCGATTCTCCGACCCGCGATGGGCCGAAGTCCCGCCCGTTTTTTGCCAGTCCCGCCGGCGTAGATCAGACTAGGTCCCTTACCGGCGGGACCTGGCAGCACGAGCGGGCTCCGGGGTCCTGGGGGGGGGGGCGCAGGGTGATCTGGCCCCGGGGGGTGCGATCGGGGCCCACCAATGCACGGGCGGGCCTGTGCCATGGGGGCACTCTTTTCCTACGCGTCGACCGTGTCAGCCTCTGCGATGGCCGATGAGTAGGTGAACCCCCCCCTGCGCATGCGCGGTGATGACGTCAGCAGTCGCTGACGCTCCCACGCATGCGTGGACCCACGCCGGCCGGCGGAGTCCCTTCGGACCCTCCCGCTGCAGAAACGTTTTACGTATCTGCAGGGTCTTGCCCACCCAATTAAGGAAGATATCATTTTATTAACCTTAAGAAAGAAAGACTTGGGAAGAAAAATGGCGTGACACTGAAACAAAAATAAAACTTGCGGGAGGACATTCATTTTTACCGATTGGGCCCTACCCACCAAATACAGAGAGAGGTTGTCCGACTTTTTCCAAGTCAAACTTAACCCCATTCACCAGGCTAGCAAAACCGAGTCTATGGAGCACGGCCCAGTCGTGGGCCACCAGGCTTCCCAGATAACGAAAGTTAGACCTGGTCAAGCAAAAAGGCAACATCCCCAAATTGACTCCCCTGCCCAGTGAATTCACCATAATGTATTTGCTTCTGTCCAGATTCAACTTATACCCCAAGGATGGGTCAAAATTCCGAAGTAGCTTCATTATCTCCCCTACATTAGAGAGAGGATCTGTTATATACAATGGCAGATCATCGGCATAGGACACCCTAGGCTCTCTCTCTCTCCCCTCCGTCCCACAGATGGCCTCACTGCTATGACCAGTGATTCAATTGCCAAGGTAAACAATAACGGGGACAAGAGGCAACCCTGCCCTATTCAACTGGCTCAGGGCATTCATGTGAACACTTGCAGTGGGCGGCCCTGTACAGAATATGGGTCCATGGTATAAACCTAGCACCAAAACCAAACTGGCCAAGGATCTCAAACAGCTACGCCCACTCTACCGTTTCAAATCGTTTTTCAGCATCCATTGAAATAATTACCTCTGGCTCAGGGACTTGAGAGACCCACTAGACAATATTAAGTAGTTGACATATGTTGGTCGATAGCTGCCAGCCCTTGACAAAACCAGTCTGTTATTCCGAGATCACCCTCATGATCCAAACGCATTACCAGAATGTTCACCAACAACCTAGAGTCGCCGTTCAGTAATGAGATGGGACAATATGACTCTCACTCTGTCGGATCTTTATACTTCTTCAAAATCAAGTAGTTCGATGCCTGCACTTGTGTGATTGGCAATACCCCCCACAGGACATGGAATCGTCAAACATGTTCGAACAACAATGGGATTAGTTCACCTGCAAATTTCTTCCAAAATTCAATGGGGAATCAATCTGGGCCCGGAGTCTGACCCGACTACATTAAACCCAGACATTTAATGATCTGCTCCAGGATCAACGGGGACTCCAACTCTTCTTCTCTCCCGCTCCACCACTGGGATGGACAAGCCATTCAAAAATTCCATTATGGGCAACCTCTCCTCCGGGGGCTCTGATTTGTAGAGGCTTCGGTAAAGGCCGCAAAGGCAGCACTGACCTTCGACCCATATTTATATAATGTCGCCCCCAAGCGTCGCGGCTGGCTTACTGACTTGCCTGTTGAGAGCAGCTCAAATTCCTTCTGCAACTTCGTCCTACTCGCCAATAACTCCCCTGTCGGGGCAAGTGAGTACTGGCAGTCCACTCAAGGGTGGAGTTCACCAACCTCTGGCTCCTCACCCTTTCACTGTTCTCCTTATGTGCCTTATAGATTATCTTCCCCCCCTTAATGACCTGCATGGAAGGCGAGAAAGTCTCACTCCTATTACACTTAATATACTCCTCAATGGGGTGTCCCACTCACAGAACCCTTTATCCGCCAGCAACGCCGTATCCAGCCTTCACGACGGCGTTGAGAGGGGCCTGGCTCCAACACCAAATCCATAAAATATGGAGCATGATCGAAATAACTATTATCCAATTATCCCGCCATCTTCACCCCAGAAAGAGACCTGGCACCACAAAATAATCAATCCGAGAGTGAGGGAAAAGTAAAGTCCTCACTTGGATGTAAAAATCACCACAAGTCTGCCCCCCACCCCCCTCCTTCGGTTCCATAAAAGCTAATTATGCCTTTACCACTCCCGAAGGACTCAAAGACTGAGGTATCGATGTATCCAGTCCAGGGTCCAATACACAATTAAAGTCCCCCACCCCAGATTTAACTGGTGTGTATCCAGGTCAGGAACAGAAATTAGCAACTTGCTAACGGCAGCCCTACGATTCTCAGCTTCTGCCATATGGAGTGATTCTCCAGATCGTCCACTTTGGTCCTAAGCGCTTTGTTATCCCAAGTCACCCGTGCCATCTCCACTTCCCGGACGCGACCTGGCCACTCTGCCTCGAGAGGGCCACCTCCACACCCTGTATCACCTCGCCTAGCACCGTTACCGTCTGATCCGCTTTTGCTAAGGCTGCACGAATGGGGGCCAGGGCCTCTTTGATTGCTCTAGATTGAGGCCTTCAGCGACAGCCTGCTGGAATTAAGCTCCACCAGCAGGATGCCTGTAAGCATCTCAGCGTTTAGTGGAGTGGCCAAAGTCGCAGAAAGAGACTCTGCCATTTTCTCAGCAGACGAAACTCGAGAGGCTTCCGAGTCTCACGACGATTCTTTACTTCTCCGCTGCCTTGTCTGGTACTTTTTAGACATTTCTTTGACGTGAGAACCTTATCCCATCGAACTAATAAAATTCCACCCCAAAAGCACTCCCCAAAACCAGGCGAAAAGGGCCAAAATCAAAATAAGCCTCCAAATAATCTACCGACACAACCCTTTTGTTTATACCAATCAATGGATTCTTGTTATTTGAGCTGACATCCAAAGCAGGACATTGTAAATGGAAAGATGTTATAGACTCAATTTTGAATCTGTCGGCTAATCAGTCTTTAAAGGCATGCAGAAGGGCAGTGGCATTTGCTGAACTGATACTACTACCATCATCATATTAAATTCAGAAAATATCATTTAAAAGTTTATTTGAAAAATATGTATCCAATTTTAAAAGAAAGAGGAACTTTTTATTCTCAGATAGAATTAGCATGAGATCGATCACAGACATTTTTTTTCACTTCATAAGATCACAAGATAGATTCAGATGAAAAAATGATCTTTAGCCCATTTGGTCACATCCATTGAGAAGACCAAGGACATTGACTTCCAATTGTAGCATCTGTTTCTTAAATGAACCCTGTCTTCTTCACCTTTCCTGATGGTAATCCATTGCAATCTTTGGACAACATTGGAGTAAAATGCAATCCATGATCACTCAACACACTCTCCCCAATCTTGAAACAGTGCCGCTCTTTATTGCTACCCTGTTGTTTCTGAAAGTATTATTCCAGACATATGCACTATATTCCATTAAGAATCTTATATGCCTCAAAAGACATTTATTATTGTGCCTTAAGATTGCCTGAAAAGGGATGGCACAGTGGTTAGCACTGCTGCCTCACAGCACCAGGGACCCAGGTTCAATTCCTGGCTTGGGGCACTGGCTGTGCGGACCCTGCACATTCTCCCTGTGTCTGCGTGGGTTTCCTCCGGATGCTCCGGTTTCCTCCCACAGTCCAAAGATGTACAGGTTGATTGACTGGCCATGCTAAATTACCCCTTGTTGTCCAAAGATGTGCAGGTTAGGTGAGGTTATGGGGTTACAGGAATAGGTCGGGGGAGTGAGATTAGGTTTTTCCAGAGGGTCGGTGCAGACTCAATGGGCTGAATGGCCTCCTTCTGCACTGGAGGAATTTTATAATAGGAAGTCAACCAGAAATGCTGGACTATTTATTCTGGGAGCATGATGAGAAGATAGGAATTATTTTAGACAAAATGAACTATTAACATATTATTCCTAATTGTTCACATTAATATATAATAAAAATAATTGTTCAAGAGTACCATTGCATGTAAATATAAATGTGCAAAAAGAGCTTGAGTAACAGAATTTTGCAGTTCATTCTAAAATGCGATAATTTGTGTGCACTCATTAAACTTGATTTTATTTAGCAAAGCCTTTGTAGGTTGGAGTACTTTAAACTACAGAAGCTATGGGGATCATTTTCAATTTTGCTTCCTAGGAGTAACCTGTTGGTGTTGATTGCATCCCTGTGGTAGAAATTTCATTCCATCCACCAGCTTTCCAACCAGGGCTGCAAAGTTGAAGATGATCTATTTTTACACTAAATTACTTGAAAAGTACACTTAATTCATTGAGATGGGCCATTAGTGCAGGCTGCTCAAGAGATAAACTGGGTTGGGTGATTTCCTGCTGACCGCTCAAAGTTTTCATCTGAAGGTTAACATATTTGATTTTCAAGGTGCTTCTACCAACTGGCGTACAGCCAATTCCAAAGAGCTGCTCAAAAATTCCGAGGCACTGTGTGTTCTTGTGAATGGTGCCAGCCACCGCTACAGCAACGAACCCATGTTTAGAAGTTACACTTCTCATGCCGTTCTTGCTGATGTTGGGATTGAAGAGCAGTTGTTCATCCTTCACCAGGGACAGCAAGCGCTGACTGACCATTGCCGAACTCTGGTAATGCTCGGTTTTCTGTTGCTCGCTTTTGTGTTCCCGGACAGAATAAGCAAAGTGAAGTATTGCATCCTCCCAAAAGTGTTGTGGACCCCACTCTTCTGGTTGTTGGCCAAAGGAAGGATTTTGGGAGTTCAGAAGGATAAAGAACCATTGGCAGAACTTCTCCCCTATCATTTGGGAGTCAAAGTATCCATCTGTCTGCGATGGTGTCTCGCACTGGAAAGTTATAAGGAGCAGGAATAAAATCAAATCATTAGAACAGCATACAAATGAATAGCAATGATAAATATATTTAAGGTATAAAATATGCACTGGGTAAGGAATAAAAGGAGGACATTGCAACCTTGTCCTTCCTTTGTTCTGAGAACTAATAGTTGGAATTGGGACCAATGATTGTGTTGTGAACATAGAGGAAATTTAGCTAATGCTTGAGAGGATCTAAAGTAAGGAATAAAAACCAGTGTGGTCTTTAGATCATGAGAGAATGTAAATGCAGCTTTCTACCATAGCTCCCCAAGGAACATCCACATCTACTTGACATCGAGGGGCTGGTTTAGCTCACTGGGCTAAATCGCTGGCTTTGAAAGCAGACCAAGCAGGCCAGCAGCACGGTTCGATTCCCGTACCAACCTCCCCGGACAGGCGCCAGAATGTGGCGACTAGGGGCTTTTCACAGTAACTTCATTGAAGCCTACTCGTGACAATAAGTGATTTTCATGTTCATTTCAAATTGAAAATGATGGGAAAATACTCAGATCATTAGAAAGGCAAAGAGCAGAACACACCACCAGACCCCACCATAATCACAGGCCCCTCTCACCCAGGTTATTCTCTCTTCCAACCTCTCCCATTGGGAAGAAGATACAAATGTCTGAGAACACGCACTAATAGATTCAAAAACAGCTTCTTCCCCGGTGTCACCAGACTCCTGAATGACCCTCTTATGGACTGAACTGATCTCTACACGCATCTTCTCTACTGAGTAGTACTACACTCCGTATGCTTCACCCGATGTCATATTTACATTGTATATCTATCAAGTATCCTTTTTTCATGTATTGACCGATCTGACTGGACCGTACACAGAACAATACTTTTCACTGTACCTCAGAACACATGACAATAAACCAAAATCTAATCCAGACTGTCTAGAGCATGAAATGCTCAAATAAGAAATCCTCCTTTAATCGGGAATATTAGGTTGCCGTGGTGTGAAAGAAAGATGACAGTTTCACGCACAAGAATACAGAAAGGAAATATAAGAACATAGGAAGAAGAAAAGGCCACTCAGGGGCAGCATGGTGGTGCAGTGGGTTAGCCCTGCTGCCTCACGGCACCGAGGTCCCAGGTTCTCTTTTCAGAAAGCCTCAGCTACCCACCTGGGACTACAGAGGCCTGGAGACAAACCACAAGCTGAAAGTTGCTGTGAGCAATATAACCCTCTCCAGGAAGCTGCTAAAAGTTGTAAGTATTGCATCTTGAAACCACAGAACTGAATCAATCTACAGGAATGTCATTGCAGGCTGTAGACAAGGACAAGGATCTACTTTTTCTCCAGAGAGACTGAGAGTGTTTATTTCTAAAACCACAGATACCTGAATTAATCCACAGTAAAAACATTGAACGGAAGGCCAGAATTGAAAAAAAGCTTCCGTAAATCTGAAGCAAAGACTCTTATCTATTCACTTTCCTTTTTTTTAAATAAATTTTAGAGTACCCAATTATTTTTTCCAATTAAGGGGCAATTTAGCGTGGCCAATTCACCTAACCTGCACATCTTTTGGGTTGTGGGGGCGAAACCCACACAGACACGGGGAGAATGTGCAAACTCCACACGGACAGTGACCCAAGGCCGGGATTCGAACCCGGGTCCTCAGCGCCGTAGGCAGCAATGCTAACCACTGTGCCACCATGCTGCCCCACTTTTCTTTTTTAAATAAATTTAGAGTACCCAATTCATTTCTTCCAATTAAGGGGCAATTTAGCGTGGCCAATCCACCTATCCTGCACATCTTTGTATTGTGGGGACGAAACCTACGCAAACACGGGGAGAACGTGCAAAGTCCACATCGAACCTGGGACCGCGGCGCCGTGAGACAGCAGGGCTAACCACTGCACCACCGTGCTTCCCCCTATTCACTTTCATCCTTATTATTTTTCACCCCTTCCCCTCCTCTGTTTGTCTGTCTTGCCTTGTGTTTGTGGGTAGATTGTGGAGACAGTGAAAGTGGGAGTCAGGAGTTAAATGATAGTTAACCAATTGTATTTACTGTGTATGTTATTATAGTTCTTGTTATAAATAAACAGCAATTGTGTTTAAACCTGGTGACTGTAATTATTGGACAGTCAATGGCCAAAGACTCAGGGTACTTTCATACGAATTATTGGTTAATTTGTCAACACTTTGTGTTGTAACTCCAAGGCATGTGGGCTGGAATTGACCGTGCACTAGCCCAGGGTGTCGTAACAACTACGCCAATTTTTGATTAGTGCTGTATAGGCACAATGGCAGAATTACTTTTGTCTGATAAATATGAACATATACAAATATAGGAGCTGGTTTAGCACAATGGGATAAACAGCTGGCTTGTAAAGCAGAACAAGGCCAGCAGCGCAGGTTGAATTCCCATACCAGTCTCCCCGAACAGGCGCAGGAATGTGGCGACTAGGAGCTTTTCACAATAATTTCATTGAAGCCTACTTGTGATAATAAATGATTATTATTATTATTATTAACCAAGAGGGCAGCACGGTAGCATGGTGGTTAGCATAAATGCTTCACAGCTCCAGGGTCCCAGGTTCGGTTCCCGGCTGGGTCACTGTTTGTGCGGAGTCTGCACGTCCTCCCCGTGTGTGTGTGGGTTTCCACCGGGTGCTCCGGTTTCCTCCCACAGTCCAAAGATGTGCGGGTTAGGTGGATTGGCCATGCTAAATTGCCCGTAGTGTCCTAAAAAAAGTAAGGTTAAGGGGGGGGGGGTTGTTGGGTTACGGGTATAGGGTGGATACGTAGGTTTGAGTAGGGTGATCATTGCTCGGCACAACAGCAAGGGCCGAAGGGCCTGTTCTGTGCTGTACTGTTCTATGTTCTATGAAACAATATTGCAGAGTTTAGGATACAAAATCTCTGAGGTGCTAAACATTTTTTGATGTGAAATGAATTACCTGTGTAACGTTCAAATGTATATTCATTTGTATTTCCAGTTGTCTCTTTGCCTCATCCTGTGCTTGCTCCCTCATTTGTTCTTGCACTTGTCTCTTAATTTGCTCTTCCAGGTGTCTTCTCGCCTTCTGCTCTGCTTGTTTCATAATTTGCTCATCCACTTCTCTTTTCCTCTGTTCTTCTGCTTGTCTTGCCTGTTCCTCCACTTGTCGTTTCCTCTGTTCTTCTGCTTGTCTTGCCTGTTCCTCCACTTGTCTTCTCCTCTGTTCTGCTGCTTGTCTTGCCTGTTCCTCCACTTGTCTTCTCCTCTGTTCTGCTGCTTGTCTTGCCTGCTCCTCCACTTGTCGTTTCCGCTGTTCTTCTGCTTGTCTTGCCTGTTCCTCCACTTGTCTTCTCCTCTGTTCTGCTGCTTGTCTTGCCTGTTCCTCCACTTGTCTTCTCCTCTGTTCTGCTGCTTGTCTTGCCTGCTCCTCCACTTGTCTTCTCCTCTGTTCTTCTGCTTGTCTTGCCTGTTCCTCCACTTGTCTTCTCCTCTGTTCTGCTGCTTGTTTTGCCTGCTCCTCCACTTGTCTTCTCCTCTGTTCTGCTGCTTGTCTTGCCTGTTCCTCCACTTGTCTTCTCCTCTGTTCTGCTGCTTGTCTTGCCTGTTCCTCCACTTGTCTTCTCCTCTGTTCTGCTGCTTGTCTTGCCTGCTCCTCCACTTGTCGTTTCCTCTGTTCTTCTGCTTGTCTTGCCTGTTCCTCCACTTGTCTTCTCCTCTGTTCTGCTGCTTGTCTTGCCTGTTCCTCCACTTGTCGTTTCCTCTGTTCTTCTGCTTGTCTTGCCTGTTCCTCCACTTGTCTTCTCCTCTGTTCTGCTGCTTGTCTTGCCTGTTCCTCCACTTGCCTTCTCCACTGTTTTTCTGCTTGTCTTGCCTGCTCCTCCACTTGTCGTTTCCTCTGTTCTTCGGCTTGTCTTGCCTGCTCCTCCACTTGTCTTGCCTGCTCCTCCACTTGTTGTTTCCTCTGTTCTTCGGCTTGTCTTGCCTGCTCCTCCACTTGTATTCTCTTCTGTTTTTCTGCTCGTCTTGCCTGCTTCTCCACTTGTCGTTTCCTCTGCTTTTCTGCTCGTCTTGCCTGCTCCTTCACTTGTCGTTTCCTCTGTTCTGCTGCTTGTCCTGCCTGCTTCTCCAGTTGTCTTCTCCACTGTTTTTCTAGTCTTCTTGCCTGCTTCTCCACTTGTCTTCTCCTCTGTTTTTCTGCTTGATTTGCCTGCTTCTCCACTTCTCTTTTCCGCTGTTCTTCTGCTTGTCTTACCAGCTCCTCCACTTGTCTTCTCTGTTTTTCTGCTCGTCTTGCCTTCTTCTTCAGTTGTCGTTTCCTCTGTTCGTCTTCTTGTCTTCCCTGCTCCTCCACTTGTCTTATCCTCTGTTCTTCTGCTTGTCTCCTCTGCCCCATCTCTCGTCTCCTTGCCTGCTCCTCCACTTGTCTTGCCTGCTCCAATTCCCTTTGTGCCACCTTGAATTCTTGTGCCTTGGCTTTTACCTTTGCTTTTTCAATTTTCCCCTGCTCCAATTCTTGTTTCCTAACTTGCAGCAGAAGGTTGTGATTTGTATTGTCTGTTACCTTTTTTTTCTTCCATTCTTCCTGTATCCAGTATAACAAAGCTTTGTTAATAAGTTGCTGTTTGTCTGCTGAAGCTGATATGACAATGTCATGCCTGAATAAGTACTTCATTATTGCCTCTCGGACAACCTTCCGCCGTTTTAGTAGTTCTTCTGCACTTTGGCTATAATTTAGAATGACACTGATGGTTTCTACAAGGAAATCAAAAAAGAAGTTTAATTTGTATATATAACACTGGAATAACAATGATTACAGCACAGAAGGAGGGCATTTATCCCATCATGTCTATTCAACAGCAACTTAGCTAGTCCCACTTTCCTTAGCTTTTTCCTTAGCCCTGATTTTTTTCCTCAGCTGCAATTCAAAATTGAAAGGTATCATTTGATCATTGTGTTCAGCAAAACATTCCGGTTGTAACCACTCATTGCGTAAAAGGGTTTCCTCATGTCAGTTTTGGGTTTTTGCCATTCTTAAATAGACTTTGGTTCTTGGCTCTACTGCCAATGGGAAGTTTTTCTCTATCTGTTCTGACCAGAACCTCTCAGGACTTTAAACATCACTGTCAACTCTCCTCTCCACCTTCTCTTCTCCAAGGGAAACAAGTCCAACTTCTCCAATCCATCCACTTGACTGAACTCCCTCATTTCTGGAACCATTCTCATTTATCTGCATCCAGTCTTCACACCGTGAGGAGCCCAGAATTGAAAATGATACTCCAATTGAAGCAGAACCAGTATTTTATAAAGACTTATTACTAAACCCCTGGCTTTTCTACTCTCTGCCTTAATTTATAAAGTTCAGGATCCTGTACACCATTTTAACTACTGTCTCAACTTACCCTGCCACCTTCAATAATTTGTATTGTTTCGAAAAGCTTTCCTGCCACTGCGGTTACACAGACAGGCCTGTACTTACTGAGTTTATCCTTACACCCCTTTGTTAACAAAGGTGTCTTCTGAGACTACCTCAATATCGAAGGAGTATTGGAAAATTATAGTTAGTATTTCTGCAATTTCCAACCTTATTTGCCTCGGTATCCTCAGATGTATCCCAGCCAGTCCCTTCAACTTAAAGTACAAACAACCTTCCTAATACTGATCTGAATTTTTAGCTCATCCAGTATCCCCCCTTTCTGTTGGAAACTTTAAGAGTCCCTTTTGGTTAGCTCCCAATTTCTTCTTATATTCTCTGCTACCTTCTCATTTCCTTTTTCACTTACCCACTGAACTTTCTATATTTAGCTTGATCCTCACTTGTATTATCAACTGGCACCCCTCTTTCTGCTTCACCTTAATCACTACCCTTTTCATTATGCTTCGCTCAGCAAAAGAAATCGGAGACCATTCAACACCACTTTCCCACCTACTCACAATATCCAAAGATTCCTTGGGGAGCAAGAAACTGTCAACCTCTACCTTAAATATATTCAAGAAAGGAACATCCACAACCCTCAGGGATAGACTTTCACAACCCTTTGAGTGAAGCTCTGGGGTTGTTTGTTCTACCTTTACCCATCTTGTGAAAATAAAATGACTGTATCCACAGTATCGCCTCTTTAAAGGCAACCAGTTGTTCCATTACAGTTTTGCCTGACAATCTATGATTCATTTTATCTGGGGTCAGATCTGTTCTCACCTCACTGAAATTGGCTCTCCTCCAATTCTATATTTTTACTCGATTGTTCCGAGCCTTTCTCTTTGCCTAACATAAAATTTGGTTTCTTAACAAACCAAAATGGCTGAACTGTTTTGGCAAGTGCCAACATGAACTCCCTTCTGTCCTTTTCAATTAAAACCAAATAAGGCTGAAACACCCTTGGAACCTCCAGTGGACTCCCTTCAAGTCAGCAGAACTGCTAGAAAATAGACAGCATTCCAGATATGCAGTCTCTTCCCCATCTGGGGCCATGTGTGAGAGTTTCCTAAACTTGGAATTCCCATACACAAGCTCCTTATAGGGCTGGATTGCGACCAGAACTATAACCCTACTACTCTCACACATACAGCCCCATATCCCCCAGATCTCTTGATGGTCGGGGTTTGTTCATTTCCAGAGATGAGGGGAGCTAATTGGCTGTGGTGCATGCTTTCGGAATTTTGCTGGAGGTTGGGAGCTTTCGATGGATGTTTTAGCCCAATTAGCCCACAGTTTAATTTTAGGAACAGCGTGTTCATGTTACGCCAACAAATTTAAATAATTTGTGGTGGAAAGAAGATTGTGTTCTTTCGACATCCCAACCGTCCCAATTATAGGGAATCATAAGGCTAATTGTGTTTGTGAGGCAATGTTTTATTCACTCTGTCAGTTGTTGAAATTACGTTGCTACCCAAGCTGAGTTCCATGGTAACAACATGCTTCCATTCCTTCATTTTCTGGTTGGTTCTGCAGATGGATTTACATTTGATGTTGCCATACCTCATTATAGTCTGATATGCACTTCCTACAGTAATGTCGTGCATGCATTATTTAGAAATACTGGGTGAATTTAATGTTAATGTCAATTCTTCAATGCATGCCCATGCAGGATCTATATAGATGCTGGCAAGGCATTAGTTGTGCATTGATATGTACTTTGCGCACTGGTTAGCACTGCTGTCTCATGGCACTGAGGACCTGCGTTCGATCCTGGCCCCGGGTCACTGTCCATGTGGAGTTTGCACATTCCCCCCCGTGTCTGCCTGGGTCTCACCCCCACAACCCAAAGATGTGCAGAGTAGGTGGATTGGCCACGCTAAATTGCCACTAATTGGAAAAAAATAATTGGGTACCCTAGTAGAAAATAAAACATTACATTTTAGGAACAGCGTGTTTATGTTACGCCAACAAATTTAAATAATTTGTGGTGGAAAGAAGATTGTGTTCTTTCGACATCCCAACCGTCCCAATTATAGGGAATTAGAGGGGCCTCACGGTGGCATGGTGGTTAGCATCAATGCTTCACAGCTCCAGGGTCCCAGGTTCGATTCCCGGCTGGGTCACTGTCTGTGGAGTCTGCACGTCCTCCCCGTGTGTGCGTGGGTTTCCTCCGTGTGCTCCGGTTTCCTCCCACAGTCTAAAGATGTGCGGGTTAGGTTGGATTGGCCATGATAAATTGCCCGTAGTGTAAGGTTAATGGGGGGAAGTGTTGGGTTACGGGTATACGGGTTACGTGGGTTTAAGTAGGGTGATCATTGCTCGGCACAACATTGAGGGCCGAAGGGGCCTGTTCTGTGCTGTACTGTTCTATGTTCTATGTATTTTTCTTTGGAATGCTACAAATTTAGAATTTTCTGTAACCATTTTTAGAAAATATTTTGAGGCATTTATAATTTTAACATTTTAAACAGAGAACTCCAACACATGCAAAAACCTACAATAGCATACCCAACTCCCCCCAACCTTAAACCCTAACGAGCTATACATTAAATTCCCTGCACTTATTCGGCACTTCTATGCCTCCCCCTTTCCCCCTCCCCACCCCCCTCCTGCTGACGGTCAATTCTCCTTGAAGAAGTCGATGAACGGCTATCACATCCAAGTGAACCCCTGTAATGAACCCCTTAAGGCTAACTTAATTTTCTCTAGCCTAAGAAATCCTGCCACATCACTGACCCAAACCCCCGACTTTGGAGGCTCCGAGTCCCCCCATCCCAGCAAAATCCGTCTCCGGGCCACCAGTGAGGCAAAGGCCAAAACATTGGCCTCTCTCCCTGCCTCGGGCTCCCGGATCTTCCAACACTCCAAATATTGCCACATCTGGACTCGGAGTCACCCTCTCTTCCAGGACTTCTGACATGACATCCGAAAATCCCTGCCAAAATCCCCTCAGCCTCGGACACACCCAAAACAAATGTACATGGTTTGTAGGACCTCCCGCACAGAGTGCACACCTGTCCTCCACTTCCTCAAAAAACCTACTCATCCGGATCACAGTCAAATGAGCCCTGTGGATCACCTTGAACTGGATCAGGCTAAGCCTGGGACATGACGAGGATGCATTGACTCTCCTCAGGGCCTTCTCCCATAACCAGACTTCCAACTGTCCTCCCAGCTCTTCCTCTTGAATCCTGCGGGTGGACTCACTTTGGAGCATCTGCGATGCTGAGGACGTCGTGGATAGCACGTTTAGCGAGTTGGTCACACTGCAGGTTAAAGTTACTGAGGGAGATAGAAAATGGGTGACCAAAAGACAGAGCAACAGTAGGAATGCAGTGCAGGTGTCCACTGCGGTCATCTCCCTGCAAAACAGATATACCGCTTTGGATACTGTTGAGGGAGATGGCTCACCAGGGGAAGGCAGCAGCAGCCAAGTTCATGGCACTGTGGCTGGCTCTGCTGCGCAGCAGGGCAGGATGGAGAATGGTAGGGCTATAGTGATAGGGGACTCAATCGTAAGGGGAATAGACAGGCGGTTCTGCGGACGCAATCGAGATTCCAGGATGGTATGTTGCCTCCCTGGTGCAAGGGTCAAGGATGTCTCAGGGCGGCTGCAGGACATTCTGGGGCGGGGGGGGGGGGGGGGGGTGAACAGCCAGCTGTCGTGGTGCACATAGGCACCAACGATATAGGTAAAAGAAATGGGACGAGGTCCTACAAGCCAAATTCAGGGAGTTGAGTTAAACTAAAAGGTAGGACCTCAAAAGGTAGCAATCTGAGGATTGCCACCTGTGCCACGAGCTAGTCAGAGTAGGGATGTCAGGATAGATAGGATGAATGCGTGGCTTGAGAGATGGTGCAAGAGAGAGTGTTTCAGATTCCTGGGGCAATGGAACCGGTTCTGGGGGATGTGGGACCAGTACATACCGGTTGGTCTGCATCCGATGTCCTGGGAGGGGGGGGGGGGGGGGGGGGTCTGCTCTGAGCTGCTGGGGAGGGTTTAAACTAATATGGCAGGGGATGGGAACCAATCCAGGAAGTCGGAAGGTAGTAAAACAGGGACAGAAACAAAAGGCAGTAAGGGGGAAAGTGTAAGGCAGAGAAGTCATAGTCAAAAATCAAAAAGGGTGACAATACAAGGTACAGTGACTGAGGGGAGCTCAGTGAATAGGCCCAGTAATACTAAAAGGAATAAAACGGGAAGTAAAAACGTAAATGGTAAGTGATGTGGCAGGTTGTTACATGAAGATGAAATGAAAATCGCTTATTGTCACGAGTCGGCTTCAATTAAGTTACTGCAAAAAGCCCCTAGTCGCCACATTCCGGCGCCTGTCCAGGGAGGCTGGTACGGGAATCGAACCGTGCTGCTGGCCTGCTTGGTCTGCTTTAAAAGCCAGCGATTTAGTCCAGTGAGCTAAACCAGCCCCTAATGGAATTTTGTCCTTCATTGCTAGAGGGATGGAGTTTAAGACTAGGAAGGTTATGCTGCAATTGTATAAGGTGTTAGTGAGGTCACACCTGGAGTATTGTGTTCAGTTTTGGTCTCCTTAGCTGAGAAAGGACATACTGGCACTGGAGGGTGTGCAGAGGAGATTCACTAGGTTAATCTCAGAGTTGAAGGAGTTGGATTACGAGGAGAGGTTGAGTAGACCGGGACTGTACTCGTTGGAATTTAGAAGGATGAGGGGGGATCTTATAGAAACATATAAAATTATGAAGGGAATAGATAGGATAGATGCGGGCAAGTTGTTTCCACTGGCGGGTGAAAGCAGAACTAGGGGACATAGCCTCAAAATAAGGGGAAGTAGATTTAGGACTGAGTTTAGGAGGAACTTCGTCACCCAAAGGGTTGTGAATCTATGGAATCCCTTGGCCAGTGAAGCAGCTAAGGCTCCTTCATTAAATGTTTTTAAGATAGACATAGATAGTTTTTGAGGAATAAAGGGATTAAGGGTTATGGTGTTCAGGCCAGAAAGTGGAGCTGAGTCCAAAAAGGATCAGCCATGATTTCATTGAATGGCGGAGCAAGCTCGAGGGGCCAGATGGTCTACACCTGCTCCTAGTTCTTATGCTCTCTTCCCCTCCCCAATTGGCACCCTTCCCACTCTATCAGTTCCTTGTATATTTCCGAGACCCTCCCCTCCCCAACCCCTGTTTTAGACATCACCTTATCCGGTAGTTAGCATGAGGCGAGAGAAGCTCGGGACCTGCCTCCGTCGGGAAACCCTCCTCAATGAAGACATCTCCAAATCTCTCAATCCCTGCCCGTTGCCACCTCCTGAAGCCCTCGTCCAGCCCTCCCGGAGGGAACCGGTGATTGTTACAGATCAGTGACCACACCGACGCCCCCTCCCAGTCTCATGTGCTGCCAGTCCATTGCCCCCAAACTCTCAGGGCTGCCACATACCACTGGGCCTGTGGAGTACTGAGCCGGCGAGAACAGCAGAAGTGCCGTTAACAAAGCTTCAAACTCGTGCCCTTACAAGATGCCATTTCCACTCGCTCCAGCACCAACCCCTCCCCACTACCCATTTTTCCGAACCATCGATATATTAGCCGCCCAGTAGTAATGAATAAGTTGGAAGGGCCAGAGCCCCCAGCCCCCCCACCCCCCACCGCCCCCCGCGCCCCCCACCGCCCCACCCCCACCGCCCCCCCCCCACCGCCCCCGCCCCCACCCCGCCCCCCCGCCCCCGCGCCCACCGCACCGCCCCGCCCCCACGCCCCCGCGCCCCCACCGCCCCCACCGCCCCCCCCACCCAACCGCCCACCCCCCCGCCCCCCCCCCCCACCCCCCCCACCCCCGCCCCACCCCCCGCCCCCCCCCCCACCCACCCCCACCCCCCCACCCCCCCACCCCCCCCCACCCCCCCCCCCCCCCACCCCCCCACCCCCCACCCCCCCCCCCCACCACCCCCCCCACCCCACCCCCCCCCCCCCCCCCCACCCCCCCCCCCCACCCCCCACCGCCCCCCCCCCCCCCCCCCACGCCCCCCCCCCCACCCCCCCCCACCCACCACCCCCCCCCACCCACCCCCCCCCCCCACCCCCCCCCCCCCCCCCCCCCACCCCCCCCACCCCACCCCCCCCCCCACCCCCACCCACCCCCCCCCACCCCCCCCCACCCCACCCCCCCCCCCACCCCCCCACCCCCGCCCCCCCCACCACCCCCCACCCACCCCCCACCCCCGCCCCCCCCCCCCACCCCCCCACCCCCGCCCCCCCCCCACCCCCCCCCCCACCCCCCACCCCCCCCCCCCCCCACCCACCCCCCCACCCACCCCCCACCCCCCCGCCCCCCCCCACCCCCCCCCACCCCCCCCCCCCACCCCCGCCCACCCACCCCCCACCCACCCCCCACCCCCGCCCCCCCCCCCACCCCCCCCCCCCCACCCCCCCCCCCCACCCCCCACCACCCCCCCCACCCCCCCACCACCCACCACCCACCAGATGCCCCACCCCCTCATCTCTCCCGCCAAATGTTCGATGCCCTCAGCGTCATTGCCAAAGGCTCTATGGCCAGGGCAAACAGTAGTGGGGAGAGTGGATACCCCTGTTCTCATCCCCCGGCACAGACTAAAATATTCTGATCAAACCCTATTTGTCCTTACATTTGCCACCGGTGCCAAAGAGTCATCGGACTCGAAACTTGAACTCTTTTCTCTCCCTACGTATGCTGCCAGACCTGCTGAGATTTTCCAGCATTTTCTTTCAATGTCATCCCAATTCAGGGCATATATATTTACCAATACCGCAGCCATTCCCTTCAGCTTCCCAGAAACCATAACATATCTACCCCCCAAGTCCGCTTCTATATTCCCCACCAAAACCAACCTTTTGTTATTTTTATTGAAATGCAAGGCGACTCTCTACAAACTCTCCCCAACAGATCCACTTTTAACTTAACTTATACTCGTTCTAACCTTTTAAAAATGAATTCTAAAGCTAACATTATTACTAACCTCTCTTTTATCTTCCCTGCAGGCTTGAAGATCCTCCAGGCTTGAAGATCCTCCGAGGCCCTTGGAGACCTTTTGACCCGACCCGCCCTGACCTCCGTGACCTGGAAGAAGATCGGGCCCAAACCGGAAGTGAAGCCCCGACCTCGATTTGGAGCCGACCCGGGCCTCGGAGCTCCAAACCCGGCCTAACTACCGACGCCAGCCCCCGGATCTCCCGGCCTAGTCCCCGGAGCTCCCGACCCGACCCCCGACGGCAAGACCCGACCCAACGCGACCCCGAGAGACCCGCCAAGCGACCCGACCCGGAGAGGCCCGCCCAGCAACCCGACCTACCTGGTGATGGAAGAAATAAAAATCCACATGGAGGCCCCACAGTGCCGACTTCAAGATCCGACCCCAGGAGCGCCCAGGGAGGGAACAGACCATGGGACCTAGCCCAACCTGCCCCAGGAAGCCCCCGCCCACGACCCAGGACCCCAGAAACAACGGAGACCGCGCGCGAGGACCCGAACACGCTGCAAGGTATTCCCGCGCCCGCAGAACGCCGGGACCCATCCGGATCGCAAACTCGCCCCCCCAGCAATCCCTTTACCTCAACCAGCGCCCGGGACCCTGCCAGACGCGACCCCGGAAACGTAAACAGCGCCCTGGGCCCCACCAGCGCCCTGGACCCCGCCAGACGCAACCACCTACCTTCCACAAGGGCTGACGTCTCCCATTGGATCCCAGGATCATCCAGCAGCAGCCGCCGACCGAGGAAGCGAGGGAAACGCAGCGATCTGCAGGTTAGACTGAAGTAACGCGGTTTCAAGACCCCTCTCCCGAGCATACTGTGTTGTTCACCGCACATACTCCTGGCAAACGTCCAAGCGATTGAAAACAAGCTGGATGAACTTAACGCCATACTTACCTCTCAGAGGGAAGTAAGAGACTGCTGTGTGCTCTGTTTCACAGAGACATGGCTCACCCCCGCCTCACCGGACTGTGCCATACAACCTGAAGGCTTCTCTATTCACCGGGCGGACCGCACGGCATCTTCAGGCAAAGCGAAGGGTGGAGGGGTTTTTCCTCCTCATCAACTCCTCCTGGTGCTTGGATGTGGTGACCCTGGCGATCTACTGCTCCCCAGACCTGGAATGCTTGACCGTAAAGTGCCGCCCATACTATCTTCCACGTGAGTTCACTTCAGCCATTATCACAGCGGCCTACATCCCACCCCAGGCAGAAGTGAGGAAGGCGCTGGATGAACTTACACAGTCATAAACATCTATGAAACAGAACACCCGGAGGCCTTGTTCATTGTGGCCGGAGACTTCAACAAAGCCAACCTCAAGAGTGTACTGCCAAAATTCCACCAGCACATCTCCTGTCCCACCAGGGGCGACAACACTCTTGACCACTGCTACTCAAAAATCCAGGGCGACTACCGTTCCATCCCCCGACCGCATTTTGGGAAATCAGACCATAAGACTGTGCTCCTTCTCCCGGCTTACAAGCAGAAACTCAAGCGGGAGAATCCAGCTAAGAAGGTTGTGCAGTGCTGGTCCGAGGAGACAGAAGAGCTCTTACGTGACTGCTTAGAGACAGTGGACTGGTCCATATTTAAGAACTCAGCGACTAACTTAAATGAGTATGCCACCACCGTCACAGACTTCATCAGCAAATGTGTGGACGACTACGTGCCAAAGAAAGCAGTACATACGTTCCCCAACCGGAAACCATAGCTCAACCGCGAGATTGACTCCCTACTGAAGGACAGATCTGAGGCATTCAAGGCAGACGACCCTGTCCTATACAAGAAATCCAGGTACGACCTCCGCAAAGCCACCCGAGATGCCAAGAGAGAATATCAAACTAAGCTAGAGTCACAGACAGACTCTCGGCGATTGTGGCAAGGACTAAACAACATAACGGGCTACAAAGCGAAGCCGAGCAGTATCTCTGGCAGCAGCGCACCCCTCCCCGATGAACTTAATGCATTCTATGCTCGGTTTGAGCAGGTAACCAACAATCCGCTGTTGAGTGCCCCAGCAGCCCACAATTCACCCATACCCACCATCACAGTTTCCGAAGTCAGATCGGCCTTCCTGAAAGTGAACCCACGGAAGGGCATGGGCCCGGACGGGATCCCTGGTCGTGCACTCAGAGCCTGCGCATACCAGCTGGCAGAGGTATTCACAGACATCTTTAACCTATCCCTACTCCACTCCGAGGTCCCCACCTGTTTCAAGAAGACCGGTACCAAAGAAGAACCAGGCAACATGCCTCAATGACTACCGCCCGGTGGCCCTGACGTCAGTTGTAATGAAGTGCTTCAAGAGGCTGATCATGAAGCGCATCACCTCCATACTCCCGGAACGCCTTGACCCACTTCCATTCGCATACCGTCGCAACCGGTCCACATCAGACGCCATTTCCCTGGCCCTACACTCATCCCTAGAGCATCTTGAAAACAAGGACTCCTACATCAGACTCCTATTTATTGACTACAGCTCTGCCTTCAACACCATAATCCCAGCTAAGCTCATATCAAAGCTCCAAAACCTAGGACTTGGCTCTCCACTCTGGAACTGGATCCTTGACTTTCTGACCAACAGACCACAATCAGTAAGAATGAACACCAACACCTCCTCCACAATAGTCCTCAATACCAGTGCCCCGCAAGGCTGCGTACTTAGCCCCCTACTCTACTCCCAGTACACACAAGACTGCGTGGCAAAACTTGGTTCCAACTCCATCTACAAGTTTGCTGACGATTCGACCATAGTGGGCCGGATCTCGAATAACGACGAGTCCGAATACAGGAGGGAGATAGAGAATCTAGTGGAGTGGTGTAATGACAACAATCTCTCCCTCAATGCCAGCAAAACTAAAGAGCTGGTCATCGACTTCAGGAAGCAAAGTACTGTACACACCCCTGTCAGCATCAACGGGGCCGAGGTGGAGATGGCTAGCAGTTTCAAATTCCTAGGGGTGTGTTATGTTTCTTAAATGATGGTGGTACTTCCATTTCCCATCAGCCCCTTCTGTACATACTCAGGCGAGGATCACTACAGGATGCACATCACCAAAAATCTGTCCTGGTCCACTCACGTCGACGCTATCACCAAGAAAGCACAACAGCGCCTATACTTCCTCAGGAAACTAAGGAAATTCGGCGTGTCCACATTAACCCTTACCAACTTTTACAGATGCACTATAGAAAGCATCCTATCGGGCTGCATCACAGCCTGGTATGGCAACTGCTCGGCCCAGGACCGCAAGGAACTTCAGAGAGTCGTGAATACCGCCCAGTCCATCACACGAACCTGCCTCCCATCCATGGACTCCATCTACACCTCCCGCTCCCGCGGGACAGCGGGCAGCATAATCAAGGATCCCTCCCACCCGGCTTACTCACTTTTCCAACTTCTTCCATCGGGCAGGAGATACAGAAGTCTGAGAACACGCACGAACAGACTCAAAAACAGCTTCTTCCCCACTGTCACCAGACTCCTAAATGACCCTCTTATTGACTGACCTCATTAACACTACTCTGTATGTTTCAACCGATGCCAATGCTTATGTAGTTACATTGTATATCTTGTGTTGCCCTATTATGTATTCTCATGTATTTTCTTTAATTCCCTTTTCTTCCATGTACTGAATGATCTGTTGAGCTGCTTGCAGAAAAATACTTTTCACTGTACCTCGGTACACGTGACAATAAACAAATCCAATCCTTAGTGTTCAAAATTGCCCTTCGTGTTGGGTGATGGGTGAGGTTACTGGGTTATAGGGATAGGGTGGAGATGTGGGCTTGGGAAGGGTGCTCTTTCAAAGAGCCGGTGCAGACTCGAGGGACAAAATGGCCTCCTGCTGCACTGTAAATTCTATGATTCTATGAAGATTGTTTTAGTAAGATACAATGTAATTTTGTATCTATGCAATTTAGTATCTTTACACAAAAATAGCTTTCAAAAGTTTGTGTATTGCATCTGTGAAGCTTTGTTCCATTGAATAGTCTGAAGAGAAAACGTTGCCTGTACTTATTTTCAAAATACTGGTTTAAATGTTTCACCAAATCTGGCCTATTTATCTTCCAGTTAATTAAAATTAGAAATCACGTACAGCTACGCATTTTCTAGACACATTGTGGTAGCTTGATACACAAGTAAGTGCCTGTTTGTACCTACCTTCTGTAGTCGATACGTTCATCTTGTTGTTTATAGTGTCCTTCAGTGCAAACAAATCACTGTAGCTTAAGAATTGTAGGATTTCAGTGCACCCTGTTTCTTGCATCACAGAAAAATTAGGCATGTTTTTTTCCCCTGTTCAGTTTAATAAAATGTTTAAAATTAACTATACTGGAGTAACAAAACAAAAATAAATCGCAAATTTGCCTTTAAACAGTCCAAGTAGCTCACGTTGCGATGGTTTCCCGTATCCAAGAAGAGCTTCAAAATACTGATTCAGTGCACTCACAAAATGCAGTCAGGGTAAAGTGAAACTTAAATTATGCAAATAAATTGCATCATGGAAAATTGATACTCAAAGCCAGCTGACGTGAACAGGATGTATCAGACACAAAAACACAGCCACAAGAACTGAATAAATAATTCCTTTCACTTCCCCGAACTGACATTTGAAACTTTGTAGAAACTTCATTTCATTTTAAGTTTACTTTTAAAAAGTACACATGAATTTTCAGGAAAACCTTCAGGGTGCTTTTTGGCTGGTACATCGATTGTGGAAATTAATTCTGACTGCCAAGATTTTGGTGCTGCACGGTTCAAGGTGCCTTCATAATAACTAGGCTACAGTCCCCGGTCCTGTGGTTGGGGTGGTTTTGGGGTTTAGAGGAGGAAGGGTGGCTGCAGTAAGGGCAGGAGCAGCAGAAGATGGTTTTGAGTGTAACATATCTTTTCCGGGAAGAAGGCTGCAGAGTGGAGCTACTGATTGGCTGTTCCGGGGAGATTTGCATACGTGCAGTGTGGTCAGCGTAATTTGAAGGTGTACCTGTGCAAGAGACCCGAGGTGTTCAAGTGAAGGCAAGCATCCAGCAGAGGGCAGCAGAGTGGACCTACTGATTGGCTGTTCCGGGGAGGTTTGCATACGTGCAGTGCGGTCAGCGTAATTTCAAGGTGTACCTGTGCAAGTGACCCGAGGTGTTCAAGTGAAGGCAAGCATCCAGCAGAGGGCAGCAGAGCAGAGCTACTGATTGGCTGTTCTGGGGAGATTTGCATATGTGCAGTGCGGTCAGTGTAATTTGAAGGTGGTTTGTGAAGGGGCTGTTGTCAAGTGACAGTTTGGATACGGGGGGGGGGAGATGACTCACCAGGGGAAGGCAGTAGTAGCCAGGCTCATGGCACCGTGGCTGGCTTTGCTGCACAGAAGGGCAGGAAAAAGATTGGCAGGACTATAGTCATAGGGGATTCAATCGTAAGGGGAGTAGACGGGCGTTTCTGTGGTCGAAAACGAGACTCCCGAATGGTATGTTGCCTCCCAGGTGCATGGGCCAGGGATGTCTCCGATCGGCTGCAGGACATACTGAAGGGGGAGGGTGAACAGCCAGTTGTCGTGGTGCATATAGGCACCAACGATATGGGTAGAAGACGGGATGAGGTCCTACAATCAGAATTTAGGGAGTTAGGAGATAAGTTAAAAAGTAGGACCTCAAAGGTAGTAATCTCAGGATTGCTACCAGTGTCACGAAACAGTCAGAGTAGAAATTTAAGAATAGTCAGAATGAATACGTGGCTTGAGAGATGGCGCAGGAGGGAGGGGTTCAGATTTTTGGGACATTGGAACCGGTTCTGGGGGCGGTGGGACCATTACAAATCGGATGGTCTACACCTGGGCAGGACTGGAACCAATGTTCTCGGGGGTGCTTTTGCTAACACTGTTGGGGAGGTTTTAAACTAATGTGGCAGGGGGATGGGAACCAGATTAGGAAGTTAGAGGTCAGTAAAGAAGCAGCAACTAAAGCCAGTAAGGTACTGGATAATAAACTCAATGTGACTAAGGGGAAGAGTAGACAGGGAAGAGATGATGATCGCAAAGGGACAGGTGGTCTGAGGTGCATTTGTTTTAATGCAAGAAGTGTAGCAGGTAAGGCAGATGAATTTAGGGCTTGGATTAGTACCTGGGAATATGATGTTATTGGTATACTGAGACTTGGTTGAGGGATGGGCAAGACTGGCAACTAAATATCCCAGGGTATAGATGCTTCTGAAGGGATAGAGAGGGAGGTAAAAGGGTGGAGGAGTTGCATTACTGGACAGAGATGATATCACAGCTGTGATTAAGGAGGGCACGATGGAGGATTCGAGCACTGAGGCAATATGGATAGAGCTAAGAAATAGGAAGGGTGCAGTAACATTGTTGGGACTTTACTATAGGCCTCCCAAAAGCGAGCATGAAGTAGAGGTACAAATATGTAGACAGATTATAGAACAATGTAGGAGCAATAGGGTGGTTGTGATGGGAGATTTTAACTTCCCCAACATTGAATGGGACTCATGTAGTTGGAGGCGTAGATGGAGCAGAATTTGTAAGGAGCATCTAGGAGAGTTTTTTAGAGCAGTATGTAAATAGTCCAACTCGGGAAGGGGCCATACTGGACCTGGTATTGGGGAATGATTCCGGACAGGTGGTTGACGTTTCAGTCGGCAATTACTTTGGGAATAGCAATCACAATTCCATAAGTTTTAGAATACTCGTGGACAAAGACGAGTGTGGTCCTAAAGGAAGAGTGCTAAATTGGGGAAAGGCCAACTATAACAAAATTCGGCAGGAGCTCGGGAATGTGGATTGGGAGCAGCTGAATAAGGGTAAATTCACATTTGAAATGTGGGAGTCTTTTAAGGAAAGGTTGATCAGAGTGCAGGACAGACATGTTCCTGTGAAAATGAGAGATAGAAATGGCAAGATTAGGGAACCATGGATGAAGAGTGGAATTGTGAGACTAGCTAAGATGAAAAAGGAAACATACATAAGATCGAGGCGACTCAAAACTGATGAAGCTTTGGAGGAATATCGGGAAAGTAGGACAAATCTCAAACGCATAATAAAGAGGGCTAAAAGGGGTCATGAAATATTGTTGGCTAACAGGGTTAAGGAAAATCCCAAAGCCTTTTATTCGTATATAAGGAGCAAGAGGGTAACTAGAGAAAGGATTGGCCCACTCAAAGACAAAAGAGGGAATTTATGCGTGGAGTCAGAGGAAATGAGTGAGCTTCTTAATGAGTACTTTGCATCGGTATTCACCAAGGAGAGGGACATGATGGATGTTGAGGCTAGGGATGGATGTTTAAATACTCTAGGTCATGTCGGCATAAGGGGGAGGTTTTGGGTATTCTAAAAGGCATTAAGGTGGACAAGTCCCCAGGACCGAATGGGATCTATCCCAGGTTACTGAGGGAAGCGAGGGACGAAATTGCTGGGGCCTTAACAGATATCTTTGCAGCATCCTTGAGCACAGGTGAGGTCCCGGAGGACTGGAGAATTGCTAATGTTGTTCCTTTGTTTAAGAAGGGTAGCAGGGATAATCCAGGGAATTATAGACCTGTGAGCTTGACGTCAGTGGTAGGCAAACTATTGGAGAAGATACTGAGGGATAGGATCTATTCATATTTGGAAGAAAATAGACTTATCAGTGATAGGCAGCATGGTTTTGTGCAGGGAAGGTCATGTCTTACAAACCTAATAGAATTAGAATTCTTTGAGGAAGTGACAAAGTTAGTTGATGAGGGAAGGGCTGTAGATGTCATATGAGGTTCAGGGTGTACTAGCTAGATGGATAAAGAACTGGCTGGGCAACAGGAGACAGAGAGTAGTGGTGGAAGGGAGTCTCTCAAAATGGAGAAAGGTGACTAGTGATGTTCCACAGGGATCCGTGCTCGGACCACTGTTGTTTGTGATATACATAAATGATCTGGAGGAAGGTATAAGTGGTCTGATGAGCAAGTTTGCAGATGATACTAAGATTGGTGGAGTTGCAGATAGCGAAGCGGACTGTCAGAGAATACAGCAAAATATAGATAGATTGAAGAGTTGGGCAGAGAAATGGCAGATGGGAGTTCAATCCAGGCAAATGCGAGGTGATGCATTTTGGACGATCTAACTCAAGAGCAGACTATATGGTCAATGGAAGAGTCCTGGGGAAAATTCATGTACAGAGAGATCTGGGAGTTCAAGTCCATTGTACCCTGAAGGTGGCAACGCAGGTCGATAGTGGTCAAGAAGGCATACAGCATGCTTACCTTCATCGGACGGGGTATTGAGTACAAGAGTCGGCAGGTCATGTTACAGTTGTATCGGACTTTGGTTATGCCACATTTGGAATACTGCGTCGCCACATTACCAGAAGGATGTGGATGCTTTAGAGAGGGTGCAGAGGAGGTTCACCAGGATGTTGCCTGGTATAGACGTTGCTAGCTATGAAGAAAGGTTGAGTAGATTAGGATTGTTTTCATTGGAAAGACGGAGGTTGAGGGGAGACCTGATTGAGGTCTACAAAATTATGAGAGGTATGGACAGGGTGGATAGCCACAAGCTTTTTCCAAGAGTGGGGGTATCAATTACAAGGGGTCACGATTTCAAGGTGAGAGGGGAAAGGTTTAAGGGAGATGTGCGTGGAAAGTTTTTTACGCAGAGGGTGGTGGGTGCCTGGAATGCTTTGCCAGCGGAGGTGGTAGAGGCGGGTACGATAGCATCATTTAAGATGCATCTGGACAGATATATGAACGGGTGAGGTACAGAGAGAAATAGACCTTGGAAAATAGGCAACAGGTTTAGATAAAGGATCTGGATCGGCGCAGGCTGGGAAGGCCAAAGGGCCTGTTCCTGTGCTGTCATTTTCTTTGTTCTTTGGGAAGGCCTTTACAAAATGTTTGTAATGTTCTTTCAGATATTTTACGAATAAAGTATATTTTTTGCAAAAAAATATTTATGGAGAGCTTTCAAACGTATTTTTATACCGATGCACTTTTGCAGTTGTAGTCCTCAGGCAGACAGTTTGTAGTACAAACGACAGCTGTTTAACACTTTGACTTTATTCTGGTTAAAGGCTTGAGCAAGTTAAACCACAATAGCTCCAAGTAACAATGTAAAACAAAACCTCCAGAGAATTAAATATTTCCAGCAAAACTATCCCATCTGTTACTATAGTCAAATGCTGACTTGGATACCAGTTTACTTCTGTTTGTTGAAATATGATACAGTATCTGCAAATTAAGCACACACAAAAGGCATTTTACTGAGTGTACTTATAATGCATTTACATTTCATTAAGTCCACAATATATTTTCTGAATACTAACATTCATCAAATATCAAAGATTGGATTAATAATTAACAGAAATATAGCAACAAGCATGACTTTCTACACAAGAATGTTGGAATGTGCATTTAATAAGAAGCCAAACCTGTTTATGTAACCGGTACCAAATATATCATTGACTTCCACTGCTGCTCTTACTCTTAAGTGGAGTGTTAACACAAAAGAACATCACATTCAATTTCCAGCTGTCTTTAGGGGTAGATGTGAAATTGAGGTTGAGTACTCGGAAGTGTGAACAGTTTACAGACATCTGTCCACATCATTCATGATGTACACCAGTGAGTCCTCAGCATGTTAGACAGCAAAATTATACTGTAAAATTGAACAGGATCAAATTTAAACACAGCAGGCACTTTACAGATCAACTATGATCTCATTAAATGGCAGACAGACTGAATGGCCTACATCGTTTCTATATTGAAGACGCCTGGAAGCAGCAAAATGGGTCTTGTATATGTGGTAGTTAGATCTTTAAATGGTTTATCAAGCTTCAGAGCGTTTCTTAACCACTTATCTAAGCCCCAATATTTTCACTTTATCGGTGGTTATTATAGAGGAAAATAGTACTCTGCTTCAATCAATTTTAGAAGAAAACTTTAATTTATTAACACTTACAGTGGGCAGATAGTGCTGCACAAAAGAAAATACAACAATATTTTCTAATCATTTTTCATGAATGTATCTCCCGAGGAGTTACCAGACATGGGAAGAACAGAGACCCCAGCGGGACACCATGACTGGCTCAGGAAAGCGAGCTGCAGCCCATGGCCAAAGCCTATCAGCCCTGGAAATGAGCAGGGGAAGGTACAAGTACAGTTGACAATGCCATCAAGGACCGCCTGGTGGCTGCTATGGGGGTCAGTCACGATTTACCACTTTCTTTTCTTATACTATCCGGTTTGGGTGCAAATTGAAGTGGAAAACTCTCACAGCAACAGGAAGGAAGCCAAAGTTACCTTTCTGCTCCTCTGAATGATTATGTTTCTATTACAAAGCTCACGTATGAGACAACTTTGAAATAATCAGGGAAGCCAATAGCAAGGCAAACATAAAAAGCCTCCCATACATTAACTCTTTGCTTCTGAGTGCAGTGAATATTAACAGTATTTCCAGCATTTTCTATCGTTAATTTTGGATATCGCCTGAAGAACAAGCAGATTCAGCCATGCGATATTCCCTCAGCGCTGTCAATTGCAGTGTCAATCTTGTTCATCTCTTCCAGGAATTGGAGTGGGGCTGAATGCCAATCTTCTTACTCAAGCCAAAAATGCCAGTAAGAGACAAAGAGTCACCATAAACTGAAGAAATACATCTTTATCAAATAAATTTAGCAATTACAATCTAAAAAGAGAGCTAATGTATTCGTAACCAGCAAAAGTGGGGCAAGGCAAAAAGAGAATTTTACACTTATCCTTCAGCAAGGGCCAGTTTGGTAACATTTCCTCACTCAAGATTTTTGACAATACAGCAAATGCCAGTAGTTTGCTGCATGGGAAAGGAGTGCAGTCTGTTTTCATTAGCTATATTGGCACCAGTATTTACATACCAGCTTGAATTAGGCTACTGGTTGCTTTGCAATATATTATATTGAATTTTAGCACAAATATAAAGCTTCATTTTTATTTTATAAAGCATTCATGGCAGGTGCGCCAATCTTTCACCAGGGCAGAACAGGGTACACAGCCTCAATCACAAATTCCTACAATGTGTTCTTCAAAAACTTGCAGCAACTCATTAGATTCATATTTGATGACGGGGAGCTCGGAATCCTCATTGGGCTGGACATTTGCTGGCGCTGCTCCGCCTTGACCAGTGATCTTTAGGTGGACAAATTTCATCTTCCAATTGTTCTCGCTGCTTGGACAACGGATAAGACCAAAGATTTGCTCAAAAATCCCCAGGCAGATTGACTCTCTGTGAATGGTACCAGCCACTGCAATAATAACTAATCCATGAGGAGAATGGATACACTTCAGTCCATTGCCAGTCAGGTTAGGATTCAGGAATAGATGTTCCTCTTTTGGCAGTGCTAATAAACGGAGGCTAACCATAACTGCACCAGTGTACACCTCCAACTGCTGCTCAGAAGTTCTATAGGAAAACTTAAGTATAACATCTTCCCAAAAATGCTGAGGGCCCCATTCTTTCGATTGTTCTTGCAGCAAAGGATTCTGGGAGTTCAGAAGCTGATAAAACCACTTGCAGAATTCAAGTCCCATGGTTTGGTAATCATCCTTATAATTTGCTGCTATGTCACTTCGTGGGGCATTATTTCCAGATGTGCTTCCAGAAGAATAATTTCTCTGAAAGGAAGAATATGTATATTTATCCTTAGCTGGGAATATACTGTGCATCTGAATAAACACAATAACCAGAGGATTACATAAGACAATGAGCTAATGCTCCTTTACCAATTGTATGAGGTGAGATGGGGCGGGGGGAGGTGAGATGGGGCGGGGGGAGGCGAAATGGGGCGGAGGGAGGCGAGACAGGGGAGGGGGAGGCGAGACGGGGGTAGGGAGAGGCTAGACAGGGCGACGGGAGGCAAGACGGGGGGAGGCAAGGCAGGGAGAGGCGAGATGGGGAGGGAGGTGAAATGGAGGTGGGGGGAGCGAGGTGGGGTCGGGGTTAGAGGTTGTCGGAGCTGGTGCCGGGAAGGGGATTGAGATGAGGACGGCACCGCGTGGTGGTGGGGTCAAGTGACGGGGGTGGGGGGTGGTGGGGCGGAAGAAGAGATATTACCTGGGTGGGGTGTGGAGGGGAGCTAGTACCAAGACAGAGATAGGGGGAGTGTGAGGGCGAAAGGGAAAAGTGAGGGAATGTGCATGAGAAGAGCGTTTATGAGGGGCAGAATATGTCTATAAATCTGGTGCAAAACCACTATCAGGGTTCCTATTCACCAGAACCCACACACACCATCAAGCATTTCCAGTGCAGACTAATGAGTGAGCACCCTGAGCCTGGGAATGAGCCAGGAACATGCCCTCTTACCCTATAATATTCAACACTACTTATGACTTTCTTGCTCAGCAACTTGCTTGTTTTCATACCTCAGTTGATTTAAAATTCATGTTTGATGTTGTGCCAAGCTATCTTTATGAAATTTGCTTATTGGGTCCTTGTGAGAAAAAAATTGAAAGGCGGCCCACATGCAAAAAGGTTGAACAAGCCTGCCCTGCTCTCACCTCCAACAAAAGGTGTGGAGAGCTCATGGGTACTGTCAGGAAAATAGTGAGAACATGAAAATTAAGGAAATCCAGTAAATTGGAATGCGCTCTGCTGGTTATACGCTTTTAAAAACCATTTTAAAAATGGAAGGTGTTTGGGCAGCAGGGTGGCGAGGTTCCAGGTTCCAGGCCCTGGGGCACTGTCCGTGTGGAGTTTGCACATTCCCCCGCATGTTTGCGTGGGTCTCACCCCCACAACCCAAAAGATGTGCATGATAGGTGAATTGGCCACGCTAAATTAGCCCTTCATTGAAAAAAAAAGAATTGGTCATTCTAATAGCTGTTTGAAATTCCTGTGTCAGTGAAGAAAGCCTGCTTGAAAAATCAGTTGTTTTGTCCTATATCAGAAGCAACCGCTAAATATATAACTGCCTGGTGTGGTAACAATTACTCGACTTTGCTTATACCTTTTACAAAAAAATAAAATAAAAGATGTTGTCTGGGGAGAATCAGCTCTGAGGTTAGGGAACTTAAGGTCTTTGGAACTGGTTAAGACAAAGGGTACTATGTTTAGCTGTTGAGTTAAGTATATTTCTAGTTGACTTTATTTTATTGTTTTATTGTTTAATAAATAATTACTTTATTTAAAATCATCACAAAACATCTGGGACATTATTCTCTGGTTTTCAAATTCTTCCTCACATTGTATCAAATTCCAAAATACAGTTGAGGAAATATGTTTCAAGTTTCCCTCTGGGATTTTGAATACCCTGGTGTTTACCATCAGCCACGCTCACAACAGTATCCTTGTCACTAAGATCAAGGCCTTCGATCAATTGTTTCTGCCACTTCCCTGCCTTCCCCGAGTCCATTGAGTCAACCTTTCTCCAAAGACCTGCCTGACCCCTGAACTTACACCTTGCTCTATTTTCTCTGTCTTCCTTTTCCAAGCTCGTCTTGTCCATGAGATCGACTTAGAACATAGAACAGTACAGCACAGAACAGGCCCTTCGGCCCTCGATGTTGTGCCGAGCCATGATCACCCTACTCAAACCCACGTATCCACCCTATACCCGTAACCCAACAACCCCCCCCCCCCCCCTTAACCTTACTTTTTAGGACACTACGGGCAATTTAGCATGGCCAATCCACCTAACCCTTCTTACTCCCTCCACTCTGTTTCCATTAGACTATGGAAGACCAAACTTCCCTTTCTGGCTCCAACATTACCTAACATTGTTAATAGTTTGCTCACCTCAGGAACCTTTACCTTCTCCTTGAGAACAGTGGTCTAGATTGAAGAGACTGAAAATCTAAGCCAATATCACCTCAGGTCCCTCAATACTAAATTCTGTTTTACAATGCTGCGAAGAAGTGTCTATGTTAACAGGTGCTACATAAATACATATAGCACAAATGGGTGTGGCCATTGGAGGTCAACCATTTTAGTACTGGGATGTCATTGCAGGAATTCCTCAGGGCAGGAATTCCTTAGGGCAGCGTCAAGACCCAAGCATTTTCAGCTACTTCATGAGTGACCTTCCCTCTATCATAAGATCAGAAGTGTGGATGTTTGCGGGTGATAATAATAATTTTTATTAGTGTCACAAGTAGGCTGACATTAATATTGCAATGAAGTTACTGTGAAAATCCCCTAGTCGCCACACTACGGCACCTGTTCGGGTACACTGAGGGAGAATTCAAAATGTCCAATTAACTGAACAAGCACGTCTTTCGTGAGTTGCACAGCACCCTTGGCGACTCTTCACATACTGAAGCAGTTCATGTTCATATGCAGCAGCAAGACCTGGACAATTTTCAGGCTTGGATTGATAAGTGACATGCACACCACACAAGTGCCTGGCAATGACGATTTCCAATAAGAGATATCTCCCATTACCATTACTGAATCCTGGGGGGTTACTACTGATCATTTAATCCCTACAGTGCAGAAGGAGCCATTTCGGCCCATCGAGTTTGCACTGACCCTCTGAAAAAGCACCCCACTTGGGCCAACTCACCAATCCTATCCCTGTAACCTCACCTAAACTGCAAATCCCTGGACACTAAAGGGCAATTTTATCGTGGCCAACATACCTAACCTGTACATCTTTGGATTGTGGGAGGAAATCGGAGCACCCGGAGGAAACCCATGGAGACACGGGGAAAATGTGCAAACTCCACACAGTCAGTCATCCAAGGCTGGAATTGAACCCGAGCTGTGAGGAAGCAATGCTAACCACGGCCGACCAGAAACTGAACCTGACCAGCCATATAAATACTGTTAAAAGAGCAGGTCAGAGGCTGAGAATTCTGCAGAGACTAACCTGACGACCCGAAGCCTGTCCATCATCTACAAGGCACAAGTCAGGAGTGTGGTGGAATATTCTTCACTTGCCCGAATGAGTGCAGCCCAACAACACACAAGATCAACGCCATCTAGGACAAGACAGCCTCTTGATTGGTACCCCATCCACCACCTTCAACATTCATTCACTCCCTCCACCACCGACACACAATACAAGATGCCCCGTGGAAACTCATCAAGGCTCCTTCAATGGGGCCTTCTGGGCCAGAGACCTCCAAAAGTGAGAAGGATCAGGGCAGCAGATGCATGGTCATGCCAGCACCTCTAAGCCATACACCATCCTTACTTGGAACTATATCACTGTCTCTTCACTGTCACTGGGTTGAAATCCTGGAATTCCCCCTCCAACAACATTGTGGGTGTACCTATGTCACAATAGGTGCAGCAGTTTAAAATGGGCAATAAATGCTGGCTCAGCCAGTGACAACCGTATCTTGTAAGACCATGAGAAATAGAAACATGAATAGGCCATTCAGCCCTTCGAGCCTGCTCCAACATTTAATAAGATCATGCCTGATCAACACTCACTAAGTCCACTTTCCTGCCTCCTCTCCGTGACCCTTAATTGCCTTACAGATTAAAAACCTATTGATCTCCCCTTGAAAATGTTCACGGACTCGGTCTCCACAGCTTCCTGGAGTAATGCATTCCAAACAGTCACCACGCTGAGAAGATACATTCTTCCTTAAATCAGTCTTATATGAGCACCACCTTATTCTGCGATTGTCCTACACTCTCACATGAGTGAAAACATCCTCCCAACATTTACCTTGTCTAACCCCCAAAGAATCTTATATGTTTCAATTATATCACCTGTATAATAAGAATAATCTTTATTGTCACAAGAAGGCTTACATTAACACTGCAATGAAGTTACTGTGAAAAGCCCCTAGTCGCCACATTCCAGCGCCTGTTTGAGTACACGGAGGGAGAATTCAGAATGTCCAAATTACCCAACATCACGTCTTTTGGGACTTGTGGGAGCACCCGGAGGAAACCCACGCAGACACAGGCAGAACATGCAGACTCCACACAGTCAGTGACCCAAGCCGGGAATCGAATGCGGGTCCCTGGTGCTGTGAAGCAGCAGTGGTAACCACTGTGCTAATCCTTCTGAACCCCAAGGAGTACAGACCCAACCTATTTAATCTTTCCTCACACGGTAGTTTCTCATACATGGGATCATCCCAGTAAACCTCTTCCGTACTGCGTCCAATGATCATATATTTTTCTTTAAATAAGGGGCCAAAATTGTACTCAGTATTCTAAATGTGGCCTGCTAGTACCTTGTACAGTTGCAGCATTCGAAAAATTAGCCACAGTACACTCTGTTCCTTTCTCCGAATCATTAATATATATTGTAAAGAGCTGCGGTCTCAGCACTGATTCTTGTGGCACTCCACTGGTTACTGCCCTCCAACGTGAGAAAATCCCCTTTATCGCTATTCTCTACGAACAAATAAAATTAAGCACAACGCATACCAAGCTATATTTGAAGCTGGTGGTTGCAGAGTGTACAAAAGCCCAATGGAATTGCAGAGAGTAGATATCCACAGCCCACTCTTTTTGCTCCAGTCAACCCAATAAGTGACTCAATCGATGGTTGGATTTCTGCATCGAGTGGCCAGCTTGTTCTAACCAAGGTAAAAGTTATTCAGACAAGATCTCTATAGGCATGTGCGGTTGCTTGTAAACTTTTTCTGTGAGTATCTAAATTCAGGTAGATATTAAAATAGTTCAGAGAAAGGGTTGCACGGTGGCCTGGTGGTTAGCACAGCTGCCGCACGGCGCTGAGGTCCCAGGTTCGATCCTGGCTCTGGGTCGCTTTCCGTGTGGAGTTTGCACATTCTCCCCGTGTCTGCGTGGGTTTCGCCCCCACAACCCAAAAGATGTGCTCTACATACATCGCTGTATTAAATTTTATCTGCCACGTATTTGCCCATGTCATCCTCTTGAAATGCTACTCCCTCATGTTTACAATACTTCCACGTTTGGTGGCATCAGAAATTTTTGAAACTGCGCCCTGTACACACAAGTCCAAGTAATTAATATAGCTAAGGAAGGTAGTGGTCTGAATACCAACCTCTGAGGAACCCCACTGTATATTTTCCTCCAGCCTGAAAAACAACCGTTTCCCACCAATTTGTTTCAATTCTCTCAGTGAACCTACCTCTATGCAGCCACTGTCCCTTTTCTTCCATTTTAGAATTTGCTTGCAAGCCTGTATGTGCCAGCCCCCTAATGAGCAAGACGCCCCCCCCCCCCCCCCCCCCCCCCCTCCACCTGCTCCCCCCACACACACACACAAAACCAAGATCATCTAATAAAGGCAATCTGGCTGGATACTATTGCAATTGCCTCCAAAGTTTCTTCGCTTAATCTTTACTGTGTTTGGATAGGGCAGGGTAACCAAAGCCACACAGGCATCAATTTGAACACATACAATTTACAGTGCAGAAGGAGGCCATTTGGCCCATCGAGTCTGCACCGGCTCTTGGAAAGAGCACCCTACCCAAGGTCAATACCTCCACCCTAGCCCCATAACCCAGTAACCCCACCCAACACTGACGGCAATTTTGGACACCAAGGGCAATTTATCATGGCCAATCCACCTAACCTGCACATCTTTGGACTGTGGGAGGTAACCGGAGCACCCGGAGGAAACCCACGCACACACGGGGAGGATGTGCAGACTCCGCACAGACAGTGACCCAAGCCGGAATCGAACCTGGGACCCTGGAGCTGTGAAGCATTTGTGCTATCCACAATGCTACCGTGCTGCCCATAACTAGAAGGTCGGTGCCACAGAGATTTTGCCAACATGTTCTGCATCACCATTGAATTGGGAGCATTTCTTCACAGGCTCCTAGCTTTGACCCAAAGGCACTGCTGAGAACAACAGGATACAAGATTTTACCTGGTTCCCTTTTTAAAACAGACCCCCAAAATGTTTTTAGGTTATCCTTTAATGAGGAGGGACTCTGGTGACTATGTTCAAGTTATTGTAGTTTGAAAAAGAAGTGACTTCCTTTTAGCTATTAACTGGAAGTTTGATTTTTTTTGTAAAACCTGGTCAGTCTCTATGGGGATATGAACATAACTCTGCCAAAAGAATATCCCATATTAAAAGAAATGTTTTACAACTTAGATCAGTTGGAAATTAGTATTTGCAAAATATAGCACTCACTGAAGAGAGCAACCCGAATTGTAAAATCACCGCTTTCAAAGTTAATTTCATTTTTAATTGCACTGCAAAAGTAATTGAAAGTAAAAATGTACATGTTATATTATAAGATGATGCAGTTTCAAATTCAATACCTGGGATGCAGTGCTGCCTTCTCTCCAATATTCTATAACTTTTTGAACAAGTAGGCATTTCTCTGCATTAGATGGCATAACAATATTATGTTTTGCTAAATATTGAAATATTATCTCACGGTGGATCTTCTTCCTTTTCAGCAGCTCTTCGGCACTCTGACTGTAACACAGTATGGCATCCATGGCTTCTGCAGGTGATAAAGCAACAATAATATTGCTAACAAAGGAAAAATGCCTCATCGAAGACATATAGGAATTGTTTTAGCTAGACAGTTATGAATATGTGGAAACTCAACATTGTATTACATTCCCACTGCTGCAGTTATCTTTTAATGTAGTCTGTCCAGATGCAATATTCCTCACATCCCCTTTTTTGCCCTTTCCCCGCAAGCCTTGATTTGCTTACTAATCAAGAATATATCTATCTCAGCCTTAAGTATACTCAGGACAGGGCGGCATGGCGGCACATTGGTTAGCACTGCTGCCTCACGGCGCTGAGGACCCGGGTTCGATACCGGTCCCTGGTTCGATACTGGCCCCTGGTCACTGTTCATGTGGAGTTTGCCCATTCTCCCCCTGTCTGTGTGCATCTCACCCCTACAACCCAAAAGGATGTGCAGGGTAGGTGAATTGGCCACGTTAAATTGTCCCTTAACTGAAAAAAAAGAATTGGATACTTGATAGGAATCGACTATTTATAGATCTGATAGGTAAAAGAAGGCTATTTAGTGTAAATATTAAGTCCCAGTTTTAATACCCATTTTAAATTGAGGATTTCAGCACTCATAACCTCAGGTCATGATAAAACACATAGCTTCAACAGAGATACAAGAAGCCTGTCATAAACTCATTGGAGATTAAAACAACATTTTTACTAAGCAAAGATGAAAATGCTATTGTTCTAACAAACATATTTTCAAAGACAGTTTGACATTCAAACATGAGCGGTACCAGTAATCTGATCAAGGACGAAGCAGGCACCACAGCAACATGAAGGCACCATTGTTCATAATGTGGATAAAGCGAAGTCAGCAGAAAACCAGTAGAAACCAGTCTTGATAATAGCACAGAATCACAGTCCATAACATACACAAATATTCAAACATGAAACATTTAGAACTTACGTTGCACATTAAGGATTGACAGCTAACCGTCGAATCAAATACATTTGATTCTAACCCAAACCAATTAGGACGACATGGAGGCGTAGATAGATGGCTCACAACAGATAAGATTTCCTATAAATGTGATGGTCCGTACGGCCATCTTTATCCAGGATCATTCTATACTTTGATCTAACTATTCGCTATCCTTATTTTCATATTTTCACTTTTCCACTCTGCTGTTTTGCCGTAAGCAAGAAACCATTTCTGTATTATTTTTAAAGTTAAATTGTTTATAAGTTACTTCTCTTTAAGTCCTTTTGCTAGCCGGACTTTATTGAGAATAGATTTAAGTTTCTCCTAATTGTAATCAAATAGAGACAATAAAGATTCTTGTTTGCATCCGAGAAGTTTAACTCAAATTTCTACTGAGTTTTAGTGTCGCAAGACCTCACTAGTTCCGAATGGTAAATCTCATCAGTACTCTAAATTTTAAAATATAGTCAATGACTCTGTCCCCATGGATCTCTGTGGCAAGGAGTTCAACCCTCTGCGAAAAGTAGTTCCTCCTCTCAGTCTTAAATCAGCACCCCTTTATCCTGAGACTATGCCTTCTGGTCCTAGACTCTCCCATGAGGGGAAACATCCTCTCAGCATTTACCCTGTCAGGCCCCTTAAGCATCCTATATGTTTCAATGAGATCACCTCGCATTCTTCGAAATTCCAATAAGTCCCAACCTGTTTAATCTTTGCTCATAAGACAATCTCTCCATAACAGGGATCATTCTAGTGAACCTTCTCTGAACCACCTCCAATGAAATAATACATCTTCTTAAATAAGGGGATCAAAACTGCTCACAGTACTCCAGATGTGGTCTCACCAGTACCTTGTACATTTACAGCAAGACTGCCCTACTCTTATACTCTAACCCCATTGAAATAAGGGTCAACATTCCATTAGCCTTCTTGATAACCTGCACTATGTGCTAGCTTTCTGTGTTTCATGCACAAGTAGCCCCAAGACCTTTTCTACAGTTTTTCTCCATTTACTGAAAAAGTAGCGACACAAGAGTTTTCCGTCCGGAGTTACTTTCTTCCGTATTGCTCTACATGTTAAAATGTTACAAAGGTCCCTGCTGTAGAATAAAAACTAGATTTTGTTCCGATTGTTGAAACTTCTAGACATTCCTTTCCTCTTCATGGTTTGAGAAAGGCGAATAAATATACACTGGTACCACAAAAGTATCAGAAGCCTGTGCTAATATCTACTGATTTTCCTCATTTCCTCTGGTCACTCCTTTTCCTCCTTCTTTATGATAAGGCCAAATACTGAAAAGGTATTCTTTTACCTATCAATTATCCCCATGACCTTGCACAAAAACTTGAAGCTAGACTGCAATACGCATCTCAACCTCCAAAATGAGGATTCCAAGCTTTCCACTAACAGAGACACCTTTCTCACTTGGGCTCTCATTTATACAAGCTGCACAGTTGATGGATATTTACACCAGTAGACATCCTCTGGCAGTTAGGTGAATCAACCTCTGCCATAGACGTGAAACAATGTCATTGCTCCAATTCAACCAATTGCTCCAAAACACATTCTACAAACTAATCTACAAACAAATAGACCATTTCTGCCAATTTGATTGCCCTGTCTATGTGAAGCTTAAAGCCCTCCACAATTATTACACTGCCTTTGTTACAAGCTCTGATAATTTTGTATTTAACATTCTGTGAAATGGTATAACTGCTGTAAGAAGGGCTACAAAACCGGCCCACTGGTGTTTCCTGATTCTTGCTGTCCCTAATTTCACCCATACTGATTTTACTTCATGATCTTTTCAGATCGTGTCCTTATATCATGTCATATTGTACTATCAAAGCTACCCTTCCTAGGGCAGCACGGTGGTGCAGTGGTAGCACTGCTGTCTCATGGCGCCGAGGTCCAAGGTTCGATCCCAGCTCTGGGTCACTGTCCGTGCGGAGTTTGCTCATTCTCCCCGTGTTTGCGTGGGTTTTGCCCCCACAATCTAAAGATGTGCAGGGTAGGTGGATTGGCCACGCTTGCCCTTAATTGGAAAAATGAATTGGATACTCTAAATTTATTTTTTAAAAAGCTACCCCTCCTCCTTTGCCAATCTGTTTGTCTGTCTTTCCAAAATATTGGAATACTTATTTTCCAATCTTGATCACCTTGTAACCATGTTCTGTAATGACGATTAGATCAGTCATTTACCTCTATTTGTGCCACTAGTTCTTCCATCTTATTCCAGATGCTTTGTGCGTTCAGATAATTTCATTTTCTATTCCCCGCAGTGACATTACTTCCTGATGTACAATTTTTGTTAAACTTCCTTCTCTTTTCTTGTCCCATTCTGCTTGCCTTTACACATATTGAAATATCGTTCCGAATTCTTGACCGATTTTTGGATTTCTAAATCCCCCTTTGCCAAACCTGCCCTCCCCCCACCCTGATCTCTTTTGTTAGTTTAAAGCTCCAATATTCTAAACCACCCAAATATTAATCTATTTTTGCTTTTACAGATGATTATGAGGCTAATGTATACTGTCTGCAGGTTACCCTTTTAGGCCATGATTCCCTGATTATAAAGCAAATTCACTGGTACTTTTATGCAGTATAGTAGTGATTCTATTAAATTCAGAGCCAGTATTTTAAACCTTTCTTTTACTTTACATTATGCAGAATCTCCCACTTCTGCAATCACAACCTCTTCAAATCATTCATGCTTTGAATGAATGCAAAATCACAGGTTGATGAATAAAGGGGCTGTTTAGCACAGGGCTAAATCGCTGGCTTTGAAAAGCAGACCAAGCAGGCCAGCAGCACGGTTCAATTCCCGTAACAGCCTCCCCAAACAGGCGCCGGAATGTGGCGACTAGGGGCTTTTCACAGTAACTTCATATGAAGCCTACTCGTGACAATAAGCGATTTTCATTTCATAAAGAGTTCAGGTAGCAGATGGGCCATCCAGAGCAAGGAAAATTCTCCCAGATGCAAGTCACAATTTCTGTTGAGGCAAAGGAAGGGTATTGCAACTGGTTTCAGAGTTTGTGGAACAGTAGGGAGTACAAAAAACAGTTGGGATCCTCTGCTCCTGGTCCCTATTCAGGTGCACACATGTGCCAAGGACAAGATATGTCAGGGGTAGGTGGGAACGAGGAGCAAACATACACAGAAGCACAGAGAATATAAGGAGGAGGTCTTTTAGCCCTTTGAGCCTGCTCCGCCATTCATTATGATCATGGTTGATCATCAAGTCCAATACCCTGACCCCACCTTCCCCCATACTCCTGGATCCTTTCGCCCAAGAGCGATATCTAATTCCTTCTTGAAATTACACAATGTTTTGGCCTCAACTACTTTCTGTGGTAGCAAATTCCAGATTCACCACTCTCTGGGTGAAGAAATTTCTCCTCACCTCCTTATCCTCAACTATGTCCCATAGTTCTGGACTCCCCCACCATCAGGAACATTCTTTCTGAATCTACCCTATAAGGGGCCTCACGGTAGCATGGTGGTTAGCATCAATGCTTCACAGCTCCAGGGTCCCAGGTTCGATTCCCGGCTGGGTCACTGTCTGTGTGGAGTCTGCACGTCCTCCCCGTGTGTGCGTGGGTTTCCCCCGGGTGCTCCGGTTTCCTCCCACAGTCCAAAGATGTGCGGGTTAGGTGGATTGGCCATGCTAAATTGCCCGTAGTGTAAGTTTAATGGGGGGATTGTCGGGTTACGGGTATACGGGTTCCGTGGGTTTAAGTAGGGTGATCATTGCTCGGCACAACATCGAGGGCCGAAGGGCCTGTTCTGTGCTGTACTGTTCTATGTTCTATGTTCTATATAACTGTGTTAGAATTTTCGAAGTTTCTATGAGATCCCATTTCACTCTTCTAAACTCCAATGAATACAATCCTAACCTATTTAGTCTCTCCTCATGCGACAGTCCCGCATGCCAGGAATCAGCCCAGTAAACCTAACATATTATTAATATGTCATTATTATTAATTATTAATCTTTATTAGTGTCACAAGAAGGCTCACATTAACAGTGTTGGGGGGGGGGGGGGGGGTGTCAGTGTGGGGGGGTGTCAGTGTGGGGGGGGTGTCAGTGCGGGAGGGTAGTCAGTGTGGGGGGGGGGGCGGTGGTCAGTGTGGGGGGGGCGGTGGTCAGTGTGGGGGGGGCGGTGGTCAGTGTGGGGGGGGCGGTGGTCAGTGTGGGGGGGGCGGTGGTCAGTGTGGGGGGGGCGGTGGTCAGTGTGGGGGGGGCGGTGGTCAGTGTGGGGGGGCGGTGGTCAGTGTGGGGGGGGGGGGTGGTCAGTGTGGGGGGGGCGGTGGTCAGTGTGGGGGGGGCGGTGGTCAGTGTGGGGGGGGGGGGCGGTGGTCAGTGTGGGGGGGGGCGGTGGTCAGTGTGGGGGGGCGGTGGTCAGTGTGGGGGGGGCGGTGGTCAGTGTGGGGGGGGCGGTGGTCAGTGTGGGGGGGGCGGTGGTCAGTGTGGGGGGGGCGGTGGTCAGTATGGGGGGGGGTGGTCAGTGTGGGGGGATCAGTGTGGGGGGGTCAGTGTGGGGGCGGGGGGGTCAGTGTGGGGGGGTCTGTGTATGGGGGTCAGTGTATGGGGGTCTGTGTGGGGGTGGTGTTAGTGTGGGGGTGGGGTCAGTGTGGGGGGGCGTCAGTGTGGGGGGGTGTCAGTGTGGGGGGGTGTCAGTGTGGGGGGGTGTCAGTGTGGGGGGGATTAGTGTGGGGGGGTCAGTGTGTGGGGGGTTCAGTGTGGGGGGGGGGGGTCAGTGTGGGGGCGGGGGGGTCAGACTGTTTTTGTGTGTGTGTTCGGGGGTCATTGGGGGGGGGGGGCATTGGGGGGGGGGGGGGGGGGGGGTCAGCCGCCACCCACCTGTTCCGTTCTGTATCTTTAACATGCGGTTGGTGACGGTGTCTGCCAGCGGGTACAGCTCCCCCGGGCCCAGGCTCTGCAGGATCTCCCGGCAGCCGCACCGCTCCTTGTCCGTCAGCAGCGCCATGGCGACCCACACCCGCCCGCTGCCGCGCGCTCCCCGTCCCCGGGCACCCGCCCGCTACCACGCGCTCCCCGTCCCCGGGCACCCGCCCGCTGCCGCGCGCTCCCCGTCCTTGGGCACCCGCCCGCTGCCGCGCGCTCCCCGTCCCCGGGACACACGCCCGCTGCCGCGCGCTCCCCGTCCCCGGGACACACGCCCGCTGCCGCGCGCTCCCCGTCCCCGGGACACACGCCCGCTGCCGCGCGCTCCCCGTCCCCGGGACGCACGCCCGCTGCCGCGCGCTCCCCGTCCCCGGGACACACGCCCGCTGCCGCGCGCTCCCCGTCCCCGGGACACACGCCCGCTGCCGCGCGTTCCCCCGTCCCCGGGACACCCGCACAAAGGTTCCGCTCCACTGTCAATCTTTATCAGTAACAACAGGCGGTCACAAGAAAGGACGAACTCTCTTCCCCGCCCCTAGCCAGCTGGGATTTGTATCTGGTTCGGGCACTTCTGGTTGGATCACTGGGAAAGGCAGAGTTTTGAAAATCCCCGCAGTGATGGTGCGGCCACCCAGCCGGAAGCATTTACCGCGGGAATTGCTCGCCGGACTTTCGGACCCGGGGGCAACCTCAGGCGGAGCTTCAGAGACCGTGAGCTGGGTGAGAAAATCCCCAATTACACCGGGAATGTCAGTGTGGACCGGGAATGTCAGTGTGCCCGGAAATGTCAGTGTGTCTGTGCACCGGGAATGTCAGTGTGTACAGGGAATGTCAGTGTGTCTGTGCCCGGGAATGTCAGTGTGTACCGGGAATGTCAGTGTGCCCGGGAATGTCAGTGTGTCTGTGCCCGGGAATGTCAGTGTGTCCGGGAATGCCAGTGTGTCTGTGCACCGGGAATGTCACTATGCACCGGGAATGTCAGTGTGCCCGGGAATGCCAGTGTGTCTGTGCACTGGGAATGTCAATGTGCCCGGGAATGTCAGTGTGTCTGTGCACCGGGTATATCAGTGTTCCTGGGAATGTCAGTGTGAACCTGGAATGTCAGTATGTCAGTGCATCGGGAAGGTCAGTGTGTACCGGGAGTGTCAGTGTGCACCGGGAATGTCAGTGTGTCTGTGCAGTGGAAATGTCACTATGCACCGGGAATGCCAGTGTGACTGTGCACCGGGAATGTCAGTGTGTACCGGGAATGTCAGTGTGTACCGGGAATGTCACTATCCACCGGGAATGTCAGTGTGCCCAGGAATGCCAGTGTGTCTGTGCACCGGGAATATCACTGTGCACTGGGAATGTCAGTGTGCACGGGAATGTCAGTGTGTCTGTGCACTGGGAATGTCAGTGTGCACCGGAAAGGTCAGTGCGCACGGGGAATGTCAGTGTGAACCTGGAATGTCAGTGTGTCTGTGCAGTGGGAATGTCACTATGCACCGGGAATGTCAGTGTGCACGGGAATGTCAGTGTGCACGGGAATGTCAGTGTGTCTGTGCACCGGGAATGTCAGTGTGCACCGGAAAGGTCAGTGCGCACCGGGAATCTCATTGTGTCTGTGCACTGGGAATGCCAGTGTGCCTGTGCCAAGAAATGTCAGTGTGTCTGTGCACCGGAAATGTTACTGTGCACCGGGAATGTCGGTGTGTCTGTGCACCGGGAATGTCAGTGTGCACCGGGAATGTCAGTGTGCATCAGGAATGTGACTATGCACCGGGAATGTCAGTGTGCCCGGGAATGTCAGTGTATCTGTGCACCGGGAATGTCAGTGTGCCGGGAATGCAGTGTGCACCGGGAATGTCATTGCGTCCGGAAATGTCAGTATGTCTGTGAACTGGGAATGTCAGTGTGTACTGGGAATGTCACTGTGCACCGGGAATGCCAGTGTGTCTGGAAATGTCAGTGTGACCGGGAACGCCAGTGTGTCTGTGCCCGGGAATGTCAGTGTTCCTGTACCTGGGAATGCCTGTGTGACCGGGAATTTCAGTGTGTCTGTGCCCGGGAATGTCAGTGGGCACCGAGAATGTCAGTGTGCCCGGGAATGTCAGTTTGCCCGGGAATGCAAGTGTTCCTGGGAATGTCAGTGTGTCCGGAAATGTCAGTGTGCCTGAGACTGTCAGTGTGTCTGTGCCCGGGAATGTCATGGTGTCTGTGCCTGGGAATGTCAATGTGCCCGAGAATGTCAGTGTACCCGGGAATGTATGTGTGTCTGTGTCCAGGAAGGTCAGTGTGGATTGGGAATGTCAGTGTGTCTGTGCCCGGGAATGGCAGTGTGTCTGGGCCCGGGTATGTCAATGTGCCCGGGAATGTCAGTGTGTCTATACTCGGGAATCTCAGTGTGCACCGGGAATGTCAGTGTGCCCGGGAATGTCAGTTTGCCCGGGAATGCAAGTGTTCCTGGGAATGTCAGTGTGTCCGGAAATGTCAGTGTGCCTGAGACTGTCAGTGTGTCTGTGCCCGGGAATGTCATGGTGTCTGTGCCCGGGAATGTCAATGTGCCCGGGAATGTCAGTGTACCCGGGAATGTATGTGTGTCTGTGTCCAGGAAGGTCAGTGTGCATTGGGAATGTCAGTGTGTCTGTGCCCGGGAATGGCAGTGTGTCTGGGCCCGGGTATGTCAATGTGCCCGGGAATGTCAGTGTGTCTATGCTCGGGAATGTCAGTGTGCACCGGGAACGTCAGTGTGCCTGTGTCCGGGAATGTCAGTGTGCACCAGAAATGTCAGTGTCTGTGCCCGGGAATGTCAGTGTACATCAGGAATGTTAGTGTGTCTGTGCACCGGGAATGTCAAAGTGCCCGGGAATGTCAGTGTGTCTGTGCCCGTGAATGTCAGTGTGGACCGGGAATGTCAGTGTGTTTGTGCCCGGGAATGTCAGTGTGTACCGCGAATGTCAGTGTGTCTGTGCCCGGGAATATTAGTGTGCCCAGGAATGTCAGTGTGTACTGGGAATGTCCGTGTGTCTGTGCCCGCTAATGTCGGTGTGCCCGGGAATGTCAGTCTGTACCGGGAATGTCAGTGTACCCTAGAATGTCAGTATGTCTGTGCCCGGGAATGTCAGTGTGTACAGGGAATGTCAGTCTGCCCAGGAATGTCAGTGTGTACCGGGAATGTCAGTGTGCCTGTGCCCGTGAATGTCAGTGCGCCTGTGCCCGGGAATGTCAGTGTGCCCGGGAATGCCAGTGTGTCTGTGCACCGGGAATGTCACTCTGCACCGAGAATGTCAGTGTGCTCGGGAATATCAGTGTGTACCTGGAATGTCAGTGTGCACCGGGAATGTCAGTGTGCATCGGGAATGTCAGTGTGTCTGTGCACCGGGAATGTCAGTGTTTCTGTGCCCGGGAATGTCAGTGTGCCCGGGAATGTCAGTGTGTACCGGGAATGTCCGTGTGTCTGTGCCCGCTAATGCCGGTGTGAGAGGGAATGTCAGTGTGTCTTTGCCCGGGAATGTCAGTGTGCCCGGGAATGTCAGCGTGTACCGGGAATGTCAGTGTGCCCTGGAATGTCAGTATGTCTGTGCCCGGGAATGTCAGTGTGTACCGGGAATGTCAGTGTGCCCGGGAATGTCAGTGTGTACAGGGAATGTCAGTCTGCCCGGGAATGTCAGTGTGCCTGTGACCGGGAATGTCAGAGTGTGCCCGGGAATGTCAGTGTGTACAGGGAATTTCAGTGTGCCCGGGAATGTCAGTGTGTAACGGGAATGTCAGTCTGCCTGTGCCCGGGAATGTGAGTGAGCCTGTGCCCGGGAATGCCAGTGTGTCTGTGCACCGGGAATGTCTGTGTCTGTGCATCGGGAACATCAGTGTGCACCGGGAATGTCACTATGCACCGGGAATGTCAGTGTGCCCGGGAATGTCAGTGTGCCCGGGAATGCCAGTGTGTCTGTGCACCGGGAATGTCAGTGTGCACCGGGAATGTCAGTGTGCCCGGGAATGTCAGTATGTCTGTGCCCGGGAATGTCAGTGTGTACCATGAATGTCAGTGTGCCCGGGAATGTCAGTGTGTACAGGGAATGTCAGTCTACCCGGGAATGTCAGTGTGCCTGTGACCGGGAATGTCAGAGTGTGCCCGGGAATGTCAGTGTGTACAGGGAATGTCAGTGTGCCCGGGAATGTCAGTGTGTACCGGGAATGTCAGTCTGCCTGTGCCCGGGAATGTGAGTGAGCCTGTGCCCGGGAATGCCAGTGTGCACCGGGAATGCCAGTGTGCCCAGGAATGTCAATGTGTCTGTGACCAGGAATGTCATTGTGTCTGTGCACGGGAATGCCAGTGTGCCTAGCCCGGGATGTCAGTGTGTGTCTGTGCCTGGTAATGTCAGTGTGCACTGGGAATGCAAGTGTGTCTGTGTCTGGGAATGCCAGTGTGCACCAGGAATGTCAGTGTGACCAGGAATGTCATTGTGTCTGTGCACGGGAATATCAGTGTGCCTCGCCCGGAATGTCAGTGTGTCTCTGTCCGGGAATGTCAGTGAGCCTGGGAATGTCAGTATGCCCGGGAATGTCAGTGTATCTATGCCTGGGAATGTCAGTTTGCCGTGTCCGGGACAGTCAATGTGCCCAGGAATCTCAGTGTGTCTGTGACCAGGAATATCATTGTGTCTGTGCACGAGAATGTCAGTGTGCCTAGCCCGGAATGTCAGTGTGTGTCTGTGCCTGGGAATGTCAGTGCGTCTGTGCCCGGGAATGCCTGTGTGCCTGGGAATGTCAATGTGCACCGGGAATGTCAGTGTGTCTGGGACTGTCAGTGTGCCTGTGCCCGGGACTGTCAGTGTGTCCGGGAATGTCAGTGTGTTTGTGCCTCGGAATGTCAGTGTGCTCGGGAATGTCAGTGTGTCTGTGCCCAGGATTATCAGTGTGCCTGGGAATGTCAGTGTGTCTGTGCCCTGGAATGTCAGTGTCTGTGCCTGGGAATGTCAGTGCGTCGGTGCCCGGGAATGTCAGAGTGCCCCGGGAATGACTGTGCACGGGAATGTCAGTGTGCCCGGGAACGTCAGTGTGTCTGGGACTGTCAGTGTGTCTGTGTCCCGGAATATTCCTGTGCCCGGAATGTGTCTGTGCACCAGGAATGTCAGTGTACACTGGGAATGCCAGTGTGCACCGGGAATGCCAGTGTGCCCAGGAATGTCAATAATTCTGTGTCAGGGAATGTCAAAGTGTCTGTGCCCGAGAATATGCCTAGCCGGGAATATCAGTGTTCCTATGCCCGGAATGTCAGTGTGTCTCTGTCTGGGAATGTCAGTGTGCCTGGGAATGTCAGTGTGCCTGTGCCTGGGAATGTCAGTGTGCCTGTGCCTGGGAATTCCAGTGTGCACTGGGAATGCCAGTGTGCACCGGGAATGCCAGCGTGCCCAGGAATGTCAGTATGCCCGGGAATGTCAGTGAGCCTAGCTGAGAATGTCAGTGTTTCTGGGAATGTCAGTGTTCACTAGGAGTGTCAGTGTGTCTGTGCCCGGGAATGTCAGTGTGTCTGTGCCAGGGAATGTCAGTGTGCCTGTGCCCGGGAATGTCAGTGTGCCTGTGCCCGGGAATGTCAGTGTGTTTGTGCCCGGGAATGTCAGTGTGTCGGTGCCCAGGAATGTCAGTGTACCCGGGAATGTCAGTGCGTCTGTGCACTGGGAATGTCAAAGTGCCCGGGAATGTCAGTGTGTCTGTGCCTGGGAATGTCAGTGTGTCTGTGCCAAGAAATGTCAGTGTCTCTGTGCTCGGGAATGTCAGTGTGCCCAGGAATGTCAGTCTGTCTTGCCCGGGAATGTCAGTGTGACCAGGAATGTCATTGTGCCTGTGCCCGGGAATGTCAGCTTGCCCGGGAATGTCAGTGTGCACCGGGAATGCCAGTGTGTCTGTGCCCGGGAGTGTCATTGTGTCCGGGAATGTCAAGGTGTCTGTGCCCGAATATGTCCATATGCCCGGGAGTAAAGCCTAGCCAGGAATGTCAGTGTTCCTGTGCACCGGGAATGTCAGTGTGCACCGGGAATATCAGTGTTCCTGGGAATGTCATTGTGACCGGGAGTGTCAGTGTGTATGTGCACCCGGAATGTCAGTGTGTCTGGGAATGTCAGTGTACACCGGGAATGTCATTGTGCATCGGGAATGTCAGTGTGCATCGGGAATGTCAGTGTGCTTGGGTATGCAAGTGTTACTGGGAATGTCAGTGTGCCCGGGATAGTCAGTGTGCCTGAAACTGTCAGTGTGTCTGTGCCCGGGAATGTCAATGTGCCCGGGAATGTCAATGTGCCCGGGAATGTCAGTGTGTACCGGCAATGTCAGTGTGCACCGGCAATGTCACTGTGCACCGGGAATGTCACTGTGCACCTGGAATGTCAGTGTGTCAGTGCACCGGGAATGTTAGTGTGTGCGGGAATGTCAGTGTGCCCAGGAATGTCAGTGTGCACCAGGAACATTAGTGTGCCCGGGATAGTCAGTGTGCCTGAAACTGTCAGTGTGTCTGTGCCCGGGAATGTCATTGTGTCTGTGCCCGGGAATGTCAGTGTGTACCGGCAATGTCAGTGTGCACCGGCAATGTCAGTGTGCCCGGGAATGTCATTGTGCACCGGGAATGTCACTGTGCACCTGGAATGTCAGTGTGTCAGTGCACCGGGAATGTTAGTGTGCACGGGAATGTCAGTGTGTCTGTGCACCGGGAACGTCAGTGTGCACCGGAAATGTCAGTGTGCACCGGGAATGTCAGTGTGCCCGGGAACGTCAGTGTGCCCAGGAATGCCAGTGTGCCCAGGAATGTCAGTGTGCACCGGGAACATTAGTGTGCCCGGGATAGTCAGTGTGCCTGAAACTGTCAGTGAGTCAGTGCCCGGGAATGTCATTGTGTCTGTGCCCGGGAATGTCATTGTGTCTGTGCCCGGGATGTCAATGTGCCCGGGAATGTCAGTGTGTACCGGCAATGCCAGTGTGCACCGGCAATGTCAGTGTGCCCGGGAATGTCACTGTGCACCGGGAATGTCACTGTGCACCTGGAATGTCAGTGTGTCAGTGCACCGGGAATGTTAGTGTGCACGGGAATGTCAGTGTGTCTGTGCACCGGGAACGTCAGTGTGCACCGGAAATGTCAGTGGGCACCGGAAATGTCAGTGTGCACCGGGAATGTCAATGTGTCTGTGCCCGGGAATGTCAATGTGCCCGGGAATGTCAGTGTGTACCGGCAATGTCAGTGTGCACCGGCAATGTCAGTGTGCACCGGCAATGTCACTGTGCACCGGGAATGTCACTGTGCACTGGGAATGTCACTGTGCACCTGGAATGTCATTGTGTCAGTGCACCGGGAATGTTAGTGTGCACGGGAATGTCAGTGTGTCTGTGCACCGGGAACGTCAGTGTGCACCGCGAACGTCAGTGTGCACCGGAAATGTCAGTGTGTCTGGGACTGTCAGTGTTTTTGTGCCCGGGAATGTCAGTGTGCCTGTGCCCGGGAATGTCAGTGTGCCTGTGCCCGGGAATCTCAGTGTGCCTGTGCCCGGGAATGTCAGTGTGTTTGTGCCCGGGAATGTCAGTGTGTCGGTGCCCAGGAATGTCAGTGTACCCGGGAATGTCAGTGTGTCTGTGCACTGGGAATGTCAAAGTGCCCGGGAATGTCAGTGTGTCTGTGCCTGGGAATGTCAGTGTGTCTGTGCCAAGAAATGTCAGTGTCTCTGTGCTCGGGAATGTCAGTGTGCCCAGGAATGTCAGTCTGTCTTGCCCGGGAATGTCAGTGTGACCAGGAATGTCATTGTGCCTGTGCCCGGGAATGTCAGCTTTCCCGGGAAAGTCAGCTTGCCCGGGAATGTCAGTGTGTCTGTGTCCGGGAGTGTCATTGTGTCCGGGAATGTCAAGGTGTCTGTGCCCGAATATGTCCATATGCCCGGGAGTAAAGCCTAGCCAGGAATGTCAGTGTTCCTGTGCACCGGGAATGTCAGTGTGCACCGGGAATATCAGTGTTCCTGGGAATGTCATTGTGACCGGGAGTGTCAGTGTGTATGTGCACCCGGAATGTCAGTGTACACCGGGAATGTCAGTGTACACCGGGAATGTCAGTGTGCATCGGGAATGTCAGTGTGCTTGGGTATGCAAGTGTTACTGGGAATGCCAGTGTGTCTGGGAATGTCAGTGTGCCCAGGAATGTCAGTGTGCACCGGGAAACATTAGTGTGCCCGGGATAGTCAGTGTGCCTGAAACTGTCAGTGTGTCTGTGCCCGGGAATGTCATTGTGTCTGTGCCCGGGAATGTCAGTGTGCACCGGCAATGTCAGTGTGCACCGGCAATGTCAGTGTGCCCGGGAATGTCACTGTGCACCGGGAATGTCACTGTGCACCTGGAATGTCAGTGTGTCAGTGCACCGGGAATGTTAGTGTGCACGGGAATGTCAGTGTGTCTGTGCACCGGGAACGTCAGTGTGCACCGGGAATGTCAGTGTGTCTGGGACTGTTAGTGTGTCTGTGCCCGGGAATGTCAGTGTGCCTGGGAATGTCAGTGTGCCTGTGCCTGGGAATTCCAGTGTGCACTGGGAATTCCAGTGTGCACTGGGAATGCCAGTGTGCACCGGGAATGCCAGCGTGCCCAGGAATGTCAGTATGCCCGGGAATGTCAGTGAGCCTAGCTGAGAATGTCAGTGTTTCTGGGAATGTCAGTGTTCACTGGGAGTGTCAGTGTGTCTGTGCCCGGGAATGTCAGTGAGTCTGTGCCCAAGAATGTCAGTGTGCCTGTGCCCGGGAATGTCAGTGTGCCTGTGCCCGGGAATGTCAGTGTGCCTGTGCCCGGGAATGTCAGTGTGCCTGTGCCCGGGAATGTCAGTGTGTTTGTGCCCGGGAATGTCAGTGTGTCGGTGCCCAGGAATGTCAGTGTACCCGGGAATGTCAGTGTGTCTGTGCACTGGGAATGTCAAAGTGCCCGGGAATGTCAGTGTGTCTGTGCCTGGGAATGTCAGTGTGTCTGTGCCAAGAAATGTCAGTGTCTCTGTGCTCGGGAATGTCAGTGTGCCCAGGAATGTCAGTCTGTCTTGCCCGGGAATGTCAGTGTGACCAGGAATGTCATTGTGCCTGTGCCCGGGAATGTCAGCTTTCCCGGGAATGTCAGCTTGCCCGGGAATGTCAGTGTGTCTGTGCCCGGGAGTGTCATTGTGTCCGGGAATGTCAAGGTGTCTGTGCCCGAATATGTCCATATGCCCGGGAGTAAAGCCTAGCCAGGAATGTCAGTGTTCCTGTGCACCGGGAATGTCAGTGTGCACCGGGAATATCAGTGTTCCTGGGAATGTCATTGTGACCGGGAGTGTCAGTGTGTATGTGCACCCGGAATGTCAGTGTACACCGGGAATGTCAGTGTACACCGGGAATGTCAGTGTGCATCGGAATGTCAGTGTGCATCGGGAATGTCAGTGTGCTTGGGTATGCAAGTGTTACTGGGAATGCCAGTGTGTCCGGGAATGTCAGTGTGCCCAGGAATGTCAGTGTGCACCGGGAACATTAGTGTGCCCGGGATAGTCAGTGTGCCTGAAACTGTCAGTGTGTCTGTGCCCGGGAATGTCATTGTGTCTGTGCCCGGGAATGTCAGTGTGTACCGGCAATGTCAGTGTGCACCGGCAATGTCAGTGTGCCCGGGAATGTCACTGTGCACCGGGAATGTCACTGTGCACCTGGAATGTCAGTGTGTCAGTGCACCGGGAATGTTAGTGTGCACGGGAATGTCAGTGTGTCTCTGCACCGGGAACGTCAGTGTGCACCGGGAATGTCAGTGTGTCTGGGACTGTTAGTGTGTCTGTGCCCGGGAATGTCAGTGTGCCTGTGCCTGGGAATGTCAGTGTGCCTGTGCCTGGGAATTCCAGTGTGCACTGGGAATGCCAGTGTGCACCGGGAATGCCAGCGTGCCCAGGAATGTCAGTATGCCCGGGAATGTCAGTGAGCCTAGCTGAGAATGTCAGTGTTTCTGGGAATGTCAGTGTTCACTGGGAGTGTCAGTGTGCCTGTGCCCGGGAATGTCAGTGTGCCTGTGCCCGGGAATGTCAGTGTGCCTGTGCCCGGGAATGTCAGTGTGCCTGTGCCCGGGAATGTCAGTGTGTTTGTGCCCGGGAATGTCAGTGTGCCGGTGCCCAGGAATGTCAGTGTACCCGGGAATGTCAGTGTGTCTGTGCACTGGGAATGTCAGTGTGTCTGTGCCAAGAAATGTCAGTGTCTCTGTGCTCGGGAATGTCAGTGTGCCCAGGAATGTCAGTCTGTCTTGCCCGGGAATGTCAGTGTGACCAGGAATGTCATTGTGCCTGTGCCCGGGAATGTCAGCTTGCCCGGGAATGTCAGTGTGCACCGGGAATGTCAGTGTGTCTGTGCCCGGGAGTGTCATTGTGTCCGGGAATGTCAAGGTGTCTGTGCCCGAATATGTCCATATGCCCGGGAGGAATGCCTAGCCAGGAATGTCAGTGTTCCTGTGCACCGGGAATGTCAGTGTGCACCGGGAATATCAGTGTTCCTGGGAATGTCATTGTGACCGGGAGTGTCAGTGTGTATGTGCACCCGGAATGTCAGTGTGTCTGGGAATGTCAGTGTGTCTGGGAATGTCAGTGTACACCGGGAATGTCAGTGTGCATCGGGATTGTCAGTGTGCATCGGGAATGTCAGTGTGCTTGGGTATGCAAGTGTTACTGGGAATGTCAGTGTGTCCGGGAATGTCAGTGTGCCCAGGAATGTCAGTGTGCACCGGGAACATTAGTGTGCCCGGGATAGTCAGTGTGCCTGAAACTGTCAGTGTGTCTGTCCCCGGGAATTTCATTGTGTCTGTGCCCGGGAATGTCAATGTGCCCGGGAATGTCAGTGTGTACCGGCAATGTCAGTGTGCACCGGCAATGTCAGTGTGCCCGGGAATGTCACTGTGCACCGGGAATGTCACTGTGCACCTGGAATGTCAGTGTGTCAGTGCACCGGGAATGTTAGTGTGTCCGGGAATGTCAGTGTGCCCAGGAATGTCAGTGTGCACCAGGAACATTAGTGTGCCCGGGATAGTCAGTGTGCCTGAAACTGTCAGTGTGTCTGTGCCCGGGAATGTCATTGTGTCTGTGCCCGGGAATGTCATTGTGTCTGTGCCCGGGAATGTCATTGTGTCTGTGCCCGGGAATGTCAGTGTGTACCGGCAATGTCAGTGTGCCCGGGAATGTCACTGTGCACCGGGAATGTCACTGTGCACCTGGAATGTCAGTGTGTCAGTGCACCGGGAATGTTAGTGTGCATGGGAATGCCAGTGTGTCTGTGCACCGGGAACGTCAGTGTGCACCGGAAATGTCAGTGTGCACCGGGAATGTCAGTGTGTCTGGGACTGTCAGTGTGCCCAGGAATGTCAGTGTGCCCAGGAATGTCAGTGTGCCCAGGAATGTCAGTGTGCACCGGGAACATTAGTGTGCCCGGGATAGTCAGTGTGCCTGAAACTGTCAGTGTGTCTGTGCCCGGGAATGTCATTGTGTCTGTGCCCGGGAATGTCATTGTGTCTGTGCCCGGGAATGTCAATGTACCCGGGAATGTCAGTGTGTACCGGCAATGTAAGTGTGCACCGGCAATGTAAGTGTGCACCGGCAATGTCAGTGTGCCCGGGAATGTCACTGTGCACCTTGAATGTCACTGTGCACCTGGAATGTCAGTGTGTCAGTGCACCGGGAATGTTAGTGTGCACGGGAATGTCAGTGTGTCTGGGACTGTTAGTGTGTCTGTGCCCGGGAATGTCATTGTGTCTGTGCCCGGGAATGTCAATGTGCCCGGGAATGTCAGTGTGTACCGGCAATGTCAGTGTGCACCGGCAATGTCAGTGTGCACCGGCAATTTCAGTGTGCCCGGGAATGTCACTGTGCACCGGGAATGTCACTGTGCACCTGGAATGTCAGTGTGTCAGTGCACCGGGAATGTTAGTGTGCACGGGAATGTCAGTGTGTCTGTGCACCGGGAATGTCAGTGTGCACCGGGAATGTCAGTGTGTCTGGGACTGTTAGTGTGTCTGTGCCTGGGAATGTCAGTGTTTTTGTGCTCGGGAATGTCAGTGTTTTTGTGCCTGGGAATGTCAGTGTGCCTGTGCCCGGGAATGTCAGTGTGTCTGTGCCCGGGAATCTCAGTGTGCCTGTGCCCGGGAATGTCAGTGTGTTTGTGCCCGGGAATGTCAGTGTGTCGGTGCCCAGGAATGTCAGTGTACCCGGGAATGTCAGTGTGTCTGTGCACTGGGAATGTCAAAGTGCCCGGGAATGTCAGTGTGTCTGTGCCTGGGAATGTCAGTGTGTCTGTGCCAAGAAATGTCAGTGTCTCTGTGCTCGGGAATGTCAGTGTGCCCAGGAATGTCAGTCTGTCTTGCCCGGGAATGTCAGTGTGACCAGGAATGCCATTGTGCCTGTGCCCGGGAATGTCAGCTTGCCCGGGAATGTCAGTGTGCACCGGGAATGCCAGTGTGTCTGTGCCCGGGAGTGTCATTGTGTCTGGGAATGTCAAGGTGTCTGTGCCCGAATATGTCCATATGCCCGGGAGTAAAGCCTAGCCAGGAATGTCAGTGTTCCTGTGCACCGGGAATGTCAGTGTGCACCGGGAATATCAGTGTTCCTGGGAATGTCATTGTGACCGGGAGTGTCAGTGTGTATGTGCACCCGGAATGTCAGTGTACACCGGGAATGTCAGTGTGCTTGGGTATGCAAGTGTTACTGGGAATGTCAGTGTGTCCGGGAATGTCAGTGTGCCCAGGAATGTCAGTGTGCACCGGGAACATTAGTGTGACCGGGATAGTCAGTGTGCCTGAAACTGTCAGTGTGTCTGTGCCCGGGAATGTCATTGTGTCTGTGCCCGGGAATGTCAGTGTGTACCGGCAATGTCAGTGTGCACCGGCAATGTCAGTGTGCCCGGGAATGTCACTGTGCACCGGGAATGTCAGTGTGTCAGTGCACCGGGAATGTTAGTGTGCACGGGAATGTCAGTGTGTCTGTGCACCGGGAACGTCAGTGTGCACCGGGAATGTTAGTGTGCACGGGAATGTCAGTGTGTCTGTGCACCGGGAACGTCAGTGTGCACCGGAAATGTCAGTGTGCACCGGGAATGTCAGTGTGTCTGGGACTGTCAGTGTGCACCGGGAATGTCAGTGTGTCTGGGACTGTTAGTGTGTCTGTGCCCGGGAATGTCAGTGTGTTTGTGCCTGGGAATGGCAGTGTGCCCAGGGATGTCAGTTTGTCGTGCCCGGGTCAGTCAATGTGCCCTGGAATCTCAGTGCGTCTGTGCCTGGGAATGTCACAGTGCCCCGGGAATGACTGTGCCCGGGAACGTCAGTGTGTCTGGGACTGTCAGTGTGTCTGTGTCCCAGAATGTTTCTGTACCCGGAATGTCTCTGTGAACCAGGAATGTCAGTGTGTCCGGGAATGTCAGTATACCCGAAATGTCAGTGTGTCTGTGCCCGGGAATGTCACTGTGCACCGGGAATGTCATTGTGTCAGTGCACCGGGAATGTTAGTGTGCACGGGAATGTCAGTGTGTCTGTTCACCGGGAATGTCAGTGTGCACCGGAAATGTCAGTGTGCACCGGGAATCTGTGTGTCTGTGCACTGGGAATGGCAGTGTACACTGTGAATGGCAGTGTGTCTGTGCACCGGGAATGTCAGTGTGCCCGGGAATGTCAGCGTGTCTGTGCCAAAGAATGTCAGCGCGTACCGGAAATATCACTGTGCACCGGGAATGTCGGTGTGTTTGTGCACCAGGAATGTCAGCGCGTACCGGGAATGTTAGTGTGCACCGGGAATGTCAGTGTGTCTGTGCACCTGGAATGTCAGTGTGCAATCAGCAATGTCACTATGCACCGGGAATGTCAGTGTGCCCGGGAATGTCAGTGTGTCTGTGCACCAGGAATGTCAATGTGCACCGAGAATGTCAGTGTGCACCGGGATGCCACTATGCACCGGGAATGTCAGTGTACCTGGGAATGTCAATGTGCACCGAGAATGTCAGTGTGCACCGGGATGTCACTATGCACCGGGAATGTCAGTGTGCCTGGGAATGTCAGTGTGTCTGTGCACCGAGAATGTCAGTGTGTACTGGGAATGTCACTGTGCACCGGGAATGCCAGTGTGTCTGGGAATGTCAGTGTGTCTGTGCACCGAGAATGTCAGTGTGTACTGGGAATGTCACTGTGCACCGGGAATGCCAGTGTGTCTGGAAATGTCAATGTACACCAGGAATGTCAGTGTGCACCGGGAATGTCAGTGTGTATGTGACCAGGAATGTCATTGTGTCTGTACACGGGAATGTCAGTGTACCTAGCCTGGAATGTCAGTGCGTGTCTGTGCCTGGGAATGTCAGTGTGTGTGTGTCCGGGAATGTCAGTGTGCCTGGGAATGTCAGTGTGAACCGGGAATGTCAGTGTGTCTGTGCCCGGGAATGCCACTGTGCCTGGGAATGTCAATGTGCACCGGGAATGTCAATGTGCACCGGGAATGTCAGTGTGTCTGGGAATGTCAGTGTGATTGTGCCTCGGAATGTCAGTGTGCTCGGGAATGTCAGTGTGTCTGTGCCCAGGATTATCAGCGTTCCCGGGAATGTTAGTGTGTCTGTGCCCAAGAATGTCAGTGTGACCAGGAATGTCATTGTATCTGTGTCCGGGAATGTCAGCGTGTCCGGGAATGTCAGTATACCCGAAATGTCAGTGTGCCCGGGAATGTCAATGTGCACAAGGAATGTCAGTGTGTCTGTGACCGGGAATGTCAGTGTGCATGAGGAATGCCAGTGTGTCTGTGCCAAGGAATGTCAGTGTCTCTGTGCCCGGGAATGTCAATGTGCCCAGGAATGTCAGTCTGTCTTGCCTGGGAATGTCAGTGTGACCAGGAATGTCATTGTGCCTGTGCCCGGGAATGTCAGCTTGCCCGGGAATGTCAGTGTGCACCGGGAATGTCAGTGTGTCTGTGCCCGGGAGTGTCATTGTGTCCGGGAATGTCAAGGTGTCTGTGCCCGAGAAGGTCCATATGCCCGGGAATGTCAGGGTGCCTAGCCGGGAGTGTCAGTGTTCCTGTGCCCGGAATGTCAGTGTGTTTGCGATAGTCCGTGTTCACCAGGAATGTCAGTGTGACTGTGCACCAGGAATGTCAGTGTGTCTGTGCCCCGGAATGTCTTTGTGCCCGGAATATTTCTGTGCGCGGAATGCCTCTGTGCACCCGGAATGTCAGTATGTCTGGGAATGCCAATGTGCCCGGGAATATCAGTATACCCGGAATGTCAGTGTGTCTGTGCCCGGGAATGTCAGAGTGCCCAGGAATGTCAGTGTGCCCAGGAATGTCAGTGTGTCTGTGCTCGTGAATGTCAGTGTGACCTGGAATGTCATTATGCCTGTGCGCGGGAATGTCAGTGTGTCTATGCCAGGGCATATGGGTGTGTCTGTGCCTGGGAATGTCAGTGTGCACCGGGAATGTCAGTGTGCCCGGGAATGTCACTGTGCACCGGGAATGTCAGTGTGGCTGGGACTGTCAGTGTGTCTGTGCCCGGGAATGTCAGTGTGTTTGTGCCTGGGAATGGCAGTGTGCCCAGGAATGTCAGTTTGTCGTGCCCGGGACAGTCAATGTGCCCAGGAATGTCAGTGCGTCTGTGCCCGGGACAGTCAATGTGCCCAGGAATGTCAGTGTGTCTGTGCCTGGGAATGTCAGTGCGCCTGTGCCCGGGAATGTCCGAGTGCCCCGGGAATGACTGTGCATGGGAATGTCAGTGTGCCCGGGAACGTCAGTGTGTCTGGGAATGTCAGTGTGTCTGTGTCCCAGAATGTTTCTGTACCCGGAACGCCTCTGTGAACCAGGAATGTCAGTGTGTCTGGGAATGTCAGTATACCCGAAATGTCAGTGTGTCCGTGCCTGGGAATGACAGTGTGCAACGCGAATGCCAGTGTGCCCTGGGAATGCCAGTGTGCCCTGGGAATGCCAGTGTGCCCAGGAATGTCAATGTGTCTGTGCACCGGGAATGTCAAGTGTGTCTGTGACCAGGAATGTCATTGTGTCTGTGCACGGGAATGTCAGTGTGCACTGGGAATGTCAGTGTGTCTGTTCACGGGAATGTTAGTGTGCCTAGCCCGGAACGTCAGTGTGTGTCTGTGCCTGGGAATGTCAGTGTGCACTGGGAATGTCAGTGTGTGTGTGCCTGGGAATGTCAGTGTGTCTGTGCACGGGAATGTCAGTGAGCCCGGGAATGTCACTGTGCACCGGGAATGTCAGTGTGTCTGGGACTATCAGTGTGTCTGTGCCCGGGAATGTCAATGTGTTTGTTCCTGGGAATGGCAGTGTGCCCAGGAATGTCAGTTTGTCGTGCCCGGGACAGTCAATGTGCCCAGGAATCTCAGTGTGTATTTGCCCGGGAATGTCAGTGTATCTATGCCTGGGAATGTCAGTTTGTCGTGCCTGGGATTGTCAATGTGTCTGTGTCCCAGAATGTTTCTGTACCCGGAATGCCTCTGTGAACCAGGAATGTCAGTGTGTCCGGGAATGTCAGATTACCCGAAATGTCAGTGTGTCTGTGTCCGGGAATGACAGTGTGCAACGGGAATGTCAGTGAGCACAGGGAATGCCAGTGTGCACCGGGAATGCCAGTGTGCCCAGGAATGTCAATGTGTCTGTGCACCGGGAATGTCAGTGTGTCTGTGACCAGGAATGTCATTGTGTCTGTGCACAGGAATGTCAGTGTGCCTAGCCCGGAATGTCAGTGTGTGTCTGTGCCTGGGAATGTCAGTGTGCACTGGGAACGTCAGTGTGCCTAGCCCGGAATGTTAGTGTGTGTCTGTGCCTGGGAATGTCAGTGTGCACCGGAATGTCAGTGTGTGTGTCCGGGAATGTCAGTGTGCCTGGGAATGCCAGTGTGCACCGGGAATGTCAGTGTGTCTGTGCCCAGGAAGGCCAGTGTGCCTGGGAATGTCAATGTGCACCGGGAATGTCAGTGTGTCTGGGACTGTCAGTGTGACCAGGAATGTCATTGTATCTGTGCCCAGGAATATCAGTGTGCCCGGGAATATCAGTGTGACCAGGAATGTCATTGTATCTCTGCCCAGGAATGTTAGTATGCCCGGGAATGTCAGTGTGTCTGGGAATGTCAATGTGTCTGTGCACCAGGAATGTCAGCATGTCCGGGAATGTCAGTATACCCGAAATGTCAGTGTGTCTGTGCCCAGGAATGCCAGTGTGCAACGGGAATGCCAGTGTGCAACGGGAATGCCAGTGTGCACCGAGAATGCCAGTGTGCACCGGGAATGCCAGTGTGCCCAGGAATGTCAATGTGTCTGTGACTAGGAATGTCATTGTGTCTGTGCACGGGAATGTCAGTGTGCCTAGCCCGGAATGTCAGTGTGTGTCTGTGCCTGGGAATGTCAGTGTGCACTGGGAATGTCAGTGTGTCTGGGAATGTCAATGTGTCTGTGCCTGAGAATGTTAGTATGCCCGTGAATGTCAGTATGTCCAGCTGGGAATGTAAGTGTTCCTGTGCCCGTAATGTCAGTGTTTCTGGGAATGTCAGTGTTCACCGGGAATGTGCCTGGGAAAGTCAGTGTGCCCAAGAATGTCAGTGTGCCTGTGCCCGGGAATGTCAGTGTGCCCGGGAATGTCAGTGTGTTTGTGCCTGGGAATGTCAGTGTGCCCAGGAATGTCAGTGTGTCTGGGAATGTCAGTGTGTCTGTGCCCAGGAATGACAGTGTGACCAGGAATGTCATTGTATCTGTGCCCAGGAATGTTAGCATGCCCGGGAATGTCAGTGTGTCTGGGAATGTCAATGTGTCTGTGCACCAGGAATGTCAGCATGTCCGGGAATGTCAGTATACCCGAAATGTCACTGTGTCTGTGCCCAGGAATGCCAGTGTGCACTGGAATGCCAGTGTGCACCGAGAATGCCAGTGTGCACCGGGAATGCCAGTGTGCCCAGGAATGTCAATGTGTCTGTGACTAGGAATGTCATTGTGTCTGTGCACGGGAATGTCAGTGTGCCTAGCCCGGAATGTCAGTGTGTGTCTGTGCCTGGGAATGTCAGTGTGCACTGGGAATGTCAATGTGTCTGTGCCTGAGAATGTTAGTATGCCTGTGAATGTCAGTATGTCCAGCTGGGAATGTAAGTGTTCCTGTGCCCGTAATGTCAGTGTTTCTGGGAATGTCAGTGTTCACCGGGAATGTGCCTGGGAAAGTCAGTGTGCCCAAGAATGTCAGTGTGCCTGTGCCCGGGAATGTCAGTGTGTTTGTGCCTGGGAATGTCAGTGTGGCCGGGAATGTCAGTGTGTCTGGGACTGTCAGTGTGGCCTGTGCCCGGGACTGTCAGTGTGTCCGGGAATGTCAGTGTGTTTGTGCCTCGGAATGTCAGTGTCCTCGGGAATTTCAGTGTGTCTGTGCCCAGGAATATCAGTGTGCCCGGGAATGTCAGTGTGTCTGTGCCCAGGAATGACAGTGTGACCAGGAATGTCATTGTATCTGTGCCCAGGAATGTTAGTGTGCCCGGGAATGTCAGTGTGTCTGGGAATGTCAATGTGTCTGTGCACCAGGAATGTCAGCGTGTCAGGGAATGTCAGTATACACGAAATGTCAGTGTGCCCGGGAATGACAGTGTGCAACGGGAATGTCAGTGTGTACTGGGAATGCCAGTGTTTCCGGGAATGCCAGTGTGCACTGGGAATGCCAGTGTGCACTGGGAATGCCAGTGTGCACCGGGAATGCCAACGTGCCCAGGAATGTCAATGTGTCTCTGTCTGGGAATGTCAGTGTGCCTGGGAATGTCAGTATGCCCGGGAATGTCAGTGTGTCTAGCTGGGAATGTCAATGGTCCTGTGCCCGTAATGTCAGTGTTTCTGGGAATGTCAGTGTTCACCGGTAATGTCAGTGTGTCTGTGCCCTGGAATGTCAGTGTGCCTGAGAATGTCAGTGTGTCTGTGCCCTGGAATGTCAGTGTGCCTGAGAATGTCAGTGAGTCTGTGCCCTGGAATGTCAGTGTGCCTGAGAATGTCAGTGTGCCTGTGTCTGGGAATGTCAGTGTGTCTGTGCCCGGTAATGTCAGTGTGTCTGTGCCCTGGAATGTCAGTGTGCCTGAGAATGTCAGTGTGCCTGTGTCTGGGAATGTCAGTGTGTCTGTGCCCGGTAATGTCAGTGTGTCTGTGCCCGGGAATGTCAGTGTGTCTGTGCCCGGGAATGTCAGTGTGTCTGGGACTGTCAGTGTGCCTGTGCCCGGGACTGTCAGTGTGTCCGGGAATGTCAGTGTGTTTGTGCCAGGGAATGGCAGTGTGCCCAGGAATGTCAGTGTGTCTGTGACCAGGAATGTCATTGTGTCTGTGCACGGGAATGTCAGTGTGCCTGAGAATGTCAGTGTGTCTATGTCCGGGAATGTCAGTGTGCCTGGGAATGTCAGTGTGCACGGGGAATGTCAGTGTGTCTGTGCACCGGGAATGTCAGTGTGTCTATGTCCGGGAATGTCAGTGTGCCTGGGAATGTCAGTGTGTCTATGTCCGGGAATGTCAGTGTGCCTGGGAATGCCAGTGTGTCTGTGCCCGGGAATGTCAGTGTGACCAGGAATGTCATTGTATCTGTGCCCAGGAATGTCATTGTGTCTGGGAATGTCGGTGTCCGGGAATGTCAGTGTGCCTGGGAATGTCAGTGTGCACGGGGAATGTCAGTGTGTCTGTGCACCGGGAATGTCAGTGTGTCTATGTCCGGGAATGTCAGTGTGCCTGGGAATGTCAGTGTGTCTATGTCCGGGAATGTCAGTGTGCCTGGGAATGCCAGTGTGTCTGTGCCCGGGAATGTCAGTGTGACCAGGAATGTCATTGTATCTGTGCCCAGGAATGTCATTGTGTCTGGGAATGTCGGTGTGTCGGTGTCCGGGAATGTCAGTGTGCCTGGGAATGTCAGTGTGCACCGGGAATGTCAGTGTGTCTGGGACTGGTGTGCATGTGCCCAGGAATGTCAGTCTGCCCGGGAATGTCAGTGTGTCTGTTCCCAGGAATGTCAGTGTGACCAGGAATGTCATTGTATGTGTGCCCAGGAATGTCAGTCTGCCCGGGAATGTCAGTGTGTCTGTGCCCAGGAATGTCAATGTTCCCCGGGAATGTCAGTGTGTCTGTACCCAGGAATGTCAGTGTGACCAGGAATGTCATTGTATCTGTGCCCAGGAATGTCATTGTGTCTGGGAATGTCAGTGTGTCTGTGTCCGGGAATGTCAGTTTGCCTGGGAATGTCAGTGTGCACCGGGAATGTCAGTTTGTCTGTGCACTGGGAATGTCAGTGTACCTGGGAATGTCAGTGTGTCTATGTCCGGGAATGTCAGTGTGCCTGGGAATGTCAGTGTGCACCGGGAATGTCAGTGTGTCTGTGCCTGGGAATGTCAGTGTGCACCGGGAATGTCAGTGTGTCTGGGACTGGTGTGTTTGTGCCCGGGAATGTCAGTGTGTCTGTGCCCGGGAATGTCAGTGTGTCTGTACCCAGGAATGTCAGTGTGACCAGGAATGTCATTGTATCTGTGCCCAGGAATGTAATTGTGTCTGGGAATGTCGGTGTGTCTGTGTCCGGGAATGTCAGTGTGCCTGGGAATGTCAGTGTGCACCGAGAATGTCAGTGTGTCTGTGCCCAGGAATGTCAGTGTGCCTGGGAATGTCAGTGTGCACCGGGAATGTCAGTGTGTGTCTGTGCCTGGGAATGTCAGTGCGTCTGTGCCCGGGAATGTCAATGTGCACCGGGAATGTCAGTGTGTCTGGGACTATCAGTGTGTATGTGCCCAGGAATGTCAGTCTGCCCGGGAATGTCAGTGTGTCTGTGCCCAGGAATGTCAGTATGCCCGGGAATGTCAGTGTGCCTGTACCCAGGAATGTCAGTGTGACCAGGAATGTCATTGTATCTGTGCACCAGGAAGGTCAGCGTGTCCGGGAATGTCAGTATACCCGAAATGGCAGTGTGTCTGTGCCCGGGAATGACAGTGTACAACGGGAATGCCAGTGTTCCCCGGAATTTCAGTGTGCACCGGGAATGCCAGTGTGCCCAGGAATGTCAATGTGTCTGTGCACCGGGAATGTCAGTGTGTCTGTGACTAGGAATGTCAGTGTGACCAAGAATGTCATTGTGTCTGTGCACGGGAATGTCAGTGTGTCTGTGTCCGGGAATGTCTGTGTGTCTGTGTCCGGGAATGTCAGTGTGCCTGGGAATGTCAGTATGCCCGGGAATGTCAGTTTGTCTAGCTGGGAATGTCAGTGTTCCTCTGCCCGGAATGTCAGTGTTTCTGGGAATGTCAGTGTTCACCGGGAATCTCAGTGATTCTGTGCCTGGGAAAGTCAGTGTGCCCGAGAATGTCAGTGTGCCTGTGCCCGGGAATGTCAGTGTGCCCGGGAATGTCAGTGTGTCTGTGCCCAGGAATGTCAGTGTGCCTGGGAATGTCAGTGTGCCCGGGAATGTCAATGTGTCTGTGCCTGAGAATGTTAGTATGCCCGTGAATGTCAGTATGTCCAGCTGGGAATGTAAGTGTTCCTGTGCCCGTAATGTCAGTGTTTCTGGGAATATCAGTGTTCACCGGGAATGTCAGTGTGTCTGTGCCCGGGAATGTCAGTGAGTCTGTGCCTGGGAACGTCAGTGTGCCCGAGAGTGTCAGTGTGCCTGTGCCCGGGAATGTCAGTGTGCCCGAGAATGTCAGTGTGCCTGTGCCCGGGAATGTCAGTGTGTTTGTGCCCGGGAATGTCAGTGAGTCTGGGAATGTCAGTATATCTGGGAATGTCAGTGTGTGTGCGGGAATGACAGAGTGTGCACAGAAATAGCAGTGTGACTGGGAATGGCAGTGTAGCTGTATCCGGGAATGTCAGTGCTTGTGCCCGGGAATGTCAATGTGCCCGGGAATGGCAGTATGGCTGTGTCCGGGAATGTCAGTGTGTCTGTGCCCGGGAATGTCAATATGCCCGGGTACAGTGTGCCCGGGTATGTCAATGTGTCTGTGCCCAGGAATGTCAGTGTGTCTGTGCCGGGAAATGCCAATGTGCCCGGGAATGACAGTGAGTCTATGCCTGGGACTTTCAGTGCGTTGTGCCTGGGAATGTTTGTGTCTGGGAATGTAAGTGTGTCTCGGACTGTCAGTGTGTCTGTGCCCAGGAATGTCAGTTTTTTGGGGAATGGCAGTGCGCATGGGATGGTCAGTGGTTCTGTTGCCGGGAAGGTCAGTGTGCCTGGGAACGTCAGTGAGCCCGGGAATATCAGTGTGTCTGTGCCCAGGAATGTCAGTGTGACCAGGAATGTCATTGTATCTGTGCCAAGGAATGTTAAGTGTGCCAGGGAATGTCAATGTGTCTGTGCCTGGGAATGTCAGTGTGCCTGGGAATCTTAGTATGCCCGGGAATGTCAAGTGTGTCTAGCTGGGAATGTCAGTGTTCCTGTGCACGGAATGTCAGTGTTTCTGGGAATATCAGTGTTCACCGGGAATGTCAGTGAGTCTGTGCTTGCGAACGTCAGTGTGCCCGGGAATGTCAGTGAGTCTGGGAATGTCAGTATATCTGGGAATGTCAGTGTGTGCATGGGAATGACAGAGTGTGCACAGAAATAGCACTGTGCCCGGGAATGGCAGTGTAGCTGTATCCGCGAATGTTAGTGCTTGTGCCCAGGAATGACAATGAGTCTATACCTGGGACTTTCAGTGTGTCTGTGCCTGGGAATGTTTGTGTCTGGGAATGTCAGTGTGTCTCGGCATGTCAGTGTGTATGTGCCCGGGAATGTAAGTGTGTCTGTGCCCAGGAATGTCAGTTTTTTGGGGAATGTCAGTGCGCATGGGATGGTCAGTGGTTCAGTTGCCGGGAATATCAGTGTGACTGGGAATGTCAGTGTGACTGGGAATGTCAATGTGCCTGGGAATGTCATTGTGTCTGTGCCCGGGAAGGTCAGTGTGCCCAGTGCTTCTCTTTCCTTTATCTAAACCACAGTGTGTGTTTAACCCAGATACGGTGTACAAATGATTACACAAGTTGTTACGTACAGTAATAGTTTATTGACATACACAAGGCTATTTACTTAATCAATCACACGTTCATGCACATTGGACTGTAAACTAATACACTTAAACAACCTTAACTTAACTTCCAGGAGACCGGCAAATACAGAACAGATAAGGCCTTATCTGATTTCTAGAAGTCTGACAGTGCTGAAGATTTTGTAGACAGTCTGTGTCCTCTGTTCAAGTCCCTCTGTGGATGGCGTGGGCTCTTCTTGGCTGGTGGTGGATTCATCGTTGTTGGTGGCTGTCGATGCTGTGGTCGAGAGAGAGAGAGTGGTGGCCTGCTTAGTGCAGTTTAACCTGCTTGGAAATGTCAGTGTATCACTGAATTCCAATGGGGATGCCAGTTTGTCCTTGAATAACAGTGTGTCCCGGAATTACTGTGGGAATGTCAGTATGTCCCGGACTTGCAGCAGGATTGTCAGTGTATGCCTTAATTACAGTGGGATTGTCAATGTATCCTGGAATACCAGTGGAAATATCAGTCTGTCCAGGAATTACAGTGGGATGTCAGTATATCTCTGAATTCCAGTCTATTACTGAATTACTTTGGAATGTCAGTGTGCCCCTGAATTTCAGTGGGAATGTCAGTGTATCCTTGAATATCATTGCAAATGTCAGTGTATCCCTAAATTATAGTGTATCTCGGAATTAAAGTGGGAATGTCAGTGTGTCCCGGAATTACAGCGGGAATGTTGTTATGGACCAGGGTTTAGAGAACCCCAAAGTGTATCATGGAGATCACCCACAACTTTAAATAAATTTTGGTTATGGGGAGCACCTGGGCCTACTTTACGGTGGTGGTGCAACAGAGCATTAAAGTACTTTTAAATTAAAACAATGTTTATTTCTGAAACCAGTTAACACTTTATAAACCCACAGTAAACATCTTAACAACTATCAACACCAATCATCCCCACAGATACAATATTCTATAAGTAACCCTTAATCTTTCCTTATTAACATCTATAAGACAAAAGACCCTTTATAACACAGAGATCAGGTTTAAATTCACTACTGAGAGCAGTCAGCACTTTGAAATCACCCAATTGATCTGGACAGTCTTTAGTTTGCAGAGAGAGATCCTTATACAGCTCTCAAAACTAAAACACACCCTGTAGCAAACAGCTTAAAGTGAAATTAAATGCAGACAGACAGCCTAGCTCCACCCACTCTCTGACATCACTGCAGCTCTCTAATAAACACCCAATTCTTAAAGGTACACCCACTACAGCTATTCGATAAACCCCAATTTCCTAAAGGTACTCTCACATCACAATGTGTCCCTGAATTACAGTGTGTCCTTGAATTTAAGCGGGAATGTCAGTGCATCCGGAATTACAGCAGAAATGTTGGTATTCCCTGAAGTCCAGTGTATCCCTGAATTGCAGTGGGGATGTTACTGTGTCCCGAAATTCCAGTGTATCCCTGAATTGCAGTGGGAATTGCATGTGTGTTCCAGAATTACAGCGGGAGTGTCAGTGTGTTCCAGAATTACAGCGGGAGTGTCAGTGTGTTCCAGAATTACAGCGGGAGTGTCTGTGGGTTCCAGAATTACTGCGGGAGTGTCAGTGCCTTGCAGAATTACAGCGGGAGTGTCAATGTGTTCCAGAATTACAGCGGGAGTGTCTGTGGGTTCCAGAATTACAGCGGGAGTGTCAGTGCCTTGCAGAATTACAGCGGGAGTGTCAATGTGTTCCAGAATTACAGCAGGAGTGTCAGTGTGTTCCAGAATTACAGCAGAATGTCAGTGTGTTCCAGAATTACAGCGGAAGTGTCAGTGTGTTCCAGAATTACAGCGGGAGTGTCAGTGTGTTCCAGAATTACAGCAGGAGTGTCAGTGTCCCCCCCCCCCCACCAAATAACGGCAGGAATGTCAGTGTGTTTCAGAATTACAGCAGGAATGTCAATATGTCCCTGAATTACAGTGTGTCTCAGAATTACAGTGGGAATGTCAGTGTCTGTGCAAATGTACCCAGGAATGTCAGTGCGTCTGGGAAAGAGGAGCTGAGGCCGTGATCAATTCAGCCATAATCTGATTGAATGGTGTAGCAGACTCGAGGGACTGAAAGGCTTTCTCCTGCTCCTACTTGGCTTATTTTGTTCTCTGAGAGAGGGGTGCGATGTGACCAAAGTGTCTGGAATTTTAAAAAAAATATTTGGTGAATTACATTTTTGGATGTTGGGTAGTAAAGATCAAAACAATAATTAAGTGCAAACTGATGTTTAAGACTGACTTTGCGTTATCATTGTCAGGATTTTTCACATGGGGTGTTGCTCTTCATGATATGATGCTATGTCCCAACAGCGTTGCCAATACTGTGGGTGTTTCTATTTCTCTTACCGAACCACAAGGCTTTCCCGTATATCGGTCAAATGACCACACAACCAGTGAGTCAGTTCAGGTTCATAGATGGTTTAATTACACACAAGGGTTACTTCGACACGCAAGCACAATATCTTACAAGTTAAACTGCACCTATAAACTACAATAACCTATACTGAACTTCAGGATGACCGGCATTGTGCAAGTGGATAAGGCCTTTATCTTGATCACGTGGCTGGTTTGAAGAAGTGGCTCTGTCTCTGCTGGGCTCATCCGTAAGGTAGCGACCATTGGTCTTGAGCTTGGCTGACTTTTCCTGCTACAGTTGGCTGGCACGGGCCGGATCCAAAAGAGACCCAACACATGGCTGTGTCTCTTTTTACCCCTCCAGGGTTTTGCGCTCTTTGGGGCGGTCCTTAACCTTGGACCCAGTAATTCAACAGACTTCGATCACTGCCTTCGATTTTGGCCAATAAAGGGGAGGGTGCCTTGGTGGCTGGGCGGGTCCTTAGTCGTCATTGACCTTGGCAGTTGGGCTCTCTGAGTAAAAGGAGTGGCGCTGATCAGTCTGTGTCTGTATCGGTTTCTAGATTGGAGTCCTATTGTTCTGGGGAGCGGGCCATTAAAATGCAAATGAGCGGGGGTTTTAATCAGGTCTAGCTACCTGCGTATCAAATACACAAAAGCTCTGTATCTGTCTGAGTCCTGGGTTGGCCATAATTCCCATGGTCCTTTGCAGGTGGCCATCTTAGATGGCTACATCCGGTCCTCTTGATCCTGAACGCGAAGTGTGGTGGATCGCACTGTTGATCCCCTATCATCCTTGGTGTGCCGGTCACCCTTGGTCAAGGATTAGGGGGCTAGTTTAGCTCAGTGGGCTAGACTGTTGGTTTGTGGTGCAGAACAAGGCCAGCAGCGCGGGTTCAATTCCCATAGCAGCATACCGAACAAGCGCCGGAATGTGTCAACTAGGGGCTTTTCACAGTAACTTCATACTTGTGACAATAAAAGGTTATTATAGGGCAGCAGGTAGCATAGTGGTTAGCACAATTGCTTCACAGCTCAATTCCCAGGTTCAATTCCCCGCTTGGGTCACTGTCTGTGCGGAGTCTGCACGTTCTCCCTGTGTGTGTGTGGGTTTCCTCCGGATGTTCCGGTTTCCTCCCACAGTCCAAAGATCTTCAGGTTAGGTGGATTGGCCATGCTAAATTGCCCTTAGTGTCCATAAATTGCCCTTAGTGTTGGGTGGGGTTATTGGGTTATGGGGATAGGGTGGAGGTGTGGGCTTCAGTAGGGTGCTCTTTCCAAGAGCTGGTGCAGACTCAATGGGCCGAATGGCCTCCTTCTGCACTGTAACTTCTATGTAGAACATAGAACAGTACAGCACAGAACAGGCCCTTCGGCCCTCAATGTTGTGCCGAGCCATGATCACCCTACTCAAACCCACGTATCCACCCTATACCCGTAACCCAACAACCCCCCCTTAACCTTACTTTTATTAGGACACTACGGGCAATTTAGCATGGCCAATCCACCTAACCCACACATCTTTGGACTGTGGGAGGAAACCGGAGCACCCGGAGGAAACCCACGCACACAGGGGGAGGACGTGCAGACTCCACACAGACAGTGACCCAGCCGGGAATCGAACCTGGGACCCTGGAGCTGTGAAGCATTTATGCTAACCACCATGCTACCCTGCTGCCCCAATCTATGACAGGTTCTAGATTAGAATCCTAGGTTCTAGATTGGATCCGGCCCGTGCCAGCCAACTGTAGCAGGAAATGTCAGCCAAGCTCAAGACCAATGATCGCTACCTTACGGATGAGTCCTATATTTTGGGGCATTTACCTAATTCTATTAACACATCACAAATTACTAATTTCTAACGGGTCACTACATAACATTTCACTATTAAACATTTAACTCATCCGCACAATTGAATCTCTAACTAACACTATCTAAACTACTCTTATGCTGCTGGTAAATATCAAAAAGAACGTATAGTGCAAAAATTTTAAAACAGCAGCATTACATTTCTACCTAATCTAGCAAAGTTTACAGAGGTACATGGTTATAATTCTTACAGCAGGTAATTCAGTTTTGTTGAATGCCGAAAAAGGGGGCTCAGACTGTATATATCGGGGAGCGGGAGGCTTTTGCTCGCCATTTACGGAGTCGAAGTGTCTGAATGACACTGCAGATTATTGCAATTACTAGAAGGGCCTCTACTGTATATGATAGGGGGTTCCAATTGGCAATGTTTTTGAAGCAAGTGGGGTTGTCTGTGTCTATCTCTATGTGTGGTGTAGTGTCTGGGCTAGGGGTATCATGTTGCGTGGTGGTATTTGGGGCTGGTGTAGTGTGCATTAAAATAGTTTGTTGTGCGCGCAGTTGTAGGAGTCAAGCAAAGATCAAAACGTATGTCAGCGGTCCTCGCTTCATCTTGTCTTCTTCCGTGTTCCGTGTGATCCTGGGGGTGTAAGCATAATATCTGTTGTTATCTTCAGTTAATATCTCGTTTTACTTGTCTTTCTCTCCTTAATCCAATTTCCCATTATGATCGTCACCATGTAGGACTTCCTCATTTTTTTTTGAAATAACATTTTGAGAGACAAGACATGCCAAAAAAAAATGTCTTTTTAAGTGCAGAGATTCTTGCAACTGTGGTCGATGCAGTTCGTGGACGGACAATTTTTCCGACCAGTCTTTACTGCAACCATTGATGGTTGAGGCTCATCTTAACCAGCCGAATTTTAGGGCGGCCAGTTTTATAAAGTTTCTTCGTCCCAGGGTCCAGAGGTAGTTCACGAGTAACAGCATATGTGGCAACCAAGTGTGTCAAACGTGTAAATAGCAGGTGGGGAATGACCAGAGGGTCGCAGAAGGTAAAGGGATGAGTGTACAGACTGTGGTCAACGGCATTCTTTAAACCACAATAAAGGAGCAGATAAGGGAAAACTAAGACCTTCCAAAGACAGTGAAAAGTTTAAAGAACCATTCCAGAGTACTCGAAGTGACGGGAACATGAGGTGCGTGTGGGTCGCGGCAGGGTAAGAATGGGTGGAATCTCCGGGTAGGGCGATGATCAGTGCCGTTGTTCCACTACCCGAGCTTAACTGAGCGGATGCATTTGGGGTCCTCAGGTAGGGCGGGGATTAGTGCCATGACTCCCTACCTGAGTGACCGAAACGAGCGGAAAGAATTTGTAGTCTTATGAAATCCAACAATTGTACCTTTAAAGGCCATTGGTCAGTAAATGGCTTCTGGGTTTCTGTGAGAAGAGTAACTATGAGTGTATCAAGAAATTGGGTGTCAGGCCGACATCAATTAATTTCATGTGACAAGAAGAAAAGAAGAAGGAAAAAGGCGGGCAGGCTCCATCAGAAAGTAGGACACCGTAATTCTTGTGCGGCGTCTTTACCTCATCATCTGGACACCTCAGGGTTCTGTACCAAACAGCGTTGTAAAAGGATTACCGAAACGAGAGTCAGAATCTGAATCATCACCATCTCCCGGTTGCCAGACTCATGTCTGCCGTTTTTGTGCCATGGCCGTGTGGGCCGTCGTAGAGTCCGAATCGTCATGTCTTACCAGTCTACAAGAGTTGGCGCGGTGTCAAAGGGGATTTCGTTTGTCGTGAGGCGTAGGGGTGGTGGCAGTGAAGGGCAAGTTACTGTCGTCTGGCGGTGGCTGTGGAAGGAGAGGTAGGGGAGCAAAGATATCCTTGTCTGGTTCCGGGGCCTGAGGTGACTGGGGGCAGAGAGATCGTACCATTGGTCAGGGATAGCAATCAATTCGGGAAGGCTGTCCTCGGAATCCGGCTCAAGGTGGAAGGTCACACCTGTGGGTGGAGACTAGGTCGGGTCTGTGGACATGCTGGCATGGCTGGGGGAGGGTTGGACAAGGTTGTTGATAGGTGGGGCGGAATCGTCTCCTATTGCCAGAGAGATGTGGTGGAAGTGGCTACATTGGGTTCCATAGACTTTGAGTTGTTTGATGTGGAACCAACCAGTTTTACAATTGGGGTACGTTATCTTGTACACTGAGGGGCTCACTTTGTTCGAGATGGAGTAGGGTCCTGCAAATTGGGGGGAGAGGAAAGAACTGGGGTTGTAGAGGGAAACCATTACTTGCTGGTCGACTGTATACTCTACGGGGTGGACGGTTTTGTCAAAGCAGGCTTTACTCTGCTTTCATCTAGCGCCTAGTCGGACAGCTGCAGCGAGCTGTGCTGCTTTAATATTCTCTGTAACCTGTTGGACTGCTTTGTCGTGGGTGAGGGTGGTGACTGTGGGGCTTGCCAAACCGAGACCTAATGAATATTCAATTCCCTTCATGGGTCGTCCGCTCATGAGGTTGGGGCGGGGGCGGGGGGTGAAACCTGTGGAACTGGAAACGGTGTTCTGAATAAACATGAGGGCGAATGAGAGAACTGTGTCCCATGCGGTGTTATTCTGTTGCACCATCTTTCTAACGGTTGCTTTTAAAGTGTGCGATTCATTCGTTCAACAATGACGCTGGATTGGGGGTGATATGCTATGTGGAATTTTTGCTTGGTTCAAAAAATTGTTGGAACATTTTGCATGACTCTGCCGGTGAAGTGGGAACCTTGGTCTGACTCAATGCTGCGGGGGAGACCCCAGCGTGTAAATATCTGTTGGGTCAAAATCTTAGCTGTGGCCTTTGCTGGGTTTGTCAGTGAGGGAATTGCATCTACCCATTTCGAAAAGGTGTCTATAACAACTAAGATGTATTTGAAACCATTTCTGCAAGGGGGGAGGGGGCCAATGACATCGAGTTGCAAATTTGTCCAAGGGTCATTAACAGGTCGGGTATGGCGTAATTGTCCTTTTATGTATCGTTCCGGATTGTTTTATGCGCAGATAAGACAATTCTCTACATAATGTGTTACATCGGTTTTTAAATGGGGCCACCAACACAATGGTCTTAAATGGGCAATGGTCTATCCCGTGGTCTCCGTGTCCGTCATGAAATTTGTAAATTATCTGGTTTCTGTCCTGGGTGGGGACTACATAAATTCCATTTTTCAAAACTATGCCGTCCTGTACTGTCAGTGAGTCCTTCCATTTATCGTAGGGGGCTGGGAAGTTGCCATCTAAAATCTGTTTGAGAGTGTCGTCTGCCTTTTGGACCTGGGCTAGATCCTCAATATTGGTCTGGGAAACCAGCTCTATGTGTATCGGTTCGCTTTCGGGGGGCTGCCAAAAGTGACCATGGCGTGATCCTGCCTTGGCTAAGGTGTCTGCCTTTACATTACAGGGTGGGGACGAACGATGATGGCTTCTCACTTTAATTATACCGTACGTGCGGTCTGATCTGTCCTAAGAATGTGTTTCAACAATGGGGCAGAGGGTAGGGGTTTTCCATCGGTTGAAACAAATCCTCCAGATTCCCTCAGGGGCAGGAATTCTGTCAAACTATTGCATACATATACTATCCGAATGTATGTCTGCGGGGGTTGGGAAAGAAACTAGGTGTTGCACTACTTATACACTACATATTTACTACACATACACTGCATATTTAAGACTAGGGAGGTTATGCTGCAATTGTATAAGGTGTTAGTGAGGCCACACCTGGAGTATTGTGTTCAGTTTTGGTTTCCTTACTTGAGAAAGGACGTACTGGCACTGGAGGGTGTGCAGAGGAGATTCACTAGGTTAATCCCAGAGCTGAAGGGGTTGGATTACGAGGAGAGGTTGAATAGACTGGGACTGTACTCGTTGGAATTTAGAAAGATGAGGGGGGATCTTATAGAAACATATAAAATTATGAAGGGAATAGATAGGATAGATGCGGGCAGGTTGTTTCCACTGGCGGGTGAAAGCAGAACTAGGGGGCATAGCCTCAAAATAAGGGGAAGTAGATTTAGGACTGAGTTTAGGAGGAACTTCTTCACCCAAAGGGTTGTGAATCTATGGAATTCCTTGCCCATTGAAGCAGTAGAGGCTCCTTCATTAAATGTTTTTAAGATAAAGATAGTTTTTTGAAGAATAAAGGGATTAAGGGTTATGGTGTTCGGGCCAGAAAGTGGAGCTGAGTCCACAAAAGATCAGCCATGGTCTCATTGAATAGCGGAACAGGCTCGAGGGGCCAGATGGCCTACTCCTGCTCCTAGTTCTTATGTTCTTATATACTATGGCTATGAGTTCTGATGCTTGTGAACCTAGGTGGCCGGGCAATTTTAAAGAGATTTCTTCTAATGCGCGTCTGTGCGCGTCTTCTACATAAATTCCACAACCAGTTATTCTCTTTCCGTTTCCTATCGTGGAGGAACCGTCTACATAAATTTTTAAGGCGTTGCCTGTGGTCTGGGAATCCTGTGTTTTACTACCTGCACGCGGGTGTAGTGACCTTGGAATAAAGGGTCCTATGTGGTGTTGGGCTGCTATGATCTGGCACTCATGTGGGGTCCCTGCATACTGAAGATTGTCGGCCAGAAATGTGTGGGTTTTGGTACGTTTGACTGTAATGTCCCTTCCTTGTAACAGCAGTGTCCAGCGAGCTGCTCTGATTTGGCTGACTGAACCGTCCTTTAATCTACCATCTAACAAGAGTTGCGTTGGGGTGTGCTCGGTTAAGATCATGACTGGGCTAAGGCCTGTGATGTACGCAAAATAGTACTGCCCAAAAGACTCCGAGCAAGTGCCATTCGCAGGCTGAGAATCCTTGTTCTACGGGGTCCAAAACTCTTGAGGCATAGGCTACGGGTCCTACGCGATCATGTCGTTCTTGCAGCAGTACTGCTGATCGGGTTCGGTCGGCGGTTGCCACTTTTATGGCATAGGGCGAGTGTGGGTCTGGAACTAGCAAAGCGGAGGCTAGGCCGAGGGCAGGTTTTAATTCATCAATGGTGTCTGTGTGCTGCGGAAGCCATTCTCATGGGGCATTCTTTTTAAGGAGTTCTGAGAGTGGGACTGCTTTTGTGGAAAAACCATCGATATGACTGCAGCAATATCCTACTAAACCTAGGAATGACCAGAGTGCAGTGACGTTTTAGGGCAGGGGAAATTTAACTATTGATTCGATTAGTTTCTGTTCAATTTCTCTCTTCCTGTGCGTGATGAAGGTGCCTAAATAAAGGACCTTTTCTCTTAAGATCTGGGCCTTTTTGGGATTGACTTTTCATCGAATGGATTGTAAAAGACCGAGTAATTCCGAAAGGAGCTTTACATGCTCTTCTTTTGTGTCCATCTGTAGGAGTAAGTCATCCACATACTGTATAAGGCATTCGAGTTGGGAAAATTTGGAAAGGCCGTTGACCAATTGTCAGTGGAAAATGGAGGGGGAGTTATGGAATCCTTGCGAGAGGCATGTCCACGTATACTGCTGCCTTTGAAATGTATACGCAAACTTACATTGACAGGCCTTGTCTAACGGGATGGACGAAAAGCCATTTCTGATGTCCAGCACTGTGAAGTACTTTGCCAGTACACCCTGCTTGAGCATGGTCTCGGAACTCGTGACAGCGGTGGGGGCTGCTAAAGGGGTTACCTTATTAAGTTCTCGGTAGCCGATCGTGAGTTGCAATGAACCATCGGGTTTTCGTACGGGCCAAATTGGGGCATTATTTGTTGACGCTATGGGCCGAATTACTCCTTGGTCTAATAAACTATTGATAACTTTAGAAATCTCACCTTCGGCTTGCTGTGGGAAACCGTATTGCTTCTGTGGCTTTGGATCGGGACCTGAAATTGTGACCGTACCTGGGATCTTCCCACAATCATGTTTGTGTTCTGCGAACGAAGCTTTGTGTTTCATGAGGACCTCTCTGATTGTTTGGTCTGTACTAATTGTTTGCGGATCAAACCAATAGTCTCCTACTGAGCAAATCCTATGTTCATAATCCCCCACTGTGAGCGTAGCGGAGGCTCTAGCTGCATTGGCCATTCTCCAGACACATTTATTCTCTGGATCAAAGGAAAGATTATGGGAGCTCATAAAATCGATTCCTAGAATGTGCTCGGCTATTTGGGGCAAGTTGACTAAAACAACGGGGTGCCTGGTGCTTATGTTCCCTATCTGAATATGGGGGCTGTGATGTATCCCTGTTGTATGTGTCCGGTAAATCCACTAAGGGTGATGGTGTCTGTGGTGGGCCATTTGTTATGTTGAAACATGGTGGAGGAGTTTAAAGTGGTGCAGGACCCTCCTGTGTCGCAAAGAAATTCGGCTGGTTGTCCCCAGACTGTGCCTGTAACTACTGGTCTGCCTGATTTGTCCCAGCGTGTGTCACAGACCCAACTTGGGGAGTCCGAACACCGTCAATCTGTGGAATTGACCGCTAAATCGCCTGAATGGGCACTAACAGTATGCATGGGCCTAACATTGTTCCTAGGTGGGGGGTTTGATAGTTGGTGTCGTTGCTGGTTCGGGGGGTTTTGTCGGCAATCGCGGGCGTAATGTCCCATATGTCCACAATTGTAGCACCCTCATGGTGCCTGTGCTCTGGGTGCTGTCTTTCATGTCTACCCTCGTTTATCCATGCTGGGTTCCTGGTTAGTTCTAACTGGGTGCATATTTGCTTCTATCTCTTCCTGGAGAGTCTCTTTAAAACCCAAACTTCATTATGTGTGTGGTCTGCTGGGTCGTAATTCACACAAGCCTTTTGACCTGCTTCTGTGGCATGCGAGACAAAAGTGCGGGACCATTTAGTGGTGCTATCCTCATTTAAGTGTGCGCGGTTCAAATCCCCAAATACTGCCTTAAAATGGATCCAAAGGAGATCTGCAAATGCATCGGATGCTCTCCCTTCTTTTGCCTGCAGTGATTTAAACCCTCGACTGGATCTCCTTTGTTATACCCGATTGCGTCTAAAATGGCCGTTTTCATTTCCTGTAAGGTTCCTCCTGCTACATTTTGGGGTTCAGGCAAAGCTGATCTTACGGAGTGGCTGAGGCTCATAACTATGAGTTTGACTTCCTCTCTCTCGTCTCGGCCTTGCATCACTTTTTGTTGGCGCACTTCCTCAAAGAAGCTGTGCAGGTCTGTGGTGGGCTGGAATGTACTAATTTTCGTGCAAGCCTGTCTCAATTGGGTTATGGATAGTAGGGTCGTGTAAACGATATCAGGTTCATCCTGATCCGATGACATTCGCTGCGTGGTAACCAGATTCATGGGGGTGTGTGCTGCCTGTGCAGTCAGTGGTGCGGGTGCTTTCCTTTTTGGGGCATGGAGGGTTCTATTCTGATTTCCTGTATCCTCAACATATCTCTGGGCGCTTTCAGTTAATTCTTGCCAATCGGGGGCACCTTCCTCATCTAAATTTTATCCAAAGGTATACCTAAATCCATTCTGCACTGAAAGCAGTGACTGTAATTTCTCTATCTGTTGTCGGCATTTTGCGTGGTCTACTGTACTCTGTCTCTGTTCTTTCGTGGAGCTGTGGAGCACTCGCAAAGCTGCTTTTAAATCTGTGCATTGACTCGCTAACTATGCTACCTGCTGTTCTGCCTCTTCTCTTACCAGGACAGTATCTTGGTAGGCTTTATTGTACTGGGTCTGAAAGCTGCTAAGGTGAACTAAACAAGATTGGTGTGCACGTTTCACATCAGCCATCACCTTATCTTTAGCTGCTAACTGTTCCCGGAGTTGCTCAATAATCTTTGCGCTTTCACTATTGTTTCCCTCATTCTTCTCGTCTTTCTCAATTAACTGCCTGCGGAGCGTCCTCACGACTTCCTCTATGCCTCGCAACTGTGTCAAACAGGACACTATTGCCATCGGCTTTCGGACTTTCGCTGCATTTTTCTTATGGACCTCAGGTTGTCCCATCAAGTTTGTCCTTTGCTTCCTGGATCTGACTCGTCATTCGCACAAAAATTGGACCAAAGGGGCCATCCTTTCCCCTTCAAATACTTCCTCAACTCTTCCTCCCATATGGGGCATTGCTCCACTCTGTTGGTCGCTGCGACCTTGGGTTCCTGTGGGTTCATTAAACGATCCATCGCTTTAGTGGCCATTGCATCTAATATCTCTTTTCCTACCTCTAATCTCTCATTTCCTACCATTAATCCTATCGTTAATTTGGGACAGGGGGATAAGGCGGCGATTTGAACTGTGGGTATGGCCTAAGCTATTTTCCGGTTCACAATTCCCTCGATAGTTTTGACACAATCTAATGAGTTTACCTTGTATCCCTGTTGGTACGCATGCAGGTTAGTACACACTTCCGGAATTCGGTGATTTGGTCGATATGGGCTTGCACTTCTTTCTCTCGCAATTGGATTTCAAAGTTTTGTGGGTTCTCTTGGAGTGACAAAATCACTTCTAAATCGAGTCCCGTCAGAGGTCGCCAATAATGTTGTTCTTTATGATATGATGTTATGCCTCAACAACGTTGCCAATACTGTGGGTGTTTCTATTTCTCTGACTGATCCACAAGGCTTTCCCGTATATCGGTCAAATGGCCACACAGCCAGTGAGTCAGTTCAAGTTCAAATATGGTTTATTTACACACAAGGGTTTCTTCAACATGCGAGCACAATATGCGACAAATTAAACGACGCCTATCAGCTACAATAACCTAGACTTAACTTCAGGGTGACCGGCATTGTGCAAGTGGATAAGGCCTTTATCTTGAACTCACATGGCTGGTTTGGAGAAGTGGCTCTGTCCCTGCTGGGCTCATCCGTAAGGTAGCGATCGTTGGTCTTGAACTTGGTTGGCTATTCCTGCTACAGTTGGCTGGCACGTGCCGGATTCAAAGGGGGCTGGCACGGTCCGGATCCAAAAGAGACCGAACTCATGGCTGTGTCTCTTTTTTATCCCTCTAGGGTTTCGCGCTCTTTGGGGCGGTCCTTAATCTTGGATCCAATAATTCAACAGGCTTCGATCACTGCCTTCGATTTTGGCCAATAAAGGGGCGGGTGCCTTGGTAGCTGGGCGGGTCTTTAGCGGTCATTGACCTTGGCAGTTGGGCTTTCTGAGTAAAGGGCGTGGCACCGATCAGTTTGTGTCTGTATCGGTTTCTTGATTGGAGTCCTATTGTTCTGGGGAACAGGCAATTAAAACGAGCGGGGGTTTCGATCAGGTCTAGCTACCTGCGTTTCAAATACACGATGTGGAGATGCCGGCATTGGACTGGGGTGAGCACAGTAAGAAGTCTTACAACACCAGGTTAAAGTCCAACATGTTTGTTTCAAACACTAGCTTTCGGAGCACTGCTCCTTCCTCAGGTGATACCTCTTCATTCACCTGAGGAAAGAGCAGTGCTCCGAAAGCTAGTGTTTGAAACAAACTTGTTGAACTTTAACCTGGTGTTGTAAGAATTCTTACTATTCAAATACACAGAAGCTCTGTATCTGTCCGAGTCCTGGGTTGGCCATAATTCCCATGGTCCTTTGCAGGTGGCCATCTCAGATGGCTACAGGGAAACATTAAGAGGTCCGCACACTTGCTTCTGATTCTTCCTTTCCATTTTCAGGACTTTAAATATTTTAATACCAACAGCTAGGAAGTGTTAAGAAGTGTGATTTATATGTAACTGCCAAAAGTGACATAAATTGCTATCAATTTCAACAAACCGGGTTGTATTTTAGGAGATTTAACTTGAAGTACAGGGATTATTTTATCGTTGCTTTGATAGTTGCTTTTTGGTGTATTTAATTGCTGACTATTTACTCTGTTTGCAAATCCCTCAAGCTTTACCCTGCCCTCTATCTCTGAAACGTCCACCGACTCCATAACCCACAGAGATATACGGTGCCCTCTAATTCCAGCCTCTGATGAAAACCCAGTTATAATTGCTCCATAATTGGTGGCCGTGCCTTCATTTGCCTGGACCCCATGCTCTGGAATTCCCTCGCCGCACCTCTACACCTTACTTTCCTACTTTAGGACTCTTCTTAAAACCTACCTCTTCAGCAAAGCTTCCAGTCTTCTGACCAAATATCTCTTTATGTGACCTGGTGTCATACTTTGTTTCATAATGCATCAGTGAAGTGCCTTGGGATATTTCAGTACATCAAAGTACAGTATAAATACAAAGAAGCACAGGAACAGGCCCTTTGGCCCTCCTAGCCTGTACCAGTCATGATACCACCCTTGGCCAAAAACCCTCAGCACTTCCTAGTGCCGTATCCCTCTATCCCCATCCTATCCATGTATTTGTCAAGATACCTTTCGAACGCCGTTAATGTATCTGCTTCCACAACCTTCCCTGGCAACGCTTTCCAGGCACTCACCACCTTCTGTGTAAATACCAGCCCAGCTCATCTCCTCTAAACTTTACCCCACGGGCCTTAAACCTATGCCCCCTGGTGACTGACCCCTCCACCCTGGGAAAGAGTGCCTGCCCACCCACTCTATCCATGCCCCAGCACAGTGGGGGTGGCATGATAGCACAGTGGTTAGCACTGTCATTTCACAATGCCAGGGTCCCAGGTTCCCGCTTGGGTCACTATCTGTGCGGAGTCTGCATGTTCTCCCCATTTCTGTGTGGGTTTCCTCCGGGTGCTTCAGTTTCCACCCACAAGTCCCGAAAGACGTGCTTGTTAGGTGAATTGGACATTCTGAATTCTCCCTCTGTGTACCTGAACAAGCGCCGTAGTGTGACGACTAGGGGATTTTCACAGTAACTTTATTGCAGTGTTAATGTAAGCCTATTTGTGACAATAATAAAGATTGTTATTGTAATCTTGTAGACATCAGGTCACCCCTCAATCTCCGTCGTTCTAATGAAAAACAGTCCGAGTCTATTCAGCCTCTCTGCATAGCTAACACCCTCCAAAACAGGCAACATCCTGGTTAACCTCCTCTGCACCCTCTCCAAAGTCTCCACATCCTTCTGGTAGTGTGGTGACCAGAATTATGCGCAATATTCCAAGTGCGGCCTCACCAAGGTTCTATGCAACTGTAGCATGTGTTATGGGCCAGGGCTTAGAAACTCCAAAGTGCATTATGAAGTTAACCTGACCAACAACCTTTATGTTGAATTTGGCTAGGATGAGCACAAAAGCCTTCACTGCAGGTGCGATTCATTAGACTTCCTAGACACTTTAATCAAAACAAGGTTTATTCTAAGAATGTATATCAATGTTAACATATATATATATATATATATACCAGCAAGATTCTTTATCAATTACAAACATAAAGGCACCACACAGCTACAGTAATCTATGTATAACATTTAATGAATTCCCCCTTAGCTGTTCCAGTTCAATAACAAAATCCAATAAACCCAAGCTTCTTTTTAAGGGCATGGCTCAGCACACTGTATTGTCACTTGAATGGGACTTGTCCTTTTTTCCTGCAATTTTGATCCAGGTCCGAACCAGCAGATTCAAACTGCTTCCGGAAAGCAACTGTATCTGCAAAGTTACCAAGGCAGTTAGCCACATCCAATGTGCTTTTACTGGAACAGCTTTTAAAAAGAAAACCGAGAAAACACTTCTTGCTCCTTTTCAGTAGTCCAAAGCAGTCAAACTGAAACTGAAACCTTAAAAAAATCTCTCACCTGACAGCCACAGCCCAATGTGCTACAAGTCACATGATAAGAGACTAAACCTTTCTTAAAGGGACATTCACATGACACACGACTTTCCAGTTTTTATACTCATTGCCTCAGCCAATGAAAGCAAGCATTTTGTATGCTTTCTTGTCTACCTTGTCCACTTGTGTTGCCACTTTCAAAGATCTGTGGACCTGCACGCCCAGATCTCTCTGACTTTCTATATTCCTAAGAGTTTAGCATTTTCCGGTATATTTTCCCTCTATGTTAGACCTAGCAAAATGCATTACCTCACATTTGTCTGGATTAAACTCCATTTGCCTTTTCTCTGCCCAATTTTCCAACCTACCTATGTCCTACTGTATCCTCTGACAATCCTCAACACTATCTGCCACTCCACCAACTTTGGTGTCATCCGACAACTTACTAATCAGACCAGCTACATTTTCCTCCAAATTGTTTATGTATACTTGTGGTGAATGTGATTCACACCGGATTATAATCTACATGTGTCTATATTGTAAGTGCAGTTGCACTACCTGACCACCAGGGGGAGTAGCTCTGGGAATGCTCGAGAATTGTACTGGGCTTCTCCCTTGGCTCCGCCCAGGACTCCTCCCCCTGGAGCTGCTGTATAAAGATCAGTGCCACATGGTCAGCCGGCCAGTTCACCGAAACTTCAATGGCTAACAGGCTGGCTCTGTTGTGAGTATATTAAAACCGCTATTCTAATACTACAAACACGTGTCCGTAGAATTGTTGGTTCCAACAATACAACAAACCGAGGCCCCAGCACAGATACCTGTAGAACAACACTAATCAGAACCTTCCATTCAGAAAAACACCCTTCTGCTACTACCCTTTTCCTTCTGTGACCGAGCCCGTTCTGTATCCATCTTGCCACCTTTTAAAAAAAATAATCTTTATTGTCACAAGTAGGCATACATTAACACTGCAATGAAATTACTGTGAAAAGCCACATCCCGGCGCCTGTTCTGGTACACAGAGAGAGAATTCAGAATGTCCAATTGACCTAACAGCATGTCTTTCGGGAGGAAACAGGAGCACCCGGAGAAAACCCACGCGGACACAGGGAAAACGTGCAGACTGCACAGACAGTGGCCGGGAATCGAACCTGGGACCCTGAAGCTGTGAAGCAACAGTGCTACCCACTGTGCCACCGTGCTGCACCTCACCTCTGATCTCGTGTGACTCCACCTTTTGTAGCAGTCTGTCATGAGGCACCTTGTCAAAGGCTTTACTGAAGTCCATGTAAACAACATCCACCGCCCTCGCCTCATCAATCATTTTTGTCACCTCAAAAAAACCTTCAAGTTAGTGAGCCACTACCTCCCCTTCACAAAACTATGCTGTCTATCGCTCATGAGTTCATTTGTTTCCAAATGGGTATAAATCCTATCCCTGAAAATTCTCTGCAATAATTTACCTACTACCGACATGAGGCTAACCGGCCTACAGTTTCCTGGATTATCCCTGCAACCTTAAACAGTGGTACCACATTAGCTAATCTCCAGTCCTCTGGGATCTCACCTCGAGCCAATGAGGATGCAAAGATGTCAGTCAAGGCCCTAGCAATTTGTGCCAGCAGGAGGATGGAGGTGGGGTGTGGCTCTCACAGGAAGGAACCCCAGACTCAGAAAGGGCCATTTTAACTTAAATAAAAGGAGGGAATGCTGGAAAACCTCAGCAGGTCTGTCAGCAGCTGTGATGAGAGAAACAGAACTAATGTTTCAAGTCCAACACGTCTCTTCTTGGAAAGAGTGAGTTCTGAAGAAGAGTCATGTTGAACTCAATATGTTAACTATGTTTCCCGCTCCACAATTCTGCCAGACAAGCATTTTCTGTTCTTATTTCAGATTTCTACCGTCTATAGTTGTTCGTTTTTATTTTACTGTAATTTCAACTTGGTTTCGCGTTCAAACAGATCCTATCTTGGCTGGTCCAAGGACCTTAATGCACAATGTGGAAATCACAAATTTATGTAGTAGACATAAATACTCTTGAAGAGTGGATACGGACTGTTTTGTGAAGTTTTAAAAAATCCCTCCTTCTTTAAACATGAAGTTGAAGTGGTTAGTGAGTTAACAAATGGCGTTTCTTCGGAGGGGACACAATTGAAGCCTTTGATGAATTTGGAGAAATCCAAAGTGAAAAACTGGACAGCATTGACTGACAAGCCATCTGATTTTACTTAGTGCAGTTTCAATAGAGACAATTGCTGACATTTCCCCAAGGGCTAGTATTATGTGATTATGAATGATTGGCTGAGTTTCAAAAGATACAATTGTTTCAGCAATGGGTTCTGAATTCACAGTTTCATTGAAAAAACTAATAAAGGATTAGCTGTCTTTGTGGGTGCAATTAAAAGTTTGTATTTATCAGCAATTAATTACCGGAGAATTAAAAGTTCTGAATGGGTTTTCATGAATTATTAAGTGTGTAGGAATGAAAGCGGTATTGGATTGCTGAACTTTTCTTTCTCTCCATGGCTCCTGAACTGTATCCCCAAACTGTAGTAGTGATGTTGGGGATGGCATTAAACAGAAAATTAGAGACACGTGTGACAAAGGAACATCTGTAATTATCGGTGACTTTAATCTAGATTGGTAAAATAGATTGGTAAAATCAAATTAGTAACGGTACCGCATAAGAGGAAATCCTGGTGTGTCTGGAATGGTTTTCTGGATTAATACATTGATGAACCAACTAGAGAACAGGCCATCCTAGACTGAATATTGTACAATGAGAAAGGAAAAATTGGTAATCTAGTTGATCCCCTTGGGGATGAGCGATCATAATATGATAGAATTCTTCCTCAAAGTCTGAGACTAGGGTCCTGAATCTAAATAATGGAAAATACAATGGTATGAAGCTTGAGTTGGTCATGATGGATTGGGGAATGTTACTCAAAGAGATGGTGGTGGATATGCCATGGCAAACATTGAAAAAGCTCGTGTGAACCCCAACAATTGTTCATTCTTGTCTGCCGCAAAAATAAAACAGGAAAGGTGGCCTAACCATGGCTCACAAGGGAAATTAGAGATACAAATTGGCCAGAAAAACAGCAGAGCTGAGGATTGGGAGAAGTTTACAATTCAACAAAGGAGATCAAAGGAAGTGATTAAGCAGGGGAAAATAGAGTACAAGTGTAAGCTTGCAGGGAACATAAAAATAGACAGTAAAAGTTACAGGTATGTGAAGAGAAGATTGGTGAAAACAAATGTACAAATTAAAATTACGAATTAAAACAAATGTACAATTGCAGTCAGAAACAGGAGAATTTATAATGGAGAACAAAGAAATTGCTGACCAACTAAATACATATTTTAGGTCTGTCTTCACAAAAGAGGACACAAATAAACTACCAGAAATATTGGCGAACACAGGGTTTAGTGAAAGGGAGAAACTGAAGGAAATCACTATTAGTCAGAAAATGGTGTTGGAGAAATTGATGGGATGAAGACCATAAATCTCCAGGGCCTTATAATTAACATCCCAGAGTACTTAAGGAAGTGGCCCTGGAAATAATGGATATATTGGTGGTCATCAGTTCCTACAGATGTAACTCCACTATTTAAAAAGGGAGGTAGAGAGAAATTGGAATTATAGACCGGTTCGCCTAACGTTGGTAGCGGGGGAAATGTTAGGAGTCCATTATTAAAGATTTAATAGCAGAGCACTTGGAAAAGAGTGGCAGGAGTGGACAGAGTCAGCATGGATTTATGAAATATAAACCTTGTTCGAGAAATCCAGTGGAATTCTACATCCAGAGGATGTAACTAGTAGAATTGATGAGGGGGAGTCAGTGGATGTGGTTTATTTGGACTTTCAGATGGCTTTCGACAAGATCCCACATAAGAGTTTAGTGTGTAAAATTAAAGTGCATGGGATTAGGGGTAGTGTATTGAGACGGATAGAAAATTGGTTGGCAGACAGGCATCAAAATGTAGGAATAAACAAGTGGCAGGCAGTGACTAGTGGGGTACCGCAGGGATTGGTGATAGGATTCCAGCTATTCGAAATGTTTATTAATGATTTAGATGGTGGAACTAAATGTTACATCTCCAGATTTGCAGATGACACAAAGCTGGGTAGGAGGGTGAGCTGTGAGGAGAATGCAGGAATGCTTCAGGTGATTTTGACAAGTTGAGTGAATGGGCAAATGTACGGTAGATGCAGTATAATGTGGATAAATGTGAGGTTATCCACTTTGGTAGCAAAAACATCTGAATAGCTATAGTCTGAGAGAGGGGAATTTGCAACGAGACCTGGGTGTCCTTGAACACTAGTTGCTGAAAGTAAACATGCAGGTGCAGAAAGCGTGAAGAAAGCAAATGGTACGTTTGCTTTCATAGTGAGAGGATTCGAGAACAGGAGCAGGGATGTCTCGCTGCAGTTGCACAGGGCCTTGGTGAGGCCACACTTGGAATACTGTGTGTAGTTTTGGTCTCCTTACCTGAGGAAGAATGTTCTTGCTAAGGAGGGAGGGCACTGAAGGTTTACCAAACTGATTCCTGGGATGGCGGGAATGACGTATGAGAAGTGTGAGTGGGTTAGGATTATATTCGCTGGAGTTTAGAAGAATGAGGGGAGTCTCATAGAAACCTTTAAAATTCTAACAGGACTAGACAGGGTGGATGTTTCCATTGGTGGGGGGAGTCCAGAACTAGGGTCACAGTCTGAGGATACGGGATAGACCAATTATGACTGAGATGAGCAGAAATTTCTTCACCCAGAGAGTGGAGAGCCTGTGGAATTTGTTACCACGGGAAGCAGTTGAGGTCAAAACATTTATGTTTTCAAGAAGGATTTAGACATGGCTCTTGGGGCTAAAGGGACCAAAGGATATAGTGGAAAAGGAAACAGGTTACTGAGTTGGATGATCAGCTATGATCATAATGAATGGCAGAACAGGCTCGAAGGAGCAGGAGTAGGCCACTTGGTTCTATTTTCTATGTTTCTCTGTTCCTGAGTACTTCCCCTGGTGGATTCTGGTTGAGTGGCTATGGAATATGCAAAGAGATATTAGGGGACATGGGGTTGGGAAGCGGGCATGAGTTGGCATGGTGGCCGCAAGGGGATGCGAGGGTCAGGAGGTGGGAGGGCATGATTTGGCATGAGGTTGTGAGGGGCCCGGGGAGGGGGGGGGGGGGGGAGGGGGTCATGAGTTGGCAAGAAGGTGGCATGGGGTATGGCGGGACATGGGGAATGTTTTGGAGGGTTTTAACTGCAAAAGAAATGCCGCCAAAACACATCAAACACTACTGGCATTAATCACACTGGTGTACATATCATGCACAACTATATCTGGGCTCTCTCCCAAGAATAGTTCATTGCATCTGACATACTATTATGTCCTCAAGTGGTTACAATTATTTTATTCACATTCCAAAATGATATGGTGACATTAATAATAGGTTTGATGTCACTGAAGGTGCTTTGTGACCTCGTTGAATTGGTTCTACTTTCAAAACCGTTCCTGCAAAACATGTGCAAGTGTGGCATTACCTCGGTGTTGTGGCAGTTTTGATTGGTGATTAGATGGTATGTGAATCATTAAGGTCATCGACTGGTATGGGGAGAGACACATATTTCCTCCTGCATGTAATATGTCAATGTTTTGGTGACTATTATAGTGCTGAAGTTTGCTTCCAAATTCTGAGAATTCAGTTACTTGCATCCACATAATGCTTCAATGTGTTATGGAAATATTACAAGGCCAATCACACAATCAAGTACTTTGAGGTACAGTGAATTTTATGTAGGGAATGCAATTTTGATCGTACAATAGCTTGGCTATTTTGATGACAGATATTTTGACACAGAAATGGAGGGACGTTTTCCATGTAAATGTGAAAAATAAATCCAAGAATTTTTATGAAATATTTGAAGCAGCACGTAATCTAATTGGGGCTAATTCTGCCATCGTGATTTGAATGACCATAATATTCAATGTTTTGATATGTAAATATATCGAGGTGCCTGTGAATGTTTTCACTTAGATTTTTAAAAAATCTACTTCTGCATTTTCTGCTTCTTACTGAGGAGAAGAAAAGGTATTTCCTGCTGAGGAGAATGTTAACTTAGAAATGGTGACATGAATCAAAGTAGAAGGACCAGAGATACATCTGGTTCCCTTGTATTATTTTGTTTGCAACAGAAATTGCATTCTCATTTTCCGTTTCATGAATGCAAGAAGGAAGGTGTGGTTCAATCATTTTGATGAAGTCGACAAGAAGGTGTGGGGAAGTCAAAGAGAGAGAGAGGGAGCAAAAAGCAATATAGGAACAACAGATTGAGTGCGACAGAAAGAATTGGAGAGCGGAAGACGAGCAGGAAGAGAGTTACAGGAAGCGTATTGTGCGCTTGGGAAATCAATTGGCCAACACATAAATTCTGTTATATTTGAAGTTTATTTGTAAAGCCTGATGTGGCTCCCTCTGGTCAGCGTTTGTCGAGCGATGTCTGTGAGTTCAATTTTCATTTGCAGCTGTGATGTTTCTTCTCTCTTGTGTTGTCTGTTTCTCTTCCTGCAGATTTAACCTTACATTTACAACTCTACTGATGTCAGCATTTATCGATGCTCACCGGGGTCTCCCTGTTCTCACATAACTTGAATTTAATTTGCCTGGCTAAATTTTTTTTCACTCTTAGCACAGTTTAGGCAGCTTCCTTATTTCAAATTTAGTTTTCTTTTACACTTCTGCGGAGGTGGGAGGTTAACAAAAGAATGAGGCGGGCCAGGCCGGATGGGTAGGGCCTGGGGTAATGATGATGGCGGGTGGGAGAGGCGGGGGGAGGGGGGGGTCGTTGAGATACCCCTGGTCAGAATGGTGACGTAGAAGATGAGGGGATTAGAGGGACCGGTGAAGAGAGTGAGCGTTTTTGCTCACTTGAAGAGTTTAAAAGCTGATGTGGTGAAGCTGCAGGTGACCCATTTGAGGGTGAGGCTTAAGAAGGGTTGGTGACTAGTGGTGTGCCTCAGGGGGTCAGTGTTGGGACCACAACTTTTCACAATATACATTAACGATCTGCAAGAAGGAACTGAGGGCACTGTTGCTAAGTTTGCAGAGGATACAAGGATCTGTAGAGGGACAGGTGGTATTGAGGAAGCAGAGGGGGCTGCAGAATGACTTGGACAGGCTAGGAGAGTGGGCAAAGAAGTGGCAGATGCAATACAATGTGCATGAGGTTATGCACGTTGGTAGGAAGAATGGAGGTACAGACTATTTTCTAAATGGGAAAAAGCTCAGGAAATCAGAAGCACAAAGGGACTTAGGAGTCCTAGTTCAAGATTCTCTTTCAGGTTAACGTGCAGGTTCAGTCAGCAGTTATGTAAGAGATCTACCATGCGGAATTATGAGGAACTTGCGACACTAAAACCCAGTAGAAATTTGAGTTAAAACTTCTCGGATGCAAACAAGAATCGTTTATTGCCTCTATTTGAAATGTTGGAGCTTTTTGTCTTGTGCTCAGTGGGACATTTTTCGAGAATACCAATATAAAAGGAAAACAACAGATTATACTGTATGAGAAGAGTTTGCTTACTGGTTGGCAAGCGATATATTGATAGTGCTGCTAAGTATCCTGGCAAGTGCAAGATGAAAAGCTTTGAAATGTTTTTTTTCCAAGTTCTGTATGACCTAAATATCTATTACAGCTTTTACTGTAGTAAATAAACCCCATTCATGAAAGCCCATTCAAAAATTTTAATCCCCTCAAGCACTTAATCCCTTCTAAAAACAGACATAGTGATAACCTCGCATCAAATAATATTAATCCTTTAATAACCTCTATGACTGTCAATCAAATGGTGAACCTAGGCCACCCCCTCACTAAGATAATTATAGATTGTGGAAAGCAGCCAGGCATTGATAATGGAATTATGATATTTCTTAAAGAAATGTCACCAAACAGCTATTGTAATTGATAGAAAAATTTTCTTTCAACTGTCACTGACAAAGGCAGACTACTTTTTATTTTTTCATAGGACTGGAAATTCAAATAACTTTGCAGCTTGTGTTTTACGTTCACCCCTCACTAACACAGGCAGGCTGTTTTATTTTTAAATTTTGAAAGGACTGGGGATTTAAATAATTTCACAGCATGACAGCTCTACAGGCCTACTCCCTTCATGAGTATTTACGTCTACTATAAACATTTGTGAGTCCCAAACTGCAGGTTAAGGCCATTGCTGCAGCACAAATGGAGGGTCTGCTTGAACTCAACAGTGAGCTTAAATGGTCCTGCTGAGTTTTGATTTCCCTCGTGTGTGACTCATGTCCCTCCCACTTTCCCTTACTGGTGAAAATGGGATGTCCGTTTATGGGGCGGGTCTTCCAAACCTAGGTCCTGCCCACCATTTTTAAAGCTCCATGGAGTCACCATGACTCTGCAAAAATCTGAGCCCCAATACTTTATAAACGCAATTCCATGACCACACCTTAGCCACCTATTTCAGTGTCAGCCCAAACAAGATAGCTGACTGCATGACAAAGTTTCAGAGCCAGTTAATTGTAAACAAATATGTCAAAGACGTACAGTGCAGTGAGAAAATTTACACTGTAAGGGAAATGCTAACCTGCCCGCTAGCTAGATTATCCTTTTAATCTGCAGGCCTAAAATAATTATGAAATCTTATGACACTAGATAGGCCATTGTGCCTTTAAATCCCTCCCGCTCATGTTTATCCTGCGCAGCCAGCATATAATCTGTATGTTATCTCTAGGCCTGTGTTCTTGACAAGCTGAAACTGCTACCTCTAGTTGGTCTCTCGAATCATTGTATGAGTCTTTTGTTCCAAGAATATTATCTGAACTTCTAAGAATTTATCTTTCTGTTTCTGCATTTGGAACGCTATTTTCAATCCAACTTTTACCTGGATTGCCAGTGTGCCTTGAACTGAATTGTACGAGTCGGTGCCTTCAGGAAGAAGGAGGAAAATTTCAAGGAGAAACCGTGCTGACTGTAGAAGTCTCATTTGTATTTGTTTTTCCCGTGGTTTGTGCCTGGTCTGTTCTCTTGAGTTACGGTAACATGTTGGCACTATAAGTATGGTTCAAATAGACAATTTGAAAATAATTCAAAGTGGGTTATATGTTGGCAAATTGTTGCGTCCTGTATGTTAACAGTTTCATATGCTACAATTTTGAGAGCTGCAAGTGGAATTATCCAGATATGGTTATTATGGTTGTACTTGTTTCTACTCGGAATGTCTGATTTTTAACTGATGCTTATGATGGTATGGAATGTTCTGCTTGGAGGTGCAAATGAAGTGCCCCTGGGCTGGAGTTGAGTAGCACCTCAGAGAGCTGCTGGGCAATCGGAGGCTGGCAGCTCTCCAATACCAGCAGCTCCCCCAGGAATGGCGACCTTTGCCGATACTGCTCCCGGGACCTGAGGACGTGTGCTGTGCTGGATCCAGCTCAGCAAGTGAATCAAGGGTCTCCCCTGGGTGCCTTTTTCTATTTTTTTTAAATAATTTTTATTCAAAATTTTTCAACAACAAATTTTCTCCCAACAATAAAATAAACAAGGCATAGAAAAAACAGAAAGAAAAGCCCCTCCCCACAATACAAAGCAATAAATTAATAACAAAAAAAGAAAGTAACAGACATATAGTTGCAAAAACAAACCCCCTTAACAGACCCATAATCCCCCCCACCCCCCCTTTCCCCCACCCCCGCCACCTCCGGAAACTCCGCCACCTGCCGCTTAACAAACGCCCTAATCTGCATATACCTGAAAGTATTCCCACGGGGGAGACCCCACTTCCCCTCCAACTCCTCTAAAGTCGCAAACTTCCCGTCGAGGAAAAGGTTCCCCATCCGCCTGATGCCTGCCCTATGTCAACTCAAAAGCCCACCATCTATTCTCCCTGGTGCAAACCGGTGATTGCCCCATATCGGGGCCCACACTGAGGCCTTCACTTCGCCCCTGTGTCGCCTCCACTGCCCCCTGACTTTGAGGGAAGCCACCACTACTGGACTCGTAGAATACCTTGCCGGGGGGAGTGGGAGCGGGGCCGTCACCAATGCCTCCAAACTCGAACCCACACAGGACGCCACCTCCAACCTCTTCCATGCGGCACCCTCCCCTTCCATCACTCACCTACGAATCATTGCCACATTCGCAGCCCAGTAATACCCACACAGGTTGGGCAACGCCAAACCACCTGCATCCCTGCCTCGCTCCAGGAATAGCCTCCTCACTCTCGGAATGGCAGCCGGTGACCAGCGGTGTCCCACAGGGTTCAGTGTTGGGGCCACAGCTGTTCACCATATATATTAATGATCTGGATGAAGGGACTGGGGGCATTTTAGCAAAGTTTGCCGATGATACGAAGTTAGGTGGTCAGGCAGGTAGTGCTGAGGAAGTGGGGAGGCTGCAGAAGGATCTAGACAGTTTGGGAGAGTGGTGCAGGAAATGGCTGATGCAATTCAACGTGAGAAAATGTGAGGTCTTGCACTTTGGAAAAAAGAATCCAAGCATAGACTACTTTCTAAACGGTGAGAAAATTCATAATGCCAAAGTACAAAGGGATCTGGGAGTGCTAGTCGAGGATTCCCTAAAGGTAAACATGCAGGTTGAATCTGTGATTAAGAAAGCGAATGCAATGTTGTCATTTATCTCAAGAGGGTTGGAATATAAAAGCAGCGATGTGCTACTGAGCCTTTATAAGGCTCTGGTTAGGCCCCATTTGGAGTACTGTGTCCAGTTTTGGGCCCCACATCTCAGGAAGGACATACTGGCACTGGAGCGTGTCCAGCGGAGATTCACACGGATGATCCCTGGAATGGCGGGTCTAACATATGATGAACGGCTGAGGATCCTGGGATTGTATTCATTGGAGTTTAGAAGGTTAAGGGGAGATCTAATAGAAACTTACAAGATAATACATGGCTTAGAAAGGGTGGACGCAAAGAAACTGTTTCCGTTAGGCGAGGAGACGAGGACCCGTGGGCACAGCCTTAGAATTAGAGGGGGTAAATTCAGAACAGAAATGCGGAGACATTTCTTCAGCCAGAGAGTGGTGGGCCTGTGGAATTCATTGCCGCGGAGTGCAGTGGAGGCCGGGACGCTAAATGGCTTCAAGGCAGAGATAGATAAATTCTTGATGTCGCGAGGAATTAAGGGCTACGGGGAGAATGCTGGTAGGTGGAGTTGAAATGCCCATCAGCCATGATTGAATGGCGGAGTGGACTCGATGGGCCGAATGGCCTTACTTCCACTCCTACGTCTTATGGTCTTCCGTGCCCACACAAACCCCAGAATACTCTTATTAACCCTCCTAAAGAAAGCCTTCGGAATCAAGATGGGGAGACACTGGAAGAGAAACAAAAACCTCAGGAGCACCGTCATCTTAACCGACTGGACCCTGCCCGCCAAGGAGAGTGGCAGCGCATCCCACCTCCTAAACTCCTCCTCCATCTGTTCCACCAGCCTCAAAAAGTTTAGCCTATGTAGGGCCCCCCAGCTCCTAGCTATCTGGACGCCAAGATATCTATCTCCGCCCTCTTCAACGGGAGCTCCCCTATCTCCCTCTCCTGGTTCCCCAAGTACAGCACAAACAGCTCACTCTTCCCCACGTTGAGCTTATAACCCAAAAAGTCCCCAAATATCCTCAACACCTCTGACATCCCCCCCGCCGGATCCGTAATGTACAACAGTAAATCATTCGCGTACAGCGACAACCGGTGCTCCTCCCCCCCTCCGCACAATCCCCCTCCAGTTCTTCGAATCCCTCAGCACCATGGCCAGGGGTTCAATTGCTAACGCGATGAGCAGGGGAAACAAGGGGCACCCCTGCCTCGTCACCCAGGACAGCCGAAAGTTCTCCGACCTCCTCCGATTCGTCACCACGCTCGCTACCGGGGCACTATACAGCAGCCTCACCCAGCTAATGAATCCCTCACCAAACCCAAATCTCCTCAACACTTCCCACAGGTAGCTCCACTCTATCGAAGGCTTTCTCCGCATCCATCGATGCTACTATTTCCGCCTCCCCATCCGCCGCCGACATCATCATAACATTAAGAAGCCGCTGCACGTTGACATTCAGCTGCCTCCCCTTCACAAACCCCGTTTGGTCCTCATGGATAACCAGCGGGACCACATCTTCCACCCTCCTGGACAGTATCTTAGCCAACAACTTTGCGTCCACGTTGAGGAGCGAGATCAGCCTGTAAGACCCACACTGGAGGGGGTCCTTATCCCGCTTCAGAATCAGTGAAATTATTGCTCTAGACATCATCGGGGGCAAACCCCCCCCCCCGCCTCATTCAGGGTCCTCACTAAGAATGGGCTCAGCAGGTCTGAGAACTTCTTATAAAACTCCACCGGGAACCCGTCAGGTCCCGGTGCTTTCCCTGTCTGCATGCTCCCCAGCGCCTCAGTCAGCTCCTCCAGCTCGATTGGGGCCCCCAGACCCTCCACCCGCCCCTCCTCCACTCTTGGGAACTCCAGCTTATCCAGAAAGTGGTCCATCCCGCCCACCTCCGACCGGTACAGCTCCTCGTAGAAGGACCTGAACACCCCATTAATGTCCCTACCACTCCGCACCAGGTTCCCTCCTGCATCTCTCTCGCTGCCTCCCGCTTCCGGAGCTGGTGGGCCAGCATCCGACTTGCCTTCTCCCCATACTCATATACCGCCCCCTGCGCCCTCCTCCACTGTGCCTCCGCCCTCCTCCACTGCGCCTCCGCCTTCCGGGTGGTCAGTGTATCGAACTCCGCTTGGAGACAACGCTTCCTATATCCGTATACTTTCTCTCCACCCTTATCATTTCTTCCACCAACCTCTCCCTCTCAACTCTCTCCCCCCACTCCCTGTGCGCCTGAATAGATATCAGCTCCCCTCTAACCACCCCAACTTGCACCTCCCCATTGTCATTAGCTTCCAAATACCCCTCTATGCACCTACGGACCCGCCCACATACTTCCTCCTCTGACAGAAGCCCCGCATCTAACCTCCACAGCGGGCGCTGATCCTTCCCCTCCCCCAGCTCCAGGTCCACCGAGTGCGGGGCATGGTCAGATATGGCTATCGCCGAATACTCCGCCCTCACCATTCTCGGGATTAGCGCCCTGCTGAGGACAAAAAAATCAATCCGGGAATAAGCCTTGTGGACATGGGAGAAAAAAGAAAACTCCCTACCTCCCGGCCTCAAAAGCCTCCCTACCTCCCGTACCAGCCTCCCCGGACAGGCGCTGGAATGTGGCGACTAGGGGCTTTTCACAGTAACTTCATTGAAGCCTACTCGTGACAATAAAGCGATTTTCATTTTTCATTTTCAGGGTCTACCCCTCCCATCTGATCCATGAACCCCATGAGCACCGTGGCCGCCACCGGCCTCTTGCCCATCTTAGACCTCGAACGATCCAGTGCTGGGTCCAACACAGTATTAAAATCCCCTCCCAAGATCAAGCCCCCCGTCTCCAGGTCCGGGATCCGGCTCAACATTCGCCGCATGAAACCTGCATCATCCCAGTTGGGGGCGTACACATTGACCAGAACCACCCGTTCCCCTTGAAGCCTACCACTCACCATTACGTATCTGCCACAGCTATCTGCCACCACACTCGACGCCACAAAAGACAAGCTCTTACCAACTAAAATCGCCACCCCTCGATTCTTCGCATCTAGCCCCGAGTGAAACACCTGACCAACCCAGCCTCTTCTCAGCCTCACCTGATCCGCCACCTTAAGGTGCGTCTCCTGGAGCATAGCCACGTCCGCTCCCAGCCCCTTCAAATGCGCCAAGACCCGGGATCGCTTCACCGGTCCATTCAGCCCCCTCGCGTTCCATGTGACCAGCCGAATCTGGGGGGTCTTCCCCCTCCCTCTGCGCCGGTCAGCCATAGCTCTCCCTCGGCTCACCACATGCCCGCAGAACCCCCCAGGCCCGTTCCCCACGGTGGCAGACCCCCCTCCCAAACCCCCCCTCCCCCTCCCCCCATCACCAGCAGTTCCCCTTCGGCCCCTCCAGCAGCAACCCGGCACCGCCCCCCCCCCAAGCCCCCCCCCCCCCTTAGCTAGGGCCCCCCCAGCTGCGTAATCCCTTCCATTGTACTTCCGTAAGTCAGCCGACTCCTGCTGACCCCAGCTGCTCCCACCACCCCAACGACCTCCCCGGTGTAACACAACCACCACTCCCCCCACCCAGTTCCGGTCCCGCCCACTGCACCTCCAGCGCGGGAAGAAAGCCCGCGCTTCCATCTCAGACCCCGCCCCCCCTGACCCAACACGCGGGAAAAAGAAGGGCGCGTGACCCAGCGGGCCCGCAAACAGCTCCCCAGCCCTCCACCAGTGATAAACAAGAAAGCACCAGAATAGATAAATAACAGCCCCAAAAAGGCATCAACAAACACAACCAGAAAAACAAAAGGATACCAAGGAGGACAAGGCCTCCGGACTATGTACATAATTCCCCAGCCCCCCAGTCCTCAGTTCGAGTCCAACTTCTCTGCCTGGACGAAGGCCCAGGCATCCTCCGGGGAATCGAAGTAAAGCTGGCGATCTTTATAAGTGACCCAGAGGCGAGCAGGCTGTAACAGGCCAAACCTGACCCCCTTCTTGTGAAGCACTGCCTTTGTCCGATTAAAACCAGCCCTTCTCTTTGCCACCTCCGCGCTCCAGTCCTGATAAATCCGGATCTCTGCATTCTCCCACTTAGAACATAGAACATAGAACAGTACAGCACAGAGCAGGCCCTTCGGCCCTCGATGTTGTGCCGAGCAATGATCACCCCACTTAAACCCACATATCAATCCTATACCCGTAACCCAACAACCCCCCCCTTAACCTTACTTTTTAGGACACTACGGGCAATTTAGCATGGCCAATCCACCTAACCCGCACATCTTTGGACTGTGGGAGGAAACCGGAGCACCCGTAGGAAACCCACGCACACACGGGGAGGACGTGCAGACTCCACACAGACAGTGACCCAGCCGGGAATCGAACCTGGGACCCTGGAGCTGTGAAGCATTTATGCTAACCACAATGCTACCGTGCGGCCCCTATTTTGCTGCTCCTTTCCTTCTTCGCCCATCTCAGCACACACTCACGGTCAACGAAGCGGTGAAAACGGACCAGCACCGCCCTAGGTGGCTCGTTTGGCTTGGGCTTCCTCAGCAGCACTCGATGGGCACCCTCCAGCTCCAAGGGCCCCTGGAACGACCCCGCGCCCATTAACGAGTTCAACATCACGGCCACATAGGCCCCCAAATCCGAACCTTCCAGCCCTTCCGGGAGGCCCAGGATCCACAAGTTCTTCCGGCAAGAACGGTTCTCCATCTCCTCCATCCTCGCTAGCCATTTCTTGTGGAGCGCCTTGTGCAACTCCACCTTCACTGCCAGGCCTAGGATTTTGTCCTCGCTCTCCGAGGCCTTTTGCCGTAGCTCTCGGATCTCTGCACCCTGAGTCGCCATGAGCTTGTCCAGCGAGGCCTTAAATGGTTCCAAAAACTCAGCCTTCAGCTCTCTGAAACAGCGCTGAAGCAACTCCTGCTGCTCCTGTGCCCACTGCTGCCACGCTGCCGGTTCCCCACCCACCGCCATCTTGTTTCTCCTGCATCGCACCTTTCTCGGCTCCAAAGCCGATTTTTTAACCGCTCCGCTCCTGGTCCAGTCCATCCACCGGCAGATAAGCGCAGTGGATGTGTTCCCACACCGGGAAAAGTCCAGCCAGAACCCCTACGGGTCCTTAAAAGAGCCCAAAAGACCGAAAATAGCGGGAGCTACCGAACGTGCCGCTTAGCTCCACATCACCGCAACCGGAAGTCCTGGGTGCCTTTTTCGAGGGACTCCCACCACCAGCCAGTACAGGGCAAACCCCTAACCCCAGCAGCATGATATCACGCCAGCGCGAATTACAACTTACATTTAACTTGGAGATCGGGGCACCTTTTAAAAATGGTGTTGGGTTCTCAGATTCCCGCAGTTGACGGTGTGTTAAAGCCCCGCCCCTCCAGCCAGGCTCGCTCAGGATTCCAGAGAGACTCGGGCCACAGCCAGCTTTTGAGGCCCCTAGCCATAATTTTTAAAAATTAAGATACATGGGGTGGGTTTCTCCAGTAATAGGGCTATGTCCCCACGCCAGCGTGAAAACCGGCACCAACCACTCAGGCGCCAACGGCCCCTGAAAGTAAGGAGTTCTCCCCTTTCTAGGGGTCTAGGTTGCCGCCGGAATGGTTCCCGCAGCTCCAACCGGCGGCGAACGGCCCGCGCAAGCTCGCGCATGCGTGGAACGGCCGGCGTATTTCCGTGCATGCGTGGGGGTTCCCTTCTCTGCGCCGGGCTACAGGGACCCGGCGTGGAGTAAAGTAGGCCCCCACGGAACCAGCCCGCCGATCGGTAGGCCCCGATCATGGGCCAGACCACCGTGCGGCCCCCCGCAGGGTCGGATCCCCTCCCCCCCCCCCCCCCCCCCCCCCCTCCAGGACGGCCCCCACAGTCTCACCTTCCAGGTCCCGCCGTGTGGGAGGTGAGTAATCCACACCGGCAGGACTCAGCCAAACTCGTCGGCTATTCGGACATCGGGCCCCGGAGAATCGCCACGCGGCTGCTGTCAATGGCCCCCGACTGGCACGGAGGGAAAAACGCCGCCGGAGAATAGGGAAACCGGCGGCGGGACGGGATTCGCGCCTCCACCCGGGATCCTCCGATCCGGCGCAGGGTTGTAGAATCCCGGCCATGATATCAAAATAGGGCACCAAACAAAAAGTGAGACATTATTTTGATGCGCGATCAATGAACACAGAAACGAAGGAGTAGTCCGAATCGAAGGCTTTAATCTACAAGAAGTGTGCCCAGCAGCAGGATTACAGAAATGACGATGGCTGCTGGGAAACACGGGTTCTAATACTCCGCTTCATAGGCGGAGCTACCTTCCTCTCGACCAATGAGAAGACAACACTTGGGCCAATGGGCAGCGAGCCTTCTACACCAATAGCAGCTCACACTCCCAGGTACCGTAGTACCCCTAGTCATACTACCACATATTTGAATTTCTAGAATAGTAACAAATGCTTTTCTAGCCTTTTTCTGTTCAAATCCATTAATTATCAAGGAAAAATGTTGCTTTTGTGCAATGTCACAGTTGATATTAAGCATGGCGAGACCCTTTAAACACTCTTGTCCCACACTAGAATGGTGGTAGTTCTATACCTGCATCAACACGTTGAAAGTGCCTTACCTTGAAACCACTGATGCAGGCCCATTGACAAAAACACGCAATGTAATTGTGATATTAGGAAACACTCGAGAGAGTCCAAGTTTGAGTATTTCTTGAAGCAATTCCTTTGGCTTGCAATCGAGAAAAGTGTGTTTTTGAGAAGAGAGTTACTGGGAACGAATAGTACGACAACTTAAACCATGTACTAGCTCTGCTGCCTTAACATATGCACAAATTTACACCCTCCCCCCACCAGTATGAAAGACAATGCAGATGCTGCATTTTCTTACCTTTAATTAGGCGTGATTCAATGGGACAAAAACAGAGTCCAGATTTGGGTGTGTTAAGCGGGGTATTACTCTGCGCCTGCAGCGCCGAAAATCATTGTGTCATTTAATGGGTCTTTCTGCTTTATTGGCCTCGGCCAGGAACACCCCATCGAGGCTGCACTTACCTCATTTCTGCAGATTGGAAATGCCGCCCCAATGTTTCGACCCTCCCCTCACTGCCCCCACCACAGCCTGCGGACCCGCCCCACAACTGCACCCAACGTATCTCTCAGGTAATCTTTGAGCCCCCTCTCATCCCACCTCTTTATGGGCAAGGCAGTCCCGTGCTCGCCCCCTGGCATGGGCAACCTGGCACCCAGGCACCTTGGTACTGCCAGTGTGGCACTGCCAGTGTGGCACTGCCCTCGGCCCGCCCCCTGGAAGTACCAAACCGAGCACCCTGGCAGGATGGCACTGCTTGGGTGACCAGGTGGCAGTGCTAAGGTGCCAAGTTGGCAGTGGCAAAGTGCCCAGATGCCAGCAGGAGTGCCAGGGTACTACCCTGTCAAAAGTCTGACCACCCAGGGGGGCCTCTAATGGCCTGGGGGAACCCCCCCTTCCCCAGGCGCCATCACGCCTGGTCCATGTTTGTGGAACCCATTGTTAAATGGCACCCTGGTGAGGTTTCCCAGGCAAGGTTATTAGTTGGGTGCTGGGTGAATATGGCGCAGACATTTTTAAATGAGCTTAATGGCTCATTTATTTAAATATCTTAATCTGGATGTCGACCAGCGATGGCGAGATTCAGATCACGATGTCTCACAAGATCCTGTTAAATCTTTTTTTTTTTTAATTTAAATTATCTAATCAAGGGGCAATTTAGCGTGGCCAATCCACCAACCCTGCACATCTTTGGGTTGTGGGTGTGAGACCCACGCAGGCATGGGGAGAATGTGCAAACTCCCCATGGACAGTGACCAGAGGCCAGGATCAAACCCGGGTCTTCGCTGCCATAAGGCGCTAACTACTCTGCCACCATACTGCCCCGAGATCTTGGTAAACCTTGTGAGGCGTTTTGAGTCTCTCGCAAGAGGACTCTCGCAAGATTCAACGGGCTCGTCTCGGTGCACATAAAAATTAGTAGCAAAACTTATCAAATGCCAGAAAATTAACAAGTGGCCAAATTTGAGGACCCCTTTTAGCGTGAGGCCCAGGCCAAATAGCCCCCCCCCCCCCCACACACACACACACACACACACACCCCTCCAGGCCCTCTGCCTCCAGATGGTTGAGTGATCCTCGTCAGCATGAAGTGCGGTTTAATCAGGTGAGAAAAGGCATCTGTGAAGCCAGCGAGTTTCACATACCTTTTCTTGCCTTATCTAACACTGTGCAATTTTGGGAAGATTGTACCCAATATGTACAGATGTAATAAAAGTATTTTAACACACACTGAAACAAACTCCTGTAGATGTTGGAAATCTGAAATCAGAAAATACTGGAAATACTCAGCTGGATAGGCAGTATCTTCAGATGACTGATTTGAAATGTTGAGCTGAATTTAATTGCCCACACTGCACACTAGGCCAGGTCATCATGTGTTACTGGGCCGCCTGCCTATGTGATGTAGGTCCCCCTCGGTAGAAAGCCAGCACCAGTGGGATGAAGCCATCAATTCACTTTCCAGTGGCTCTTAATTGTCCACATAAGGACCTTGATTGACCCAGGGGTGGGAGGCCGAATTTGACCTTCCCCCGCCCCTGACCTAATTGTGGGGTGTTGGGAAAGTGACCAGTTCTCCGACTTGACTCCAGCATCTTGATTAAACATCTCCTGTTATGGGCCAGGGTTTAGAGAACCCCAAAGTGTATCATGGATACACCTGACCCACAACTTTTAATAGATTGTGGTAGGGGGAGCACACAACCCACTCCACATGTGTGGTACAGCAGAAATTGAAAAGTATTGTTTAAAGAAAAACAATGTTTATTCTATGAACTCAAGTTAACCTTTTTAAAACATACAGTGAACATCTTAGCAATCATCAATTCAAATACAACCCCCAAAGAATACAACACTAAGTAATCCTTAATAACTTCCCAAACAACATCCAGAAGTCAAATGAAACACCTTTTAACAGAAGCACATTAGGTTTACATTCACTATGGAGAATATTTATAATTCTGAATTCACCAAATGATCAAAAGATAGTATTTTCATGGCAGAGAGAACAGCAGTACACCTGCTGTGTCTGGCTTCAGCTCCAGCACGGAACACAAAACTAAAACACACCCTGCAGCAAGCAGCCTAAAACAAAAGTAAAACGCTGACAGACAGCCCAGCTCCACTCACACTCTGACATCACTACAGTAATATGAGCAGCCAAACATTTCTTAAAGCGACATCCTCATGACACTCTCCCCCCAACCCCCACCCAACCTGCCTTCCCACTCGTGGAGTGGCCATTAAATTCCACCCAATAATTCTGTTTCACTTTCTCCTCGTTGCTGTCTGACATTTTCTGTGATTATGTCAAGGCCACAAGAAGGTTTGAATAGAATACTCAATGGGAAGCCACTCTATTTGGTTGAAATGGATATAGTAATAATGGAAAGGGAAAGAAAAAGGGGATGAGAATTAACTAACGTCAGAGTACAGAAAAGGATACAAATAACATAAATATTCAGTAAGAAGTCTTACAACACCAGGTTAAATATTCAGGAATCAGAAAAGGTTATAGGATGTACTAATATAATACCGTTATAATAATGAATCAAGAGCATGTTATTTTACCTCAACACCAATGTACAGAATAATGCAACAAAATGGAGCTTAGGATAATGGAAGTTTGGTTGGTGACAGGAAAGGGTTGGTTGGCAGTTAAATATTACAGTATGCATGCAATGTTGAAATGGCATAGATAAGGAAGGGGCAGTGTGGTAGCCCTGTTAATCAGAGATAACTTAATAGTCATTGCAAGAAGACACATAACTAGCAAAGAGGCAGAAAGAAGCCAAATGGATTGAGGTTAAGGCGAGGATAGCCATTCTCGGTGTACAACAGAATTTGTACGACGCAGAAGGAGGCCATTTCGGTCCATCGTGTCTGCACCAACTCTCCAAATGGGCATCATGGCCTAGTGCCATTCCCTTGCCTATTCCCCTGTACCCCTACACATTGTTTCTATTCAAGTAATCATCTAATGCCCTCTTGAATGCCCTGAACAGACCTCTCAAGATATTGGGAAAGAAAAGAAGGGAGTATGTGTTTCGGCAAACAAATGAAACGAGTAATACAACACAGATTGGGAATCAGGGAGATTTTAATTAACCCCAATTACTTTGTAGAGGGAGGGAGGGATGGGGACAGGATCGGGGTGGAGATTTTACAGATGACAGTTTTCTGAACAAATATGTAAGCCCAGCAAGAAAGGTAGCCACGGTTAGTCTGAGCAACGGGAACTGAACTGGAGCTGATATGAAAAGGAGATTGCAGGATAATAATGTTTAAGGTAATGATTTATAAAGAGATGGTAATAAGATCAAAGTAAAAGATTTTTAAAAAGCCAATTATGAGAGAATAATGGAAGAGCCAAGGATGATAAAGTGGAAAAGAAACTATTGAGACTTCCGGTTGCGGCAATGAGTGAGTGAGCCGCACATTCGGGGGGTCTCACTCCGGCGGAATTTGAGGACCTGGTTCCCTGGTTTTGCGGGACTGTGGAGTGGTGAAAGGACGGCCACGGAGGTGCGGAGGAGCGAGCAGAGCTGCATAGAACCACGCGAGGGCAGAAAGCAGCGAAATCGGGAGAGGAAGGGACAAAGGCAAGGTGCAGGGGAAGCTGACCCGGGAGCAAAGATGGCGGACCTACGGACCTCGGACCCGGCGATCCAGCAAGTGCTTGAAAACATGCTGCAGGTTATTAAAAACAGTTTTGAGTCGTTGAAGCCGGATAACTTGCACCCACTTCAGAAGGCAGTGGGTCAGCTGAACCAGAGACTGGATGCCCAGGGTGAAAAAGTTAAGGAGCTGGGAGAGGTGGTGGAGGAGCAGGCAGATGTGGGGTTACCGGGGGATGTTGCTGGGAGGGGGGGGGGGGGGGTGTTATTCTGCTGACGTGGGGGGGATCTGAAGTAGGTAATGGGAAGGAGGTCGGGGGTGGAGGTGGCCAAGAGGCGAGCCAAGAATGGCACGGGCCGGGGGCGGGCCCGAGAAAGGTTATGGCTGACCGGGGGGGGGGGGGGGGGCTGCCGGGGGGGTGCCCCCCAACCAGGCTGATCACCTGGAATGTCAGGGGAGTAAATGGGCCAGTTAAAAGGGCACGTGTGTTCGCGCATTTGCGGGCTCTAAAAGCGGACGTAATTATGTTGCAGGAGACACATCTGAAAGTGTCTGACCAGACTAGGCTAAGGAAGGGCTGGATTAGCCAGGTCTTCCACTTGGACTTGGATTCTAAGTCCAGGGGGGTTAGCAATTATGATCAATAAGCGGGTTCAATTTGAGGCGGAAGGCATAGTCGCAGACGGCGGGGGCATATTCCTTATGGTAAGGGGCAAGCTGGAGGGGAGAAGAGTGGTGCTGGTAAACATAGATGCGCCGAACTGGGATGACGTGGACTTTATCAAAAGAGAGCTGGGGAAGATCCCGGACCGAGACTCACGTAGGTTGATAATGGGGGGATCTTTAATGCGGTCCTTGACCCGGGGCTGGACCGGTCGTGTCCCAGAACAGGTAGACTCCCAGCAATGGCAAGGGAGCTGAAAGGGTTCATGGAGCAAATTGGGGCAGTGGACCCATGGAGAGCCAGACAGCCGACGGGAAGGGGCTACTCGTTTTACTCACATGTCCATAAAGTATATTCCAGGATTGATTTCTTTATCTTGAGCAGGGACTGTGTAGGGGAGGTAAAGAATACGGAATATTCGGCAATCACTATCTCGGACCATGCCCCGCATTGGGTGGACCTGCAGGTCGGGGGGGGGCAAATTACCACCGTCCGCAATGGAGGTTAGACGTAGGATTGTTGTCGGAGGAGGGATATGTGAGAGACATCGGAAGTGTATGCAAAACTACTTGCAGGTGAACGATACGGGGGAGGTTTCAGCAGCGACCCTGTGGGAGGGGTTGAAAGCAGTAGTGAGGGGGAAGCTGATCTCAATTCGGGCTCACAGGGTCAGGGCGGACAGAGCAGAAATGGACAAATTGGTTAGGGAAATTTATCGGATAGACGAGGAGCATGCGGGGTCCCCGGGGGAGGGCCTACTCAGGGAGAGACAGAGATTACAGGTGGAACTGGGGGCACTATCCACGAGTAGGGCCGTGGAACAACTTAGGAAGGCGAGGGGAGTGGTGTATGAGCTTGGGGAGAAGGCCAGCAGATTGCTAGCACAGCAACTCAGGAAGAGGGAGGCAGCCAGGGAAATAAGTAGAGTGTTTGATGGGGAGGGGAGCAGAGTGGAGGACCGGGCAGGGCTGAATAAGGTATTCCGGAACTTCTATAGTAAGCTGTATGCTTCAGAACCCCCGGAAGGGCCGGAGGAGATGAAAAGGTTCCTGGACAGGCTAACATTCCCAAAAGTAGGCGGGGGACTAGTGGACGGGCTGGGGGCCCCGATTAGAGCGGAGGAGGTATTGAGGGGCCTAAAGGCCATGCAGTCGGGGAAAGCCCCGGGGCCGGATGGATACCCAGTAGAGTTTTACAAGACGTTCTCGGAGATATTGGGACCGGCCTTGACTAGGGTTTTTTTTTTAATGATTTTTATTCAAACTTTTCAACAACAAATTTTCTCCCAACAATAAAATTGGGTTTTTAATGAGGCAAGGGACAGAGGGACCCTGCCGCCGCCGATGTCGCAAGCCACCATCTCGCTGATATTGAAGCGGGACAAGGACCCGGAATCCTGCGGGTCATACAGGCCAATCTCCCTGATCAATGTGGATGCCAAGCTCCTAGCAAAGGTCCTGGCGATTAGAATTGAGGAATGCGTACTGGAGGTAATTGGGGACGATCAGACAGGGTTTCTGAAAGGCAGGCAGCTGACAGCTATTTTGAGAAGATTGCTTAATGTGATCATGATGCCCCTTTTGGGCAAGGAGGTGGAGGTAGTGGTGGCAATGGGCGCCGAGAAGGCCTTCGACCAGGTGGAGTGCGGCTATTTGTGGGAGGTGCTTAGACGGTTTGGGTTCGGGGAGGGACTGGTTAATTGGGTCAGACTATTGTACCAGGTCCCAAAAACTAGCGTTAGGACGAACAGGGTAATGTCAGATTATTTCAGACTACATCGCGGGACCAGACAGAGATGCCCACTCTCCCCGTTGCTGTTCGCGCTGGCCATAGAGCCGTTGGTGATTGCGTTGAGAGCTGCGAAGGGGTGGAATGGAATGACCGGGGGGGGAGGGGGGGGGGTGTGTGGAACATAGGGTCTCTCTCTCTATGCGGACGACCTGCTCCTGTACGTGTCGAACCCACTGGCCGGGATGGAAAATATACTGGAAACATTGAGGAAGTTCGGCCGGTTTTCAGGGTACCAATTAAATATGGCCAAGAGTGAGATGTTTGTGGTGCAGGCAAGGGGCCAGGAGAGTAGACTGAAGGAGCTGCCATTTAGGCTGGTTGAGGAAAGTTTCCGGTACTTGGGGATACAGGTGGCATGAGACTGGGGCAGGTTGCACAAGTTAAATTTGACCAGAGTGGTGGAAGAAATGAAGAAGGAGTTTCGGAGATGGGATACACTCCCGCTGTCACTGGCGGGGAGGGTGCAGACTGTAAAGGTGACAATCCTCCCTAGATTCCTGTTCATCTTCCAGTGCTTCCCGATCTTTATCCCACGGTCCTTCTTCAAAAGGACTGGCAAAATCATCTTGAGCTTTGTCTGGGCGGGAAAAGCCCCATGGGTGAAGAAGGCGATGCTTGAAAGGAGCCGCAGCGAGGGAGGACTGGCATTGCCGAGTCTGATCAACTACTACTGGGCAGCTAGCATAGCCATGATAAGGAAGTGGATGGTGGGTACGGGGTCTATCTGGGAGCGGGCGGAGGTGGCTTCATGCAGGGGCACCAGTTTGGCAGCCCTGGTCACGGCTCCCCTACCGCTGTCGCCGGCCAGGTACTCCACCAGCCCGGTACTGGGGGCGGCCCTGTGGATATGGGGCCAGTGGAGGAGGCATGTAGGGGAGGTGGGTGTGTCTATCTGGGCTCCAATATGTGATAACCATCGATTTGCCCCCGGGAGCATGGATGGAGGGTTTCGAACATGGCGGGAGTGAGGAGGGTGGGCAAAAAGTTCCTGGAGGGGAGCTTTGCGAGTTTGAGGGGCTTGGAGGAGAAATTTGGGCTGGTAAGGAGAAATTACTTTAGGTACTTACAGATGCGGGACTTTGTCCGCAGCCAGGTCCCATCCTTCCCACGCCTCCCGCCAATCGGGATCCAAGACAGAATAGTCTCTAGAGGAGAAGGAGGAGAGGGTAGAGTCTCAGATATTTAGAAGGTGCTCATGAAGGGGGAAGAGTCCCAGACGGAGGAACTGAAACTCAAATGGGAGGAGGAGCTTGGCGGGGAGATGGAGGACGGGCTGTGGGCAGAAGCCCTGAGTTGGGTAAACTCAACCACAACATGTGCCAGGCTCGGCCTGATTCAATTTAAGGTAGTTCACCGGGCCCACATGACGGTAGCTCGGATGAGCAAATTCTTTGGGGTAGAGGACAAGTGCTAGATGCGCGGGAGGACCAGCGAACCACGTTCACGTGTTTTGGGGATGTCCTAAGCTTAGGGTGTACTGGGAGGGATTTGCGGGGATCATGTCCCGGCTGCTAAAAACAAGGGTGGTGATGAGTCAGGGGTGGCAATTTTTGGGACTTCAGAAGACCCGGGAGTCCAAGGGGAGAAAGAGACTGATGTTCTGGCCTTTGCTTTCCTGTTAGCCCGGCGGCGAATACTGCTGGCATGGAGGGACTCAAAACCCCCGAAGACCGAACTATGGCTTTCGGACATGTCAAGTTTTCTGGGTATGGAAAAAATTAAGTTCGCCTTGAGGGGATCTGTACTGGGGTTCGCCCGGAGGTGGCAACCATTCATCGACTTCTTAGCGGGAGAGTGAACGTCAGCGGGGGGGGGGGGGGGGGGGGGGGAGATTAGAGTAGAGTAGGAGGGATAAATAGGCGGGTAGTGTCTATGGGAGAGGAGTGGACTTGTGCAGTACGGTATGATTTGAAGTATTGATTTTACGTTGATGTTTGCATATTTTTGCTTTTTTTTTGTTATCTGGAACTGTTTACAATGCCGAAAAATACCTCAATAAAATTGTTTGTTTAAAAAAAAAAGAAAAAATATTGACAGAGGTAGAGCCACAGCAAGCAATATTTGAACAAAAAATTAAATAGAATTCAGCGGAATGCATTTCACTAAAAAAACTTAATGCCATTTATAATTGAAGGTGGGGATGAAATAAAAAAAACGCACAAGTATATAAACAGTATATAAAATAATAATCTTTATTAGTCAGAAGGAGGCTTATATTAACACTGCAATGAGATTACTGTGAAAAAAAATGAAAATACCAAGGAATAAAAAATATTAAACTATGGTATTGTTATAACTTCCATGAGGACCATGGGGGAATCATTGTTGACCTCCCCATAGGACTTGTGGAGTAGGAGATTCCAGATAGGGGTTGGAGGCCACCCAGCTGGAACTCATTAAAATTGAACACAAAACCCAGCCCAAGGTAGGGCCTGGTGTGGTTAGTTCTCCCGGTGAGGACTGTACCGGGAGCGAGTACAGAATTGTAAATAGTTAAATAAACCTTTGTTCTCTTACCGCTGGCTTCCTCAAGTTACTAAAGCTATAAACACATGAGAGAATTAAGGTAAGAATATAGTCACTAAATAAAGGGCAAGATAAACTCTCAGGAGATGATACTGAAATGATGGGGATACTGATTGAACACCTTTTCTCAATTTTCATTGACCAGGCTAACAAAACAGTCAATAATAGCAGTCGAAGCAGTCAACAGAGAGATTGCAACGTTTTGGATAGATAGAAAGGAACGATTGGACTAAGTAGCTGAACTTAAGGAAGATGGGATCTTGAATCCAGGTGGATGGGATCGACAAATCTCCAAAGAAACTAGAGGTGAGATAGCAGGGACACCAGTGTCTGTATAGATTGGATCAAAGAGGAACCACGCCACAGGATGGTTGAATAGCAAATGAAATTCCTATGTATGAAAAAGGTAGAGAGAAATAATATAGGAAAACTAGACTGAACATGCATGGTAGGAAAGATAGAAGTATCTTGATAAAAGATAAAATAAAAGTCCAGACAGAGGCCATGCAGTAGGATTCATAGACCATGGCTACAAAACAGAAAATAGAATGTAAGAGTTGAAGGACGTTTCTCGTGTTGACAGGAAATTGACGTTCCCCTATCTTTGTCTTGTGGCAATCAGTAGTTAACAAATGCTAGCTTTTCATTTCAGATTTATTTAATTAATATGAACTTAAATTCCTCAGCTGTTCTGGTGGGCGCTGAATTCATATCCCCAGATCATCAGTCCAGGCCTCTGATTTACTAGTCCAGCGACATAACCAGTAGGCTATCCTTCCCAGGAATACATTTGGCTGCTCAGTCTACTTAATGGTATCACTGTTCCTGGGCGCCTGGATTTCCCTAGGCTTGGTGTCAAAGTCAAATTTATCTCGGGAAAAGTAAAATCCATCCACAAGGATCACTTGATATTTCTCGGCAGCTTTCTTCAAGGTCAGTAACCATAAATAACAGAAAGTATAACCAGTGTTATGAAAGTCCGAACTTATCTCCAGTTTACATTGCCTGTAATTCCCTATTCTATTTTGGATACTGGCATTTTCTAAACTTGAGATCAGCTTCAGTTCTGTGACGAAAAGTATAAAATGTTCGGTGTTTATAGGGAAACAAGGAACTGAGTATAGGGAGTGAACATTTTTTTGGTCATTTGTGCTCGGGTGTACCAGGAAAGTAGGTTGCTCCCATATAGGTGATCTCATTTCAAAGGTAATTTATTGGTTGTGACGTGGTTTAGAATTTCCCAATGCTCTGAAGCACAGCTTTTAAGTACAAGTGTTGTATTTCTTTTCCTGTAACTCGAGCTCACTTGTCGCAATTGTTTCCTTCAGGAATTTCAAATCCAGTGCGAGGCACAGGTCTTGATATGCCACAGTTTATGAATTTCTGCAAGAGGCAACAGTGAAATAAGCAGAGCAACAGGAACGAAACAAATACAAATTGGCAACACACTCTTCAGTCGACAAACCTAAAATGGAGCCAGAAGAACCAGTGATGATGCAGCAATTAGCAGGCCGAATTACAATTTACTCAATTACAGGATGTCTTCATTGTCTTCGTGCCAAGTCTTATCTGACTAAACTGGGTCTCCCATTTTTTGAAGTCAATGTGAAGGAGTATCCTGAGATCCATCAGCAGATTATCAATCTTACTGAACGTCTTACTGTACCACAGATCTACTTTAACAACATCCATGTTGGTGGAAACAATGATTTCATGAATTTGGTAGGTAAAAGTGGTTATAAATCTATAACTGTATGTGATAAATGAATAGGATTTTCCATTATTCTTCCTGAAGCTTCTGCGTATTTTCATTTGTTGAGTAAAAGTTCTGAAAAAACTGTTTTGGAGAGAAAAAGGTCAGGAGGATTGCGCTTGAACTAGTTTTAGAGGTGGTTGTGAGTACTTGCAACAATTAAGCGGTGGCTTGGAACGCATAAAAGACTGTGATCAGTCACCAAGTTCAGGTTTCTCCACAAACTGGTTGAGCTTCGCTGTTTGATGTTGATATAGCCTGTCACAGAAAACATTGTCCTGCATTTATAGCCTATTATTATAACCCAGAATTTGCCAACACTGCCGTGAAAGGGAGGCAATTTTCCACAATCCTGTAACTTGGGACTAATTTATTTGTGTGGAAACAATTACGTTTGCTTGCACCTCCCAACATCAGCAAATATAACAGATGCCCATTTGATTGCATCAACTGGTTCAACCTGTTCTGAGAAACCAAAATATCTGAAATGTTTAAGGTTAATTTTGCTCTGCCCTTCCCGGTTCAAAGGCTCCATTGAGTCACAATAAGTAAGGCAAAATACTGTGGATGCCAGAAATGCTCAGAAGGCTAGGCCAGGGTCTTTGTTTCCCTCTCTATGTTTGCTTCCTGGTTGCTGAGTGTTTACAGTATTTTCTGTTTGTGCTTGAATAAGAATGAGTAATAGTCTATAAAACGTAGTTTAAAAATCCAGTTTGTATTATCACAATGCCGCAAATCTTGCAGACATGCGAAGCAGTAGCTGGGCTGCTGACTGATGCAGAGGCAACAGTGCAAGTTGAACTAAAATGCTGTAAATACTCAGGAGGACAGGCAGGATCTGTGAAGACAAACAGAGTTAATGGGCGGGATTTTCAGCACCTCCCGCCGTGGCAGAGGTAGCCCACCATTGGCCGGTGGCAGGATCTTCTGGCCCCGCTGTTGTCAACGTGATTTTCCCATTGAATACAACCCTTGCCGCCGGGAAACCTGCAGAGGGGGGGGGGGGAGCCGTTAGCAGGACCAGAAGATCCTGCTGGCATGAGGGGTCGTAAAATTCCGGCCCGTGTTTCAGTTTGATGACCCTGCATCAGAACATTGGAGATAATCCGTGACCTAAGCATTCCGAAACTCGCAGGGTCGAGAACAAGCTGGAACTGGCCCCACTGCATGTACACACATATAGTGGAATTCTAGATTGTTTGGGCTATATCTTTGTGGGATTTGAACTCAATCTTTGCATAACTCAGCCCAACTTTCCAGCGACGTTCCAGATACAATTTTCCGCCGTCGTTTTGCCGGCAGCCCGGGGGTTTCCCACAATGATGGAAAACCCCATTGACCAGCCGGCATTACTGAGAATCCCGACGGAGAAACTTGCCCATGATTCTTGATCCAGCAGGCTGCATAGTTGGTAAGTGGATGTCCAGTCTATGGACATTTCTTACCAATATTGTTCTGATATTTAACTGGAGGCCAGCAGCAGGCAGGACTTGTAGTGGATGCAGTAGTATATTGTTTATTAACAATGCAGCCATTGCCACAATAAGGGAGAAGTGGGATAGATACATTGAACGGGGTAAAAATTGACAACAAATGTTGACAGCACAAAAAGTAGTAGGTGTTCTGTTAGAGATATCTCATAGAGGTATCTAATAGAATACATGTTGTCCAGTGCACGGTATATTCTCCTGAGTATTCTGGGTGAGGAACTATACTGAAGATTATAACTTGAAATGTTGCAATGACAAATTGTTACAGTGGACACTTGTAGAAATATTTTTTTGTTTGCACGTTTGTCTCAACAATTTTCTCCTGTTGCTTTAAAAACTCTGATTTGTCCTGCAAATAAATATCCTGACATACTATTGTCAGATTACCACAGGCAGAAATTATGGGAGCAATTTAACAGAAACATTTTGAAGTGTAATCTTGGGCATGATTGGTAGGGTGTTTCTTGACAGCTGTGATGCCGAGATTGGGGCCTGTATTTAACAGCATTTCCTGCTGAAAATAAGGCCTGCGAGCTTCTCGCCGTCTGATTTGCCCGACTCGCACCTCAGCAGCTCACTAACAAGGGGGAAGCTGCTTTTAAGCGACACCTCACCAATCACTCTAGTCAACACACAAGCTTGGTGACACGCAGACCTGCTCTTTGCTTTGGTGATGCCGACCTGGCCAGGCTTCTGGACGCTGTAGAGGCGAGACAGGACATCCTGTTCCTCCGAGAGGGTTGGAGGGCCAGCAGCAGGGCCCCCAATGCCACCTGGGAGGCAGTGTCAGTGGCTGTCGGTATGGGCAGCATGACCAGGAGGACCAATGTCGAAAAGAAGATAAACGACCTCCACTGAGCTGCAAAGGTAAGTTACCACCTCTCTCCTGGCATCAGTTCCACCTGTCATCCCTCAAACCCTCCAACCCCTTCTCCCGACACAAATCATTGGGGGGGGGGGGGTAGCAGAGGTCCAAGTCCTCATCCCCTATGAGGAATGGGCCCTGGACATTTCTGGCTTGTCCAAGGAGAGAGCAGTCATTGACAGCGAAGTTGGCCTGCGCCACAGAGGTAACGATCCACTGCCCCTTCACCCAGATGAACTGTCTCATGTGAGAAGTTCATGTCAGACAAAAAGATCTCTCCCTCTGACAACAGGTCCATTCTCTCGCAGATCTCCACCTGACGAGGCAGGGCCATCCGGAGTCATCCCCACCTCACAACTCAATAGAACACCTCAGAACAAGGTCCGAGGAGACCACTATCGAGGCGTCAGAGCTATCCACCCCAACTTCCACCAGTGCAGAGACACACACCTCGGTGGGTGACATTAGTGACCAGGCTTCTGGGACACAATTGCTGATGCACATCAGGTGGAGGCAGGAACATCCAAAGGAGTCAGCAGCCAGACCCTGCTGGATCCCAGGACTCCGCTGAGTCCCAGTCAGATGCCGAGCCCCTGGACAAGGTTATCCCAGAGCTGATGCAGATGCTAGGACACGGCCATGAGATTCAGGAGGGAATGTTACCAAGATTCAGGCGAGTGAATAGAATTTTGGAAGAGTCATAAAGGCTACGGATGCAGGAGATGGTGCCGACAATGCGTGGCACTGAGGCCAACACTACTCAGGTGGCGGAGTCAGCATCTTGAGTGGTGGCTCAGTCTATGACAGCCATGGCTGAGGGCCTCAACATCATGCCCAAGTTGCTGAAGGAAGTGTCCCAGATGCAGGTGGATATTGCCAGGGCACTGCAGAGTGTGGCCTAGTCACTGAGGAGCATCGCTGAGGGTGTCGTCCATGGGGAGGTATCAAGAGCGACAGAGCCAGATGACTGAGACCCCTGGATCTCACTCCAGCTTCCCTTCCATCGCATGGAGTCCCTCAGGGCCCTACGGGCACTATCAGGGAGGAGGAAGAGCTGGAGGCCAACCCGGGGCTTGCACCAAGGAGATGATGGCATTCTCCAGTTCTTCCGAATCCCCACCTCCTGACACCGCCGCGTCTTAAGGGCAGCGGCAGAACAGGTGGCATGGCGATGCCAGTGACACCGGTAGGTCGACCTCGGCCCTTCGGCTCCAGGTCCTCCAGAGGATGTCTGCAAAGGGCATCAAAGGCCACAGGGTGCGAAAAGCAGCAGGCTGCCTCCACCTCCGATGTGCATTCTAGGGACTACCTAGAGGTAGCAGTAAACCACTAAGATCAAGAGGATTGAGGATCACTAAGTGGGCACTGGGATAGGTGACAGGGTTTACTATCTGTAGCTAGTGGAAGTGGAAATTTCAAATGTTCACAATTAAAACATATTATACCTGATACATGTGAACACTCTGTCATGTTAATCTTCACAGCGAGCCTGCCTGCACCTGTACCCCTTATTGCCCTCCATAGGTATGGGGGGTGGGAGGGTCGGGGAATTGGTCGGAAAGGAGGGGAAATGGGGGAGGGGAATGGGGGGGAAAGAGTGGAATGGGGGGGCGGTGAGCTGGCAGACAAAGCCTCGTCTATGAGAAGCGAGAGAGGATGAGGACCTCCCTGGCCCTCCAGGCTTGCCGGACCTTTGCTGCCGCCTGTCTTCCACTCTCCGGCTACACCTGAAGCCCCTCCCCAGGTTCATCCACCGTCCCCTCCTGGCCCGGCTCTTCCTTCTCAGATGAGGCTGTATGTCAACTTGGGGTGGTCCTCGAAGATGCCAGGGATCTCCGAGTGACCCAGGATGCAGCTGTCATGCAGTCCGCCGAGGAAGTGTGTGCACACATGTATGATTTGGAGGCAGTGGTAGCACACAAGTTGAACATTCAGGGAGTGAAACTCTTTGCTGTCAATGAGGGGCACCCCCTGTTGCCTGACACGCAAGGCAACATTGTGCCATCAATTACCCCTGGACGTGTGCCATTCTGGCGATGGTGGAGAATCCTGCAGCCCGGGGATCTTGGTGGGCTTGGTCCAGCTCAAAGTTGATATCGTCAGCTGCCCGGATTAACAAGGGCACCCGTGACCTGATGGATGCATTGTGGGCTATAGATTATGATGTGCCTCTCGAACCCTGGAATGAACCGGTTGCATAAAAATTCAGAGGTGTGGTGATCTTCATGGCCACCAGGAACATGTGTCCTCCTCTTCCACGGAGAGCCAAGTCCACAAGAACATGGCACTGGTGCCGCACTGTCTCTTTGTTGAGACGGAGCCCCCTGCAACACATGCGGTCTGTCATTTCTTGGACCAACGATGCCCGTGGGTCGTTGCTGGCACCCATCCCTGGGTTCCGCTTCAGCCTGATGGGCGGCCAGGTCTTCAAGGTGTGCACATGGGATACCGCCTACAGCCTGCCTCGACGTTGCTGCCTTCCGGCGTCTTGCCATATAGGCTGCCACTAGCACCGCAAGGACATCCTCTGTGGGATCGACACCACCCTCCATTGTGGTATCTGTAACGAATTGGAGAAGGAGAGAGTCTGACAATCTGTTAGGGCTTCCACTCCGGGACCCTCAAATCGCCCAAGCCTTCCCCACCCTTCCGTGTCCCGCTTTCCCTCAGAGTGCCATCCACCGAACCAGTTGTGCTGGAAAACTTCACTCTGCACACTTGCCCCCGACCGCATCAGGAGCCTCTGCACCCCAGACCCCCTACCAGGAACATTAGAGAGACTATGCTCGGGTGCCCTCTCCTGATCCACATACTCACCCTTTGGATATCCTTCACTGTAGCTGGAGCAAAATCCTGAAACTCCCTCCCTAACAGCACAGTTGGTGTACCTACACCTCAAGCACTGCAGCGGTTCAAGAAGTCAACTCACTACCACCTTCTGTAAGGCAACTAGGGATGGGCAATAAATGCTGGCCTAACCAGCGATGCCACATCCTGTAAATGAATTTTTAAAAATATTCCCAGTGATGAAGCCCAGTTCTTGAGTGTTTGTTGCTGACTGCTGTCTCTATGGTGCTGATGTTTCTCGAGGTCAGGCAAACTGTTCAGGATTCAAAGTTTGTTAAGTGAGGACATGGGGAGACAACAGCGAGTGAAATAATAAACTTATAAGATTTACTTACAACAACAATGTTTACACTATCCGGTAGATCCCTACCAGGTTCCTTTTTTGGACAATGCCTTACTGGCCGACCTTTTATACAATGATTAATAGAGTTCCCGGCCCCTCAGCGGGGGACCTTATACTCCGCGAGGGCCATGTGGAAGATGATCATTCCCACCCGGTAAATCCGATGCGGGATATTACAGCTTGATTGAAATGCGATGCAATAATCATCATCTTAGACATTGAGAAGTCTTACAACACCAGGTTAAAGTCCAACAGGTTTGTTTCAAACACGAGCTTTCGGAGCACGGCTCCTTCTTCAGGTGAATGGAAAGGCTGAATGGAATGGCAATAAGTTCCATCCCACCATCAAACTCACCATGGACTATTCTCCAAATTCAGTTCCATTCTTGGACACACTCGTCTCCATCAAGGACGGTCACCTCAGCACCTCGCTTTACCGCAAGCCCACAGATAATCTCACGATGCTCCACTTCTCCAGCTTTCACCCGAAACACATTAAAGAAGCCATCCCCTATGGACAAGCCCTCCGTATACACAGGATCTGCTCAGACAAGGAGGAGCGCAACAGACACCTACAGATGCTGAAAGATGCCCTCATACGAACGGGATATGGCGCTCGACTCATTGATCGACAGTTCCACCGCGCCACAGCAAAAAACCGCACCGACCTCCTCAGAAGACAAACACGGGACACCACTGACAGAGTACCCTTCGTCGTCCAGTACTTTCCTGGGGCGGAGAAACTACGACATCTTCTTCGCAGCCTCCAACACATCATCAGCGAGGATGGACATCTTGCCAAGGTCATCCCCACACCCCCACTACTGGCCTTCAAACAACCGCGCAACCTCAAACAAACCATTGTTTGCAGCAAATTACCCAGCCTTCAGAACAGCAACCACAACACCACAAAACCCTGCCAGGGTAATCTCTGCAAGACATGCCAGATCATCGACATGGACACCACCATTACACGTGGAAACACCACCCACCAGGTACGCGGCGCATACTCGTGCGACTCGACCAATGTAGTCTACCTCATACGCTGCAGGAAAGGATGTCCCGAAGCGTGGTACATTGGCGAGACCATGCAGACACTGCGACAACGAATAAACGGGCATCGTGCGACTATCAACAGGCAGGACTGTTCCCTTCCAGTTGGGGAACACTTCAGCAGTCAAGGACATTCAGCCTCTGATCTCCGGGTCAGCATTCTACAAGGAGGCCTTCAGGAGACGCGACAACGCAAAATTGCTGAGCAAAAACTTATAGCTAAGTTCCGCACGCATGAATGCGGACTCAACCGGGATCTGGGATTCATGTCGCATTACATTCGGCCCCCACCAACAAGCCTGGACCTGCAGAGGCCTACCGACTGAACTGGCTTGGGACAATTCACACCTCTTTAACCTGGAGTTACCTCTCTCTCTGCATCTTTGATGATTTGATTGCCTGCAGGTGCTCGCATTCCGGGGCATCTCAGACTGTGTCTATATAAACATTTCTGGAACAAGCCTTTCCATTCACCTGAAGAAGGAGCCGTGCTCCGAAAGCTCGTGTTTGAAACAAACCTGTTGGACTTTAACCTGGTGTTGTAAGACTTCTCACTGTGCTCACCCCAGTCCAACGCCGGCATCTCCACATCATCTTAGACATGGCACATGTACCCACAAGAGTGCTCTTGAGAGCTGTGACGTGCTCTCACAACTAACAAGTAACTAACGGGCAGCACGGTAGCATTGTGGATAGCACAATTGCTTCACAGCTCCAGGGTCCCAGGTTCGATTCCGGCTTGGGTCACTGTCTGTGCGGAGTCTGCACATCCTCCCCGTGTGTGCGTGGGTTTCCTCCGGGTGCTCCGGTTTCCTCCCACAGTCCAAAGATGTGCAGGTTAGGTGGATTGGCCATGCTAAATTGCCCTTAGTGTCCAGAATTGCCCTTAGTGTTGGGTGGGTTACTGGGTTATGGGGATAGGGTGGAGGTGTTGACCTTGGATAGGGTGCTCTTTCCAAGAGCCGATGCAAACTCGATGGACTGAATGGCCTCCTTCTGCACTGTAAATTCTATGATAATCTATGAAGTTCAAGTCCTTTCATAAAAGCAAATTACTGCGGATGCTGGAATCTGAAACGAAAGAGAAAATGCTGGAAAATCTCAGCAGGTCTGGCAGCATCTGTAGAGAGAGAAAAGAGCTAACGTTTCGAGTCCGGTGACTCTGTGTCAAAGCTAACAGACAGAGAAAGTGGGAAATATTTAGACTGTGGAGTCAGAATGAAAGATGAGTCATGGCCACAGAAACCCAGGGAAACGGGGTTTTAATGGTCACAGAAACCAAGGGGAAGAGTGCTAATGGCAGTCCTCAGAGAGGACAAATGATGTGAACGGCCAAACAGCAGAGAAACTAACATCAGAGGATGAACTGTAGATGTAGGGGGAGGGGGAAGCAAAGAGGAGAAAGGTGAAGGAAAGGTGGATAAGATTTGGGGGGAATTAAATATATATTAAGAAAGAAAGAGATGGTAAAAGACAGTTAAAATGGAATGAAAACAAATGGGTCGAGGTGGGGTCGAGCTGATCATCTGAAGTGGTTGAATTCGATGTTCAGGGCGGAAGGCTGTAGCGTGCCTAACTGGAAGATGAGATGTTCTACCAGTTTGCATTGAGCTTCACTGGAACATTGCAGCAGGCCAAGAACAGACAGGTGGGCATGGAAGCAGGGTCTTTTGTTAAAATGGCAAGCAACAGGAAGGTCAGGGTCCTGAATGCGCACAAACCAAAGATGCTCAGCAAAGCGATCACCCAGTCTGCGTTTGGTCTCTCCGATATAGAGGAGACCACATTACGAGCAGCAAATGCAGTAGACCAAATTGGAAGAGATGCAGGTGAAACGCTGCTTAACCTGGAATGAGTGTTTTGGGCCTGGGATGTTTAGCATTGAAGAGGTAAAGGGGCAGGTGTTACACCTTCTCCGATTGCATGGGAAGGTGCCATGGGTGATGGGAGAGGTATTGGGTATGGTAGAGGAGTGGACTAGATTGTCTAGAAGTCTAATTCCTTATTAGCAATCACCTTCAGTTGTGAAGCTTGAGGCTGCTCACAGTCAAAGGGGTTTAAAGAGACCTTCAGCATTTAACAAGGAGCAGGGCTCTGTCCTGGAAGTGTTTGGTAGGACAGACAGGCAGCAGCTGTAATTGTATCTGTTACATGTATCCACAATATTTAAAGATAGCTTGAAGTCCTCACAGATGCCAAGTCCCTTAACTGCACTCCCCCACTCTCCCTCCGGCCCAGGGCGATCCCCAACCTGGAACGCTTCAGTCCCCCCAACCAAGCCCAACCTCCCTGAGGCAGCCCCCTCCCCTTCCTCCCAGCACTGTGACAGCAGCTCCGGTGCCCTTGAGCTGCACTCACCTCCTCACTTCCCCTCAGCAGCCATTGCGTCAGCTTCACATTTTACAAAAGGCGTACTAAACGACTCCCATGTGATTTCTCATTGAGGAGCCGGTTAACTCCCGGGAGGCCGTTACATTCGCTAATGAGCTAGAAATTGATGTTAATTGGGGTCAATGGTATGCATATTTGCGTGCGATCCGGAACTCGCCGTCGGTTAGATAGCAAATTGATTTGCGCGCTCGACGCGATTCTTGATTTTGGCTTTTCCCACGATGTAACCGGCACGCCCAGATCCGCGCCAGGCGCAACGCGGTGGTTAAATCACACCCGATAAATCACTCCCTTTTCCAACAGTCAGAAGACGAACTTGCCAGCCTGATTAATACAGTCAAGAATAATCCCGTACCGCCTGATGCGCCTCCAATCCCTGTACCAGGAGGTGTTGAAGAAAAAGGACCAGTTGAAGGTTAGTAGAAAATAAGGCGCGTGATTCTCTGAGCCTCCGCGCGAAATCGTGCTCGGCGCGGGGACGGAGAACGGGCGTCAGACTCGAGATCGGGTCCGACACTCTTGCTGCGATTCCCTGGTCCCCGGAGAATCGCTGCCAATCGGGCAAGTGCAGTTGACGCAGCGCATGTCGGGGCCATTGAAAGAGGCCCCCGCAGTGATTCCCCACGTGCAGCTGGCTGAGTTTCTCCCGCCGTGGTTCTTTCATGGTTCCACCCGGCAGGCACTCGGCATGGCGGCTGTGGATTCAGTCCGCGGACGCCCTTGTGGGTGGGGAGGAGGGGTGGGAGATCATTCACCGGGGTTGGGTCTCCAGGATGGCTAGGCTATTGATCGGGGGCCACCGATCTGCAGAAGTATGCAATCTGGCGGAGGGGGACCTATCCTCTTAGTGCCAGTCCGCGGTGTGAGTCCGCCATGTCGCACGGGACGGCCGACACAGGCGCGGACCCCTGACCGGAAGTGCAGGGCCCCATATCGGCAGCCGGATCTGCGAGAAGCACTCCGGGGCCCTGCTAGCCCCCTCTAGGTAGGAGAATCACTCTGGACTTTCTCCAGGTAAGTCCAAAGTGATTCTCGCCCATTTTTTTGCTTGATTGGGGACATAGCCCCATTATTGGAGAATCCCGCCCAAGGTATCCTATTCACTATTTGTATCCTTCAGGTAGATAGATATACCAGCCAAATATGGCAGGCAATTGCTTCTAACTTTCATTTACATTTAGTCCAGTTTCAGTTGAGAATGGACAGCTGAAAAGTGTTAATTATCTCCTGAAATATTTCACAGTGGAAGAAAAATGCCATAATTATATTATTGCTTTGCTGAAATGCCATGTTAGACCGATCCACCAACAGATTGGATAAGGGGTAACTTTGGAAACAGACCAGTTGTTGATATCAGAGCAAAATTTTCAGTTAATTGGATAAATGTTCTCAGTGGACTGGAAGATTGACTTAAGGGGAAGACAGCATCTTGAGGCCTGCGACAGTGTGGGAGTGAGATCCCCCCCTCACCATCGACTCATCATACATCCCAACTAGCAGGGGCCCAATCCAAACTTTTTATAAAACGCAGCTGGGAACCCATGCGAACCGGTGCCTTTCCCGCCTGCATCGCCCCCACACAATCCATCAGCTCCCTCAGCTCAATCAGGGTCTCCAATCCCTGCACATTCGCTTTCCTAACCCTCGGAAACTCCAGCCCACCCACAAACCACCTCATCCCTTCATCCCCCACCGGAAGCTTAGAGTTGTACAACCCCTGATAAATGGCCTCAAAAACCCCATTCACCCCCTCCAGCTCCAATACCACCGTGCCCCTCTCATCTTTCACCCTTCCAATCTTTCTTGCCGTCGCCTGCTTCCTCCACTGATGTTCAAGCATCCTACCCGCTTTCTCCCCATACTCATAAACCGCCCCTCTGGCTCTACATAATTGTCCCACTGCATGGGACACCAGCCCAAACTCCATCTGGAGCCTCTGCCTGTCCTTTAATAAGGCCCTTCAGGCACCAGTGAATATCTCCGGCCGACCTTCAGAATGTCCTCCACCAACCTCAGCCATTCTGCCCACTCCGCTCTCTCACTGCGTGATCCACTTACCACTGCTTTCAGTGCCTTCCACGGTGTGGGGCAGAAACTTCCCCCGTATTGTTCAGCTCCACATAATTTTGGATAGCCACCCTCATCCTCTCACAGACCCCCTTGTTCGCCAGTAACCCCACATCCAACCTCCACTGGGGTCGCTGAGCCTCCCCCTGCACCACCCGCAAATCCACCCAGTGCAATGCGTGGTTAGAGACCACGATCACCGAATGCTCCGATCCAACCACCTCCACCAACAATGCCTTGTCAATAACAAAGAAATCAGTCTGGTAGCACGTGCGAGAAGTACACAAAACTCCCACGCCCTCGGCCTCTCAAACCGCACCCCACACATACTCTCCATAAACCCCAACAACTCCTTCACCGTAGCCAAAACCTTCAGGGACTTGGGGCACGACCGGTCCACCCTAAGATCCAGAACCGTATTAAAAATCTCCCCCCATAACCTGCTGCCGCATGCCCAGGCCTGGAATCTTCCCTAGAGCCAGTCTCAAGAAATCTACATCATCCCAATTTGGGGCATATACATTCACAAACACCTCAGTCATCCCCTCTCGCTTCCCTCTAACCATTACGAACCTACCCCGCAGGATCTTTTCCGATCCTGCCAACCTCAAAAGTCACCCTCTCGTTGACTAGTACCGCCAACCCCCTCATCTTCGTATCCAGCCCGGAGTGGAACACGTATCCCACCTAGCCCTTCCTCAGCCTCGTCTGGTCCCCCAGCTTCAGGTACGTCTCCTGAAGAAACATAACGTCCGCCTTCAAAATCCTTAAATGTGCAAAAACGCGCAACCTTTTGACGGGGCCATTTAAACCCCATACCTTCCACGTAATCAATCGGTCGGGGGGCTACCTGCAACCCCCCTTCGTTGATCAGCCATAACCCCTTTTTGGCCAGCACCCCCAAATCCACGCCTTGCTCACCCTCAGGCCCTCCCCTAGATGTCTGCCGCCATCTCCTCATAACCGGCTGCACCACATCAACACCACCCACGTCAGCCTCGCTCCCCCCTCCCCATAAACAAAGACAAAGAAAACCCGACCATCCCTCCCGCACTCCTCACAGGTCGACCTCCCACTTCACACCCGTTAACTAGCCAACCAGCTAGCATGGTGGCGCCCACTCAAGAGGGTGTCTAACCCTCTTCCCAAAACCGTGCTTCACCTGCAAATCCTCAAAACCAGTAAAAAACAAAAAGCACACTCATCACTCCACACCCATATGTATACCCACATTCCCCACTTTAGCTTCTCCAATGTTCAGTGTCTTCATACACCTCCCAGTCTATGGTCTCTCATAAATTTAGTTGCCTCCTCCGGCGTGTCAAAATAAAACTCGATTCTGATGTGTGAGACACAGGATATAACACCCTTTCCTCGTAGAGGATAGTCTTGATCCGATTATAACCGGTTTGCCCCTTGGCAACTCTGCACCCAGGTCCTGGTCGATCCTCAGCATGTTTTCTTCGTAGGTGCACTTTTTCATTTGCTTTGCCCACCTCAGTATCTTCTCCTTATCAAGAAAACAATGCAGCCGCACCACCATCTCCCTCGCTGGCCCTCCAGCCTTCGGCCTCCTCCTCAGCGCCCTGTGCACTCGATCCACCTCGGGGGGGGGGACAGTCAAAGACCCCCCCCCCCCAAAACACCAACTTCTCAAACATACTCGCCACGTACTTAGCGGCCTGCGCTCCCTCGATCCCTTCAGGCAGCTGGTAGGTAATTTGGACATTCTGAATTCTCCCTCTGTGTACTGAAACAGGCGCCAGAATGTGGCGACTGGGGGATTTTCACAGTAATTTCATTGTAGTTTTAATGTAAGCCTATTTGTGACAATAAAGATTATTATTATCATTATTCCAAGAATGCCAAATTTCAAACAAATCACAACAATTTACACTCCAGGAGAGAAGAGTGCTGATTTATTGGTAAGTCAACTCTGATGGACCGCAGCTTTGCCATTATTATGTCACAACGTATATTCAAAAGCATATTTGGAGATAGACACTTTACTTCTTATACAGCAACATGAAATATAGATATCGTACCTACACAAAATGGACACTGGAAACTCAGGCGAATTGTTTTGTAGTTTCCAGACGGACAAAGACCAAATATCTCTGGGAAGCTACGTAAAATGAAACTGACCTCCCCAACTGTTACGTGACCATCTCGCACCATTTCAGTGGAAGAGATTTAACTTGACAATGGCTGCCATACTTGCTGGTACCATGAAGGCGGCATTTCAAACAGTCACTCAGTGAAGATGATCAAAATTGGAATGTTGATGGGAAATCAAACATTTCCCTATTGTGTTTCAATTACTGATGCGACCATCAATTCACTCGAGACATGAGTAGAAGTAAACCGTGGCTTTAATCAACTTAGAACAGTGCCTGCCTGCGACTGAACCAATACTGAGAACCGCCTACAGGTTGACTGCTCTTTATACAGGTGCAACATCGAGGGCCGAAGGGCCTGTACTGCGCTGTACCTCCCTTCAAGGGGAGGAGCCATGGGCGGAGCCCGTACATGCCCCAACATGATCCCCTATGGATAATGCCATACAATGGCCCATAGGAAAAGCCCACAAGGACAACAGCACAGATACAAATACAAGGACAACAGCACAGATACAAATACAATGGTGGATTATTGGTATAATACATTCACCACAATTACATCAGCCTCAAAACACGTTTTGGACAATGGAATACCTTGATTCTGTCACCACATGGCTGAAACTGTCTGGAGAGGGAGCCAATACTTGACTAAACCACAAGGATAGCCGAGCAACGCAGTCTGGAACCAGCATCTGGAGAGAGAGAGAGAGATCTCATCTTGCAAAAGGAAAGAACTCTGCTTTGAAAAGAAAGTAATTTTAAGATGTGAATAAGGGAAAATTTGTTTTGTGAAGATAACATTTCTTCATCAGAAAGGCTCGACCACAATTTTGACTGAAAGGCCATAAAAACATCCTACCACAGTTTGTCTTCAACGAACCAGGAATAAAGGTATCAAGCCTGCATAGTGACTGTGTGTGTGTGTGTGTGTCCTTTTTCATTTTCAATGACAAGAAAGTCTATTTGTGTCTCTTTTATGTCATAGCACTCAAAAGCGTTAAAACACACCTTCTCAAAAATCTATCTTGTTGCAGTCAGCTGAGAAGTCAGAAAATGGGGGACATTTTCCCACCTCTTCTCTCCATCTGAAACACTATGGAGATGGCGTCCTCGGGTAACTTAGAAAAGGAGGAAGGCTTGAACATATTCCTTTTGTTTGAAGAGGACCGGTCCCTGCGTATGCCTTTAAGTCACTTACAACAAGTGAAAAGAAGTCACCTTATGAGCTCGACTGATTATCTTAAATTAGTTGTTATGGGCAAAGCACAGACCGTACCCAACCAGCCTGTGCTTACAAAACCCAGAACAAAATATTTACTGTTAGATGTGATTCCATGGTAGGGCAGCACCTATTGAACAATCCTTTTTATATATAAATTTAGAGTACCCAATTAATTTTTTCCAAAGGGACAATTTTAGCATGTTCAATCCACCTACCTTGTACATCTTTGTGTTGTGGGGGCGAAACGCACGCAAAGATGGGAAGAATGTGCAAACTCCACACGGACAGTGAGCCAGAGCTGGGATTGAATCTGGGACCTCGGTGCCGTGAGACTGTAGTGCTAACCACTGCGCCGCCGTGCTGCCCTCCCCTTATGAATAATCCTGAGTGAACTAATAGCTACACTTACAACCCCTTCAAGATACTCAGTCAAGCTCATATTGTGGCTCATGTACATTTGCTAGAACTGACATACATTCATACACAGGGACCCATTCTCTGCAAGCAAAAGAAATATGATCAAGCCATGTACCTTTTTTGAATTCTCTGGGAGTTTGGAAGCCTATTGTCTGCCATTGCTTTCTCCATGACATCAGAGATGACATGTCTACCACTCAGTATATTCTACTGTAGTATAAATTGCTGTGATCATTTGAAATCTGGCACTCTTGTGTTTGTTCTGATGATAACAAGGTGGAAAGCTTCATGTCGCTCTTGTCAGCAATATTTTGACGTCAGGGTGGTTTGTGACCTGAAGTGGGCCGTGCAGGTGGTGGAGTTCCCATTCATCTGCTGCCCTTTTTCATGGGTTTGGGAAATGTTATGGAAGATTACTTGAGTGGGTGCAGTGCATCTTATAGATGGTACGCGCAACATCCATAGTGAACCAATGGTGGATGGAGTGAATGTTTAAGGGTGCAGTTAAGCACATGGTTTTGTCCTGCATGGTGTTCAGCTTCTTGCATGTTAGAGCTGCAGTCATCCAGGTGAATGGAGAGTATTCCACTGCACTCTGCCCAATTTAGGTGGTAAAAAGGCAATAAGTTGCTGACTGCAGAAATACCAGCCTCTGAAGTATTATTGCAGCCACAGTATTTATGTTGCTAATCCAGTTAAGTTTCTGGTCAGTGCTTACAGTCAGGATGTTGATGGGGGGACTTCAGTAATTGTAATGAGATTGAATTTCAAGGGGAGGTGATTAGACTCTTACTGGACTTGGTAATTGTCTGAAATTTGTGTGACTCAAATTTATTTGCAAATATAATTTGATGGACCATAAGACCATAAAATGTAGGCGCAGAAGTAGACCATTCAGCCCATCAAGACTGTTGTGCCATTCAATGAGATTCATGACTGATCCGATATGATAATCCTCAACTACACTTTCTCGCCATAGTTCCATAACCCTTGATTCCCTTACTGATTAAAAATCTGTCTATCTCAGCCTTGAACATACTGAACAACCCAGCCTCGACAACTGTCTGCAGCAAAGAATGCCACAGATCCATTACCCACGGAGAGAAGGAATTCCTCTTCATCTTCTGTCTTAAATGTATGACCTCTTACTCTGAGATTATGCCGTTTGGTCCTAGACTCTCCCACAAGGGTAAACAACCTGTCAAGCCACCTGAGAATCCCATATGTCTCATTGTTCTAAACTCTAATGAGCAGAGGCCCAACCTACTTGATCTCTCCTCACAAGAAAATTCCTCCTTACCTGTGATCAACCTCGTGAACCTTCTCTGGACTGCCTTCAATGCCAGTATATTTTTAAGTATACCACAAGCCCACGGATAATCTCACGATGCTCCACTTTTCCAGCTTCCACCCTAAGCACAGTAAATAAGCCGTCCCCTATGGACAAGTCTATGGACACAGGATATGCTCAAACGAGGAGGAGCGTAACAGACATCTACAGACGCTAAAAGATGCCCTCGTATGAATGGGATATGGCGCTCGACTCATCGATCGACAGTTCCAACGTGCCACAGCAAAAAACCGCACCGACCTCCTCAGAAGACAAACACGGGACACAACCGATAGAGTACCCTTCGTTGTCCAGTACTTCCCCGGAGCGGAGAAACTACAACATCTTCTTCATAGCCTACAACACGTCATCGATGAAGACAAACATCTTGCCAAGGTCATCCCCACACCCCCATTACTTGCCTTAAACAACCGCGCAACCTCAAACAAACCATTGTTTGCAACAAACTACCCAGCCTTCAGAACAGCGATCATGACACCACACAACCCTGCTATGGCAATCTCTGCAAGACGTGCCAGATCGACATGGGTACCACCATTACACATGAGAACACCACCCAACAGGTACGCGGTACATAATCGTGCGACTCGGCCAACGTTGTCTTCCTCATATGCTGTAGGAAAGGATGTCCCGAAGCATGGTACATTGGCGAGACCATGCAGAAGCTGCGACAACGGATGAACGGACATCACGCGACAATCGCCAGGCAGGTATGTTCACTTCCAGTCGAGGAACGCTTCAGCAGTCAAGGGCATTCAGCCTCTGATCTCCGGGTAAGAGTTCTCCAAGACAGCCTTCAGGAACTGAAGCAGAAACTTATAGCCAAGTTCCGCACACATGAGGGACCTTGGATTCATGTTGCATTACATTCACCCCCCCCCCCCCACCATCTGGCCTGGGCTTGCAAAATCCTACCAAAAGTCCTGGCTTGAGACAATTCACACATCTTTAACCTGGGATTACCCCTCTCTCTGGATCTGTAAAGTCTTAATTACCTGCAAATTCAAAGCATTGACTTGCATCTTTGACTTTGTCTATAGATATGTTTCTGGAACCTACCTCTTCATTCACCTGAGGAAGGAGCAATGCTTCAAAAGCTAGTGATTTGAAACAAACCTTGTTCTTTAACCTGGTGTTGTAAGACTTCTTACTGTGCTTACCCCAGTCCAACGCCGGTATCTCCACATCAGTATATTTTTCTATAGATAAGGGGACCAAAACTGTTCACAGTATTCCAGGTGTGGTCTTACTCATGCCTTGCATAGTTTTAGCAAGAATTCTCTATTTATATACTCCATTCCCTTTGATATATAGGTCAACATTCCATTTGCCTTCCCTATTACCTGTTGAAGTGGCATGCTAGCTTTTTGTAATTTCTGCACGAGGATTCCCAAATCTTGTATATTTCTGCAGTCTTTCTCCATTTAAATAATATTCAGCTCCTTTATTCTTCCTACTAAAATGCATAACGTTACATTTTCCTAGATTATGTTCCATCTTCCAACTCTTTGCCTGGTTTTAGTGCTAAGACTTGTTAGTGAAACTGGTTTGGTGATTTCCTGAGCCCAAAAGTGTGATAGACAGGAATTAGTATTAATTATTCGGCTTAATTTGCGTTTGGTAATTCAGCTTCTCTTCATGATTAGACTTTGTAATATCTCTTATTTCCATTCCTGAATGTTCTGGCTATTCCTAGTTGTACTCGATGATAAAAGAAAAATATTTATAATAATTCAACATTGGAGGCGGGGGAATGCTTCTGTAATAGCGTGAGGTATCACTGAGGAGTCTCATATAATGAAGAGGGTTGTTGGAAACAACAATGAGGTTCAACTATTACAGGCACTGAGGTATATCATGCTGATCTCCTAGGTCCACAGGCCCGTGCCCAGGCCCCTGATCCTAGGGCCCTGCACTTTTCCCCATTGGTCAACGTTCGCTTGCTCCCATGCGATAAGCCCTGAGTGAGTCACATGGTCTGCGATAGGTCATCCCTTAAAGGGACCATGCTACCACATCTGTCCCCTCTTAAGCCCCTCAATACATATGTACACCACAGGTTATTAATAGTTAACTATGTGTACAATGAGAGCAGAAACAGAAAAGGGGGTAGTACAGTACAATCCTTTACAAAGTTAGTCTATCAGGGGACTTCTTAAGCATGGCGGAATGCCTCAGTTCCCTGACTCGTTCCTCCACCACTGAGGCAGTTTCTTCACCAACACGTTGCTTTGAGGTCTTGACGGGTACCCCATTGGGGATGCCCCCTTCTTCAGTCCCCTCAGGAGTAGTTGCAGGGGCCTCGCCTGAACCCTCCGGCTCCCTTGCTTCAGGTGAGGAAATGAATAAATGAATGTGATAAAAATAGGATTATTAGTTAAGATGGTATAGATAATAGGGCCAGTCCGATGGTAGTAGGTCCGGTCTGATGGTAGGGGGCTCACAGACAAAGGACAAAGGGATTTAGCAAAAGCCTGTTTGAGACCCTCGGGGGAGGGTAGCCGCATGGTGAGCATGGTGAAAAGGATGCTGGGGTTACAATGCAAAGTGACCAATTAGGATATAGGGCCAGGTCAGGAGGTGTATAGAATGACCAATGGGAAGCTTATATGTGAATCTTACTGTGAGTTTGAATACATCAGCAGATACCCTTTTGTCTTCTGTCTCTCTTGCTGTGGAACTCACAGGAGGCGGCTGTGTGTTCTGGAGTTCTACGAGTAAGCCAGCCTTGCAAGTTGCTTATTATTAAATGATACTATACCTACAAATCCATCTCTCATTTTATTGAGTCAGACTACCGGGTGAAGAATTTAAAGATCAACACAGGCTCCACCAAAGGGGCATTGATAGTGCCGGCCAGTTCCACCTGTTCAACCATTGGCATTGCAGCTTCTCTGCTCCTTATCTGGTCTATGTGTTTCTGCACTCGTCTCCCTTGCAAGTCCACCAGGTATTGGACAGCACCAGATTTTGTCACAATTTTCCCAGGTGTCCATGACATATGAGATGCAAAGTTCCTTACAAAAACTAAGTCGCTAGTTTTAAATGATCTGTTGCCTTTCACCAAGTCGTGATACTTCTTGTGGGAGTTTTGCCTCGGCTTCACCCTCCCGCCAAATTGAGAGGAACAGCAGGTCTAACCGAGTCTTCAACGATCACTCACTATCAGGTATGATTGGCCACCAAAGAAACTCTGTGTTACTGGACAAGAGTTCTGTGGGTCCTTGCATGGCTGATGAGCCCGATCCTAGAGCTGTATTTGCGACCACACACTTGGCAGAGTTTCCAGGAGATGGGATTGGTATTTGGGCTTTAGATCACTGGTATTCCTTTCTTCGGCTCCTTTTTTGAGCCTCCTCTTGCTGTCAGGTTTCCTCGAAGAATTGTGTCCCTTCAGTCAGGAGGTTCCTCCAAATAAGTCTCTTCTAAGCAAGGGTCTCCCAGGCATAAGGTAAGCCTTCAGGGTGTCTTCCAAGCACTTCCTTTGTCCTCCTCTTGTTCGGAGCTTTCCTTGAAGTGGGCGAAGTAGATTTGCTTTGGCAAGTGGGACTCTGACACCCTAAGCACATGTCCGGCCCAGCGGAGTTGGTTTCGGATGGTCATGGTCTTGATGCGTCTGCTCGTGGCTCCTTCAAGGACACTGATGTTGGAATGCCTCTCCTCCCTGCTGATGTGACGAATACATCTCATCCAGCCTTGAGATGGCATCTGTAAGTAGTCCAAGTTTCGGAGCCATGTAGAAGAGTAGGGAGGACAACTGCCTTGTACACAAGGATCTTAGTGTCAGCACAGACATCGTGGTGGCCAAAACCTCTTGCCTTAGGCAGCCGCAGGAGGCACTCGTGGATTGGATATAATGTTGGATCTCCACATCGATGTCAAGCTTAGAGGAAAGGTGGCTCCCCAGGTATGGGAAATGTTCCACGTTTGGGAGAGTTTCTCCATTGATCATGATGGCGGGAGTGACTGGTCTTGCCCTGGGGCAGGTTGGTAAATTGCTTGAGTCTTCTTGAGGTTGAGGCTGAGACCAATTCTTTGGCATGTTCCATGAAGGTGTCCAGCATGGCTTGGAGATTGTCTTCTGAGAGAGTGGAGATGCCGATGTCATCCACATAGAGAAGTTCCACAAGCGATGTCAGTGTCATTTTCTTCTTGGATTTCAACTGGTTGAGGTTGAAACTTTTTCCGCCCATCCTCTGGACGATGTCCACCCCACTGGGAATCGTTTTTGACAAGGGAAGGATGGTGGCAATGAGGGTGGAGAACAGATTGGGGTGATGACACATCCTTGCTTGACTCCAGTCTTGACCTCCGAGATTTCTGTCAGTGAGGACTGTCGCTGACATCGTGTGGAAGATGTTGATGACTTTTTCTGGACAGTCGACCTTTGACAGGGTCCTCCATAGCACGTCCGGCTGATTGATTCAAAAGCCTTGGTCAGATTGATTAAGATTGAGCTTGATGGGCATAAGAGGAGGGGATGAGTCAGTAGTTTGTTAGCACTTTGGTGACGAAGGCAATATTTTGGTCTCAGGATTGGATGATGACTCATCGATCATCTGCCAGCGCTTTCGTGGATGTCTCCAGGAAATCTTGAACTTGCCTTTTTGGCAGAACAGTGTGCTAGTGATGACAACCTGGTGTTCCGCCCATTTGCTGAGCAGGAAAACTCTTTTGGAATTGCATTTCCCAATAGTGAAGAAATTATAAATTAGCACTTCGAGTTTTCACCAAAGGTTCTTTATTTAACACGAAGTTCGTGGGGGGATTAGAGAGACCACAGTCATTCCAAATGTCCCCACTTTACAAAGCTAAGGCAAGCAATTTCTATGATACAGTAAGCAATATATAGGACAAAAGGCATTCTTTAGATTAGCAAAAAGCTTGCAGACTGGAGTTAAAATTTAATAACAGGCCTTCAGTTCCTCACCTAAGAAAAATAATAATTGTCTGCTGTCAGCAAAACAATGTGCAGCTGTATGCTTGTTTACATTGTATGACCTTCTGACTGTTTCATAGAGAACTTCTTGACTAAAAATAAGGCTAAATATCCATCATGCTTTGCCAAGTGCCTATTTCCATGAAATATAGTCAAGCAGCCGGTTAAAATGAATACAGAGTATTAAGGCAACTAATCCACCAACTAAAGTTCTTTCTACACCCAACTCCTCCCTTTCCAATGGTTCTATTCCAGAGTCAGGAGTCCTTTCCCACCCTGGCATTGAAGTTCCCAAGGAGGATGATCTTATTTTCCTTAGGAACATTGGAGCGTATGGTGACCAGAGTGGAGTAGAAGCCTTTTTTGAATTTATAATTGGCATCAAGGATTAGGCATAGGCACTCACGATTATTGCCTGCTGGTTCTTGGCAAGTTGTAGACGAAGGGTCATAAGGCCGTCGTTGATGCCGACAGGGAACTCAGAGTCGGCTAACAAGTTTGTTCTTGATGGCGAATCCAATTCCATGCTTCCTGGGCTGATCGTCGGGTTTTCATTTCCAGAAGGAGGTGTAACCACCACCATCTTCCCTCACCTGCCCAACTCCAGCTCCTCAGGTCTCTTGAAGGACAGCGTCATCATTGCTGAAGTGCCAGGGTTCTCCGGCAACAAGTGCATTTCTCCACTGCGGTCGATTGTTTTGCTCATTATCCATGAGAGTTCATACATTCCAGGATTGTGAAGAGGGCAGCTCAGTCGCGAAGAAAGGTGCCGAAATGCTCTCCTGTTCGTATTTCAAGAGCGAGACGACTGAATCAAGCTCCACGGTCTACGTGCCTGTCCGAAGCTAGGGCCTGTCTATGTGTGTGGGGGGGGGGTGTTTATTTCCTCTAATAGGTGCCTAGTGCAGGACATCTTTTAACATGGGTATGCCATTGCACATCAGCAGACATATGGAGCGGATCACTCCATCCTGCCGCACCCGTTTCCAGTGCGGGGTGCTGCTGCTGGCAGCTGAATTCTCCTATTGTGGGTACTCCCAAGCAGTCTGCAAATCCGAGGGCATGAGTGCGCTGCCGGTGAAACGGAGGATCCCGCCATTGGAGAATCCAGCTGACAGTCTTTGACAGAGGGTAGATCCAGTTCCAGTGGCAAGGGAACCTCGACGACTGGGGATCTCCCCCCTGCTGCAGACTTCATCCACCATCACAGCTGTTGATCCCATCTGAGTATATTTGGCCTGATTGGCTGTTGAGGACTTGTTTTGGATTGCACTTCGTCTGGTTCCTCCCCACTGATCTTATCAGCATTTTCATTTTCATCTGGGCCACAGTTCACGTTGTACAACTGATGCAGCAGTGGCAGAGTTGCTGGGAGCGGTTTGTCGGGTTGTTCACCCACCACAGTAGCCAATGCCCCTGTGTCGACCTCCATGCTTAAGGTCATACGTTGACCATAAGGGCTATTTCTATAGGAGCTGTCTTGCTTACTTCAACCATATTTATCCTGTAAATCTCGGATTTATTTTCGGGATTTTTTTCATACCTCATGCCCTAGAGTCATGGTGTATTTTCTTTTTATAACTGGGTGCACCCGGTCTGGCACAGCAACGTGGCTCTTCCTGTTCCACTTGAACTGAAAAAAATCTCTGCACTGGCACATCTCTTGGGGGTGGTCTTCCCGCATCTGTAACGCTCATCAAAATACCTTGGCTGACGATCGCTTTTCTTCCCATATAACAAAGAGGTTCAACTATATACAGGCGCATAGGTATGTCATACAGGTCTTTACTCCTCGACCCTCAGGTCCACACTACCCGGTACCCTGCTCTCAGGGCCTCATGCTTTTTCCCCATTGGTTGGGGTTCGCAAGCTCCCACGCCATAGGCCCCGAGCAGGTCATGCGCCCCACGAATGGTCACCCTTACCACAGCTTCACAACATACAGCGAAGATGAGAGTTTGAGTAAAATACAATTTTGGTAACAATGAGATATTTTTATGTTGGCCAAAAGTTTTGTTGTTTTACTAGTGTGTTTATCTGAAACACATATTTTTAATTTTTTAAGCTCGTTTATTTGTTTTCAGCGAGAACAGAAAAACCATACGGAGAATTTTCTGGTTTGTATATGAAGATGTATTGTAACATATTCCTGTGCTTTTACAATGCATCAATGGATGTAAAAGATTGAATGTAACCTATTTTAAAATGTAATTCTGAGGGACAGGATAAACTGTCACCAAGGCATAGATTAATCAAGGACTGTCAGCATGGGTTTGTTATGCAAAAATCGTATCTAACTAACTTGATTGAATTGTTTGGGGATGGAACAGGGAAGATTGAAGGTAGTGCAGTTGATATGGTCTACATGGGTTTTAACAAGTGTTATGATCCCGGTTGGTGTGAATACTGAACGGGAAGATTTGAGACTGGAACACAGGCTCAAAAGATTGTAAGATTACTTTTTCTAAGAAAAAATGGAGGAATAGAGTCACAGGGCTGCTAAATTTTTTAAATTAAAATTGAAAAGTTGGATTATAATATCATATCCCTTTACCCTCATCCTTAGCTCCACAAATGTATACAGTTTTCAAAACTAACAGCCCAATCTGAACCAAATGGCCGATCTTCCATGGATTTCACTCCCAATCCCCTCAGATGATTGTCACATGAGGGTTTCCAACCTCTTCTCCCAAAAAGACACGCTTTAAAATCTTTCAAACAAGGCTTTCCGTCAGCTGTTTGCATTAAAAATCCACTCCAGGCTTTTCTTATGTCTTGTCAAAAAATGTTCTGCTCCACTTTTAAGAAGGAATCCAGCACTGGTTTTCCACCTCCCCCTTAGGTTTCCTTTGTCTGAAATGCTTTTGTACAAACTCAGGTACTCAGTCCCCAACAAAATCCTATTGCTTCAAACATTGTTCATAAGGACACTAAACCTTATGATTGCTTCAGATATGTGGCTTTTCTGTAGCCTACCTCATCAGCTCTTCTCTTCCCAGGTCTGACTTTATCTTCCATAAACATTATCCTGCTCTCAAAGGCAGTTCCTCTTTGTTGCTTTTTACTTCAATATTCCTGGAAACTTCCCTTCATTTCTCTAGTTTCCTTAATCAGCTGCACTCTGCACTTGCTTTCTTAACCATTACTCCATGATATAGTAATCTTTATTGTCATAAGTAGGCTTACATTAACACTACAATGAGGTTTCTGTGATAAGTTACTGTGATAAGCCCCTAGTCACCACACTCCAGCACATGTTCGGGTACACGGAGGGAGATTTCTGAATGTCCAAATTACTTAAGAGCACATCTTTCAGGACTTGTGGGAGGAAACCAAAGCACCCGGAGGAAACCCACGCAGACACAGGGAGAACGTGCAGACTCCACATAGACAGTAACCCAAGCCGGGAATCGAACCAGGGACCCTGCCGCTGTGAAGCAACAGTGTTAACCACTGTGCTACCGTGCCGCCCATGGTATGGCTTTTCTCCTAGCAAAGCTGAGAGAGATGTTCCTTCTCTGTCAGTAAATTCAGTTAAAACTACACTCAAAAAGCATCCCTACCCTATAGGTGTCCCTGGTTGCTAAGAAATGACTTCTATTTCTCCCAGTTTGTGAACTTTTCACATTGTAACCGTCTCTAACCAAAATAGCAGCGCAGTATGAGCTGACCAAACCCCCCCCCACACATACAAACAGCTAATTATAGGTTTACACTTTCTTACACAGCAACACTAAATTAAACCCACTTAATTAAACCCACTAAATTAAACCCACATATTTCTAATATTTAACAATGCAAATTTAGATCACTTAAAATTCCCTCTGTTTTCCTGACACAAGGCTTTCGATAAAATCCCACAAGGCAGGCCAGTTTTTTTTAAAAAGCCCATGGGATCCAGGGGAATGTAACAAACTGGATACAAAATTGGCTTAGTGGCAGGAAACAAAGGGCAATTGTTGATGGGTGTTTTTGAGACTGGAAGGGTTTTTCTAGCGGGGTTCCACATGGCTCAGTGCTTGGTCCCCTGCTTGATATGGTGTAGATTAACAATTTGGCGAATGTAGGGAGTTTGATCAAGAAGTTTGCAGATGACACAAAAAGTGGTCACAAGGTTGATAGCGAGGAGGATAGCCATCGACTGCAGAAGGTATCAATGGACTGGTCAGGTGGGCAGAAAAGTGGCAAATGGAATTCATCCTGCAGGCATGTGAGGTGGCAAAGCCCTTGCCAGCTGTCAGTGCCACCTGGGCATCTTGGCAGTGCCAGGACAGCACTCGGGTGGCACCAGCAGTGCCAGGGATCACCCTTCCCAAAGGGCATGCAGCTTGGGGCCTCCTATCCCCTTGGAAACCCTACGAGTGTTGTCCCGTCTGGTCCCTGTTTATGGAGACCAATACCAAACAGCGCTCACCCGAGGTCCCCGAGGGGAAGGGATTGAATCCCAAAGCCTCTGGTGCCTCGGGAATCTGCACATTAGCGTGAGGCTTACTGCCTCGCTCTAATACGCAGATTTGCCAAAAGCTGATTCCGTCCATTGTGGGCGGGATTCCCCTTGCAACGTCTCGCGAGTTGCGCTGTACCTCATGTGGAGTTGCGAGCCAGGTGGATCCCGGGAGCGGGGCCTCCCGTCTTTCACCGGCCACTGAAAGCTACGTTTCTGGTGCAGCGTGGCCAGAAGGTCGTGCCCTTGGAATTCTTTTCTGGCAATACCAGTTCCTCCGAGAATGGGATGCCATTTTGAAAGGGTGCCCAGATCTCAAACTGATGTTGAGGGTTCCCCACTGCGCAGGCATAGGCAACACATCCAACCCTCGTGGGAATGGGGGTATCAACCACCCCCCCCCCCCCCCCCCACCTGAGCGTACCCCATTATGGGGTCACTGGGGACTCCCCCACCTTTAGAGGCTCCCCCTTTTCAGGACACCCCCTTCGCCCTTTTCTCTCTTGCGATGCACTCAACGTAATGGGATCGGTGCCGGGAGCAACATGGTGGGAAATCAGGCCCAATATATCTGTAAATCATAGGTATATCCATAGATGCTATAGGAAGTCCTGTTATGATTTTCTTTTAAAGGATTTTAATGCATCCTCTGTTGAAAACAGAAAACTTATATCATTTGCTTCACAGAATTGAAAAGCAAAAGAGATGAATATGCAGACTTGATCTTGGAATTCAAAGAAACTGGTATTATTGGCAGCCACTGGTCTTGTCTGAAAATGCAGCAAAACAGTTTCAGTGGGAAGAAGTTAGTCAACTGGCTGATGGAACACAAAAACGTTGGTGAGTCCGCGAGATAAAGTTTCTCCCACATATGATAAACGAACACCTCCCATCTCGGATTTGCTTGCAGTTGTATGTTGGTGTGCAGTGGTAACATTTAAAATCTCCAAGTTTCTTTAGATCACATTTTGAAAAGATTTTTGGACTGTAATTAATTTACTAAAATGCTTAGTTCTTTGTCCACAGCTCTGCAAGTGCAATTTTTGCACATTTAATTGTTATTTAAAAACATGTCGCTATTTTAATTGAAACAGATACCAAAGTGCTCGTTCCTAATCTGTACTTTGTTCAGATCCACAGTACTTCTGACTTGTGCAATGGAGCAGCATGACACAGCATTTTTACAAATTCTGCCTGTGATTTCCCAATAGCCTAACATGAGTTCCCATTGTTTAGGTTGTTTACATCGGAAGGCAGGAAGTGGAAAGCATATTAGGAGTCTTTATTTGCAGGGAGCTGGGGAGGGAACAGGGATGATTTTCAGCAGTTTAGGTGCCTCATAATGTAGGGAATGTGAAGGTCCTGCCTAACGTAATGGGTGTTGCAGGCAGATGGCGTTATGGTGGTAAGGAAGACCCCCCCCCCCCCTCCCCATGGGGGAGGGGATATTTCAGCCAGGGTAGGTCGAGTCAGCATCAGCTTGAGACATGTTGGATCGGGCGGAGCACTTCTCTTCCCCCTGGCCCAAAAGTAATGCACAAAAAAAACACCTACTTGCTGCAGCCTACTTACTGTTCCTGCCTCCGTTTAGCCAGCATGTTGCCTTGGCAGAACCAGCTCACAGCCATTATCGAAACAATACAAGCAACCCTCTTTAATAATAATTCAAATGATCAACCTGCCTCTTGAGAACAGGTACTCACCACAGCTCCGCCCCCCCCCCCCCCCCCCCCCACTCCATTCCACCCTAACCCACCCTGCATGGTAGTACGAGGGTTTGTGGTAAATTTGACAGCATGTTTTCCATTTTTGGAATCACTGGTGCAACTGGTGACTCCCTGGTGCTTGTTTAACACGCTGCCTATCCTTGAGAGGTTAATATTCTATTTCAGAGGGCAGCACGGTGGCACAGTGGATTACTCTGCTGCCTCACCGCGCCGAGGTCCCAGGTTCGATCCCGGCTCTGGGTCACTGTCCATGTGGAGTTTCCACATTCTCCCCTTGTTTGCGTGGGTTTCGCCCCCACACCCCAAAGATGTACATGCTAGGCGGATTGGCCACGCTAAATTGCCCCTTAATTGGAAAACATGAATTGGGTATTCTAAATTTATATTAAAAAAATTTCAAGTATTTTTTACAATTAGCTTTCTGCTTAAGATTGTAGGAGAGTGAAGAATATGTAAGTCTGCAATTTTGCCCTCCAAATAATGGAATTTTGACAGAAAGGCAAGATGCTGGTTTGTGTATACCACTCTGCTGGAATCTGAGTCAGTATTTTAAGGTCCCCTGCAGACAAAGGTGCTGTAAAATGGCATGGGCACCTTTCCCACCTGCTCATCCTGAAGCTGGTTGCTATATGGGTGGCAGGTCGTCTGTGTCTCTCCAATTGAGCTCCAATTAATGGCCGCTTTCTGGCAGCTGCAGTTGTTTGGCCAACAAGAGAAAGTCGGCAGCAGGTGGGAAGTCTGAAGGGTCAGCCTGTTTTGGGCCTCAGGCAGGAATGGGAAGGGGCAGAAGTGCCTCCTACATTGACCTCTTTTACTGGTTAGAAACGTCACACCCCCCAGCCTCTCTTATCCTGGTACCACCATGAGCCACCCCCCCCCCCCCCCCCCCCCCAACAATTTATCCATTGCTCGGCTTCTATCTCCTCCTCTTCAGGGATTGAATGCACTTCCAGCAGTGGCCATTGCTCCTGGTGGTGCTGCTGGCCATCAGATTGACCCGTGACACTCCGAGGTGGGGCTTCCTCCTCAGACTGGGGCCAAAGGCTGAATCATCTTAAACAAATTAACTCTCCACAAGACATGAAATGGCTGTGGGGCAGTCTGCTGAAGAATCCCAGGACAATGTTGCACGTATTTATTAACAACGTCGTGGAGAATCAAGGGATCACCTTAATTTCTGTTTCTGAGGGCGGCATGTGGCACAGTGGTTAGCACTGAGACTGCGGCGCTGAGGATCCGGGTTCGAATCCCGGCCCTGGGTCACTGTCCGTGAGGAGTTTGCACATTCTCCCCATGCCTGCGTGGGTTTCACCCCCACAACCCATAGATGTGCAGGTTAGGTGGATTGGCCACACTACATTGCTCCTTAATTGGAAAAAAAAATAATTGGGTACTCTAAATTTATAAATAAAAAAAAATTATGTTTCTAAAAGAAGAATGTGCTCAACGAGAAGGGCGTTCAAAAGCCAAAATCATTTTCAGATGTGTTTTTAAAAAAATATGTAGTCAGGACAGCTTGGTTTGGATGTAGCTGTGTTAAGCAGGTCTTTCCTGTTCAACTGCCGAATCACGTCAAAAAAAGCCTTTTACACCCAACACCTGTCAGGTTGGTTATTTTAAACACTGATAGCTAACGCCTTGATTTCTGAACTAAAAATGATGATTCCATCATGAACAATGGAAGCTTTTCTCTAAATTGCGAATGTCAGTCATGTTTCTGACCTCCTTACCATAAACAAAAGTGTGAAACCCGGTATTTAAACAAAAATATTATTTCTTTGCTGGGGGTGAGGGGAGAAAGATTCAATATGAACTAAAGCTTTTGTCAAAATGGCTTTGTTTCTTTGGCAAAGATACATATTAGTCCATTCCAATTGGTATTGCACTTGGGTGGAAAAGAATCTCAAAGCTGCCGAAGGTTGGGTAAAGATGTCTGTTGCCTCCGACAAATGTCGTCACCAGGTTTGCACAGTTCTCCGAGTGTGGGGCCAGGAGTGGCAACACTATGAGAACTCCAAAGGTTGACCTATGCGCTGACACCTACGTTATTGGTTGTGGTGGGCTAGAAATCAAAATGGTGGCTAGTTTTCTTTTTAGATGGTGTGATTGGTTAAAATTGCAACCTTTCAAAAACAAAAAAATGTTTTTTGCTGGGGTCTTTCAGATGTGGTAAAGGAGCTTATTTCTGTGAATAAGAAAAGAATGACATTTGACAATTGCCATCCATAGACTTAATGTATGACTTACTAAGTGCAAGATTTGCATTGACAGTTACAAGATAATGAACATGGATTATTACTCTGAAGTTGAATACTGATATGTTAGTTTTTTTCTTCACTATTGGCCGGATTCCTCTGGCTGTTGGGATTCTATGTTCCCGCCAGCAGCGCACCCCTGCCCATTGAATTCCTGGCGGTGTGGGGTGGCTCCAGTAGAAATTCCCATTGACAAGCAGCAGGAATAGAGAATCCCACCGCCAGCGAAAGGTGCGCTGCCCAGAAGCACGCGGCTGGGGGACTGGAGAATCCGGCCCATCATAGTTTCATTTTTTAAAAAATAATGTAATTGCAAAGTTTTTACAAAAATGTCACAAGGGCTACTAGAAATGTTTAATTCCAGTTGTAAAACTGGTGGATTTAGCACATATGCTAAATTTTGCTTCTCATCTGGAAACTTGTATCCAACCTGACTTAAATGAAAGGCTTCTCTTCCAAATTCAGTAGCAGAAAGAATAGCAAAAGGTGTTCTTCTGAGGTTAGCTGAACAGATACTAATGGGACAGAGTGCAAAAAGGTTTTGCTCTGCATTTAACCATGCTCTATAGAATCCATAAAGTGCAGAAGGAGGTCATTTGGCCCATCGTGTCTGCACCAAATGTCTGAAAGAACACCCTACCTACACCCACTCCCCCGCCCTATCCCTGTAACTCTGTGAGCCCACTTAATGTGCACGTCTTTGGACTGTGGAAGGAAACTGGAACACCCGGAGGAATCCGACATAGACACGGGGAGAATGTACAAACTCCACACAGACAGTGACCCGAGGCCAAAATTGAACCCGGGTCCCAGGCAGCAGTGCTGACCACTGTGCCACCGTGCTGCCCAGTTTATCTGTAAGAGAATGCTTTATTCTGACTATAGTGTACGCAACGTTGTGGAATGATGTCCCACCTCCCAAAGCTCCCATTCTCTTGTCAAAGTTCAGATGTCCTACATAGCATAAGAAATAGGAGCAGGAGTAGGCCATTTGGCCCCTCAAGCCTGCTATGTCGCTCATTGAGATTACGACTGATTCAACTGTGGCCTCAACTTCACTATCCTGCCTACTCCCTACACCAGTCTGTAAACAATGAATGAATGAGTGATAGTGGTGCCTGTGCTGAGCTGTAAACAAGGTCCCCTTGATTAATTATGGTTTGTGTATCCTGTTTGTTCCTGCAAGAAAAGTATCTTCTGGTTCCCCAGGAACCCTTTAAATACAGATTTCCAAGTGGGCAAATGGGAAATAAAAATGGACATGGAACAAAGCAAAAAGAACATAAGAACTGAAGAAGTTGGACTCGGCCAGATAGCCACACGAGCCTGCTCCACCATTCAGTCAGAGTTTTAGCTGGTTTTCTACCCCAACTCCACTTTCTTGCCCTATCTCCATATTGCCTGATTCTCTTTCACGGAAGTTTCAGGTGCAAAGCTTTCCTTTCAAGAAGAAAGGAGTCTTCCCAGAGCAGAGGGGAGGGGTGAAGGACAAGGGAATAGTCAAGCCGTTAATATTAGAATTTTAAAGCTTTTGTGCCTGTGTGCCTTACACAGCAGAGTGACAGTGAAACTGAATTCATAATTTTTAAGCAACAGTATTATTGTAAGCTTTGAATTGTTATGTGCGGTTTGGATTATTAAACACCCCAAATCAAATATTCTGTTGTTTTGCTATTTGATCTTTCCTTAACCTAGACCAAGCTGCCGCAGTTGACATAGCAAAAGAATTGTCAGCCAGAAAATATTTAAATCCTTTGAGTGTAAAAGGGTTTGAAAACAGTGACGCTCTATACAGATTGATAGAGCACGACTTTGCTGTATCATTAAACACTGGATCCACGGCAGAATATAATGCTATTTCTGGTATGTAATTCCTTTACCTCTTTTGCTGATACCTCATACAAGTTTTCAACATCAAGAGTGAATAACGGACAAGGATAACTTTTAAAATAGATTGTTTACAGTAGTTAATATAAGCATCTCCTTCCATGCACACACTGTTGAATAAATATGTATATATTGAGTTTTCAACTCCCAGCTAAGAAGCCTTTATGTTGCATACATGTTTCCAACTTTTTTGCTTCAACCATTCCTGACTAACTTTCTAAATTTGGGGATGACACCAAATTGAGGTGGGGGATAGTCAGTACTGAGGAAGACTACAAATAAATTTAGGAGGATATCAATAAACTTGCAGAATAGGCAAATAATTGGCAAATGAAGTTCAACACAGATAAACGTGGGGTAATGAGTTCAGGCAGGAAGAATAGGGTTGTCAGATATTACTTGGAAGGTACAGATATAAGGAGGGGTAGAGGAACACAGCAATCTCAAAGTAGGAACATAAGAGCAGGCGTAGGCTGTTCAGGCTCCTGAGTCTGTTCCACCATTAAACTGGATCATGGCCTATCTTCTACTTCAGCACTATTTTCCTGCATATTCCCATGTCTATTAATGGTATTGGGATCTAGAAATTTCTCGATCTCTGTCTTGAACATAGTCACTGAGCTTCCACAGTCCGCTGGGGCAGAGAAACCCAAAGATTCATAACCCTCTTGAGTGAAGAAATTCCTCCTCAACTTAGCCCTAAATGGCTTGACCTTTATTCTGAGACCCTGTCCCTTCATTCTGGTCAACCAGCCAGAGAAACATCCTTTCTGCATCTATCCTGTCTAGCATGTTAAGAATGTTTTAAGTTTCAGTGAGGTCATTCTTCTAATGACCTCATTCTAGAGAATATCGGCCCAGTCTCTTCAACCTCTTTTCATAGGGCAGTCCAACCATCCCAGGAATTAGTCTGGTGAACCTCTAATGAACTCTCTCTATGGCACGTACATCCTTCCTTAGGTAAAGAGACTAAAACTGTACACAATACCGCAGGCATGGTCTCACCAAGGTTCTGTACAATTGAAGCAAGATATTGTTACACCTGTACACATGTCCTCTTGCAATAAAAACTAAGAACATGCCTTCCTAATTTCTTGCTGCACCTGCATGTTAGCTTTAAGTAACTTATGAACAAGGACATCCAGGTCCCTTTGACCATCAACACTTTCCAATCTTTCACCATTCAATAAGTACTCTGCACCTCCTTTAGTCCTACCAAAGTAGATAACCTCACACTTATCCACATTATATTCCATCTGCCATGTTCCTGCCCAATCAATAAGCCTGTCCGAATCCCCTTCAAGGTTCTTTGCATCATCTCCTCAGTACACATTCCCACCTAGCTTACTATCACCAGCAATCTTGGGAATATTTCATTTGATCCCCATATCTAAGTAATTGATATAGATTGTAAACAGCTGGGGCCGAAGTACTAATCCATGTGGTACCCCATTAGTCACAGCTTCTCAACTTGAGAATGGCCTGTTTACTCCTACTCTCTGCTATCTGTCTGTTAACCATGCCAGTATATTATCCCCAATCAATGTGCTCTAATTTTATTTACTAACCTCCTGTGTGGAATCTTATTGAAAGTCTTCTGAAAATCCAAATACATCACATCCACTGGTCCCCCCTTATCTACCCTGCTATTAACATCCTCAAAAATCTCCCAACAGATTTGTAAAACATGATTTATTTTTCATAAATCCACATTGACTATGCCCAATCATATCATTATTGTCTAAGTGCCTAGTTATCACATCCTTTATAATAGAGTAAAGTGACATCAGTCTAACAGGTCTGTAGTTCCCCATTCTCTCTCCCTCCTTTCTTAATTTGCAACCTTCCAATCTGCAGGCACTGTTCCAGAATGTACAGAATTTTGAAAGATGACCAGCAGTGCACTCACTATGTTCATAGCCACCTCTTTTAACATTCTGGAATGTACATCACCGGGTCCCAGGGATCAACTTTCAGTCCTACACATTTCTCCAGTGCTACACTTTTACTAATACAAAGTTCTTTCAGTTCCTCATTCTTGCTTGTCCTTTGGCTCTCTATTATTTCTTGGGAGATTTCCTGTATCTTCCTCTGTGAACACAGATCCAAAGTAATTATTTAGCTTATCTGTCTTCCTGCTTGGGAGCATAGAGGCTGCTGGCCCAGTAATCGGGGCGGGTGGGGAAACCCCCGGGGGCCCTTGTCGGGGGGGGCGGTTGGCCCTTATCAGTGGAGGGGTCACCCCAAGGCTTACAGGTGAGGGCCTCAGTAACCATGTATCCAACATGCCACTCCTTGGATAGTGTATTCCCATACCCAATGCGATCCTGGCTAATGATGCCGGAATGAAGGCCGGAGACCGATGCAGAGATCTGATACAACGAGACCCATGTGGCCACCCGGGCTGTCATTGAGCGGTGCATTGGACTATTAAAAATACGGTTCCGATGCCTCAACCACTCTGGTGATGCACTGCAGCACACCACCCAGAGAGTCGCACGCTTTGGGATGGTCTGTTCTGCCCGCCACAACCTGGCACAGCAGCAGGGCAAAGTGCTGCAGGTGGAGGAGGAGGAGGAGCATATGTCCTCGTCTGAGAAGGAGGACAAGAATGGGCCGGACCATGGGGGGCTGGAGGACGAACCCAGGGAGGACCCGCCGAAGCTGCCAGACAAAATGAAAATGGAAATTAAATGAAATAGAAATGATGGAGGTCAGGTGGCGGAGGCAAAGGTCTGGTATGCCCGGAGGACCTGGAAGGCCCTCATCCTCACCCACCTCCTAGGACGTAGTTTTGTTCATCATCTCACCCTCCCCTCACCTTCCCATCCACCGTCCGCCTGCCTCCTATCTTCCTTTCCCTCCTCCCGTCCCCCTCAACCATTCCCACACACACCCATTGCCTCCTGCCCCAATACCCCTGCCCACACTCCCAGAGTCTGTGTAACATCACTTCAGGGTGATGGGCCTGTGTCGGCACTGTCAGAGGGTCAATATACAAGGCAGGAGGGTGATTATAATCATCTGTCGGGTGAGTTCTGGTGCCCCTCAGTCTATGTCATAGTCTGACTCCTGTCTGTCTGTTGATAGGGCGCTCACGCCCATCACCTGCACATGGTGTGCTTCGGTAGGGGCTGTGGGAGGTGGAGATCTAAGACCACCATGTCTGGGAGGCTGGGGGAGGGCAGAATCCAAAGAGGGGTGGAGGGGTGCAGGTCGGCCCGGAATGCAGCATAACCTATAGAGGCTTCACATGTCTCGGATGGACCGTGTTTTAATGGTGAACAATCGTGACCCGAACTGTCCCTAGCTACCGATGGTGCTGACCCCCCTCCTCCTCCCCCAGTGCCATCTCAGTGATCCTAAAACTGCTTAGTCCTCCATGCTGTGCCGCAATGTCTGGGTGTGTCCCTAGGATGCACATTAGAGGTAGAGGCAGCATGCTGCTTACCGTGCCCTGTCGCCTTTGATGCCCCTGGCAGCCGTCCTCTGGGACCCCGGTGGCTGGAGGGCTCCGGCCACCTTGCCGGTGGCACATGCCTCGTCATGCCACACTGTTCTGCCCACTAGCCCGAGATACGTCAGCAGGGGGGGTCTTGGGAGAGCTGGTTTGCGCCATTGCCTCCCTGTACAGGGCTCTCTTCGGCCTCCAGCGCCCCCTCCTCCTGGTCGGTTTCGGAGGACCCTTGGAGTCACCTTGGGACGAGGATGAGAGGCCCCTATGACATTTGGCACTGCCAGCTGTGGCAGTTCCCCATTATCTGCACCATGGTGTCGACGCCCTCAGCTATGCCCCTCTGTGACCGAGCCATGCTCTGCAGTGTCTTGCAATGCCCACCTGCGGCTGGGACACGGCCCTCAGCAACTGGAACATGCTCTGGAGTGCATCGGCAATGTCCAACTGAGACAGGGACATGCTCCACAGGGCCTCGGTAAGGTCCCCCTGCCTTAGGGACACATCCCCCAGCGACTGGGACATGCTGTTGAGGCACTCAGCCATGGCCGTCACTGACTGAGCAACGCCTTGGACATCATCACTCATGGTGCTGGCACCTGCTCCAGGCTTTCCACTGCAGTCGCCACCCTAGCATTGTTGGCTTCGGCGCCACGCATTGCCAGCACCACCTCCTGCGCCCGTAAACTTTGGGACTCTGCCAATCGGCTATGGGCCCACTGGAGTGGCGCTGACGTCCCTCCCTGAATCTCACGGCCTCACCCTAGCGCCTGCATTAGCTCTGGTATAACCTTGTCCAGTGGCTCAGCATCGGACTGGCACCCAGTTGGGACCTGAGATCCAAAATATGCTGTATTCAGCAAAACAAATTGACTTATGATGTATAATGTCTGCAAAGTGTTGAGTGGGTAACTGTAAGGAATTGTAGAAACCTCTATTGAATCTGTTCATCCTAATTTGCTTTGAAAAATGGTTTAATCTGAAGTAGTTTTATGACATTGTGGCAATTACCCATTGCCCAAATTGCCATTGTTTCAGATTGAAATTTGAAACTGCCTGACAATGCCAAAATCTTTTCTTCGTCTTTGAGTTAGGTTTGAGTTCCTAATCGCCTGTTTAATGTTTAAATGACAAGCACTTGGCAGCTTTTGTGTGGTTTTTTTTCTCGTGTAAGTTGAACTGTTGTTAAGTGTAGCAGGAAACTTGGGTTTCCGAGCTCTGGCAGCTATTTCAGGAAGCTAATTGGATATTTATTTAAGAATTGTGCTGAGTATGTTCCCCTGGAAAACCATAGGCCGGGAAGGTGCCATGGTCTGGTCCCTCAAAGAAAGAATTGAAAGATTGGCATTTACACAGCGTTGTTCATGACCTCAGATCATTCCAAAGTACTTTACTGCCAATGAAGTAGGGTTGTAATGTAGGAAAGCAATTTGTACTCAAAACACTCCCACAAGCAAATATGTCATAATTACCAGATAATCTGTTCTTGAGCTTTTGATGATGGATAAGTATTGTCCAGGACCCAGGGAATAACTCACCTGCTTTTTGTCAAAATAGTGATATGGAATGGTTGAATTTCTCATCCAAAAGACATTGTAATCTTAGATGGATTTCATGCTCAAGTCTCTGGTGTGGAACATGAACCCATAACCTTCTGACTGAGAGGCAAGAGTGCTACCATTGGACCCACGGGGCTGACACTTAGACTCTGATCTATGATGAGTTAACAATAACACAGATTAAAACCAACCATGGGGCTCCAGTTTGCCACAGGGTCACTATATTTGGAAAAATGGTCAGAATCTTGCTATATTCTTTAGATATTACATACAATCATACAAATATTTGGTAACTTATTCTTCACGCCTTGGTGCTTTGGTGTTTGTCTCTCTCTCTCTCTCTCTCTCTTGCCCCACCCCCCCCCCCCACCACCACCACCACCGATGACAGCAACAGTGCATGAACATGAGTTGGTTACTTGGTATGACTTTGGATATTTGAAGGTATAATCATGAGAGACTTTGCAGAGCTTGACTGAACATTGAAAAAAGTGGAAATGTGCAGCAGGGCTTTGGATAACTGAGGAAAATAATAATAAATAATAAATCTTTATTAGTGTCACAAGTAGGCTTACATTAGGGGCTGGTTTAGCACATATCAGCTGACTTGTAATGCAGAACAAGACCAGCAGTGCAGGTTTAATTCCCGTACTGGCCTCCTTGAACAGGCGCCAGAATGTGGCGACTAGAGGCTTTTCACAGTAACTTCATCGAAGCCTACTTGTGACAATAAGCGATTATTATTATATTATTAATACTGCAATGAAGTTACTGTGAAAATCCCCTAGCCACCACACTCTGGCACCTGTTCGGGTACACAGAAGGAGAATTCAGAATGTCCAATTCACCTAACAAGCACACCATTTGAATGTGTTTAAGACAGAGATAGATAGGTTCTTGATTAATAAGAGGATCAGGGGTTCTGGGCAGAAGGCAGGAGAATGGGGGCGAGAAAAATATCAGCCATGATTAAAGGGCGGATCAGACTCGATGGGCCGAATTACCTAAATCTACTCCAATGTCTTATGGTCTTGTGGTCTAAACTCGTTCCAAAAGTTAGTTGTGGGATTTTCCAGAAGTGTAGGCCGATGTTTGGAGAAATTGTGGCCACACAATGTAATGATTTGTTAATTAATTGTGTCGCAGAGCGGTCTGTTGTCGGATCAGTGCTTTTCCACCATGATAGAGATGTCAAGCAGGGGAAAAAACATCAGTGTACATAAGGCAAAGTAAAATGCTCCCTAAACCACAAACCGACCATGACCCTCTGAATAAAGTAGTATAATAGCTTGACAATTTCTCACATTCATTTTTAATATTACATTGCTCAATAATCTGCTATATTTCAGCTTCCAAACATTCTGAAGCTATGAGAGACTTAACACTGAAGCTGTTCTCAGAACACATTACACCTGATGGCAAGGTTAGTTGAATTTTTATTCCAGAAAATCTTTGCTATATGTACTACTGTATTCACCGTTTTCAATTTTCACCTAAAAATTTAATCTCCATCCTTGTTACTTGTGCTGATAAGTTAAATGCCTACTTGGTAATTCACCACTTCAGTATTTCTAATCATTATCTCAGGAGTAACTTTTGTTTGGTTTGAGAGGCAACTACCAAACAAAGGTTCCTTTGTCAACATGTGATCTCAAGTTGCTGAAGTACAGTTGGATAAATCAATAACGATTTCACTCTTTTAAAATTTGTAGCTCGTAGATTACAAAGCCATGTTGAGGAGTCCAGCTTTTGAGGAATATTGCCAACTTGCAACACAGCTCCAGCGGTTGGATGTTGAAAATCTCACGAGGAAACAGAAGCTAGCATTCTTCATCAACGTGTATAATGCATTAGTGATTCATGGAAATATTAAACAAGGAGCACCAAAAAACATGTGGCAGAGATATAAAGTAAGATGTCCAACTTCTTGCCCTTATTGTTTTGTGAGGGATGTATGTATGTGCCTGAATGTTTTATAAAGTAGCTTTCATGTTTGAGCAGGTTTAGGAAGTTGAGCAAAGTGTCTTGTGTCGACATTTGAAGAGGTTAGTTTTTATGTAATGCCGTCATAGAATAGAACAGCACAAGGGAGGTTGTCTGGTCAATCGGAGAATGATTCAGTTAATCCCATTCCCCACTTTTTACCTATATCCCTGCATCTTTTTATCCTTTGAATATTTATCCAATTTCTTTTTGAAAGCAACAACTGAATCTACCGTCTTATCAGGTAGTGCATTTTGCCTCGGATTCTTTTAACCACCTTCAATCGAGCCGCTCTGGTTATCAAATCTTCAGCCATTGGCAACAGTTTCACTCTGTTTACTCCATCTAGACCCTGTGTAATTTTAAACGCCTCTATCAAAGTTGTCACTGTCTTTCTCCAGTCCATATAGCTGTAATCCTTCTGCAAGATCTCCCATCCACAGAACCATTCCTGTAAATCTCTTCTGTGTGCTCTCCAAAATCTTCCCAGCTTGTCTAAGGTTTGGCACCTAAGATTGGACACAATTCTCCAGCTGTATCCACACTAGTGTTTTATAGAAGTTTAGTATAACTTATTGGCTTTTATGGTCTGCCTGTTTCTAAAGCCCAATTTCTCATTTTATTATCTGTCTTTTTACGTTAAAAGATTTTTTTACAAGCTTTGTCTCTGTTCTTGCACCCCATTTAAAATTGTACCATTTAGAATACAATAGCTCGCCTCATTCTTCCTACCAAAATGGATTACCTTGCGCTTTACTGTATTGGATTTAATCTATCATGTGCCCACCCATTCCGCCTAGCTTGTTTGTGCCGCTTTGTCATCTTCTGCTGTCCTCCTCACTGGTTTCTACACCTGTTACCTGGAAGTTTCAAAATTGTGCCCTGAACCCACCAATCCAAGTCATTAATGCATATCAAGAACATACATTGGGGAACTCCACTATATTCTGATGTGTTAGGCAGGTTGGTTCGATGTGGACTGCACTCGATGCAGGGAAGCTAGAAACAGACGTCTAACACTGGAGAAGATCCAACACTGTTTTATTCAACGATAGAACTGATAAACATATTCAACTGTGGGTCGACACTATACTGAACTGACTGGAGACCTAGTAGTAGCCTGACCAGACTTACTAGCTACCACATGGTGTTTGCATTTTCTAGCTCGTGGACTCTGACTGTCTCAGTGGCTGGGTCCAGAGAGAGCTGGAAACCTAGTGTCCTCTGGCTTTATAGTGGTAGTGTCCTGTCTGGTGATTGGCTGCACTGTGTTGTGTGCTTACTGGTCATCCTGTGTGTCAATCACTGCCTGTCTGCACCTTGTTATATGCATGAGTGGATATTATGACATATTCCACCGTCTACTCCGGAAAAATAGTTGTTCCCCACAACTCTCTGCTTTCTATCAGTTAGCCAATTTTGTTTCCATATGCTGCCCCTTTTGTCTCATGGGTTTGTTCACAAAATTGTAGGTACTTTATTAAATGCATTTTGAAAATCTACATGCACAACATCAACTACACTGGCCTCACCCGCTCTTGTTACATCATTAAAAATCTCAAGTCAAGTCAGTCAAACACAATTTTCCCTTAACAATCTCATATTGGTTCTCCTTTTAGTTACTGCTTGTCCAAGAGCCCATTCATTTTCTGCAGGATTGTTTCAAAAAGCTTCCTCACCACTGCCATATTAGTTGGCCTGTATTTGCCAGGTTTATCCTTCTCCTCTTCTTCTGAATCCTCCTGTTCTTTGGACCACCTCTGTAACAGGAGGAGATTTGGGAGATTTCACCAGATCCTCTGCAATTTCTACTGTTCTTTCCCTCAGCAACCTAGGATGCATCCCATCAGACAGGGTGCCTGTAATGAACTCCAATTGGCTTTATTGGTTGGCCAATTGGAGTATGAGCTCCCTCAATGATAGCTCATTGAGGGGGCCCATATAAGCACCTGTGTAGGATTTGTGAGCCAGTCTTAAGTTGACTGGACTGCTAGCAGCACTGTTTGTAGCTGCTCCTGTAATATCGTTATTGTAAATAAATATTGGTGTGGTGACGGAACTCCTGCCTCCCGTGGATTACTACAGTGCCTTAAAACCTTTGCTAGACTTCTGCGTATCTCTAAAACCCCTTCTTTACCAGTGCTTTGTCAAAGTTCTCTTTGGCTCGAGAGATGGTGCAAGAGGGAAGGATTCAAATTCCTGGGGCATTGGGACCGGTTCTGGGGGAGGTGGGACCAGTACAAACCGGACGGTCTGCACTTGGGCAGGACTGGAACCGATATCCTAGGGGGGGTGTTTTCTAGAGCTGTTGGGGAGGGTTTAAACTAATGTGGCAGGGGGATGGGAACCAATGCAGGAAGTTAGAAGGTAGTAAAACAGGGACAGAAACAAAAGGAAGTAAGGGGAAAAGTGCAAGGCAGAGAAGACATAGTCAGAAATCCATAAGGGCGACAGTACAAGGTAGAGTGACTGAGGGGAGCACAGTGAATAGGCCCAGTAATAACAAAAGGAATAAAACTGGAGATGTTAAGATTCAAAACAGAGGTAAAAAAACCAACATAAGTGTACTTTACCTGAATGCTCGTAGTATTCGGAATAAAGTAAATGAGTTGGTGGCACAAATCATCGTGAATGACTATGATTTAGTGGCCATTACTGAAACATGGTTAAAGGATGGTCACGACTGGGAGTTAAATATCCGAGGGTATCAAACTATTCGGAAGGACAGAGTGGATGGTAAGGGAGGTGGTGTTGCTCTGTTATTTAAGGATGACATCCGGGCAATAGTAAGGGATGACATCGGTGCTATGGAGGATAAGGTTGAATCCATTTGGGTGGAAATCAGGAATAGTAAGGCGAAAAAGTCACTGATAGGAGTAGTCTATCGGCCACCAAATAGTAACGAGATGGTGGGGCAGGCAATAAACAAAGAAATAACTGATGCATGTAGAAATGGTACAGCAGTTATCATGGGGGATTTTAATCTACATGTCGATTGGTTTAACCAGGTCGGTCAAGGCAACCGTGAGGAGGAGTTTATAGAATGTATCCGCGATAGTTTCCTAGAACAGTATGTAATGGAACCTACGAGGGAACAAGCGGTCCTAGATCTTGTCCTGTGTAATGAGACAGGATTGATTCATGATCTCATAGTTAGGGATCCTCTCGGAAGGAGCGATCACAATATGGTGGAATTTAAAATACAGATGGAGGGTGAGAAAGTAAAATCAAATACTAGTGTTTTGTGTTTAAACAAAGGAGATTACAAGGGGATGAGAGAAGAACTAGCTAAGGTAGACTGGGAGCTAAGACTTTATGGTGGAACAGTTGAGGAACAGTGGAGAACCTTCCAAGCGATTTTTCACAGTGCTCAGCAAAGGTTTATACCAACAAAAAGGAAGGACGGAAGAAAGAGGGAAAATCGACCGTGGATATCTAAGGAAATAAGGGAGAGTATCAAATTGAAGGAAAAAGCATATAAAGTGGCAAAGATTGCTGGGAGATTAGAGGACTGGGAAATCTTTAGGGGGCAACAGAAAGCTACTAAAAAAGCTATAAAGAAGAGTAAGATAGAGTATGAGAGTAAACTTGCTCAGAATATAAAAACAGACAGTAAAAGTTTTTACAAATATATAAGACAAAAAAGAGTGGCTAAGGTAAATATTGGTCCTTTAGAGGATGAGAAGGGAGTTTTAATAATGGGAAATGAGGAAATGGCTGAGGAACTGAACAGGTTTTTTGGGTCAGTCTTCACAGTGGAAGACACAAATAACATGCCAGCGACTGATAGAAATGAGGCTATGACAGGTGAGGACCTTGAGAGGATTGTTATCACTAAGGAGGGAGTGATGGGCAAGCTAATGGGGCTAAAGGTAGACAAGTCTCCTGGCCCTGATGGAATGCATCCCAGAGTGCTAAAAGAGATGGCTAGGGAAATTGCAGATGCACTAGTGATAATTTACCGAAATTCACTAGACTCTGGGGTGGTCCCGGTGGATTGGAAATTAGCAAACGTGACGCCACTGTTTAAAAAAGGAGGTAGGCAGAAAGCAGGAAATTATAGGCCAGTGAGCTTAACTTCGGTAATAGGGAAGATGCTGGAATCTATCATCAAGGAAGAAATAGCGAGGCATCTGGATAGAAATTGTCCCATTGGGCAGACGCAACATGGGTTCGTAAAAGGCAGGTCATGCCTAACTAATTTAGTGGGATTTTTTGAGGACATTAGCAGTGCAGTAGATAATGGGGAGCCGATGGATGTGGTATATCTGGATTTCCAGAAAGCCTTTGACAAGGTGCCACACAAAAGGTTGCTGCATAAGATTAAGATGCATGGCATTAAGGGTAAAGTAGTAGCATGGATAGAGGATTGGTTAATTAATAGAAAGCAAAGAGTTGGGATAAATGGGTGTTTCTCTGGTTGGCAATCAGTAGCTAGTGGTGTCCCTCAGGGATCCGTGTTGGGCCCACAATTGTTCACAATTTACATAGATGATTTGGAGTTGGGGACCAAGGGCAATGTGTCCAAGTTTGCAGATGACACTAAGATGAGTGGTAAAGCGAAAAGTGCAGAGGATACTGGAAGTCTGCAGAGGGATTTGGATAGGTTAAGTGAATGGGCTCGGGTCTGGCAGATGGAATACAATGTTGACAAATGTGAGGTTATCCATTTTGGTAGGAATAACAGCAAATGGGATTATTATTTAAACAATAAAATATTAAAGCATGCCGCTGTTCAGAGAGACTTGGGTGTGCTAGTGCATGAGTCACAGAAGGTTGGTTTACAAGTGCAACAGGTGATTAAGAAGGCAAATGGAATTTTGTCCTTCATTGCTAGAGGAATGGAGTTTAAGACTAGGGAGGTTATGTTGCAATTGTATAAGGTGTTAGTGCGGCCACACCTGGAGTATTGTGTTCAGTTTTGGTCTCCTTACTTGAGAAAGGACGTACTGGCGCTGGAGGGTGTGCAGAGGAGATTCACTAGGTTAATCCCAGAGCTGAAGGGATTGGATTATGAGGAGAGGTTGAGTAGACTGGGACTGTACTCGTTGGAATTTAGAAGGATGAGGGGGGATCTTATAGAAACATTTAAAATTATGAAGGGAATAGATAGGATAGATGCGGGCAGGTTGTTTCCACTGGCGGGTGACAGCAGAACTAGGGGACATAGCCTCAAAATAAGGGGAAGTAGATTTAGGACTGGGTTTAGGAGGAACTTCTTCACCCAAAGGGCTGTGAATCTATGGAATTTCTTGCCCAGTGAAGCAGTTGAGGCTCCTTCATTACATGTTTTTAAGGTAAAGATAGATCGTTTTTTGAAGAATAAAGGGATTAAGGGTTATGGTGTTCGGGCCGGAAAGTGGAGCTGAGTCCACAAAAGATCAGCCATGATCTAATTGAATGGCGGAGCAGCCTCGAGGGGCCAGATGGCCTACTCCTGCTCCTAGTTCTTATGTTCTTATGTTCTTATGTGCAGCCTGTCAATCTTGGAAATGTAACCCCTGCCATATAACTTGTCTCAATGTCCCAGGAAGCTGGAGGCCTGCATCATGTCTCTAGCCACACACATGCTATATCCTCCAACTTCTGTCCTCAGAAATTGCACGTAACGCTGGGATTAACTCGGAGGCTACCACCTTTTGAGGTGCTGCTTTTTAAAGTTTCCTCCCTAACTCCTTGAACTCTAACTCAGAATCACAACCTTCTTCCCCTATTTTGGACCATGATTTTGAGCTTTGCCTCTTCCCATTGAATGTCCTGCACCTTGTCTGTGATGTTCATTACCTTTCTGGTATGTTCCCTGGTGCCAAGGTATCACATCCACAGTCATTAAACTGCCTGTCTGACTGAATCCCCAATTGCAAGTGTATTCCTAAACTTTGCTCCCAGTGCAGTCTTTGACTCATGGTGCCAGGCTCAAGAATGTGTTAGTTTGAGATGTCACCTACCTTAGTATTCAGTGCTGAATATTGATTGGAAAATGCTGCCTCCCGAAGGATTCCTGCATTGCCAGCCTCTTCCTACATTCCAGGTGGCTGCTCCGCATTGAATCCAATTACCCCTCAAGTTCAGAAATCTTCAATGAGTGAGTTTGAGTATGTTTTGTATTTAAAGACTGCAGAACTTCTTCAGTTTCTTTTCAACTGAAGGTCTTTATTGACCTGATCTAAGCAGGCAGCCTACAGTGAGCTTGCCTTGTGGCAACATCACATGACTATGGCAAGCCTGTTAGGACCTGTAGTACTGTAGCATTTCAAACCCCAAACAGAGCAGCTGAAGGCACATCCTGTTTCCAGGACATGTGAAACATCCTAAAGTTCCCACATTGTTCCCGCATTCCCGTGCCACACTGCCCCGACGCTGGCACGCGATTCTCCGCAAAGCAGAGAATCGGCACCATTGACGCCAGCGTGGTTGGAGCGGCACCAGTTGGGGGCCGCTCTACGCGGGCGGCCCGCCGATTCTCCGGCAGGTATGGGCCGAGCGGCCGTAAAAAAAAGAGCTGAGTCCCGCCGGTGCTGTTCTAATCTGCTCTGAGCCGGCGGGACCTCGGCGTTGAAGGGCCGGGTGGCGGCCTGTGGGGGGGGAGGGGGACCGGACCCGGGTGGGTCTCCGATGTGGCCTGGCCCGTGATCGGAGCCCACCGATTGGCGGGCCGGCCTCTGTGGCTGGGGCCTCCTTTCCTACGTGCCTGCTCCTGTAGTCCTGCGCCATGTTGCATCGGGGCCGGCGCGTTTAAGGAGGCCACTGCGCATGTCCTCGTCGGCGCAACTGCGCATGCGCGGATTCCGCGGCGCACAGTTCGCGCCGGGATCAGCAGCTGGAGCGGTGCGAACCGCTCCAGCGCCGTGCTGGTCTCCTGTAGGGGCCAGAATTACACATGGGTGCGGCCCGTTCACGCCGTCATAAAACGCGATGGCGTTTGTGACGGCATGGACACTCTGCCGCGGGATTGGAGAATCCCGCCCAGGGTGTAGCAGTTTGTTGAAGAGAACTCACTTCTTGAAATCTAAGTGCTGTAGGATGCAGTCGAGAAGATAACATCAGCAACAGGGGTGATAGATGAGCAGGTCTTGGTGTGCGGTAGATTATTGAAGGCAGAGATTTAGATTATAATAGTTAAAGATTATGTAAAATGGAATTTGGGAGGCAACATTTTTGGTCCTCCCACTTGAATGGCCTCTTGAATCACAATGCCATCCTCCCTGCAGTCCCTGCTCTCTCACCCACAGAATGAACCTTGAACCCATTAGACAATTGAAGTGCTGAGTCTCCTCCATTGCCACCTTCTGGGTTCCCATAGTTACCTCTCTTACAGTCGCACCTGAAATAGGTTTCAGTTCATGGAACACAGGCACCAATACTTGAGAAAGAGGGGAGGCCTTCACCTGAACTGTACTGGGATCAGCGAATAGCATAACGAGGGCTGTAGAGCGGGCTTTAAATTTCATAGTTGTGAGGGTTCACGTGGGAAAGGAAAGTTAATGAGAAAAGGCGAGGCAATGGTGCAGTACAGTGATGCAGATAACGACAACAACGGTGTGACAGGAAGGGACAAGAGTGTATAAATACGAGTGCCCAAGCAAATAGGGTCAGAGTAGGGGAAATGTTAAAAAGACACAGGACACATTATCTGAATGCACGCAAGATTTAAGGTTAAATTTTTTTAAATCTCTAATCTGATTCCAACCCACTTCCAGGTTTAATTGAGGCAGAATTAAGGGCAAGCAGCCAATCCACTCCTAGGAAGCAAGTTACAATTTAAACATTTTAAAGAGGCCAGCAGCCTCTGATTTCACCCATTCTTAGAGTTTGAAATGTGCGTTTCTCAGTTTCCCACGCCTCAAGAAATGCAGCAGTGAAGGGAGGTGAGGTCAGCTTCAAGGGGTTGGTTGATGTCTTCACAGCACTGTTTGTGGGCCAGAAGGAGAAAGTGGCACACTACTCGTTACGCCCTGCCAGCCAGAAAAAGGCCCATTTATGCCCTCTCGCCAGACAGCCAATTCTCTATCCATACAAATGTTACTCCCTACACCATGAGCTTCTATTTTCCGCAGTAACCTTTGATGCGGCACCTTAAAACATTTTTAAATAGAGAATATCGATTTTGGGATCACAGCTCGGATTTGAGATGAGATTACAGTCAGCAGACGAAAAAGATTTTCATCCAGCAGTAGGTATCAAATCCGGACTATGAATCTGAAAGATTGGTATCTAATCCATTGTATCACTCAGTTTTCTATATGTTGCCTTTTCAAAATCAAATATGTGCAATGACACTTGCTGAATGTTCACAGATGTGATTTATGGGGGGAAAGGAACACATTTTTCAATCGTGTAAGGGTAACATTTCTCATGTGTGTTTTTTAAATTAAAATGTTGCACTGATCTAGCACAATACAGTAAATATCAGAACTGTTTATTTATATTTAAGTACAGTTCCAATTGATTTGTCTGCTATGATGGAACCATCTGAATTCAATTTCTGCTCCTTTTTCAGTTTTTTAATTCAGTAAGTTACGTGATTGGCGGAGAAATCTTTACGTTGCAAGATATTGAAAATGGTATTCTTCGAGGGAACCGAAAAGGCATCGCTCAGATATCAAAACCATTCTCAAAGAATGATCCACGTCTTAAGGTCAATTGTTGGTTGTTTCTGTGGACTACTGAGTGGATATAAATAAGAGAGTTCTGTGGAAAATTTCATTTGTAGATAATTATCTATAGATTTATCATCCTTCCTTAAATGTGTTAACCTCAAACTTACAAAATACCTAGAAATACTTCAAGATTTCTGAGCAACATGTGCCTCTATCCTGCCCAAGGTGCAACTGTTTCAGTTCCAGCAAATCCCATCAGCTAAGATTTCTTACAAACTAAACATCTAAATGATCTGGCAACCTTTGAAAGTTTAACTATACTTGTCCAGCATAGACAATTGATTCAAATGCTTAAGATGAGAAATTGGTTGAGGTGGAGGGTAATCTTGTTTGGAAACATTGGGCTGATCCTTATGGTGGGATTCAAACCCAGGTCCCCAGAACATTGACCTGGGTCTCTGGATTATTAATCTAGTGATAATGCCACTACTCCACCACATCCCCTTGACAAATGCATGTTTTAAATGTTGCAATAAAGAAGCTGACAAGAATTTTTTCAAATGAAAAAAAATCTTAATCTTTGGGTCATTGTCCACCATATTCATATGTAACCTAACTGACTCCTCCACATTCTAGTGCAAAATGAAGTAAAGTACGGTATTCAATTCTGTAAACCACGGTAGTCCTCTCATTGACTCAGGAGGAAAAGGCTGAGACATCCCTGCATGCAATTTATATACCACTCTTGTGTGTCATTGACACACGGTCCAGGTCTCACTGCAGTACAGGAATATGATGAAAACAATTGCATTGTACACTAAGGGATCTTTGTTGTCAAACACTCACTACATAGTTTGTGGAAGGCTGACCTGATTTATCTAATCTGCTGTTAGACCTCCTCGTCAAAGTTGGCTTTTAGAGGGAGGTGACCATCAAAGTATAGGAAGTGCTCAACATATTCCAGAATCTCTCCTTCAACATCTCTGGGAGGTGGGATATTTGGAAGACCAGGTGTCTAGGTCAATACAAGTTTTATATTGGCAACATTCAAGGACAGGCCAAGTTCCTGTATGCAGAATTGAAGAGATCAAGAATGGCTTGCAGAAACTTGAATAAAAATTATTATTAAAAAAAAAGAATGGCTTGCAGATCTGGTGAGGAGTAAGCACTGCAGTCATCAACAAACTGTAAACTATATATATCTTTGGTGATCAGTAGTGAGGTTAAAGAGTTTGCCATCTTGACAGTATTAATACTGACACCAGAGGGCATTTGACCTCTGAGTCAAATAGCCAGGTAGATTGTCAATAAAATACTTTGCTTTGGTCCTTGTCTGAATTTTAAAAGCATCTATTTCAGATTTCCCGTTCAAAACAGTTGCAGTTATGTTATCATGAAGCATTTACGGATTAAGTTACTTGGACATCTTAATCGTTGGAACACAATCCAACAGTCTCATGATTTACTGAACCAAATGCTTGAGTCAGGATGATGAATGCAATGAAGAGTTTCTGCTCTTAATATTTTTCTTGAATTTGTCTGGCAACTGAAACCATGCTGGAAGTTCCTCTGCAAGGCCTAAAGTCACCTACGTCATTGGCAGTGTTTCCTCAGTTATAGGAAATAAGTGAAAAAAGTCCACAAAGTTGGAAAATCTCTCCTGGAATATCATTGGGGCCAAAAGTTTTTTTTAATCTGCTTAGTTGCTTGCTGCAGCTCGCCCATTGATGGGAGTTCACTGTGGATTATTCCATAAGGCAATGGAAGATGCCCTAGAGAGTATTACCTGCCATTGTGTTTGAGTTGTTGATGTAGAATTTACAGTGCAGAAGGAGGCCATTCAGCCAATAGAGTCTGCACCTGCCCTTGGAAAGAGCACCCTACTTAAGCCCCCACTTCCACCCTATCCCCGGACACTAAGGGGCATTTTATCATGGCCAATCCACCTAACCTGCACATCATTGGACTGTGGGAGGAAACTGGAGCAACCAGAGGAAACCCACGCAGACATGGGGAGAAAGTGCAAACTCCTCACAGTCACCCGAGGCCGGAATTGAACCTGGGACCCTGGAGCTGTGAGGCAGCAGTGCTAACCACTGTGCCACCATACCATCTGGTTCGATGTTCTTTCCAGCATTGACAATTGGGATGTGGCAGGAAGAAAAAGCCCGATGCTGATCATCATGACATGCAAATCTTTTTTTGAAGCCATCTGTCGACAAAGGTTCGACAAAATCTGCTTCATTCACAGAATCGTGTTCATCTCCTTAAAGACGATGATGCCTGTCAGCATTGTGCGTTTGGCACACATTTCAGCTGATGGATTTGAATCATTTTAAATGTGATATAAAAAGAGAAAAGGCCAGGCATGCTCAGCAAAATTGACGAACAAAATAAAGCTAATGTCTGAAGTCAATGCTGCTTCATCAGAACAGGAAGATGGAACAGAGTTTGAGCAACTATAGAAACAGGGTAGAATGTATGTAGAGAGCCTGAATATTATTGCACTTTGTGTGATGGCCATTTTGAAATGTTTGTGATAGGCAGCAGAGATTAAATGCCAAAAAGGATGACCTTGCAAGGCAAGAAGGGGAATGGTAATGGGATAGGTAAAGGAACAAAAGATGGGTCCTGAGAAGGTGCAAGCGCTAATAGCAGGACCATTACCAACAACTGCATACAAGAAAATGGGAGCAGAGGTTATGATTTAAAATTGTTGAATTTTTGAGTGATTGAAGCGCTGTTCCTTGCACATCATTAGAACAGTGAAAAGGGCAGACTTCCAAAATCCAAAACATGCTTTCCAGGTTAAAATACCAATTTACTTGGACTTCTTTCCATTTAATATACTGCATTCACTGCTTATGTATGATGTGGTCCCCTTTATATCGGGGTGATCCACAAGCATGACGTTGAACTTCCTCACTTATCATGCTTATTGCCTGCCCCATTCTGACATCGGCCTCCTATACAGAATATTTTAAAAGTAATTCCAGCTTTTAATTTTTCAGGTTGCACTGGAAACAGTTGAGCCACTTATTCATTTTGCTTTGAACTGTGGAGTCCTCAGTTGCCCCCCAATCAAGACCTACTCTGCTGAGGTTTGTCACTAATCATTTTCAAACAATGTTGCAAGATTATTTGTGTCCATTTTCTGTTTTCCACGACCCTCACCCCTCGCCTTCATTAGGTTGAGGATTTGGAATGACTTTGTCAGAGTTAACATTTTAAATGTTGTGACTAATTGCCTATGATTTTCAGTAACTAATTTTTTTTCCCATCATTTTACCGAGTGAACTGTGAGCATAGTGATAGGACATAAAGAGGGATATCAACAGAATAGCAGAATGGACAAACAAATGGCAGGCGAAATTTAATGCAGAAAAGTAAAAAGTAATGCATTTTGGTAGGAAGGACAGACAAAATAAAGCAAAAGATACTCGGCGCGATTTAACGGGGAAAATGCTGCCCTAATCTCTGGACCCTTCAACGCGACCTCTGAACCCCTCCCCCCACGCCCCAATTTACCTGTTAGGGGTCCTCGAGCCCCAAACTCATAAGGGCAGGGAACTCCAGGGCCCGATTCCTGGAAGTGCCAATGTGGCAATCAGGTACCTTGGGCCTGGGAGAGCCCCCCAGTTGCTGTTATGCCTGGTCCATGTTTGTGTGGACCGGTGTTAAACGGTGCCTTGGCGAGGTCTCCCAGGCACAAGTGTTCGTTCCCAGGCCTTGGGAGAATCTGACCTATTTAAGTGAGCCCAATTGCTCATCTTAAATATGTAAATCTGTATCACCCCCAGTGAAGGCGAAATCGCAGCATGTTGGGAGATCTCGTTAGATCTCTCAAGGCATCTCAAGCATCCCAAATCTCGCGAGATTTAACGGCCTGGTCGCATCCCAAGCTGGGCACGTCAAGGCTGTTTGATCGGGCCCACTATTTTAAGGAATGTACAGACTTTGATCTATATGTACACAATCATTGCAGCTTGAGAGCAATGAGTAAGACACATTTGAATTCAGGCAGCTTAATTAATCAGCGGTAGACAGTACAGACCCTTTATAAAACACTGTAATATTGTATCTAATTCTAGGCACCGCTCTTCAAAAAGAATGCGAGAGCATTAGAGAGGCGGCAGAAAAGATTTACATGAATGGTTTTCAGAGGGCAGCACGGTGGCCTAGTGGTTAGCACAACCGCCTCACGGAGCTGAGGTCCCAGGTTCGATCCCGGTTCTGGGTCACTGTCCGTGTGGAGTTTGCACATTCTCCCCGTGTCTGCGTGGGTTTCACCCCCACAACCCAAAAATGTGCAGAGTAGGTGGATTGGCCACGCTAAATTGCCCCTTAATTAGAAAAAATAATTGGCTAATCTAATTTATAAAAAAAAAATAATGAATAGTTTTCAGGCCTGAAGACCTTCAGTTATGTGGAGAAGCCAAGGTTTTTCTTCTTAAAAGAGAAGGATGAGAGTAGATTTGATAGAAGTGTTCAAAATCACAAATGGAAATGTGAGGAAAAATATTTTTAATGTGATCAGTGGCTGCAGCCCAGGATGCATTGCCCATGAATGTTTTTTTAAGGAGTAATTTAGCGTGGCCAATCCACCTACTCTGCACATCTTTGTGTTGGGGGAGTGAGACCCACGCAGACACGGGGAGAATGTGCAAACTTCCCATGGACAGTGACCCAGGCCCGGGATCGAATCCGGGTCCTTGGCACCATGAGGCAGCAGTGCTAACTATTGTGCCACAGTGCCGCCCTTGTCCACAAGTGGTTGAGGCAGATTCAAACTGTGGCTTTCGAAAGGTGATTGGATAGACAAATGACCAGGGACAAATTCTGGGACAATGGGAAAGAGTTTTTGGGTGGAATTCAGTGGAGTATTCGGACTGGAGAAATTACATTTGGAGGGAATCAGAATGGACTCCTCCTGTGCTGTGATTCCATGATTTAATATTAAAATCTTGGTTTCATGTTTTAAAACTTGTCCTGATGGTAAGCTGCCGTAATGGATGTTGCACGGTAAACTGAGTAGACATTGTGAACTCCTTTGACTACCTTGAATTGGAAAGCTCACAAATATCAATCAAAAGCAGAAGTAAAACGTGATTAACATACCAAGAGTTTTGAGAGTTCCTCACAGTACGCAAGATCTTTAAACGGAAAAGTAGAAATGCAGAGTTTACTAGAATTTTACACATTTTAACGTCTTGGCTTAAGTTAGGAATCAACAGGATGGACTACAATTAGTCACTGTCCCCAGTGTTTAGGAATAGAAAGGATCAAGACGGGCCGTTGAGTGACCCCTCAGAGAACGGGCAGGATTCTCTTTTTGGGAGGCTACGGGCTGAAGTCTCCGTTCCTGCGTCAAAGTGCTGACGGCAACGGAGGATCCGTGGAGTTCCACAATGGAAAAATCAGGGCCACACCAACACCAATTCTGCTAACGGCAAGGGGCTGGCACCGGCACCATGTGAAACACCCGGAGAACACACGTAAAACGGTGGGGGAATCGCCAGGTCTGTAATGGACACGGGAAGGGCTGACGAGCTGCAGCGATACCCCCCACTCACGCACCAATCACGTCCGAAAAGGTGGCGCCGGTTGTGCTGGACCGTGTACCCGCCCACCTCATGACCACACCCATTACTCCCCCAGCCCTGGCAGGATCTCCCCCCCCCCCCCCCCCCCCCCGGGCCAGCTGTTGGCAAATTTTGGCGGTGCTGGATACTGTCCGTACGCCCTCTCTCTCTCCGCAGCCAACAGGCTCATGACAGTTGAGACCACATGTGGACTGTGCCACCGGAGGCAGAGCATAGTGGGTGGGCCCGCTAATGATATTCAAACGCGGTTGCAACTGCGCGCGCCGCATGTCACAAAGACGTCGATTTGGAGGGGTGGAGAATAGCGACCCGGCATCAAACCGCTGCCTGCTACGATTTCGGCGTCGGGAGCAATTCTCTACCCGATCGCCGTTCCCAGTTTCGGCGTCAGGTAATGGAGAATCCCGCCCCATGCGATTCTCCTGCCAGAGATGAATCGCAAATCCTGAAGCGATTCACAATCCCTTACCATGCAAATTTATACATGGCGGGGATTCCCTCATGAATTTCACTATTGGGCTGCCATTTTGAGCAGGTGGCCCGATAGCAAGGTCCTCCGGCTTCCGCTCCCCCCCCCCCCCAGCAACGCAATTCCTCCCTGCCCCTGGGATTCTGAGTGACCCCCACAGTACGAGGGTGACCCATCCCCCGCCCCTCCCCCCCCATAAGAGCCCCACGTTACAGAAAGCCCCAATAAGAGAGACTCCCACCAGCGACCCCCCTACCCCATTACAGAGATCCCAACCGGAGACTGCTCCATAAGAAAGGTCCCTGTCTGGAAGCCCCCCATAAGAAAGAACCCTGCCTGGAAACCTCCCATTGGAGAGGAAATATTAATAAAGACCTCAGAGACGCTGTTCTGTAACCAACACCCCCTAACAGAATGCACACACTGGCCCCATGAGTAAGATACTGAAGAGTTTCAGGAACATTGCCCAGGTACAAGACAAAGTCTTTTCAAAGAAAAATGTGGGGCAAGGGAAACAGATGTAGAATGTGGTAAATCAACAAAGTTTTTCATTCTACGATTACAGGAAATTGACCAACAGCTGAGGATTTCAGCTGCAGCTTTTCTTGACGGTTCCGATGGCTGCCAAATCGATGTGTCCAAAAGGGAAGTTCGCCTGAGCCAAATTTTCAAATGGTACAAGATTGATTTTGGTGGAACAGATGAAAAGGTAAAGAAATGATCTTGTCAATTTTCACTCTTAGTGAACATGAGTGAAAGTAAACTGATAACTGAGTATATTTATAACATTGTGTTGGTCTGGAGTGTGTTAGGTATGCAGAGAGGCTGAAAAGACTCAAACTGTTTTCATTAGAAAGACGGATGTTGAGGGGTGACCTGATTGATAGAGGACTACAAGATTATGAGGGGCATGGATAGAGTGGACGGGCAGGTGAAGGTGTCAGTCACCTCGGGGTATAGGTTTAAGGTCCGTGGGGCAAAGTTTAGAGGAGATGTGCGAGGCAGGTTTTTTTTTATGCAGAGGGTGGTGAGTGCCTGGAACGCGTTGTCAGGGGAGCTTGTGGAAGCAGCTACATTAACGGCGTTCAAAAGGCATCTTGACAAACACATGGATAGGATGGGTATGGAGGGTATGCAGCACAAGGACGTGCTGAGGGGTTTGGCCAAGGTTGGTATCATGACTGGTACAGGCTTGGAGGGCCGAAGGGCCTGTTCCTGTGCTGTATTGTCTCTTGTTCTACATTTTGAGACACTGGCTGGATTTTTGAGGCAGGTAGGAAGCTGGTTGAATCAGGAAATCCAGGAGAGATATCCCTCACACATTGATGAATTTAACAGCAGGTCCCGATTACCATTTTTTCAAAGTCTTCCAGTGACAGCCAGTCAGTTTGAGGGATTGGCTAACTGTCAGGCAGGCAGCAGCCAGGGTGCAGATTGGAGGGGAGGAGTTGGGAGACCAGAGGTCTTGTGAGGGAGGTCGATAGGGTTGCCTAATTCCAGCTCCAGCAATCCAGCTCTTGGTCTGTAACATTGTAGGTAGCAGATGAGGAACATATCATCCTTTATCTTTGCTCCTATATCTTATGAGCTTATGAATGGGTGTGGGAAGCAGAAAGTTGAAGCCAACAGGTAAGAGGAAAGGTATTAAACTCATAGATTCAGCAATCCTTGCATTTTAATTGTCAGGCTTCCCAATACCCTGAAATTGGGTTCCTTATAATAATTAAATTGTGAAACTTCCTCTTGGAAGTGAGTTGGTTATCCACTCTATCCATTGTGTCCCCGCCACCCCCGTTTCAGATTCCACATGTACACTTACAATGCCAGCCCTACCTCACCTACCACCACCTCCCAAACCCTCACTTGTCACACTTACTATCCAACAAGCAGTGCTGAATGCGTAGGAAAGCTATTGCCTCTGGTCCTTGGCATGAAATTTAATCTCTTGCCACTGATTCCATCATTCTGCTCCAGAGGTGAGCTTCCATCACACACTTACACCGTCTACCTTCATCACAATAATACTCCATCGTTTGCCTAATCTGCTGCAGAAACGTTAATCCTTATTACCTTTAGGCTTGAACCTGGGCTCAAAGTAATGTGACAAGCAGCATAATCAATTCCAAATAATTTCCAAAGAAATTTAGATTGAACTTTCTATTTAAACAGATTTGGTTACTATTTCAGAAGGTATGCAGTAAGACCAGTGGATTGTCTGAAATATTCATTACAGGGAGTCAATATTCAAAACTCTCTTAATGGTCTCCCATTTTCCACCCTACATGACCAAAAGATATGGGAGCAAAATTAAGTCATTCGGCCATCGGGTCTGTTCCGCCATTCAATCATGGCTGATATGTTTCTCATTCCCATTCTCCTGCTTTCTCCCTGTAACCCTGATCCCCTTATTAATTAAGAACCTATCTATTTCTACTTAAAGACGCTCAGTTATTTGGCCTCCACAGCCTTCTGCGGCAAAGAGTTCCACAGATTCACCACCCTCTGGCTGAAGGAATTCCTCCTCATCTCTGTTTTAAAGGATCATCCCTTCAGTCTGAGGCTGTGCCCTCGGGTTCTAGTTTCTCCTATTAGTGGAAACATTCTCTCCCGTCCAATTTATCCAGGCCTCCCAGTATTCTGCAAGTTTCAATTACATCCTCCCATATCCTTCTAAACTCCATCGAGTACAGACCCTGAGTCCTCAGCTGCTCCTCATATGAAAATACTTTCATTCCCGGGATCATTCTTGTTAAACTCCTCTGGACCCTTTCCAAGGCCAGCACATCCTTCCTTAGACACGGGGCCCAAAACTGCTCACAATACTCCAAATGGGGTCTGACCAGAACCTTATACAGCCTCAACGGTACATCCCTGCTCTTGCGTTCTAGCCCTCTCAACATGAATGCTAATATTGCATTTGCCTTCCTGATTGCCAACTGAACCTGCATGTTAACATTAAGAGAATCCTGAACTAGAACTCCTAAGTCCCTTTGTGCTTCAGATTTCCGAAGCCTTTCATTTAGAAAATAGTCTATGCTTTTATTCTTCCCACCAAAGTGCATAACCTCACACTTTTCCACATTGTATTCCATCTGCCACTTCTTTGCCCATTCTCCGAGCCTGTCCAAGTCTTCTGCAGCCTCCCTATTTCCTCAGCACAACCTGTCCCTCTACATATCTTTGTATCATCTGCAAGCTTAGCAACAACGGCCTCAGTTCCTTCTTCCACATCGTTAATGTATATTGTGAATAGTTGTGGTCCCAACACTGACCCCTGCGGATTATCACTAGTCACCAGCTGCCATCCTGAAAAAGACCCCTTTATGAAATGAAAATCGCTTATTGTCACAAGTAGGCTTCAAATTACGTTACTGTGAAAAGTCCCTAGTCGCCACATTCCGGCACCTGTTCGGGGAGGCTGCTACGGGAATTGAACCCGCGCTGCTGGCCTGTCTTGGTGTCCTTTAAAAGCCAGCTATTTAGTCCTGTGCTAAACCAGCCCCTAGTCTCTGCCAGTCAGCCAATCCTCTATCCATGCCAGTTCCTTGCCCCTAACATCACGGGCTCCTACCTTATTTAGCATCCTCCTGTACGGCACCTGGAAATCCAAATAGATCATGTCCGCTGGTTCTCCATTGTCTAACTTCCTTGTTACCTTTTTCATAGAATTTACAGTGCAGAAGGAGGCCATTCGGCCCATCGAGTCTGCACCGGCTCTTGGAAAGAGCACCCTACCCAAGCCCATACCTCCACCCTATCCCCATAACCCAGTAACCCCACCTAACACTAAGGGCAATTTGGACTATAAGGGAAATTTATCACAGCCAATCCACCTAACCTGCACATCTTTGGACTGTGGGAGGAAACCGAAGGTCCCGGAGGAAACCCACGCACACACGGGGAGAACGTGCAGACTCCACACAGACAGTGACCCAAGCCGGGATTCGAACCTGGGACCCTGGAGCTGTGAAGCATTTGTGCTATCCACAATGCTACCGTGCTGCCCACCCACCTCCTCAAAGAATTCTAACAGATTTGTCAGGCATGACCTCCCCTTGACGAAGTCGTGCTGACTCAGTCCTGGGTACTCCACAATATCATCTTTAATAATGGACACTAAAATCTTACCAATGACCGCAGTCAGGCTAACCGGCTTATAATTTCCCATCTTCTGCCTCCCTCCCTTCTTAAACAGGAGTGTTACATTAGCCATTTACCTGGAACCCATCCTGCCTCCAGTGATTTCGGAACGATCACCGCCAATGCCTCCAGAATGCCTCACAATCTTCTCAGCTATACCTTACAGAACCCTGGAATGTAGTCCATCCAGTCCGGGTGATTTATCCACCTTCACACCTTTCAGTTTCCCCAGGACCTTCTCCTTCGTTATGGCCACTACACGCACCTCTGACTTTCTTAAAGTTCTAGTATGCCACGGTGTCTTCCACCATGAAGACTGATGTATAGTAACTATTCAGTTCCTCTGCTATTTCTTTGTTCCCTATTACTACTTCTCCAGCCTCATTTTCCAGTGGTCCAATGTCCATTCTTGCCTCTCTCTTACCTTTTAAAAACCAAAAAACTCTTGCAATCTTCTTTTATAATAATATAATTTATGCACTATCAATTATGACGAGACGAGAGTAGAGTGTAATCGAGGCTTTATTACGCAGAGATGTGTAGCCTCCTACAGCTGCTGCCAAAATGGCTGCAGCTCGGAGAGCCCACACATTTATACTCCGCCTACTGGGCGGAGCCAGCAGGCAGGGATCTACCCCCGTACCTGTAGTACAGGAGACTTACTGTAATACACCTCATATGCGATATATGTACAACAGTGGTGACTAACACATTCACCCCCTGTTAAAACAAGAGTCCAGTGGGGGTGGTGGAAGACTATTTACATGCATATGTTAACATTTTAGGAAAAGTTTACAAATTCAGACGATCGGGCGCCTTGATCCTTCGTTGCAACGCCACAGTCCCGGTGGCGATGCAGGCGTCGGCTTGGTTGCCGGTCACTCTGGGAGCATGTAGACCTCATCTTCATCCCCGGGTGGGACCAAGGGGAGGACGAATCATCCCGGAGCGGGGGCTGTGGTGAGGTGGCTGGGTGAGGAAGGGTGGCGCCGGGGCGGGGGGGGGGGGGGGGTTTGTGGTGACCCGGCTGGCGCCAGGTCGCTGAGGGAGACTGTCTGTGCAGCCGTCCGGGTACACCATGTGGGCGTACTGCAGGTTCACATGGAGCAGCCGTATCCTCTCGACCAACGGGTCCGCCTGTTGGAGCCGCACGTGCTTGCGGAGGAGAAAGGGTCCTGTTGCTGCCAGCCACGTTGGGAGTGAAACCCCGGGGTCGCACTTCCTGGGGAAGGCAAAGAGACGTTCATGGGGGGTTTAATTAGTCGCAGTGCAAAGGAGCGACCGAATGGAGTGAAGGGCGTTGGGGAGGACCTCCTGCCAGCGGGAGGCCGGGAGGTTCCTGGACCTTAGGGCCAGCTGGACGGCCTTCCAGACCGTCCCGCTCTCCCGCTCCACCTGCCCGTTTCCCCGGGGGTTGTAGCTGGTCATCCTGCTCGAGGCGATGCCCTCGCTGAGCAGGTACTGACGCAGCTCATCGCTCATAAATGAGGATCCCCGGTCGCTGTGGACGTAGGCGGGGAAACCGAACAGAGTGAAGATGGTGTTGAGGGCTTTGATGACGGTGGCAGACGTCATATCGGGGCATGGGACGACAAAGTGGAATCTGGAATATTCGTCGACCACATTAATAATAATCTTTTATTGTCACAAGTAGATTACTAGCTAGCTTACACTCATATTTCATCTTCTCCCCCCTTATTCCTTTTTTAGTTGTCCTCTGCTTGCTAGTAAAGGCTTCCCACTAATCCTCGTCACATTATAGAAATTTTCCTTTGCTTTTATGCTGTCCTTAACTTCCCTTGTCAGCCACGGTTGCCTTGTCCTCCCCTTCGCAAGTTTCCTCGTCCTTGGGATAAATTTCTGTTGTGCCTCCCAAATAACCCCCAAAACTCCTGCCATTGCTGTTCCACTGTCTTCCCTGCTGGGCTCCTATTCCAATCAACTGTGGCCAGCTACACCCTCATGTCTTTGTAGTTACCCTTATTTCATCATAATACCGTTACATCTGATTCCAGCTTCTTCCTCTCAAACTGCAGGGTGAATTCTATTGTATTGTCGTCACCTAAGGGTTCATAGAACATAGAACAGTACAGAACAGGCCCTTCGGCCCTCAATGTTGTGCCGAGCCATGATCACCCTACTCAAACCCACGTATCCACCCTATACCCGTAACCCAACAACCCCCCCCCCCATAACCTTACTTTTATTAGGACACTACGGGCAATTTAGCATGGCCAATCCACCTAACCCACACATCTTTGGACTGTGGGAGGAAACCGGAGCACCCGGAGGAAACCCACGTACACACGGGGAGAACGTGCAGACTCCACACAGACAGTGACCCAGCCGGGAATCGAACCTGGGACCCTGGAGCTGTGAAGCATTTATGCTAACCACCATGCTACCCTGCTGCCCTGGTTCCTTCACCTTAAGTTCCCTAATCAAGTCTGCCTCATCACACAGCACCAAATCCAGAATTGCTTGTTCCCTCATTGGCTCCACCACATGTTGCTCCAAAAAAACATCTCATAGACATTCCACAAACCCTTTTTCTTGGGATAGTAATAATAATAATAATAACGGCTTATTGTCACAAGTAGGCTTCAATGAAGTTACTGTGAAAAGCCCCTAATCGCCACATTCCGGCACCTGTTCGGGGAGGCTGGATTCGCTACCAACTTCACTTTCCAGGTCCACCTGCATATTGAAGTCCCCCATGATTTTTGTAATATTGCCTTTCTTACATGTCTTTTCTATCCCCTGATTTATTTTCTCCCCCACATCCTGATTACTAGGGGTCCTGTACACGACACCCATCAGGGTCTTTTTTCCTTTGCGATTTCTCATCTCTACCCAAACAGATTCCACATCTTCCAACCCTATATCACTTCTTGCTATCGATTTATGTTCATTTCTTACTTCCAATGCAATCCTGCCCCCCTCTGCCATCTGCCTGTCATTTCGATAGGCCACATATCCATTGATATTTGGATCCCAGCCTCATCCCCTTGCAGCCATGTGAATCCCACAGCATCATATGGCCAATTTCAATGTGAGCAACAAGCTCATTTACCTTGTTTCGTATACTGCGCACATTTAGGTACAACACGGTAGCATAGTGGTTAACACTGCTGCTTCACAGCGCCAGGGAACCCGGTTCAATTCCTGGCTTGGGTCACTGCCTGTGCGGAGTCTGCATCTTCTTCCCATGCCTGTGTGGGTTTCCTCCAGGTGCTCCGGTTTCCCCCCACAAGTCCCGGAAGACATGCTTGTTCGGCAAATTTGACATTCTGAATTCTCCCCCAGTGTACCCGAACAGGCGCCGGAGTGTGGCGACTAGAGGATTTTCACAGTAACTTCATTACAGTGTTAATGTAAGCCTACTTGTGACACTAATTATTATTACACCCTCAGTCCTGCGTTTACTGCCCACCTTCTCATAGTTGCCCCCTTTTTTGCTGTGCCTGAAATTAGATTTCTGGTGCTTTCCATACTCTGTTATATTACATGATCTGGAAACTTTACTAAACTCTGCTGTGCCCTCGTCTCCTTTAAGTAGCTCAAAGTCCTCATCATTAACCTGCACTCCCACCATTTCCTTTTCCTATCTACAGCACCAGTTATGTGATTCACCAGGACTCTGGTCCTAGCATAGTTCAGATGAAGACTCTGCCATCGGAACAGTTCCCTCCTTCCCCAATACTGGTGCCAATGTCCCATGAATTCAAACCCATTTCTCCCACACCAACCTTAGAGCCACACATTTACCTCCTTAATCTTATTGACTCTGTGGCAATTAGCTTGTTGCTCAGGTAGTAATCCAGAAATTATTACCTTTCTGGTTCTGCTTTTTAATTTAGCCCCTAGCTGCTCATATTCCTTCAACAGAACCTGTATCTTTGTTCCACCTATGCCGTTGGTACCAGCTTGGGCCATGACAACTGGATCTTTACCCTCCCACTCCAAGTTTCTCTGCAGCCCAGGTGAGATCATAGAATTTACAGTGCAGAAGGAGGCCATTCGGCCCATCGAGTCTGCACCGGCTCTTGGAAAGAGCACCCTACCCAAGCCCACACCTCCACCCTGTCCCCATAAACCAGTAACCCCACCCAACACTAAGGGCAATTTTGGACACTAGGGGGCAATTTATCATGGTGTTATGGGAGCGGCGTTTTCAGAACCCCAAAATGTATCATGGAGTTCAACCAACCTCTCCCTTTAATGTATTGTTGCTTTTTTTTTATAAATTTAGAGTACCCAATTATTTTTTCCAATTAAGGGGCAATTTAGCGTGGCCAATCCACCTATCCTGCACATCTTTGGGTTGTGGGGGTGAAACCCACGCAGACACGGGGAGAATGTGCAAACTCCTCACGGACAGTGACCCAGAGCCGGGATTCGAACCCGGGTCCTCAGCGCCGTAGGCAGCAGTGCTAACCACTGTGCCACCGTGCTGCCTTATGTATTGTTGCTTTTGAAGAACACGGCTTGGTCTCCAGGTGTGGTATTACAATTATGGACACATGGGTTTTTAAACACAAAACAATGTTTATTCCATGAATTCAACTTAACCTTTTTAAATAAACATTGGATCATTTACCACCCCTTACTCCAAAGATAACCCCGAAAATAATACAACACTAAATAATCCCTCAAAATGTTCCTTCAAACCTCCAAAAGACTTAAAACTTTTAACAACAGAAACACATCAGGTTAAAGACATTACTATTATGAGTTTAAATCACCCAAATGATTCAGAGATAGTCTTTCATGGCAGAGATCACAGCAGATCCAGCTCACTGCAAAACACAGACACACCCAAGCTCTTTTCCTCAAAACTGAAACTAAATACTGCAAAATGGCTGAGCTAAAACCCAGTTCCACCCACACTCTGACATCACTTCAGTAATATGAGCTGCCCCATTTCTTAAAGGTACTCTCACATGACAATGGCCAATCCACCTAACCTGCACGTCTTTGGACTGTGGGAGGAAACCGGAGCACCCGGAGGAATCCCATGCAGACACGGGGAGAACGTGCAGACTCCGCACAGACAGTGACCCAAGCCGGGAATTGAACCTGGGACCCTGGAGCTGTGAAGCAATTGTGCTAACCACTATGCTACCGTGCTGCCCACAAATATCCCGAACCCAAGAACCAGGTAGTCAACACAACCTTCGGGACTCTCGATCCTGGTCACAGTGTTTATGCCCCTAACTATACTATCTCTAATTATGACCACATCTCTTTTCTCTCTCCCCACTTGAAAGGCTCCCTGTACCACGGTGCTGTGGTCCCTTTGCTCATCCTCCCCACAGTCCTCGCTCTCATCCACACAGGGAGCAAGAATCTCAAACCTGTTGGACAAGGATAAGGGTTGAGGCTCCTGCAACTATGCTTCCTGGATCCCTCTGCATACTTCACTCATACTCACATCCTCCTGACCCTGACCACTGGTCGAGTTCAAGGTACTTAATCTAAGGGGTGTGACTGCCTCCTGAAACACAACATCCAGGCAATTCTCCCCCTCCCTGATATGTCACAGTGTTTGAAGTTCAGACTCCAGCTCATGAACTCTGAACAGAGGTTCTTCAAGCAACCAATACTTGTGTTCATTAGGAACCACAATGGGATCTACCAGCTCCCACATCATGCAGGTACAACACATCACCTCGTCCTGCATTTTTATTTAATTTAATTATTTTTTAATTTGTTTTTTAATTTAAATTTCCAGCTGGTTTTTAGTCTTCCTAACATGTAAAATATTTTTCCTTTTACCTCTAACTGAAATAAATTAGAATAGTAATGTAAATTAGCAGTTACTTACCAGCCAATGAACTTATCGTTTTCCTTTGACATGACTCTTTGTTATTCCCACTCTATTTATGGTGAGCTCTGCACCTCCCCCACAGCATTTTATAACTGGCCGAGTCCGCTACTCTCCCCGGGTCCGCTACTCTCCCCGGGTCCGCTACTCTCCCCGGGTCTGCTACTCTCCCCGGGTCCGCTACTCTCCCCGGGTCCGCTACTCTCCCCGGGTCCGCTACTCTCCCCGGGTCCGCTACTCTCCCCGGGTCCGCTACTCTCCCCGGGTCCGCTACTCTCCCCGGGTCCCCTACTCTCCCCGGGTCCCCTACTCTCCCCGGGTCCCCTACTCTCCGGGCTGTTTCTGGCACTGAAGCTGCTCCCACTTTTCCCACTCTTTTAACTGCACTTATCTAAGGCAGCAAAGTCCTGTTCACCCATCACCCCTGTGCTCACCATCTTACATCGACCCCCTGGCCTCGATTTTAAAATTCCCATCCTGGTTTTCAGATAGTTGCATGACCTTGCGCACCCCCGCCCCTTTCTCTGTAATCTCCTCCAACCCCCAAAGATTTCTGCATTTCTCTTTTTTCTTGTACATCCCCAATTTTAGTTGCACCACTTCAGATGGCTATGCTTTTTGCTGCTTAGGTCCTAAACTCTAATTTCCTCACTAATACGCATACAACATACAGTGCAGGAGGCCATTTGGCCGATCGAGTCTGCACCGACCCACTTAAGCCCTCACTTCCATCCTATCCCCGTAACCCAATAACCCCTCTTAACCTTTTTTGGTCACTAAGGGCAATTTATCATGGCCAATCCACCTAACCTGCACGTCTTTGGACTGTGGGAGGAAACCGGAGCACCCGGAGGAAATCCACGCAGACATGGGGAGAATGTGCAGACTCCGCACAGACAGTGACCCAGCAAGGAATCGAACCTGGGACCCTGGTGCTGTGAAGCCACAGTGCTATCCACTTGTGCTACCATGCTGCCCCTATCCTCCTCCCCTCCCTTTTAGATACTCATCAAAACTTCCCTTTAACCAAGCCTTTGGTCATCTGTCGGTGTCAAGCTGTTTGATAATGGTCCTGTGCAGTAACTTGGGATGCTTTAGCAGAATAACGGTATGATATAAAGGCAAACTGTTGTTCAGGAGCTGCTGCACTATTGGAGGTGAACGTAAACAATTTGAAGGAAAGGTGGAAAATTCTCCCAGTGTTCTCCCTCAACCTTAGAACCAAATAGACACATTTACTGGTTATTCATCATAGTTGCAAAATCTTATGTGCAAAATTTACTGTTATGTTTACTTGTGTAAATGATATACACTTCAAAGGCAATGGGTTGGATGTGAAGTACTTTGGCATGTCCTGAGTTGATAAGATGGTTATATAATAACTTGTTGTTGGCATGTGAATACCACCTTTCTTAAAGATATAAACCTCTCATTCTTCAATTTGTTTTCATTATAATAGGTAAGTAATTTCATTCAATTCAAGGAAATATTTAGTTTAACAGATGTGCGCCTTGTTCCTTTGTATAGTTGCTGAATTGGTTGTTCGAGCATCTAGGAGATTCACCAAAGAAGAAAGCATTGGAAGAACTCCTGAAGCACGGGGACACCAAAATTGGCAGCCTTCCATACGACTGGTCAACTAATTCTAAAGACTGATGCCTGGTCGACGTGGACGTTATTGACTGCCTGTTGCCTGCCTGTTATGAATATTCCAAACAATCCACTGCTCTTTCTGCATACGTTCAGAAATAGTAACCAAATCTGTTTTGAATAGAAAGATCAATATAACTTTCTCTGGAAATTATTTTGAACTGATTATGCTGCTGGTTACGTTTCTTTGAGCCCAGGTTCAAGCTTTATCATCAGCAATACAACAGCTTTTTGCACAATTTGTATGTCCAACAACTATTTTTTAGTCTGTCGGGACAATTGAAAGGGACCTTTCTTTTCCACTTTGCTTTCTCTATCTTAAGAGGTCTAAAATTGCTTATTCTCAAAAAGAAATACCAGAGAAAATGAGTGCCACCATTTTTCTCATTATCAAAGTATGTGTCGGGAAATATAGTGACTGTTAACTGTAAATGTTCATCAGCTACCAAAGATTGTAGGAGATGCACGATAATTTCCAAATAGTTTTTTTCCACCTGCTGAACCACAATAAAATCGGTGCAAAACAATATCCATCTCCTGACCATTTCATTTCAGTTTTTAATTAGTTAATAAACCACCCAGGGTTAAGTGGAATGCCTGCTCGAGTCCAACTACTCCCAGGACAGGGCACATTTTGTATAGGCACCTGTGCTGCTGCTGCTGCTGGCTTTTATGGGTCATTTGCCTCAGTGATATGTTGGTCAGATGGTTATACCTTGATTGTGTGTTTCGTTCCTCTGACTTAACATCCCAAGTCACTTTGACTCAAGTCAACTTTTTTCCATTTGTGTCTACTAAGAACAAAATATTGGGTAACCAAAAACTTGATCAAAGAATTGATTTTAAGGCAGATCGTCAAGGAGATGAGGGAGCTAGAGGAGCTAGGGCAGATGATGCAGCTCTCAGTGGAATGGGGGGGTGGGGCGGGGTGTGGAAGAGAGTCTTCTATGATGAGGAAATATGTTAAGTAGGGAGGTGAAGGTCATGGATGGATTTAATCATGTAGGTGTTTTACTTATGGCTATTTTAAATTTATTCGTTGGCAATAGCAGGAGTTATGAACCATTTACAGGACTGGAAATACAGCAATGCAGGAGGAAATCGACAGGTGGTACATATCTTGTATTTACAAGGAAGGTGTCAGGAAAGCAGATGGTGTGATGATGGATCATGTGGAGGGAACGGTTCTCTCAGAAACAGCCTCCTGACTCCAGATCCTGTGCACCATAAGGCACAAGTTAGGACTGTGATGGAATACTCCCAGTTTGCCTGGGTGTGTGGAGCTCCAACACTCAAGAGGTTTAATACCATCCAGGACAAAGCAGCCCACTTGATTATCATCCTGCGACCAACTTACTGATTCACCCCCTGAACCACTAGCATTAAGCAATAGCAGGGTGTATCATGTGCAAATTGCACTCTAACTTGACAAGCCTCTTCAACAGCATCTTCCAAACCCCATATAGATGGTCAAGGGCAACAAATGTATAGTAACCCACAATCTGCAAGTTCCCCTCCAAGTCACCCACTTTGACTTGGGCATTGCCATTTCTTCACTGTCACTGGGTCAAAGTCCTGCAACTCCATTCCTAACTGTAGTATGCATGTACCTACACCAAATGGACTACATCAGTTCATGAAGACGACTCGCCACGGCCTTCGAGGGCAATTAGGGATGGACAATAAATGCTAGCCTTGCCAGTGGCATAGAGCAATAATAAACAAATTAAAGCAGAGGCAGAAGACATACTTGGTGTTGTGGACGTTGTAACTTCATTCTCACAGTAAATCTATTCAGGTAGGTATTCCTATACTTACTAGGTCCTGTTTACTAGTCATGCCACAGGGCAGTTTAGAGTCAAATACGTTGCTATAGGTCTGGAGCCACATCTAGGCCAGATAAAGACAAGGGGCAGGATTCTCCATTTCCGAGATTAAGTTTTAACTCTGGGGCAAGATTCATGAACTTCTATGACAGCAAAACTGGTGCCGCACCGGGACCAATTCAGCGACCGTTGAGGGGGGCTAGCACTGGCGGCAAGTGGAACACAATCGATCCAATGGGAAATGGTACCGCATTCGCTGGGTCCGTGATTGACAGTCAGGAGGCTGACAAGCTGTCGTTGCATATACACACTTCACTCCCCACACACACTCATCCAAGCTAACAAAATGGCACTGGTTGTGCTTGAGCACGCCCATCCCACTGATGGGTTGGATGGAGCCAGGGGGGAGCTAGTGGGGTGGTCGGCAGAGACACCCATACAACCCATGGCACTAAGTCACAATGGCAGTCAACGGTATGCGCAGCTGCATGGCTGTCTTGCAGGCTGCGGCAATGGTGTTCCATGCCCGTCTACCCCGACCGCACAGCCTACCTCCTGGCCATTCCCCACTAACCCCACCCCGGTCCTGGCAGAAGTCCCCCCAGCCAGCGGCACAACTGTCAGCACACTATGGCGATGTTGGACACTTTCTGTACCCCCTCTCTCCCCATCAGCAGCCATAGTGCCTGATTCACAATTTTGTAAACCCCAAGTGAACCTCGCCTTCGGGAATTCCCTCTGGCGGAGAGGCAGAGAATCGCAGATGCATAGGAGAATATTGGCTCAGGCCCACTCATGATATGCAAATGGTGTTTACTGAATGTGCAGAGTGGAGCGCATTCAAACCGCTGTCAAGGCACCAGAAAATAGCCATTTCCTGCGAACCCAGCATCCTAGTTTGCTGATATTATAATCAGCCCTCCCTTTCTTTGGAAGCTGTCCCTCTCTAAATAATATCAGCTGTCATCCAACCTCTTCTCAAAGGACAACGGGCTGGATTTTCTAAAAATGGGGGCTATGTCGCTGGCGTTTTACTCCAGACTTTACTGAAAAAATATAGAGCAATTCACTTCCCTGCAGGGGGCTAGCAGGGATCCGGGGAGCTACATGCAGCATTGGCTGCGATAAGGGCCCCTGCACTTCCGGTTCTGAGTCCGCACCTGTGGACGGCAGCAGCCTGCAGCGGCCGCAGCGAACGCCATGGCGGACTTGGACCGCGCGGACCATCAGCAAGAAAGAAGGTCCCCCCGATTGGCCCCGCGCTACTTCATCTGACCCGCCCGATGGCTGCCCTGGCTGCCCATAAGGTCCACCACCCCTCCACCCCCGGTGATGGATTCCCCCCCCCCCCCCCCCCCCCCCCGCGCCCCCCACCAAGGCGGCCACGGACTGAGTCCACAGCCGCCGTGCGCGAGTCCCGACTGGCCAGACGTAGTTAGAACCACGCCATCGGGAAATCGGCCAGTCAGGATCGGAGCATCACTGGGAGGGCCTCTGGCAATGGGCCCCCAGTCGCGGGGCGTGATTCGCTGGTGAGCGATTCTCCGGGGATGTTTCCCCGGGCGTTTCGGATGTAAAAGTTGATTCTCCCCCCCCGTGCCAAACGTGATTTCGGCGCAGGACTGTGGAAAAACCAGCTCAACAACCCTCGACTTCTCCACCCTTGTAAACTACCATTCTCTCTAACCTCCTTTCTCTTTCAAGTCCTTGAATGTGTTGTTGCTTCCAAACTCTGTACATATCTTTCCCAGAACGGTTTGAATCCCTCCAATCAGGGTTTTGTCATGGCTTCCAGGCTAGAGCACGGTCAATTCCAGTCCCACTTGACCTGGAGTCACAACAAAAGTGAAATTAGAAGTTATTTTAAAATACCTGAGGACCTTAGCTGAGCCAATAAACTGCAGATACCAGGGGCGGGATTCTCCAACCCCCCCGCCAGATCGGAGAATCGTTGGGGGGCAGCGTGAATCCCACCCCCGCCGGTCGGCGAATTCTCCGGTACCGGAGATTCGTCGGGGGTGGGAATAGAGCCGCGCTGGTCGGTGGCCCCCCCCTGGCAATTCTCCGGCCCGCTGCTGTAATGCCTGTTCCACCGGCGTGAATCAAACCACCTCCCTTACCAGTGGGACTGGCGGCGCAGGCAGGCTCCGGGATCCTGGGGGGGACAGGGGCGGTCTGGCCCCGGGGGGGTGCCCCCATGGTGGCCTGGCCCGCGATTAGGGCCCACCGATCCGCGAGCGGGCCTGTGCCATGGGGGCACTCTTCCCCCTCCGCATCGGCTGTCAGCCTCCGCGATGGCCGACGCGGAGGGGACCCCCCTGCGCATGTGCAGACATGACGTCAGCAGCTGCTGACGCTCCCGCGCATGTGCAGACATCCACCGGCCGGTGGAGTCCCTTCGGCCCCGGTTGGCACGGCGCCAAAGGCGTTCCACGCCGGCCAGAGGGGCGCCAACCACTCCGGTGCTGACGTAGCCCCTAAAGGTGAGGGCTTGGCCCCTAAAAGTGCGGAGGATTCTGCACCTTTGGATCGGCCCGACGCCAGAGTTGTCCACGCCAATTTATCCTGACGGGACCCCCCACCCCGCCGGGTAGTTGAGAATCCCGCCCCAGGTTTGTAAATTTAACACAAATAACCTTTTATTAGTTAACAATCTTATAAGTAACAGACAAAAATTTAACTGACTACCGAATATCCCTTACCCAACAACCCACCCCCCTTTCCAATAACTAAGAGGGAAGAAAAATTATAAAATGAAAAGGATAAAAGATCTCCGATGCACAATGATGGTTTTCACTTAAAGTCTTTCAGGAATTCAAGTTCTCGTTTCGATGCTTCTTCCTTCTAAATTGAAGAGAATTTTTTGCTGGCAAGTCTGTCAGCTTTCTTTGTAGATTCAAGAATATTTTAACTGTATAGTAATGATGTGCCAAGCACTCACTGGTTTTAGAACAATAAGGCAGTCTTTAGAGAGAGAGAGAGAGAGAGAGAGAGAGCGCTCCTTCTTTGTTCAAGGGATTTGTTGTGTATCATTGAAAAGGCAGGGAAGGGAATTTATTGCTATTATTGTCATTCTTTATATTGGTTTGCATTTATTCATGGTAGCACAGTGGTTAGCACTGTGGCTTCATAGCTTCAGGGTCCCAGGTTCGATTCCTGGCTGGGTCATTGCCTATGTGGAGTTTGCACGTTCTCCCAGTGTCTGTGTGGGTTTTCTCTGGGTGCTCTGGTTTCCTCCCACAAGTTCTGAAAGACCGTGCTGTTAGGTAATTTGGACATTCTGAATTCTCCCTCTGTGTACCTGAAACAGCGCGGGAATGTGGCAACTCGTGGCTTTTCACAGTAACTTCATTGCAATGTAAGCCTACTTGTGACAATAAAGATTATTAAAAAAGCAGAATAAAAATTAAATGATTTCAGATTACGATCTTTCATCACAAAGGTCAGCACAGTGATTAACATTGCTGCCTCACAGCCCCAGGAACCCGGATTCAATTCCAGTCTTGGAAGACTGTCTGTATGGAGTTTGCATGTTCTCCCAGTCTCCTCCCACAGTCCAAGAATATGCAGGTTAGGTGGGTTGGTTCTGCTAAATTACCTTGTGTGTCCACCAAGGTAGGTTAGGTGAGGTTACGGGATAAGGTGGGGGAGTGGGCCTAGCTAGAATGTTCTTTCAGAGAGTCAGTGCACTCAATGAGCCAAATTGCCTGCTCATGTATTAGGAATTCTCTGGATCTAGTTCATCAACCTGGAACATTAACTCCATTCCTCACTCCACCTCCTGCATGTTTACCAAACGTGCTGTGTATGTTTTCCGACTTTCAGCATCAACGGTATTTTGTTTGTGTATCTGCTTGTGATGTTGCATTTTAAAAGCCCAATTAAACCCTCCCCAAGTATGGTTATACATGGGAACGCTATTGATGGTAGTCAAAAAAGCAACATCGATGCAGCGGAAGGAGAAGAATTTTGTAAAACAATGGCACTAAGAAACCTGTGAATCTCAGGCATTAGAATTGTTGCTCTTGTTGACTTAAATGTGACTTACTGTGGATGCTGCTGACATTGCTTCAGGCATTGAGAAGGGCTGCAATCCACTTCTTTCCTTGATGATTAACCTGACACCCACCACTGCTCAGAATCCCTTCTCACTGCTCATTCTTTGCCAGCGGAATGGCCCGATCACTTGTGAATCAATGTGCTGGATAAAAACATAATAATTAGGAGCAGGAGCAGGAGTAGGCCATCTGGTCCTTCGAGCCTGCTCCGTCATTCAATGAGATCATGGCTGATCTTGTGGACTCAGCTCCACTTTCCCACCCCAAACATGATAACCCTGCATTCCTTTATTCTTCAAAAAATTATATCTTTAAATTAAAGGAAAAAAGTTAAGATAGAGCACCCAATTCATTTTTTTCCAATTAAGGGGCAATTTAGCATGTTCAATCCACCTACCTTGCACATCTTTGGGTTGTGGGGCCAAACCCACGCAAATCGTGAAAAAAATTTAATGAAGGAGCCTCAACTGCTTCACTGGACAGGGTATTCCACAGATTCACAGCCCTTTGGGTAGAGAAGTTCATCCTAAACTCAGTCCTAAATCTACTTCCCTTATTTTGAGGCTATGCCCCCAAGTTTTGCTTTCACCCACCAGTGGATACAACCTCCCCACATCTATCCTATCTATTTGCCTCATAATTTTATATGTTTCTAGAAGATCCCCCCCGCATCCTTCTAAATTCTGAGTACAGTCACGGTCTACTCAACCTCTCCTTGCAATCCAACCCCCTCAACTCTGGGATTAACCTAGTCAATCTGCTCTGCACACCCTCCAGCACCAGTACATCCTTTCTCAGGTAAGGAGACCAAAACTGAACACAATACTCCAGGTGTGGCCTCACTAACACATTATACAGTTGCAGCGTAACCTCCCTAGTCTTAAACTCCATCCCCCGAGCAATGAAGGACAAAAATCTATTCGCCTTCTTAATGAACTGTTGCACCTGTAAACCAACTTTTTGCGACTCATGCACTAGGCCACCCAGGTCCCTCTGCACAGCAGCATGTTTTAATATTTTATTTAAATAATCCCTTTTGCTGTTATTTCTACCAAAATGGATAACCTCATATTTGTGAACATTGTATTCCATCTGCCAGACCCTAGTCCATTCACTTAAACTATCCAAATCCCTCTGCAGACTTCCAGTATCCTCTGCACTTTTTGCTTTACCATTCATCTTAGTGTCATCTGCAAACTTGGACACATTGCACTTGGTCCCCAACTCCAATTCATCTATGTAAATCGTGAACAATTGTGGGCCCAACACTGATCCCTGAGTGACACCACTAGCTACTGATTGCCAACCAGGGAAACACCCATTAATCCCCACTCTGCGTTCTATTAATTAACTAATCCTCTATCCATGCTACTACTTTACCCTTAATGCCATGCATCATTATCTTATGCAGCAACCTTTTGTGTGGCACCTTGTCAAATGCTTTCTTAAATCCAGATATACCACATCCATTGGCTCCCCATTGTCTACCACACTGGTATGGTCCTCAGAAAATTCCACTAAATTAGTGAGACACAAGCTGCCCTTTATGAACCCATGACAATTTCCACCCAGATGTCTCGTGAATTTTGGTAAATTATCACTCGTGCATTTGCAATTTCCCTAGCCCTAACCCTGGGATGCATTCCATCTGGGCCAGGAGACTTGTCTACCTTTAGCCCCATTAGTTTGGCCATCACTGCCTCCTTCGTGATAACAATCGTCTCAAGGTCCTCACCTGTCATAGCCTCATTTCCATCAGTCACTGGCATATTATTTGTCTTCCACCGTGAAGACCGACCCAAAAAAACCTGTTCAGTTCCTCAGCTCCCATCATTAAATCTCCTTTCTCATCCTAAAGGAGCAATATTTACCTTAACCACTCTTTTCCGTTTTATATATTTGGAGAAACGTTTACGATCTGTTTTCATATTCTGAGCAAGTTTACCCTCATTGTCAATCTTACTCTTCTTTATAGCTTTTTAGTAGCTTTCTGTTGCCCCCTAGATTTCCCAATCCTCTAGTCTCCTACTAATCTTTGCCACTTTGTATGTTTTTTCTTTCAAATTGACACTCTCCCTTTTTCCATAGATATCCACGATCCATTTTCCCTCCTTCTACCGACCTTACTTTTTGTTTGCTGAGCAATGTGAAAAATCACTTGGAAGGTTCTCCATTGTTTCACTTTGAAGTGTTTGCTCCCAGTCTATCTTAGCTAGCTCTTCTCTCATTCCATTGTAATCTCTTTTGTTTAAGCACAAAACACTAGTGTTTGATTTTACCTTCTCACTCTCCATTTGCATTTTAAATTCCACCATATTGTGATCGCTCTTTCCGAGGATCCCCAACTATGAGATCATCCCTAACTATGAGGTCATTAATCAATCCTGGCTTCATTACACAGGACCAGATCTAGGATCGCTTGTTCCCTCGTAGGTTCCATTACATACTGTTCTAGGAAACTATCGCGGATACATTCTATAAACTCCTCCTCAAGGCTGCCTTGACCGACCTGGTGAAATCAATCGCCATGTAGATTAAAATTCCCCCATGATAACTGCTGTACCATTTCTAGATGCACCAGTTATTTCTTTGTTTATTGCCCACCCCACTGTAACGTTACTATTTGGTGGGCTATAGACCAAGCATGTGGCCTTTTCGCAGCCTGATCTTAAGCCTAAGTATCATACTGTTCCGCCCAGGCCCTACTATGGCATTATTCATATACCTTATCTGCTTGTTCAAGTGTTGTTGATGGGCTGCAGTGCCACTCACATTCGACACGGTGACAAAAATGGGCCATCAAGGACACTACTTCTGTTGTTTTGATCACTTTGCATATATGGCCAGGCCAAACAAATTGTAGCTAAAAGGTAGCAGAAGTAATGGCTGTGCCAGAAATGGAGAATGATGGAAGTGACAGCATACAAGTGCGGTAGAGAATTTTCGGTCAACCCCTCAAAGCCTTACCAGCCACTAGTTGAGAACATGATCAATTTCATTTCACAAGAGTATTAAACAATGGGGCGGCACGATGGTTAGCACTGCTGCCTCAAAGCGCCAAGGACCCAGGCTCGATTCAGACCTTAGATAATTGTCTATGTGGAGTTTGTATGTTCTCCCCATGTCTGCATAGCTTTCCTCTGGGTGCACTCTCTGTCCAAAGATGTGGTTAGGTGGATTGGCTATGCTAAATTGCCCCTTAGTGTCTCGGGGAGAGCAGGTTAGGTTACAGGGGTAGGGTGGGTGGGAGAATGGACCTAGGTAGAGCACTGAATGGCCCCCTTCTGTACGGTAGCGATTCTATGATTACAATAGTTCCATGGTCCCTTGCTGTTTTTTTTCCAAAATGTAGTTAATTAAATTTAAATTTTCCCAGCTGCTGTGTGGAATTTAAACTCGTATTGGGAACTTTAGTTCAGGCCTCTGGATTACCAGGTCAATAACATAATCACTCTGTTATTGTACCCTCTGGTGGTGGAAATGGTGATATAAATTTGGTGGATGTGGATAGTGATAAAGTAGAAGGTGAGGACACTGCCAAATTAGAGATCAGAGCAGCAACATGGGAAAGGAGACAAACTTAGGCAGATCCCATCAACCAGAACAGGAATCCTCAGTTGACGACACAAAAACATTTCAGAGGCTTCGGTGAAAGTTAGTATCAGAACCAATGATAGAGAAACTGGAAGAATGTACTTCTTACGGTTAAATAGTTGTGATTTGAAATAAGTGTAGTGCTGAGTATTGTCTGCTTCGGTATCAAGCTAATTTAATGAACATGTTAATCCCCTTGCAGTTCTAGTTGCACAAGACTCCAGTTAAACCAGGACAGCTGTCAACAACTCCCAGTCAAGCTAAACTATGCTTAATCTGCAATGGTTAAGGAAAGAGGAACAGAAAGCTACTTTTTAACGGTCTTAAAATGTAAGTTACTAAATAGAAAACATTACTTCACAGGAGACCTTTAGATAATTTGATTTATTTGGAAATGCAGGTGATAGTTGGCATTGTAACATCCAGTGTAGAGCACTGATTAGAATTTGAACCTGACGGACAGATCTTACTTTGCCATTGCAATTAGATATCCAGTGAGCTTAACAGTGTCCCAACCGGTCATATTTATAAGGTTTTGGCCAATAGATTTGTCAGATCTAGATTGTCCATGAAACAAAAGTTTGGTTAAATATTATCTTACTGAAGATGGTCATTGCCTGGAACTTGTATGTCATGAATGTTACCAGTCACTTATCATTCCAAGCCTAAACATTTTCCAAGTCTTGCTGCTGGGCAGCACGGTAGCACAGTGGTTAGCACAGTTGCTTCACAGTGCCTGGGACCCAGGTTCGAGTCCCGGCTTGGGTCACTTGTGTGGAGTCTGCATGCTCTCCGTGTCTGTGTGGGTTTCCTCCCACAAGTCTCGAAAGATGTGCTGTTAAGTGAATTGGACATTCTTAATTCTCCCTCTGAGTACCCGAACAGGTGCTGGAGTGCAGCGACTTGCAGATTATCACAGTAACTTCATTGCAGTGTCAATGTTAGCCTATTTATGACATTAATAAAGATTATGACAACTTCAAAAAGAGTTGCAAAACATACTGAACAATTATTAGTTAGCATCTCTCACTTCTGACATGGAGGTATCACAGATGAAGATGGTTGGGCCTAAAACACTACCATCAAAAACTGCAGCAGTGTCCTGGGGCTGAGAACTTTGTGTTAGATACAACTCCAACCACTAGAGGGTTCTCGGTCACAAGATAGAGACATGTTGTTGCAATTATACAGAGTGTTGGTGAAACCGCATCTGGAGTATTGTGTCCAGTTTTAGTCTCCTTCTTTGAGGAAGGATGTGGTGGGAGTTTGGAGGAGGTTCACCAGATTACAGGGATGAAAGATTTGATGTACAAGGAGAGATTGAACAGTTTAGGCATATACTTGCTGGAGTGTAGAATAATGAGAAGGGATCTGATTGAGGTATATAAATTGCTAATAGGGATCAATAAAGTAAACATAGACCAAATGTTCCCCCTTGTGGGACAATCTAGAACGAGAAGTCAGATACAGGTCGAGAGACAGTACATTTAAAACTGAGATGAGGAGGAACTACTCGCAGAGGGTGGTGAATTTATGGAACTCGCTGTCCCATAGTACAGTGGAGTCTGAATCATTAAATGGTTAAGGTGATAGATATATTTCTGATTTTTTTTTAATGGGTTTAAGGGGTATGGGGAACAGGCAGGGAGGTGGATTTAACACCAGGAAGAGATCAGTCATGAAATGAAATGAAATGAAAATCGCTTATTGTCACGAGTAGGCTTCAACGAAGTTACTGTGAAAAGCCCCTAGTCGCCACATTCCGGCGCCTGTCCGGGGAGGCTGGTACGGGAATCGAACCGTGCTGCTGGCCTGCTTTATAAGCCAGCGATTTAGCCTTGTGAGCTAAACCAGCCCCTGATCTGATTGAATGGAGAAGGCTCAAAGGGCAGAATTGCGTATTTCTGCTCCTAATTCCTATAACACCCCTCCAATCATCCCCAATGACTTAAATTCTGTTACGCCTCCTTGATGCTACCCTCTGTCAAATGTTACCTTAATATCAAGGATAGTCACCTAGAGTTCAGCTCTTACCAAGGCTGTAATCTTGAATTTATGCCCCTATTTGTTACTGACCAGTTGGGAAAAAAAGATCCTCCAATCTCACATCTTTTCATAATTTTGAACACATTTTTATCTCCTTAAACATACGTTGGTGAAAAGTTACATCACAGCTTTACTTTGTTACTCTTGTGCCAGAACATCTAAAAGGTTCATGATTGAATCATCCCTGCTCCCAATTCAAATCAGCGTATTCCTCAGGACTACAACATCTTTAAAATGGAATACAAGATTACCTAATGTAAGCCATCACTACTCCCATGTGTAGTGATTTCTTCATCTCCACCACATTATCTGTGCAGCAGGTTGGAAGGAAAAACAACCTTCAATTTGGCAGCTTTCATGGTTAAGACAATGATAGGACATGCATGAAGGGTCACCAGTCCATCGCTTTGCTTAGAAAATAACTCTCGTATTGTTGAAGAGTGGAAAAGAAAGGTTTTTTTTAAAAAATCTTAAATCACCCACAAACCCACTATTAATCACCGACCACAATACAACATACTTACCATTTATCATTCAGTTGCCATCGATTTTGTAGTTAGAATGTGGGCAAATATAATAAGCACAAATAGAGACAACAGTGATTTTTAATCAATAAATTCAGGCAATGTACAAAAAACCTAATTTTTCAAATCATAGTATCAGATCTTCATCAGAATTAAACTTTCTCGGTCATATCCACCAGAATGAATGCGATTTAATTACGGCTCAGCTTTATATCAAGAAGCACAAAAGTAGAATAATGTACAAATGTTCAACAAGCACAAAATGTAGAACTTGCTAAACCAAATTTTAAATAGTTCCATTACAAATAATTGATAGAGAAAAGTGCAAAAGTTAACATTTCAAAGTGTATTTAATCCTGTGTGGAAACCTTTTTCATCTTAGTTTTAAAAGAATATAAGAAAACATTGATACCACAATAAGGCTTTTTCCTCCCTTAGTTTCAGTGCCTTACTTTTAATAAAGAAAATAAATATTCTTTAAATGAGCTTACTTTCAAATCATTGCAAAACTAAGAGAAAATAATGCTGTGATGGAAAATCCCAGAAAAATGACCTGATGCACTTTAAAGTGCCTTAAATGAAGAACTGAATTGCTACTTGTGTAATGCACAATGGACAATTTATTACGATCAGTAATTGTTTGCATTCTCCCAAGCAGTGCTGCCTGTACAAGGTCTCTGCATATAACCCATCTAAATTTTAGAAGGCTGCTTGTTCATAATTTTTACTTCCCCTGAAGGGCAGGAAGTTTGCGTAGGAAACTTTACATTATTAATAAAACAGATTGCAAAAATTAAAAATATTTTCTAATGTACACCTTCCTACTTAAAACAGTAGTTGTATATTATTTTATTACAGGACATAACAGTAACTGTCAACAGATACATCATATCCTCAAATAGTGTAGTTCACTACTCAGGAATTTGTAGTTTGTTTCTGTGCACCTTTACTCATTGGCCATTTACCAAGACATAGCTACTATATTTACTATTGATAATTAATGTCAATAGGAAGTATTTTCTAGCTTCTTTCAATGCACAGATGTTAAACTTGGACAATATTAAGACTGTTCTCAATGCAACAGTGGAAAAAGGCCCAAATACAGAACATAGATGCATGGACATTTAATACAAATATTCAATGCCATCTAGATTTTGAGTTAGGTTTTAATGCAGGGGTGGGCAAACTTTTCCGTGCAAGGGCCACATTCAGAAATTCACAATTTTAAAGGGCCGCATAGTATATTAAGTAAAATAATTACTTCACCCGGTTATGATTCTGGGCGCCTCATATAGAACAGAGAACAGTACAGCACAGAACAGGCCCTTCGGCCCTCGATGTTGTGCCGAGCAATGATCACCCTACTCAAGTCAACGTATTCACCCTATACCAGTAAGTAACCCTACAGCCCCCCCCATTAACATTTAAAAAAAAAAATTTTTTATGACTTGGTGGGCCGCATAAAGACCTTTGGCGGGCCGCATGCGGCCCGCGGGCCGTAGTTTGCCCACCCCTGTTTTAATGGGATCGGTGACCTTTCCACAAGTTATTACAGCTCCAACTATGCTCAAGCATGCTTCCAGTTGAATTACACCTACTGATCGTTCTTGCTAAGCTTCCGCTACAATTTCCCAGACAAAGTTCAGCTACCAAACTGCTCCACCCAAGGAGTCAGTCATCAGAAACGAATTCCCAAAATTCTCCACTAGCAATGCTCAGTTTGCCTTACATAGGGAAAGGTCTTTTGATTAAAGAAAAACAAGGCAAAGACACGGCTAAAGACTAGACCTCAACAGGCCAAATTGGCCGTTGCTCATTCCTGATTTTTATACAAGTTATCATTATAGTGTTGATACAAAAATAGTTTATCAAGTAGTACACAGTGCAGACAATACTGACTGATGTGAAAACAATCACACAGTACTCATGGGTGCTACCACTCCAAAATGCTCAAATGTAAAGAACAATCTGGTCTTCAAAATTTCTTGGATTGCATGCAGTTTGTCAGACCAGTAGGCCTGTTCAAGATGAATGCAAAATAAACTATAAATGTTGACTGATACAAGCTTCATATCAAGAAGCCAGGAGAAAACAAAGTTGCTGCAATACATTACATACAATTATTCTCCAACAGAATAATTTAAAATAAAAGGTGCACGCTCAGATTAAGTTGTCATGGCATTCATCTTTTCAAATAGCAACTTTATATGGCTTCCAAAATTTATGGCCACGCGTATACTTTGTCCAGACCTAAATGTGCAGAAACAATTATTCCTCTACTCCCATTCATGTCATCAACCACATAACCAGTGATGGTATTCAGTAACAGGCTGCAATTGATAAACACAATCGTGGTCCTGAATTTGACCTTCGCTGAGACAAAGAACTTTCCTTCACGAGTAGAATACCAACATTCACCTTTTTGTTCGGCATCTAGCGATTTATACCTACTAGCTTAAAACAGAGATCAAACTCCTCAAAAATGATCCCAATCAACTTTCTGAAAAGGCTGATTCTCTTTAAGATTATTAAGAGTTTGGTGCTTTTAGCCCTTTGCATTGTAACCTCATTTTCCAATGACAAATACAATTTTTTTGACAAGTCATCACAGAGTAATGCCATAAATGTAGTAGTTGATGAACTATTATAGACACTTTGTTAGGTTTGCAGATCAGAGATCATTGAACGCAACTCAAAGTAAAGTTATTAATTTCTAATGGGTTAATTGCAAACAAAATCCTGCACTCTATTGTAGCTAGGGATCTCCCTGCACTCAACGTAAGGCATTTGAACGGAGGGCCTGTTTGCCCAAGAAGTGAGTTTTCTGTGTAAATTGAAGAAACTGGATTTTTGCATATCGTCTTCAGATGTGTCATTATTGCTTTTTTCAATTCTTGTAATGCACTGACTCGGAACATCTTTATCATTTTAGTTTGTGGCAGTTCACTCATTTTCCTCTAATTTTGTAGCATTTATGGATTTGACAAATTTCATATTAGTTATTGTCTGATCATCTTTTCACTGACATATTGGAAGCAAACATCAATTAGGAATAGAATATTTGTAATTTCTTAAGTAAATTTGTCAGACCAATTCCACTTTGGAAGATGAACAAAATGTTCAGATTTGAAAAGCCTTTAAGAGCTAGTTTAGTGCACGAGGACTAAAGGTTTCTTGAGGTAAACAAACATTAAGAAATTACACTACATCCTTGACGCAACAGTCCTTGGGAGCTAAGCATGTTATACTGAGGTGCATGCTACGCTGAATGCCTCATAAAAGTAATATTAAAACTTAATGTAGAAAAAAAACTGGGAGTCAAAGTCCAGTGTTTTAACTAATATAAGAGACTTAACAATCATAATATGTACAGAGAGCCAATATCCTCATTGCATTATGTTAGAAGATAATGCACCATGAAAGAAAAAAAAATGCATTTATTAAGCTAGTCAACTTTGAACTTTTTGTTCATCTTTCTTCAGCACATGCAGAAGAGCAAAAATTCTTTAGCATTGATTTGTTTTGGAAGACCAGGCATATACGTGAATAAATTCACTTCCGCTGTTATAATCAGTAGCTTTAAACTCTTCAACTGTCCTTAACTAACTTGGATTTGCTGCATCTGTGTTCAACAGCATTTACATTGGGCTGAATTTTCCAGGGGCGAGAACAGTGAGTTCAGGATGTGTGGCGTTATTAATGTGAAAATTGACCAGCATATTCAGGAGAGGAAGAAAGACATCATTAGGTTGTGAATTTCCAGAATATTCAGGTCAATTTATCCCACTCTTCTGTTTGCCTCACACAAAACACCATCTCACCAATAATCTTCTCGTTAAGAACTTGCTGGGCTTGTATATCAATCTCCCATTAAAACTGCTGTTTAGTTAGGGCTTATAAAGACCCTTATTACAGATGCAATGTTTGTTAATGCAATGTCAATCTCGGGCCCAGAAAGGAAATACATTAGACGGCTGAGTTTTAATCCTGCTCGTCATAACTTTTCATAGAGAAAGTTCAAATTTGAATTATTTTTCCTTACTTTCACCTATTTTTTTCTCAATCAATCCATTCTTTCTTTTCAGCTCTTTCTGTACCCGATTTGACTCAAATTCACATACCCTCCTTCTTGGTTGTAACTCTTTGTTTATTTCTCAGTCCATAAATTTCATTGATTGATACACACCAAGGTCCCACCCAGATGCCGTGTCATTAGCTCACATTTCCAGAAAGTTACTGCACAAATTATATTCAAACTGAAGAATGCAGAAAATATACTAACGGACAGTATAGGCCACGAGATGCTCCAACAAGATATAGCCCATATAGCATTCCGGTTCTCTTCTATTGTGCTGTTAGACCATTGCCCTTTTTCTACTGCATAAAGTTTCCAAGTTGATGTGGCAAGACTGAAGTTCATGTTTTTCCAAAGGTTCTGCACCTCATATCCATTTCTATAATGTACCACAAGTTTCTCCACACTTCATATTTCTTCAGTAGGAGCACTTGGTGAATAAGTGCTACTGCTTTTAAATTTGGTGACCTTTTCAAACATGTATGTTTGATATTTTGTCTTCTTTCACCTTTTTCTGCACTGAGCCTATAGACCTTAACATGGCACTTTGATTAAGCCGAGATGAAATCTGTAAAGTACTGTAAATTGATTTCCTAGCTTCGCTATGGCCATTCTCTTGCAAGGCAATCTCGTCAGCTGGAAGGCAAAAATGGATCACAATTATTCACTCGCATTCATTTCACATAATTAAGTAAATCTTAATGACATTAATTTAAGGTATAATCTGCAACTAGAAGCCAATAGGTCAGAAAACTTGCTTGTTTAATTATAACAGTTTAATTTAACATGTACATAAACACTCAATTTCTATCTTTTACAAACAAAGAACAAAGAAGAAGAAAAATTACAGCACAGGAACAGGCCCTTCGGCCCTCCAAGCCTGTGCCGATCCAGATCCTCCATCTAAGAATGTCGCCTATTTTCTAAGGATCAATATCCCTCTGCTTCCTGCCCATTCATGTATCTGTCTAGATACATCTTAAATGACGCTATCGTGCCCACCACTACCACCTCCGCCGGCAATGCGTTCCAGGCACCCACCACCCTCTGAGTAAAGAACTTTCCACGCATATCTCGCTTAGACTTTACCCCTCTCACCTTGCACTTGTGACCGCTAGTAATTGAGTCCCCCACTCTAGGGAAAAAGCTTCTTGCTATCCACCCTGTCTATACCTCATGATTTTGTAGACCTCAATGAGGTCCCCCCTCAACCTCCGTCTTTCAAATGAAAATAATCCTAATCTACTCAACCTTTCTTCATAGCTAGCGCCCTCCATACCAGGCAACATCCTGGTGAACCTCCTTTGCACCTTCTCCAAAGCATCCACATCCTTTTGGTAATGTGGCGACCAGAACTGTACGTAGTATTCCAAATGTGGCTGAACCAAAGTCCTATACAACTGTAACATGACCTGCCGACTCTTGTACTCAATATCCCGTCTGATGAAGGCAAGTATGCTGTATGCCTTCTTGACCACACTATCGACCCGCGTTGCCACCTTCACGGTACAATAGACCTGAACTCCCAGATCTCTCTGTACATCAATTTGCCCCAGTGCTTTTTCATTTACCGTATAGTTCGCTCTTGAATTGGATCTTCCAAAATGCATCACCTCGCATTTGCCCGGATTGAACTCCATCTGCCATTTCTCCGCCCAACTCTCCAATCTATCTATATTCTGCTGTATTCTCTGACAGCCCCCTTTACTATCTGCTACTCCATCAATCTTAGTGTAATCTGTAAACTCGCTAATCAGACCACCTATACCTTCTTCCAGATCATTTATGTATATCACTAACAACAGTGATCCCAGCACGGATCCCTATGGAACACCACTGGTCACAGTTCTCCATTTTGAGAAACTCCCTTCCACTACTACTACTCTGTCTCCTGTTACCCAGCCAGTTCTTTATCCATCTAGCTAGTACACACTGGATCCCATGAGACTTCACTTTCTCCATCAGCCTACCATGGGGAACCTTATCAAACGCCTTACTGAAGTCCATGTATATGACATCTACAGCCCTTCCCTCATCAATCAACTTTGCCACTTCCTCAAAGAATTCTATTAAGTTGGTAAGACATGATCTTCCCTGCACAAAACCATGTCGTCTATCACTGATAAGCCCATTTTCTTCCAAATGGGAATAGATCCTATCCCTCAGTATCTTCTCCAGCAGCTTCCCTACCACTGATGTCAGGCTCACCAGTCTATAATTACCTGGATTATCCCTGCTACCCTTCTTGAACAAGGGGATATTAGAAATTCTGCAGTCCTCCGGTACCTCACCCGTGTTCAAGGATGCTGCAAAGATATCTGTTAAGGCCCCAGCTATTTCCCCCCTCACGTCCTTCAGTAACCTGGGATAGATCCCCATCCGGACCTGGGGACTTGTCCACCTTAATGCCTTTTAGAATACCCAACACATCCTCCCTCCTTATGCCGACTTGACCTGGAGTAATCAAACATCTATCCCTGACCTCAACATCCGTCATGTCCCTCTCCTCGGTGAATACCGATGCAAAGTACTCGTTAAGAATCTCTCACATTTTCTCTGACTCCATGCATAACTTTCCTCCTTTGTCCTCGAGTGGGCCAACCCTTTCTCTAGTTACCCTCTTGCTCTTTATATATTAATAAAAGGCTTTGGGATTTTCCTTAATCCTGTTTGCTAAAGATATTGCATGATCCCTTTTGGCCCTCTTGATTCCTCGTTTCCGAGTGGTCCTACATTCCCGATATTCTTCCAAAGCTTTGTCTGTCTTCAGTCGCCTAGACCTTATGTATGCTTCCTTTTTCCTCTTAGCTAGTCTCACAATTTCACCTGTCATCCATGGTTCCCTAATCTTGCCATTTCTATCTCTCATTTTCACGGGGACATGTCTGTCCTGCACTCTAATCAACCTCTCTTTAAAAGCCTCCCACATATCAATTGTGGATTTACCTTCAAACAGCTGCTCCCAATCCACATTCTCTAGCTCCTGCCGAATTTTGGTATAGTTGGCCTTCCCCTAATTTAGCACTCTTTCTTTAGGACCACTCTCGTCTTTGTCCACTATTCCCAAAGTAATCCCCGACTGAAACTTCAAACACCTGGCTAGGCTCATTCCCCAACACCAGGTCCAGTATGGCCCGTTCCAGCAGTCAAGACAAAGAAATCCTAAAATGGGGATTGAAAATTCTGGATTCGTTGCTAAAAGTAGAGCAAAAGCTTTGTTTAAAGAGCCACTTGGAAATCCTGGACTGGACTTTGGAATAAAAACCGCTGATCAAAAGCAGTGCTATGAAAGAAGATTTAAAAAGTGTATTTTCTGGAAGTGAAGTTTGGAAACTCCCATCTGACAATATCGGGCGGGCGGGGGGGGGGGGGGAAAGAGAGGATACGGAGGGGAAATGCACAGACACTAACTTGGGCTCAGAGCGGTGTGTTATGTGTTTTGACAAGTCAGGCTATATTTGAAGGGTGTTACTGAGACGGGTGGCATTGCAGCACAGTGGTTAGCACTGTTACTTCACAACGCCAGGGTCCCAGGTTCGATTCCCGCTTAGGTCACTGTGCGGAGTCTGCACACTCTCTGCATTTCCTTCGTGCGCTCCGGTTTCCTCCCACAATTCCTGAAAGACGTGCTCGTTAGGTGAATTGGACATTCTGAATTCTCCCTCTGTGTACCCGAACAGGCGCCGGAGTGTGGCAACTAGGGTATTTTCACTAACTTCATTGCAGTGTTAATGTAAGCCTACTTGTGACAATAAAAAAAATTTAGATTATATTGTAGCTTAAGCAAGGTACACTTTCCAATCCATATTAATCTTAAAATCTGTGTGTATTGTTAAGCTAAGGGGGAGTAAGAGGAATATTATCATTCAAGTTTTCATGTTTAATAATTAAAAAAAAAACAAATTTGCAGTCCTTTGGCTCTGTTCCTCCATGTTTTGTAAAAAAAAAGTAAACGTTATGGGGCGCGATTCTCCGCAAATGCGGTGAATCGTAAAGGCTACCATGAAACTGGCCGTGTTTCACGGCAGCCTCCGCGCCCCCTCCTGGGACCCAATTCTCTCCCCACCCCGGGCGGGGCTAGCAGCGGGGCCCCGTGAAGCACGGCATCACGGCCTTAGCGACCGTCGCTAAGTCCGCGCGCCAAGCGTCACGCAGGCTGACGCGCACGAAGACGTCAGCCACGCATGCGCGGGTTGGACGGCTCCAACCCGCGCATGCGCGGGGCCGTCATCTCCCTCTGCCACCCCGCGGACAGATCCTGCAGGGCGGCGGAGGGAGAAAGAGTGCGTCCATTACGGAACTCGGCCCATCGTCCTGGGGAGAATCGCTGTTCGCCGTAAAAAACGGCGAGCAGTGATTCGTGTCGTGGGGCGGCCGTGGGTTGGGGGGGGGGGGAGGAAAGAGAGATAGCGGGAGGGTGTAAAAAAATGTTGGGGACGCTCTCCCGCTATTCCCCTACCCGTCGTGGGCAGCGGAGAATCGCGCCCATGGTCTTTTGAGTCAGGGTTCCATTCCGGGATCTTCCTGTCCAGTTATATCAACTGGGATGGTAACAAACCTGTGTAACATATTTCGGGAGTTTGATTCCATTTTCAATAATTTTTTTTAAAAAGAGAACTTTCTGACTGGCAGTTGCATCATACATAGCCAAACTCCCATCAATTTTGGTGCCTAACCCTTTTCAGACTTGCACCTCCCATCAAACATCTGACTTACTCAGAAGGGCCAGGGAGAAATAACCTTCCATTGGTCATTCCGCTATCTGTAGAATGGAACAGGAATGAGAGGCGCAACTGGCAGCTGTCTACTTGCTATTACCCCTCATTGGTAGCCCTGAATTAATGCTTGCTTTACACAAGTTTTATGTTCCAGCATAAGGAAATAAGCTCTGCAAGAAATGTCAGCACAAATTCCCATTGGCAAGAATAACCAGTTTTTTAAATCATTGTTACCTGTATATACTTATGCAGAGTAATTTTTAAGCCCTTTATAAAAACCTTATTTCATATCAGGCATTTCATAAAGTGCACAAACTGCTAAATTTAGTTACACTGAAATCATCAGCTTGGTTACTTGCAGCCCATTTCGAACAGCACCAAATTATGAATTTGGTTTATTAACTGATTCACTTACTTATACTTTGAGAGCTTAGTTGTAAACATGCAACTTACCTTAGTCACTATCTGATTCCATTACAAAGAGTGGTCTACAATTGCCCTGGGTGTTGTGCCCTTCTAACGCTTCAATGTTGTTGAATATCATGAAGCATTTCCGACATATGTGCCGTTCATTTTTTATATTAACTGCATTTGCTTGTGAACTGGGTGGGTGATTCGAATCTGTGGCTAACTTCCTTCGTTTTGGCATACTGATATATCGTTCATCTAGGTAGCTTGGTGGCTGTGGTCTGTAGTACTTTTGTGGTCTGCCATAGGTCTTATGTTCTTCCGTACCACTACTACTCTTCTGTTCTTGGCTAGGAGATGGCTGCAAAGCTGAAGGATCCTTGATCTGCTGTGACGGACTGTCACTATTCTGTGACACTGTTGCAGCTTCTTCCCTTACAACACCTTTCGAAACATTGTTCTGCAACACTGCTGATGTAGACCCTGAGCTCAAGCATCTGTTGAATGACTGGTCTTATCGGAATCAGCAGTCCCATCACTTGGCATATCACCTGAGAAAATATGATTCATATCTGACTCACTTAAAGTCTCTTTCAATTCACTGTGCCCATTTACTATTTGTTCATTATTAATGCAACAGTTTATGTTGCCTGATTCAACAATCAAGGGTTGCTGATCTGATTCAACGGAAATATGCGGAGCGTCACTTATCGTGCCATTTTCATTTTGATTCCCACTTTGCTTGCTAACCACACTATGAAGGTAGGTCTTTGGTTCTGAAAACTCTTTTCGGGACTTCCACAATGGAACTAGCAATTCCACAGCATTCTGTTCTTGCTTTAAGCATTTGTCTTCAGTTGCCTTTGCTCGTTGGCTCAATACTTTGCTTGCCTGAAAGTTTCTTTTATCGCATTCGGTGAACCGGATGGATTTGCAGCTTAAGTAATGTTGTGCCTCATGCTCATAAAGCATATCGAGTTCATCAAACAATTTGTCACATTCATGAAAGCTGCACTGTGCTTGGAAAACTTCATGATCCTTGGTATGAGTTGCAAGTTCTGAAGTGGACTTAAATGTCTGGTTACAGCCACATTGTAAACAGAAGTATAATTTAGGATACTGATGCCGTTTCAGGTGGTCAATTAAATGCTGGGAATACATGAATTTTCTTTGGCAATAACGGCACTTGCCTTTATACCACTTCATTAGGTAATCTTGCACATTTTCATCAGAGGAGTGACATTTCCGTGCATGCTTAGTCAGAAACTGTATCTTAGTGAAGACCTTTGAACAACCATGACCTGGACAAGAGAGGAAACCTTCAGTTCCACTGTCAATTACGGTTTTGTCTTTTGAAACAGAACAATCTTGCACCTGCTCTTGTCTGCATAGAGCTCCATTATTTTTGTGCGCTGTGAAACTTTGTTTGGTAAGAACACAGTTCTTCAGTTTCTTTTTGGTTGGAGCGGTATCTGCGTCTGAACTAAATACTTCTTCTGTCATTTGTTTAACCGCATCATCATTTGCTTGAGGAGCAACGTCTTTGTTAGGATCTTCCTGAGTTCTCAAATGCTCATTCTGTGCTCCATCCAGACCAGTTGAACAATGTGGCTCATCTGGAACATCAGCAACACTAACTTCAACTTCCTCAGCTCCTGTTAACATTTTGAAGTTACTCGGTTCATCTACATTCGCAGATTCTGAAGTAGTTGTTCTGTTTCCATTATCAAGAATTCCATTTACTAGTGCACATGTTTCCTGCAAACCAGCAGTAACAGTGGAAGATTTTTGAGTGTTTGTGTGAGCAGCAAGTTCTTGTTTTCGAAGCTTCCTCAAGTGAGTCTTTAAATGCTTCAACATCTGTCCCCTCAATCTGAACTTCCTTGCACAAATTAGGCAAGAAAAGGCACCTTTTTGCTGATGAACCTGTGCATGGCGTACAATGTGCCCACCAAGAAGCTCCTTTTTACACAGCACACAGCGGTGCATTGGAGCAAAGTGGCCATCTGCCCTGGATGCGTTTGGGTTTAGCTGCAACATTTTAGTAGATTTTCTCTTAGTCTTGGTTGCTGTATTTCCATTAGATGATAAGCTATCCTCATGCTTTGCAACTAGATCACATCCATGTGCATTGATTAAGGCCACTTTGTCACGCATTAGAGCAAGACAGTTTTTCTTCAAAATTCGCCAGTCCCAAAATTCTGGATCAAAAGGCCAGGTGGTTTTTAAAACAAGCAGCAACTCACAGCGAAGAAAACTTGGAACCGAGCTAGTATCTTCAGTGTATAGCTGATCTGGCTGACTGTACAGATTTTCAACGGCATGAAACGATTCTGATGAACACTCAGAGAAAAAAACTGTAATAGTGCAAGCTCTACAGAAATCCAAATCATTTGGCAGCAGATACGAGAGTGTTTTACACACCAAAGTTTTAGTATTTGGTTCATCTTGATAATCTATCCGTAGAGCACGTGCACAGAGCTCCACACAGAATTGCAAGCCTTCAGCTCCAACCTATAATATTTAAACAGCACATATTCAAAGTTATTTGATATTTGCATTCTAAACCAGAGCACACAAATGTACTAAGTAATAAAAATATATTGCTAACACTGATATTTCTTTCTAAAGCCACAATTGCATATTTTTGATTTGCATCTCTGTACAAATATTAGATGAGGACCAATGCTAAATGGATTGCAGGAAAAAAATGCATTTCTGTAGAGACTGCAGCAGAAAAACAGCATGATTGTGTATCTATCTCCCTCACCTCATCCCAGTAAAATAACTTAATAACCCATGGTCATCAGCAAAATATTATACATACCTACAAATAAGAGGAAGGGTTAAATACTCCTTTTTAAAACAACTACATAAATGGCTGTGTAGAATGTTTGTCCAAATAAGTTTTTCTCCAAAGAAAAACACAAAAAGCTTGAAACGTGAACAACATCTCCAGAAGACAGTTTAAATTAAATTAATATAGTTAAATAAAAACATTTTGAAGTACAACTGTGCAAGTAGTAGTTAACAGGGCTGGAGTTGTGGACAAAACAAGTACATTTCAGGTCATGAAATGATAAATTATCACTGCTACTCACATCCCTCAAATACAACCTCACTGCCTACCTCATAAATAAACTAAACTGAAATCTCAATGATAGATTTATGGGGGTAAGCCACTTATGTTCTTTGAGCTCTGTCATTCAATGAGACCACTGTTGATCTGTAAAGTCCACATATGCACCTCATACCCCTCAATACCCTTGGTTAAACAAATGTCATTTGTTGAACGAGAGTTCTATAACATTATCTGCATGTAAATGAGTCCCCCAACTTCATTTCTGAAAGACCTATTTTAATTCTTAGGTTATGTCCCATAATCTGAGCCTCCCCAACCAATGGAAATAGTTTCCTTCCAACTATCCTATCAGTTCCCTTAATATCAGGAAAATGTCGGTCAACTCATCCTACAAGCGTATATTCCAGGGAATGCAACACTAAGTTTTTGTAATCTCACCTCTTAATTTAACCCTCACAATGCAAGCATCAGTCTGGTAAATCATTCCTTCCATGGCCAATGTATCGTTCTTAAGGTGTAGAATTGAACCCAAGTTTGGTCTATCAGAGATTTGCACTGCTGCGGTATAACCCCTATATCCTTTGTATTCTCGTCTTCTCAATAAAAAGCCCAGTGTCACATTAGTCTTTCTGATTACTTCCTGTACCTGACATGGCATTTTATTAACCAATGCAGTATTCGTGCGTACAAACCTTGGAATAATAGATGCTAACGATTTTGAGAATAAGTGCGGAAAATAAACATTTTTACTGGCACAGCAGCAAGGTTACTTACCTCATTCTGAATAACCCTAATAAAGAGGAAGATATGACTGACATTTCTGGATGTTAGCAAAAGGTGATGACATTTCTCTAGAAAGTGTCGCTTGGATGCATCAAGTGTCAGCTGCAGCTTGCTCCACACCAATATTAATTCCCTGTGTAAATTTAAAAGCAGTTGACAGCAATATGTTAAAAACAGAGTTGTCCAAGAAACCACTAGAGGATAATTAGACGCGTATGCTCAATGAACTCGTGCCATTTAGTTGCTTCTAGTCTGTTTCACCCGAGTAGGTTTTGTATGAAGCAATCGACAAAGATAAAACCGTCAAGAAAATAGATTTAAAAGAAAATTTAACGATTCTTGCAATCTTACATTTAACCCAACTGCTCATACCCATTTAAATGTAATGTTGCTGACAACCTGTAAAGCAATAGCTAGGCATTGCAATGCATTTATGAATGGCTCACAAATTATTTATCCCAATTATGACAACGTACTTCAATGGAATAACTAAGCACTTTTTGAACAGCCAAATCCAGGAAAACTGAGCAAAGATGGGGGAAAGGAAACCAAGGTTTATAAAAAAAATAATAATATCAGACCCATGGAGTGCCTGCACTCTTGTTCTCAAGTTTCCACAATTTTCTTTTAAATTTCATTTACAAATAAGATTAATGCAATGTTTCGCAATTAATCTTTCAAATCAAAAGAACTTGAAACATAAGTAAATTTACTGTTAGAAAATTTCTGCACCATTAGAAAACAAAGTCAGAATAAATATAAACCATGAAGCTATAACTGCAAAAGGACTAGAAACGTGGCATTTACAGTGCAGAAGGAGGCCATTAGGCCCCTCGAGTCTGCACCGGCCCTTGGAAAGCGTACCCTACCCAAGCCCACAGCTCCGCGTAACCCAGTAACCCCACCTAATCTTTGTTTTGGACACGAAGAGCAATTTAGCATAGTCAATCTACCTAACCTGCACATCTTTGGACTGTGGGAGGAAACCGGATCACCTGGAGGAAACCCACGCAGAGAGAACATGCAGACTCCGCACAAGCAGTGACCCAAGCGGGAATCGAACCTGGGACCCTGGCGCTATGAAGCATCAGTGCTAACCACTGTGCCACCCTGCCTTCGCAGGTTAAAGTATATTTCTCTACCACCAAAACAAAAAAAAAATCACCTCAAGAGTTCCATCGTTTCCAGAACAGTTGGACAATAGAATTTTTTTTAATGGAATCTAGCAACTGATAAGATTAAGAAAATAATGTGCAATTTTTAAGTTTATTTGGCTTATTCAGGCTTTTAGAGGGTAAATGCAAATAGAGATGTAGATCCTGCCATTATAAAATATATTTTAACAATGAGATCCAGGTCAAATTTGTACAATACCTGGTATGGTGTTTTCAAATTATTGCTCAAAAAAATGCAAAATATGTTATGTTCCACATGAATAACCGCAACCTCATCATCGGTAAAATATTTACCTAGTACAATACATGTCTCCATTTCTGAGCTGCTGAGTAAGGAATGCCACACACAAAATCCAAGCTAATTCCTCCTGCCCTTCCGAATCCAATCTGCAAATAACATCAAGAGCTTCCCGACAGTCAATTCTGGCAATCTGTCACAGAGGAAAACAAGTGGGGAAAAGTCAATGGAAGTTCCTGGTCCTTGAATACTCATCAAAAGTTTGACATCATAACTATCCAAGAGAAATATACTGATGCCACTGTCAGGTTAGTCTTTCCTTAAAATGTGAAAATGGGCTTTTCACAGTAACTTCATTGAAGCCTACTTGCAACAATTAGCGATTATTATTATTAAAATCAGTTTCAGTGTCTGTTATAGTTATTTCATGCTCACTTTTACAGATGTCAGCTTTTTCCTTCCCAAATTATTAAATGAATTTCAGATTCATAGTGGAAATTTAAATCAGAATTCTCTGGGTTATTAGTCCACGCCTATGGATTGTTAACTAGTTCTCGCTACACTACGTTACCCACACATGAACAATAAAAAGCAAATGGAATATTGGATAAAATAGTCAGCAAAGTAAAAGACATGTCCTCAAAAGTTAAGCTGAGATGTTAGAACGCACTGTTCAGATGATATTTGGAGCACTGCATTATTGGCATCGACAATGAACTGCGCCGAGGGTGTGTCACATCTCAATTGAACATAGTCTGCTGTGCTGTACAGGCCAACTTGAGAGAGGCAGTTCCTTCTGCATCTGGCACAGATGAATAACCTTAGAAAGCACTATTTATCTTTGGGGATTTTTCCTCCCAGCGGGCTCACTTTTGCCATTTGTCATTTATTTTGTCCTCTGCTTTGTCCACATTGTTCCTCACTGCTCATCTTTGGGGGTGCATCGATCATCCATTCAGCTCACATGGCACAGCCAGCAGAACCGTCACTGACCCCTGCATGCTGGTGTACTTCCAAATTTGACACTGTCTTGCCAGGAGATTCCCAATATTTGTCTACGGCAACAGAAGTGGAAAGCTATTCAGCTGCTTGCTTGGCTTGCATATGTTGTCCATACCTTGCTACTATGCAAATCATGCTTCAAAAAGAAATATATATACTGGAGTGGGAGTGAGAAGGGCAAAAGTCCATCAAATGGTGAAACACAAAAACATTAAACTTGAACTTTAAAGTAAACTTTAACTTTTAAGGGACGATAAGCATTTTGTATGGTTTACAAAATAAGATAGGACACCAAAGGCCTGACCCATATTCAAAAACAACTGAAAGCTAAAAGTCAAGACAAGCTTAAATGGCTGATAAGCCTTTTTGTACTCAACTTTCAAGTTATGTTCAAAAGGTTTGGTAGTCAAACACAATAGTCATATGCAAAACTATTGTATGTCAGAAATCCCACAAAAAAATTATTTTAAATAAAAATAGAAAATACTGGAAATACTCAGCACGTCAGGCGGAATTTGTGGAGGCAGGGGCAGAGTTAACATCTCAGGTCAATGACCTTTCATCAGCACTGGGAAAAGACAGAGATAATAATAGGCTTTGCACAAGTTAAAGGGGAAGGTGGGAAAAAGAACATCTGTGATTGTTTGGGGCAACGGGGAGGGGCGGGGGGTGAAAGAGAAGAGACTGAATAACAAAAACAAGGCCAAAGTGATAACAGAAGGGGAAAAAAAGTCTAAATAGGGTGTGAATAGCAGAATTGAGAAAATCAAGGTTTAAACCAAAATCAAATAAAACAGAAACAAAGTGGACCAGAGGTTACAATCTGAAATTGTTGACTCAATGTCAGGTTCACAAAGCTGTGAAGTGACCAGTCGTAAGATGGTCTATGAGTTTGCATTGAGCTTCATTGGAACACTGCAGGAAGCAGGACAGAAAGATCAGAATGAGAGCAAGGTAAAGAATTAAAATTACTGTGACTAAACGTTTGGGGTCTTACTGCAGACTGAATGAAGATGTGTCGCAAATCAGTCGTCCAATCTATGTTCGGTCTTTGCAGCGTAGAACAGAGTGTATTGTAAACAGTGAATACAAAATTGAAAGTAGCGCAGATAAAGCTCTTTCACCTCGGAGTATTTGGGGCCTTTGACGGAGAGAGATGAAGGGGTAAAAAGGCAGGTGTTGTTACTCATGTGTAAGAAGGAGAAAACTGTTGGGGGTGACTGAGGGATGAACTGGAACATCATGGAAAGAACCATCCCTTCAGAATGCTGAAAGAAGGGAGCAGAAGATACATTTGGTAGTTCCATCATGCAGGTGTTGATGGAAATGGTGGAACATGATCCACTGAACATGATGGCTCATGGGCTGGAAGGCGAGTACAAGGGGAACTCTTGTGGTTCTGGGAGAGGTGGGAGGAGAGAGCATGAAATGGAATGGACACGGTTGAGGGTCTTGTAAACCATGATCAGGGAGAATCCATGGTTAAGGAAAACTTGTCAGAACCATTGTTGCAGAAGGCTTCATCATTCAAACAGATGGGGTGGAGACAGAGAAACTGGAAGAATAAAATAGAAATTTTCCAAGAAGCAGAGTATGAGGAAATTGTAGTCATGATAGCTTTAGAAGCTCAAGGCCTGAAGGTGAACATTGGTTGATTATCTCCTTTTCTGGGGTAGGTTGAGAACTGGAGGAAGGAAATGGGTCGGAGAAGGAGTGGAGATTGGAAGCAAAGTGGATAAAATTTACCAGTTCACTGGGAGAGCAGGAAACAGCGCCAATGTACTTATCAATAATAATAATAGCTTTATTGTCACAAGTAGGCATCAATGAGGTTACTGTGAAAATCCCCTAGTTGTCTGTTCGGAGAGGCCGGTGGCTGCTGGCATTGTTCTGCATTACAAGCCAGCTGTTTAGCCCACTGTGCTAAACCAGCCCCTGTTGGTCTCCCTCAATAATGAGGGAGGGTGTCCAAGTAGGACTGGAACAAGGAATGTTCCACATGTTCCAAAATGGCAGGCATAGCTAGGACCCATGTAGGTAACCACAACAACACTTGTTATTTGGAGGAGGTCAGTGGTGTTAAAGGAGAATTTGTTTAACGTGAGAACATGTTCAGCCAGGTGGAGAAGGCTATGACGGATAGGAATTGGTTAGGCTTCTGTTCGAGGAAAAGTGAAGAGCCCTCATGTTGGGAGATGGAAGTGTAGAGAGATTGGATGCCCATGGTGAAGGAGCAAACTTAAATTGACACAGGGCATCGGGAAAAAATATTTTGCCCACTTGCTGCTACTATATTAAAAAGTACACTAGAATACTTATGAAATGAGAAACTTTTTTAATAAATCAAAATGCTTACAAAATGAAGCACATCGTATAACCTTACCTCCTGCAGCAAGATTTCTTCTGGTGAAGAGCGGCAGAGCCATGTCAAAAATAAGTGGAGGAAGTACTTGTTTGTGCCAGTTTGAGGATGATTTACACAGTATTTGGTCAACGTCATTGCTTCTCCAATATGCTCGTACTTCATCAAGTATTTCACTCTATATTCAAAGAACACTGGCGATTCTGATCCCAAGTATTCATTTACTGTTAAAAGCACAAAATTGATAGGAAAGCTCAATGAAATAAAGTCTGCCAGATTAAAGTACTTTTTGTAACTTAGTCTGTTTCTGCGAATGGCAACATCAGTTACGATCAGACAATGAGATAAAAACATTAAAGCAGTTTAGTCCAGTTAATAGACATACAACTGCGGCAGAAGAACGTACATTATCCCACTTTTAGTTTTATTTTCTTTGATATTTGCGATGGCCAACCATTCTTGAAAAAAAAATGAGCGTGTTTCTCTACTGTAACTATGTCTATCTTTTTAAAACAAGGCCACAAAATGAAAATTAGGCAATTTTCCTAGCAGTCCTACCTCCACCCATCTTGTCTGTCAAAGTGTACATAAAATCAATCATTACACTCCAGTTGACTGAAAGAACAGAATGAAGCTGTAGATGGGAAGGAATGCTTAGCTCCAGTTTCCTTGGCCCATTTGGTAAAATGACATGATTGCACTACAGTGGGCACGCAACTCCAGATTTTGTTTCAGTTCAACAGAAATTTGGTGCTTAGGTCACGAACAATTCTTCCAATTTTTCCATACATCCAGCTTTAACTGCACTGAAGAAAAAATATGATTTCCAGTGCACGATTTTCAGCTGCTATTGTAGAGATAGGAACTGGTACTGTACAAATGTACAAGCACTTTAAAACATTTTTGTGCAAATCAACTTCAAAAAAAGCTACCTTTTACTTGCACTTGGATTATACTGAAGAATCACTGCTGATTTGAATTTGAGCCATGCAGTGCAATTTAAACTAATGGAACAGCATGTCAAAATGATTTTAGTCTGTACAAAGGAGGATCTGAATCAATATATGATCTGCATGTACTATGCCCAAGTACTAAATTGCTTTGTAATTAAAACATAACCGTTAATTAGGTAATTCCCTTTACTCCTTTAAACATGACTGCTTACAGGTTCAGGGAAATTTCAATCTCCATGGGCTGGTTGTTTTTCGAGTTTTCAGCTTTCATGCTGGTGATGTTGAAATGAAACACTATGGGTACTAAGTGTCTGGCAGAGCTTTGTATTTTATTAACTCTTAAAACACAACTTTAAATCAATTTAAATGACCCATTAACAGCCTAGCGAGTATAAACGTACCCAAAAGGGGTCCCAGGTGCCATTTCCATTTATACTGAATTAGTGGAGCTGAGCTGTGATTGTGGCGATGTTACCACAATTACCTCAGTGCCCTCAGGCAGCTAGGAAGACTGGCAGAAAATTGATTAGCCAGGATTCTTACTTCAGTTTAATATTCAATGTCTTCTGCTAGAAAATGCAAGTTGTGTGGACATCAAGCTAGACCATGATTATTCTTATCAAAATGTTCTGCACTGTTCAATGGCTGACTGACCCTCTGCATCTAAGATCACACAGGGATTTGAGAACTCAAATAGCCACTGCATGCTCTTTGTGCTAATATATTCAAATAATTATACATGCTGCTGTACATCCAGGTTAATTTGAACTGAATGCTTAGATACCGGGCTGAATTCTCCGTTATTGGGACTATGTCCCCACGCCGGCGTCAAAACTATTTCAAGCCAGAAAAACTGGCATCAAAGGGCCACATATTACTAGCCTTGCAGGGGGCCAGCAGGGACCCGGAGTAAATCTCGCAACTTTTGCTGCAGATACGGGTCCCCACACTTCCGGGTCGGAGGCCTCACATGCGCACGGCAGCGGCTGCACTGCGGCGAACTCGGACCGCGGAGCTGGACCGTAAAAACAAACCCCCTAATTGGCCACGCACCGAACCCTCAACGCCTGTACAAACATTTCCCGGCCGCCTATAAGGCCCCCCCCCCCCCCCCCCCCCCTCCCCCTCCTCCCCCTCCGATCGGCCTGGCCCCGACGCGGGTATCCCGACTGGCTGGACCATATTCGATCCAGGCCTTTGGGACTTCGGCTAGTCGGCTGGAGAATGGTGGAGCGAGCCTCTGGCAATGGCCCCAGGTAGGTCCTAGGTGGCGTATTCGGCTTTTTGGGGGCCCACAGAATCGGGGAACCGGCGCTGGTCCAGATTCCGTGCAGGAAAGTGGATTCTCTGACCACGCGCCAGCCGTGATTTCTGCATCGGATGCAGAGAATCCAGCCCACTAACTTTGCTTCAGTGAAATATTTCAGGCTTTCCACAAGAATGTGTTGATCGAACCTGCACATGGCATAGTTGGGCACGATTGCCTGGCCTCTCCCAGCCAATGGAACAGCCGGTTCATTCATTTATTTCATTTCTGGGGCCACAATACTCCAGCTATCACCTTCTTAGAGCCTGTCACATTAATGCAAGTGTCTGACAAGAAAAATCTTCCCAGACTCTGAACACTGTTCCTCATTAAAATTGTGATTTAGAGTTTCTTTAAATTTCCACTACTAGAATTTTGTTCCCAGTCCCCGGTGCAGTTAGAACTTTATGCAGCCCATGAAAAACATTGTTAAAACTGGTCAAATGACCAGAAAAAAACAAATTACAATAATTTTCCTTTCTATTGTAGATTTAAGGAATCAACATCGGATGCATCAGCCTCTTACCAGAGACTTCATTTTGGAACCTGTCCAATTGTTTTAGATTGTTTTGTCTTCTTTGAATATACAATTATTATTGTTACACCTCTCTATTTCCATCCCTCCTTGCTGGCTTCTGGAATTTCCAATTCAATGCAATCTTATGTTGACAACAGTCAGCAACAATAACTGGAGTTTGATTTTAAAATAAAGATGACTTTTGCATTCAAAATTATTCAAACATGTGTCAATTTGAGTGATGAAGCAAAACAGATTAATTCATACGGAATGAAATAATTAAAGGAGTTTGAACATTTGAAAGTAGTGATATATTTACAAACCCCCATTTAAAAGAATTCAAGAATGGATCCATTGATTATGGAAAAAGAAACAAGATTAGATTTTCTTAGTGAGATGTCACCCACTAACTGACCCGATCAGCATATCATCCGGTGGCCTTGACACGATCATAATGAAGTGCCTCAAGAGGTTGGTCATGAGGCACATCAACTCCATACTCCCAGAATGCCTAGGTCCAGTGCAATTCGCATACCGCCATAACCATGCAGACGCCATCTCCCTGACCCTACACTCATCCCTGGAGCATCTCGACAGCAAGATTCCTACGTCAGAATTCATTGACTACAGCTCTGCCTTCAACACCATAATCCCAGCCAAGCTCCTATCAACGCTCCAAAAGCTCCTCACTCTGCAACTGGAGCCTTGACTTCCTGACCCATAGACCACGATCCGTAAGAATAGACAACAACATCTCTGCCACGATAGTCCTCAATACCGGAGCCCTGCATGGCTGTGCACTTAGCCCCCTACTATATTGTCTATACACACACACACGTGACTGTGTGGCAGAATTTGGCTCCAACTCCACCCACAAGTTTGCTGACGACATGACCGTAGTGGGTTGGATCTCGAACAACGTTGAGTCAGAATACAGGAGGGAGATAGGGAAGCTAGTGGAGTGATGTAACGACAACAATCCCTCCCTCAATGCCAGCAAAACTCAAGAGCTGGTCACTGACTTCAGGAAGCGAAGTATCGTACACACCCCTGTCGGCATCAATGGGGCCGAGGTGGAGATGGTTGACAGCTTCACTTTCCTAGGTGTGCACATCGCCAACCTGTCCTGGTCCACGCATGTCAACGCTACAACTAAGAAAGCACAACAGCGCCTATACTTCCTCAGGAAACTAAGGAAATTCAACATGTTCCCATTGACTCTTACCAATTTTTACAGATGCACCACAGAAAGCAGCCTATCAGGCTGCATCACAGCCTGGTATGGCATCTGCTCGGCCAAGACCACAAGAAACTACAGAGAGTCATGAACTCTGCCCAGTCCATCACACAAACCTGCCTCCCATCGACTCCATCTACACCTCCCGCTGCCTGGGGAAAGCGGGCAGCATAATCAAAGACCCCTCCCAACCCGCTTGCTCACTCTTCCAACTTCTTCCCTCGGGCAGGAGATACAAAAGTCTGAGATCACGTACTAACAGATTCAAAAACAGCTTCTTCCCCCTGTTACCAGACTCCTAAACGATCCTCTTATGGACTGATCTGATCTCTTCACACAATATCTCTACTGAGTAGTACTACACTCTTATATGTGCTTCACCCAATGCCCGTGTCAGTATATTTATATTGTGTATTCATGTTTGCCCTATGAATTTATTTTCATGTATGGAATGATCTCTCCGAACTGTACATAGAACAATACTTTTCACTGTACCTCAGTACACGTGACAATAAACAAATCCAATCCAATCAACTGCATATCATCTGTTTAGCACACTGGAGCTGTTTAGCACACTGGGCTAAATCGCTAGCTTTGAAAGCAGACCAGCAGCACGGTTCGATTCCCGTAATAGCCTCCCCGAACAGGCGGCGGAATGTGGCGACTAGGGGCTTTTCACAGTAACTTCATTGAAGTCTACTCGTGACAATAAGCGATTTTCGTTTAGTTCTCATAATAGTCAAGACCATTTGGACCATCATTTTTTTCAAAAAGATAGTCACGAGACCAGGCTCAGATTAAAACAGCTTAACCAGAAAAGCCTAATTTGAAAACATATTATAAAAAGTTGAACACAGAATTAAATGTATCACAGTGTGTATGTGCACTCATTATACGCACTCATTATACCAGCCCAGTTTACGTGGCATGAAACAGGCATAAAAATCCTGGAAATGGAGAGGTTTTCTCTACAGATGCTGCCAGACCAGCTGAGTATATCCAGTACTTTGTTTTCATTTCAGATTTTCAACATCCACAGTATTTTGCTTTTATTAAATCAAACAAATTGATGATTGCCTCTAGTCTAACCACAATGATGGGGTCAAGCAGTAAGCAACCTTCATTGGCTTAGGGAAAGCTATCGGCAGAACAGCAATCTATGTACTTGCATATTGTGTGATACAACCCAACAAATGGTATAACATGCTTACTTCATTTTTCCTGGAACATCTACGCTTAAATAATGGCGTACGCAGTCAAAGTGTCATTACAATGGTGCAAGTTTCAGTAAAATTTGGTCTCAAATGTTTTAAAGTTCAAACACAGGACTTCCGGTGCGACGGCATAGAGTAGCGGCCGCATTTTAGTTGGCTCCCCCATAGACTCCGATACTTTGGTCTTTTTTTGTTAATTTCGAAAATAATTTCCGTGATCTGTTCGGACACCCAGCAGAACAAACAGCTGGGAATCTGGGGATGTTGAAATGGACATCGAAGAGGGACGAAGGTGTGAAACTTCAGGCGCCAAGCCAGCGTAAGGACTCAAAGATGGACGGGATAATGGCAAAAGAGTTAAAGAAATTTTGTGCGGAGATGGATGAACATTTTCAGAAACATAGCCAGGAATTAAAGCGATAATTGAAAACTATGGTGGAGGCGGCTTTGGGCCAGGGAGCAGCTGAACAAGGTGACTGAGGCGGTAGGTGAACAGACGGAGAAGCTAAAGGGCGTGGAGCCCCTAAAGCAGGCCAGGGGCATCGTATGGGATGGTGGTTGGATGTGGGTCTGCTGGAGGTTCTGTGCAAGGGTCTGAGAAGCTATCCGGGATTATATATTGAATAACGAAGCAGTCTCACCCTCAATACTATGGGAAATGCTGAAGGTAGTAAATAAAGGGAGAAATTATATCTTGCAAGGTGCATGTAAAGCTGGAGGCAAGGGGGGAGCTGGAAGAAATGGTAGATGATAATTGTCATGTGAGTGTCCCTTGAAGAAAGGTTTGGTCTTACCACATGGCTTGTAGCACAGCTTCAGTGATGTCATCTGTGGGTGAAGCTGGGCTGTGGCTGCCAGGTGGGGGGGGGGGGGGGGGGGGCTTCGTGTTTGGGTTTCAGTTTCGGTTTTGATGCTTTGGACTGCCGAAGAGAAGCAGTGTTTCCCTGTTTTCATTTTAAAGCTGTGCCAGGGAACTGAAATCACATTGGGTGTGGGGTTTGGTTTATTGGATTTTGTATTAAATTGATACAGCTCGAAGGAGGATTCATTAAGAGTTATATACATAGATTACTGTAACTGTTGTGTGTTTTTTCACGTTTGTAATCGAGAACAACTTCTTGCTAACTGTTTTATATATGTTAACTATATTCCTATAATAAACTTTGTTTTGCTAAAAGCACCGAGGGAGTCTGATGACTCACACCTGAAGTGAAGGCTCTTGTGCTCATCCTAGCCAAATTCAACATAAAATTTATAGGTCAGGTGAGCTTCAAAATACACTTTGGAGTTTCTACGCCCTAGTCCACAACCTATTATAGAGATTGCTCTCAAGTATGCAGACAGCCTAGGGCAGCACGGTGGCACAGTGGTTAGCATTGCTGCCTACGGCGCTGAGGACCCGGGTTCGAATCCCGGCTCTGGGTCACTGTCCGTGAGGAGTTTGCACATTCTCCCCGTGTCTGAGAGTTTCACCCCCACAACCCAAAAGATGTGCAGGATAGGTAGATTGGCCACGCTAAATTGCCCCTTAATTGGAAAAAATAATTGGGTACTCTAAATTTATTTTTAAAAAGTATGCAGACAGCCCATCCCCAGAACGATTAGCAGACAGAGAAAAAAAAACTGAGAACGCAGTTCAATCTGATCTCCACAAGTAGGACAGTACAACAGCTGAGGCAAGCTAAAGGGGCTAATTACAAATACAGGGAGAAAGCGAGTAGGCTCCTGGCATGCCAATTGAGGAAACAGGAGGCAGAGAGGGAGATTGCGATTGCGCAGATTAGGGCTTGGGATAGGGGGCTGGTCTCGGACCAGAAGATGGTGAATGAGGTATTTAAGACCTTCTATGAAAATTTACAGGCCAAACGGGATGAGAAAGATATAGTCGGATTTCTGGGGAGTTCGAGATTCCCAAGTGGAGGAGGAACAATGGGAGTACCTAGAAGTTCCACTGTAGCTGGAAGAGTGAAAGAAGGCGTTGAAATTGATGCAGTTGGGGATGGCACCAGGACCCGATGGGTTCTCACTGGAATCATTTGTAGACCTGTTGGTCCCTCTATTGGGGATGTTCAAGGATTCATTGGAGCAAGGTGCTTTGCCACAGACAGCAAGGGATTGGGGGAAACTCCGGATGTTGAATTATACAAGTCTAGTGGAAAAGGTCACAGTGGACTTCCACAGATGGAACAATCTCACATTATCTCTGGCGGGCCAAATGGAATCGTTTAAGATTAATATATTGCCAAGATTTTTATTTTATTCCAGTGCCTTCCGATTGACTGGCTGGTGACTTGGTTTATTTGGGAGAGTAAAAGCCCAAGGAGAGAGAGAGAGAGAGAAAACGGTTCAGTTACCGGTGGTGCCCAAGAAATACACGACTAACCCAGTGATAGTGCACACGTTAAAAATTTGGGGGCAACTCCGTCAACATTTTAATTTGAGTGCTGCCTCAAGGCAATCCCCATCTGTAGGAACCAGCTATTCGAGCCTGCTAGAGCAGATGTGAGGTTTAGAGAATGGAAGGAAAAGGGTTGAGAAGGAGAGACTTGTTTTTTGATAAAGAGCGTCAGTTTGCTAGCCTGGGTGAACTGAAGGAAAAATATGGGGTTACAGACGAAATGGGTTCAGGTATCTCCAGGTATGTAGCTGGGCCAAAATGTATTTTTCTCCTATCCGGTGAAGCAGCCTTGTACAATTCTCGAGAGGATCTTATCCTGCTTGGGCTCGGAGGTAGCCAACATGGCTATATACCAGCGGATAGTGGGGGAGGAGACATGCTCAATTGAGGGTATGAAGTCAAGTGGGCTGAGGAACTGGGGTCGATCTTGGGAGGAGGACGCTTGGAGTGAGGTACTGAAGAGGATCAACTCGACCTCACTCTGTTCGAGGCTGAGTCTCATCCAGCTAAAGGTAATGTTCCGGGTTCACCTCACGAAGGCTAGAACAACACTTTTTTGAAAGGGTGGTGATAGAAGTGTTCGGGTGGTCCAATGCACCATGGACACATGATCATAGCTAGTGGGCTTCTGGGTGTCCTTTTTGGAGACTACGTCGGCAATCCTGAACATTTGAGTTGGAACCTTGCCCATTAGTGGCGCTTTTTTGGAGTTTCGGTTGTGCCGGAGCTCCAGGCAGGGCAGGCGTCCTGGCCTTTACCTCATTGGTGGCACAAAGGAGGATCCCCTTGGGCTGGAAGTCGACTATACCAACAAGCATCTCATTGTGGCTGAGTGACTTGGAGTTTTGCACCTAAGTTTTCCGTAAGAGGGTCAGTGGATGATTTTACCATAGATGGTTGCGACTGTTTACAATGTACTTTAAAGAACTGATCACTGTTGGCTGTTAGGGAGGGGGGGGTGCTTAGTAACTAAGTTAGGCTGCTGAAGGGGAAGGCTGTGTGTTATTAAATGTTTTGTACATAAATTGCTCAAGATTATAATTAACATTTTTGCAAAAAAAAGTTCAACCGCAAAACTAGCACTGAGTACATGAGAGGAACATCTGCTTCAACATTAGCAGTGCACAGATCTATAAATGACAGCAACAACAGACATGGGGGGGGGGGGAATGGGGAGGAAAGAGTGCCATTACTTAAACAACCAAAATCAGGATAGCAATAACAGTACCTAATTCCTGAGTTACTAACTCTTGGTTAAGGATGGACATCAGTACTGGACTTTGCCATGGACCTCCATTTCTACTCATCCTGATTAGGACATCAAATTCTGCATTTAAGTCATTTTGTAAAACATTGTGACATTCCTGTGGAGAAAGAATGCACAATATGAATGGAAATTAGGAACCAGGATAATTACATTGCTTTAATATAAAAGCGATGCCACAAGTTACACAAGACAAAGCAAGCATTCTGTGACACAGCAAGCATAAACTATAACGTGTATATTTTGTGCAAATATTACCTGAATAGTTATTAAAAATTCTTCCCAAAACTCTTTAGACGAGTCTTCTTCCCTACAATATAGCAATACTTCAAAGCAGCTCCTAGAGAGAAAGGAGAGAAGTTGAAAGTAGGATTATCAGTACAAATATTCCAGTTGTTTTGGGAAGAAGAAAAACATTAATCCATCTACTTCTTTGCATTTAATCAAATGCTTCAAAAATCATAAATGTAAAATTGCTTGCTAGCAGCTAACATAAAGAAATGCTCCAAATTAAAAATAAAGATAAAGAAATTGCTGGAAATGCTCAGGTCAGGTAGTAGCTGTAAAGCGGGAAAGATAATCAAATGCTTCAGAGAAAGCCTGGCCTGTTTCCTGCTGAAACAAACTCTTGTGGAGAGAATGCTGTAAAGTACGAGATTATCTATTTCATTAAGACATTAATAAGCGTCATCTTTTCTGTTGTTTGAGAGTATTAGTTGCCAACTAAGTAATGTCTAGTCGATGTTGATTTGATTTGTTTGTCACAGTCAAGGTATGAAAAGGACTGGAGGCAGCTGCAAAAGGATACAGTTAGGTTAGGTTTGTGGGCAAAGATCTGGTAAATGGAGTATAATGTGGAAAATGTGTAGTTGTTCATTTTGGCAGGGTCAATAAAAAAGCATGTTACCCAAATGGTAAGACACCGCAGAACTTGTTAGAGGGATCTGGGTCTCCTGGTGCATTAATTGCAAAAAAGGTTTGTATGCAGGTACAGGAAGTAATTAGCAAAGCTAATAGAATTATTGTTTATTGCGAGGGGAGTATAAGAGTATGCAAGTTATGCATACTCGGGGGCGGCACGATGGCATAGTGGTTAGCACTGCTGCCTCACAGCTCCAGGGTCCCAGGTTCAATTCCAGCCTCGGATGACTGTCTGTGGAGTTTGCACTTTCTCCCCGTGTCTGCGTGGATTTCCTCCGGGTCCTCTGGTTTCTTCCCACAGTCCAAAGATGTGCAGGTTAGATCGATTGGCCATGCTAAAATTACCCCATAGTGTAAAAAAAAGGTTAGGTGGGGTTACTGGGATAGTATGGAGATGTGGGTTTAAATAGGGTGCACTCATGGGCCGAATGGCTGCCTTCTGCACTGTAAATTCTATGATAGATGCTTCAGTTATGGGACATTGGTGAGACCACATATGGAATACTAGGTACAGTATTGGTCGTCTTATTTAAGGAAAGATGTAAATGCATTGAAAGCAGTTTAGAGAAGGTTTACTAGATTAAAACCAGGAATGGGCAGGTTATCTTGTGACTGGATTGAAACATATGACCCTGAGGAGATGTGACAGGGTGGATGTGGAAAGGATGTTTCCTCTTGTGTGTTTAAAAAGAAGGGGTTGCTGTAGCCACCGAAGTTGGCCATTCCCTCAATACAAAATGGAGGAACACAAAGCTTGCAGGGTAAAATGGACAAAGTTTGCAGCACAAGCAGGCTGCAACAAGCCACTGTGTATTCTGTCTGCTAAGAGAGCAGACAGCACCGAAACGAACATTCCGCATACTAATGAAGCAATCTCCGGGACAGTTAGCATAGTAATGGAACGATCCCAGGGACAAAGGACACAAATAGGGAAGTGATTGCAACATTGTATGGGAAGCCAGACACCCCGGCACCAGCGGGGTTCGAAGACAAAGCACCTGAAGGCCCGCCCAGTAGTCGAGGGACAGCCTCAGTATTGGGGGGATTCAAACAAATCAATTGGGAAAAGACCCAATCGATCCCCAGCAGATAGAGGGTCCGCCCAAAAGGGCACCAAGCCCTGGGACCTATAAGAGACAGGTCCCAAACTCAGTTCGTTCTTCTTGACCAGCCCTCCTCTCTTGACCAGCCCTCTCGACCAGCCTTTACCGAAGAAGACCTTGACCGAGAGAGAGGAGAGGTTCGGACAGCAGACGCCAGCAAGTAAGTGTCTCACAACGATCGCTACCAGAGATAGACACTCCCTTTTAACCCGTACCAACCTGAAGTCTGCAGACCCAGTGCAGAGCATGAGGCCATTGTCCCCCTGATCCGGCAGTTCCTTATTCAGATAAGTATTGGTCTATTTAGTGGTAGGAATAGTTTAGTCACCTTAGCGTGTGCATGAGTAGTTTATAATTGTATTATAATAAACTCATTTGTTTGAACTTACTAATTGGTGTATGGTTTTATTGCTTTGAACTTGACCTCGAAACTTGCGGCAGTATCTTAACGCTACCTGGCGACTCCAAAGCTAAGTAACGAAACAGAGCCAAATAGAGTGTTAAGCACACTCACCCAGAACAAGCAACATTGCCCATTTAAGACAGATGAGGACAGGTTTCCTCTCTTATGGGATTGAAAGGCTTTGCTTCAACCAACTTTTGATGAAGAGAATTCCAAAGTCTTTGGACATCTTCAAGACATAATTAAATAAGATTATTGATTAGCAAAGTGGTGAACGGTTATCTGGGTAGGCAGAAATGTGAAGTTGGGGTTAAAATTAAAACTGCCATCATATGGAATGGCAGAGCAGACTCGAGGCCAGCAAAAGATGACTAAAATAAGTAATAAACAGGAAAAAGTAGAGTACGAGAGAAAACAAAATATAAAAACAGACACACAAAGCTTCTATAAGTACATACAAAAAAAGTAGAGAGAGAGAGGGGAGAGAGAGAGAGAGAGAGGAGGGGAGAGAGAGAGGAGAGAGAGGAGAGAGGGGAGAGAGAGAGAGAGAGGGGGAGAGAGAGAGAGAGAGGGAGAGAGAGAGAGAGGGGAGAGAGAGGGGAGAGAGAGGGGAGAGAGAGGGGAGAAAGAGAGGGGAGAAAGAGAGAGGGGGGAGGTGGGGAGAGAGAGAGAGAGTGCGAGAGTGAGAAAGAAAGAGCCTTCTTCGTTGAAGGTTTAATCACTTCTGCCCTGCCCAGCGCTCTCAGAAGCACCCTGCAGGAACCAATCAATGACGGTTGTCAGCCACAACACTACCCTTGGCCAATCCAGAGGCTGCCAGCCAATCGAACCGACTGCCTCCAAAGCTAGTCCTCAAGATTTCCTTGCTGTCGACAAGACGGTCTCCTCCTCTCCAAAAAACACAAATTCTGGTACACACTGTCCTGACTGCCTTAGCTTAAGTCCACTGCTTAAAGGCACATTCCGCTTACGAGTCCACAGACCAAAAATAATAAAACAAAAGAAATAGAAGCCAAGGGAAATCAAAAGGTATGACTCCAACACTACTAACAAACCACATGGGGACAGCACAGCCCGACTTCAAAGGGAACTGCACAAAGGCCATTTGTATTTGATAAGCCAGGCCCCCAGCGGAATCAGGGAGTCTACAAAGATAATGACTTCTCAAAACCAAACCTTCAACAAATAGCTGAGACATTACCAGTCTGGAACATAACCAGTTTTCAAACACTGGATAAACATTCTTTTGTGAAGACATTGCGGCGAGGTATGGTCACATGGCCCAAGACTCTGGCTTGTTGAACAAGTTTTCCTGACCTGCTAGGTGGTCCTGCTGTTTTAACACCCGACGAGGAGGTCACACAAAGGGAGCTCCGGCATGGCTGGACACCTGACACCATTTACCCTACCTCTGCTGAAAGTTCTGTACCATTGCCTACAAACGGATTCATCTCTGTGTGCCTATTTCATCTTACGACACCAACACCACTGGAGAAGCAAATCTTACAACACTGACTTTTGACCCACTAACGTCAGTGAAAGAATTCCTCATGGGACTTTGATTCTGGACCTCACGTGAACCAATATTTATTTTCTCTGTGGTCTCTCCCCTTCTCTGTACTCTATGTATGGGGAAGGGGGGGCAGTGCCATCTCATGGTTTGTAATTTGTGTAATAAACTAATCTTTTGAGTTCATTTTACCTCAATCTTGCTCTGGGGCATTTAGTAGGAGTTGCATCATACAAAGACCAAGGGGTTTGGAAATATACCGCCACTTATTATAAAAGGAAACAAATCAAATACTTTTCCATTCATGGACCGGAGGTGAGGAAAAATGAGTGTTGTTTGAATGGACCCTGTCCTGTTCAGAACACTGGGGAATTAATTATGGGAAAGAAGGAAATGGCACAGATTTTGAACAAGTAGGTCTCAGCAGCACAACACAGAAGTAAATTCGGAGATAAAAAAATAATAAGGAACTCAAAACAGTTACTATTACTACAGAAAAAATACCGGGAAAGCTAAATGATACTAAATGTTGAAAAGTCCTCTGGACCAGAAGGCCTGCATCCTGAACTCCATAGGGTCCGAAATAGTAAAACTTTAACCATCAAATCTTGTGGCTTCACCCTTTCAGTAAATAATTGGGTTTTGGATTGTTTCTTTTTAATAAGCTTACCTGTCTTGACTGAGATTGCAAACGCATAGAAGAGCTGGACATTGAGACCAGCATAATACAGCATAACAAGACCACCTCGCCAGTGGTAAAGCCCTGGGAGATGATGGCATTTCACATGAAATCATCAAAAGCTGAAAACTGGTATTGCTTCAGCATCTCCAGCAACTCGTGTCTCTGCTGGATGGAAAAACGATCTATGCCTCAAGATATACATGATGCAAACATAGTCACCATGTAGAAATATAAAGGGGATTGCAGACACTGCAGCAATACTGAGGCATCTCCTTGTTAAATATTATGAGGAAGGTCTTTGCTCGCATTGCTCTGACCAGATTGCTGACCATGGAGTCATGCAACTATCCTGAGTCTCAGTGTGGCTTCAGAGTTGACAGGTCGGCAGTTGGTCGGATTTGCTGACACTCACAGTTATGGGAGAAATGCCGTGACAGCACAGACCATTCTACATCACCTCCATTAGCCTCAACAGGCCTTTCATCTCGTCAGTAGAGATGGACTTTCAAACTGCTGTTGAAAATAAACTGCTCTCCTGGGTTATTTCCTCTTTCCACAAGAACATACAGTTCCAGTTAAAATGGAGCAACAAAAACATCAGATGCTTTACAGATTGGGCAGCACGGTAGCATAGTAGTTAGCACAATTGCTTCACAGCTCCAGGGTCCCAGGTTCAATTCCTGGCTTGGGTCACTGTCTGTGCAGAGTCTGCTTGTTTTCCCCGTGTCTGCGTGGGTTTCCTCCGGGTGCTCCAGTTTCCTCCCACAGTCCAAAGATGTGCAGGTTAGGTGAATTGGAAATGCTAAATTGCCCTTAGTGTCCAAAATTGCCCTTAGTGTTGGATGGGGTGACTGGGTTATGGGAATAGGGTGGGGGTGTGGGGTGCTCTTTCCAAGGGCCAGTGCAGACTCGATGGGCCGAATGGCCTCCTTCTGCGCTATAAATTCTATGAGATCAGCAGCGGGAAAAGCAGGGTTGCGTCCTTTGGTATATTCGTCTCCATGCTGCTATTGTACGCTTTTGGTGACTCAAATGAGGGTGTCCACCTGCATTACAGATATCAACAAGCTGTGCAACTCAGCAAGACTGCATACTAACACCAAGCTAATGAAATCCTAGTCTGTGACTTGCTGTTTGCTGATGATGCCACACTGGCATCCCATAATGAACTTCACTTGCAGCAGCTTACAGATCGATTCTCACAGGCCGACAAGGAGTTTGGACCGACGACAAGTGTCAGGAAGACCATTGTCATGAGCCACAATGTAGAGGCTCCAACTTCCACCAACAGCTCCCATTGGAAGACATTGACAGCTTCACAAGGATTAAATCACCAATTACCAGTAACCTGTCCCTTGATATGGAAATCAGCACCAGGATTACCAGGGCTGTAGCTATGATATCAAAGTTGAGAAGGCAAATGTGGAACAACAGCAAACTAATCAAAATACAAAGCTCTGTGTGTACCAGGTTGGTGTTCTCAGAACATTGGTTTATAATAGCAAGGCATGGACAAATTACGCAAACCACAAAAACCAGCTAAACGGCTTTTACCTCCGCTGCTTCAGACTTATATTGGACATCGCCTAGTAAGACAGTGCTGAAAATGAAAGTACATAAGCCTGCAGGGATCCCCAGTACGTTTGCTCTCAAGTTCAGCGGCAATTCCGGGGCAGCATGGCGGCACAGTGGGTTAGCATTGCTGCCTCATGGCGCCAAGGTCCCAGGTTCGATACCGGCTCTGGGTCACTGTCCATGTGGAGTTTGCACATTCTCCTAATGTTTGCGTGGGTTTCACCCCCACAGCCCAAAGATGTGCAGGGTAGGTGGTTTGGCCACGCTAAATTGCCCCTTAATTGGAAAAAATGAATTGGGTACTCTAAATTTTAAAAAGTCAGTGGCAACTCCATTAGCTGCATCGTGTGCACCTAACACATGACTTCTGCATGCCCCAAGGTATTCTATATGGCAAGCTTGCCATCAGCACGAGACCAACAGCTCATTGGCGTCTGTAATACAAGGGAATCTGAAAATGAAACCTCACGTTTATCCGGATCTAAGTCCTTGCTGCTGAAGAGTGCCGAGGTACAAGCAGTTAGGGTGTGGGAAAAGCAGTAAATGACCAGATGGCAAGTGAGAGAGGGGCAAGGAAAAACCATCAGTCACTGTGCCAGCTGTGGAAGGGACTACTATTTAGGAGTTGACCTCTCCAGCTGCAACAGATGCCGTTCAATGCAGACGTAACATGCACCCTGAACACAGTGCACCAAATCCCAAAACAGACCAATGTCTACTGACTTGCATTGAAAGAAGCTCAGAGAAGGCCCAGCAGGTTGATTTCTAGGATTAAGGGGTCATTTGAGGCAGGCTATTCATTAGAATTTTTAAAAATGAGCAGTGACCTGAAACAGAAGAAGTTTTGAGGGGGCAGGAGAGGGTTTCTGTGCAGTTTCAGTATTAAAGGAATCACCCATTTAAAATTGAGATGGAGGAATTTACTATCCCAGAGAGCTGTAATGTCAGAGTCACAGATTCTTGAACTAAAAAGAGGGGTCGAGGGTTGATGGGAAACATGCAGGAAAGTGCGGTTAGGCAACGATCAGATCAGCCATGATCGTATTGAATGGCAGAGCAGACTTGGAGCCATATAGCCTATTCCTACTATTTATGTTCTGGTGTTAGCTACTCTGAGATTTGCCCGAGCTTATCAAATTAAAAGTTACTTTTGCTCTCCACTTTAAAAAATAATGCTCCTTTTAATCGCTTCTCACTGAAGGATATTTTAATGACGAAGATGTATTGTTCGCAAGGTTCTAATGGCAATGGTTATCATCTTTCAAGTGGGTGATATCAAATACTAAAATCGTTTTTCACTCAATCATTTGAGAAATATGGCCTTAGTCTTTCTCCACAACATCAATTTGCCTAGTACATTTTAATGTAGCGAAACATCCCAAAGAACCTCATTAGCATTGTCAAAATACATGTAAGAACATTAGATTTGTTTCATTTTAATGCTCCATTATTTTTAAAAAGTGGAGAGCAAAAGTAATAATGACAATGGACAATTAAAGAACTGACTGGAAGAGGTGAGGCTTGATGAATGACCCATTGTCAGTGATGGTGGAATGCAGCATGAGTACAAAAGACAAGGATGAAACATTTGCAGCCATCTTCTGTCCTAATTACCAGGTGGTTGATCCACCTTGGTCCCCTCCTGAGTTTCCCATCATTACAGAAGCCAGAGTCTTTAACCAATTCAATTGACCCCACATGACATCTTGAAATTAATTATGTGCTCTGGATATAGCAATAGTTGTGTCCCCTGGTAACTACCGGCTGCTCCGGGACTAGCTGTACCCGTAGCCAAGTTGTTCTAGTACAGAGTCAGCTCCATTATCTATCCGACAAATTGGGAAATTGCTCAGATGCATCCTTTTCCATTAAAAAGGACAAATTCAGTCTGGTCAGTTGCTGCCCCTTTGACCTGCTGCCAGTCATCAGCAAAATGATGCAAAGTGTTTTTGACTGTGCAGTCAAGCCACACTTACTTTTCAACCTTTTCTTCACTGCTCAGTCTCTGTTCTGCCAGGACTTTATTCCAGTCTTGACCCAAGCATGAACAAAAGGTCTGAATTCTCGAGGTGAGGCAAGCATTTGCTAAGGGCGTAAATATGGGTTTCTGTGGCTGCAAATGAGACTCCAGGGTGGCATATTTCCTCCCTGATGCTAGGGTCAAGGATGTCTTGGGAGGGGTTACAGGCCATTCTGGAGGGGGAGGGTGAACAGCCAGTGGTCGTGGTACACATCGGCATAGGTTTAATAAAAAGGGATGAGATCCTAAAAGAATATAGGGAGTTAGGAAGAAAGTTGGACCTCACTCGTGCCACGTGCTGGTCAAGAGTAGCAGGATATGTTGGATGAATACATAGCTGAAGTTATGGTGCAAGGGGGAGGGTTTCAGATTCTTGGGGCATTGGGACCGGTTCTGGGGAAGATGGGACCAGTGAAAATTGCATGGGTCACACCTGGGCAGGACCAGGACTGATGTCCTAGGGGGAGTATTTGCTTGAGTGGCTGAGGGCTTAAACTAAAATGGCAAGAGGATGGGAACCTATGCAAAGAATCACCGGAGGGGGAATTGAGGATGAAAACAAATGGCAGAAAGGGAAATAAGAAAAATGATAGGCAGATAAACCAAGGGCCAGATTCAAAGAGGGCCACAGTGAATAATAGTGGGAATGGGACATGTTAAAAAGACAAGCCTTAAGGCTTTGTGCCTTAACACGCAGAGCATTCGCAGTAATGTGGATGAATTAATTGCTCAAACAGATGTAAACAGGTATGATATAGTTAGGATTACACAATCTTGGCTGCAAAGTGACCAGATAAGAGCATTGAACATTCAGGGGTATTCAGTATTTAGGAACAACAAATGAAAAGGAAAAGGTGGTAGAGTCGCATTGCTGGTTAAAGAGGAGATTAAATGCAATAGAGGGGAAAAATATTAGCTCCAACAATGTGGAATCTGAATGGGTAGAGCTGAAAGACACCAAAGGGCAAAACATCTTAGTGGGAGGTGCAAATAGACCCCAAACTGCAGTGATGTTGGGAATGGCATTGAATAGGAAATTAAAGACGCGTGCAATAGAGGAACATCTGTAATTATGGGTGATTTTAATCTGCATAGAGATTGGGCAAATCAAATTAGTTACAATTAGAGGAGGAATTCCTGGAGTGTATACGGGATGGTTTTCTGGATCAATACGTTGAGGAATCAGGCCACCCGAGATTGTGTAATGAGAAAGAATCACTGCCGATCTGGATGTGAGATACCTCTTGGGGGTGAGTGCCCATAATATGATAGCATTTTTTATCAAGATGGAGAATGACGTAGTGGATTCTGGGACTAAGGAATACTGAGGGAGATCATGAGGAGCAAAATGGTATTGGGGAAATGGATGGGATTGAAGGCCAATACATTCCCAGAGCCTGATAATCTACATCCCAGAGGAGTTGAGAACAAGTGGTTCTAGAAATACTGGATGTTTGGTGGTCATCTTCCAAGATTCCATAGACTCTGGAACAATTCCTACCAGATCAGAGGGCAGCTCATGTAACCCCATTCTTCAATAAAAGCAATAGAAAGAAAATAGGGAAATTATAGACCAGTAAGCCTGACGTTGATAATGGAGAAAATTCTAGAATCTATTAACAAGGATTTTATAGCAGATCACTTGTAAAACAGTGGCAGAATTGGACAAAGTCAGCATGGATTGATGAAAGAGAAATCATGCAACTAGGGGGAGCCAGTGGATGTGGTTTATTTAGACTTTCAGAAGGCTTTTAACAAAGTCTCACAGAAGAGATTAGCGTGTACAATTAAAGCACATGGGATTAGGGGTAGTGTATTGAGATGGATAGAAAACTGGTTGGCAGATAGGAAACAGAGTAGGAAAAACGGGTCTTTTTCCAAGTGGCAGGCAGTGAGTGACTAGTGGCGTACCACAGGGATCAGTGCTAGAACCCCAGCAATTCACAGTATATATTTATGATTTAGATAAAGGAGCAAAATGTAACATCGCCAAATTTGCAGATGACAACGCTGGGTGGGAGAATGAGCTGCTCAGCCTTGAATATATTGTCATGTGAGTGTCTTTAAGAAATGAATGTTTAAGCAATGTACCTTTAAGAAATGCAGTGATGTCAGAGTGTGGGTGGAGCTGGGTTTTTAGCTCAGCCATTTTGAAGTTTTTAGTTTCAGTTTGAGAGAGCAGCTGGAAAGTGCCGGGCTGGTTTGCCGAGAGCTGCATGAAGGAAAAGAGCTGGTCTGGTGATTTCTGCAAATCCAAAGACTATAAATATATTGAATGTAACCTGTTGTGCTCATATTTTTGAAGGTTTAAAAGAACAGTTTGCAGGATTGGGTAGTGTTGTATTATTTTCGGGGTTATCTTTGAAGTAAGGGTGTTAAGAGATCCAATGTTTATTTTAAAAAGTTAAGTTGAGTTCATGGAATAAACATTATTTTGTTTTAAAAACCATGTGTCCATAATTGTAATACCACACCTAGGGAACAAGCCATGTGCTTTAAAAGCAACAATCCATTAAGGGGGGGGGTTGGTTGGACTCCATGATACATTTTGGGGTTCTGAAAACACCTCTCCATAACAATTCCATGACCCAGGAATTATAAAGTAGGAAAGATAAATAACAAAATACTAAAGATTGGGAAATACAGATAGGATTAAAGAAAATAAAAGGAAGTTATTCTAAATTCCTCAATTTTAATTTTATTCCAGGAGCGTGAAACTCCACACTTTTAAATTAAATTTCAGAGGTCGTTATTATGACAATAGTTATCACAACACAATACAATTACTTACTGCTGAATACACCAACTCTTTCTCAACTGTTTAGTGTTTAACAATGGGCAAGCATAGCAAATTCATGCCTTCGCATTTAATTCAATGCTGAGTCTATCAGCAAGGATTTCAGCAGTGCACCCGGCTGAGGAGCAGGATATCCCTGCTGGAAGCCCCGAAAGATGTGCTGTTAGGTGATTTGGACATTCTGAATTCTCAGTGTACCCGAACAGGTGCCGGAATGTGGCGACTAAGGGATTTTCACAGTAACTTCATTGCAGTGTTAATGTAAGCCTACCTGTGACATTAATAAAGATTAACAAATCTCCGTACTTTCACATGCGACTGCACATATACAGGTTTCTATTAGAAGTTTCTATTGGTGACTTTGAGATCGGATAGCCTCATTATTGTAACCACCATAGAATCCAGACCAATATCTTACAAATGCCAATGAGATGCATGATCAGTTTCTGTCTACTTTGGTTATTTTCGTGTTGGTAGACTGAAATATCTGTTAAGCAATTTGCACACCCAAGTTCATAAACGGTGCTTTGGTTTAAAAGTCTCACGCAAAAACTGATCCCTCCAACAGTGCATCACTCTCTTAGAACAGCACTGGAATGCCAGTTTAGATTATATGCTCCAAGTCCAGGAGGAGAGTTTGGTTGTAGTACTGGATTGGACACCAATTGGTTAAAACTTCAAATTCCTCTATTTCAAGCTATAGAACTGAATTTCACCAATCTTAAATTTTAGGGAATAGATACAATGGATGCTCAGGGCATTGAGCACATTCAAATCAGAGGCCAACAGAATTTTAGTACTCAGAATTAAGGGATTTGGGAATAGTATGAGAAGGTAGAGTTGAGTTAGATCTACCACGATCTTGCTGAATGATGGGGAAAACTTGAACGGCTAAATGACCTACGCCAGCTCCTGTTATTAAAGAACCAATGGGACTTATACTGAAACAGTAAAATGATAAGTGACCCATACCTCCACAATTTAAAATATATAATCCAGACGTTGCAGGAACATTGTGCGGAAATAAACCAGCATCAATACCCCCCAAAGTGGAGCTGAAGCCATGATTGTATTGAATGACAGGGCAGGCTCAATGGGTCACATGTTCTACTCCTCAATTTAGGAACATATGAATTAGGAGAAGTAGGCTATCCAGCCCTCTGAGCCTGCTCCGCCATTCAATCAGATCATGTGTTCTTGATTAACTGTGTCACATGTTTAGTGACTCCTTGCCAGAGAATTGTAGTCTTACAAAAAAAAAAATGACTGGCTATTACGATGAGTAATGCTTTGTTGTAGATCTTACAAGGAGAGCTCTATTGGTACCCAAGATCATATTGTGCTTAAAGGTAGGTATAATATAATATGGCATGGCTGCTGGTGGGTAGGGGGTAGCTGAATGATGATGCACAAAATATTGAGAATTTGTGGAACATGCCAGCTGGCCTTGTCTTATATTTTCATGCAAAAACATTCAGTCAAAGTCAGATATAAAAAGACAGGAATAAACTTCTAACTGAATCAACATTGTGGTAATATAAAAGATCTGATGAAAGTCATAAGAAGACACACCGATAGGTGGAGGAGAAGGCATTAAGTATATTTAAATCTACAGTGATGTACATAGACTCCATAACAATTAGGTCAATATTAAACCAGCCTGGTAAAAGGTAAGGATTTTCCACCACCACCGTTGACTAAATACTTTTGTTTTGATGAGGGTGAGGGGGGAAACAAAGGTAGAAAAGAAAAACAGGTTAGTCTCAGAAGACAACATTTCTAAAAATCAACTCAGATTTCTGAAAAGCAGACCCAGAGTTCAGAATATATATATACACACACAATGCTGTCACAAAAATAAACCCAAGGCATGTACCAGGAATACATGAAAAAAGAGTTTGTGGACAATTTTTGGCCAAGGTAGATTGCTAAAGCAGTGCAAGATTAGTCATGAGAAATCTTGGAAATACTTGGCTAAATATGTTCAGAAGTTTATGTAATAAATGCTACTTCTGGCCCGTTTGTCACAAAATTGTTCAGGAAATGGTTTCCACTACCTAACCTGAGTAACTAATATTTGTTTTAGTTTCTTAGGATACTTCATAATAAAGCAAAAAGTGCACCTACTTCCAAAAATATCCTGGATATGCAATTAATCCATGGTCATCTTAAATCTTATTTCTACTGCAATTCCTTCTTCTTAGTTGGAAAATTCCAAATTTAATATTTTTGAACATGTAATAGTTGAGAACAGAGCTTTTTACTTTGTATTTAATACATTTCCCCACCTGCCTCCTCAACCTATGAATTCCTGTGACAGGCCTGTCTCCAAATAGCCAGAGCACTACATGGCAAATGGATTGGTATACATGTGCATTGGTAGAAAGTTCAATGTATAACTAGCCCCTTAATGCAGAACTTCTATATAAACTCTGGCAAATTGAACATCCAGTCGCAGGTCAACGTGCCAATTCTTTTGACATGTACTTCAAGGTTGTTTTGGTAGATTGAATGATATCCACTTTGAATTCGAACTTATTGCTGTGTTCAATATTACCACTGGTCTCCCCAGAGACAACACAAAATACAGAATCACAAAGGAGATTCAGGTTCTCAAACAGCAAGTTAATATGTCACTGTTACAAAGAATTGTTGCTTCGCCAAAGACAAAGGAACAAAGTAAAAATAAAGCAGCCAGGTCACAACTCCTGTTCACCTCCAAATTCACAGTGAGGAGCAGCACTGAGAGAAGCCAAGCAAACAATGGTCCCCACCATCAGACATGATGCATGCCAAAGAAATTTGATTTAGGGAGTATGTTAAACGCTAATACCAACAAGACCTGTGCAAATTTAACTGACCAACAGATCACTGAACACACCCCCAACACAGGCTCAAGGAACTGCTCTCTTGTGAAATCAATCCACAAAATTGTCTGCCGACAACGAGGCGTTATACTCAATCCACACAACAAAATAGTTGTGTTTGTAGATAGCAGTTAAGAATCCCCCAGTTTGGCCCCTTGAGCCTGCTCTGACATTCATAAAGATCAGGGCTCCGAGGCCACTTCTTTGTGAATCAAAAATCCACCTAACTTAGCCTTGAATAAATTCAATGACCCAGCCTCGACTGTTCTACGGTGAAGAGAATTCCAACGATTCATAGTCCCTAGAGAAGAAATTCCACCTCATCACTGTCGAAATAGGCGATCCCTAATTTTTTAAAACTGTGCTCCCATGAAGGGAGCATCCCCTCAGCTTTTACCGTCAAGCCTCAGAATCTTATATATTTTAATAAGACTACCTCCCATTCTTCCAAACTCTAGTGAGTATAATCCCAACCTACTCAACCTTTCTTCATTAGGCAATCCCATCATCCTAGGAATAAGCCTAGTGAATCTTCTCTGTGCTGCTTCCATTGCAGCTATATCCCTCAAGCAAAACTGTACACAGGTGTGGTCTCACCAATGCCCTAAGCCTTGCTATACTTTACTCAGAATCAACAAATTGGCCCTGCTGCCTTTAAAGTAAGAGGTATTAAAAATAAATTTAAAAATCAGCTACTTACAAAGCCAGCCGGCTCAAGACATATTGGACATGTTCACATTCCGGAGCGAGAAGCGGTCTTGCTTTGGTAAAACAGCAAATAGCACTTTTGAGCACTTGAACTAGTGGCAAAGGCACCTGCCATCTCCCAGCATACCATTCAGTTACCTGTTTGAGGAAGAAAAGACTGAAGGTTAACCATTGAATTTTAAACAAGTCATTGGGGTGTAAATTTGTCCTAGGTAGCAACATAAAGGCACAATATGACAGCTCGATTCACGTTTTGCTTGATTTTCTTTCCCATTACTGTGAGGCGCTTCAGTTCAGTGATGCTGTAGGATTTGAGTTTCTGATCATCCAATATAACTTTTTTGATCCAAAAGGAGAAAACTCCAAATCATTATTTGGCTTCAATATCCAATTATCCGAAGAAATCCCTAAACATTGGACACTTGTCTATAAAATGTATTTGAATAATGTTAAGAGGTTTTTCTCTGATGCTCATATTTTTCTCTGAAATTGTCAGCACAGTTGGTTCACAGCGCCAGTGTCCCAGGTTAGATTCCCGGCTTAGATCACTGTCTGTGCGGAGTCTGCACATTCTCCCAGTGACTGCATGGGTTTCCTCCGGGTGCTGCGGTTTCCTCCTACAAGTCCCGAAAGACGTGCTTGTTAGGTGAATTGGACATTCTGAATTCTCCCTCAATATACCCAAACAGGCACCGTAATGTGGCGACTAGGGAATTTTCACAGTAACCTCATTGCAGTGTTGATGTACGCCTACTTGTGGCAATAATAATAATTATTATTGATGCAGGATTCAAAACTATCACTGAACTTTCTACATTTCAGCTGTCATTTAGCCCATCAAAACTTCCCTAGCTTTTTTGCATCAGTATCTAAACTTCTAATAATCTCTTTAACATAAAATCTAAATTTGACAGTTCTGCTTAAAATGTTGGGAAAGGGGATTGTTTCCAGTAGTTTTGGAGAATTATAAAGAAAATCTAGGAAAGATACAAAGTCATGGGTCACTCCATGAGAATCCCATAGAGTAGCACCTGGAAATCTCTGGTTGTGTTGTAGATCTTCAAGAATGTGGAGGAACAAATGATTTGTTTTGTTGGAACACATTTTGAAAATAAAAGCCTTTCAAGGGGTTTGCAGTAATAGGAGTGGACTACACCCAAAAATTACCATTGACAAATTTGGACTTCAGATTCCAATAAGTGGATCTGACTATTTGTGGACTGGCACGACAAAAAAGCCATGAAACTGGCTGGATCATGAAATCTGTGCCCACTACCTGATATGATCTACAGATGACTCCAGTCCCACAGTATGGGATATACTTTTAATAGCTTCAAGGTGACTAGGGGTGGGCAACAAAAAACCGGTATCACTAAAACAAATATGCAACTTGTTTCGAGAACGCAATGACTGAAATATTGCTCTGGTAATGACAGTGAAAGTGTCAGCATTCGCTGTCATTAACCCTCTGAAACTGACACCAACTTTGGGAGTTCACACTTGTGCAGAATAACGAAGAAATCCAGAAGTCGCAGTCAGTGATTCTACCTTGCCACAGAGTGGAGACACACCCAGACTACAATCAATGGAAAAACCACCTGAATTGATGAGAACTTGCACTCTTACAATGTTAGACTCTTTTGTAAAAATACCTTCATTAAATGAGGTGTAATTTGGTTTTCAACTGGGTACTAACTTTATAATTGCGCTAAATATGGTCACTGGCCCAAGGAAGCCAATTGTATATTTGTGAAAAGTCACATTTTTCGACATTAAAAAACTATATTTATCTTTATTTTCCTTCCCGACAAATCCAATCGCAATCTCATTTATTCTAATGTCTGAAAGCTTCAAAATTAAAAATTAAGTGCTTTTAACTTCCTAGTTTGCTCGGTGAATACTTCATAAATTGCATGGAGACATCATCGCTGCTGCATCCCAAGACACCCCCTTGACTTGGCACCAGATTTAAACAGCCATCAGGAAACCAGAAAAACCATGACACAGAGATTTATTGGTAGATTTTTGCAAGGTTAGCAAAAGTTGTTTCATCACAGACTGCAAGATCCAGGCCAATAATCGGTTGCCATTCCCATGAATGTTTCATGTGAAAATAGTTCTTACAGCCAGATGACATTTTGCTATTTGTGTTGCTTCAGCAGTTTGAACTGCAGTGAAACTTATTAGTACCTAACTCAATGTCAGCTACTAAGTCAAGGCCGCTTAGAATCTTGAAGCTTTGTTATTTGAGTAGGAAGATTATGTTCTGTTTATGCGAGTTTGATTGTGCTAAAGTTTTTCACTTGCCATGTATCTATTGTGCAAAGTATAACAAATGAAACACAAAAGATGAAAAGGGCATTAAACACCAAGTCAATTAACTGAATTTTCCAGCTCACAGAGCATAAACAAAACTAGGGTATGTAAATGAAAGCATGTTCAAAACAATTGTTGGAATTGTGCTGTCAACATTAAACTTTGTAACAGAGGAGTCATATGCCAACATGATTCCTCCAACTGCATTAACTTTTATAATTCAGTGTAGTATACCTTCTAACAACTTATTTGTAAGAATGTTAAATGACTGGTATGGGATGTCCACCTGTCTCCCCTCCTCCATGCCTGGCCCCGCTCAGCAATTCCACTCGCTCCCTGCCAATATTGGACAGAGTGATAGACATGTTATCACCCTCAGGTTTGTGAAGACTCTATATGTCTACAGTCTATTGAACTTACACATGAATTCTGCAGGATAACAGCTTATTTTTTTAAATCCTGAATCACCAAGTAAGCAAAGTGTATGAAACTTTAATTAAAGAATTATGATGCAAGATCTGTACATATTAATATTTATTTAAACCACAAAAGTTTACTTTAAATTATAACACCTTTTATTTTGGCTTTAGGTAGTCATGCCCCTGAATAGTGCAAGAGTCCTTCCTCTGTATTTCCTTTGTTCCTATTTCTTTTATTATTTTTATCTGTGGATCAATAATTGGGATATGCCTTTAAGCAGAAGTCTCAAAGTTGAAAGAGCCTGCTTCCAGGTCACTGCATTCCCAGGTTTTGTATTTTGGAGAGGAGAAGCCAGACTTTTCAGCATTGGGCGGATCTCAGGAAGTGCTTTGGAGGGAGTTGGTTCGATTGGTTAACTGGCAACTGGTGAGTTGGCCAGGGGCAGTGTTCTGCCTGACAATGATCAGTAATTGCATAATGCTTTCCGAGAGAACTTTGAAATATTTAAACCTTGAAAATGAAAGAAATGCTCTCCCTCTCTCTCCCCTGCTTGAAGTGAAAGAACTCATCTATTGTTCTGAAAGTCGCAAGTGCCTGGCGTAACCTAATCAGCACCTGAAAGTGGAAGATTCACATTTCAGATGCAACCAGAAAGCTTTGTGACATAACACACTTTAGTTTTTCAACGAACCAAGCCACTGCATATTTGCAATTTTTGATGACAATGTTTGAACATACTGATCCAAAGTTACAGTCTACTTCGAATTCAAATTAGATAATATAAAGAATGCAAGAAATAGGAATAGACCAAATGACCCAGCGAGTTCGCTCCGCCATTCAATAAGATCATGGCTGATCTTGGGCTTCAACTCCATTTTCCCACCACTTCTTTAATATCCCATAATTCGCCGAGACTAATTTCAACAATGGAGAATTCACAATCTCTGGGATAGAGAATTCCAAAGATTCGCAACCCTTTGAGTGAAGCAATTTCTTCTCAGCTCAGTCCTAAACGATCGCGCGCCCCCCCGCCCCCCCCCATATCAGAATTGCCGACCAATGGGAAAGATTTCTCAACATCCACCCAATCAAATACCTTACAATTTTGTAGGTTTCAATGAGGTCACTCCCCATTCTTCTGAACTCGAGAATACAAGCCCAATTTACTCAAGCTTATCATAGGACAAATCTCTCATCCTAGGGATCAATTTAGTGCGTCTTCAATGCAAGTATATCCTTTCTAATAGCGAGACCAAACTGCACACAATACTCCAGACGCTGTCTTGCAAAATCCCTGTACAATTGCAGCAAGACTTCTTTATACTCATACGCCAATCTCCTTGCAGTAATAATCTTTATTAATGTCACAAGTAGGCTTACATTAGCACTGCAATAAAATTACTGTGAAAATCCACTAGTCGCCACATTACGGCGCCTGTTCGGGTACACGAAGGGAGAATTCAGAATGTCCAATTCACCTAACAAGCACGTCTTTATGGACTTGTGGGAGGAAACCGGAGCACTCGGAGGAAACCCGCGCAGACACGGGGTATTTACCTTCTTACTTTATTGCTGCTAACCTGCATGCTAACATTGTGTTTCTTGTATAAGCACACCCAAGTCTCTTTGAACATCAATTTTTATTTTTTTTTAAATTTAAAAAAAAAGAGTACCTAATTATTTTTTCCAATTAAGGGGCAATTTAGCATGGCTAATTCACCTACCCTGCACATCTTTGGATTGTGAGTGTGTGTGTGTGTGTTGGGGGGGGGGTGGGGGGGAAGAGAGAATGCACGCAGACACGTGGAGAATGTGCAAACCACACAGTGACCCAGGGCTGGGGTCAAACCTGGGTCCTCGGTGCCATAGGCAGCAGTGCCAACCACTGCGCCGCCGTGCCACCCTTTCTTTGAACACTAGTATGTACGAATTTCTCATCTTTTAAAAAAATATTCGGCTTTTTTATTCTTACAATTGAAGTGAATAACACCATTTTTCCAACTTTGATCCATATCCCTTGACACCCTTGCTTAATAAAAAAAATTGATCTCAGTTGTGAAAATTTCAAGTGATTCTGCGTTGGCATCTGAAGAGCTTCAGATTTCTATTACCGTGTGAAAAAGGGCTCCTGCCTTCTAAATAACCTCTCACCAATTTTAAATTCTGCCCTTCTATTCTGGATCCTACTACAGAAAGTAGTTTCTATACTATGTGCATCCTATCAAAATTTGCTTGCATTTTAAACACCTTGAGTAGGTCATCCCTCAATCTTCTATGCCCAAGGGAATATTTATCCATATTAATGCAACCTGCCTTCAATTTAATTCTTGTAAACATCAGCATCATTGGCAATATAGCCTTCCTGAACTGCAGGGCTCAAAGGTGCATGCAATATTCCAGACACTACAGTGTAGGGCCAAGATGTGTAAAACTGTGGCATGACTTCTTCACTTTGTATCCAATCTCCTAGAAATAAAGGGTCACAACTGATTACCAACACCCAAATCCCTTTTCTCCAATCACTAATCTCTTGTTAATAGGAAAATATTCTGATTTTTTTTCTTATATCCCTAAGTGGAAGACTTACTTCCTCAAATTGAACTCCATCTGCTACAGCTCGGCACACTCATTTAATCCACGTCCCTTTGTAAACTCCAGCTCCCACCTATACAATTGGTTGTGCTTCCTAATTTGAATGTACAACGCTCTATTCCTTTATCCAAGTCATTGTTATATAGGACAAGCTGAGGCCCCAGTACAGGTCCCTGAGGGACCACGTGTCACATTTGCTAATCAAGGTACATTACCTTTATTCCTCACGGTCCTCTCCACAAATTAGAGACACATGCAAGTTTACCTCCAATCTGTACACACTCTTCTTGCTAATAATATGGAATTTTATAAATGCCTCCCAATACAAACATCAACACTCTTCCTACCCACCATAACGACTTGCCCTAATTAGATTAGGGCAGCACGGTAGCATAATGGTCAGCACTGTGGCTTCACAGCACCAAGATCCCAGGTTCGATTCCCTGCTGGGTCACTGCCTGTGAGGAGTCTGCACGTTCTCCCAGTGCCTGCGTGGATTTCCTCCGGGTGCTCTGGTTTCCTCCCACAGTCCAAAGATGTGCAGGTTAGGTGGATTGGCCATGATAAATTTCCCTTAGTGTCCAAAAAGGGTTAGGAAGGGTTGTTGGGTTATGGGGGTAGGATGGAATGGAGGCCTTATGTGGGTCGGTGCAGACTCAATAGGCCGAATGGCCTCCTTTTACACTGTATGTTCTATAAGACATAGCCCATCAGAAATTCCTAACTCTGATCATCTCATATTGTTCAGTACAAGACACAAAAAGCATCCCAAGGACAGTAAAACATCAAGAGGAGAAAGGTACTAGGATAGTACTAGGTATAGGCCAGTTAGTCAAACACCTGGTCAGTGGAAAAATGTTAGAATCCATTATTAAGGATGTAGTAAGCAGCAAAACATTAAAGTTTCTAACACAATCAGGTCAAATCAACATGGCCCCTAATTTCCTGCAGAATTTGTGACTTAAGTCACTGGTGCCTCACACATGCATGACGTGACGACCCGGACGTGTGGGTGTTTCAGGGGCGTTCAAACTCCCAGCTGTTTTGTTTTTCTCCCTGCTTGAAGGCCTGCACTGTTGAATGACAAATCCAGCCACAGCACTGACATGGGCCACTTACCTGGATATTTGGTCCGTTTTTACACCTTTTTATTTACACAGAACTTTTTCAATTTAGCAGAGGCAGAAGATATCGGGAGACTTTTTTTGGTGGGTTAAAGTTTTATAATGAGTGCTTAGCGTTTATAAATATGCTTAAAATGCAAATAAAATGAAAGGATTTTTAAAAAAACTTTTGCTTTATCATGAGGCTGTTAATTCCATTAAAAGGGTACTTTACTGCAGTCATTTTCAAAGTCGGAGCCATCCCCGATTGCGGCATTCCCGATTGCGGGAATTAATGCACAACAGCAGCAGCAGCTGGCTTTTAAAAATGTCAGCGACACCAGCTTTAGAAACGACAGCCGCGATGCGCATGCGCTCAACATTGCACATTCCCAGAGCCCTGCGCATTTCCAGAGCCCAGCGAGAAACACCAGCTCCTCCTGATGTCAGCGCGCTGACCCAAGAGAATATTTGTTTTTAATTCAATGCAGTCTTCCTGCCTGAAGTGGCGGCAGAGAACAGGTCACGCGCCCCGAACACTGACATCACGTGTTCCGGGCACGATTGCAATGCCTCCATTTTGTCAGCAGCAAACAAACAACGGGACTGTAGAATTTGAAATGGATCATTTTGTAATAAGGAAGAGAGGACCAGAGACACCAACAGGCCAGGATCTCACAACTAAACCTGCCGGAGAGAATGGATCAGGAGAATCCACAGCAGGACAAAGAAGTGGTGGTGAGAGCTCCAGAGCCTCCGATGAACAACCCATACAGAAATGTAACATTGAATGACAAAGCAAGTGAGATTGTGAGGACCAAGCAGGCTCAAAGGTAAGCAAAAATTGTGGGCTGTGACGGTCGGCAAAAATGGGTCCTCGGGAACAAACGTTTGAAAAACACTGCTTTTACTGTATAAAGTGAGTTTGAAGTCACAAAAGGTGAAAGAATTATGTTTTTTAAACATTGGTTTGTCACAAGGATGTTAATTCCATTAAAGGAACTATAATGGATAGAATGTGGTGATCAGTCGCTAACGAGTATGATTGTCCACCCAAGATACTCCGGGTTACTGGCCACGGGTTCTGTGGGCTCTTGCGTGGCTGATGATTCCGATGCTAAAATCGCATCATAAATCACTCACTTGGCAGGCGTTTCCAAAAGGTGGGAAGTGTCCTTGGATGCTATGTCGAGGGTATTCCTTTCTCAGGCTCCTTTGCTGGGCCTCTTCTTGCCAACAGTGTTCTCGAAGAATTGTGTCCCTTCAATCAGGAAGTTACTCCAAATAGGTCTCTTCTGAGCAAAGGTCTCCCAGGCATTGACGTCTATGTGCATTTCTTGAGGTAAGCTTACAAGGTGGTTTTGAAGAGCTTCCTTTGGCCTCCTCTTGTTTGGGAACCTTCCTTGAGCTGGATGAAGAGGATTTACTTTGGCAGTAGTGAGTCTGACACCCTAAACGTATTGGCAGCCTAGAGGAGTTGGTTTTGGATTATCATGGCCTCGATACTGGTGCTATTGACTCCTTCAAGGACACTAATGTTAGCATGCCTGTCCTACCAGCTGATTCAGAACTAAAGTATATCTGGACTTTGCAATGTATTTTAAGCTGAGTTGTTTACAAGTCTCCCTGATGTAATGTTCATCCTTAAAACGCCTCAGTGATTACTTCAAATGCTTCAACAAAATATAATGCCTAAGTTGATATATACACAAGCATCCTGTAAGCTAATGTGAACTATCTGTCTGACAGGTATTGCAGCAAACCAATCATCCATCCCTAAGAGTGAACTGCCAAAGGAAATTCTGAAATGATATCAGAGGAGTTGTGTGCCAGGACACTGCGCTTCAGAAGTTTCAATGTTGAGCTCGTCAATTAACAATTGTCAAAACCCTCCCATTCCCTTTTACAAATAGACAGGACTGCTGTGTTTAAGTGAGAAATATATTCTATGGCAAGAAATTTGTAAACGTTGAGGCAGTTATATGTCATTGTTCAGCTAATAAAGTTAAATGTTAAGTTAAATGATAACTGGTTTCAAAGTTTTGTATTTCTAAAATAATTTTCTTTAATAAATGCTTTACAAGCTTCTACAAACATCTTACGGAAACATCAGAACACAATATTTAATTATGATAATTATAAATGAATAAAATAATTTAAGCAAACAAAGCAGAAACACATTTAACAAGGTGGCACACTGGTTGGCATTGCTGCCTCACAATACCAGGAATTAGTGCTCAATTCAGACCTTGGGTGACTGTGTGGTGTTTGTACATTCTCCCCATGTCCGCATGAGGTTCCCAAAACCATGGAACAGAACCGTAGAAAACCTACAGTGCAGAAGGAAACCATTCAGCCCACCAGGTCTGCACTGACCCTCTGAAAGAGTACCTGCCTGAGTCCACTACTCCACCCTACCCCCGAAACCTAACTTGTACATCCCTGGAGAGCAAGGAGCAACTTAGCATGGCCGATCCACCTAACCAGTATATCTTTGGACTGTTGAGAAGGACTCAAAGGATCCGAGGAAGAAACCCACACAGACATGGGGTGAATGTACAAAGTTTACACAGACAGACACCCATGGCCAGAATTGAACCAGGGTCCCTGGCGCTGTGAGGCAGCAGTGCTAACTAACCACTGTGCCGCCACCATTTTGGTTTCCTTCCACAGTCCAAAGATGTGCAGGTTAGGTGGATTAGTCTTGCTAAATTGCCCATTCGTGAGCATTAGGTGGGTTTTGGGGATGGAGAGAGCATGGGCCGAGGTAGGGTGCTCTTTCGGAGTGTCAGTGCACTTTATGGGCTGAATGGCTATTATCCACCTAACCTGCACATCTTTGGACTGTGGGAGGAAACCGGAGCACCCGGAGGAAACCCACGCAGAGACGAGAAAAATGTGCAAACTCCACAGAGACAGTGACTCAAGGCTGGAATTGAACCCGGGTCATGGGTTACTGCACAAGGTAAGTGTCCCAAGTGTTAGGGGTGATATATTAGCATGGATAATAATAATGTTTATTAGTGTTACAAGTAGGCTTACATTAACACCATGAAGCCACTAGCTGCCACCTGTTCGGGAACACGGAGGGAGAATTTAGAAGGTCCAAATCACCTAACAGCACGTCTTTCGGGATTTGTGGAGCGAATCTGGAGTGCCTGGAGGAAATCCACGCAGACACAGGCAGTGACCCAAGCCGGGAATCGAACTCTGGACCCTGGTGCTGTGAAGCAACAGTGTTAACCACTATGCTGCCGTGCCGCCCTAAGACACATAGCCAATCCTCTATCCTGCTGACTAACTAACAGGAAGCAGAGTTGGGATAAATGGATCACTTTTAGGCCGACAAACTAACTAGAGTACCACAGGGATCATTGCTGAGGTATTAAATATTTGCAATCCAGATTATTGATTTGGATGACAAGGCTGAATGTAGTGTGGCCAAATTTACTAATGATACAAAGATAGGTAGAAAAGCAAGTTGCAAGGTGGCTACAAAGCAAAATCACAATTGTTACAGCACAGATGGCCTTTCGGCCCATCATGTCTGCACTGGATCTCCAAGTGAATATTTAGTGATCTAGAGCCATTCTCCACCTTTTTCCCATACACTTTTTTTTTAAAAATTCAAGTAATGACCGAATGCCCTGTTGAATGCCTCGAATTAACCTGCTCCCACCATGTTCCCAGGCACAGCATTCTAGCTCCAAACCCCTCGTGTGAAAAAGGTTTTTCTTACATCACATATGCTTCTTTTCCAAATTATTTTAAATCTGTACCCTCTCGTTGACCCTTTTACAGGTGGGAACCGTTTCTTCTGATCTTCTCTGTTCAGCCCCCTCAGGATTTTGAACATCTCTATCAAAACATGTCGACCACCTTCTTTCCAAGAATACTCCCAATCACTCCTCTGCTAACGTTTCTCATACCTGCACTCTCTCCGCCACATTCACATCCTTCCTGTAGTGTGGTGTCCAAAACTGTACACAATATTCGAGATGAGGTCTAGTGTCTCATATCAGTTAAACATGATCTCCTTGCTCATGTACAATATACCCATATTAATAAAGTCTAGAATACTGTATATTTGACCCCCAATTTTATATCACTCATGTTCTTCTTACCAAATTGCATCCCCTCACTTCTCCACATTGAACTTCATAGCCACTCTGCGCCGACTCCACCAGCTTGTTGAACTTCATCAGCCACTATGTGCCCACTCCACCAGCTTGTCTATGTCCTTTTGAAGTTCTCCACTGTCCTCATCACCCTCAAACTTTGAAATTCTCCCCTGCACGTCAAGATCTAGATCATTAATATATATCAGGAAAAGCCAGGGTCCCAATACAAACCCCTAGGGAACTCCACTACAAATCTTCCTCCTGCCTCCGTTCCTATTGCTCAACCAATGTTATATTCACGTTACTACTGCAAAGGTTATAGATAGGTTAAGTGAGTGGGCAAAAATTTGGCAGATGGGAGTATAATGTGAGAAAATATGAGGCTGCCAATTTGTTTGGAAGAATAGAAAAGCAGAATATTACTTAAATGAAGAGAGACACAAGAATGCTACAGTACAGGGGGATCAGGCTGTCCTTTTATCCGAATCTCAAATTAGCCCACAGGTATGGCAAGTAAGTTTAGGGAAGTACAGTAGTACAAGTAGATAGCACTGTGGCTTCACAGGGCCAAGGTCCCAGGTTCAATTCGCTGCTGGGTCACTGTCTGCATGTTCGCCCTGTGTCTGCGTGGGTTTCCTCCGGGTGCTCCGGTTTCCTCCCAGTCCAAAGACGTGCAGGTTAGGTGGACTGTCCATGATAAATTGCCCTTAGTGACCAAAAAGGCTAGATGGGGTTATTGGGTTACGGGGACAGGGTGGAAGTGAGGGCTTAAGTAGGTCGGTGTAGACTCAATGGGCCAAATGGTTTCCTTCTGCACCGTATGTTGTATGTTTAGAAAGTAATTTAGGAAGACAAATGGAATGCTGGCCTTTGTTGCAAGAGGGCGGAGTGTAAAAGTACAGAAGTCTTGCTGTGACTGCATAGGGTATTGGTGAGACCGCACCTGGAGTTCTGTGTACAGCTTTGGTCTCCTTCGTGAAAGAATTCGAAGCAGTTCACTAGGCTGATTCATGGGGTGAAGGGGTTTTCATATGAGGAAAGGTCAAGCAGGTTGAACGTATACTCCTAAGAGTTTAGAAGAATGTAAGGAGATCTGTTTGAAACATACAAGATTCTGAGGGGCTTGACAGAGTAGAGACAGAGTGTGTGCTTCCCCATATGGGAGAATCTAGAACTTGGGGCACAGTTTCAAAATCAGGGGTCTCCCATTTATGATGAAGATGAGAAATAATTTATTCTGACGGTTGCTGGCCTTTGGAATTCTCTCCCACACACAGCAGTGGAGGCTATAACATCAAATACATTGGCACAGTAGTAAGCACGTCTGCCTCACTGTGCCTGGGAACCGGATTTGATTTGGATCTCAGGTGATGGTCTGTGTGGAATTTGCACATTCTCAGTGTCTGAGTGAGTTTCCCCCCGCAGCCCAAAGATGTGCAGGTTATTCTAATTGGATTGGCTATTCTAAATTGCCCCTCTGTGTCCAAAGGTTAGGTGAGGTGGGGGATATGGCCTGGGTAAGGCTTTCCTTCGGAGTGTCGGTACAGATTGGGTGGGCCAAATGGCCTCTTTCTGCACTGTAGGGATTCTATGAAAATATATTCCAAGGCTGAGTAGGACAGATTTTTAATCCACAAGGGAATCAAGGGTCATGGGGAGCAGGCAGGAAAGCGCAGTTAACACCATAATAGAATCAGCCATGATTTTACTGAAAGGCAGAGCAGGCTTGATGGGCCAAATGGCCTACTCGCACTCCTATTTCTTATATTCAGATAGTGCCATTACGCAGTTGATGATGAGATTCCAGTAATTTTTCCATAATTGAGACTAAACTAACAAGTCTGCAGATGTTCTTGTCCCTCTACCCCTTCAAATTGAACGGTATTTGAAATTCACAAGGACATAAAGAATTTTGGAAAAGTACGACCAGCGCGGTTTCAATTCCTTTGTCCGTTTCTTTCAATATCCTGGTGTGGAAGGAATCAGATCATCGAGATTCGTCCATCTTAAATCCCATTGTTTTCATTACTTTCTTCAATAAAAAAAACTTTAATTCAACCTAATAATTTGCTCGACCTATTTTTAGGTTGCCTTGTCTATCTGGTATTTTGTTATTTACCTCTACTATACAAAGGATACAAAAATTAATTTAACAGATCAGCCATTTCCTTATCATTCGTTATAGCCTCCTATTACCACACACTGATTACATATCGAAAAAGTCTCTGTTTTCTTTCCACCTTCCTTTTTGCATCCCTTATTTATTAATAATAATAATAATAATAATAATAATAATAATCGCTTATTGTCACAGGTAGGCTTCAATAAAGTTAATGTGAAACACCCCTAGTCGTCAGATTCCGGCACCCTGTTTGGGGAGGCTGGTATGGGAATTGAACCCGCGCTGCTGGCATTGTTCTGCATTGCAAGCCAGCTATTTAGCCCACTGTGCTATGTAATTTTCCTGCTTTTCTGGCTCTTCCCATTAGCTGATTGTCTAGATTTTCTGCATCATACCCATTCCACAGAACCAGATTCTGTGGTTTCCTCGTCCCCTGCCATCGATAGGTTTCCCCTACCCCTCTGACCGACAGTTGCACACCCAACTTTCTGTATCTTCAAAGAGACATACCTCTTCATTCACCTGAGGAAGGAGCAGTGCTCTGAAAGCTAGTGTTTGAAACAAACATGTTGGACTTTAACCTGGTGTTGTAAGACTTCTTACTGTGCTCACTCCAGTCCAACGCCGGCATCTCCACATCATATGTTCTAGAGGGCACTGGTATTTCTCCTCCTCCTTTATGTGCCTGTTCGGGTACACCGAGGGAAAATTCAGAATGTCCAATTCACCTAACAAGGCGTCTTTCGGGACTTGTGGGAGGAAACTGGAGCACCCAGAGGAAACCCAAGTAAACACAGGGAGAACATGCAGACTCCGCACAGAGTGACAGTGAACTGAACTGGACCCTGGCGCTGTGAAGTAACAGTGCTAACCACTGCGCTACTGTGCCACCCTTGCACACTAGCTTAACAACTTGGAGCCAAAGCAATTCAAAATTATATTTCCTATTGGTGTGTTCATTCAGGACATTTACATTTGTTAGTTTTATTGCTCCAGTTAATTTATGTTGAATATTTCTCTCATTGACAAAGATTTATTTATTTAATTTTGATTACTTAAAGCAGCTGGTCAGGTTTATTGCCTTTGCCTCTAATAATTTCTGTATTTTTGAAATTTAGCCCTTACTTCTGCTGTTTTATACTTTTCTTAATTAAAGTATTCTTCAACGAAAAGACAGACTCGGAGTTATCTGAAGCAAACTATATTAGATACGCAAATTCAACTTATGATCACAAAACATTGGGCTAAATAGCTGGCTTGTAATACAGAACAAGGCAGCAGCACGGGTTCAATTCCTGTACTGGCCTCCCTGAACAGGCGGCGGAATGTGGCGACTAGGGGCTTTTCACAGGGGCTTTTCACATCTACTTGTGACAATAAGTGATTATTATTGCTATCGTTATAATCTAGCACTGAACCACTGAAAGTTAAGTACCTGCAAATAAACCAGCAAGGGAAGCTAGCCTCATTTAGGGCATGTATAAAATAGCAAATATTTGTTATGGTTTTCAGACAAGTGCTACAGATGTTGATGCATAGAATACCCACAGTTTCTGGACTATCACATACCCTTGAGCAGTCCTGTTGGTCTTGGATCAAGAGTTCAGTGATACAGCTCTCCACCACAATCAATAGATCAATTTGTATGAAAGAAATAAGACCCAATACCAGCACTTATTTAATCCTGTTACAAGGCATTTGAGCATCTAATCAAAAGCCATCGGTAACCAAAAATAAATTGGCTCGACAAGCTTGGGCAATTCCTAATTTCCAAGTTGTTGTTGACAGAACAACGATTTTGCCATTGTGAAACTCAATTAAGGAAGTGTAATGGCAAAATTACATTATACAATAACTAATCTAGGAAAATTAAGTCAAAGAAGAAATATGTTGTAATATAACGACACCTGGGCTAGCACGTTGACAATTCCAACCCCACTTGACCTTTTATTATATAGTTATAATTAAACAGACAGAAAGTGTAACTGACTACCTACGACCCCTTTCCCAACTCACCCCACACACAAGAGCAAGTACACAAAGGGGGTAGCACGTGGATTACTCCCAGTCAGTCTCATTCTGAAGGTCAGGCTTTCATTTTGGTACTTCATCCTTCTAGACTTAGAGATGGTTCTCTCTGGCAAGGTTGTCCATTTTCTCTGCAGACTCAGCACCATTTCACCATCACAGCAAAGGATGTGCCAGGCGCTCACTATTTTCAGAACAATTGAACAGTTATTTCACTTCAGCAAGCAGGAGAGAGGGGAACCAATTACTGACCATATTCAGGCAGGACACTGTTCTGGTCAACTCACCAGGCTGCCAGTTAACCAATCAAACAGAGTCCCTCCAAAGCTGGTTCCCAAGATCCACTCAGTGCCAAAGAGTCTGGCTTGCCCTTTCCAAAATACAAAACTTGGGAATATAGCATCCTGGCAAATGGGCTGTTTCAAATTTGAGACTTCAGCTTAAAGGAACATCTCGATTGTATGGACCAAAATAATAAAAAGAAATGGGAACAAAAGAAATAAACAGGAACAACTCTTACAAATACAACAATCTGTATTATCACTGTGCTTTTACCATATTAAAATGCCCCAAGGTACTTCACAGAAGCATAATAAAGCAAAATATTGACACTGAGTAACTCAAGGAAATATTAGGACAGGTGGCCAAAACCTTGGTCAAAGGGGTACATCCTAAGGGGCATCTCAAAAGGAAGGAAGGTGGAGATGTTACAATAATTGAACAATTAAAAGCAAGGGTGTTTGAGAAATTAGAATTAGAGGAATGCCAACATCCTGGAGAGTTGTGGCTGAAGGAGATTACAGAATTAGGGAAAGGGGAAGTCATGGAGGAATATGAAAACAAGGATGAGAATTTTAAAATCAAATTGTTTAAACAAAGCCAATGTAGGTTACAAAGCATAAGAGTGACAGGTAAACAGGACTGGATGCGAGTTAAGTCGAGGACAACGGTTTTAGATGATCTTGTTTAGTGACAGAACCTGGGAAGCTGCCAGGAGTTTTTGGAAATAGTCAAGTCCAAAGGTAACAGAGCCATGAATGAAGATTTTAACAGCAGATAAGCCAAGGCAAAATATGCTTTGGAGATGGAAATAGGCTATTTTGGTAATGGCACAGATATATCTCAGGATAAAATCTGAAACCCAAGTTGTGAAGAGTCTGGTTCAGCCAGGAATGGAGTCAGTCAGTCAGTGGCTAGGAAATGGAGCTTGTAGTGAGAGTCCAAAGATGATGGATTTGGTCCGCCCAATACTTAACTAGGAAGAAATTTCCACTTATCCAGTATCGGATGTCAGATAAGTAGTCTTATCATTTAGAGACAGTGGAGAGGTCGAGAGAGGTGATGGTGAGGTAGTGCTGGGTGTCATTAGCGCACATGGGAAAACCAGCAGCAAGCAGGTGCTGTGAATTCAAGCATCAAGATTCAGGCATAATGCAAATTGTGAGAGATATGCATAAATATGAGAGATGTTCTTCCTGGCTTTACTTATTCCCTATATCCATATAGTTATAAGTAACAGGCAATGTTTATAACACCATGTGTCCATAATTGCAGCACCTCCAAAATGTAATTAAGAAAACTGAGATTGTCCAAATATCCAGTGCACCTGTATATGTTGCCTTTTGGGACTCGATCTCAACCTTGCAATCTTCTGTTTTGCCTTCAAATACCCGAAGAGCATCTCAAATTTTCTTCTTAACCCCCTTTGACCCAGTCCAGTGTTCATAATAATATCTGTGGTATCCACTGCGATATTTTTTAAATATAAATTTAGAGTACCCACTTTGTTTTCCAATAAGGGGCAAGTTTATGGTGGTCAATCCACCTACCCTGCATATCTTTGGGTTGTAGGGGTGAAACCCACGCAGACACGGGGAGAAAGCGCAAACTCCACATGGACAGTGACTCAGGGCCGGGATTCGAAGCCGGGTCCTCAGTGCTCTAGTCCCAGTGCTAACCACTGCATACCGTGCTGCCCTTCCATTGTGATATTTATAATATATTATATCTGCAACATTTCTCTGCATTTGAGCACTATAGAAGCACATTCATTGTTGACATAAACCATTTGGATCAAAGATTACACCACTTTATAGCATCACATCCAAATATTTATGCCCATATACTGATGGGAAGAGGCTTCTGTGAAGCGCAAGCACCAGCATGGACCAAATGGGCCCAAATGACCCGTAAATTACCTTGCTACTATGTATTGTAAAACATCAGGAGAAAAAAATTGAGATACTCTTCATATGTTATCACAAAGCTTCAGGTTTACATCAGGATATAATATAATAATTGCTTGTCACAAGTAGGCTTCAATGAAGTTACTGTGAAAAGCCCCTGGAACGTAACATAATAAACAGTATTAAGAGCAAACAAGATCAGGATGTTTTCAAATTAAACATATATTTTTGCTGCAAGTTGATCAGTTTGGTCCAGCAAAGAACCCAATTATCGCCCCCCACCCCATTCAGGCGTTGAAAGCCCTTTGCAATTACCAAATTCTAATTAACTGCGGCAACAATAATTATTCACTTGCACTGCACACCCATGTCATGGCTTCGCCAAAAAAAAACTTTAGTGTACGCCATTGGGATTGAACAGTTATGGTAGTTAAATATAACTGACGGAGCTGAAAAAACGAACATTGTATTAAGAGAGAGAACTGTCACAACCCATGATCGTGAATCGAGCTTCAGAAAATATACATACATACATAACACACGATAAAAAAAAGTTTTCCCCAAGAATAAATCATACGCCTGCTCCCACAATTTAGCTCCTGGGTTGGACGGGTGGGGGGAGGGGAATAGACTGCGAAAGCGACCAGTCGAGGAGAAACAATCCACATTTTGTGGTGTAACTTTGGCTGTGCGGTGTAATGGGGAGGGGGAGGGTGGGCTGTCAAGCTCTCACTCCCAGACTCTTGGATTCCACCCCAACAACACACACCCTCCCCTCCCCCAACAACACAAAAACACAGACAGAACGGCACACTCACTCGACAAAACTTCAGGCAATACTCGTTGGACGCGATGACTTGGCCTAGGGACATCCGCAGCTCGCTCTCTATCCATTCCAGTTCTTTCCTCAGACTCCCTATATCAAACTCCTCTTCTTCCGCCATGCTTCTAACCCCTACCTGCGCGTAGCAGCGTACGGGCGCAATAGCGTCACCGCGTTCCTCTCCCCTCCCCCACCCGCAAAAACCAACCAACGCGCACGCAGGCGCACTAGACCCACAACCCCCGCGAACGCAGGCGCACAGCGCCCACACCCCGCGCAACAGGCGCACGACACAGACGAGTCGAGCAGGCAGGCGCACTCGCCACCACGACGCGCACGCAGGCGCACTACACCCCGCGACGGCGCACCCGCAGACCGCTCACGCAAGCTCACGCCCTGCCACGGCGCGCACGCAGGCGCACTTGCACCCACACCGCGCGCTGGCATGCGCACTCCCCTTCTTTCCGCCCCCCACCCACAAGGCAGTGGCATCTCAGTGCGTCACAAGAGTGCTCGCGTGATCAACCTGTTGCCAACCGGCCTTTTTGATTGACAACTGGAAAGAGCCACTCATCGGACGGCGCCAAAAAAAGGAACCAAGATCCAATGTCCTTATTTCTGCTGATCAGGTTGCGCTATGGGTTTTGTAGTCGTGGTGACAGAATTAGCATGCTGGAGCCCCAAAGCGCTTAATTGCCTAAATTTGTATTGGAGAAAAATGAAAGTGCGATGTAATTGCTATGCTCATTTCCACCATCTGTATTTCTTTGTTCATCTGCCAGTGAAACTTTGTTCCTCACTCTCCGGAATTCTTTAAAGCAATACATTATACACGATTGTAGATGGCTTCCAGCAAGGTGCAAAACACAGCTGCAGAGTTTTTCCACAGAAAGTGGCCCTCCGGCCCATTGTGCCTGTGCTGACCATCAAACAACTAATTCCATTTCCCAGCACTTGGTCTGTCGCTAGACAGATGCAGCATAAAGCCAGCAGCACAGGTTCAATTCCCATACCAACTGAGGTTATTCACCTGATGCGCAATCAATGGACACGGAAACGAAGGTGTAGTCCGAATCGAAAGCTTTAATCTACAAGAAGTGTGCCCAGCAGCAGGAGTACAGAACTGCCCTGGCTGCTGAGAAACACAGGTTCTTATACCCTGCCTCGTAGGCGGAGCTACCTTTCTCTTGACCAATGAGAAGATAACACTTGGGCCAATGGGCAGCGAGCCTTCTGCCCCAATGGCAGCTCACACTCCCAGGTACCGTAATACTCCTAGTCATACTACCACATTCATCTCTTGTTGAGAAAGGAACCGGGGGGGGGGGGGGCGTGTGCCTCTTGAGAAGACGGGGAATGAGGAGGGGGGAGGGAGAGGGGGGGGAGGGAGAGGGGGGGGAGGGAGAGGGGGGGAGGGAGAGGGGGGGAGGGAGAGGGGGGGAGGGAGAGGGGGGGGAGAGGGGGGAGAGGGGGGGAGAGGGGGGGAGAGGGGGGGAGAGGGAGAGAGGGGGGGAGGAGGGGAGAGGAGAGGGGGGGAGAGGGGAGGGGGGGAGAGGAGAGGGGGAGAGGGGAGGGGGGAGAGAGGGGGGTGGGGAGGGGGAGGGGGTGCCCCGTGCGAGTGGGATAAGAGACTGGTAGTATTACTAGTGATGTGGGATCATACCTCTCCCAACGGTGGCTGCCCACTGGCCCGTAACTATATACAGGGACGTGTTAGAACACGGTAACTATTTACAGAGTTGGCAAGCGCTGGGGGCGATGGCGGGGATCCGGCGGGTGCCAGGTCCCGTAGGGAGACCGTGTCCTGTCAGCCGTACTGCGGGTTCGCGTGGAGCAGCTGGACCCTCTCGACCAACGGGTCCAACAAGAAGGCGTTCGTGAGGCGTTTGATTGGTAGATGTGCAAAGCAGTGACCGGATTGAGTGGAGGGCATCTGGGAGGACCTCTTGCCAGCAGGAGACTGGGAGATTTCTGGACCATAGGGCCAGCAGGACGGTCTTCCAGACCGTACCGTTCTTCCTCTCGTCCTGTCCGTTACCCCAGGGGTTATAACTGGTCGTCCTGTTTGAGGCAATGTCCTTGCTGAGCAGAAATTGACGCAGTTCGTCACTCATAAAGGAGGACCCCTATCGCTGTGAATGTATGCGGGAATCCGAGCAGGGAGAAAATGCTGTGGAGGGCTTTAATAATGGTGGATGTGGTCATGTCGGGGCAGGGGATGGCGAACGGGAAGCGGGGAGTACTCGTCAATCACGTTGAGGAAGTACGTGTTGCAGTTGGTAGAGGGGAGGGGACCTTTGAAATCCATGCTGAGGCGTTCAAAGGGGCGGGAAGCCTTTATCAGATGCGCTTTTTCGGGGCGGTGGAAGTGCGGTTTGCACTCCGCGCACATGTAGCAGTTCCTAGTCACTGTCCTGACCTCCTCGATGGAGTAAGGCAGGTTGCGGGTCTTTACAAAGTGAAAGAAGCGGGTGACCCACGGGTGGCAGGAGGTCCACGTGGAGGGTTCGTAGGTGGTCCACTTGTGCTTTGGCATAGGTGCCGCGGGACAGGGCGTCGGGAGGCTCATTCAGCTTCCCAGGACGATACAAGATGTCGTTTTAAATTTTGCCCCTCTGTGCATTGACAAACATGAAGACCACTGACCGTTGGTCTGTGAGGAGGGTGAACCTCCTGCCGGCCAGATAGTGCTTCTAGTGTCGCACAGCTTCTACTATGGCCTGTGCTTCCTTCTCGATCGAGGAGAGGCGAATTTCGGAAGCATGGAGGGTATGAGAGAAGAAGGCCACGGGTCTGCCCGCTTGGTTGAGGGTGGCTGCCAGAGCTACATCGGATGCGTCGTTCTCGACTTGGAAGTGGAGGGACTCGTCGATAGCGCGTATGTAGCCTTTGCGATATCCGCTTTGATGCGGCTGAAGGCCTGGCGGGCCTCCATCGACATGGGGAATGTGGCTGATTAGATAAGGGACGGGCTTTGGCGGCATAATTGGGGACCCACTGGGCGTAATATGAGAAAAACCCGAGGCAGCGCTTCAGGGCTTTGGGGCAGTGGGGGAGAGGGAGCACCATCAGGGGGCGCATACGTTCCCGGTCGGGGCCTATCACTCCGTTACGCACTACGTAGCTGAGGATGGCTAGGCGGTCGGTGCTAAACATGCATCTGTCCTTGTTGTAAGTCAGATTCAGGAGCTTTGCGGTTTGGAGGAATTTGCGGAGATTGATGTCATGGTCCTGCTGATCGTGGCCGCAGATGGTGACATTATCGAGATACGGGAAGGATGTCCGTAAACCATATTGGTCGACCATTCGGTCCATCTCCCTTTGGAAGACCGAGACCCCGTTTGTGACACCGAAGGGAACCCTTAAAAAGTGGTAGAGCCGCCTGTCCGCTTCGAACGCAGTGTACTTGCGATCGCTTGCGCGGATGGGGAGCTGGTGGTAGGCAGACTTGAGGTCCACCGTGGAGAAGACCTTGTACTGCGCGATGCTGTTGACCAGGTCGGATATACGGGGGAGAGGGTACGCATCCAGCTGTGTAAACCTGTTGATGGTCTGACTGTAGTCTATGACCATCCTATTCTTCTCTCCGGTCTTTACCACCAGAACTTGTGCTCACCAGGGGCTGTTGCTAGCCTCGATAACCACTTCCTTCAGAAGCCGTTGGACCTCGGACCTGATGAAAGTCCGATCCTGGGCACTGTACCGTCGACTCCTGGTGGCAACAGGTTTGCAATCCAGGGTGAGGTTTGCAAACAAGGATGGGGGATCGACCTTGAGGGTCGCGAGGCTGCAGACAGTGAGGAGAAGTATTTAAATGTTAGACTCTGGAGGTTACATTGGAAGTCTAACCCCAGGAGTGCGGCCGCACAGAGGTGGGGGAGGACGTAGAGTCTGTAATTTTTAAACTCCCTCCCCTGGACCGTGAGGTCCGCTATACAACACCCCGTGATCTGTACTGAATGGGAGCCAGAGGCCAGGGCGATTTTTTGCTTGACTGGGTAGACAGGGAGAGCGCAGCGTCTTACCGTGGTGGGGTGGACGAAACTCTCCGTGCTCCCGGAGCCAGCAGGCAGTTCGTCTCGTGGCCGTTGAGCAATATCTTTGCTGTTGCCGTAGAGAGGGTGTGGGTTCGAGACTGGTCCAGAGTGACTGAAGCGAGTTGTGGCAGATAGTCGGAGTATTCATTGGGCAGTGAGTAGCCACCTGCGGGGTCCTCGGAGCCGATCCAAGATGGCAGCGCCCGTCGGTCGCACATGGTGGGGGGTGGACAAAATGGCGGCACCTGTCCCCCGCACGTGGCGCAGGAGGCACAAAATGGCGGCGCCTGAGGGTCGCACGTGGCGTTGGGGATGTAAAATGGCGGCTCCCGGAGGTCGCACGTGGCGTTGGGGGATGGGGCAGCGGGGTCCGTGGGCCGCATGGGGCCCTTGGAGAGAGAGAAGGGGGAGTCACACGGTCGCTGCCCGGGACCGCAGCGACCGCCTTGGCCTGGCAGACGGCCACATAGTGGCCTTTCTTCCCACAGCCCTTGCCGGTTGCAGAACGGGCTGGGCAACGTTGTCAGGTGTGCTTCGCCTGGCCGCAAAAATAGCAGCGGGGCCCCGCGGGTTTTTCGGGGTGTTCTGCGATGCAGGCCTGGGGGGAGTCCGAGTCCATGGTGGAGAGAGACGCTGAGTTCCACACTGCCCAGGGGACCGCCGCACATTCGAGGGTGTACGAGCGTGCGTTTCTGTTCGCGACATCTAGGGAGGTAGCGAGGGACCGTGCCTCCGTGAGGCTCAAGGTTTATCTTTCTAATAGCCTCTGGCGGATCTGCGAGGACTGCATGCCTGCAACAAAGGCGTCTCGGATGAGGAGTTCCGTGTGCTCATTAGCAGACACTTGTGGGCAGCCGCAGTTCCTCCCCAGCACAAGGAGGCATGGTAAAAATCGTCCAGTGACTCACCAGGGATCTGCTGCCTTGTGGCTAGTAAGTGCCGAGCGTAGACTTGATTTACCGGCCGGATGAAGTGTCCTTTGAGCAGGTCCATAGCCGCGTCGGAGTCTGTCGTGCCCTCGATGAGCGTATAGATGGCGGTACCGATGCACGAGTGGAGGATGTGCAGTTTCTGCTCCTTTGTCAGGACGTTTCCCGCCGTACTAAGGTAGCTGTTGAAACAAGCCAGCTAGTGCTTAAATGTGGCTGTTGCATTTGCTGCGTGGGGGATGAGTCGTTGACACTCAGGCTGGATGTGGAACTCCATCCTTTAATATCTTGTAGATTAAATTGATGCGCCATCAATGGACACGGAAACGAAGGAGTAGTCCGAATCGAAGGCTTTAATCTACAAGAAGTGTGCCCAGCAGCAGGAGTACAGAAATGACCTAGCTGCTGAGAAACGCCGGTTCTTATACCCCGCCTCATAGGCGGAGCTACCTTCCTCTTGACCAATGAGAAGACAACACTTGGGCCAATGGGCAGCGAGCCTTCTGCACCAATAGCAGCTCACACTCCCAGGTACCATAATAGTCATACTACCACATCACCTTGTCAACTTTGCCCTTGCCTGGGGCAGCACAGTTGCACATGTGGTTAGCACTGTGGCTTCACAGCGCCAGGTTCGATTCCTCGCTGGATCACTGTCTGTGTGGAGTCTGCACGTACTCCCCATGTCTGCTGGGTTTCATCTGGGTGTTCCGGTTTCCTCCCACAATCTAAAGACGTGCAGGTTAGGTGGATTGGCCATGATAAATTACCCTTAGTGACCAAAAAAGGTTAGGAAGGGTTATTGGGTTACGGGGATAGGGTGGAAGTGAGGGCTTAAGTGGGTTGGTGCAGACTCGATGGGCCAAATTTTCTGCACTGTACTATGTCAGGTTAAACCACAACCAGTCAGCGCTCCCCTTCAAAGGGCAAAGTACCCCATGGTCATCTGAGACTGTGTGACTTGACTTAACCTTTGTATTTTTTTATTCATGGGATGTGGGTGTCGGTGGCTGCATCAATTCATGAGGTAACCACACTGCTGTGGATCTGGACTCACGTGTCGCCCAGACCAGGTAAAGGTGGCAGATTTCCTTCCCTAAAGGGCACGAGTGAACCAGTTGGTTTTTACAACAATCGACAATGGTTCCATGGGGCTGGTTTAGAACAGGTCTAAATCGCTGGCTTTGAAGCAGACCAAGGCAGGCCAGCAGCACGGTTCAATTCCCGTACCAGCCTCCCCGAACAGGCGCTGGAATGTGGCGACTAGGGGCTTTTCACAGTAACTTCATTTGAAGCCTACTTGTGACTATAAGCGATTTTCATTTCATCATTACACTTTTAATTCCAGAATTAAAATTCAAGGGTGGCGCACGGCGTCGAGGACCCGGGTTCTATCCCAGCCCTAGGTCACTGTCCGTATGAAGTTTGCACATCCTCCCCTAGTCCATGTGGGTTTCACCACCACAATTCAAAGCTTGGCGGGTTAGGTGGAAAGGCCACGCTAAAATAATCCCTTAATTGGAATAATAAAAAAAATAAATTAACCCAATACAGCACAGTGCCACAGTGGTTAGCATTGTTGCCTGACAGCAGCGCCAGGGACCCGGGTTTGATTCCGACCACAGGTAACTGTGTGGAGTTTGTACATTCTCCTTGTGTCTTTGGAAACTGGAGCGCCCGGAGGAAACCCACGCAGACACGGGGAGAATGTGCAGACTCTGCACAGACAGTGACCTAGCGGGGAATCGAACCAGGGATCCTGGAGCTGTGAAGTAACAGTGCTAACCACTGTGCTACCGTGCCACCCATTACCTTAAATCTCCTGCCCATTACCTTAAATCTATTCCCCCTGGTTGTTGAGCCCTCTACTAAGAGGAAATCTTTCTTCCTACCAATCCTCTCTATATCTCTCATAATTTTGTACTCCTCAATGATGTCCCCCTCAGTCTTCTCTGCTCGAAAGAAAACAACTCCAGCCTAACTAGCCTCTCTTCAAAGCTAAAACCCTTGAGGACAGGCAACAACCTGGTGAATTTCCTCTTTCTAGTGCAATTATATCCTTTCTATAGTGTGGCAACCAGAACTGCACGCAATATTCTAGCTGTGGCCTAACGAGCGATTTATACAGCTCCATAATAGCAGCCGGCTCTTATATTCTAAGCCTCGGCTAATAAAGGCAAGCATCCTAAGTGCTGGAAAATAGGATTAGAACACGAGGTGTTTGATGGCCAGCACAAACTCAATCAGTCAAAGGGCCTCATTTTGTGCTGTAAAACTCTATGAAACCAGTATTTCCAAAAGTTTCTTCCCAAAAAAAAGCAATATTAGAATATTAAGAACATAAGAACATAAGAACTAGGAGCAGGAGTAGGCCATCTGACCCCTCGAGCCTGCTCCGCCATTCAATGAGATCATGGCTGATCTTTTGTGGACTCAGCTCCACTTTCCGGCCCTAACACCATAACCCGTAACAGCCTCCCCGAACAGGCACTGGAATGTGGCGACTAGGGGCTTTTCATAGTAACTTCATTTGAAGCCTACTCGTGACAATAAGCGATTTTCATTTCATTTTTTTTCATTTCAACCCTTAATCCCTTTATTCTTCAAAAAACTATCTATCTTTACCTTAAAAACATGTAATGAAGGAGCCTCAACTGCTTCACTGGGCAAGGAATTCCATAGATTCACAACCCTTTGGGTGAAGAAGTTCCTCCTAAACTCAGTCCTAAATCTACTTCCCCTTATTTTGAGGCTATGTCCCCTAGTTCTGCTTTCACCCGCCAGTGGAAACAACCTGCCCGCATCTATCCTATCTATTCCCTTCATATTTTTAAATGTTTCTATAAGATCCCCCCTCATCCTTCTAAATTCCAATGAGTACAGTCCCAGTCTACTGAACCTCTCCTCATAACCCAACCCCTTCAGCTCTGGGATTAAAATACTGACATATCCGTAACAATGTAATGCCGGCTTTTTGCCTACCAATGGAGGTGGAAATAGTATTGTGAAATGCTGAATTAAATTTTCTCCCTGGAGAAACAATTTTCCTCTGTCTTCCCGACCCCACGTGGCCTTTTGGATGTTTTAACAAAAAAAAACAAACCTTGGAGAATTTGCGATTACTGGGGGAAGTCTGCTGAGGAGTAAGAAATATTCTGAAACATAGATGTAAAATATTTTGACACCATCAGAAGTCAGTAGATGCTGCACTATAATACCAACGTGTTTTTAATGCAGTGATTCCTCACAGTGATCTGTCTTGCAAAGGGAAGTTAACCCTTACATTGATCAGCTTTTGTCGGTCACAAATGAATCCGAACCAAGTTAGTCAAATGAAAACGTTTATTAAGCAATTATATTTACAATATACATCAGATCCCAGGTCTGCTCCATCGGTTCCGTACCTCACTGACTTTATACAAATCTTAATCATGAATGATCTAGGGCTCTCCGCCCCCTTAGCGAGACTCAGCGTGACTAACGGAGAGACTGATTGCTCCAACCCCCTAGGTCCCGTGAAGGTGTAAGAGCGTTTTCCAAGGCCTGAGCATTGAGCTAGCCTTAACGTGGGGTTCGTCTCTCATTGTTAGGCCTCAGCTTAATAGACAGAGCAGACACACAACCTGGTTAAGATGGCTATTTATTAACCCAAGCCTGGTTTCGTGTACATGAGAGATGGACCTGGATAATGCCAAGATCGATCGTCTGAACACTGATAAAAACACATCAATTATACAATTTCCAAAAATCAATAGCCCACCACAGTTGGACTCAATCCAATCCCTGAAGCTGTCATGTCCAAACCTATCCAATAAAATTACGATCAACCCATGATTGAGCCTCATCCTGTGACCTGTTGTTTACCAAAAGCTTTACGTCAATCTTAAGTTGTTTTCCCCATCCTAGCATCCTGCCCACCCTTTGTTCAGTTTAAACCAAGATGGCAGAACTGGCATCCTTTTTACTCCATGGATTGTTTCAGAGAGCCAGGATATCAGAAGTGGCTTCCTTTTCACTCCCATAGGATATTGGAGGCCACTGATAAAAACTTGCCTACTATGTAATCTGCTGATCACACAACTTGTGTGTCTCAAAAACATGGGCAAGTTAGCTAGCCTAAATCCCATCATGCATTATAGCCACTGCTTGTCACCAGAGTTTACATGATTACATGACCGAGAGAGAGGAGAGGTTTGGGACAGCAGCCGCCAGCAAGTAAGTGTCTCACAACGATCGCTACCAGAGATAGACACTCCTGACCCCTTTTTAACCCATACCAACCTGAAGTCAGCAGAGCAGAGTAGAGCAAGAGGCCTTGTCCCCTGATCCGGCAGTTCCCTTTGAGATAAGTATTGGTTTATTTAGTGGTAGGAATAGTTTAATCATCTTAGCGTGTGCATGGGTAGTATTATAATTGTATTATAATAAACTCAGTTGTTTGAACTTACTAATTGGTGTATGGTTTTATTGCTTTGAACTTGACCTTGAAACTTGTGGCGGTATCTTAATGATACCTGGCGACTCCAGAGCTAAGTAACGAGATAGAGCCAAATTGAGTGTTAAGCACACTCACCCAAAACGAGCAACAGGACTCATCACTTAACACCCCCTTCAAAGTTATAACATCCCTACCCCCCCCCCCCCCAAAGTCCAAGGACTCTTCTGACGACGAGGAGTAGGATGCCGCTGGACTCGCTTCGTACTTGGCTGTGCTTCTTGCACTCATGGTTCTGGATCTGGCAGCATATATCTGGACAGCGAACACTGCTTCTGATCGGAACATGATGGTGGACGCACTGCTGGCTCACCGTCGGAGACCTCAAACGCCTGGGTTTCCATGTCAGAATCCATATCTATGACCTCTCTCAGTTTTGCATCTTGACCCTCTTGGGGTAATGCTTTAACCTCTTCAGGCATCAGATTTGGTTTGAGTGTAACTTTCCTCTCCCGAGGAACTTTGCATAGAACTGGTCATCTGGACCGTATGCGATCAAGGTTCTTTATTATGATGTGACCCTGTGCCTAAACCTAATAAGATACCGGCCCTGTCTGATGGACGATTGTCCTGGAGATTCACTGGGCGCCACCTTCAAAGCTTAGAATGTGGTGCAAAGAGTCTGGGCAGTTTTCAGCGAACAAGGCAATGCCTTTGCAGATCCTGTTTGTGGTGTACATTCCTGCCTATATCAGGGAAAATCATACTAAGATGGGTTTGAAGCCTCCGGCCCATGAGCAATTCAACCGGCCACACCCCGGTCACGGCATGCGGAGTGGTCCTATAGCAGAACAAGAGCCTGGTCTGTCTTGTGTCCATGGATCCTGAAGTCTCCTTTTTCAGTCTACGTTTGAACGTTTGTACCGCCCTTTCCACCAGCCCGTTTGAAGCCGGGTGACACGGGGTTGTAAGGATATGCCACACCCTGTTCGCCTTTGGATATCCCAAGAACTCTTCACTTGTGAACGGTGTTCCACTATCGGTAACCAAAATCTCTGGGATACCGAGTGTCCTGAAAGTTTTTCAATGGTCGCTCAAGAGGTGGTCGGCAACATCCTATGGACTCCCAACCACTTAGCGTAGGTATCAATCAAGAATAAGAAGATCATACCTTGAGATGAGCTGGCTAGGTCGGCATGTAACCATCCCAACGATCGCCTGTGGGTGAAGGTGCGTGGTGGATTGCCCGCGACTTGCCTGGCAACTGCCTATGCTGATCCCCACATAGGATAATGTGTCAAATGTTCGAAAAGGACTGGGTCAGAATGTGTCGACTAATGGATTTGGGACGCTGTAACAGGCAACGAATCTATAAAGTTGAGGGTGGCCACTACCTTTGTCTGTCCTGGGTGGAGGAGAGGGCATCGGCAAAGGCAGTCAGCTTAATGCATCCGTATTTGCGATCTGGGTGCCAGCACAATGCTCAAGGGTGGCCAGCAGGTGGGTCCAATGCTGGATTGAGGTGAAGGCGATGGTCGAATTGCCTTGTCTTCTTTGAAAAGACCAAGCAGTTTGTGTTGATCGTGAAACATCAACACAGACTGTACACATACTGATGGAATGTCTTCATGGCGAAGACAACTGCCAAACCTTCTTTCTCGATTTGTTCATAATTGCGCTCAGCCACAGCCAGGGTCCAGGATGCGAAAGCTCTGCCATCTTCCATGTGATGTGATAAAATGGCAGCAGTTCCATATGGTGACGCATCACATGTGACAATTAGCTGTTTGGCAGGATCATAATGTGTGAACAAGGCAGAGGAAGTCAATTGTTTTTTAACTTGCATGACCGTTGATTCCAGCTGCTTTCCCCATGCCCATTCCTGGTCCTTTGGTAAAAGGAGATGTGGGGGGCTACCATTGTCGCAAGGCCGGGGGTGAACTTGCCGTAATAGTTCACCAATCCCAAAAATACTGCAGTTCCATGCTGTTTTCAGAGGTAGGAGCCTGCTGCGTAGCCTGTACCTTCTCTGCAACCGGGTGTAACCCCTCATGGTCCATTCGCTAGCCCAGGTACACCACTTCCCTCGTATGGAAAATGAACTTTTCTCTCCGCAGGCGAATGGCCATCTCTGAGAAACGACAGAGCACTTCGCCCATGTTACTTAAATGTTCCTGCTTGATTTCCCCTGTGACCAACGTGTCAGCCAAAAATACTAGCACTCGCGTTGACCCTCGTCGTATATTTTCCAGCACTCTCTGGAAAATGGCAGAGGCCAACAGCACTCCAAAGGGTAGTCTGGCATAGTTGTACAGACCTCTTCAGGTGTTTATATGAAGTATTTATGAGAGGCAGGGTCCAATTCTAACTGCAAAAATGCATGGCTCATATCGAGCTTGCCAAATGAATGTTCACTGGCCAATTTTGAATATAGGTCCTGTGTAGTTGAATAACACTGTTTGTGTGTGTGAGAGAGACTAGGGTTAATTGACATGGCGGAAGGTTACTAGAGACAGATTGTGAGGTCTAAGAGATGAAAGGTTAAAGATGTTAGGTTTGCACATTTCTAATGAGAGGTTGTGGTGGGTTTGAGGTGCAAGTAAATAGGTTGAATCTGAAATTTGCATTGTGAGGCACGTGGGGAATTTTCTTTTCAGCTGCCGAATTTCAAAAGGGAGTTCAGAGGTGACCAGGAACACTTTTTCGACAAGGGTTCTATGAGTAAACAGAAGAAGGTGAATTAAACTTTATTGACCCGAAAGTAGAAGGAAGCAACACGGTAGCATAGTGGTTAGCACAGTTGCTTCACAGCTCCAGGGTCTCAGGTTCGATTCCCGGCTTGGGTCACTGTCTGTGTGGAGTCTGCACGTTCTCCCTGTGTGTGCGTGGGTTTCCTCCGGGTGCTCCGGCTTCCTCCGGTTGCTCCAAAGATGTGCAGGTTAGGTGGATTGGCCATTCTAAATTGCCCTTAGTGTCCAAAAAGGTTAGGTGGGTTTACAGGGATAAAGGGGACAGGGTGGAGATGTGGAGCATAAGTTGGGTGCTCTTTTAAAGGGCCGGTGCAGACTTGATAGACTGAATGGCCTCCTTCTGCACTGTAAATTCTATCCCCCTGGTTATTCCCTACGCTTGTATTCAATTTCCCTCACAATAAATTAAAACATTCTATTAGCTTTCCTAATTACTTGCTGTACCTGCATACTAACCTTTTGTGATTCATGCACTAAGACATCCAGATCTCTCTGTGCCACAGAGATCACCATTTAGATAATATGCTTTTTATTTTCCTGCCAAAATGGACAATTTCATATTTCCCCACATTCTACTCCATTTGCACACTCACTTCACCTATCTGTATCCTTTTGTGGCCTCCTTATGTCTTCTTAACAACTTACTTTCCTACTTATCTTTGTGTCATTAACAAATTTGGCAAACATCACTTCATCCCTTCATCGACTTAATTTATATAAATTTTAAACAGTTGAGGTCCCAGCACTGATCCTGTTAGTCAGCCGATTATCTATCCATGCCAACATGTCAGCAGCCATGCCATGCGTTTTTATTTTCCACAACCTTTGAGGTGGCACTTTATCAAATGCCTTCTGAAAATCTAAGTACAGTACATCCACCAGTTTCCACAATTATATGCTTTTTCTTTAAGTTTGATGTGATTTTTAACTTTTCTAGTTAACCATGGATGGTGGGTGTGTCCCTTGACTTTTTCTTGCTTGTTGGAATGTATCTTCTGTGCATTCTGCATCAGCTTACATGTTTGACATTGCATCTCTATCCCTTAACCTAATTGCCAATTCACTTCAGCCAGTCAGCTTTCATGCCCTCATAATTGTCCTTATTTAAGTTTAAAAACATAGGGCATTATTTCCCGGCTGCCCTATGGTTTATTTTCGAGCATCAGAGGCATCCCGCCATTGGCTGGTGGTGGAATCTTCCAGACCCGATGATGGCTATGGGGTTTTATGTGCTCTGCACCCTCCGTCGCCAGGGAACCCACCATAGGGGGTTGCCATCAGCAGGACTGGAAGATCCTGCAGGCGGAAAGACCTGAAAATTTCGGCAATAGTCTCAGACCCACTCCTCTCTCCCTCAAATTGAATATAAAATTTACTCTTACTGTGCTCGCTGCTACCTAGGAACCCCTTCACAATGAGATAATTAATTACTCCCATCTCATTGCACAACACCACGTGTAGTGTAGCCTGCTCTCTGGTTGGGTCCAAAATATGCTGTTCTAAAATCTATCCTGAAAACATTCAACAAACTCCTCATCTACGCTATTTTGCCTTTCTGACCTTTCCAGTTTATATGTAAATATGTCTCCCATGATTATCAGCATGCCTTTCTGACAAGCTCCAATTATTTCTTCCTTTAGCTCCACACTACGATGTGATTGCTGTTAGGTGACCTGGACACGACTCCCACAAGTGACTTCTTGCCATTACCATTTCTCAACTCTAACTAAACCGGATTCCACGGGCAGAATTCTCCGCTCCCCACGTGGCGTGGGAGAATCGTGGGAGGGCCTCCCGACATTTTTCACGCCCCCCTGGCGCCCCCAGCGATCCCCCCCCCACCCCCCACCCCCCCGGCTCGGAAATATCGGCGCTCGCCGGTTTTCACGGCAAATGGCGATTCTCCGAGCCCGATGGGCCGAGCGGCTGGCCCTTCACGCCCGTTTCAACACGGCAGCAACCACACCTGGTCGCTGCATTCGTGAAACGGGCGCCAGATGCCCGTTTGGGGCATCTAGGGGCCCGATTGGCACGGGAGCACCGCGACTGTGCTCCGGAGGGGACATGCCCGCGATCGATGCCCACCGATCGTCGGGCCAGCGTCCAAAATGGACGCACTCTTTCCTCTCCACCGCCCGGCAAGATCAAGCCGTCACGTCTTGCCGGGCGGCTGAGGAGAAAGACGGCCACCGCGCATGCGCAGTTCGCGCCGTCTGCGCGATGAAGTCATCGCGCATGCGCGGGTTGGAACCGGCAACCCGCGCATGCGCGGATGACCTCACAAATCCGCCGTTTTGCACGTCATTTCCGGTGAAAGCCCCCCGGGTGGGGGTGAATTAGGTGCGGGGAGTGGGCCCCGAGGCCGTCGTGAACCTCGGCCGATTTCACGACGGCCATCCCGATTTTCATCTGGAGCGGAGAATCCCGACCCACATCTTGGTTTCCAGAACTTAGGCCATCCCTCTCTATTGTGCGAATGTGGTTAGCACTGTTGCATCACAGCACCAGAGAACCGGGTTGAATTCCGGACTTGGGAGACTGTCTGTGTGCGTGGAGTTTGCACATTCTCCCCGTGTCTGCGTGGATTTCCTCCGGGTACTCCGGTTTCCTCCCACAGTCCAAAAGATGTCCTTCCGAAATATCTGGCAGCCTTCACTATTCAGGTCACAATCCATGTCCTCCTGCCGCCATGTCTCCATAATGGCTAATTCATGAAAACCCTGCCTTCTCAACCTTGCCCGTCGCCTGAGGTGTGGCGACCCTCAGGTTAAATCACCTCCAGTCATCTCGCAAAGGGAGAGCAATCAATAGTCCTCTGGGACTGTGGCAACATTTAAATGTATTTCTATGTGAACTCTCAGTTCATCTGTTTTGTTTCAAATGCTAGGTACATTCAGAGACAGAGCTTTTAGTTTTAACAATTTATTCTTTTCATAACCTCTGTTGAGTTACTGTTAGATTTGTAGCCTCAACTCTTGCCACGGTGTGGTTTTTCATTTTCCATAATAATACCTTTAATTTTTGCTTTGTCTTTGCTCTTTGAGTTACCACATACTGTTGATGGCCTGCGGACTGCACATATTCGGGGTGATCCGAAGTCTCACATACCCGGCGGCGCCTCATACACAATTGTTTGACCAACTTGTGACACTTTAACCCAATCCCATCGGTGATCGTTCAAATATATTGGTTTAATATGGAGGAGCAGTGCCCCGGTGAGTCTGTCATTGATTCGTACCAGGGCTGTGGAAGATAACCAAATTTTCTGAGGATGGAATTGCTTAATTAGATATGCTCCGCGATCGTTTGGTCTGCGGTATACGTAATATGGAAACACTAAAAGAACCTTTGGCTGACCTTTCAGCAGGCACTGCAGATTCCCTTTGTCCTGAGAGAGCATGGACCGCAGTGACCAAGAGATACTGGGGATGGAGGTCAACGCTTTAGGGAGTTGCCCCCACGTGGCACCCCCACAGCTTGAACTGACCGCCACAGTGACTCCGGCCTCTGGGTGAAGAGATGGGGGATGTCTCCAAATTCAGCTGAAGGTGAGTCTGGCCAGTGTGTGATGTATGGGCACTGGTCAAGGCATACTCGCAGGCAGCAGGAGGGCTCCGGGTGTCGCAGTCGAGGTAGGCGTTAGCCCCGGGGTCCAACCTTGCATCTGGATGACCCAGAAGAGGCCGGGGATGAGGCAGAGCTGCAGCTGAACTGTTTAGCAGGGCCCCATGTGGCCCCTACACATGTTCCGACACAGATGAATGGCCATATGCCCCAAATAGAGTTGGATACTGGAGCTGCTGTTTCTGTGGTCCTGCAGAACACATATATAACATAGAACATAGAACAGTACAGCACAGAACAGGCCCTTCGGCCCTCGATGTTGTGCCGAGCAATGATCACCCTACTCAAACCCACGTATCCACCCTACACCCGTAACCCAACAATCCCCCCCCTTAACCTTACTTTTTAGGACACTACGGGCAATTTAGCATGGCCAATCCACCTAACCGGAGCACCCGGAGGAAACCCACGCACACACGGGGAGGACGTGCAGACTCCGCACAGACAGTGACCCAGCCGGGAATCGAACCTGGGACCCTGGAGCTGTGAAGCATTTATGCTAACCACCATGCTACCGTGCTGCCCTAACATATGATCTTATAAAATGAGAGGTGTGCTTTGACTTTGGCTGACAAGGCGGTTCGTTTGGCACTTACACAGAGGATTGACTGAATACTGTGGGAATATTGTGGAGAACATCCTGCGCGGATTGCCATGCGTTGCGGTTTACTTAGATGACATGCTAGTCACAGGGACCATGGACTAATAACATTTGCAGACCCTCAGGGTGGTGTGTTGAAGTGCTTTTCAGAGTACGGGGCCCACCTCCGACGTGTGTAGTGCGTGTTTCACACAAAATAAGTCATACATTGGGGAATCGGGTAGACTGAGAAGGTCTTCACCCGGTCGCTGAGAAAGTGAGAGCCATCAGAATGGCCCCCATCCCACGAGATACCACAGAGCTACGCTCTTTTCTTGGACTGGTCAATTACAACAGGCTGTTCATTCCAAATTTGACAACCATCCTGGTTCCCCTTCACTTGATCCTCAAGAAGTGCCAGCCTTCGGAATGAAGCAAGGCCCAGGATGAGGTGTTTAAGAAGGTGAAACCGCGATTGTCCTCTTCGCGGGTGTTGACACATTTTGACCCTTCAAAACCATTATACATCACGTGTGATGCATTGCTGCATGGGATTGGGGCAGTCCTGTCTCATCAGATGAATGATGGCCATGAATATCTGATCGCTGTTGCCCCCTGGACGTGGCTGCGGCTGAGATAAAACAAATCGAAAAGAAGGTTTTGCAGTCGTATTTGGTATAAAGTGGTTTCATGGTCGATGGCCGCCATTTCTTTATTGTCACAAAGCACAAGCAGTTGCTGGGCCTCTTCTGACAAGGCAATCCAATCAATTGTGTCCACAAGGATTCAGCACTGGACCTTGTTATTGGCTGCTTCCAAATACTCTTTCGAACAGCACTCAGGGACCCAGATTGTGCATGCTGATGCGATGATCCGTCTTCCCCTGCAGACCGAATCAGCAAAAACCTCTACAGAGGGTGAAGTGGGCGCTATCCTAAATTTTATGGACTACTTTCCCACCACTGCATCGTGTGTACGTGACTGGATGGAAACTAACCCCGTACTGACCAATGTGTGGCATCTGGTATTCTAGTGGCCAACATGGACAGTTACCAGGGGAGTTGTAGCTTTCTCCTCCAAGTTCTCGGAGCTGATCATGTAAGATTATATCCTCTTGTGGGTCACGAGGGTTGGTGTTCCAGCGAAGGGCCAGGCAAACGTGCTCCAGGCAAATGACCTTCACGACAGAAACCCCAGAGTGTGCAAGATGAAAATGCTGGCGAGAAATTATGTCTGGTGGCCGGATTTAAACACAGATACCAAGACATTGACCAAAAAGTGCGCCATCGGTCAAGGGCACCAGAAGGTCCCCATGATGGCAGCCCTACACGCTTGGCTGTGGCCGGGGTGCCCTTGGGTTTGTATACACGCCAATTTCATCTGTCCAATCCTGGGTTTGATGTTTCTCATCTTGGTGGAACCACTCCAAGTGGCTGGAAGTCCACAAGATGCCGATGATCACCTCCCTGGCGACCGTCGAGTGATAGTGCATCTCGTTTTTCCACCCATGGTGCTCGTGACAGACAAGAAGGTCTCTTTAATGGATGAAGAATTTCTGAAAAGCAACCGGATTTTGCATGTCCGCATTGCTCCATAGCATCCGGCATCAAATGGGTTGGTAGAGAGGGCCGTGCAGATTGTTAAATGGGAGCTAAAGGAACAGGCAGCAGGCTTGATGGACACCAGGCTGGGAAGGTTTTTATTCTCATAAGGACCACACCCCATGCAGTGCATGGCTGGCTCCCGCTGAGAAGTCAATAGGTCGTCCGCTTCCCACCCGACTGAGTTTGATTCTCCCGGTCATCAGGATGAAGGTGTGCCGTAACCACGATTTACAAGGGCGTTGCCCAGTTCGATGTCGACCTCTTTGACACTTCATACCTGACAAAGCGGTGCTCGTTCGTAACTTCAACAATGGTGCTTGCTGGCTCACTGGGTTTGTCTTCCATAAAACAGGACCAGTCTCTTACCTAGTTTGGGTCCAGTGGCGACTGATGAGACAGCATTTGGATCACATTCGCTCATGGAGGTTGCTCCTCATGAGGTTCCTCGAAGGAAACCTGTCCTGGATTCTCCGGCTCCACTACCGAATCAGCCTGCTGTGACACCTCCAGTCTTTCTTGACGCTGAAATGCCCGATGTTGTATCTTGTGACTCTAAATTTGAGGCACAAACATCTGACGGCTCGGACACCAGTTCCATAGTTCAGCCACCTCCTCTGATGGGCCACCATGATGTTCCTGCTGCAGACGACATTCACCAGCGAAATATGCGGTGACTGATCCAGCGCATCAGGTCCACGATGGTTTTCCAGAACCGAAGAAAGTCCGACATCCTCCACCTTCTCCTCTTTCTCCACCTCATCAGTCGTTGAAGGTTTGTTCAGACTTTGGGGTGGAGGTATGTAAAACACGTGTTTTGTGTAGGCGTAAATGAGATCAAGGCTTTCCTGTTTCTTACAAAGGGGCCTAACGGTGTTTGGACAAGATAGGAACGTAGTCCTTCAGTTCATTGAAGGACTGTGCTTTGATCCTAAATCCAGACCATCTGGCTTGGTATTGGGCAGGCCAGAATTTTGACTCTATGTATGGAGTTACACCAGTTCTCCTGTTTGTCACCATAGGCCATTTCTCACATTCCTCACTCTTTTATGATTGGCTAACATAATGTTCGGTTGCCGGTTCTCTTGCAGCAAAGGCACTGTGTTTGCAGCCATTGGCCCATGAGCAGTTTCAATGGTGAAAAGCCATTAGTTAAAGGCATAGTTCTGTCATTCAGCAGGCTCAATTCCAGTCAGAATTCCTGGTCATTAATATCATGGTGATTTTCAAAACTCTTTCAGCCTCTCCATTCTCCTGTGGGTGGAGAAGAGACATGGTAACGTGGGTGATCCCACAGTTATCCGTAAACGTTTTTGAAGTGTTCATTGATGAATTGTAGTCTGTGTCCAAAACATCTTCATCCTTAAACCTGAGAATATGTTCTTTAATGGCCACACCACAGTCTAGGTCTACGCCTTGTGAATTAGAGTCATAGATAGAGTCACAGATGTTTACAGAATGGAAACAGGCCCATCGGCCCATCTGGTCTATGCCACCTAGTTTCTATCACTAAGCTAGTCCCACTTGCCTGCATTTGGCCCATATCCCTCTATACCCACCCTGCCCATGAAACTGTCTAACTGCTTTTTAAAGGACAAAATTGTACCCGCCTCTACCACTACCTCTGGCAGCCTGTTCCACATGCACACCACCCTCTGTGTGAAGCAATTTCCCCTCTGGTCTCTTTTGTATCTCCCTCCTCTCACCTTAAACAAATGCCCTCTAGTTCTAGCCTCCTCCACCTTTGGGAAAGATGTTGACTTATCGATGCTCCTCATTATTTTATAGATCTCTATAAGATCATCCTCTAAGCCTCTTAAACTCCAGGGAAAAATGTCCCAGCCTCTCCTTATATCTCAGACCATCAAGTCCTGGTAGCATCCTCGTAAATCCCTTCTGCACTCTTTCTAGTTTAACAATATCTTTCTTATAATAGGGTGAGCACAGTAAGAAGTCTTACAACACCAGGTTAAAGTCCAACAGGTTTGTTTCAAACACGAGCTTTCGGAGCACGGCTCCTTCTTCACCTGAAGAAGGAGCCGTGCTCCGAAAGCTCGTGTTTGAAACAAACCTGTTGGACTTTAACCTGGTGTTGTAAGACTTCTTACTGTGCTCACCCCAGTCCAACGCCGGCATCTCCACATCATGGCTTATAATAGGGTGACCAGAACTGAACACAGAATTCCATGTGTCACCTCACCAATGTCTTGTACAACGTCAACAAGACGTCCCAACTCGTGTATTCAATATTCTGACCAATAAAAGCTAGTTCTGGTAGCTTCTTGGGTACCTTGGGTAATAGTCAACGGTGGCAAGGGTTTCTTTTCCATAAAAGTCAAAAATGTCAAGTCGGAGTTTCTGCAAGTGTCGCAGGAGAAGACACAGTCTTGAATAGCCTTTGAAATGCCTGATCAGACACAGATTGATGTGCATGGGCTCTACACTTCACTTTTCCCAAAACTACTGTTGGCCCTTTCATGAGTTCAGTATTGGTAGCCAAATTTGAAATAAATTTTCCAACCTGATTGACAATTCTGAGGAAACTCTGGACATCAGTAAAACACATTTAGTGTGGAAAGTGACTGATAGCTTTTATTTTTTGAGAGTCTACCATTATACCGTGTCTTTGAATGAGACATCTCAAGAGTTTGATGGTGCCTTGGCAAATTCACATTTCACATTTACGGAGAGACCTGCCTCTTGTAGGACTTCGAGAACTTCTTGAACTCTGTGGTCCTGCTCCTGTCTTGTGTCTCCATGGATAAGGACATCATCATGTGACAAAGGTTCTTTGTTTACCTTCTAGAATATTTGACATTGTTCGCTCGAATCTCTCTGGAGCTGATGATATCCCGAAGGGAAGGCAGTTCAAACAGAGGCATCTGAATGGTGTGATAAATGTTGTTAACAGATTGCGCATTGCTTCCAGGTGCATATTTACTCCCATGGGGGTCCCACATCTACTGCTGCCAAAAGTTAACAAAGAACTCAACAGACCGTTATTTAGAGGTGTCATATCACCTGTCATGGAGATAATCCAGTGGTGTTCGAGGCTTGTAACGGTCCACAAAACAAAAGATTGAGAGCTTTTTGCTAAAACCCGCTATTAGCATCAAGTTGGCAAGTTTTGCCAAGCTATCATCCCCATGACATCATAGGATGGATTTCTCTATGGGGTGCTTTGTTTAATTGTGTGATGTAAGTGCAAAGTCGGAGCTGACCATTACTAAGCCCCTGAAAGATCTGTGGAAATTCTTGTTGGAATTCAGTGCAGTTATCAGATAGTACGACTTTGTCTACTTATTACAGAATTCCCAAGTGCATGCTTACAGCTGAGTAAAGAAATGCTTTGATTATGCAAGATATAGAGGTTCTCTGTGATCCATCACCCTTTGTGGTAAGATTGGTTCCACCTGGATCTTGGAGTTTAATGTTTGATGGCTGGACAATGATTGTGTTGAGCATTGCAAAATGATCGCCCAGTATTGTAATGCCAGCTCGTGTCAAATTTAAACTCGGTTTTAAAACCTTTATATTCCAAAGTGTCACACCAGAAGATTTGTTCATGGTCCTGTGTTTCTCCAAGGAAATCTCTGATGGCAGTTCTTTGCTGATGACCAGTGTTTTGGGTGATCTGTGCATTGTACATCTCTGTTGCTTTCTTCCTTAGTGGGATTTAAAAATTTATAGAACTGCTTGAAGTGTCCTGTCTTCCCATATTGGAAACATTCTGCGCCTCTCTGCTGGGTGATCATGTCTTCTGTGCTGCTTCCTAACACAGGAGCATAAGTACCTCAAAGTAGCTGCTGTAATTTCCCACCCTTTGAGCCGTGTTGGCGGGCTTTTGAGTGGGCAGGGCTGCTGCCTTTGGACCGAAGCAATTAGCAGACTTGTCCAAAGCTTCGGTGTATCAATGGACGAGACGCCAATTTCATTCCCTCTGTTCGTCCTGCCTAATACATGGAAGCTCTTGGTCAGTGAAAGGTCATTGTTTGTCTGCCAAAAAAAATCTGATACGTTTTTGTTGCAGATTCCTATGACACCGTTCATTCAATACTCATACTCATAACCACTAGCTAACCTATACAGGTCGGTAGGAAACAATTCAACAGATTCCCCTGGTCTTTGGAATCTCTGACCCCAATTGCATTTGCTCGATCACAAGATTCACATCAAACACTTTTAGGACCGTTCCAAAGACTACAAAGGTCTCTTCTACCCCCTGTCTCAGGGGGACATTGTTGGCGATAGGCACGACAACTAACCTGCTGCTTCTGTCTTTGCAATGCAGACTCAACTCTGCTCAATACCTTAAGATGTTTTCTCTCCATGGCTTCCAAAGTTAGCCCCTCCATGGGACTTTTGAATGGGTGGAGTACAGGAGTGATTGCTCGCCTGGTGCTGACATCGTTAACATTTTCCAATGTGCCTCCCTCTCAAGTAACTTTTCAGATTCTTGCTTCTAACAGGTTCTCTTCCACTTTCTCGCCATGGGTATTCCATTGAGGGCACCAAACCGTTAGATTGGTTTCACCACTGCTGCTACCATGTTTTCGATGTTAGTCCCGTGGTCGATCTTATCATGAATAACTGATCTGACTCAGGTAGTTATTTCAAATGACTTTATTTATATTATACACTACGTATGTGATGGGCTACTAAACAAGCACATCTCTCTTGAGTACACACTGTTCCATCTGCTCTGCTCTATTGAGTCTCTCGGAAATGACTGCTGATCTCACTATTACATCATGACATACATCACTAAATAGGTACCATAACTATTAACCCATTATACTACAAAGTACACTTGTAAGACATTGTATTCACAAACATATAAAACTTATTCAATCAAAATGAATGCATTCAGGTGAAAAATTAACAGATTAAAAGTGTTAATTCTGTGTTGAACAGCTATGATTATGAAACCTACAAGAACATCTGAAACCAATAATATTCTTTGATAGTTTTTGCACGGTAGTTTCTATGTTCTAATGATTTGTCAATGATTTTTGCACAATATTTATGGATGTTTTACCTTAAATATTAAAACAATATTATAATTTCAAGACAGTCTCTGTAGAAGTCGTAATTCTCGAAACGTTACTACTTCTTCAGGATTTCTTAACTTCAGGATTGTCTAATTTGTTCAGGCTGTAAAGATTGAGTAGGAGGTAACAGCAGGAAGCAGGCCATGTGGCTTCAGTGTTGGTTTTTAAGTCAACTGGGAACGCAGCCGTGTCAGGTGGGAGATGGGCCAGCAGACTGTGGATTTTTCGGAGGAATTAAGTCAAAACAAGAATATCCAAATGTCAAACTACACTCAGGAAGGTGTTAGGCCAGGAAGCCAGTCATTTCAAATCTCTTCCCACACCGAAGCAGATGAGAAACCGACAAACTGGGAGGAACTCGAACCAAACTCACTGAATTCACTTAAGAATCGCTGCCGCTCACGGCGCCGAGGTCCCAGGTTCGATCCCGGCTCTGGGTCACTGTCTGTGTGGAGTTTGCACATTCTCCCCCTGTTTGCGTGGGTTTCGCCCCACAACAAGATGTGCTGGGTAGGTGGATTGGCCACACTAAATTGCCCCTTAATTGGAAAAAATGAATTGGATGCTCGAAATTTTTATTTTAAAATCGCTGCCGCCATACTAAGGCTGGTGAGTTAACACCGCCAGCAGTGTCCCGTAAATTTGATCAGGTATCAATGAAAATAGAACGTCAGGAATTATGTTTCGGGTACTCTGGATCTGTGGAGACTGCGTTTACCTTTGCAGTAACATAGACAGGCTACCAGCACTTCATAGAATTATAGAATTTACAGTACAGAAGGAGGCCATTCAGCCCATCAAGTCTGCACCGGCTCCTGGAAAGAGCACCCTACCCAAGGTTAACACCTCCACCCTATCCCCATAACCCAGTAACCCCACCCAACACTAAGGGCAATTTTGGACACTAAGGGCAATTTATCATGGCCAACCCACCTATCCTTGTAATAGTACAACACTATTTTATTAAGATGGGAACTGTTGAACATACTTGCACTGTGGGTTGACACTATGTTAGATTAGCTGAAGACCTCTGCCTATCCTGACCAGTCTAAACTGTTAGAACATGGTCAAGGTTTGTGCTACAAGCTGCGAGCTCTGTCCTTCTCAGAGGCTGCATCTGAGCGGGAAAACTAGTGCCCTCTGGCTTTATAGTGAGCGTGCCCTAACTGGTGATTGGCTGCTGTGTTGTGTGTGTTGATTGGTCTTGCAGTGTGTCAGTCAGTGTGTGTCTGCACTATTATATACTGATGTGTATATTATGACAAGGAACATAAGCACAAGAACGCTTAGCCCCTAGTCCTGGACTACCTGAACAATTCCCCTTCATATTTTGAAGGCTTTGATTAGGTGGCACAGTGATTAGCACTGTTGCTTCACAGCACCATGGTCCCAGGTTCGATTCCTGACTTGGATCACTGTGCGGAGTCTGCACATTCTCCCTGTGTCTGTGTGGGTTTCCACCCAGTGTTCCAGCTTCCTCCCAAAAGTCCCGAAAGATGTGCTGTGAGGTAATTTGGACATTCTGAATTCTCCCTCTGTGTACCTGAACAAGCACCAGAAAGTGGCGACTACGGGCTTTTCACAGTAACTTCTTTGCAGTGTTAATGTAAGCCTACTTGTGAAATAAAGATTATTATTTTTTTGATTACACCTTAACCTTCTAAATACCAGGGAATGTGTAAATTCCCCCCTTTAGTTGGAGTGAGTGTGAAAAAAATGTTTTATCCACCAGTCGCAATGGCAGGTTTGCGTGCCGTATAGTCTACTTCCTGCTGCATTAATTATGCATGCACGGGAAACACGCTGGATCGAGGGCGATCAGCCTCTGATTCACCCGCGCAGCTGTGAGCTCACCACCTCCTCATTCAGAGTGTCATATTTCAACAGCATCTGCAGCTATGTCAATGTCTGCAACCCAGGACTGCCACAGATGTGAGAGATAGCCTCAACAGGGAAGCAGACAGCTGCGCCCATATTCAGTGGAATGTCTGCTGGATACAGTTGAGGCCCACTCCAATTTCCTCTACCTCCTCTGATGACCGGAGGAGATCCATCAACCTCACCACTCTGGCTTGAGAGGCGGTAGCAGCAGTGGTCAGTGCCAAGGCAGAACAGAAGAGGTCAGCCACCTAACGCAGGAAGAAGATGAAGATCTCATCTGTGCTGCCAGAGAGGAGCAAACATTTAATCACTCAGAACGTTCAACTCAAACACTCACCAGCTCATTGCACATTCACTGGCATCTCACATGCTGCTAGCGTAAGGGACATCACCAGTCTTTCTCTCACATACACATTAACATTTCCATCTGGGCTCTTATCCTCTGCAGTTCATGCCCTCATCTCTCCATGACTACACTCACCACCCACACATGGCAGGCATCCTTGTCATCTGCCCTGGCATGCATCTTGTTCACACTATCTGAGGCTTATATGCAGGACAAGCTCTCATACAATCGAAGGGAGAGGTCTCAGACCTATGAAGGTGAAATGGCCGAAGTCAAGGTCCTCACTCCCTATGAGAACTGAGCCATGGAGCTGGCCTGAGAGGACATCGACCAGGCCTTTGGCGACGGTGAAGGTGACAGCCCAACTGAAAATCCTGGAGCAGCTCATTCCTCAGATTACCATGCTGTGAGTGCATTGTCCTGTTTTAAAGTCACCTGTCATGCATCAGTTATCTCTCCGTTCTTTAATATGCATCTCTGAAAAGCACCCAAGGACATCCATAAGCCAAACCCTTATTTCCAGCCCCACAACACCTTGGATGAGGAACGCGAGGAGATCAGCATATAATTCCCATCACAGCACTCACCCACACCCTCCAGCATCACAGAGACACACATCTCGGTGGGACCTAGTTCAAGAGCAGGGTTGGCATCTGATCTGGTGAGAACAGCACATAATGTGGTCCATGATAGCTTGAGGCAGGGACCTCTGAGGTCACCAGCACTTGGAGGACTGTCGGAGGCCAGGAATCTGTGGAGTCTGAGTCAGGAAATGAGCATCTGGACTCGGTCCTAAATCAGATGGTGGAGCTGCAGCGACAATCACCGTAATATGCGGAAGGGATATGATGCGACCACAATTCACTCGGAGACTCGAGTTGAAGTAAACAGTGGTTTTAATCAGCTTACAACTTTGCCTGCCTGCGACTGGTACATTACTGAAGGCGGTCCCGCAGGTCAGCTGCTCTTATACTTCATATAATGGGCGGAGCCCGTACATGCTCCACATCTCCCCCTGTGGGTGAAGCCACACAGTGGCCCATAGATGGAGCTCACAGGGTTAATAGCATGGTATAATGCAACACAGTATACTGGTGAATTAATAGTACTTATACATTCACCACATTCATCCCCTGTAAAAAAAATTAAGTCCGCCGGGGGTGATGGGTTCACAAATTCAGTTGGTCCGGCGCCCGGATCGTACGTTGCGACCAACGAAGCACTGGTGTCGCAGCCGTTTCGGGTGGCTGTGGAAGTGGGTCCGGTGTGGGCCCAGTGGTGGACTCCGGGGGCGGTTCTTCCGGAGCTTCGTTCCTGCGGACTGGTGTGCCTGGTGGACGGGAGCGCAGAAACCAAATAGGTGCGGGAGCGCAGGACACTGGGGGTTGGGCGGGGTATAGTGTGTGGGGTACATTAGTGGTAGTGGTGGAGGAGCCTGCGGGCGGCAGGTCTCGGAGGGAGACGGTATCCTGCCGGCCGTCGGGGTGTTCGACGTATGCATAATGTGGGTTCAAGTGCAGGAGCTGGTCCGTCTCTACCAGGGGATCGGTATTATGGGTCCGAACGTGTTTCCGAAGGAGGACAGGGCCTCGTGTCCTCAGGCAGGGCGAAAGCGAGGCCCCTGTGATAGTTGCCCTAGAGAAGATAAACAAGCGGTCATGAGGAGTCTGGTTTGTGGCCGTGCAAAGGAGGGACCTAATAGCGTGGAGCGCATCGGGGAGGACCTCCTGCCAGTGGGAAACCGGGAGATTCCTGGACCGTAGAGTCAGTAGGATGGTCTTCCAGACCGTAGCGTTCTCCCTCTCCACCTGCCGTTACCCCTGGGGTTGTAACTGGTAGTCGTGCTCGAGGCGATGCCCTTACTGAGCAGGTACTGACACAGTTCGTTGCTCATGAAGGACAAGCCCCTGTCACTGTGGATATAATTGGGAAACCAAACAGAGTGAAGACACTGTGCAGGGCTCTGATAACGGTGGGGGTGGTCATGTCGGGGCATGGGATGGCAAATGGGAAACGGGAGAACTCATCTATAATGTTAAGGAAATAGGTATCGCGATTATTTGAGGGGAGGGGCCCTTTGAAATCAATACTGAGGCGTTCAAAGTGCCGGGAAGCCTTTACCAGGTGGGCCTTATCTGGTCGATAGAAGTGCGGTTTACACTCCACACAGATTTGGCAGTTCCTGGTTACAGCTTTGACCTCCTCGGTGGAGAAGGGCAGATTGCGGGCCTTGATGTAATGGGCGAGCCGGGTGACCCCCGGGATGGCAGACGTCGTCGTGGATAGCCTGTAATCGGTCGTCTTGCATGCCGGCGCATGTGCCGCGGGACAGGGCATCTGGGGGCTCGTTGAGCTTCCCAGGACCATATACTATATCGTAATTATAGGTGGAGAGTTTCGATCCTCCACCTCAAGATCTTATCATTTATGATCTTGCCCCGCTGCGAATTATCAAACATTAAAATTGCTTATTGTCACGAGTAGGCTTCAAATGAAGTTACTGTGAAAAGCCCCTCGTCGCCACATTCCGGCGCCTGTTCGGGGAGGCTGTTATGGGAATCGAACCGTGCTGCTGGCCTGCTTGGTCTGCTTTCAAAGCCAGCGATTTAGCCTTGTGCTAAACAGCATGAAGGCAACCAATCTTTGGTCGGTGATGAGGGTAAACCTCCTACCAGCGAGGTAGTGCCTCCAGTGCCGCACGGCTTCCACGATGGCTTGAGCTTCCTTTTTGACCGTGGAATGTCAAAGTTCAGAGGTGGAGAGGGTGCGTGAAAAAAACGCTACCGGCCTGCCTGCTTGGTTCAGGGTGGCAGTGAGAGCGACCTCTGAAGCGTTGCTCTCCACCTAGAAGGGGACAGACTCGTCCACCGCACTCATGGTGGCTTTGGCGATGTGCGCCTTGATGCAGTTGAAGGCCTGGCGAGCCTCGGCTGACAGTGGGAAAAGGGTGGCCTTAAATAGTGGGCGGGCTTTGTCTGCATACTGGGGGACCCACTGGGCGTAATAGGAAAAAAATCCAAGGCACCTCTTGAGGGCCTTGGGACAGTGAGGGAGAGGGAGTTGTAGGAGGGGGCGCATACAGTCAGGGTTGGGCCATAGGACCACGTTTTCCACGACGTAGCCGAGGGTGGCTAGCCTGGTAGTGTGGAAAATGCATTTCTCCTTGTTGTAAGTGAGGTTAAATTTTTGGGCGGTTTGGAGAAATTGATGGAGGTTGGTGTCGTGGTCCTGCTGATCATGGCCGCAGATGGTGACGTTGTCCAAGTACGGAAACGTTGCCCGCAGCCAGTACTGGTCCACCATTCGGTCCATCGCTCGTTGGAACACCGAAACCCCGTTTGTGACGCCAAAGGGGACCCGGAGGAAATGAAAGAGTCGGCCGTCTGCCTCAAACGCCGTGTAGTGGCGGTCCTCCGGGCGGATTGGAAGCTGGTGGTATGTAGACTTCAGATCCACCGTGGAGAACACGCGGTAGTGCGCGATCTGATTCACCATGTCTACAATCCGGGGAAGGGGGTACGCATCAAGGTGCGTAAACTGGTTAATGGTCTGGCTGTAATCAACCACCATCCGGAGGTTTTCCCCGGTCTTGACCACCACCACCTTAGCTCTCCAGGGGCAATTGCTGGCTTCTATGACTTCTTCCAGCAAGAGACGCCGGACCTCGGACCTAATAAATGCCCTGTCCTGCATATTATACCTCCTGCTTCGAGTGGCTACTGGCTTGCAGTCTGCAGTGAGGTTAGCGAAGAGGAGAGGGGGTCGAGTTTTAGGGTTGCAAGGCTGCATATAGTGAGCGGGGGCAGGGGTCCGCCAAAACTAAGAGTTAGGCTCCTGAGATTGCACTGAAAATCGAGTCCTAAGAGGAGAGGGGCACAGAGGTCTGCGAGCACGTACAATTGAAAATTAGTATACTCGGCGCCCTGTATCATTAAGGTTGCAGTAGTGCACCCTTGGACTTGTACTGAGTGTGACCCAGAGGCGAGGGAGATTGTTTGGTGCATCGGGAATATCAGGAGCGAACAGCATCTTACCAGATCCAGGTGGACAAAGCTCTCGATGCTCCCGGAGCCGAACAGGCAAGGTGTGTCATATCCGTTAACCCTGACGGCCATCATGGAGCTCTTGAGGTGCTTGGGTCTTGACTAGTCCAAGGTGACTGCACTGAGTTGGGGACAGTCGGCGGCGTGGGCGGCGGTGCTGGGGCGGCCCCGCGGTGACTGTCCGTGCAGGTTGTATGCGTCGAGCAGCGTAGCGGGTGATGGCCAAGATGGCGGCCCCCATGGATCGCACGTGGTGGGTGGCGAGGAAGATGGCACCCAAGATGACGGCTCCCATGGATCGCACGTGGCTGGCTACGTGAGGTAGGATGGCCAAGATGGCGGCCCCCGTGAGTCGCACGTGTTGTGCAGAGATGGGGTCGGCAGACACGCTGCCACATTATGGTGTCTACGGGCCTGACAGTCGGTGGATCGAGTTTGTGCGTTCAAGTTCGAGTGTTTAGGCTTGGCCAGGCAGATCTTTTCGAAGTGTCCTTTTCGCCCGCAGCTGCTGCAGTTTGCGTTGCGGGCCGGGCATTGTTGCCGGGAGTGTTGGGGCTGGCCGCAAAATGTCAAGATAGCCACCCGTGGTGGGCGGGCGGTCGCGCGCGCAGGCCTGGGGTAATCTCTGGTCGGGGACCCACGAGGGAGTTGCGTGATCGGCTGGGAACGCAGTGAGACTCTGAAAAGCGACCTCCAGTGAGGTTGCCAGTTTTACTGTGTCCTCCAGGTCCTGGGCCCCTTTTTCGAGCAGGGGCTGCCTCACATAGTTCGATCGGACCCCCGCAACGTAAACGTTTTGGACGTCGAGTTCCATGTGCTGAGTGGCTGTAACGGCCTGATAGTTACAGTCGCGCGCGAGGGCTTTGAGGTCGCGCAGATAGTCATCCAGCGACTCCCCGGGGCGCTGGCGGTGAGTAGTGAAGATATGTCGCATGTAGACTTCATTCACAGGCCGCACGTAGATGCGTTCGAGTGTCGCGAGGGCCTCAGTATAGGAGGTGGCTTCGTCGAGTTGGGCAGAAATGCGATGGCTCACTCGTGCGTGGAGAAGACTCCATTTCTGTTCGTCCATGACGGATGATGTCGACGGTGCGGCCAGGTAGGCCTTGAAACACCGAAGCCAATGTGAAAAAATTTATTTAGCCTCCACTGCCTGTGGATCGAGTTCCAGTCTGTCAGGTTTGAGGGCTGACTCCATAGTAGTTCTCTAAGCTGATAAATTGATGCGACCATCAATTTACTCGGAGACTCGAGTCGAAGTAAACAGTGGTTTTAATTAGCTTACAACTTTGCCTGCCTGCGACTGGTACATTACTGAAGGCGGTCCCGCAGGTCAGCTGCTCTGATATTTCCTATAAGCGGCGGAGCCATGGGCGGAGCCCGTACATGCTCCACATCTCCCCCTGTGGGTGAAGCCACACAGTGGCCCATAGATGGAGCCCACAGGGTAATAGCAAGGTATAATGCAACACAGTATACTGGTGAATTAATAGTACTTATACGTTCACCACAGGATGTCAACTGCATTCCTCTATTGCAACAGACGATGACGGAGTCTATCCGCATTCAGTCTCAGGTGATAGCATTGGCATGCCAATGTACCGAGGTCAACAATGGTAGGATGGCAGCCGCCATAGAGAGCTTGGACATCGGTCTTGCACTGCTGCAGGAGCAACACACCATCACTGTAGCCTTGGTGGCATCCTTCAGTGGCTATGTGAGAGGAAGGTGGGGCACTTAGATCTCCTTCCAGCAGCCCCTTATGCTCAAAGCATCAGCCAGAGGTACTCGGGAATCCTTTGGTAAGAGGACCAGCAACTGGACATCCAAGGGCCATTCACCCAGGTGACTCCAGGAGTGACCAGCCAATCCCAATCTTATATAAACGCAGAAAATGCTGGATAAACTCAGCATGTCTGGCAGCATCTATGGGGAGGTAACGTTTCAAGTCCAAATGATCCTTCTGCGGAACTTCGTACAGTAAGTTCTTATAGCTGTGCACCTGCTGCACAAGAACAAGTGGTAGCCTTTCCTGTTATTCATTGGAGGGCCTGTTGCAAGGGAGCTTTGATAGTCACATGAGTGCAGTCAATGGCACCCTGCACCTGTGAAAATCTGGAAATCTCTGTAAAGCCCAGTGCTCTGGCATTCTGGCTTGTTTCTTCTCTGTCAACATGGATGTAATTGTGGGCCTTGGCAAAAAGGGCTTCTGTCACCTCATGTATGTATGTTCATGGAGGCTTGAGAGATCCTGCAGGACTCTGCAGTCGAGCCCTGGAAGAAGCCACTGGCATAGAAGTTGATTGCGGATGTTACTTTCAGAGCCACTGGCAATGGATTCAATCCCAGTCCCTGTGGTGCCAATTCCTGGAGAATGTGGAAAATGTGAGTCAACAGATTCCTGAACATGCGGAGGTGTCTGCAACACTGTCTCTCGCTCATCTGCAGATAAGACATGTGAGGTCTGTACACTCTTGGACTCATGAGTTGCCTATGCACAATGTTCTTGTGAGACTGATCTTTGCTGATCTTTGATCTTGAGGGTTTCGCTCATCCCTTTGGCGAGACAGCTGCCTCCGTCGCAATCTTCTCCTTCTCTCTTGCTTGTAAATGATTATGCAGGCAGCAATAAATACAGACCCTATCTCCTGATGGTCTCCTCTCTGCAGTATCAATGAAAAACAGACAAGTGTCAGAATATATCTCCAAAATGTCCTCTTTCTGTCAATGATTTATCAGTGAATGTGTGTTCAAGGGCTTTGTTCCAGTGTTGGCAACTATTTGCTCCTGAAATTCCGGTCTGGTTAGCCTGAGGGTGCATTTCAATGTGCTCTCCCCACCGTCCCCCAACTCTCCCCTAGCAACTTACCCCTTTATCTTACCAACTGCTTTGAGATTGCTTTGGGCAGACACTTGGAAGTGTTGTTTTCAGCGCAGCAATTGCGATCCTCGTTCACTGAACTCTAATACGCTAATAAACATGAAGAAAAATGTTTAGTCAGGAAATTTGATTATTTGAGGAGGGGCCTGAGGCTTCGCTTCTATGAACCTACAAGTGCCAAGATCCTAACACTCACCTGCAGCTTGTCCAGTCGCCCAATTGTTCTGGAATTTGTTATCGCTCTGGGGAATTGCCACGCTGTGAACACAGGGTTAATAGAATACAAGGAGATCGATTAGTGCCACTTTTTGGGATTAGTCTCACATGAATGAGCATCATTACTTCCAAATCCTACAATTTTTACAGCATGGAAAGAGGCCCTTCAGCCCATTGAGTGCAAGCTGGCCACCGAGCACCTATTTACTTTAATCCCACTTGGCTCATAGCCTTGTATGCTATGGCATTTCAAATGCTCATCTAAATACTTATTAAATGTTGTGAGGGTTCCCGCCTCTACCACCCTTTCGGACAGTGAGTTCCAGATACTCACCATGCTCCTGCCCATTACCTTAAATCTATGCCTGCCCCCTGGTTATTGACCCCTCTGCCAAGGGGAAAAGTACCTTCCTGTCCACCCTATCTCTGTCTCTCGTAATTTTATACACCTCAATCAGGTCCCCCCTCAGCCTTCTCTGCTCCAATGAAAACAACCACAGCCAGCCAGTCTCTTCATAGCTGATTTGCTACAGCCCAGGCAATACTCTCATGAATTTCCTCAACACCCTCTTTTGCACAATCACTTCCTTCATATAGTGTGGCAACCAGAACTGCACACAGTATTCCAGCTGTGGCCTAACCAGTGTTTTATACAGCTCAACCACAACCTTCCTGCTCTTATATTGCAGGGGCTGGTTTAGCACAGGGCTAAATCGCTGGCTTTGAATGCAGACCAAGGCAGGCCAGCAGCACGGTTCAATTCCCGTACCAGCCTCCCCAACAGGTGCTGGAATGTGGCGACTAGGGGCTTTTCACAGTAACTTCATTGAAGTCTACTCGTGACAATAAGCGATTTTCATTTCATTTCATTTCATATTCTATGACTTGATTAATAAAGAGAAGTACCCCATATGCTTCCTATGTTTCTTAACCATCATATCTACCTGTCCTGCTGACTTCAGAGCTCTATGGACATCCACACCAAGGTCCCTCTGATCCTTTGTATTTCCTAGGGTCCTACCATTCATTGTATATTTCCTTGCCTTGTTAGTCCTTCCAAAATGCATTACCTCACATTTTTCAGGGTTAAATTCAATTTGCCACTTGTCTGCCCATCTAATCAGCCTGTCTATTTTGTCCCCAAATCTAAAGTTTTCCTTCTGACTATTAAGCACACCACCAATTTTTGAGCCATCTGCAAACTTAGTGAACATACCTCGTACATTCACATCCAGACCATTAATGTACACGACAAACAGCAAGGGACCCAACAGCGATCCCTGCGGAACACCATTGGACACAGATTTCCAGTCACAAAAACAACCTTTGACCATTAACCTCTGCCTCCTGCCACTGAGCCAATTTTGGATCCAATTTGCCAAATTGCCTTGGATCCCATGGGCTCTTACCTTCTTGCCCATTCGTCCATGCGAGACCTTGTCAAAAGCCTTTCTGAGGTCTACATAGACTGCACCACTGCGCTACCCTCATCCACACACCTAGTCACTTCCTCGAAAATTTAAATCAAATTTTCTGAGACATGGGGCGGGATTCTCCCACCCCCCGCCGGGTCGGGGAATCGCCAGGGGTCGGCGTGATTCCCGCCCCCACTGTCCTCCAAATTCTCCGACCCCACAAACCTCCACGACCCCGGCGTGAATCACGCTGCCCGCCTCGGAGAATGGCGGGGACCGGCACGATGCTATGGACCCCGGGGCTGCCCGAATTCTCCCGGTCGGATGGGCCGAAGTCCCGCCGGCGTAAATTAAACCACCTTATATAACGCATCAACCAGTGCTGATGGTTGATGCCGGACAGCGTGGAGGTAGGTCACGGCGTGGAGTGGCCGCAGGAGAAGTGACGGCGTGGTCGCAGTCTGTGTGAGGGAGGGGGTGGGTGAGAGGTGGGGTGAGGGGGGGAGAGGGCGAGTGCCGGGGAGGGAGGGCGAGTGCCGCGGTGAGGGGAGAGGGTGAGTGCCGGGGAGGGGGACGAGTGCCAGGGAGGGGGGAGGAGTGCCGGGGAGGGGGGGCGAGTGCCGGGGAGGGGGGGCGAATGCCGGGGAGGGGGGAGAGGGCGAGTGCCGGGGAGGGGGGATGAGTGAAGGGGAGGGGGAGAGGTCGAGTGTCGGGGACGGGGACGAGTGCCGGGGAAGTGGAGGTGAGTGCCGGGTAGGGGGGGCGAATGCCGGGGAGGGGGGAAAGGGCGAGTGCCGGGGAGGGGAGATGAGTGAAGGGGAGGGGGAGAGGGTGAGTGTCGGTGACGGGGACGAGTGCAGGGGAAGGGGGGGGGCGAGTGCCGGGGAGGGAGGAGAGGGTGAGTGCCGGGGAGGGGGGAGAGGGCGAGTGCCGGGGAGGGGGGATGAGTGATGGGGAGGGGGAGAGGGTGAGTGCCGGGGACGGGGGAAGAGTGCCGGGGAGGGGGGGCGAGTGCCGGGGAGGGGGGGGGGGGTGGCAAATGCCGGGGAGGGGGGAGAGGGCGAGTGCCGGGGAGGGGGGATGAGTGAAGAGGAGGGGGAGAGGGCGAGTGTCGGGGAAGGGGACGAGTGCCGGGTAGGGGGTCGAATGCCGGGGAGGGGGGAGAGGGCGAGTGCCGGGGAGGGGGGATGAGTGAAGGGGAGGGGGGGGAGGGCGAGTGTCGGGGACGGGGACGAGTGCCGGGAAGGGGGGGCGAGTGCCGGGGAGGGAGGAGAGGGTGAGTGCCGGGAGGGGGGAGAGGGCGAGTGCCGGGGAGGGGGGATGAGTGACGGGGAGGGGGAGAGGGTGAGTGCCGGGGACGGGGGAAGAGTGCCGGGGAGGGGGGGCGAGTGCCGGTGAGGGGGGAAAGGGCGGGTGCCGGGGGGGGGGGGGGGGGGGGCAGAGGGCGGGTGCCGGGGAGAGGGGGGCGAGTGCCGGGGAGGGGGGAGAGGGTGAGTGCCGGTGAGGGGGAAACGAGTGCCGGGGAGAGGGCGAGTGCCGGGGAGGGAGGAAAGGGCGGGTGCCGGGGGGGGGCAGAGGGCGGGTGCCGGGGAGAGGGGGGTGAGTGCCGGGGAGGGGGGAGAGGGTGAGTACCGGTGAGGGGGGAATGAGTGCTGGGGACGGGGGAGAGGGCAAGTGCTGGGGAGGGGGGGAGAGGGTGAGTGCCATGGAAGGGGGACGAGTGCCGGGGAGGGGTGGGGGGGGGGGGGGGCGAGTGCCCGGGAGGGGGAGAGGGCGAGTGCCGGGGAGGGGGAGAGGACGAGGGAGGTCGTCCGCCTGGCCAGGTGCCAGCGTCCAACAGTCGCGCCCATGCAGCCCATGGCACCTGGCTGCGGGGTGGGGCGGGGGTATGGGCAATGATGACATGTCGTCGTTCCCCCCTAGCCCCACCCCCTGCAGGCCGTTATGTTTGCTGATCAGCCAGCGATGTTGGCCGCCGTGGCGGCAGCCGCACTTCTACATGTTGCCCTGACGGAGGAGGAGGAGGAGCTTGATCCCTGCGCGGAGTTGCCAAAATCTTCAATGGTCCACGATGGAGACAGCAGCTCCAGTGTCCATTTCCATTATCACGGAGCGACCATTAACCTGGAACTTGACCCGGATCAGTGCCACCTTCGGGGCCGTGATGCAATTCAGCTGCATTAACTAGCTCTCATCTGGGAGGCCAACGTGCAAGGCCCTGGTTCACGGTGATCTCGGCGGCTGCCATGAATAGAGTTCACTGCATCAAAATTGGTGGCTCTGACCCTCCCGAGTCCCCCAAAGACACCGTGTTCAGAAACCAAAGTGACCAGCTCATTAAATGATTTGGAGTCCAGTGCAACTAGGTAAGTCAGAAAAATTTGATCTCAAACGTCAGGTCCCCACAGGTAGTCAGGAGGAAGACTTTCTGACAGTCTTTCCTCAAAATCCCATTCGCCTGGGAGAAATACCTCATGCATTCCGCAAACTGGTTCCAGTTTTCCAGCCTCCATCAATGGCTTCCAAATTCCCGAGTAGTGGCATCCTGAACTGTTACATCCCTACGTTCCGGGATAGCAAATTTCCAGGTGGCTAGGTGGTTCCTCGAGTGAGCCCAGAGTTTCCTTTTCCCTTCATCAGTTTTGTAATTTGAGGAAGCCAGCGGTAAAAGAACAGAGGTTGATTTAACTATTTACAATATTCTGCTCAAGGCAGCAACTCACTCCCAGTACAGTTCTTGCTGGGGTACTGACCTCACCAGGCCCTGCTTTGGGCTGGCTTTTAATGGTCGTTTGTAACAAGCTCCAGCTGGGACTCCACAGGTCCTCTGGGGAGATCAACAATGGCTTCCCTGTGGTCCTCGTGGGGATTATAACACCTGGTCTTTTCAGACCTCCATTATTTCTAGCTTCATGTCAATGATATGATTGAGTGACTGGTATCTGTGTTTAAAAGAAATAAAACAAACATGACTAGAAACTCTGCATTATGATTTTCAAGTGCATAGTCCCAGTGTGTAATGATTCTGCGCCAATTAAATGTAGCTAAGGGATTACTTCTATTTAAATTTTTACATTTATTTAAAAAACTTAAAAACTGGTTTAAAAGCTTAACTCATTGTGTTTTCTGTGAGCTTGGATTCCCTACATTTACTCTTTTGCCAAAAATCGGCCAGAATTTGCCATAATAATCATTGTTAAACCACAAATTGCGCACTTAATGAGCTAAAACCTCTAATAAGTGCGCACATTGCTTATATTGCACATATCTCTTGTTCTTTTCACTGAATTACAGAACCTTTACAGCACAGAATGAGGCCATTCTTCAGCCCATTGAGTCTGCACTGGCTCTCTGAAAGAATATTCTACCTACTCCTTATCCCCATAAGCTTCACATTCTTTCTTTTCAAAAAGCAATCCGGATCCTTTTTGAATACCTCGATTGGACCTGCCTCCACCATCCTCTCAGGAAGTTCGTCCCAGACTCAATCACCCGCTGGGTGAAAAGGAATTTCCTCACATCACTTTTACTCCTTTTTGCCAATTATTTTGAATCTGTGCCCTCGGGTTCCTGATGTTCTCTTGAGTGGGAACAGTTTCACACTATTTACCCTGATATCAAGAAATGGTTGGAGGCACTGGCTACTGCAAAGGCTATGGGCTCTGACAATATTCCGGCATTCGTACTGAAGACTTGTGCTCCAGAACTTGCCGCATCCCTAGCCAAGCTGTTCCGTACAGCAACAACACTGGCATCTACTAAGCAATGAAGAAAATTGCCCAGGTGGCCTGTGCACAAGAAACAGGATAAATCTTACCCAGCCATTTACCGCCCTATCAGTCTACTATTGATCATCAGCAAAGAGATGGAAGGAATTATCAACAATGCTATCAAGAGGCACTTACTCAGTAATAACCAGCTCACAGATGCTCAGTTTGGGTTCTGCCGAGGTCACTCAGCTCCTGACCTCATTACAGCCTTAATTCAAACATGGGCTGAATGCCAGAGGTGAGTTGAGAGTGATTGCCCTTGACATCAAGAATTTGGCTGAGCATGGCATCAAGGAGCCCGTGCTGAGCGTGAATTAATGGGATTGAGGGGGAAAACTCTCCGCTAGTTGGAGTCATGCCACAAAGGAAGATGGTTGTGGTGGTTGGAGGTCAATCATCTCAGCTCCAGGACATCACTGCAGGAGTTCCTCAGGATAATGCCCTAAGCCCAAATATCTTCAACTGCTTCATCAACAACTCCCTTCTATCATAAGGTCAAAGGGGCTGGTTTAGCTCACTGGGCTAAATTGCTGGCTTTTAAAGCAGACCAAGCAGCACAGTTCGATTCCCGTACCAGCCTCCCCGGACAGGCGCCGGAATGTGGCGACTAGGGGCTTTTCACAGTAACTTCATTGAAGCATACTCGTGACAACAAGCAATTTTAATTTAATTTCATTTCAAGTGGGGATGTTTGCGGATGACAGCACAATGTTCAGCACCATTCGCGACTTCTCCATATCATTATCATAGAATTTACAGTGCAGAAGGAGGCCATTCGGCCCATCGAGTCTGCAGCGGCTCTTGGAAAGAGCACCCTACCCAAGGTCAACATCTCCACCCTATCCCCAGTAACCCCACCCAACACTAAGGGCAATTTTGGACACTAAGGGCAATTTATCGTGGTCAATCCACCTAACCTGCACATCTTTGGACTGTGGGAGGAACCCGGAGCACCCGGAGGAAACCCACGCACACACAGGGAGGATGTGCAGACTCCGCATGGTGACCCAAGCCAGAATCGAACCTGGGACCCTGGAGCTGTGAAGCAATTGTGCTATCCACAATGCTACCGTGCTGCCCCGTATGCAGCAAGACCTGGACAATTTCCAGCCTTGGGCTGACAAGTTACATTCCTGCCACACAATTGCCAGGCAATGGCCATCTCCAACAGGAGAGGATTTAATCACCATCCCTTGACTTTCAATGGCATTACCATTTCTGAATCCTCCACAATCAATATTCTGGGGGTTACCATTGATCAGAAACTGAATTGGACTAGCCATATTCAAGCAGATCAAAAGCTAGGAATCCTACGGCAAGTAACTCACCTCCTGACCCCAAAGAGTGTCCACCATCTGTAAGGCACAAGTCAGGAGTGTAATGGAATACTCTCCATTTGCCTGGATGAGTGCAGCTCCAACAACACTCAAGAAGCTCAACACCATCCAGAACAAAGCAGCCCACTTGATTGCTCCCCCGCCACAAACATTCAAACCCTCTACCACCGATGAACAGTGGCAACCATGTGTATCATCTACAAAATGCACCGCAGTAACTCTCTAGGGTTCCTTAGACAGCACCTTCCAAACCCACGACCACTACCATCTAGAAGGACAAGAGCAGCAGATACCTGGGAACGCTATACCTGGAGATTCCCCTCCAAGTCACTCACCATCCTGACTTGGTTCACTGTTCCTGTATCACTGTTCCTTCACTGTCGCTGGAGCAAAATGCTGCAACTCCCTCCCTAACAGCACAGTGGGTGTACGTACACCTCAAGGAATGCAATGGTTCAAGAAGGCAACTCACCACCACCTTCTGAAGGACAACTAGGGATGGGCAATAAATGCTGGCCTAACCAGCGACGCCCACATCCCGTAAGTTGGTAAGAAAAAAAGGATCTTGACTACCTCTACCTTGTAGTTTAGAAAACAAATGCACTACTTGCATGTAGCTGTTGTAACTACCTAGCTAAGTTTCCTCTCAGCTATCTTTTCTCCAAGGGAAACCGTCCCATTCTTTCCAATCTATCCTCATATCTACAGTGCTTTTTAAAATCCCTGGAATCATTCTTGTGAATTTATTTGGTTCCAGTAAAAAAAAAATCAGAGAAACCAAAGGCATGATACCATCTCATATCTATACGAAGTAAAATTAATTTTCTTATGCATGAAAAGTTAAAAACATGCATTCCAATTTATTATGTGTGTCAATGACCCTTGATTGTATTTTTATGAACTGATCATTGCAATAATACCATGAATTAATTTGGACGAGGTCCATCATTTCCAAAGTTTTAGTAATGAAATCAGAAGATTTGCACGTTGGGTGTATAAGGGTCCTTCTTGTTTATTCCCTGTTTATTCCCTTATTTCCGTTTTCTTTTATTTTTGCTATTGCATTTTTAACTCAGAGATGTTTTATGGAATGTGTCTTTAAGGCCGCCTATATCTTTAATTCAAGCAGAAGGAAGCAGTGGCCTGTGCCTTTAATTCAAACAGAAGATTCCAGAAGTCTTTGCTGTTTTATATTGTTGATTGCAGACGGACCGGCATCAGTGATGACTCAATTTGATTGATTTGGTTGGTGGCCAATGAATTGGCCCAAAAGGCTGTGCTCTGCCCGATAACAGGTGGTGATTGAATCTGATCCCACTGGAATGTTTTCAGATTCATGAGGTTCCAGCTTGGGTTCATTCATGATTCTGGCAGCCTGGATGGAGGGTTCTAACTAACTCTTTCCAAAAAATTTGTGAGGACTGACCCTCTCTTCAGCAAGTCTGGATGTCGTACTTTGGAGAACGCAGAGGCCGGAAGTCAAACCAAGAGCTGAAAGCAAGTATCCCTCCAGAGAGATATATGCCTGAGTGTGAATCTTGAGCTGAAGGCCCAGTTTGATAAGAACTAAAGTGACTCTCCAGCAACTGCTACATGTGAGTACTGCATTTGTTTTCTAAACTACAGGGACCCTGAATGAATGATTCTGCAAAGAAGGCCATTTACCAGCTGTAAACCAGAGACTTTAATCAGTGAGCGTGCTGCAAGGAAAGTGTGCTAAAGGACCACCATTGGAAGCAAAGTTATCTTTTGACCTTCATCCTTATTATTTTAACCCTTTCCACCCATCTGTGTGGTCTGTCTTGTGTGTGGGAATAGAGGGTGGGGCAGTTAAAATGGGTAGTAGGTATTAGCTTGTTACTCATTCATATTTACTGCATTTTTCATGATAGTTCTTGGCAGAAGTAAACAGTAATTGTGTTTCAACTTACAAACCTGGTGACTGTAATTATTGGACAGCCACAGGCCAAAGATTTCAAAAATTATTGGTTAATCCACTTGTGTTGTGACCCTGGGGCTTCTGGGGCTGGAATTGACTGCGCACTAACCCAAGGTGGCAGAATAGTTGTAAATCGTGCTACATCCCATATGTATGGTAACTGATTTTTAAAGATCAGTTTTAGTCTCATTTACATGCAATTGACGTATGCCAACACAATCTGGTTTTATGCTGAATTCTAGGTCACAAGTTCATCACATGACTTGATCTTAGCATCACACTCAAATTTGACAAGGGGCAAAGAACATATAGCCTTAAAGGATGATGTAAGATGCTAAGGTTGAACAATTACTGGTGGGGATTTATCCAACTCCCTCACAATTAAAATTATCAGCTCTGTTCTCTAAATTCAAAGTCCTATTGCGCAAAGATAAACAAGTATTAAAGCATTCGGCCTTGTGCATTAAGTCACTTTATTTCACACCGATCATCTTTGATTTTGTAAATTTAGAATTAAGGCCTGTAATGGCTTTTGTAACTGTGGTTCTTTTAAATTTTAATATCTGTTAGGGTGGCACAATGGTTAGCACTGCTGCCTCACAGCTCCAGGACCTGGGTTCAATTCAGGCTTTGGGACGCAGTCTGTGTGGAGTTTGCGCTTTCCCCATGTCTGTGTGGGTTTCCGGCTGGTGCTCTGGCCCACAGTCCAAAGTTGTGCAAGTTAGATGGATTGGCTATGCTAACCTGCCCCTTAGTGTCCAAAGGTGTGCAAGTTAGGTATATTGGCCATATTCAATGCGTGCGGTTACAGGGGGAGTGGACCTAGGTAGTGTGCCCTTTCAGAGGGTCAGTGCAGATAAGCCAATGACCTCCTTCTGCACTGCAGGGATTCTATGGATATAGTTGAAAATACGGTGTTATGTTTAGCAGACCACTTTGAAGCCCTAATGTGTATTTTTTATTGACTTTGTGTGCTACTGTAACTCTGCAAGTTCATAAACTATTCTGTAAGTTTAATTGACTTGTATCAAGCACTGAAAGATACAACAGAAACATACTATAGCAAAGCAGCTGTCTTAGCAAAACACATTGTTAAGAACCTGTTAAGGGCAGCACAGTAGCATTGTGGATAGCACAATGGCTTCACAGCTCCAGGGTCCGAGGTTCAATTCCGGCTTGGGTCACTGTCTGTGCGGAGTCTGCACATCCTCCCCGTGTGTGCGTGGGTTTCCTCCGGGTGCTCCGGTTTCCTCCCACAGTCCAAAGATGTGCAGGTTAGGTGGATTGGCCATGATAAATTGCCCTTAGTGTCCAAAATTGCCCTTAGTGTTGGGTGGGTTACTGGGTTATTGGGATAGGGTGGAGGTGTTGAACTTGGGTAGGGTGCTCTTTCCAAGAGCCGGTGCAGACTCGATGGGCCGAATGGTCTCCTTCTGCACTGTAAATTCTATGATCTATGATCTTAATGAAGTCCTATAGATCGACTAGACATCCGATAAATCCATATTCCTAGACATTGCATGCTGTCTTTTCTCATGTAAAAGCAGACATGAAAAATATTCTTACTTACGTTCTATACATTACACTTTAACACTTAAACATAACATTTCCAATATAACATTTTATATTTGGGCTTTGTAAATGTCTTTATTAGTTTCAAGGTTATGAACAACTTTACCATTCTATATATAGGGGCTGGTTTAGCTCACCAGGCTAAATCGCTGGCTTTTAAAGCAGACCAAGCAGGCCAGTAGCACGGTTCGATTCCCGTACCAGCCTCCCCGAACAGGCGCCGGAGTGTGGCGACTAGGGGCTTTTCACAGTAACTTCATTGAAGCCTACTCGTGACAATAAGCGATATTCTTTTCATTTTCATTTCATTTCATTTTCATATAAGTAAAGCAACCCATCCCATGTAACAACAGAGAGAAGTAACAGCAACCTTCAAATAATCTGTACGTCTGATTTAATACCAAATAAATTAGGGAGCTCAAGATATAAATCATGGGGGCATTACAGCATATTCTTTTATCTTTGCACAAAGTAACAGAAATACACTTTAATGAGAGGGATGGTCCCACAGGTTATGGACACCTTCAGACGGCCAGTCAGAGGACAATGGGAAATGACATCATGAAGTGGCCATCACTCTTGAGAAACAAATTAGAAACTGATCATGCCCACCTAGACCAATCAGATTAATCATGCACCCCTTAAGCCAATTAAAAATTAACTTTGCCTCATTTAGGCCAATTAGAATGCAATAACATCATTGACTATACTGTGGTTTATGGCTTGGGATGAGTTAATAAGCTATAACTTTACTCAGCAAGTTGCACAGCAAGTGACTACTGTCCAAAGGGAAGCAGACGTTTCAGAGATTGAGTGTTAACCTGCGCCTAAGGGTGAACTTGAAAGCAATAGCCGTAATATGTTAGTTAAGTCCTTGCCCTGTCTTAATAGGCAGCTACAACCTGATGCCACGAAACTGATGTATAAGGAAATTCAGAACTTATTATTTCAAGGGATGTGCGCATCACTGGCTGGGACATATTTTGCCCATTCCTAATTGCTCTTGAGAAGGTGGTGGTCAGCTGCCTTCTTGAACCGCTGCAGACCCTCTGGTTTAGACACTCCACAGTGCTATTAGGAAACAAGTTAGAACATAGAACATAGAACATAGAACAGTACAGCACAGCACAGAACAGGCCCTTCGGCCCTCGATGTTGTGCCGAGCAATGATCACCCTACTTAAACCCATGTAACCCGTATACCCGTAACCCAACAATCCCCCCATTAACCTTACACTACGGGCAATTTAGCATGGCCAATCCACCTAACCCGCACATCTTTGGACTGTGGGAGGAAACCGGAGCACCCGGAGGAAACCCACGCACACACGGGGAGGACGTGCAGACTCCACACAGACAGTGACCCAGCCGGGAATCGAACCTGGGACCCTGGAGCTGTGAAGCATTGATGCTAACCACCATGCTACCGTGAGGCCCACAAGTTCTAGGATTTTGACCCAGCGGCCATGAAGGAACGGCAATATAGTTCTAAATCTCGTTGATGTGTGACTTGGAGGAAACTCCTGGGTCTTGCTGCTCTTGACTTTTAAATTCTAGAAGTTCCGGGTTTGTACAGCGCTGTTGAAGGAGTCTTGGCAAGTTGCTGCACAGCACCTTGTAGATGGTACACACTGTTTCTACTCTGTGCCAGTGGTGGCGAGAGCGAATGTATATCATTTTGGATGGGATGCAAATCAAATGGACTGCTTTGTCCTCGCTGGTTTCTCAAGTATTGTTGGAGCTGCACTCAAAAAGGTAAATGGGGAGTATTCCATCCCACTCCTGACTTGTGCCTCGTAGATGGTAGACAGGCTTTGGGGATCAGAAGGTGAACTGTTTGTTGCAGAATGCCCAGTCTCTGACCTGTTTTGTAGCCCCCGTATTTATGTGGCTGGTCCATGGTCCCCAGGATGTTGATGGTGGGGGATTTGTCAAGTTGATATGGTTAGATATTCTCTTGCTGGAGATGGTCCTGTGTGGTGTAACTGCCTCAATATGTCTAAGCTGCCTCATCATTGCCTCATCATTCACCTGAGAGTGACAGCTTTCTCCCATAAGAGTCCCCAATGTTCCAGTAACCACTAGGTGTAAAATGTAACCAAGTTTTCATGACAAATGCATTAATTTATTCAGTAAATAGATGATATTTCTAAGTTTTGTGGAAATTTAGTTCAAGCATTTTTCCCTCTAAAATTTGCTGAATGAATATGTGCGCTGATGTATTATTTTTACAAATCTGCCACATGCTAGTTGTAACTCTAATGTGTTGTGGTCTTCTGCCACTAGAGGATGCTGATTTACAATACCTAGAAAATCATGGAATTAATTGCAAATGCTAGTGTAGCAAGGGCTTGGTGTCAAGGTTCAATTGCTTCACTTTTTTTTCAGCACCAGATACACCTGTTGGTCAATTAGATGCCCTCTTTCATCGTGCCAAAGCCAAATGGCAGAATTCTTTTGCAGGGGAGGTGGAATTTCTGTACAGATAGGAATTAATCTTTCAGAATACCAGAATCCGCAGCTAATGAAGTACTGGTGAGGTGCAGTTCTTGTTGTAATGAAAGAAACACAGCAATCAATAAAGCTCCCACAAACAGCAGTGCGATAGTGATTGGTGAACCTGTTTTAGGTATTGTTTGAGGGGCAAATAGAAACCAGGCTGAACTCTCCTGCACCTGTACAAATAGTGTTGTGGGACCTTGGAAAATTGTCATAGGAATTGCAAGCTGTCCTTCAAATATGGAGCCCAAGTAGTCCAGTGCCATTGATATTCAATCCTGATCTCCTCATTCACTCCCAATTTCTTCCAAAAACAATGCCACTCAGGAACACCGTTTACTAATGGGCAGTGAACTACATTGTGATATTTCTGTCACCATATATCATGGGCTGTTTTCTCTGGTCACTGCCGAAATCGCATTCGGCGATCGGCCAGAGAACCCAAATTCCCGACAGAATCAGGAGCGGCGTCGCTTCTGTGATACTCCGCCCCCTCCAAAGCAGCGTACTCCAGGAGTACGCAGCGCCACAAATCCAGGGCCTGAGGCCATTGCCTGAGACCCGTCCCGCCCAATGCATCCCCCCCCCCAAACCGGCCGAGTTCCCGACGGCATGGGACATGTGTGGTCTCACCCGTCGGGATCCCGGTGTGGCGGCTGCGGACTCAGTCCAGCACCTCCACAGTCGGGCGAGGGCCGATCTGTGGGCAGGGCTGTACATATTCTGGGCTGGGAGCACTGTGGTGGGGCGGTCCGGGGTGCGCGAGCTGGCCAAAGGGGGGTGGGGGGATTATTTTGTGGGCTGGGACCGCGAGCAGCATCCGCCATGAAGCATGGCACAGCCGCTGCAGGCCCCCACAGCGCGCATGCGCAGCCACGGACCCGCCAATTCTCCGGGCCGTAGAGTCGGGTGCTCTATGCGGTCTCCCTGCTAGCCCCTAGCAAAACAGGGAATCGGTGGCAGTTTTGCGGCAGTTTTCCTGCCACCGTTCCCACGCCGGTGCGGGGGCACAGTCTCCAAATCGGAGAATCCAGCCCCATATATCTGAAGCTTTATTTGGCATAAAATATTTCTGTTCTTTTAAGCCACAGGGCTGTTGCAAATAACCCTGATTCTCACCCATATGGATTACATATAAGGATGTCTACACGGGATGTCTGCCACTCAGCAGTTGCGTCCTACTTTCCACAGGGAAAATGATGAAACTGTTGTCCCTTGCACTTGTTTGATGTGCAGTGCAGATTGCCCATCAACATGAACGCACCAGCCTTTGATGGAGCTGCTTAAACAGGTCCCCAGTTTTCCAATGTGGCCATTTAAAATGTGACCTGAAGAAGGAGCCGTGCTCCGAAAGCTCGTGTTTGAAACAAACCTGTTGGACTTTAACCTGGTGTTGTAAGACTTCTTACTGTGCCATTTAAAATGGCTGAGTAGTATGCCATGGGTATATTCAGAAATTCTTGTGAAGTACCAGCACAATTTCTTTTCATTTAAATAACCCCGGACATGTTAAAATGGTGCAATTTCTTGAATGCTCCACATGGGCCTCCCCCCATGCTACATCATCTTCGCCTATTGATGCACTATCAGTTACCACATTGACGAGAGTAGTGGAATAATCGAGGCTTTATTGAGCAAAGATGCTGTGCCTCCTGTAGCTGGAACCAGAATGCCTGCAGCACCAGCGAGCACACACATTTATACACCGCCTACTGGGCGGAGTCAGCAGGCAAGGATTTACCCATGTACCTCTATTATACCTGTCTTACCGTAAGACATATAATACTGCTAGTGGTGACTACCACACCGATCTGCATATTCTTTGTTCCTTTCTTTCTCTCATGTACTTATTAGGCTTCCTCTTAAAGACAGGCACTCTATTCACTTCAGCGATTCCATTCGCCAGCAGTGTTCCCTGTGCTAACTGTTCTTAAACTTCTTAATCTGCTGATTAAAATCTCTTGCTGGCCTGTAGATGGCTCTGTTACCTTGCAAGAGGCTCTTATCCTCACATTTCTACGAGTTGACGGTGCTGAGAAATAATGAAAATATAAAAAAATCCTGATTAGTGGACATCGAGCCAGTAAGATTCTAAAATATTTGTATGAACATTTTTCAATTTATGAAATGCAAAATAGAAATAAAATAAATAAATTTACGCACATCAACCATAAAATATAGAACAACCGCTCACAAAAGCAAAATCCTCCCCCCCCCCCCCCCCCCCCCCCCAACAACTGACTGACCAATTCCTTGAAGTAAACAATAAAAGGCTGCCATCTTCGATGGAACCCTTCGATTGCTCCCCTCACGGTGCACTTGACATTTTTGAGGTATAAGGTGCTGGATTCTCTGCACCCTGAGCCGAAATCGCGTTTGCCGATGGGGCGGAGAATCCAGATTCCCGCATGAAATCGGCACCGACGCTGAATTCAGCGATTCTTCCCCCCCACCCGCCCCCCCCCGAAAAGCGGCACACTCTGAGTACGCCATGCCGATTTATCCTCTTCCTGAAGCGATTGCCTGAGGCCTGCCCCGCTATTCTCTGCCCCTGACCGGCCGAATTCCCGATGGCGTGGACCACTCCTGGTCCTGCCATTTGGGATACTCGCAGGGCGGCTGTGGACTCAGTACACAGCCGCCACAGTCAGGGACGGGCTGATTGGAAGGCAGGGGGCCCTCATTTGGGACTGGGGTATTTTTGAGCGGGAGATCCGGGTCGGTTGCGCAGCCAATCGGGGGCACTATTTTCACGGTCTGAGTCCGCCATGGAGCACGGCACGGTTGCTGGAGGCCACCGCCGTGCGCATCGCAGCCTCTGACCCGGAAGTGCGGGGGGCCGTATCGGCAGCTGGAGTTGCGATCTTCACGACAGCTTCCTGCTAGCCCCCTGCAAGGCTATGAATCTGTGGCCTTTTGACGCCAGTTTTTCTGGCGTAAAAGTCCACAGATCTCATGACGGCGTGGGGACATAGTCAGCAGCATACAGTGACACCCTATGTTCACCCCTCCCCTAATTATCCCTTTCCACTTACCCAAAGCGATGATCAAAGGCTTTATCGCCGATGCAAACCAGAGTGGAAACATAGGCACCCCTGTCTTTTCCACTATTCAATTCAAAGCACCCCAAGCTCATAGTGTTGGTGCGAACACTAGCCGAATGAGCCTGATACAACAAGCATATCCATGACATAAACATGGGCCCCAACTCGAACTTCTCCAATACCACAACACGGTACTCCCATTCTAGTCTGTCAAATGCCTTTTTGGCATCTAACGAGACGATTACCTCTGGATCGGGTCTGCCCGATGGGGCAAGAACCACATTTAGCAATCGTTTCACATTGGACGCCAATTTCCAGCCCTTAACAAATACCATCTGATCTTCCCCAATCACCTTCAGAAGATTGGGTTCCAACCTCTGTGCCAGCACCTTAGCCAACATCTTGGCGTCCACGTTCAGTAATGAAATAGGACAGTACGACCCACACTCCATAGGGTCCTTGTCCTTTTTCAGTAGAAGGGAAACTGATGCCTGTACCAGCGTCGCAGGAAGGGAGCTCCATGCTACAGGGCCTTCAAACATCCCTAACAGAACCAACTGTCCAGCAGACCTCTTGTAAAAGTCCACCGGGAACCAGTCTGACCCAGGAACCCTACCTCTTTGTATCAGCCCTATCTCTGCCAGGACCTCCTCTGGACCCAATGCCGCAATAAGCTCTGCACGCTTTTCCTCCCCCACCTCGGGGAAACTCTTAGCCCTCCAAAAACTCTGATTTATCCGACACCCCCCCCCCCCCCCCCCCCCCCCACCCGACGCTCCAACCTATAAAGGTTCTTATAAAAACTTTTGAATGTTCTCTTAACTTTATCCGGAGTAGACACCAGCCTGCTGCTAGAGTCTCTGACCTGGATAATATCCCAGGAGGCCGCCTGCCACCTCAACTGACAAACCAAGAGTCGGCTGGCCTTCTCCCCATATTCATACTCGAGTGCTGCAACAAGCACACCGCCCTCGTCTGTGGACAACAGACCAAACTGCATGCACAGCTTTTTCCTGCTTGCCACAAGTTCTGAGATTGGGTCATTCGTGTATCTGTGGTCCTCTTCCAAAATGTCATCCACCGACTTCTGACGTCCCTCTCTAGCCTCCCTGTCCATACATGCTCAGTACGATCTGTTTTCCCTTCGAATCACCGCTGTCATGCTTCCCACAGAATGGAGGGCGAGATTGACCCATTTCCATTAAACCCCACGCACCCAACTATAGCCTTCGATATCTGTCCACAGAACCCCATGTCTGCTAATAATCCCAGATCCAGACTCCATCCCTGGTGCTGAGCCAGGCCTACCTCTAAACACCAAATCCATTAAATGTGGAGCATTATCCGAGATGACTATAGCCAAGTACTCTGTTTCCTCAGCCCAAGAAGAAGACACCTCCCCATCAGGAAAATGTCTATCCTGGAAAATACTTTACGTGCTAGGGACCAAACTGAAAATACCTTGTCCTCAGGGCACATAAACTGCTATGGATGTGCCCCTGCCCCCCTGTCTCCTCCATAAATGCCAACAACGTCTTCGCCACCCCGAAGGGGCCAACGACTTTGGCCTGGACTGGGCACGTTTCGGGCTCAAAACATAATCAACTGATGTGTGTCCAAATCTGGTATTGCGGTCAACAATCTCTTCAAAAATGTTACATCATCCCAATTTGGGGTGTATACATTCTCCAGCACGACTGACTTACCTTCCAGTGACCCAGTGACTATCACATAACTGCGTCCCTGGTCCACCTCTATCCTTCTCGCTAGAAAACGGACCCTCTTGTTAATTAAAATTGCCATGCGATTGAAGCCCAAGTGGAACACCTGGTTCACCCAGCCCTTCTGGAGCCCCGTGTAATCCCTCATCCGCAGGTGGGTCTCCTGCAAAAATACCACATCGGCTCTTAATTTCTTCAGGAATTTGTGGTGCCATTACACCAGTCAGCATTTCCACTGTGATAGGAATGGCCACACCCATCAAGGTGGCCTCTGCCATCTCCCTCCCAATGAGCTTCGCACTCTCTCTGGCTCCGTCGAAGGTCTACCCCTCGTACCCTTCTTTGCGGCAGCGTTTTTTGTAACTTTCGACATACATTTAGTTGACAAGTGCCTTATAAAATTAGATGGGTTGGGTTTGTCCACCAAATCCCCTGGGAATCGGGCACAAAAGACCAAAAAACAAGGACCCTGGCGGGAGCTAACTTATGTATAACCTTCTCCTACATGCCGCCGCTGAAAATCCCCATCGAGCTAGTAAGATAATAATGTGCCTTTGCTCCACCGGGACAGAAATACTATAAATTAAGATGCAGGATCACTACCAGAAATTCCCATGGAACTGTACCACATCTTCATGTCATGAATGGAGAAAACTGAGGGGCAACGGTAATTGAAATTGCAAAGTGGTAGTACTGCCTGTCTATTAATCAAATATTTCCTTCTAATTTTAAATTATTCCGTTCTAACAGCTCTGCTCTGGAGAACAAGACGTTATGTAACTTATAATGCTGTCACAGAACTGGCCTGCTCAAGTTATTCATTTTATTATCGGTAGCAGAGACAACTTTTGGTCAACTTTTGACTTTTGGCACAGATATAAGAAAACATTGAAATAATTACACTAATTTTCAGTGAATAACTAAACATCCGCGCTCTGCCATCTTGAACCTAAAGGAACTTCAGCTAGCAATGCAATGGCAAGATGTGCCCACAATGCGCTGGGTACTGTCCCAGTTTTGCCAGGGTGAAGTCACACCCAAGTTTCTGTGTAAACTATAATGAATCAGCACAATTAAGCTGCATCACTGATTGGAATTGATTATTGACGGGAACCTGGCCAATGGGGCCTCGACATTACTTGAGTTAAACTAATCTGAACTGAAAACCTGTTCAAATAACTGCTGTAGCCAACAAATCAGGCCTATCAGTTGATTCAATTGCCTGCTGGTCACAGTCATATGTACCAAGGGCAGATCAATTGAGTGAATTTGAACTCATTTAAACTGAGTGTAAAGTAATTGTAACTTCAGTCTGAAGCAGAGCTGGGTGAAGCTTCAAATAACTGCTGGTCATTGCAGCTACAACGAACGTCCTGGGTACATTCGGACAAATCATCTGGATTCCGGGTTGTCAGAGTTGGGATTAACGAAGGAAGTGGTGCATCCTGTGGAAGACCTGACAGGCCGACTGTTATAACCTGCCCAGATCCTATTGGCTGGGGACAATTGGTTACCCGAGGGGAGAGGGAACAATCACTAGTAGTTGCAGATGTATAAATAGAGCTGGCCGGGGGGTACTGGCTAGAGAAGGTAACAGTGGTGAAAATGACTAGTGCTGCTGTGTACATATTACTTTCTGTTTGACTCTACAAACTCGTGCTGGACTCTCTGTGGCTCTCAAACAACAGACCTACCTCGAAATTGTCTGAGATGTTTAAACTTCCAAGGGGCTGATTCCCTGCTGGCCAGGGTCCTACGTAAATATCCCCGACTCTGAGATAGAGTCAGACACTTGGGACAGATTCACCAGCTTAACTGGATAGTTACCCAGAAAAAGTTGGTGAGTTTAGAATCAGGTCCAACACCTGGGTAGTTCCGCAATCTACCCCACTGCCCCTGTCCACCCAACAACCCTTGACCACCCAACTAAGCCCCTGACCAGACACACCTACTGCCCCTTACCCGACTATTGCCCTGATTAGACTCGACTACCCTCCCCGACAAAACCAGCCATTCACCCACCCACCCATCTCACAAACTTACCTCCATACCAATGTCACCTACTTGCCCACCTACCCATTCACTCATCTATGTACTAATTCATTCACTAACCCATAGTCGTTCTTCAAAAGACTCGCTGCGGGATTCTCCGTTGGCCAACACTGCAATCGGGAAAGGTGATTGGGCGGAGAATTGGTTTTGACGCCAAATCGCAATCCTCCGGTGCCTCGAATGCAGCATCAATGCGTTCTTCCACTCACGTACAGTAACAGCCGCTTCCATATCATTAGCGTGCCTGACCTGGTACTCACTGGGGCCTCCATGATTCTCCACCTCCATTGGGGGGAATTCCCGACGGCGAGGTTCACTTGTGCTTTTAATATTCAGGAAACAGATGCCGTGACGGATGAGAGAGAGGAGGTGGGACACAGGGCTCGATCGCAGGCTGCCACTCATGACACTGGCGTGGCTGGCTGGGGGTGGGGTGGGGGTGACTGGGAGCTGGACTGTAGAGTCGGGGGACCCCCCCCTCTATGGGATTCGGGCAGTATCCAGGTATGGACTGCCATTGCCAATGCCTGCATGGCAGCTATCTTGCTGCGCATCTCACTGACCACCCACCTTGGTCCCTGGTTCTGCAGAGTTTCACCGGCCGTATGGGTGCCCCCACCACCCCCGTGACATACCAACCCTCCCCCTAACCGGCCGCACCCACCGGTAGGACAGCACGCAGCCCACCCAAAGGCAACATCCACAGTATCCCCTATAGGGAGGGCGCTGCGGAGTGTACCGCTGGCAAAGGCAGCGGCAACTGACGGTACCCCTGGTAGCAGGGAAGGGCGGCTGGCCAGAGGCACCCAGGGTGCTGGGCACTGACAGGGCCACGGATCTGGGGGGGGGTGCGCGGGGGGCATGTGGGGGCAGGGTCCGCAGTGCCAACCGGGGCCACCACAATGATCCCGTTGGACCTGGTTGGACACAGGGGTACACACCATCCTAATATGTTGGCCTTTCAACCCCTGCAGGCAATCTATATTGGAATACAACCAACAATGTTGGCCTTCCTCCTAGTCACCTCAGCCCTGGGGGTGCACAGCAGTTATTCGAAGTGGAGCTGCTCGAGCAGGAGAAAGCTGAAGCAGCGGAGCCTGCCCCAGAGAAACAGGAGGTGGCTGGTGAGGATGGAGAGCCGGCCACCCAACAGGCAGAGGAGGAGGCGCAAAGGAGGCGCTGCATGAGGCCTCGTGTATATCGGCAGCGCCTGTCATCGAGGCCCTAACTGGCGGCACGGTAGCACAGTAGTTAGCACCGTTGCTTCAGAGCACCAGGGTCCCAGATTCGATTCCCGGCTTGGGTCACTGTCTGTGCGGAGTCTACACGTTCTCCTCGTGTCTGTGTGGGTTTCCTCCGGGTGCTCCAGCTTCCTCCCACAGTCTAAAGATGTGCAAGTTAGGTGGATTGACCATGCGAAATTGCCCTTAGTGCCTCAAAAAAGGTTAGGTGGCGTTACTGAGTCATGTCTTCGCTGTAGCACAATGGGTAGCACTGTTGCTTCACAGCTCCAGGGCCCCAGGTTCGATTCCCGGCTTGGGTCACTGTCTGTGAGGGGTCTGCACGTTCTCCCTGTGTCTGTGTGGGTTTCCTCCGGGTTCTCCAGTTTCGTCCCACAACTCCCTAAAGGTGAATTGGACATTCTGAATTCTCCCTCGGTATATTAGAACAAGTGTTGGAGTGTGGCGACGAGGGGATTTTCACAGTAACTTCATTGCAGTATTAATGTAAGCTTACTTGTGACAGTAATAAAGATTATTATTATTATATGAGGAGAGACTAAATCGGTTAGGATTATATTCATTGGAGTTTAGAAGAGTGAGAGGGGATCTCATAGAAACTTACTAAATTCTAGCAGGATTAGACAGGCTAGATTCAGAAAGAATATTTCCGATGGTGGAGGAGTCCAAACTAGGGGTCCTAGTTTGAGGAAAAGGGTAAATCCTTTCGGACTGAGGTGAGGATAAATTTCTTCACCCACAGAGTGGTGAATCTGAGGAATTCACTACCACAAAGTAGTTGAGGCCAAAATGTTGTGTAATTTCAAGGAGGAATCGGATATCGCTCTTGGGGTGAAAGGGATTACGGGATATGAGGGGAAGGCGGGATCAGGGTATTGAACTTGGATGATCAGCCATGATAATGAATGGCAGAGCAGGATCGAAGGGCCGAATGTCCTCCTCCTGCTTCTAATTTCTATGTTTCTATGACTTGCCATCGAAGACTCCAACTGAGCAGGGGGACAGTGCAACATTTCTGCAAGATGATATTCCAGTATCTTCCCTGCGGGAGTCACTGGCACAGGCCCCATCACCTCCTCCTCCCTCGGGGTGCCCAGTAGCCCTCGGGGTGCTCCATGGGATGGGGGTGCGAGTGAAGCTAATCTCTGAGGCTCCCACCTGCCGCTGCCAGCCATGGAGGCCCGCTGCCATCTACCAGGGTCGCAGCCATGGAGCATAGGGAGTGGACCTCCTCCATCTGAGACTGTGCTGCATCACACTGCGACTGTGCCACCATCTTCTGGGTCTGTTCCACATCAGCCAGTGACTGGGTCATCTTCCTATGGAACTGGGCCACTTCCCCCTGTGTCTGTGCCACGTTGGCCAGAGCCTGAGCAATGCCGCTGACGCTCTGAGCCTTGACCATGTGACTGGGCCACACAGCACCGCTGCAATGTCCAGGTGGCCCCGGCACATGGCTGTCTCTGTGACGGCAGTCCTGTACTGGGCCTTGGCCAACACTCGTACAGAGTGTGCCAGGCCTTGGAGATGTTGATCCATGGCCAAATTCTTTGCCCCAAGGCCTCCACCGCCGAAGCCACTCATGTGGTGTTGGCATGAGTGGCACGCATGGTCGGTACCACCTCCTGCTCCTGCAAGCGGTTGAACTCTTCCAACTGCACCTGCAGGTACTGGGAAGGGCTGGTTTAGCACAATGCTAAAGCGCTGGCTTTGAAAGCAGTCCAAGGCAGGCCAGCAGCACGGTTCAATTCCCGTACCAGCCTCCCTGAACAGGCGCCAGAATGTGGCGACTAGGGGCTTTTCACAGTAACTTCATTTGAAGCCTACTTGTGACAATAAGCGGTTTTCCTTACTGGATACTTGCTGACAACCCCTTCTGTAGTCCCTAGCTCTGCGACTGTCCATTCCAGAAGCCCAAAACCTGTATGGACGGCAGCTAATCCCTGGGGACTGTCTGCTCTCCATCCTCTCGAGAGTTCCTATCTTCACCTGCTGTACCAGAGCATGTGTGTGGGTGCTTCAGATAGTGCCCCAGGAGCCTCTTCACTAACTTGCCCAACTGAGGTGAGTGCCTCTGGGATGGTGGAGGGTGTTGGCGACAGCTGTGATGGGAAATCCGTGTCATCCCCGGATTTGAGCTCCGGGGTGTCCTGGGACGAGGGTTGGTGGTTCCCGTCCATGTCGGTATCGTCCTCATCACTTCCTGGCACCTGGGGTTCTGGCTGTGGCTGGGGTCGGGGGCGGGGGACACCAGTTCTGCTTAAACACCCTGGCCGCCCTGAGGAGGTTGTGCAGTTTTTCCTGCGCTGCTGACCAGTCCAGGCGGTGTTGCCCATGACGCTGACCACCTCTGCCCTCTGCATCCAGGCCCAGAGAACGATGGTGACTAACAGCGTCCTCCCCACCCCGGGGTTCAGGGTTGCTTGTCTCTCCTCCAAGGCGTCTACCAGAGTCTCCAGTTCCATATCGGGGACATGGGTCTTGCTGCCATTTTGTTGGCTGGGATGGTGAGTGAGGGGAGTGCAGTATGTATATGGGACTGCAGCTTGTTAGTCTCCTGAGACTGTCAATTGTCAATCATGGACCCGATGAATCTGGCACAACTTCTCATTGGAATCGATTGTGTTCCATGTGGCACCGGTGCTAGCCCCTCAGCGGTCATTGAATTGGCCCGGGTGCGGCGCCAGTTTTGCTGTCATAGAAGTTCATGAATCCTGCCCCGGCAACAATACTTATTCTCAGAAATGGAAAATCAGGCTGTGGACTTTTAAATACTTAGGCCTGGATTCTACGATCCTGCGGCCAAGTCTCGTCTTCCGACCAAAATATCACGCCACCCCCTCACCGATGCTCCACCCAGTGGGACGCTAGCATTCGTGCCACGTAAAGCATGATACGGCCGCAAAATGGCCCCCCCCCGACTGTGGCGCCACGCGAGGTCCTTGAAAGTTGTGAGGATACGCGGCGCATGCCATCAGGGACTCGGCCCATCGGGGGCAGAGCATCGGAGGAGGGCCTCAGCTGATGTCCTGAGGCTGTCTCGACGGCGTGCAGCTGTTGTTGCCATGGAAAGGGCTGTGCTCTCTCTTCCCCTGAGTCTTCTGAATCCAATGGAGTTGATTGGTAGATGCTGTGCTGCGTTTTTCTTCTTGGGCTGTGAATGGAAGCTGCCAGAAGAAGTGCACATGCAGCATTGGATCAGGGAACTCTTTGCGACTGACCAGAGGATTTTGGCCAGGGTGATGAACTTTTGGATCAGGCACAATTGGCTTCCATTGTCGTCAGTTTGTGGCGAGGGATTGGCGAGGACGAATTGAGGCATCGTAAACCTTCACAGAAACTCAAACGTAAGTTGTAAGGTGGATATCTCATTCGCGTTATAGCTTCTGCAATCTGTTTTGGTCAATTCCAGCCAGTTAGCATTGATGTAAGGGGAGAAATCAGGCAGAAACTCCAGGTCACACTTGTTTTTGTGTTCTAAATTTCACGCACTTACTGATTGATGCACTATCAATTACGACGAGACGAGAGTAGAATGTAATCGAGGCTTTATTACACAGAGATATGTGGCCTCCTGCAGCAGCTGACGAAATGGCTGCTGTTCGGAGCGCACACATATTTATACTCCGCCTACTGGGCGGAGCCAGCAGGCAGGGATCTACCCCCGTACCTGTAGTACAGGGGCCTTACCATAATACCCATATGTACAATAAAATACAATAGTGGTGAAAACCATTTTCACCCCCTGTTAAAGATTAGTCCAGCAGGGGTAGTGGAAAACTATATACATACAGATTGGTCTTAAAATTACAGAGAAGGTTACAAATTTAGACGATCGGACGCCTTGATCTGTCGTTGAGAGCGCGGCAGTGCTGATAGTGACTCGGGCGTCGGCTTGGTCTTCAGTGATTCCGGGAGTGTGTCGAAATCCTCTTCATCCCCGGGTGGGAGCAAGGGGAGGACGGATTGTCCTGGAGCGGAGGCTGCGGTGGGGTGCGCTGGGGGGAAGGAGGGTGGCGCCAGGGCCGAGGGGGGTTGGGTGGGGACCCAGCTGTTGCCAGGACCCTGAGGGAGACTGTGTCTTGGCGGCCGTTGGGGTACGTTACGTAGGCATACTGCGGGTTTGCGTGGAGTAGCTGTACCCTCTCAACCAATGGGTCCACCTTGTGGAGCAGCACGTGCTTGCAGAGGAGAACGAGTCCTGGAGCTACCAGCCACGTTGGGAGTGAAACCCCGGAGGTGGACTTCCTGGGGAAGGCAAAGAGACGTTCATGGGGGTTTCATTAGTCGCGGTGCAATGGAGTGAAGTGCGTTGGGGAGGACCTCCTGCCAGCGGGAGGCCGGGAGATTTCTGGACCGTAGGGCCAGCATGACCGCACTCTAGACCGTCCCATTCTCCCGCTCCACCTGCATGTTTCCCCTGGGTTGTAGCTGGTCGTCCTGCTCGAGGGAATGCCCCTGTTCAGCAGGTACTGGCGCAGCTCATCGCTCATAAATGAGGATCCCCGGTCACTGTGGACGTAGGCGGGGAAACCGAACAGAGCAAAGATGGTGTTGAGGGCTTTGATGACGGGGAGCAGAAGTCGTGTCGGGGCCTGGGACGGCGAAGGGGAATCGGGAATACTCGCCGACCACATTAAGAAAACACGTGTTGCGGTCGGTGGGGGGGGGGGGGGGGGGGGGGGGGGGGGGGGGAGGGGTTCAAAGGGGCGGGAAGGCCTTCACCTCACCAGACGCGCGCGGTCTGGCTGGTAGAAGTGCGGTTTACACTCCGCACAGACCTGGTAGTCTCTGGTGATAGCCCTGACTTCCTCGATGGAGTAGGGCAGATTGCGAGCCTTAATGCACAATCCTCTACCTCAAGATTTTATCATTTTTGATCTCACCCCACTGTGTGTTGTTAAACATGAAGGCAACCGACCGTTGATCAATGAGGAGAGTGAATCTCCTGCCGGCCAGGTAATGCCTCCAATGTCGCACAGCTTCAACGATCGTTTGGGCCTCCTTTTCGATGGAGGAGTGCCGCATTTTGGAGGCATGGAGGGTGCGGGAAAAGAATGCCACGTGCCTGCCTGCCTGGTTGAGGGTGGCGGCCAGAGCGATGTCTGATGCATCGCTCTCGACTTGGAAGGGGAGCGTCTCGTCGACTGCATGCATTGCGGCCTTGGCGATGTTGGCCTTGATACGGTTGAAGGCCTGGTGAGCCTCGGCCGTCAGGGGGAAAGTGGTGGACTGTATGAGTGGGCGTGCCTTGTCCGCATAGTTTGGGACCCAGTGGGCGTAGTATGAAAAGAACCCCAGGCATTGTTTGAGGGCCTTGAGGCAGGGGGAGTTCCATGAGGGGGTGCATGTGGTCGGGGTCGGGCCCTAGAACTCCGTTCTGAACCACATAGCCGAGGATGGCTAATCGGTTTGTGCTGAACACACACTTCTCCTTGTTGTAAATTAGGTTGCGGAGTGTGGCGGTGCGGAGAAATTTGGAAAGGTTAGCGCCGTGGTCCTGCTGGTCGTGGCCACAGATGGTGACGTTGTCCAGGTACGGGAAAGTGGCCCGTACCGGTCAACCATTCGGTCCATCTCCCATTGGAAGACTGAGACCACATTGGTGATGCCGAAGGGAACCCAAAGGAAATGGTAAAGCCTTCAAACGCAGTGTACGGACGGTCCGCCCTACGGATGGGGAGCTGGTGGTAGGCAGATTTCAGGTCCACTGTCGAGAAGACCCGGTACTGTGCAATCTGATTGACCATATCAGATATGCATGGGAGGGGTACGCCTCGAGCTGCATGTACTGATTGATGGTCTGACTGTAGTCAACGACCATCCTGTTTTTCTCCCCGGTTTTCACCACTACCACTTGGGCTCTCCAGGGGCTGTTGCTGGCCTCGATAATACCTTCCCGCAGCAGCCGCTGGACCTCAAACCTGATGAAGGTCCTGTCCTGGGCGCTGCACCGTCTGCTCCTGGTGGCGACGGGTTTGCAATCTGGGCTGAGGTTTGCAAACGGGGAAGTCAGGTCGACCTTAAGGGTCGTGAGGCCGCAAACAGTAAGGGGAGGTAGGGGCCCGCCAAATTTCAGGGTTAGGCTCTGGAGGTTGCACTGGAAGTCCAGGCCAAGTAGCAAGGCAGTGCAGAGGTTGGGGAGGACGTAGAGCCGGAAGCCGCTGAACTCTACGCTCTGGATGGTGAGGGTGGCGATGCAGTACCCCCGGATCTCCATGGAGTTGGATCCGGAGGCTAGGGAGATTCTTTGGTTAGCGGAGTGTACCGCAAGGGAGCAGCGCCTTACCGTATCGGGGTGGATGAAGCTCTCAGTTCCCCCGGAGTCCAGAAGACAGGATATCGTGTGCCTTCGACTTTCACCTTTCACGACGCGGTCGCGAGGTGGTGCGGTCAAGACTGGTCGATCGTGACTGAGGCGAGACACGGCTGGTTGTTGGCAGTTGCAGGCGATCATCAGCTCGATGAGGTGCCCGACTGGCAGGGGTCCTGAGGCGGGCATGGGTCCTGAGGCGGGCAAGATGGCGGCGCCCACGGGCCGCACGTTTCCTGGGGCAGGCAAGATGGCGGCGTCCTCAGGCCGCACGTGTCCTGGGGCAGTCAAGATGGCGGCGCCCATTGGTTCTGAGGCAAGCAGGATGGCAGCGCCCATGGGCCGCACGTGTCGTGGGTGGAGCAAGATGGCGGCGCCCATGGGCTGCACGTGGAGGGTGCAGGGACAATAGCGGCGATTGAGCGGACCTGGCACTCTGCAGCAAAATGTCCCTTCTTGCCACAGGCCTTACAGCTGGGCAGCGCTGCCGGGGGTGTTTGTCTGTCCGCAGAAGTAGCACTTGGGTCCCCCAGGGTTGGTTGGCTGCCACGCGGCGCAGGAGTGGGGTTGGCTGGGGGCAGTCGCTGATGGGGTCCACAATGGGGTGGCCGCTGGCGGGGTCCACAATGTACAGGGGAGGGGTGGGCCATGCGGTTGGGGGCATAAGCCTGTGCCTTGCATGAGGCGACCGTAAGCGAGAGCGCTAGTTTCTTGGTCGCCGCGAAACTAAGAACTCCATCGCCCTGGCGGATGGAGTCAGACCCTATGCTCGTAACAAACACGTTTCTCATTAGCAGGTTCGAATGTTCAGTGGCCGAAACGGCCTGGCAGTCACAGTCTCTCACCAGGGCGAGCAGGGCATGCCAGAAAAGTTGGTGCCGTGTGGACAGGATGTGCCTGGCGCAGATCTTGTTGGTCTGCTGAGAGTAGTTCTCCTTCAGTAGTACCATGGCCTCTGCGTAGGTAGGTGCATCCTGGACGAGGGGAAAAACGTTGGAGCTCAGCCGCGTGTACAGAATCTGGAGCTTCTGTGTTTCTGAGATTGCGTCTGGCGCAGACCCGATGTATGCTTCAAAGCAAGCTAGCCAATGTGCGAAGTCCTTTTTGGCGTTGTCTGCTTGAGGATGCAGCTGCAGGCAATCCGGCTTGATGCGGAGGTCCATCTCTGTAAACTCTGTGTAATAAATTGATGCACTATCAATTACGACGAGACAAGAGTAGAATGTAATCGAGACTTTATTACACAGAGATACGTGGCCTCCTACAGCAGCTGGCGAAATGGCTGCTGTCCGGAGAGCACACATATTTATACACCACCTACTGGGCGGAGCCAGCAGGCAGGGATCTACCCCCGTACCTGTAGTACAGGGGCCTTACTGTAATACCCATATATACAATATAATACAACAGTGGTGACTACTACATTGATAGAATCATCAAATTACAGAATGATTACAACACAGAAGGAGGTCCTTCAGCCCGTTGTGTCAGATCATTTCTCTGGAAGTGCTACTTAGGTAGTCCTACCCATCTGCCTTTTCCCAATAATCCTGTTAACCTTTTCAACTCCGATAATTGACCAAATCCCTTTGAAAGCCACCGCCTCCATCACACATTCAGGAAGCACAAACCGGATCCGAATCACTTGATGTATAAAAATGTTTTTCCTCATGACTCCATTGTTTCTTTTCTCAATCACCTTAAATCGGTTATCCCTGGTTTCAACCCTTTGTAAATGGGGACAACGACTCCCTACCCACTCTATCGAAACCCCGCACGTTCTCCCTGTGTCTGCATGGGTTTTCTCCGGGTGCTCCGGTTTCCTCCCACAGTCCAAAGATGTGCAGGTTAGGTGGATTTGCCATGTTAAATTACCCTTAGCGTCCTTGGATGTGTAGATTGTGGGTTATGGGGTTACGTTGATAGGGCGGGGGACTGGGCCTAGGTATTGTGCTCTTTCAGGGGCTCGAATTGCCTCCTTCTGTGCTATAGGCATTCTATGGTTCTAACCCAACCTCCACCAAACCCCAATACATGTATTGCCCTCTTTGGCCAGGAGCCTTGCACACACATGCCACCAGCTGAAGACCCCCCCCCCCCCCCCCCCATCCCTCTCCCCCATAGAACTCATCTCCAGCATCTCACTACATCCTTTCTGAGTCCCCAAGGATAAGGCATGGTAGCTTCTGCAGGCTTTCAGGCTTCCATTGGACTAACATTACCCAACACAGAACATAAACACGGAGACACACTGCAGCTTGCTGAGTGAGCGGTTCAGCATCAGGACTGTGCACAGTGCTATGCTGGGGATCTTCAGTTGGTATATCACCTGATACACCATTGCATCCAGATTGCTACGTGCCACAAAGCCATATTGCCCTGAACGGCTTACACTACAGATGGGATACTAATAGGCCTGAGCGCCAGAATACGGGAAGGGAAATCACTGACATTCGTGTCGAGGCCTTCTCGGAGGAGAGGGCCCTGTAAGGCAGAGGAGAGGGCAGTGGCTATGATGGAGGTTGGCTAGCGGCAAACAAATGAGAGGCCATTGCAATGCAGGGGCGAAATTCTCCGACCCCCAGCAGGGTCGGGGAATCGCCTGGGGCAGCTGAAAATCCCACCCCCGCCTTGGCAGAGATTCTCCGCCACCCGGGAAGTGGTGGTGGCGGGAATCTCGCCACTCCGATCGGAGAGGCCCCTGCGGTGATTCTCCGGCCCGGATGGGCCGAAGTCCTGCCGCTGGGAGGCCTCTCCCGCCGCCGAGGTTTGAACCACCTTTGGAACGGCGGGATCAGCGGCGCGAGCGGGCCCCGGGGTCCTGGGGAGGGCAGGGGGCGATCGAACCCCGGGGGGTGCCCCCACGGTGGCTTGGCCCGCGATCGGGGGCTCAGACTCCGGGCCAGTGCCCTGGGTGCACTATTTCTCCTCCGCGGTCGCCATGGCCTCCGCCATGGCGGAAGCGGAAGAGAATCCCACATTGCGCATGCGCCGGCAGTGATGTCAGCGGCCAGCTGCCGCTGACTTCACTGCTGGCGCATGCGCCGACCGGCAAAAGCCTTTCGGCCAGCCCCGCTGCCGGGGGCGCCGTCTTTTTGCGCCAGTCTTCTGGTGCCAACCGCTCCGGCGCGGGGCTGGCCCCCAAAGGTGGGGAGAGTTCCCCACCTTTGGGGAGGCCCGACCCCAGAGTGGTTGGCGCCACTCCCCTACGCCAGGACCCTCCGTCACGCCGGGTAGGGGAGAATCCCGCCCCAGATGTCCCTATAACCAAGTGAGTCAGCCATCTATCACAGACCAGTCCTTCCCAAGATCTCACTCCATTTTTTTTGCCTTGCAGGATCACTATCAGACAAGGCCGGGCCATCCAGGATCTCTGCACCCCCCCTCCAGCACACTCAGGAAGACACTGATGTTTCAACACTGCTGTCACCTGCACCATCCACCATCGCAGAGACTATCACCGCAGTGGGTAATGTTCGTGATCAGGCTCTTATGAACACCACACACATGCTGCAGTACATCAGGTGGAGGCAAGGACTTAACAAATGCAAATGACATCTCCGTAGTTCTCTTTGAAATTGGTCTGAACATTTGCCAGTAGCTCTCGGGGCATAATGAGGTGTGACATTCCAGGAACTCAGATATTAATTATTTTTTCTTTGAAACTCCTGGGGATAGCCCCCAGACAGAGGGTCAACCCCGTAATCAGGTGATTTGTAGCAGTCATCTTAATTTTCTTTGTTGAGCAGAAAAAAAGACCAGTTTTAAAAATAAATAATGATAAGGATAAAATTTTAAAAAATATATAGTGGAGTTTCTTTCCGTGTCATACCAAAACACATCACTTAACACTGCATTAAATTTCATGTCACACCTCTGGCAATCCACTAGCCTATGGCCTCTTGAAGTCTACCACTATCCTCTTCATAATTCACAACCTTCTAAGTTTTGGGTCACTGTAAATTTTGAAATTGTGCTCTGTATACTTAAGCCTAGGTCATTAATATAGGTCAAGAAAAACAGTGGGGACCTTCCCAAAGATCATCTACTGGCCCGAAAAACAACTGTTCCCCAATACTCTGTTTCCTGTCGTTCTACCAACACAATATGTCCACTGTCCCTTTTATTCCATAGTCTTAGATTGGTGCCGAGCCTGTTATATGGCATTTTATCAAATGTCTTTTGAAGTATGTGTACACCCCATTAACCGCATTGTCTTCATTAACCTCTCTGTTACCTCATCAAAAATTTCAATCAATGCAGGTAAACATCAATTGCCCTTAACACATCTGAGCTGGTTTGCCTCAATTCATCCACATTTGTCAAATAATTATGACTAACAATTTTGACTTTCATTATCATTTCTAAAAGCTTTCCTGTCACCAAGGCTAAACTGACTGGCCTGTGGTTGTTGGGTTTATCCTTAATGTCCTATTTGATATATATTGTGGTTGTACATGACCTCCAGGATTGTTACAGAAATACTGATATTTTTTCATGAGCATGGATAAAAACTCAAAATGTGGAAGCCTAGTTTAAACATAACCAGACTCTGCAATTTGCAAACTGCGGAGACGGAACAGCCAACATTCATGCAGTCAAGCCTTGGTTAATCAATTTCCCACCGAAACCAGACAGGCCTGGAACTGCATGGTCAGGTGCTAACAGCCACATTGTTTCCGAATGAACTGTTGTTTACACCTTCAGTGAATCTACCTTGTTAGAAGAATGTTACACAGACTTGCTGGCACCCAGCTCAGTAGGGGTCAGAAGCATAGCATGACAAGGACAGCAGTTGAAGGTTCAAAACTATGTTCTGCAACTTTCAAAAATGGAAAATAGTCACCGCTTTCGATCTTCCTGGCCCGTCCGATGCTAGTATTGGACACAGGCCACAGAATCTTCGAAAAGGGAGTGAAGATGGGGATCAGAGGGCAACCTGAAGCCCCAGCGCGCTCTGTTCTTTGCACCCTCTTCAACGGCATCTGCAGAGAGCAACTTTGACTGGCAGTCGATCCGCACAGCATCTCCAGCTTCTTGAACCTTGTGCCGAACATCATCAGACTGACCAGACCCAGACCCTGGTAAGATGACCCAAAGATCGGAACCAGCCTTAGACGGGAAGGGAAGCCCAAATCAACAACTGCAGATCCTGAAACATCAGCCAACCCCGAAAGACTGAGGAACAGCCTGTCTCAGCTTTACTGAATGGGTATTACCAGTCTTTTCAGACAAACAGTTCAAATACAGTGAAAGGGACCTGTGGATAGGGTGTAGCGAATCCTCAAGTGCACATCTGAAGTATATAGCTAGTGTAGATTTGAGACTTTTTACTCAGAAACTTAAGACTGTTTACTGAAGAATCCTGTGAAGAGATTGATAGAGTTTAATTAAATTACAATAACAGTGTCTGATGAATATTGTTTTTCCTTGATAAAGTGTTCAACAAAGTTGTGTGGACCTTTGCCTGACTCTTACTCCCTTTGTCTATCTCACCGCGTAATGCACCTGAGTTGAAAAGGATGACTACAAACTGGTCAAGGTTAGTTGGGGTACATTTACCCACCTTGCACTTTGCAACAACATAGAAATATATTTGTAATTCTCAAGTCTTCTGGCACTGTGCCTCTATCGAAGGAGTATTCAAAGATTATGGCCAATGCCTCTACAATTCCCTCTGTATCCTCAGATGCACCTGATTTAGTCCTGGTGACATAACAGCTTAAAGTACAGCCATCCTTTCTAATCTCTGATCAAGAGCAAGAACAAAGGGCGGGATTCTCTCAGCCCGGGGACGGGCCGGGGAATTCCTGCGACCGGCGCGAATCACGCCACGCTGCCCCGATGCCGGCACATGGAGAATCGCGTCATTAGCGCGGCGCCGATTGTGGGCCGCTCTGCGCAGCCGGCCTGCCGAGGTTTCGGCATCATCATGATCCTTGCTTTTGTCTAAAAGTGCCCCCACGATAAGAGGCTTTAGAAGGGTGCGTAATCAACCCTGAGGCAATAACATAACAAGGACGTTATAACCTTGTAGTTAGATAGGCTTGCAGGCACGGATGAGTCTGCCTGAATTGGGCAACGGAGCAGGATAACTCTGTTTAAATTCATGATTGAATAAAGTGGTCCAGGACCATTTTGCCAAATAAACAATAATCGCAAGGATCATTAACTGCCAATAGTGTTAGAGATGGGTAATACGTTAGATACAACCTCTGATAGTGGAAGCGCGCTTCAAACCTTGTGTGAACAATATACGGAATATTCCAAGCAACTGAGACAATTGTCAGGAGAATTGCATAAAAATTTAGGAGAAGAAAAATGGCCACTGGGGGGAAAACTAATGCATTAAAATTGGGTATAAAATTGACAGAGAAAGGAATAGTTAAAACAGCCAAGGTCTTAAAAAAAAAAGGGAATGCGCACATGGGAAAATAACCAAGTCATTAGGCTATCCGCCTTGAATCTGTATATTAATCCATGTGAGTTTAAGCTTAAGTGGGATAAGGTGCTGTCAGGGACTGCGGAGTCCACAAATCTTATCTCCCAGAATTCTGACATAATAAACTGCTTTGTTACTGATACTCAGGCCTTCGTGTGAATATTTTCACCCCTAACATTTAGTGTAAGTCTGGAAGGATTTGCTGTGCTGGACGCCGCTCGAGCTGGTGGGCAAGACGAGTAGTCAAACCTTTGACCGCCAAAAATTAGAGTCACTCGGCAAGGCGGACAGTCGGTGAGGTAACATCCAATAAATCTGGTATCAAGGCCAAATGAGTAAAAAAGTCAGTTCAAAATTTTTTTTTGGTATTTGAAGAGCAAAATACTCTGACAAAAAAAACAATGATCAAAGATGGGTGTGATTTCTGTGGAACAGAGAAAAATGGTGAGATACACAGAAGTAAAGATAAGACAAATAAAGTTAGAAGCACAAGTGACATAAATTAAACCTTCACACCATTTGGAAGACAGGCTGGTTTAAAGGAATTGAGCTCTAACTCCTTTAAGCATAGCAATAAAGCGAGTAAAGATACGGCAGTACAGATTCTGCAAACTAGCAAAAGACATCACAAAACTGCCAACAATTACGGCTAACGACTGTCCCGGAATGTCTCAAGGAGAGAAAAAAAATCAAATTAAGTGAAGTCCAAAAGATCAGAAAGGGGCTAAAACACTCAATTAGTTTTGTTCAGGAATATCTGAGGATGACTAATCCCCCCTCCCAAAACGAAAAAATGGGGAGGAAAATCAATTCAAGATTACGGTTAGAAACTTAAGAATGAATACATGTCGAAAATAACTTCAGATCGTTTCAAGCCGTCCAGATAAATTCAGCAGTAATTCAACTCATTTGAAATAAAAGAAAAATAAACATCCAGTAATGTCTCTTTCCAAAAACCGGTTAAATAACGAACATTGAAAATTGAAAGAAAGGATGGATAATGTCTGAGGTCACGTAGCGAATGGAGATGGCATCATGCCAAGTTCTCCACCACTTTCGATTCTGTACAAAAATTTAACCATTTCAGCAAGCAGGTCATCTGCACAAAGACATATACGTCTCTAAGAATAGCTAATTCCTCTAAAATTGATCAGTGGAAATTGACTTAATTGGAATGACACAGATAAAGTTTTCAAAGGAGAATGAAACATTTTGTTCAGTATTTTAATTGAGCTCCATTTTAGAGAAAGAGTGAGAGGGTTAGAGAGAGAGAGAGAGCCAGAGACAAAGAGAGGGACTGATAGAGACAGCGAAAGTTGAGAGAGCAAAAGAGAGCGAGTCAGGGAGAGACAGAGATGGGGAGGGGTAGTTAGAGAAAGAGATAGAGCTACAAGAGTTCCAGAGACAGACAGAGTTACGTAGAGAGATAGACAGAGCGAGAGAGAGAGAGAGAAGGAGTTTTAGGCATCTATAAAGAGGGAGTTTTAGGCATCTAAACTTTGTTCTGAACTATTCACTGTCTCTGTATTCAGACTTTGACTTCAGACCTTGACTTTTAAAAGTTTTGTTACAAGCTGTGATTATTTGAAAGCTTCAAATTGTCTATGCATTGCCTTTAAAGATTATAGTTTGAGTACAGTTAACAATTTTTTCTTTTCAAAGGTTATCATTGGCATTTCCAGGGTAATTTTGATACACAAGGAATTTTAATCAGGGTGCAAAATCACGTATGTAAGAATAAGAGAATATTAGTTTTATGGTGTTCAGTGGAGGTTAGGATAGTTGAAATACATATGACAAATATGATCAAGCCGGTGTTTCATTAGTTCAGGGGTAAAACTTCCCTGACACAAATAATCATCAGTAGGGTGAAACTAACCTGTCTCACAACGCAGATGTTTTAATTATGAGATTGCAGAATTAAGTATAAACAACGGATGGGTGAATGAAATATGTCCAGATTCAATAACATATTGTGTTTGCTGAAAGACTTGATAACGGGAATTTGGCAGCACTCCAACTTTTACTCCCAGTCCATTTGAGTGAAAAATATAAAAAAAAGTTTAGAGATGCGAATGGCATCATTCCAATTTATCCACCCACTATACGCCCCTTTTTGTCTCTGCAAGAAAATTAACCCTTTCACCAAGCTTTTGTGTGTAATCCAGAAGATGTCTTGACACTCCCATGCTGGGTTTTCCTGCGAGCTTTGGCCCTTTTAATTCTGATAAAGTAATGAACAGTCCACACAGCTGAAGATGCATTTTAATTGGAACTTACAAATCTTAAGTTTTGAATTTTCACCCTCTTAACGACCCAGACCTGACCATGTTCACAGATGGAAGTGCTTCCATCGGTGAAAGGGGGGAGCGGTTATCAGGATATGCTATAGTCAACCAGGGTGGGGAGACAGTAGAATCAGCAGCATTTGAAATTCCATTCTCGGCCCAACAAGCAGAATTGTTCGCACTAATACGCGCATGCGCACTAGGAGCAGGCAAAAAAGTAAATATTTATACAGACTCCAGGTATGCCTTTGGAGTCGTACATGATTTTGGACAATTATGGAAGAACAGAGGATTCTTAACATCCGCTGGCACCCCAATTTCCCATCAGCAGCTGATGACCCAGTTACTCCAAGCTCTTATGCTCCCAGAAAAGGTAGCAGTGATAAAGTGTACTGCTCATACAAAAGGAAAAACTCCAGTAGATAAAGGAAATAGGCAGGCCGACCACCAAGCAAAAGAAGCCTCAAAGTCAAAAACCATGGTAGTGCCCAAAATGATGAGCCAGACTAAAAGCTCAAAAGCCAAGTCTCCCTCTGAAAAACCTATGCCGACCATTACTGACGTAATCCAGCTACAGGAGGACGCTCCTGGTAGCGATAAAAAGTTATGGGAAGAATTGGGATGTACATATGATAAAGAAAGTAAGCTGTGGGTCACCCCAGCAGGGCAGACATGTATGCCCGATGCTTTGGCAGCCTGGATGACTGAATGTGTACACTTTGCAACTCACTGTGGTGCTCGCGCTACAGGTGATATCTTGTTAAAAACCTGGTGGCATCCCAGACTGCAGGAGATAGCCCAACGAATTAGCAATCACTGCTTGATATGTCAGCAGTATAATCCTGGGAAGGCTGTCCCCTGCGAGCAGGGGAAAACACCATTGCCAGGGGGCCCTTTGAGACCCTGCAACTGGACTACATTGAGTTGGAAAGATGCCAGTGTTATAAGCATGTATTAGTGATTGTTGATGTGTTTAGTAAATGGATAGAGGCCTATCCTACGGTAGATAATAAAGCTTCAACTGTAGTAAAAGTTCTTATGCGTGAAATTGTACCAAGATTTGGAATTCCCTATCGTTTAAGCTCTGATAATGGACCTCACTTTGTGGGACAGATTAATAAAGAATTCTGCACTCAACTGGGAATTAAACAGCAGTTACACTACGCCTACAGACCCCAGGCAGCTGGGATAGTGGAAAGAGCTAACCAGACTCTGAAAACCAAACTTGCTAAGCTACAAGCAGAGACCGGAGCAACCTGGCTCAAACTATTACCTACTGCACTCTTTCAAATAAGAGCCACCCCAGCAGGAAAGACTCGATTGAGCCCCGCTGAAATCTTGTACGGAAGACCCCTTCGCACCCCCTGGGACTGTCATACATCTCGAGACACTCAGTTCTACCACATGACTACAGAAATGGCTAATTATATAATAGCCCTCACTAAAGTCTTAAAGAGTCTCCACTTGCGAGTACGTGCCACGCAAGAGGAAGTGCCACCCTTAGCCAGCTCCGATATTGTGCAACCAGGAGATCATGTGATGATCCGCAATTGGACACGGAAGGGATTGGAACTGCGTTGGGAGGGACCATTTCAAGTTCTCCTAACCACCCCCACAGCAGTCAAAGTTGAAGGACGCAATGCGTGGATTCACACCCACCACTGTAAGCTAGTGAAGTTTTCGTGATTATTAACTCTCGTTTTAAGTTTTAGGTACGACCTTACTCGGACTAGGAGCAGGACCCCACGATGAAGCTGCTCTTTTTACTAGTGATCCTTGCCAGCGCCATCCAGTTTACATTCACTAGCGACCGGCGATGTAGACCCGGCGGACGAATTCTGCATCTTTGTCGTGAGGACACCTTTAGCTGTGCCAACAGCACCACAGGTGAGACCTTGTGGACGGCGACCCCAGTAGATACCTGCACCACCATCATTCATCAAGACGAGCAGAAGCCTCGGTTCCTGACTACCCGTGGATCCCTGACCTGCGATCGCTACGCTTGCCGGTGGGACTACCGGTGTACGAGGAAAGGCAGGCCTCGAGTTCCTGAATGTAAGACTATCCATACTCACCCGCCTACCAGGAGGAAGCGGGCAACGCACCATGTGACTGTGAATTCATTCCTGTTTATGTCTTATACTTATGCAAAGAAATTGAATGTCTCCTCTTGTTGGGTATGTACGTATGTTCCCAGCCATGCCCATGGGGGTATTCCCTTGGTCCCTCTTTCCTATTTGATCGAGGAGGTCGCAGAATGGGCTCTGCGACGTAATCGCACCGATCCTGATAATGATACACAAGATATGATAGATTGGCGATCGGCCGGGTTCGATATGAACAGGTTTCAAGGATGGTGGTGGCCGAAGTTTAATGTAACCCATCAGCCGCCCTACCTGATCCTCCCCAAGTATGCTAAATTTCCAAAAGGCAGTATTTGTTTTAAAAAGGATCATGCCAATGGGACCCACCCGGTAGGTACCAGCCAATGTAACCAGACCTTGATTTGGCAACCACCCATAACTAATCTTACACAAAAAGGCTTGTTCACCTTTAATTGGTCAGCAATAGAAAACCATACTAGTGGCGGCCCCTAGAGGGGGGAGCTGACTAGAATCATGATGACGGATGCCAAGGGGAACTTGTCCTCGTACAATGATACCTATTTTGTATGCGGACATAAAGCATATCCCTGGTTACCGGAAAATTGGTCGGGTTCTTGCTATATGAGCTTTGTAGTCCCTGGCATCACTCATTATACAGACCTATCCAAACATCCCCATGCCCGAACCACTAGGTCCCTTGTGCCTTGGGAGGTGATAGCTACTAAACTTTAGCCGCAGTTCGGCAGTATTAGATCTCTCCAAAAAGTCACCAAGCTCCAGGATATATTGAAGCAGGTGGCTAATGATACCGCGGAAGGGCTCAGTGAGCTCAGCGCAGAGTTAGTAGCTGTTCGGACGGTTGGCTTACAGAACCGCATGGCTCTAGACTACCTCCTCGCCAATGAGGGAGGTACGTGTGCTGTAGTGGGTTCTGGGTGCTGTACTTATATCCCCGATAGCTCGGAGAACATTACTCACCTAGTGGACCACATTAGGGATTGGGTAAAGAGACTCTGCCAGTCCTCCTCAGACGACTGGTGGGGATGGCTGTGGTCTAGTTCCTGGACCACCTATTTGTTTCATGGATGTATTATCTTTATCGTTATTTGCATTTTGCTATGTATCATTGTCACCTGTGTTAAATGCTTTTGTAATCGTTTAGGCACCTCTGTGATGCCACAGATGCTGCAGTGGCTTTCCCAGTTAGACAAGCAGGACTCAGTAGGTGCCGAAAATGTGTATGAGGATGTTGGACCAAAGGATGATTTCCTGGAGGAATTCCTCAGACTCTCAAGGATAAGTCCCTGAGGGCTGTGTGATCATGGAATGATCAAAGGGAGGAATGAGGATGTGAAGCAAGGGTTAATAGCTAAAAAGAGCCAGAATGACGGGGATACATTAGTGGAAAATCACAAGTAGAGGAATGTGTTATTGAAGCCATTGAAGGAGAATGAACTTGCTCAGATAAGGGAGTTGATATTTGAAGTCGTGAGCCGACTCATGACTATAAGCCGAACAGCCTTGAGAAACAAGGAGCATGGCCGGATGACAGGATATGAAATGTGGGAGCCGCTTGCAACTATAGCTAATACCTGCTAATTAAGCTAAGACTGCTACATACTCATGTGCCAATAGATAACCTCAAAGTCTGTAAAATCACGTACTGGAACTATTGCAATAACAAATTTATGCTTTGTAATGGGGGAAAGCTCAAGTGAGTGTAAGGGACAGCCCCCCTAATAATAAAAGAAGGATGTTTTGAGCAATACTTTGGCACTCTCCGAGGTGGTTCTTTGGAATACCTAGAGGGCTGCCCCGATCGCAATAAAGAATATTCTGAAGTACGGACGTGTTCGAGACCGTTTCTTCCGGACTGAGAGACAAGTGAATTAGAGACGCATTCACATTTATACCCCGCCTCGGAGGCGAGGTCTACTTGCCTCTCGATCAATTGGTGAGCAGTCACATGACTAGTCCCAGCCAATCAGACGAGAGGCACATGACCAGCCAGAGCCAATGGGAAACCAATGCTCTGCACCAATGGCAGTGCTCCCACTCATATCACCACAACCATATGGGCACTTGACCTTTCATTGCCAGAAACAGATCCAGTAATGTCCCCTCCTTATTGGACTGGAGACATACTATTCTAGACATTCTGCTGAACAAACTCTTGCTCTTCTCTGCCCTTTATACTATTGCAATGCCAGGCTAAATGAAGATAATTAAACACCCTTGTTATGACTGCTTTATAGTTTCTGCATTTCTATCATTTTCTTGCAGTTTTATTTCTTTATATTTCTCCCACTGGTTGGTCTTATAGAATGCTCCCAGTAAGTGTAATGATACCTCTATTATTTCTTAGCTCTAACCAAATTGATTCTGTCCTAAAGCCCTCTAGGATATCCTCTCTGTATAGCATTGTAATGTTTTTCTTAATCTGTACTGTTACCCCTCTCCTTTCTTTTGTTCCCTATTTTTCCTGAATATCTTGTGTCCAGGAAAATTTAGTACCCAGTCTTGTCCATTGTGAGACAGATCTGCATTATCTCCAAAGCACCATATTCCCAAGTGGCTATCTGCACTTTCAGCTCCACAACCTTATTTTTCACACTATGTATTCACATATATGCACTGTAATCCTAAATTAAATCATATGGCATGTTCTCTTATTCTGACCCCACCTAATAACTTACAATTTTTTATTCTAGTGCTAGCTGTCTCTCCCAATGTTTTGTGTACCTATTGTTTCTCTCCCGAATATTACCTCCTGGTTCCCTCCACTGTGCCCAAGTTAATTTAACCCCCCCCCCCCCCCCCCCCCAATAGCATGAACAAATCCCCCTGCAAGAACATTGGTCACAACTCTGTTCAAGTGTAATCCATTCAGCCTGTACTGGTCCCAATATCTAAAGCCCTTCTTCTTGCACCAACTCTTCAGCCAAACATTATCTGCTCTATCCTCCAATTTCTATACTGATTTAGCCCATGGTACTGGGAATAATGCAGAGACTAGCTGAAGTATGGGCAGGGCCATTAAATTCCACCCTAGTTTTCAATTCTGGATTTATTTATTTATTAACTTTTTCCAATTAAGGGATAAGTTAGCGTGGCCAATCAACCTACCCTGCACATCTTTGGGTTGTGGGGTGAGACCCATGCAGACACAGAATTCCGGATTTATTAATTTATTGAATTTATATCCCATCAGCCGCCCGTGATGTGGTTCGAAACCATGGCCTAGAGCATTAGCCTGGACCTCTGGATTGGTAGCCTAATATCATTAAGACCTACACCACCATCTTGCCTCTGACAAACTCAATCTTCATGTTGAACTGTTTCAGGGGCTGTTTAGCACACTGGGCTAAATCGCTGGCTTTGAAAGCTGACCAAGGCAGGCCAGCAGCACGGTTCGATTCCCGTAACCGCCTCCCCGAACAGGCGGCGGAATGTGGCGATTAGGGGCTTTTCACAGTAACTTAATTGAAGCCTACTCGTGACAATAAGTGATTTTCATTTTCATTTTCATTTCATCTGAAAAGGGTTGTAATGGTTGGTGTCGAACTGAAAAGGCATTTGTCCAGCACCGTCACGTTGCTCACCAGTACTTTTGCCAGGATTTCTCTGTCTTCCTTTATTTCAAAAATGATGTCTCAGCTCCACCTGCCCCAATTTGAAACCAAGAATGAGGCCACAGGTTGGTTCGACGGGGTGTTACAGGACCCAGTCTTTGATTTCCAACTGCACTCCTAATTGATAATGGGGCAGCGATGGCCCTGGAGGAGATGAGTAATATAAAAGAGGCTGCCAGTAAGCCACCTCTGGGGACATGCTGAGTTTCTCGCGCATCATGGGGCCTGTTTATCCCTGGTTATAATAATAATCTTTATTAGTGTCACAAGTAGGCTTACATTAATACTGCAATGAAGTTACTATGAAAATTCCCTAGTCGTAACACTCCGGCACCTGTTCGGGTACACAGAGGGAGAATTCAGAATGTCCAATTCAACTAACAAGCACATAATTTGGGACTTGTAGGAGGAAACCATAGCACCTGGAGGAAACCCACGCAGACACGGGGAGAACATGCAGACTCCGCACAGACAGTGACCCAAACTGGGAATCGAACCTGGGACCCTGGGGCTGTGAAGCTGATTAGTTCCCCAACCTGGCCCAAAGTGGTGAGTTAATTGGCACCAAAATGGCTTTCCATCACTGCTGGGTGGGTAGCTGCCTTTGTTGCTCATGTGCCTCTGGCAAAGTTCGGGTGGCTGAACCACTGAGTCATTTTCAAATTTCTTCCCCCCACCCCAACATCCGCACCAAAGCAGCATCCACACAGATGGTAATATTCTATCCAATGAAGAACAAAACCATCAAGAGCAGGAATGGATTTGATTTGGCAAATGCCATTTTTTATCACATGCTGTTATTCTTGTGGAAATTTCGGCTTCAGACAATCTGCAGTTTTTTTTCCTCCCCTGCGGCTATTTTTAATCCATCTCCAGCCGTGCTAGGAAAGGATAATGAAACCAATCAGCTTAAATTTGAAATGAAGCCTAAAGCCCTGATTAATCCCTCTCACATCAGCTATGATGCTGCACAGTAGAATCACAGCTTTCTCTGCCTGTATAATTCAAAACAATACTAACACGCAAATGCTCAACTGAACTTGCAAACATGCAACATTGGCGGACTGGAAAGGACATGTATGGGCAGGATTCTCCACCCCGCCGCACCACATTTCTGCCCCGAACCGGCTGGCGGGATTCTCCATTACGGCAGCCGGTCAATGAGGTTTCCCATTGTGGGGCAGCCCCACGCTATCGGGAAACCCCCGGACGCCGGCATAACGGAAAATCTCGCCGGCAGAGAACCCCGCCCTAGGTGCTCCACCAAGCCAGTCCCATGCTGTGTTGGCTGGGCCATTATGAAAATTCACTTCCTTCTTCTCCCATACCTTTCACCCACCCCCACCTGATATCACACCCATCCCTGCAACCTAGAAAATGCAAAGTGAAAGGGGAAAAAAAAATCAAGGGCCAATGAAAAAGAAAAGTTCCTGTCCAACCCCTTCAGTGGATTGAAACCAGTCTAGGAAACCACTTGGACTAACTGTTACCTGTAGCGGCACTTAGCTCTCCTGTAATGAAACTAATAGCCAGGTCAAAGACTCTGTCTTGAAGACATGCAGATTCACATGTGGTACAAGCTGAACCACAGTTGCACTTTACTCAAATCTTTTGGCTGTGAAATAGAAGACAATTTCAAAAACAACATTTCAATTTTTTTACTGATACCATATGATTCTATCTTGTGATGTAACCTGCGGCAGAATTTTACTGGCAAGTTTGCAGAGAGGTGGGGAGAGCTCCAAAATTCCTATGACAACCTTCTCACTGGGCTCTCTGTCTGCCCTGAACTTTCTGAAATGTTGCAGTGGGGTGACCAGCCTGACCGCCGTTACCCTATTTGAGGCCCTTAACTGGCCAATTAATGACCACTTAAGGGATATTTCCTGTCCAGCCTTAAATTTCAAGTGACAAAGGAGGAAGCCCGAAAAGTGACCATGCTCAACCCTTGGGCAGAAATGGCCTTCTTTCAGCATCAGTTACCCCCCTCCACCCTCCTCACCCTCGCTGGCCTCTCTGCCAACACCTCTGCCCAATCCCCCCCCTCCCCCCCCTCCCCCCCCGGACCTTACCACCCCTCCCTGCCCTGGGACATTCACACTTACCTGGTCCTGGACGCCCAGAATTAGATTCTGCAACTGCTTGCAGTCCCAGTCCTGTTCCTGCAGTTTATGGGACTAATTGGCTGCAGGCTAATCGGATTAGGGCAAGGGCAGGAATACTTATCTATGCAACTAACACTTCTTGGAGCATTAATTGACTTCAGGGCAGACATATCGATGGCAATGGATTCTTGGTCAACTCTAAATCTGCCATCTTAAAATCCTGGCCTTAGCATGAAGTATCTCCCTTGCTCTGATCTGTCCCATTTTTATCAAAGTAGGAGCTACTTGAGCTAACGTGCTAACGTTTTAAAGCTATATATTTTTAAATGTGGACACAAATGTTTAAGATGGCCACAGCATGCCATGTGACTTCTTTGGCATTTGAACTGCTTGACAATTGAGTCTGCAGTAAGTATCAAATTAAAAATGGATTTGAGTAAAGGACTCTCCCAGCCGCTTGTGAGATTCGCACATCTCATTGTTTAAGAATGAACCAACGACTGCAGGCAAAAGGGTTTACAGACAACTCACCTCCATGTTTTACCAAGGATAATAGAGACAACAAAACTCCATGGATGGCAGTCTCGTAGCTTACTGAGAACCCTCTATTTTTACAAGGGCTCCCCTCTAGCTAAAGCATCAATTCATCCAAGAAACTACAGTTCTGCTTTGAAAAAGACTGAAATAATTCCATATTGTAATTGTATTGATTTTTTCTTCATATGCATCTAACCTTTGTGTGTGTGTGATCATGAGTGTGAGATGTTGGATTTTAAACCTCCCGAGCAAGTGTGTAAATAAATAATCTTTATTTTTAAATTCACAAAACCTTGCTGATAGCATGGTTTGTCCCAATTTAAATTATTTCTAAGTGTAAGAACACAAATCAACCTCATACATTAAAACACTTTGATCATGGACAACAATAAAGCACAAAGTTATGAAGTTTAAGGGATACATGAAAGAAGACAGAGAGTGGTAGTTGATGGGAAATGTTCAGAATGGAGTTCAGTTACGAGTGGCGTACCACAAGGATCTGTTCTGGGGCCGTTGCTGTTTGTCATTTTTATAAATGACCTAGAGGAGGGCGCGGAAGGATGGGTGAGTAAATTTGCTGATGACACTAAAGTCGGTGGAGTTGTAGACAGTGCGGAAGGATGTTGCAGGTTACAGAGGGACATAGATAAGCTGCAGAGCTGGGCTGAGAGGTGGCAAATGGAGTTTAATGTGGAGAAGTGTGAGGTGATTCACTTTGGAAAGAATAACAGAAATGTGGAATATTTGGCTAATGGTAAAATTCTTGGTAGTGTGGATGAGCAGAGGGATCTCGGTGTCCATGTACATAGATCCCTGAAAGTTGCCACCCAGGTTGATAGGGTTGTGAAGAAGGCCTATGGTGTGTTGGCCTTTATTGGTAGAGGGATTGAGTTCCGGAGCCATGAGGTCATGTTGCAGTTGTACAAAACTCTAGTACGGCCGCATTTGGAGTATTGCGTACAGTTCTGGTCGCCTCATTATAGGAAGGACGTGGAAGCTTTGGAACGGGTGCAGAGGAGATTTACCAGGATGTTGCCTGGTATGGAGGGAAAATCTTATGAGGAAAGGCTGATGGACTTGAGGTTGTTTTCGTTAGAGAGAAGAAGGTTAAGAGGTGACTTAATAGAGGCATACAAAATGATCAGAGGGTTAGATAGGGTGGACAGCGAGAGACGTCTCCCGCGGATGGAGGTGGCTAGCACGAGGGGACATAGCCTTAAATTGAGGGGTAATAGATATAGGACAGAGGTCAGAGGTGGGTTTTTTACGCAAAGAGTGGTGAGGCCGTGGAATGCCCTACCTGCAACAGTAGTGAACTCGCCAACATTGGGGGCATTTAAAAGTTTATTGGATAAGCATATGGATGGTAAGGGCATAGTGTAGGTTAGATGGCCTTTAGATTTTTTCCATGTCGGTGCAACATCGAGGGCCGAAGGGCCTGTACTGCGCTGTATCGTTCTATGTTCTATGAAAGGAGCTGAAAAAGACCCACACACATATTACTTTGATAATCCTTGCATGGTTATTATCCAGATTTTAACATCCCTTCCCCCACCTTCCCCCAGGCAGGTTCCGAGGCCCTCCCTCTCACTAGCCCGGCCTACTCCTGGACACTGGGATCAACTCCACTTGGTCCCCCAGGGAATCTCCTACCCTCCCACCCCCAGGACCCCTGGCACTTACCTGAAGTGCGGTCCCGGGATCTAGGCTCAGGCACGGCACTTTGTTACGATCCCAGTTGATATTATAGGTGGCACAGGGGTTAGCTCTGCTGCCTCACAGCTCCAGGAACCCAGGATCAATTCCAACCTCGGATGACTGTGTGGAGTTTGCACGTTCTCCTGTGTCTGCGTGGGCTTATTGCGGGTGCTTTGTTTTCCTCCCGCAGTTCAAAGATGTGCAGATTAGGTAGATTGGCCATGCTAAATTGCCCCTTAGTGTCCAAAAGGTAAGTGGGATGACTGGGTTACGGGGATGTGGTGGAGGCATGGACTTAGATGCAGACTCAGTGGGCTGAATGGCCTCTTTCTGCACTGTAAATTCTATGATAACTGGATGGGAAGATCCCAGAATGAAACCTTGGCTCAAAAGACCATGGGCGGTATTCTCTGTTTGCTGACATCAAAACTAAGAAATGCGTTTAGGGGGAGAATAGGTTCCGATGCCAAAATCACAGTAGGCGCCGATTTGACGGCAAATAGCAATTCTCCGTCACCTCAACAGCGGCATCAAAGTGGTCCGGAACAGTGATTTCAAATTCCGCTTTCAAAAGTCACGCTTTTAAATCTTCTTTTAAATTATGCTTTCTCTCTGCTACTTCCACCAAGGTTTCACTTTCAGGTTTTACCTCTCTCCCTTCAGGTTTCCTTCGTCTTAAATGCATTTAGACAAACTCCGAAGTCCAGCGACAGATTTTCACAATTATTTCAAATAATGTCTCCCAAACTGAAGTAATATCTCAAAAACTTTAGCACTACTGCAGATATCTTTCTGACCCCTCATAATCCAATGCCTTTTCAACTCTAACTTTACTAAACAGTATTCTGTTCTGGTCCTCCCAGTTTCCTCTTCTGTTAATTCTGATTTCTTCGAAACTTCTCTTCAGTTCTCTAGTTTCCTTAACTAGCTGCACTTTAGGATTCCAGCATCTGTTTTCTTAACCATTACTCCATAGTATGGCTTTTCTGCCAGCAAGGCTGAGAGAGATGTTCCCTCTTTAGCCTTTTAAAACCAACTGCTCCGAACACAGCTGGGAGAGCTGCTTTGTCTCTCACTACCTATCTCTATCTGCAATCAAATTAGCTAAACTAAAACTTAAAAGTTTTTCTACCTTACAAGGCCTCAGTAGCTAAGCAACCACTGCTAATTTATTTACTCTACACGCCGTAGCCTTCTCTAAGCACAATAGAGTCACAGTTGGAATTGAAACCAACCCACACATTAACTATAGGGTAACTATATTAACTAAGGTATTAACAAATACCTTCCAGTCACAGGAATGTTAATTAAACCTACTTTAAACTATACCATATTTATGATGTTTACCAATATAAATATAAATCCCTTACAACTAACTTTGCTTTCCTAACAGCTGCAGTAACTCTTCTGGCCACTGCAGTGGTGTGCTTGGAGAAGCTGGAGAGCCGTCGGCCAAGCTGATTGTTCAACAACTCTCCAAGGTGGGATTTCCATCGACGGGTAGACGGAAGTCCTGCCTGTTGCGAATCAACACTCAATTGAGTATAAAATGGCAACGGGCCTACCCCTGCCGACTCTCCTGATAGCAGGTGCCGACGACTACTTGCCATCCAGAAAATTCAGGCCCTAGAGTCTTATCATTTTGAATTTTCCTAATCTATCCAAGATTATATGTCTATCTATTTTGATATTAGTAATATTATTAAATACTGATTATGAAGGCAAATGTCATCACAGAAAATTGCATCACCATCAAAGGTCAATGCTTTAAAATTTGAATTTATATTAATTTTTATGTAACTTGTTTTCAAGCACTGTCGTTTTATTTCCGCAACCCTGGGCTGAGCCAAGAATAGACTGAAGTGATTTCCTCCATTCGGATTGCAAATGAAATGGATTTGGATGCTCTTGATTCAGTTCCTAATATTCACAAATCAGCAGCACAAAAAATTGCCCTTAATTTGGCTCTAATTGGAATCTTATAGTAATATTAGTCATTTTTAAATGATTTTGTAGCTTTGTGTTCATTATCTTGCACTGGAGGAAAGCCAATCTGTACACTTACAAAAAAAAAAGTCATTGGCAATTCGCCGCACATGGCAATGAAACTCTCTTCAAACTTAACACGTTTGGCCTGTCACAAGGCTGCCACTGACCTATCCGAGTTGTGGAGAAAGAAGGGAGCTGACGTTTCGAGTCTGGGTGATTCTTTCTCAAAGTATTGCCAGCCAGTCTCGAAACATTCGCACACTTCTCTCTCCACAGATGCTGTCAGACATACTGAGATTGGCCAGCATTGTCTGTTTTTGTTTCAGATTCCCGCATCCGCAGTGCTTTGCTTTTATCAGAGTTGTGATTTCAACTAACCGATTTGGAAATAAATTAGCGAGTTGATTATTTCAGTACCTATATAGTACACTGAGATGGAATGAGCTGATAAGCTTCACGTAGTGTTCATTCTCTCCTGTATGTTTTTTGTACGAAATGACTTTCCATAGTTCCTGGAGTTTTGTACTGATACAAGGGGCGTGATTTAGCGGACTAAAGCTAATGTCCACTTTTGGGCGGGTTTGGAGCGGCATTTCCCGACGGCTGCAGCGCCGAGGGATCACCCCATTGTTCAACAGCACTTTGCCATTTCTTTTGGCCTCGTGCAGTTTCTCCCTACCGAGGCCACACTCAGAGAGATTTCCTGCTGGTGAGCTGACCTCACTGGATTGGAATTTACTGATTTCGTTATAACAAAGAAAAGTACAGCACAGGAACAGGCTTTTCGGCCCTCCAAGCCCGCGCCGACCATGCTGCCCGTCCAAACTAAAATCTGCCACACTTTCAGGGTCCGTAACCCTTTATTCCCATCTTATTCATGTATTTGTCAAGATGCCCCTTAAACGTCACTATCGTCCCTGCTTCCACCACCTTCTCCGGCAGCAAGTTCCAGGCACCCACTACCCGCTGTGTAAAAATACTTGCCTCGTACATCTCCTCCAAACCTTGCCCCTCACACCTTAAACCTATTACCCCTAGTAATTGGCCCCTCTACCCTGGGAAAAAGCCTCTGACTATCCACTCTGTCTATGCCCCTCATAATTTTGTAGACCTCTATCAGGTCACCCCTTGATGCGACCATCAATTCACTCAAGACATGAGTAGAAGTAAACTGTGGCTTTAATCGACTTACAACTGAGCCTGCCTGCGACCAGATGAACTGAGGGCAGGCTCGCAAGACCACAGCACTTTATACTTCCGGTTGTGGGAGGAGCCATGGGCGGAGCCATAGGCGGAGCCAAGTGTGGAGCCCTGTACATGCTCCTCATCTCCCCCTGTGGGCAGAGCCGCGCAATGGCTCACAGATGGAGCCCACAGGGACACAGTGATACACAGTGTGAATTATACATATTATACATTCACCACACCCCTCAACCTCCGTCGTTCCAGTGAGAACAAACTGAGTTTATTCAACCTCTCCTCATAGCTAATGCCCTCCATACCACAACATCCTGGTAAATCTCTTCTGCGCCCTCTCTAAAGCCTCTACATCCTTCTGGTAGTGTGGCGGCCAGAATTGAACACTATACTCCAAGTGTGGCCTAACTCAGGTTCTATACAGCTGCAACATGACTTGCCAATTTTGTCAATATACTGGCCGATACTTTGACATCTGAGTAAATTATGTCATCATGTAGAGGCTGATCCTTTAAATTTTAAGTCCATCTCCCTCAGTGTAATTGGGAACCAAATTAAAATTTATTGCATGGGATTCCCAGGCGTTGGGAAACTCGGCAGTGAAATTAGGTGGGAGCTGCCCGGATGCCACCTCCACATGTTAAGTGCTTTGTCTAGCTGCCCTTTAGGGTCAGAAACCTACAGGTAATTGCAGCCTCCCTCTCTCTAATGTCACGATCGTCAATCTTCTTGCCCTCCAGCTATATTGGTTCTCTCAACTTCTATCTCTTGAGTGCCGAACACTAATTCTGTCACTGTGGTCGATCTCTCCCACATTATGCACCGTTCTCACTTCGCTCTAGCTCCAATCACAAGCCTTCATCCTCCCGGATTACAAGGGACCTTTTGTGAGGGCCACGAAGAATCCAGCACGGGTTTTCAGGATACAAAGAAATAACATTTATTTACAATAACATATATATATATATATACATACACACACAACAGCAGCAGCAACTTCCCTTGCTGCTCACTCCTCTCTCTCTGCTGGTTCCAAACTGGCCAGATTTATTTATGCAGGGAGTCTGCTAATGATTTCTCCGCCCCCCTCATTGGGGAAGCTCATACTTCCATAAGATTGTGGGATTGTCATTAGTCCCCAGCCAGTGGTAAGCAGGCAGGTTATAACATCCCCCCACCCCCCCCCCCCCCAAGTCCAAGGAATCCACCGAAGATCCTGGCGAAGGAGGACGTCGGACTCGTTTTGCCGCAGGCCGGACACCATGTGCACGAGGTGCTGGATCGGGCGGCGTGTAACGAGATGGAGACCAGCGCTTCCATGATGAACGGTGTAACGGTTGTACATCCGCGGCCCATGGGCCCGAGGATTCCCCCTCTGAAGTGTCTTGTGTCTCCATCTCGGAGTCAGAGTCTGCTGCCTCCGTCATCTTGGCGTCTTTATCTCCACTCGGTTCTGTCACGACCTGCGCAGGCTTTGAGTGAGGCACCAGAGGAAGATTGTGAGGAATACTTTCCATTGTGTCTGGTTTCTACGGCTGTAGAAATGAGCTCCTGGGGCGGGGAATCTTTGGAAGGGATAGTCTTCTGGACCTAACATGGTCTTCATGTTTGCGCTGGAGACGACCCTGGGCTTGCACCTGGTAAGAGATAGGGCCCGTTTGGCGAAAGATTCCGCCAGGGACCCACTAGGCACCACCAGCAAAATTCTGAACGAACACTGGGTCACTGGGCATAAACTGCCGAATCGGCCGACGCCGAGAAAAACCATGTCCCTGCCATTCTTGTGTGCGGCGTACTTTTGCGCCAATGTCCGGGGAAACAATTTTTCTGCCCTCCTTCGCGGGTGCAAAGTCTCCGGCCTATTAGGAGTTCTGCGGGAGCTACCTCAGCCACTGCATGTGGGGTGGTCCTATATGAAAACAAACAATGAGCCCGTCTCGTGTCCATCGACCCGGAAGACTGTTTCTTTAGGCCTCGTTTGCACTGCGCACTCCGCCAACCCATTTGAAGCCGGGTGGTAAGGGGCGGTGCGGATATGGCGTATGCCGTTCATCTTCATGAACCTCGCAAACTCCTCACTTGTGAACGGAGTGCCGTTGCCCGTGACCAGCACCTCGGGGAGGCCATGAGTACTGAAAGACAAATGCATCTTCTCGATTGTTGCGCAGGACGTTGTGCCTCCCATCTTATGCACCTCTAGCCATTTAGACTGGGCGTCGATTAATAGAAGGAACATGGGGCGCGATTCTCCCAAAACGGGAGAAATCGTAAAGCTGCCGTAAAACCCGGGCGGGTTTTACGGCAGCGCGCCCCTTCCCGACCGGGGACCGATTCTGGTCCCCGGTCGGGGCTAGCAGCCCGACGCCGTAGGCTCCGGCAAGACGGGCTTAACGAAAATCGTTAAGCCCGCTTGCTGGAGTTAGCGCCGGCTGACGCGTCATATGACGTCAGCCGCGCATGCGCAGTTTGGAAGACTCCAACCCGCGCATGCGCGGGTGACGTCATCGCGTTTTTTGTGCGAAACCCGCGCATGCGCGGGCCGGGTTGCCCCTCAGCCGCCCCGCGAATGGATACTGCGGGGCGGCGGAAGGACAAGTAGTGCGCGGGCATCGGGCCCGCTGCCCGCGATCGGTGCCCACCGATCGCGGGCCCATGGCACCCTTGGCACGGCCGTGGTACGGCCGTGCCAATCGGTGCCATGGTTATTAATAGCGAGTTAGTCACGCCGTTTTTACGAACGGCAAGACCAGGTGTGTTTGCCGTTCGTAAAAACGGCGTAAAGGGCTGGGACTTTGGCCCATCTAACAGCTGAGAATCGCTGCCGGCCGTAAAAAAACGGCGGCAGCGATTCGGGTCGGGACTTCGGCGGGGGGGGGGAGAATAGCGGGAGGGCGGCAAAAATGTCGGGAAGGCCCTCCCGCTATTCTCCCACCCGTCGTGGGGGGCGGAGAATTTCGCCCATGGATCCTTGAAAAGGGCCGGCAAAATCTGCATGCAAGCGCGCCCAAGGCCACCTTGGCCATTCCCAGTGATGTAGGCCGCGGCCGGAGGAAGCTTCTGATGCTCCTGGCAAATGGAGCAGTTTTGGGCCACCTTCTCAATGTCGGTGTCGAGGCCTAGCCACCAGACATAACTCCGGGCCAACATTCTCATTTTGGTCACACCTGGATGCCCATTGTGCAAGTCTCTCAGTATCAGCTCCTGTCCTTTTTCCGGGACAATCACACGCGTTCCCCACAAAAGGATGCCGTCTTCCACGCTGAATTCGGACAGCTTGGAGGAAAATGCCCGCAACTCACCTGGGAGCTGTCTATGCTGCCCACCATACAGGACTATGTGCCGAACCTTTGACAGGACTGGCTCCTTCTGGGTCCGCTCACGGATCTGTGATGCCGTGACATGCAAGGTGTCCATAAAAGTTAGGGTTGCAACCACCTCACCGGTCGTGGGGCCGACATGGGGCCGGTGAATAAAGGCTATCGGCTCAGTGCGTCGGCATTCGCTATCTGGGTTCCTGGTTTGTACTCCAGAGAATACTCGTATGCAGCGAGCAACAAAGCCCAGCGCTGGATCTGTGCGGAAGCAATGGGCGATATTGCCTTATCCTCTCGGAAAAGTCCCAGCAGAGGCTTATGATCAGTCACGATAGTGAAGTGACGGCCATATACGTACTGGTGGAAACGTTTCACCGCAAAGACCACCGCCAGGCCCTCCTTCTCGATCTGCATGTACTTTTTTTCCGCTGCAGTCAATGTGCGGAAGGCGAAGGCTAACGGCCGCTCGGCCCCGTTCTCCATCTTGTGGGACAGGATGTTCCCCAATACCATACGGGGATGCATCACGTGTGACGAGCAAAGGCTTTCCAGGATCATAGTGGGTTAGTAACCCAGACAACGACAATTGTTGTTTTATCAGCCTGAAAGCGGTTTCTTGTGCTGACCCGAAACCCAGGTGTGATTCTTCTTTAGCAGAAGGTGCAACGGGGCCAGCGTAGTTGCCAGTTTGGGGTGGAACATTCCATAATAGTTTACGAGCCAGAGAAACGAACAAAGATGTGAAGTGTCAGTTGGGACGGGGGCCTGTTGAATCGCGTGCACCTTCTCTGCGACGGGGTGCAAACATTCGCGGTCCACCCGATAACCCAGGTAGACTACTTCCTTCGCCTGAAAGACGCACTTTGTGCAACGTAAACAGACTTCAGCCTCCGAAAAACGTCTAAGGACAGCCTCCAAATTTTCCAAATGTTCCTGCTCCGACGTCCCTGTGATCAAAGCGTCATCTAAGTAGACAGTAACACGCAGTAAACCTCTCAAAATGCCCTCCATAACACGTTGAAAAATAGCGCAGGCAGAGTATACTCCAAAGGGCAAACGTGTATATTCATACAGGTCCCGGTGTGTATTAATCGTCACATATGGCCGGGAGGCAGGGTCCAACTCCAACTGCAGGTAGGCGTGACTCATATCTAATTTTGTGAATGAGAGTCCGCTTGCTAGCTTCGCGTAGAGATCCTCTATGCGAGGCATTGGGTATCGGTCGAGACAGGAAGCCGTATTCACTGTAAGTTTATAGTCGCCGCACAAGCGAACTGTGACATCTGGCTTCATTACACATACAATTGGTGCTGCCCAGTCAGCGAAATGAATGGGCCTGATGATACCCAAAGTCTCCAAACAAGTGAGCTCCCCTTCTACCTTCTCGAGCAAAGTGTAAGGCACCGGGCGCGCCCGGAAATAGCGCAGCGTGGCTCCTGGTTCGACTTCAATATGGGCTACAGCCCCTTTTATTTTCCCCAAACTTGGCTGGAATACATCTGGGTATCGTCCTAGCACCTCAGTCAACCCTCCAGAAACTGTTTGGAGGATGTGCTGCCACTGCAGCCGCAAATGGCGCAACCAGTCCCGACCCAACAGGCTGGGCCCGTGGCAGCGCACCACAGTAAGTGGGAAACGCCCCCTTGGCGTCCATAAACAACAGGGGTCATCGTAGTTCCTGCAATGTCCAATGGTTCCCCCGTGTAGGTGGCCAACCTGGCCTGTGTGTCGGTTAATGCAAGGGTCTGTATAACCTGCTTGATGCGGTTGAATGTCCTCTGGGCGATCACAGCGACCAGTGTCCAACTCCATCTCAAGCAGGTGACCATTGACCCGTACTGTCGCTTTAATGGGGGGCCACACGGGGAGCTGCCACACAATGCAGCTGCAGGCAGTCGTCCTCTGTCTCCACGTCCTTGGAGTAGTCGCCGCAGGTTCATCCAAATGAAAGGTACGGTCCCTGGGCTGGCCCCAGTTTCGGTCGGAACGACGGCGCCTCTGGCGCCCCCAGGACCGGCGTCCGCAACAGGGTCGGCGCCTACAAGTCTGACATGGACATGGCTCCTCATCCATTGGTTCTGGAGAAGGCTCCCTTTGGGGAGGAATGTCCGACGGCCACTGGTGTCGATCCGGACGTCGCCTCGCCCAAGGTGGTGCAGGGGGACGCTTTCGGATGGAAGGGGTTGCGTCCCAAGGCATGCACCTCCATTCCCTGTAGCTCCTGCACTCCCCGTTCTGTGCTCTCCCGGGACAATATTATTTGAATGGCCTGTTGAAAAGTCAATGTTGGCTCGGCTAACAACTTTTTCTGAGTGGCCGCATTGTTAATACCGCAAACCAAACGGTCGCGTAACATTTCTGACACGGTCTCACCATAGTCACAGTACTCCGCAATCCTGCGTAGCCTAGATAGAAAGTCGGCAAGGGATTTTCCTGGGGTCCTCTCAGCGGTATTAAACTGGTAACGCTGGACTATCGTGGATGGGGTTGGGTTAAAATCTTGCCCCACTAAGTTCACAAGTTCGTCAAACGTTTTGGTGTCCGGTGCAGCTCGGTACGCAAGGCTCCTAATCACCCCAAATGCATGCGGGCCGCAGGCGGTGAGCAATATGACCACCTGGCGCTTATTTTCGGTGATGTTGTTTGCCCAGAAATAGTAACGCATCCTTTGTGCGTACTGGTTCCAGCTTTCCAGGGCAGCATCAAAAACATCCAAACGTCCATACAGAGGCATGGTGCAATAGAAAACAACTTCCAACCTGTATCCAACAAAAATCCAGGGAGGTGGCTTCAGCAGTGTAGACAGCTATTCACTTTAACCCTCGTCGCCAGTTTTGTGAGGGCCACGAAGAATCCAGCACGAGGTTTCAGGATACAAAGAAATAACATTTATTTACAATAACATATATATGCTGCAGCAGCAGCAGCAGCAGCAGCAGCAGCAGCAGCAGCAGCAGCAGCAGCAGCAGCAGCCGCAGCAGCAGCAGCAGCAGCAGCAACAACAGCAGCAGCAGCAGCAGCAGCAGCAGCAGCAGCAGCAGCAGCAACTTCCCTTGCTGCTCACTCCTCTCTCTGCTGGTTCCAAACTGGCCAGCTCTATTTATGCAGGGAGTCTGCTAATGATTTATCTGCCCCCCACCCCCCACCCCCCCTCATTGGGGAAGCTCATACTCCCATAAAATTGTGGGATTGTCATTAGTCCCCAGCCAATGGTAAGCAGGCAGGTTATAACAGGACCATTTCCAAAAATTCCCTTTTGTGGGCTTCCTGCCTTCTGATGCCTTGCTGACTACAGACCAGGCAGTCAATTTGTCTGGCTGCTGAGTGGGAATAGGATGAAGAATATAATAATGAAATCCTGCCAAATTTAATCAATTTCTAGCCTTATCAGGCTCTTTAATACCCTCCTATTAATAGCAGGATCTGTTATAGTATCCATCCCTAATTACTCTTCAGAACGTGGTGGTTGTCATAATATCCACTGATGGATACAATGAGATGCAGACAGGCAGTAATTGACACACAGGATAACCAATGAACACACACGACACAGAACAACCAATCACCAGTCAGGACACTACCACTATAAAACACACGGGGCATTAAGACTCTGCCTCTCCTCACTGGATACAGCTACAGAGATAGAGTGCACAAGGCCATGAGCACGTTCTCCATGTGACAGAGAGCTAGTCTGTTCAAGCCAGTCTGAGGTTACCAGTTTAGATTAATAGAGTGTTAGTCCATAGCAGATTATGTACAGCAATAAGCAAGTTCAATAAAACAGTGTTGGACCATCTCTTGTGTCGGAAGCCTGATTCGAGTTTCACTGCATCCTGTTTCAGTCGATGTGAGACCAACTCAGATAACACATCATGGTACCAGGAAGCTATTAACTCTAACGAACCCCCCGCACCTGCGGGAGATGTTCACAGACTCGCTAGCTAGGGGCACATTGCCACCCACGTTAGCACAGGCCTCAATCTCGCTGATACCTAAGAAAGACAAAGACCCAACGGAATGTGGGTCATACAGACCCATATCTCTGCTGAATGCAGACGCCAAAATACTGGCCAAAATCCTAGCCAAGAGGCTAGAAGACTGTGTACCTGAGGTGGTCACAGAGGACCAGACGGGCTTTGTCAAAGGTAGACAGCTTACCGCGAACATCAGGCGCCTGCTGAACGTGATAATGACCCCCTCCGGGGAGAGAACACAAGAGGTGATCGTCTCCCTGGACGCAGAAAAGGCCTTCGACAGAGTCGAGTGGAAATACCTCATAGAGGTACTGGAGCGGTTCGGGCTTGGAACAGGGTTCACCGCTTGGGTAAAGCTCCTGTACAACGCACCCATGGCGAGTGTACAGACCAACAATACCAACTCCCAATACTTCCAGCTGCACAGGGGCACCAGACAAGGATGCCCACTGTCCCCGCTGCTGTTCGCACTAGCAATTGAACCGCTAGCAATCGCGCTCAGGGCAGCAAAAAATTGGAGGGGGATCCGAAGGGGAGGTAGAGAGCACAGAGTCTCACTCTATGCGGATGATCTGCTCCTCTATATCTCGGACCCACAAAGCAGCATGGACGGAATCATCGCGCTCCTGAAAGAGTTTGGAGCCTTCTCGGGCTACAAACTCAACATGAGCAAAAGTGAGATCTTCCCAGTACACCCGCAAGGGGGGGGGGGGGGCAGCACTAAAGGGGCTGCCGTTCAATCAAGCCCGACATAAATTCCGCTACCTGGGGATCCAAATAGCCCATGACTGGAAAGGGATCCACAAATGGAACCTCACCAGCCTGACGGAGGAAGTTAAAAAGGACCTGCAAAGATGGAACACACTCCCGCTCTCCCTCGCGGGGAGAGTTCAGACGATCAAAATGAACGTACTGCCCAGGTTCCTCTTCCTGTTTAGATCCATTCCGATCTACATCCCCAAGGCCTTTTTCAAAGCGCTGGACAAACTCATCATGGCGTTCGTATGGGGGGGTAAAAATGCTAGGATCCCAAAGAAGGTCTTACAAAAAACAAAAACCAGGGGAGGGCTAGCCCTCCCGAATCTACAATTCTACCACTGGGCAGCAACAGCCGAGCGAGTAAGGGGATGGATCCAGGAGCCAGAGGCTGAGTGGGTGCGTGCGGAGGAGGCCTCCTGCATGGGAACCTCCCTCCGGGCCCTCGCCACGGCAGCACTCCCATCCCCACCCAAAAAACACTCCAGCAGCCCAGTGGTGACAGCCACCCTCCAATCCTGGAACCAACTGCGGCAGCAACATGGCCTGACCAAAATGTCGAACAGGGCTCCCATCTGCAACAACCATAGGTTCACACCAGCACTGACTGACGCCACCTTCAAAAGGTGGAGGCAGGACGGGGGGACACTGACAGTCAGGGACCTATACACGGACGACAGGATCGCAACACTGGACGAACTGACAGAGAAGTTTCAGCTAGCTGGGGGGAACGAGCTACGGTACCTGCAGCTCAAAAACTTCCTACGAAAGGAGACAAGGACGTACCCACAACCGCCACGACAGACACTACTGGAAGACCTACTGGACGCAAGTATCCTAGAGAAAGGGAACTGTAGTGACATGTATGACCGACTGGTAGATAGGGACGACACCGTACTGGACGCAACAAGAAGGAAATGGGAGGACGACCTGGGGATGGAGATAGGGTGGGGACTCTGGAGCGAAGCACTGCATAGGGTCAACTCCACCTCCACGTGCGCAAGGCTCAGCCTGACGCAACTAAAAGTGGTACATAGAGCCCACTTAACAAGAACCCGTATGAGTAGGTTCTTCCCGGAGGTGGAAGACAGATGTGAACGGTGCCAAAGAGGCCCGGCCAACCACGCCCACATGTTCTGGTCTTGCCCCAGACTCGTGGAGTACTGGACAGCCTTCTTCGAGGTTATGTCCAAAGTGGTGGGAGTGAGGGTGGAGCCATGCCCGATAGTGGCGGTCTTCGGGGTTTCAGAACAGCCAGATCTATTCCTGGGGAGGAGGGCGGACGCCCTTGCCTTTGCCTCCCTGATCGCCCGCCGTAGAATCCTGTTTGGCTGGCGGTCAGCAGCACCGCCCAGAGCTGCGGATTGGCTGTCCGACCTCTCGGAATCTCTCCAAATGGAGAAAATCAAATTTGCCATCCGAGGGTCGGACGACGGCTTCCACAGAACGTGGGAGCCATTCATGCAACTGTTCCGGGACCTATTTGTGGCCAATGTACAAGAGGAAGAATAGTCGGGGGAAGGTAGCGGGAGGGGCTACAGGTTCGGTACGGGGGTTCGATGGCTAGCTAAGGCCCAAAACCAAACTAAATAAACATGTTGGGGGTGGGGGGGGGGGGGGGGGGGGGGGGGGGGGGGGGGGGGGGGGGGGGGGCGGGCGCAGTTACTACTACGAAGATGCTTACCTGTAAATATGTATGTTAATTTTTGCGTGTTTGTTTGTTGTTTTTTTTTTCTCCTAACAATTTGTAATTTGTTCAATATAAAATATGAAAACTGAATAAAAACATTTATAAAAAAAAAAAAAACTCTAACGAACCTACCTTGAGTGGCTTTGCAATGACCAGCAAGCAAACATCCAGCGGCATGGAAAAGATCCAGCCCCTTCCGCAACTCTGGATCTCCGGCAACCTCGGCGCCAACTGGAAGGTCTTCAAACAGAAGATCCTCCTGTATATTGAGGCCTCCGACCTCGAGGCAGCATTGGATGCCAGGAAGTTCACGCTGTTCCTGTCGACTGCGGGGGATCACGCCATCCACATCTTTAACTCGCTCACGTTTGCCGATGGCGAAGAGAAGTTCAAGACAGTTCTGCTGAAATTCGACAGCCACTGCGAAGTCGAGGTGAATGAGCGCTTTGAACGATACATCTTCCAACAGAGGCTTCAGGGTAAGGATGAATCTTTTCTGTCCTTCTTGACCCATCTCCGCATCCTAGCACAGTCATGTAATTATGACTCAACGGCTGATTCCGTGATCCGGGATCAGATCGTTTTCGGAGTCCAGTCTGACTCCCTGCGGGAGCAGCTACTCAAAATCAAACAGTTGACCCTCTCTGTCGCCATTGAAACGTGCGTTGTCCATGAGCATGCCAGAAATCGTTACTCTCGCATCAGGGCGGCAGAAACTGCAAAACTGGCCTCGCACGAGACACAAAGGGCGCAGGCCTGAGCATCAAGGAGAGTGGCCAATTCACGCATTTTTCCCGGGTCCCTACGCATACGCGCCACGACCGGGATGACCCTACTGCGCATGTGCGAAACATCGGCCGACCACACTGTGCATGCGCGATGGCGCACCGAACGCACTGACATCAGCGTCATGACGCGTCCGAATTGTGGCTCTGCCCATTTAAAGCGGTAGTGTCCAGCTAAAGGCAGGCGATGTCTACAGTGTGGAAAGCCTGGGCATTATGCGGCTTTCTGCAGGTCCACTCCACTGAGCAACAGCCAGCCATCCCAGCTGCAGCGCAGACATGTCCGCTGCATACAACAAGGCATGCAGCATTCTGATCCCGAAAGCCTAACAGATCCCGATGTTGACTGCCTCGAGTCTCCATATCAGGTGGGCATCATCACCACACGCGAGCTGGTCTCCACCGAGCCTGCAAACCGCCTTTCAATCCTGAGTGTGGATCCTGACGACGAGTGGTGTGCTGTCATCACGGTCAACCAGTGTCGCATTCGATTCAAATTGGACACTGGTGCGTCTGTGAATCTCATATCACAGTCAGACCTCGACAGCATCCGAGAGCAACCTAGCATTCTTCCAGCAGCCTGCCAGCTCCTTGACTACAATGGCAATGCCATAGCTGCCAGTGGATCATGCCAGCTCGCTGTATCTCACAAGGCAATCTAGGCGACGTTAAGATTCAAGGACATCCGGCCTGAAAAGGCATCCCTGCTCAGTGCTCGTGCATGCAAACTCCTAAATCTGGTCCAGAGAGTCCATGCCATGTCCTACACACCTGCGACTGCCTCGCCCAATGCGAACCTACAGGCTGAGATAGACGACATTCTCACGCAATACGACAATGTGTTTGATGGGATGGGCACGCTCCCATATCGCTACAAGATACTACTCAAGCCAAATGCCACCCCAGTCATCCATGCACCACGCCGGGTGCTGGCTCCTCTCAAGGATCATCTGAAAACGCAGCTACGAGAGCTCCAAGACCAGGGCATCATTTCAAAGGTCACAGAACCAACAGACTGGGTCAGCTCCATGGTCTGCGTCAAGAAACCCTCTGCTGAACTCTGCATTTGCATTGATCCCAAAGACCTGAATCGCAACATCATGCGCGAGCACTACCCGATCCCAAAGCGTGAAGAGTTAACCTGTGAGATGCTCATGCCAAATTCTTCACCAAACTGGACGCGTCACGGGTTTTCTGGCAGATACAGCTGGATGAGTCCAGTAGGAAGCTGTGCATGTTTAACACTCCGTTCAGCAGGTATTGCTACAACTGCATGCCTTTTGGCATCATTTCAGCTTCCGAAGTCTTTCATCGAATAATGGAGCAAATGATGGAGGGCATTGAGGGGGTGCCAGTCTATGTGGACGACGTGATCATCTGGTCCACGACGCCCGAGGATCACACCGCTCGCCTCAGACAGGTTTTCCAGAGGATCCACGAAAATGGCCTCCAGCTCAACAGGGCCAAATGCTCATTTGGTCGGTCCGCTATCAAGTTTCTGGGTGACCACATTTCCCAGCAGGGCGTGCAACCTGACGCTGACAAGGTGCTGGTAATCAATATCATGAAGCCCCTAGAGGACAAAAAGGCGGCCCTACGTTTCCTTGGGATGGTAAATGTTCTCGGACAATTAATTCCTAACATGGCATCTCACAACACAGCCCTCCGGCATCTCGTAAAAAAGTCTACAGTGTTCCAGTGGCTTCCCGCACATCAAGCGGAGTGGCTTGAACTGAAGGCGAAGCTCACCACAGCCCCAGTACTGTCGTTCTTTGACCCAACCAAGGACACCAAGATATCCACAGACGCAAGCCAGGATGGCATTGGGGCGGTGCTCCTCCAGAGAGACGACTTCTCGTCTTGGGCTCCAGTGGCATAAGCATCCAGGGTCATGACTCCGACCGAACAACGGTATGCCCAGATTGAAAAAGAATGCTTGGGTCTCCTGACAGGAATAGTCAAGTTTCATGACTGCGTATACGGCCTGCCAAAGTTCACGGTGGAAACAGACCACATGCCTTTAGTCCACATAATCCAGAAGAATTTAAATGATATGACACCTCGGTTGCAGTGAATTCTTCTTCGTTTCCGCCGATATGACTTCGAACTCGTCTACACACTGGATAAGGAGCTGATCATTGTGGATGCCCTATCCCGATCCATCAGCACACCGTATGAACAGGGCGACTTCATTCACCACATTGAGGCACAGGTACAGTTGTGTGCCTCCCAGCCACTGATGAACGAGTTATCGAAATACGCAAAGAAACTGGGGAAGATTCTCTGCTGCAGTGTGTGATGCAACACCTCGCCCATGGCTGGTAGTGCCCCCAGTTCTTCAACGTTAAGGACGAGTTAACGGTTGTTGAAGGGATCCTTCTGAAACTGGATAGAATCATCATTCCCCAAAACATGCAAACCATGGTGCTCAGACAGATCCATGAGGGTCACCTTGGGGTCGAGAAATGCCGACGCAGAGCTCGGCAGGCAGTTTACTGGCCTGGCATCAGCCAGGACATTGCCAACATGGTCCTCAACTGCACAACATGCCAGAAATTCCAACCATCGCAGCCCAACTGGGACTGTTTAGCACAGGGCTAAATTGCTGGCTTTGAAAGCAGACCAAGCAAGCCAGCAACACGGTTCAATTCCCATAATAGCCTCCACGAGCAGGCGCCGGAATGTGGCGACTAGGGGCTTTTCACAGTAACTTCATTTGAATCCTACTCGTGACAATAAGCGATTTTCATTTCATTTATTTTCCAAGGAAACGCTGCAACAGCACGAGATCATGACTTCTCTGTGGTCCAAGGTGGGGATAGACCTCTTTCACGCAAATGGCCGTGATTACGTGCTTTTAATTGACTACTTCTCCAGCTACCCGGAAGTGGCGAAACTGTCGGACGTCACGCCCAAGTCCGTCATCAAAGCCTGCAAAGCGATGTTTGCCAGACACGGTATCCCACTCACAGTAATGAGTGACAATGGTCCATGTTTCTACAGCCAAGAGTGGTCCGGCTTTGCATGATCCTACCACTTCAGGCATATCACATCCAGTCCCCATTACCCGCAATCAAACAGGAAGGCCGAGAAAGGGGTCAATATTGTCAAGCGGCTGCTTTGCAAGGCTGCAGACTCAGCCTCTGATTTTAACCTGGCGCTGTTGGCATACAGGCAACCCCTCTGTCGACTGGTTTGTCTCCGGCGCAGCTGCTCATGAACCGCAACCTGCGGACGACTGTTCCAGCCATCCATGTTCAAGACCATGCCCACCTCACAGTGCTGCAGAAAGTGCAGCGATCCAGGGACCAGCAGAAGATCACGTATGATGCTCATGCCACTGATCTGCCTGCGTTGGCTCCAGAAGATATTGTTCGCGTCCAGTTACCTGAGGGAGGCTGGTCAGCCCCAGCTGTTGTCATGAGACAGGCTGTCCCCAGGTCTTTTGTTGTTCAAATGGCTGACGGCTCCATTCTTCGGCGCAACAGGAGGGGGCTGCGCAAAGTTGCCTGCCCACCACCTGACCGCACTTCTCCGCATGTCAACATGCCGCCTCAGGACATCTCGCACCACGTGGCCACCGATCTGGCAGCAGTCCCGCCTGTCCACGAGGCCACCGATTTGGCAGCAATCCCGCCTGTCCAGGTGCCGGCGTCCCCCCCTCCACCTCTGCGGCAATCGACAAGAATTCGTCACCCACCACAAAGACTGAATCTATAGACTTGAATCCTGTAAATTCTGTTCAGTTTGCTCTGTATATACGATAGACACCTTCCCATGTAAATATGTTCATTCACTCACCACTTGTACATAGTCACACATGTATATACAGCCACATTCCAAAATATATTTCAAAAAGGGGAGATGTCATAATATCCACTCATGGATATAATGAGATGTAGACAGGCAGTGATTGACACACAGGATAACCAATGAAAACACACGACACAGAACAACCAATCACCATACAGGACACTACCACTATAAAGCACATGAGGCATTAAGACTCTGCCTCTTCTTACTGGATACAGCTACAGAGATAGTTAGAATGCACAAGGCCATGAGCACCTTCTCCATGTGACAGAGAGCTAGTCTGGTCAAGCCAGTCTGAGGTTGGAGTGTCAACCCACAGCAGATTATTAACAGCAACAAGCAACAAATAAAACAGTGTTGGACCATCTCCTGAGTCGTAAGCCTGATTCGAGTCTCACTGCATCCAGTTGCAGTCGATGTTCGACCAACTCAGATAACACATCAGTGGTGAGCTGCCTTTTTGAACTGTTGCAGTCCATGTGTTGTAGGTACCATGTTGGTAGGGATGGAGTTCTAGGATTTTGACCCAACAACAGTGAAAGAATGATGACATAATTCCATGACAAACAGTATGTGACTTACAGAGGAATTTGGAGATGAAGGCAAATAAAGTAAATGAGTTGATGGCGCAAATCATCGTGAATTACTATGATTTAGTGGCCATTATTGAAACATGGTTAAAGGACGGTCACGACTGGGAGTTAAATATCCGAGGGTATCAAACTATTCGGAAGGACAGAGTGGATGGTAAGGGAGGTAGGTGGTGTAGCTCTGTTATTTAAGGATGACATCCGGGCAATAGTAAGGGATGACATCGGTGCTATGGAGGATAAGGTTGAATCCATTTGGGTGGAAATCAGGAATAGCAAGGCGAAAAAGTCACTGATAGGAGTAGTCTATCGGCCACCAAATAGTAACGTTATGGTGGGGCAGGCAATAAATAAAGAAATAACTGATGCATGTAGAAATGGTACAGCAGTTATCATGGGGGATTTTAATCTACATATCGATTGGTTAGGTCAAGGCAACCTTGAGGAGGAGTTTATAGAATGTATCCGCGATAGTTTCCTAGAACAGTATGTAATGGAATCTACGAGGGAACAAGCGGTCCTAGATCTTGTCCTGTGTAATGAGACAGGATTGATTCATGATCTCATAGTTAGGGATCCTCTCGGAATGAGCGATCACAATATGGTGGAATTTAAAATACAGATGGAGGGTGAGAGGGGCAGCAGGGTAGCATGGTGGTTAGCATAAATGCTTCACAGCTCCAGGGTCCCAGGTTCGATTCCCGGCTGGGTCACTGTCTGTGTGGAGTCTGCACGTCCTCCCCCTGTGTGTGTGGGTTTCCTCCGGGTGCTCCGGTTTCCTCCCACAGTCCAAAGATGTGCGGGTTAGGTGGATTGGCCATGCTAAATTGCCCGTAATGTCCTACTGCAAGTAAGGTTAAGGGGGATGTTGTTGTGTTACGGGTATAGGGTGGATACGTGGGTTTGAGTAGGGTGATCATGGCTCGGCACAACATTGAGGGCCGAAGGGCCTGTTCTGTGCTGTACTGTTCTATGTTCTATGTTCTAGTGTTTTGTGCTTAAACAAAGGAGATTACAATGGGATGAGAGAAGAACTAGCTACGGTAGACTGGGAGCAAAGACTTTATGGTGGAACAGTTGAGGAACAGTGGAGAACCTTCCAAGCGATTTTTCGCAGTGCTCAGCAAAGGTTTATACCAACAAAAAGGAAGGACGGTAGAAAGAGGGAAAATCGACCGTAGATATCTAAGGAAATAAGGGAGAGTATCAAATTGAAGGAAAAAGCATATGAAGTGGCAAAGATTGGTGGGAGACTAGAGGACTGGAAAATCTTTAGGGGACAACAGAAAGCTACTAAAAAAGCTATAAAGAAGAGTAAGATAGAGTATGAGAGTAAACTTGCTCAGAATATAAAAACAGACAGTAAAGGTTTCTACAAATATATAAAACAAAAAAGAGTGGCTAAGGTAAATATTGGTCCTTTAGAGGATGAGAAGGGAGTTTTAATAATGGGAGATGAGGAAATGGCTGAGGAACTGAACAGGTTTTTTGGGTCGGTCTTCACAGTGGAAGTCACAAATAACATGCCAGTGACTGATAGAAATGAGGCTATGACAGGTGAGGACCTTGATAGGATTGTTATCCCTAAGGAGGTAGTGATGGGAAAGCTAATGGGTCAAAAGGTAGACAAGTCTCCTGGCCCTGTTGGAATGCATCTCAGAGTGCTAAAAGAGATGGCTAGGGAAATTGCAGATGCACTAGTGATAATTTACCAAAATTCACTAGACTCTGGGGTGGTCCCAGCGGATTGGAAATGAGCAAACATGACACCACTGTTTAAAAAAGGAGGTAGGCAGAGAGCGGGTAATTATAGGCCAGTGCAAGGCAGCACGGTGGCCTAGTGGTTAGCACAACCGCCTCATGGCGCTGAGGTCCCAGGTTCGATCCCGGCTCTGGGTCACTGTCCGTGTGGAGTTAGCACATTCTCCCCGTGTCTGTGTGGGTTTCGCCCCCACAACCCAAAAATGTGCAGAGTAGGTGGATTGGCCACGCTAAATTGCCCCTTAATAGAAAAAATAATTGGGTAATCTAAATTTAAAAAAAAAAAAATTATAGGCCAGTGAGCTTAACTTTGGTAGTAGGGAAGTTGCTGGAATCTATCATCAAGGAAGAAATAGCGAGGCATCTGGATAAAAATTGTCCCATTGGGCAGAAGCAGCATGGGTACATAAAGGGCAGGTCGTGCCTAACTAATTTAGTGGAATTTTTTGTGGACATTACCAGTGCAGTAGATAACGGGGAGCCAATGGATGTGGTATATCTGAATTTCCAGAAAGCCTTTGACATGATGCCACACAAAAGGTTGCTGCATAAGATAAAGATGCATGGCATTAAGGGTAAAGTAGTAGCATATATAGAGGATTGGTTAATTAATAGAAAGCAAAGAGTGGGGATTAATAGGTGTTTCTCTGGTTGGCAATCAGTAGCTAGTGGTGTCCCTCAGGGATCCGTGTTGGGCCCACAATTGTTCACAATTTACATAGATGATTTGGAGTTGGGGACCAAGGGCAATGTGTCCAAGTTTGCAGATGACACTAAGGTGAGTGGTAAAGTGAAAAGTGCAGAGGATATTGGAAGTCTGCAGAGGGATTTGGATAGGTTAAGTGAATGGGCTAGGGTCTGGCAGATGGAATACAGTGTTGACAAATGTGAGGTTATCCATTTTGGTAGGAATAACAGCAAATGGGATTATTATTTAAATGATAAAATTCCACTGGTGAAAGCAGAACTAGGGGGCATAGCCTCAAAATAAGGGGAAGTAGATTTAGGACTGAGTTTAGGAGGAACTTCTTCACCCAAAGGGTTGCGAATTTATGGAATTCCTTGCCCAGTGAAGCAGTTGAGGCTCCTTTATTAAATGTTTTTAAGGTAAAGGTAAGGATAGATCATTTTTTGAAGAATAAAGGGATTAAGGGTTATGGTGTTCGGGCCGGAAAGTGGAGCCGAGTCCACAAAAGATCAGCCATGATCTCGTTGAATGGTGGAGCAGGCTTGAGGGGCCAGATGGCCTACTCCTGCTCCTAGTTCTTATCTTCTTATGTTCTTAAGGTGTCATCATGTATCTTGCTCTTCTGGATGGATTAGATAGGTGCTGTTGAAGAACCTTCCTGCAGTGCATCTTGTCTGTTTGGACCAGTAGTGGAGAGGTTGACTATATAAACTCTGTGGATTGTGACTTCCAGGATAGTGGGGTATCCAGCAATGGTCATGCTGTTTCTGTCAAGGAGGGGTTCTTTCTCTCTTGTTGGAGATGGTTTTTGCCTGGCGCTTGTGTGACACAAGTGCTTCTTTCCGCTAATCTGTACATGCTTGAATGTTCTCCAGGTCTGGGAAGCGGGCACAGAATGCTTCAGTATTCAAGGGGTTGCAAGTAATAATGAACACTGCGTAATCATCAGAAAACATCCCTAATGTATAACTAGTGTGTTATAACCCATATTAACCTCTTATTAAACTCAACATACTCACCATATTGGTTGCAGTCAATCCTGATGGATTAAATGACTGATAATAGCAACTTAAATTAAAACATCAACAAATTGGAAAGATTAAAATCACAACATTGCTGATGTTGGAGGATAAACTGATGCCTGCCAGTAATCATGGGATAGTCTGCCCATCACGATCAGACTGGTGTGGGTGGAGGAACATTAAAGCTGCAGTCTGCTGAACACACCCACATATTCATTTTTTTTGTCTTCCTTTGTAGGATGCGGTTAATAATGATTACTGTAATATGACTGAAATTAATTCTCAGAATTGTTTTAAAATCCCATACATTTTTAATGAGTAGATTCATAATTAAACCATCTGAACAGCAACCAAGTCATGAAATCCTGCTTCCTTCGGGCATTATTTTGATGTGTGAATATGAATAAAACGTTATGAGAAATGCTAAATAACCTGAAAGTCTGGAAACTGTAATAAGGACAAGAGGCTGATGAAGGTCCCCACTGTATCTAGGAGACTGTTCGAAGGAAGCAATTTACCATTTCCTATAGGAGGAAAGGTTTTTGGCTAATTTGAGGCTAATTAGGCAGACACTGCCTGCTCCATATTCAATGAGTTCAATGAGCTAAAGAAGCTGGCTGAGCCAATATAAAGTTGGAAACCATTGATAGGTTGAGCTTAGTTTTAAGATAGATCTGCGTTATCTTCAAGTTGTTTATTTAACTGGATGTATATGTGACTATCTGAACTATTAAATGAATTAAAGTGTTCATACATTTTTCTCATTGTGTTCCGCTTATCATTCTGCAAATGGAATGCTGAATATTAGCAACAAAAGAGCAGGGTTTTGCTTGTTGCAGTGATTGATGAGGAAGCACAATCAAAGCAAGAAGTGAGTAATTTACTCCAACAATAGCCCCTGGATACATGGATCTAATAAAGAGGAAGATTTACAATTATCCCCATCAATAATGAAAAAAAACCACAAGAGTTTTCCGCAAAGGAATAGTGACCATTGACATAGATATCGCAGTGGAACGGAGAGAGGAAAGGAAGCAAATTACTCTAAGAGAATACTATCGAAAGCAGCAGACATCCCAGAGTCAGGTATCTGTCCATCATAGAGAAGTAATGGATCAGGAGACACAGGTTCAACAGGGCCACTGTGATTGAATTATCGAACCTGGGCCATGAAAGTCTGCAAAGATAATCAGTCATTCCAGTAATAATTTTACTTCACAATAGCATCTCTTGTTTCAGTCATGCAACTTATTCTGCATTGTCTGCTCAGTTCGCTGATCATAGAATTTCTCCATCTAACATGTGCACCTTTGGGCATTTAAGGCCATGCTCTCCCACGTCGGTAACTTGATTTCCATCAGTATAAGCATAAAGAAAGTTATGGCTACGGGGCAGTGTTTCACATCTCTGCCTTTGATCACTTTAAATAATACCCTGCTGGAAGTGGTTAGCACATTCTGCTGCCTTGGATCCTCAGTAATATGTCTCCGGATGCAGTGCTTGATACATGCACAGGGCAAGCAGATACCACCTTTGGCTGATTCACGAAACATGCATGGAATAACATTACGCTAATTCTTAAGACCAAATACTGGTTTGTGAGGCCCATGCAGCACCTTGTTTAATAGCTGTGAAACATGGATGAACTACAGCTATCTAGAAAGGAAGCTCAACAGCTTTCATCCTCACTGTGTGTGGTGCATTCAGGGCATCCCATGAAAGGACAAAATCATGTCCTTTTGAGGCCGTCCTCTGAAAGAGAAATCTCTGAAATATGGTGGTATTTATCAAGGTTACTTCGCTGGTTCATGTTGTTGCTCGTTCTGGGTGAGTGTGCTGTACACTCAATTTGGCTCTGTTTCGTTCCTTAGCTCTAGGGTCGCCAGGTATTGTTAAGATACCGCCACAAGTTTCAAGTTCAAGTTCAGACCAATAACTCAATACACCAGTTAGTAAGTTCAAGCAAGACATATTTATTATAATACAGTTATAAACTAATTATGCATATAAAACTACAAGACTAGGCTAATCCTACCACGAACAGGCCAATACTTATCTGGAATAAGGGAACTGCCGGATCAGGGAACAATGGCCTCTTGCTTTGTCCTGGATCCGCAGGCTTCCAGTCGGTGTGGACTAAAGGGGTCAGGAGTGTCTACTCTCGTAGCGTGCGTTGTATGACACTTACTTGATGGTGGCTGCTGACCAGGCCTCTGCTTCTCAAGGTTCTTCTACTGCAAAGGTGTTCTGCTGGGAGGGCCGGCTGATCAAGAAAGCTGGTCAAGGAGAGGCTGGCTGAGAGAGCGAATGAGTCCTGGATCCTGACTTTTATAGGTCCCAGGGGCTTCGCTTCCTTCTGGGCGGACCCTCTATAAACCTGCAATCGATTGGGTCTCTTCCCAATCGATTGATTTGAATTGCCTCAATAACGGGGCTGTCCCTCGATCACCGGGCGGTTCCTTACACCTTATTGGTGCCCTTTGTCTTAGACTCTACTGGCGCCGGAATGTCTGGCCTTCCATAGAATGTTTAACTGTTGTGTCCATTGTGCCTGGGAATCACCGTAAATCGCTTCATTAATATGCGCAGCTCGTTAGTTACAATTCTGTTGGGTTTCTGTGGCAGCTAGAATACAGGGGATTCTGCAGACTGCTGGTTTCTTTGCCAATGTCCATTTTACCCTGCAATCTTTGCGTTCTTCCATTTTGTGTGAGGAAGTGGCCAACCCAGGTGGCTACAATGTACGGAAGGCGGATATATATCCAAGGTTTTCCTGTATGGTGAGGTAGCCAGAGCCGGGAGACCAGTCTGCACTCAAAGTCCCATTTCCAGCATGTTTGCAAGCAGAGCCTGAAAGCCCTAAACATTATTTTAACACTAGAGAAACTGTAGCTGGTGGCAGATTGGTAAGCACCAAGATGACAATCAATAGCTACAGTGACTTGCCAACAAGCACCAACAACATTGTTAACTGTCATAACCTGCCAAAATCCTATTGGCTGGGGACTATTGGTTATCCCATGTATCTTGGATAGTATGAGCTCCCTCAATGAGGGGGGGCAAGGAGATCATTAGTAGTTGTAGGTATATAAATAGAGCTGGCCAGAGTGGCGTCGGCTAGAGAAGAGAGCAGTGGTGAACTATTACTGCTGTGTATATATTGTTGTAACTAAAGTTACTTTCTGTTTGAGTCTACAAACCCTTGCTGGATCCTAAATAAACCACTTCATATATGCACTTACGGCACAACCTGCCTCTCATGAATTGGTCTCTGCAGCCACCAACAACAAAAATGCACCATTTGAAGTTACCACCCCCAATTCTGCATGCCCATCTTGTTACCTATATGGAAGGATGATAATACCAATAGCTTGCTGTTCCATTTGCGTAATTATAATATAATAATAATCTTTATTGTCACAAGTATGCTTACATTAACACTGCAATGAAGTTACTGTGAAAATCCCCTAGTCACCACATTCCGGCGCCTGTTTGGGTACTCAGAGGGAGAATTCAGAATGTCCAAATTACCTAACAGCACGTGTTTCGGGACTTGTGGGAGGAAACCGGAGCACCCGGAGGAAACCCACGCAGACACGAGGAGACTGTGCACAGACAGTGACCCAAGCCGGGAATCGAACCTGTGACCCTGGCGCTGTGAAGCATCAGAAGATTGTACTTCCCTACCGTAAAATTGTTTGTGTTTCTGATTAAAACAACCCCTCCAGTTCTTGGACAACAAATGCAGCATTTGGAATTGTGGCTGAAGCATTTTGACTGAATATTGCATACTCTGCACCTGAATCAAAAATGTTTTAAAAAAAAAAGACCTGGGAATCGGCTTCGGGCGGGGGAAGAGAGCGGTCGTCGGTAGAACAGCTGCTGAGGGGGGGAACACAGTTGCATCCCGTTCCCCACGCCTAAGTGCGCAAACCTGTCCGACTGGGCCCCGCACAGCAAGAGAGTGCGGAAGAAGAGGAACGACCCAGACTCTGAAACGGAGCAATGTCTGAGACCTGAGCCCTCAGGAGCAGAGTGAGCAACAAAGAGAGAGAGACCCCCCCCCCCCCCCCCCCCCCCCCCCAGGCCCCAGCATGAGGGTACGAGAGTAGCGGAAAAGGGAGAGCAAACGGGGGGAGTGCAGGGTAGGACGGGGAAGAGCGGGCAGAAAAACGCAGAGGCTGGGCAGGGGAGAAGCGAGATAGTAACTCGCGGTTCAGGATTGGAACAGGATTCATCTCCTGGGTAAAACACCGATACAACGGTCCCATGGCGAGCGTACAGACAAACAACACCAACTCCAGATACTTCCAACTGCACAGGAGCACCAGACAAGGATGCCCACTGTCCCCACTGCTGTTCGCCTTAGCGATCGAGCCACTAACAATTACGCTCAGAGCGGCAAAAAGCTGGAGGGGGATCCAAAGGGGCGGCAGAGAGCACAGAGTCTCACTCTATGCAGATGACCTGCTCCTCTACATTTCGGACCCACAAAGCAGAATGGACGGAATCATCGCGCTCCTGAAAGAGTTTGGCACCTTCTCGGGCTACAAACTCAACATGAGCAAAAGCGAGATTACATAGATTACATAGAATTTACAGTGCAGAAGGAGGCCATTCGGCCCATCGAGTCTGCACCGGCTCTTGGACAGAGCACCCTACCCCTACCAAGGTCAACACCTCCACCCTATCCCCATAACCCAGTAACCCCACCCAACACTAAGGGCAATTTTGGACACTAAGGGCAATTTATCATGGCCAATCCACCTAACCTGCACATCTTTGGACTGTGGGAGGAAATCGGAGCACCCGGAGGAAACCCACGCAGACACTGGGAGGATGTGCAGAGGGAGAGAGGGATAGACAGAGAGAGATAGACAGACAGTGAACCAAGCTGGAATCGAACCTGGGACCCTGGAGCTGTGAAGCGATTGTGCTATCCACAATGCTACCATGCTGCCCTACTTCCCGGTAGGAAGATCTTCCCGGTAGACCCACAAGTAGGGGGGGCAGCACTAACGGGACTGCCGTTTAAACAAGCCCGACACAAATTCCGCTACCTGGGGATCCAAATAGCCCATGACTGGAAAGAGATCCACAAATGGAACCTCACCAATGTGACCGAGGAAGTGAAAAAGGACCTGCAAAGATGTAACACACTCCCACTCTCCCTTGCGGGGAGAGTCCAGACGATCAAAATGAACGTACTGCCCAGGTACCTCTTCCTATTCAGATCCATCCCAATCTACATCCCCAAGGCTTTTTTCAAAGCCTTGGACAAACTAATCATGTCATTCGTATGGGTTGGGGGGGGGGGGGGGGGGAGGAATACTAAGATCCCAAAGAAGGTCTTACAAAAAACAAAATCAAGGGGAGGGCTAGCCCTCCCAAACCTACAATTCTACCACTGGGCGGGGACAGTCCAGCGAATAAGGGGATGCATCAAGGAGCCAGAAGCCGAGTGGGTGCACGCGGAAGAGGCCTCCTGTAAGGGGGCCTCCCTCCGGGCCCTCGCCACGGCAGCACTCCCATCCCCAACCAAAAAGCACTCCAGCCCGGTGGTGATAGCCACCCTCCAGCCCTGGAACCAACTACGGCAGCAATTTGGCCTGACCAAAATGTCAGACAAAGCTCTCATCTGCAACAACCATAGGTTCACACCAGCGCTGGCTGACGCCACCTTTAAAAAGTGGTGACAGGATGGAGGGACACAGTCAGTCAGGGACCTATATAGGGACGGCAGGATCGCAACACTAGACAAACTGACATAGGAAGTCCAGCTAGCTGGGGGGAATGAGCTAAGGTACCTGCAACTCAAAAACTTCCTACGTAAGGAGACAAGGACTTACCCACAACTGCCACGACAGACATTACTGGAAGAGTTACTGGACGCAAGCATATTAGAGAAAGGAAACAGTAGCAACATGTATGGCCGACTGGTAGAAGGGGCCGACACCGTACTGGACGCAACAAGAATGAAATGGGAGGAGGACCTGGGGATTGAGATAGGGTGGGGACTCTGGAGCGAAGCACTGCATAGGGTCAATTCCACCTCCACGTGTGCAAAGGCTCAGCCTGATGCAACTAAAAGTGGTACATAGAGCCCACTTAACAAGAACCCATATGAGTAGGTTCTTCCCGGAGGTTGAGGATAGATGTGAACGGTGCCAAGGAGGCCTGGCCAACTGGTCTTGCCCCAGACTTGTGGAGTACTGGACTGCCTTCTTTGAGGCAATGTCCAAAGTGGTGGGGGTGAGGGTGGAGCCATGCCCAAAAGTGGTGGTCTTTGGGTTTTCAGACCAGCCAGATCTATTTCTGGGGAGGAGGGCAGACACCCTTGCCTTTGCCTCCCTGATCGCCCGCTGTAGAATCCTGTTTGGCTGGCGGTCAGCAGCACCACCCAAAGTTGCAGACTGGCTGTCCGACCTCTCAGAATCTCTCCAAATGGAGAAAATCAAATTTGCCATCCGAGGGTCAGACGACGGCTTTCACAAAACGTGGGAGCCATTCACCCAATTGTTCCGGGACCTGTTTGTGGCCAACGAACAAGCAGAAGAACAGCCAGGTAGCCAAGAATAAGGGGAAAGTAGTCAGGGGCGTGCGAGGGAGAGATGGACTGGGAGGGGGGGGGGGGGGGGGGGGGGTGCGGGGGAACAGTTCAATCTAAGAGGAAGGAAAGGTGAACCACCTTTCCCCCGTTCCCCGGGGGGTGGGGGGGGGGGGTGGAGAGGGAAGAAGACAGGGAACAATAGAGGAGAGGCAGGGAGGCAGGTGGGGGTGGGGGGTAGGCACGGAAACGAATGTTAACTAACTTGACATCCACAGGAACAGAGAAAAAGGAGAAATAGGCGGAAGACGGGAGGGTCGGCTGAAGCGGTAGTGTGCACGAGAAGACAACGGCGGCGAAATCAGTCCGGGAGAAGCAAGGGGCAACACCGGCACCAGACCCATTCGAGGATTGCCCTCCGGAATTGTCTCTCCGGCACAAACAGATGCCTACTATATATATATATATATATATCTATCCTGTGTACATAACGGCAAATATACTTTGTTCACAAATCCAAAAACATTTATAAAAAAAAAGGAAAGACCTTTGTGTTTTTCAGCAACTTTTGTAACTTCTGAAGTGCTCTGTAGACAAGGAAATGCTTTTGATGTTTTATAGTCAACACGACTGAATGTCCACTGCAAAATCCCACAAACAGAACAGCCTGTTGCAAAGTCCTACAAACAGTGATGGGATAAATGACCAAGCTGTTAGAATGATGTTGAGGAATAAACATTGGCACAGACATTGGAAGAACTCTACTGCTGGCTTGTGTTGGAGATGTTTTGTGCCCAGCCAAAAGAGAATATTGGGCATTTCTTTAACATGTCATCCTGCAATGGCACTACCTACGTGTAGCAGCCTTTCAGCACTGGATTGATTCAGCTACGATTAAGTGTTCAACAGTCTGCATTAGGATTTGGCCTAGGACCGTCTGGCACAGAGGTGAGAGTGCTACCATGTGAGCCAATGCTGACATCAAAAGTTCCAGCATTTCAATTTGCTTAGTAACTGCTTAGTAAATATGTCATGACAATCATTAACTCTTTCTTACGTTTTTGCTAATTAAATCATACTCTCAGCGTACAAACATTTGTAACCCACTTATTGATGCTGATTGGATTAGATTGGATTTGTTTATTGTCACGTGTACCGAGGTACAGTGAAAAGTGTTTTTCTGCGGGCAGCTCAACAGATCATTCAGTACATGGGAAGAAAAGGGAATTAAACAGAATTCAAGAAAATACAAGAAAATACATGAGAATACATAATAGGGCAACACAATATATACAATGTAACTACATAAGCATTGGCATCAGAGGAAGCATACATGGGTGTAGTGTTAATGAGGTCAGTCCATAAGAGTCATTTAGGAGTCTGGTGACAGTGGGGAAGAAGCTGTTTTTGAGTCTATTCGTGCGTGTTCTCAGACTTCTGAATCTCCTGCCCGATGGAAGAAGTTGGAAAAGTGAGTAAGCCGGGTGGGAGGGATCCTTGATTATGCTGCCTGCTTTCCCCCGGCAGCGGGAGGTGTAGATGGAATCAATGGATGGGAGGCAGGTTCATGTGATGGACTGGGCGGTATTCACGACTCTCTGAAGTTCCTTGCGGTCCTGGGCCGAGCAGTTGCCATACCAGGCTGTGATGCAGCCAGATAGGATGCTCTCTATAGTGCATCTGTAAAAGTTGGTAAGGGTTAATGTGGACATGCCGAATTTCCTTAGTTTCCTGAGGAAGTATAGGCGCTGTTGTGCTTTCTTGGTGATAGCGTCGACGTGAGTGGACCAGGATAGATTTTTGGTGATGTGCTCCCCTAGGAATTTGAAACTGCTCACCATCTCTACCTCGGCTCCGTTGATGCTGACAGGGGTGTGTATAGTACTTTGCTTCCTGAAGTCGATGACCAGTTCTTTAGTTTTGCTGGCATTGAGGGAGAGATTGTCATGATTTTTCTCATGAATTATAAATAACCTTTAATGTAGTAATTTTTCCATTTTTCTTTAAGGGGAAAATATAGACCCCTCCCATAATTTTCTGCTTTAAAGTTTTGAAGATTTTCTGGTGAGATACCAGAGTGCCAGAAATTATACCCTAACATAAGTCAGTGAGAAAATTATTCACAACACTGACTGCAACTCAGATCAACAGGTTGTCACATCATTGAATCCACAGTTACATTTTTATGCCCAATCGCAAATGAGAAGGTGGTAGAGTGTACAGTGATCACTATTGTTGAAAAGCTTATTCTTTTACCAGCCATTAATAGGATCATAGAAACATTAAATAGCATAGCACAAAAGGAGGCCATATGGCCTATCAAGTCTGATGTGGTTCCCTCAAAGAACAATCCAGTTAGTCCGTGCTTTACCCATATCCCTGCAATTTCTTCTTCTTCAAGAGTTTGACAAATGTCCTTTTGAAGGCGACTATTGAATCTGTTACTGCCCCCTATCTGCCAGTGAACTCCAAATATTAACTACTCTTCGCATTAAAAAGGATTTTCCTAATGTTTTCTCTGGTTCTTTTGTCAATCGCCTTAAATCTGTCCTCTCTGATTATCAACCCTTTAGCTACTGAAAACAGTTTATATTCATTGCCTTCATCAAACTCTTCTTCTCCTTTTCTAGCCTGAGGAGGACAACTCAATTCTCCAGTCCATCCGTGTAACTATCATCCCTCATCTCTGGAACTTTTCTAGAAACATTTCTTTCTCCGGCCTTTTCATTCTTCCTAAAGTGGGGACATTTTATTTGAGGTGGACCTAGTTGAGCCTAACTTTCTGGCTTTTTACTCGATGTCACAGAGTATCTGAATTGTTCCAATGTCCCTCAGCGTATTATTTTTGCTAATGTCCCCAAATACTTCAATTGTTGCTAATGTGCTTGAGCACGTCAATATGCATCAAACCTATTCAGAGAAAAGGGAGGAATTGACCCAGTGTCTGCAGTTGAGGACAGTCTAATAATTGTTGCAAATTGTAGAAAAAAGAAACAAATCATAGTTACCTCAATGAATCATGCTAATGTAGGTGACATTGATGGGCAGTCTGTGCGTGTGTGTGTTTGGGGGGGGGGGGGTGGTTGGTGAGCTGAAGAATGTAAGAGATCCGCTTCAGCCTGCAGCAGTTTAGGTAGCTCCACCAGACACGTTTCCATGGTGATACCATCAGGATCCACAGTTTACAACTTGATTATTAAGCAAAAATATTAGTTGTGCGTTGGTCTTGATTTTTTAACTGGGTACTGATGGCGAGACTGACCTCTTTAACATCAAATACACTTTGCGAAAACAGCACAGCCACATCACGTTCTCCGTGGCATAGTTAGTTTTGGTGGTATGGGAGCCGGGCGGCATAAAATGGATAGGTAAATTATTTCCAATGCCATCTCAATGCTGCCCGCGGCGATCGTCAACTTTTGGATGGATAAAGTGCTGGAAACTTGCAGAGTGAACATGTCTTGGCAAACAGTCAGTGTCTAATGCTGATTTGGTGCACATCCTGCCATTTTGGACCGAGTCATAGTTAATGCCTTCTCTGAAACGCATACAGCTGGACACGTGTTTGTTGCAAGTCAGACCCCCCCCACCCCCACTCAACCAGTTCTACTTCAAGAGTCAACTGTCAGGTCCCTTGATTGTAACTAAGTTTTGCTGCTGTAGAGGTAGTGCAATTGCTGTGCTGTTGGGAGAGTTAACAGATGTTATTGACAGAAGGTAGTGGTGATTATTCCTTGGAAGGAGTAATGTGACTTTTTCAGACCTCAGAGCACAATAATTGTTCCCAGTTATGGGATCAGAACTTTGGCTCCTCTTGCAGAAGGAGGATGAGGATGGCTCTCAGCAGGAGGCTTTACCCCACCTAGAGACCTTACCCACTTTAGGGAACACTCCACCTCCTTGCACATCAGCCAGGACCAATGCCCGACCCACTGCACTTCACCAAGTAGGTGGTCACAGAATTGTGCCACCACTTCACATCTGATCAGCAGCCACAGAGCAGGGTGAGAATGGCAATGCCAGTGGTTATCAAGGCCACCATGGCTGTCACTTTCCACAGCAGATTGGAGCTGACATAAGACCATAAGATGTGGGAGCAGAAATAGGTCAATCAGCCCATTGAGTCTGCTCCCCCCTTCAATGAGATCATGACTGATCAGATATGATAATCCTCAACTCCACTTTCCCGCTTTATTCCCATAACCCTTAATTGCTTACTGATTAAAAATGTGTCTATGTCCGCCTTGAACACACCTAACAACCCAGCACCTACAGCCCTCTGCAGTAAAGAATTCCATGGATTCACTATCCTTTGAAAGAAGAAATGCCTCCTCATCTCTGTCTTAAATGGGCAATACCTTGCTCTGAGATTATGCCCTCTGGTCTGAGACTGTCCCACAAAGGCAAACAATCTTTCAGCATCTACCATGTCAAGCCCCCTGAGAATCCTATATGTCTCAATAAGGTAGCTTCTCATTCTTCTAAACTCTAATGAGTACAGGACCAACCTACTCAACCTGTCCTCACAAGAAAATCCTTCCAAAGCCGGTAAACCTAGTGAACCTTCTCTGGACTACCTCCAATGCCAGGATCCTTAGATAACGGGACCAAAACTGTTCACATTATTCCAGTTATGGTCCAACCAGTGCCCTGTATAGTTTTATCAAAACTTCCTCATTTTTATACTCCATTCCTTTAGAAATAGAGAATAATATTCCATTTGCCTTCCCAATTACCTGCTGAATTTGCATGCAAGCTTTTTCATTTATATATGAATCCCGTTGTGCTGCAGCTTTCTGCAGTCTTTCTCCATTTACGTAATATCCAGCCGCCTCATTCTTTCTACAAATGTACATAACTTCACATTTTCCTATAATATATTCCACATGCCACATGTTTTTCACTTAACGGGCTGGATTCTCCATTGAGCTGGCAGTGTCCCACCCCCAGGGATTTTCCGACGGCGTGGGGCTGGCCACAATGGGAAACCCCATTTGTCGGCTGGTGGGATGGAGAATCCCGCTGCCAGTGGGGGAGCGCCGTACCAGAAAACTGGTGTGGCGGGACGGAGAATCCCACCCAACCTGTCTATATCTCTCTGTAGATTCTTTGTCATTCTCACCACTTGCATTCTCACCTATTATTGTGTTATCCGCAAACTTAGCAATAGTACATTCACTTCTCTCGTCCAAGTCATTAACATATATTGTGAATAATTGTGGCCCCAGCACTGATTCCTACGGCACTCCACTTGTTACAGGTTGCCATCCTGAAAATGCCCCTCCTATTGTAACACTCTGTCTCCAATTAGTTAGCCAATCCTCTATCCATTCTAATATACTACCAATACTATGGCCTCTTATCTTGTTAAGTAGCCAACGTCATCAAAGCCTCCATTTGTGTCAGTTATAGAACAGTACAGCACAGAACAGGCCCTTCGGCCCTCGATGTTGTGCCGAGAAATGATCACCCTACTCAAACCCACGTATCCACCCTATACCCGTAACCCAACAACCCTCCCCCCCTTAACCTTACTTTTTAGGACACTACGGGCAAATTTAGCATGGCCAATCCACCACCTATGACAGCATTGGGAGGTCACAGAGGCTCTATGGGCCAGGAGTGGGGACTTCATTGCTTTCATTCTAAGCAGAGGGAAGCAGGAAGATTAGACGTGTGGCTTTGCCAAGATAGCAAGAGACTCTGTGCTGCAGGGAGCTATCAGCTGTAAGATGCTGTAGAGGTAGTGCAACTGCTGTGGTGTTGGGAGAGTTGACAGATGTTATTGACAGAAGGTAGTGGTGACTATTCCTTGGAAGGAGTGGTGTGAAGAGAGAAGCCACATCGAAGTGGGGAGGCACATCAAAATCACAATAGGTTCACTGCAATAAAATGCACAGTTGATGTGCAACCATGTACAGACCATCCTGATGGTGAGATCCTGATATGCTGATATCCTGACAGCAGTCACCATGTTTTCATCCTCTGCTCGTTTGCTTACATCATCTTCAAGCCGCCATTTTGAACCAGAGTGTGGTGATTGTTGATCTGACTAGATGCAATACAACTGAGCAAGCACTAGAGGGAGCACGGGAGAGCTATATATACACAGGGACAGGAAGTGACGACTCACGTCACGGAAGGCAGAACTCGTAGCAGGACACAGACACACAGGCAGGCAGCATTTGAGATAGCCGTAAGTTAAGCTCTGAAGAGAGAACAAATTCACAATAAAGCATCTTCCCCAACTTTGAGACTACGAGCTTTATTAAGACACGAGGAGCAAAACATGGTACCAAGAGTGGCTTCAGACGCTTACTACACGACAACTCAGCTGCAGATACAGAAAGAACAAAATGGCATGGAAATCTCCTACTGGACATTGGACTTGGGAAGACATCGCTTATTCAAGGATGTGGCTTGGAACCCCACCTCAGCTGGACATGACCGGCAATGTAAGAAATGTCTGGAAAATGTTTAAACAAATGTTCGATTTATATATCATAGCTAATGATGTAGCAGCAGCCTCAGACGGAGTTAAAATAGCAATGCTCATCGCAGGACATGAAGCTAGGAAAGTATATAATGGATTTAAATACTCAAAAGATGAAGACAGCAACAACTTACAAACAATACTAAACAAATTTGAAGAGTACTGTAAGGAATTTGAACAGCACGGTATGCTCAGAGGCCAAACTGCACAGAGACTGAGTGATGCAAAACTCTACAAACAGAAAGGCTTCAGTCAAGAAATTGCGAGTGAAAAGTACAAATCAAAAAGAAGAAATAACCTGAATTTTTCACAAAGCCAAAACGCTGAGGTCCAGTTCAGATCGAAAGGAAAAGGTAACTTACAACTTTCATAAAGAAAAAATGCTGAAATCCGCAATAAAATGGCGTCCGGCCACATTTTACAGTCTCGGGCAGACAAAGAACTAAAATCTGCGTCTGCGCATGCGCAGGAAACAGAAGCCGCGCATGCGCAGTTACAATCACCCGTTTATCGTTCTGCGCATGCGCAGTTTAACAAAGTTTGTGTTGCTGATCGTTATGCTCATGTGCAAGCCGCACATGCACAGTCTCAAAACGTTTTGGTCGCGGATCGTTATGCGCATGCGCAAGCTGCGCATGCGCAGTGGACACAAAACCGCACAGTAAAGGAAGGCCGATGTGCGCATGCGCAATTGCTTCCTACGCATGACGTCACGAGCGTCATGACGTCTGAGCATCCGGACCACGCCTACTTAAAAGGGAAATGCCCGATAATTGAAAACAAGATACTTAAACTTGCCTCAGAAGACAAAAAAACACCTGAACGTAAACCAGCAGTTGAAAACAACTCGCACAACACCTTGGAAAAAGCAGTCTGCACCACCCAAAGTGAAGAGAACAAAAAGAAATCCGAAACAAAAAAAGATGATTTGGTTTTCGAAGAATACTACTCAGACATGGCTGAGTTATTCAGATATGCTGATCACAGCATCAGCGACACGGTCGCAAAGCTCAACACAAATCTACTCGTGGTAGATGAATCCAACCAAGATGATTTGGTTTTCGAAGACTACTACTCAGACATGGCTGAGTTATTCGGATATGCTGATCACAGTATCAGCGACACGGTCGCAAAGCTCAACATGAATCTACTCGTGGTAGATGAATCCAACACCATGGCACCATGGCAGATCGTCGATACATTGGATGACAGCAATACCCAAGACGAAGACGACGCCACACAGAGAGCACAGAACGACTCTACAGAGAGAGCGATGACTGGCTCTACAGTGAGAGTGATGAAAGACTCCAAAAGGGAAGCAAGCAAACACTCCCTGGCGAACACCATGCATGAACAAGACCATGAAGGTTAACCCGCCGTATCTGAGCAACCGCAAGCAGACTATGAAAGTCTACCAAGCTCACATAAACAAGAAGTAGACAATGTACATCTACCCACTGCATGCGAAAACAGTGACAAGGTGATCACACTCGACAGACAGGAGATACAGGATCACAGCGAGACTGACAGTTCTCAGCTTGTCTGCACAGAAGCACAGAGTAGGGCCATCCAAGAGTCCAGAGAGACCACGCCAATAGAAACCATGCAGATTTTGACTCCAGAAGAGGAGTGCCAAGAGTCCAGAGAGACCACGTCAAGTGAAATCATGCAGATTTTGACTCCGGAAGAGGAGTACCAAGAGTCCAGAGAGACCGCGTCAAATGAAATCATGCAGATTTTGACTCCGGAAGAGGAGTACCAAGAGTCCAGAGAGACCCCGTCAAATGAAATCGTGAAGAATTTGACTCCAGAAGAGCAGCACCAAGAAAGCAAAGACGAGGAATCAAATCCACCACAAATGACTGATGTCACCAGCATCAATGCAACATCAGATCATTCTCACCATTCTCGAGGTGAAACGTTCAATGACTCAAATTATCCACACAGGACACTCATTGAGCATAACAAGAAAAACAAAAGCCAAAAGAAGCACAGCAGAAACGAGAACAACAACAGCAAGAACAAAAGCAACATGAAGCGTGACAAGAACAACAAAAATCACAAGAAGCACTGCAGAAACAAGAACAACAACAGTACCAACAAAAACTACAAGCACGACAAAAACTACAAGAAGAACAACAAAACCAACAAGAAGCATAACAAAGATAGCGACAACAACAAAGACAGAAACGACAAAAACAGCAACAAGAACGTCAACGAAAACAACAAAGACAGGAACGACAGAAACAACAGCAATGAAACAATGACTTGTACAAAATGGTACAACTCTGCACATGAAGGACAATGCCATAGCACACTGCAAAACAATGACAAGACTACAAACAGGCCATGGGATGACAACGAATCGCACAAACTCACATCTGCTCCAGAACAAGCAAGCACACCAGCTTTCAAGGCGGATGACATAATAAATCGATACCACAAGCGGGGAGGCACATCAAAATCACAATAGGTTCACTGCAATAAAATGCACAGTTGATGTGCAACCATGTACAGACCATCCTGATGGTGAGATCCTGATATGCTGATATCCTGACAGCAGTCACCATGTTTTCATCCTCTGCTCGTTTGCTTACATCATCTTCAAGCCGCCATTTTGAACCAGAGTGTGGTGATTGTAGATCTGACTAGATGCAATACAACTGAGCAAGCACTAGAGGGAGCACGGGAGAGCTATATATACACAGGGACAGGAAGTGACGACTCACGTCACAGAAGGCAGAACTCGTAGCAGGACACAGACACACAGGCAGGCAGCATTTGAGGTAGCCGTAAGTTAAGCTCTGAAGAGAGAATTAATTCACAATAAAGCATCCTCTCCAACTTTGAGACTACGAGCTTTATTAAGACACGAGGAACAACACACAGAGGACATTTGCTCAGCGACAAGGGCCACTTGCTGTAGACATAATGCGTGTGTCCTCTCTGCATGGTAGCACAGTAGTTAGCACTGTTGCTTCATAGCGCCAGTGTCCCAGGTTCAATTCCCGACATGGTTCATTGTCTGTGCGGAGTCTGCACTTTCTACCCGTGTCTGCATGGGTTACCTCTGGGTGCTCCGCTTTCCTCCCACAGGTCCCGGAAGACGCGTTGTTAGGTAATTTGCCCATTTGCCCTTTAAGGGCAGCACGGTAGCATTGTGGATAGCACAATTGCTTCACAGCTCCAGGGTCCCAAGTTCGATTTCGACTTGGGTCACTGTCTGTGCGGAGTCTGCACATCCTCCCCGTGTGTGCGTGGGTTTCCTCCGGGTACTCCGGTTTCCTCCCACAATCCAAAGATGTGCAGGTTGGGTGGATTGGCCATGAAAAATTGCCCTTAGTGTCCAAAATTCTATGATTAACCTAGGACAAAAGTTCGGCACAACATCGTGGGCCGAAGGGCCTGTTCTGTGCTGTATTTCTCTATCTTCTCTATCTATCTATCTTCTGAATTCTCGCTCTGTGTACCCGAACAGGCGCCGGAATGTGGTGACTAGGGGCTATTCACAGTAACTTGATTGTAGTGTTAATATAAGCCGACATGTGACAGTAAAGATTATTATTATTACTACACATGGACCGCACTCCTACAATGACAACCATGCTCCAACTTTTTGGAGCAGACCATCAGCATCCATCTTCCCAAACTTTAATAATCATTTATTTGTAGAGTTACAGATTCAAATATATACCTTCTAACCCAACAATCACACTTTAAGTATGTGTCTATTCATAGGAGTACAAGTGAAATACAGAGTTAATGCCCACCACCTGCATAAAATTAAGCACAATTAGAACACATTCAACATGAGGAGCCCTCCAATACTCACCTGGACATGTCCCACAATTCATGGTAATCTGGTACATCCTCCACAACCTGGCAACCATGAAGGGGTGTCCCGGCGGTACAGTGGTTAGCACTGTTGCCTCCCAGCACAGAGACCCGGTTTCAATTCTGGCCTTGGGTGACCGTCTGTGCGGAGTTTGCACTTTCTCCCGTGTCTGAGTGGGTTTCCTCCGGGTGCTCCAGTTTCGGCCCACAATTCAAAGATGTGCAGGTTAGGTGTATTGGCCATGCTAAATTTCCCCTTGGTATGCCGGTAAAATGGGGTTATGGTGCTACGGGGATAGGGCCGGATAATGTGCCTAGATTAAGGTGCTCTTACAGGGGGTTGGTGCAGACTTGATGGGCTGAATGGCCTCCTTTTGCACTGTAGGAATTTTAGTTCTATTTTAAGGAGTTGCTCTTACCACCAGGACTTTGCAACACCTTCATGAAGAGGACGAAAGGAGGAGATTTCCGGGAGTAATCACATTGGTGGACTGCTTGTCAGCATCTCGTCAGATTCCAGTTCCTCCTAAAAAATCTCCAGATCATCTTTGCTCCACAATTGTCCACCTTTCCTTGATACCACGATGGGCTATTACCGCATTCTCTTGGCCAAACCCTGAAATAAAAGACGCAACAAACAAAAACCATTCTATGACAACTTTATACCTCAACACTTCCAATACGCCATACAATACTCAATTATTCACCCGTGTGTGCTTTCCCTTACTACCTTTCCCTGACCTAGTCCTCTTACGTAATGCTAACCCAGTGGCTACAGCATAGCTGGTGGAAAGGCTGCTGAATTTCAATGATGGTGACTATGGATGACTTTGCTCGATGGCCACAAGCAGTTCTGGGCCTTGAGGCCCAACTTTGGGCTGCAGTGCTTGAGCATGAATGGCAACTGTCTGGGCTGACAGGCAACACCAAGGACAATGGCTGAGCGGCAATGCTGTGAGCACAAATGCCATCATCCTGAGAGAGGACAGCAGGTTTGTGATCCAAGGAGCCACTGCCACTCCCACTGCCACTGCCTCAGTAACCCTACTAATCTAGTGGAGAACAAATTGCTGAATTGCTGAGACAACCTATAGCCTGGTTCGCAGGCCAACAAGCAGAGACCGCCGAGATCAGAGAGTTTTCAGTAGCTAAGATATTCGCCATCAACAACGACAGCAATAATTGTATTAATATAGTGCCTTTCACCCAATAAAACATCCTAAGGTACTTCATAAGTGTGTTATAAATCAAAATTTGGCATTGAGCCACATAAGGCAGTATTAGGACAGATCGCCGCAGTTTTATTTCTTCATTCGGTGTTGTCTTTTTGTCCATCAGCCATCTATAAATGTTAGTAATTTTCTCATCCCTCAAATCACCCGGTAAGAGCAATTTATCAAGGAGATTGTTATCTAATCGAGAGAAAGAGGACAACTCCTTTTTCATCAAATTTTGTAATTGAAGATATTTAGACTTTTCCTCCTTCTGCATTTTGCATTTTTCCCTCAATTCTTCAAAGTTCGTAAATCTACCTTCTAAGAATAAGTATTTTCCTTTTCTCAATCCATCTTTCTGCCACTGTGTGAATGTTGTATCCAATCTTGTTATGGTGAATCAGTGGTTTCCATAAATAGGGACAACCAGCGACATGTTTCCCAAACCCAAAATGTCTTCTCAATTGGCTCCAGATTTTTAAGGACGATGCCACCATCGGGCTTTCTGTAAACTTCCCCAGGATAAATAGGAGTGGGGCAGCAACTAAAGCCTTCACGCTGGTCCCCTTACATGATGCTTCCTCCACATGCATCCATTCCACTTCTTCCACCATCCACCATTGCTGAATCTTTTCTCTATTAGCCACCAAATGATAATACAGAAGATTAGGTAGCGCCAATCCTCCCACCCGACGATTCCTTTGTAAAAATATCTGTTGATTTTGTGGAATTTTATTAACCCATATAAAAGCCAAAATTATCTTAGCCATTTTATAGAAAAAAAAATCTTCGGTCAAAATAGCCTAAGGGATCGAAGCACAAATAAAAATTTTGGAAGGATGTTTATTTTTATCGTTTGTACCCACCCAGCTAATGAAAGTGGAAGGTTATTCCACCTTTTAAAATCTTCTTTGACCCCCTCCATCAGGACTGTCAGATTACATTTATACATCCTGGCCCAGTCACAAAAGTGGGAGGAAAGATTGGAATTGGCATGGGAACTGTGGAGTGAAATGCACAGGGTCAATATTACATCTTCATGTGCTAGAATAAGCTTAATACAATTCAAGATAGCATATAGAACCTGTATGACAAAGGAAAGAAAGAGCAGGTTCTTCACAGAGGTAGAAGATAAATGTGACAGGTGTAAAGGAAGACCAGCTAACCACGTCCACATGTTCTGGTCATGTCCACGGACCTCGTTATTTAAAACATTGTCAAAAATTGTGGAGGTGGAAATAGTACCGGGACCTCTTGAGACAATTCTTGAAGTGTCAGAAATACTAGGATTAATAGAAGAGAAAAGAACCAATGTGGTGGGTGCCCTTTGTCACATTGGTTGCCCGGAGGTCAATTTTATCAGAATGGAAGTCAGAAGATCAGCCAAAAATATCAACATGGTTAGGGGATCTTGTAGAATTCCTTAAACTTGAGACGATTAAGGTTGCCCTTCGTAGCTCAGATGAGGAATTCGGGATGAGATGGAAGCAGTTTTTGTCTCTATTTCCGGATCTATTTGTTGCCAGTGGGTAAAGAGTGGGGGGGGGATGGGATTAAAAAAAAAAAAATCATTTACTGGATGTGGGCGTTGCTGGCTAGGCCAGCATTTATTGCCCATCCCTAGTTGCCCTTCAGAAGGTGGTGGTGAGTTGCCATCTTGAATCGCTGCAGTCCTTCAGGTGTAAATACACTCAAAGTGCTGCGAGGGTGAGAGTTCCAGGATTTTGACCCAACACCAGTTAAAGAACGGCGATATATTTCCAAGCCAGGGTGGTGCGTGCTGATGGGGACTGATCGGGCAGTAATTGGCTGGGTTGGTTTGTCCTCTTTCTTGTGTCCAGGACACCTGGGCAATTTTCCACATTGCCGGGTAGATGCCAGTATTGAATCTGTACTGCAACAGCTTGGCTGGGGGTGCGGCATGTTCTGGAGCACAAGTCCAGTACTATTGCTGCAATATTGTCAGAATGTTGTTAGGGTCCAAAGCCTTTGCAGTATCCAATGCCTTCAACCGTTTCTTAATATCACATGGAGTGAATCGTATTGGCTGAAGACTGACATCTGTCTTGCTGGGGACTTCTGGAGGAGACGGAGATGGATCATCCACTCGGCACTTTTGGTTGAAGATTGTTACGAATGCCTCAGCCTTGTCTTTTGCACATATGTGCTGGGCTCTTCCATCATTGAGGATGGGGATATATGTGCAGCCTCCTCCTCCAATGAATTGTTTAATTGTCCACCACCCACGGCTGGATGTGGCAGGACTGCAAAGCTTAGATCTGATGCAGTTGTTGTGAAATCGCATAGCTCTGTCTATTACTTGCTGCTTATGCTGTTTGGCACGCAAATAGTCCTGTGTTCTAGCTTTATCAGGTTGACACTGTGGTGATATGCATCACTGTAAATACACAAGGGGTTAATGTAAATAAACGTAGACTAGATAGACACTAGAGGGAGCACCAGAGACATAACACACAGACAGTCAACCAATAGGTCAGTAAGATAGGACATGACCAATGGGCATTCACGACACACACACAGAGGTGACACTACCACAGGGGGGCATTACACCAACCCATATAAAAGGACACAGCACACATGATCTTCCTCTTTCCAGTGGAGACTCTCAATGAGTACACAGGGTTGATTTGAAACACATCACACCCACTACGTGGATTGTAGCAGACTGGTTTGTCAGTCTGAGTAGCTATAGCAGGATTAACAGGAGAGTCAAATCCAAGTAGGAGAATTGTAACAGTTTAATAAATGTGTTAAAGCTATCTCCAAGTCTGAACCTTCCTTTGTCAGAGTGCACATCAAGGAAGCAGCTTATGCTACGTCAAGAGCATAACAAAACATGGTACCCAGGGGTGACTGTTTAAATCCATATAGTTACAACTCAGCAAACAGTGACAACCAGCAACAGCAGCCAGGCAAGATGATGTTCGGGATTCCAGTTCCACAGCAGCTCAGGTACCAAGGCAATGTCAGTGAAAACTGGCGTTGGTTCAGGCAGAGATTTGAGATCTACCTGGTAGCGTCCGACCTAGATGGTGTGGCGGATGCAGAGAAAATAAAGCTTTTACTTCCCAACGCGGGTCCAGAAGCAGCTGAAATCCAGGATTGCCTGGAAATCACTCTTGTTTTGCCTCTGAGTATTTGAAGGCCTGGAAGATTTCAGCTGCATAAGCTGCGTCCTTGATGTGCACTCTGATGAAGGAAGGTTCAGACTTGGAGATAGCTTTAACACATTTATTAAACTGTTAACAATTCTACTACATGGATTCGACTCTCCTGTTAATCCTGCTGTAGCTACTCCTCAGCGCCTAACCTGAAGGCCTGCCTCTGATGGGCTGGGTTCCTGACCCCGTGGCTGATGTGTGGTCTCAGCCATGCGGGAACCAGGTGCGGCAGCTGCGGACTGTGTCTAGCACCCCCACAGTCGAGCGGAAACCATGCTGCGGGCCAATGGGGGGGGGGGGGCTTCTATGAGAGCCGAGGGAACTTGTAGCCAGGGTGTAGCCATGGGGTAGCCAGGGGGACACTAAAGGGCTGGTTGTGCCCATGCATGGCCGCGCCATGTTTTACGGTTCGACTGCTGCAGGTCATCGCCGTGCGCATATGCGGCCATTGATCAGGCCATTCTCTGGTTGTTTATTTTGTGGAGGCCAGGAGTTTTACGCGACATGGCTGCCAGCCCCTCACCAGTTCCAGGATCGGTGAGGCGACGCCGTCGGTTTTTTCCACGTAAAAAGATCCTCCGCACTTAGCCTCAGAAACAGAGAATTCAGCCCTATGTGTCCCGATTGCACAACTGAAGTCTCATGTTTCGAATCTAGCCAAGTTGTTCCAGTGCAGCTAAAAGACTGCCGTATACGCCACAAAGTGCAAAACTGACCAGTTATATCCTTTCCACAAAGTTCCCCTGATTGGAGAGGCTAGGATTTGGGGTCATATTCTAAAAATTAGAGCTAAAGATTCCATAGATCTTACACTGCAGAAGGAGGTCATTTGGCCCATTGAGTCTGCACCAGCCCTTGGAAAGAGCACTCTACCCAAGCCCACACCCTATCCCCGTAACCCCACCCAACCTTCTTCACCATGATCACCCTACTCAAACCCGCGTATCCACCCTATACCCGTAACCCAACAACCCCCCCTCCTTAACCTTACTTTTTATTAGGACACCAAGGGCGATTTAGCATGGCCAATCCACCTAACCCGCACATCTTTGGACCGTGGGAGGAAACCGGAGCACCTGGAGGAAGCTGGGAATCGAACCTGGATCCCTGAAGCTGTGAAGCAATTGTGCTAACCACTGTGCTACCGTGTTGCAATATTCAGGAGTGAAATCAGAATAAATGGTGGTAGAAATTTGGAAATTTCTGCAGCAATGACAACGGATGGTAGATTGATCCTTAATTTTCAAAACGAGAAGATAGACTAATAGATCTTTGGAAACTGAAGTGATTGAGAGGTATGGGGCAAAGAAGGATGTATGGAGTTAGGCGACAGATTTACATGATCTCAGTGAACTGCAGACAAGGTTCGAGGAGCTAAATGGCCTACTTCTGCTCCTAGCTTGATAAATCCAGTCTATTCTCAATTATCACCTCCAAACTGATGAAAGGTGTCGCCACCGATGCTACCAAGTAGCAGGTCCTCACCAAATACTCGCTCATCGATACTGCATTTGGGTTGAACCAGGGTTACTCAGTGCCCATCCTCATTACAGCATTGATCTCAGGGTCTATTTAAAGACCAAATCAGAGGTAAGGTGATGAGGAATGCCCTTGATATCAAAGTAACATTTGACTGAATGTGGCAGAAAAGCGCCTCAGCAAACTGCCAACAATAGGAATCAGGGAAAATTCTCCACCAGCTGGAGTGATATCTAGCACAAATACAAGGCTAAAGCATTAACAACCATCATGAATCAGAAATGTTGAGTGAATGATCCATCTTAGCCTCCTCTTGAGATGCTCAGCATCAGAGATGCCATTTTTCAGCCAGTTCAATTAATTTCACATGATATAAATAAATGGCTGAAGGCACTGGATAGAGCAAAGGCTATTGTTCCTGACAGCACCCTGACAGTATTAGTGAAGATGTGTCCCAGAACTAGCCATGCCCCTGGCCACGTTGTTCCAGTACAGAGCTACAGCACTGGCATCTACCCAACAATGAGGAAAATTACCCAGAATGTCCTGTTCACAAAAAATCAGAACAAGTTCAACCTGGCCATATACTTTCCCATCAGTCTACTCTTGATAACCTACAAATTAATGGAAGATGTCATTGACAGTGCTTTCAAGAGGCACTTGCAAAGCAATAACCTGCTCGCAGATGTTCAGTTTATGTTCCTCCAGGACCACTCGGCTCCTGACCTCATTACAGCCTTTGTCCAAAATTGGACAAGAGAGCTGAACTCCAGAGGTAAGGTGAGAATGATTGCACTTGACATTAAAGCAGAATTTGACTGAGTTTGGCATCAATTCGGCCCTTGAAGTCAATGGAAATTAGAGGGAAATCTCTCCACTGCATGGAGCCATTCCAAGGGCAGAGAAAAATGGTTATTGAAGGCCGATGATCACACTCCAGGAGTTCCCCAAAGTAGTATCCGAAGCGCAACCACCTTCAGCTGCCTTTTCACTGACCTTCCTTCTATCGTAGGACCAGGAAGAGGATGTTCGCTGATGATTGTATGATGTTCAATACTATCTGCAACTTTTCAGATATTGAAGCCGTCTGTGTTCATATAGACCTGCACAACATTCAAGCTTGGGTTGGAAGGAGGCAAGTAACCTTCATGCCACACAAGTACCAAGAAATGATTATCTCCAATAAGAGATAATCTAACCATATTTCCTAGGCATTCAATGTTATTATCATCACAGAATCCCCTATCAACATGCTGGGGCTTACCATTAACCAGAAAGTGAGCTGGTTTAGTCCCATAATACTGTGGCTACAAGAACAAGTTAGATACTGGGAATTCTGAGGTGACTAACTCATTCACTGACTCCCCAAAGTTTATTCACCATCTAAAATGGCAGCAGGGTAGCATGGTGGTTAGCATAAATGCTTCACAGCTCCAGGGTCCCAGGTTCGATTCCCGGCTGGGTCACTGTCTGTGTGGAGTCTGCACATCCTCCCCATGTGTGCGTGGGTTTCCTCCGGGTGCTCCGGTTTCCTCCCACAGTCCAAAGATGTGCGGGTTAGGTGGATTGGCCATGCTAAATTGCCCGTAGTGTCCTAATAAAAGTAAGGTTAGGGGGGGGTTGTTGGGTTACGGGTATAGGGTGGATACGTGGGTTTGAGTAGGGTGATCATGGCTCGGCACAACATTGAGGGCCGAAGGGCCTGTTCTGTGCTGTACTGTTCTATGTTCTATGTTCTATGTTCTAAAAGGCGTAAGTCAGGATTGTGACAGAATACTCTTCTTCAGCAAGAATAAGGATCTTGAGGTCAGGCCCTTTCCTTTTGATTATGTGTCTGCTTGTCCTGCAGGATAAAGTGGAAATTTAGTGACTTCACAAATACCAACTGACCCCTGTGTCTGCACACTTCCCCATCATAAATAGTGGTCCAGCAGGGCAACACAGTGGTGCAGTGGTTAGCACTGCTACATCACGCCACTGAGGACCCCAGTTCAATCCCAGCCCCGGAACACTGTTCGTGTGGAGTTTGCACATTCTCCCCGTATCTACTTGGATCTCATCCCAACAACCCAAAAAGGTGTGCAGGGTAGGTGGATTGGCCACGCTAAATTGCCCCTTAATTGGAAAAAAAAATAATTGAGTAATAATAAAAAAACAAATACTGGCCCAGTGATATATTAGCTCGTTCAAGCTAAAGTGTTACACACAAATGTCATGCAGTTCGGAGACCGATCAAGCATTCACCTGCGTTGAATAGAAACACACTCACGTCATGTGATGCCCACATTATAGACAGTGCCATGCCACTGTGACACGCACGTGGGCAGATCAAAGGAATGAATTGCTCCTTTTTTAGCACCGCATCTGTGATCTTGGATGGACGTGGTTTGCTAGCCTCCTCTGTATTCTTCCTCTTGGTGACCTTTGTCAGGCAGGGGGGTCTCCTATTGCCATCTTCCAGAATGGGCACCACCCACCATTCCTTATATCCTGATGGAGAATCTGCAGGGATGCATTAGCCTTCCTGCTTGACAAAGCAACTCTTTTATTGCCCTCACAGAGCTGTTGAACTGTCACGTGATGGCAGGACCTTCATGAAAACTAGCTCCTGGCCGTGTATTTACACATGTTTCACATGCTTGGCACGGGCCCTCAACATTTTCATTTAAATCATGTGGGTGGCAGATCCCGACTTGTTATCAAAGTGACTGGGAGTGTGCAAAACTGAATATCTTCAAAAATATGAGTGTGCCAATGTATTCAATTATGCGCTGTCTTAAGGATGGCATGGATGAGAACTACTGAAACAAGTAAACATGCAAAGCTTCGTAACATGTAACCTTGAATTATCTATAACATATAACGTTATTAATAGATAGTTTCTGTATGAGCTTCCTGAAGTGGTGCCATCTCTTTCCAGATCCAGCAGCTCGTTCATGCAGCACTGGCATGTTTCTCAGGATGTGCCACTGTCCCTCCCGTGTAGACGGTGCCCCAAAATACCAAATCGACTGACTGTGGTCTGTTTTCACACCCACCTCATGGACCAGCATTCAGGGGTCGAGCGTTGTACTACTCTGTCATTTGTCACTTGGGGCAGCATAGAACCACGGCAAGGTGGTACAATGGTTATCACTGCTGCCTCACAGCGCCAGGGACCCCGGTTCGATTCCAGCCTTGGGTAACTGTGCGGAGTTTGCACTTTCTCCCCGTGTCTGTATGGGTTTCCTCCGGGTGCTCCGGTTTCCTCCCAAGGTCCAAAGATGTGCAGGTTAGGTGGATCGGCCTTGCTAAAATTGCCTTTAGTGTCCAAAGAGGTGTAGGCTGGAGTGGAAGTGGGGGGGGGGGGGGGGGGGGGGGGGGAGGGGGAGGGGGAGGGGGAGGGGGAGGGGGAGGGGGGGTCACATGGGTAGAGTGCTTGAGAGTTGATGCAGACTTGACAGGCCAAATGGCCTCCTTCTGCACTGTAGGGATTCTGTTGGTTACAGAGTCTGTTTAGTGCCTCCCCATTGCCTATTCTTTCACTATCTTTATCCATGAAAATTCTCCTGCTGCCCACACTCCTGACACCTCACCCTCAAATACACAAAATTAACTTTGAAGTTATACAAAACCTTAAACGATATTTGTCCCCCTTCTGCAGTGACTTACCTTTAAAAGCAAACTTTCCTTTAACTTAAACCTGCAAGCCAGATTTTCTTTTTCTTTCATTAGACTTGCTGCCTTCGCAAGGCCTGTAGCCACCGAAGTTGGCCACTGCCCGACACAAAATGGAGAATTGAAATGCATGCAGGGAAAACAGCACAATGTAAGGAAAACAGGCAGGCTGCAGAATCTCCCTGTGTATTATGTCTGCAAAGAAACCAGACAGCACTGAAACTAACAGTTGCGCATATTAATTGAGCGATTCCTGGTGATTCCCGGGCACAATGGACACAATCGAAAATAACAAAGGTCAAGCCAGACTCTTAGGCGCCAGCAGGAGTCCCGGACAATAAGTTACAAACAGCCCCAAGAACCGCCCAGCGATCGGGAAACAGCCCCAGTATTAGGGAATTCAAACCAATCGATTGGTATGAGGTCCAATCGATTTCAAGCAGGTATAGGGTCCGCCCAGATGGACGCAAAGCCCCTGTGAACTATAAAGGACAGATCCAAAGTTTAGCTCTCTCTCTTAGCCGGCCCTCCCAGCAGAACACCTTTGCAGAAACTCTCCAAGAACTTGAACGTGAGAAGGAGAGGCCTGGCCAACAGCTACACCGACAAGTAAGTGTCCAACCAACGCTCGCTACGAGAGTAGATACTCCTGACCCTTTAGCCCGTACCAACTGGGAAGCCTGCAGTCTCAGGACAGAACAAGAGGCCATTGTTCCCTGATCCAGTGTGCTCCCTTATCGAAGATAAGTATTGGCTTATAGTGGTAGGAATAGTTTAGTCCGTTAGTATTAGTTGCATGAGTATCGATTTACCGTGTAATAATAAATGTGTTTGATTGAACCTTACTAACTGGTGTATTGTGTCATTGATCTGAACTTGAACTTGAACCTCGTGGCGGTATCATAAAGATACCTGGCAACTCTAGAGCTAAGGAATAAAACAGAGCCAATTGAGTGTAAAGCACACTCACCAGAACAAGCAACAGGCCAAAGCTACATGGGCAGCTCAACATAATTATTCAAATGCGCCGGCAGTGAAGAGCGGAGGTAGCACATTAATTCTGCTGCTGGCTATCTTTGCTATTGCAATGCAAACAAAGGCCTTAATATTCATCTGATTGAAAGCCTTTCTATTCGACAATATATAATGTCAGTGCCAGGGACTAGTCTTGTGACGCAGCTACTGCTGTCTGTGCTGCAGTTTGTGTTCCGACACGCAGAACCATGTTCACGTTTCTAATTGGCAGAAATTGGAACTCTCTTGGAGAGAGCTGTATACATATCCAGGTACAAATGGGCAGAGCTCTCTTCTCGAATTAAAAATTGCTGTGTTCGGAAAACAAAAAATCCACAAGATATATGTTATATATATGTATAAATGAAGCATCTGTGGGAGACAAACAAAAGTTACCATTGTTATGGGGAATTCTAACCTCTAAAAGCAGGTGGGTTTGGGTTGGATGGGTGCAAAAATGTTTAAATTCTCAAACCCCACCCCGACTCAGCTCCAACCTTCCCATATCTGTTTCTGCGTGTCGCGTCTTTTCGTCCGACGTCACTTCGTCCAACGACACTTCGTCCACGTCTTTTGGTCCAACGTCTTTTTGTCCGCCCGTCTTTTGGTCCAACGTCACTTCGTCCAATTATCCAATTACAAATTAACTCCGTATAAAACCATTTAATTGATAAAATGCAAGTACAATACAGCAAGTGAATTTAATTGCTAAAATGCAAGTAATTGATAAAATGCAAGTAAAATGCAAGTTGAAAAATGCAGTTAAAAAGTTAAAAAATCTAAAAATGCAGTTATAAAATCTAAAAGTTTACTAATTACTTAAAATTCCCGAAATTACTTAAAATTGATGTAAATTGTAAATTCCCGAAATTCCCTAAAAGTTAGATTTCCAGAACTGTACCCGAGAGAGAATAATGGGGAGAGGACAAGATGATTTGATATTCTACAATTCCGACAGACACAGATATAAGTGGGAGTCTAATTGGATTTAGACAATGAGTGCAGTTCTGAAAGAAGCAGGTTTAAACTCGATTTTCGTCGAGTGATTAAAACCTCTGGTTGACAGTGGGTTCTGACATTACAGGTCTGAAATGATCAAATATTCCATCAGATACAATGGCTCTCATCACGCTGGAGCATACATGGGTGAATATCCTGCAGCTTATCTTAATAATGTCTGGAGATCAAGCAGCACAAATGCAGAACTCAACTTCAAGAGGCGAAAAAGGTGGAGAGGATCCTTGAGCAGTAACATTGAAAAACTAAATTAAACTATTTGTAATTGGATAATTGGACGAAGTGACGTTGGACCAAAAGACGGGCGGACAAAAAGACGTTGGACCAAAAGACGTGGACGAAGTGTCGTTGGACGAAATGACGTTGGACGAAAAGACATAGCACCCTGTTTCTGTAATGGAAGAAGGTGCTGGTGGGGAGGGAAGGGGGGTGGGGGTGGATGCAGAGGTAGCAGGTGAGAAATCCGCTCTCAGGGGGGCGTGTTGCTCATTAGATTGAATCAGTCTTTTAGATTTGACCACTGTCAGCCTGACTTCCTGAGCCCTGGGAAGCCAACCCAGCTAAAGGGAGGCAGGCATGGTCTTATTATGTGGGAGAGATTAGTGCTTTTCCAGCACTGCTTTTGGCCCAGTAGGATTGCTTCCTCCCTGTCCCCCCGAGCCAACATCAGGGCAATCCACTCCATTTCTCTTTCCAAAGATGCTGCCTGACCTGCTGTGTTTCCAACATGTTTTACCTTTATTTCAGATATCCAGTATCAACAGTATTTTGCCGTTGTATAATCATGAATTCCAAAATACGAATATAAACACAAAATTGATTTGAAGTAACATTGTGTGGGGTGTACAGTGGACAGCTCATGCCAACCCTGCCAGTTTATCCCTGGGGTGGGTTAAGTTAAAATGACCCCGTTGATAAATAATCCATGAACATTGTCAAATTTTGCACACAAGAGGTTCCTTTTCTCATGAGTAGAGTTGATAGGATTTTGGCTGTTTCTATAGTTAGTAACCAATAGAACCCATGGCTGAAACTTGCGATAAAAGATAAAGCTGTGAGCAGTCTGTATAACCAGAATCCCATTGCAGAAGGTCAGGTAAACCTGATCACCCAACAGGAACACCGTTCTGGTCCATAAGCAAATCATATGAATAAACTGAATAAGGCAAGTTGGTTGGCACCTTGGGAGAACAGAATGCCATCAATGACCCAGCCGTGGTGTCCTCTGAATATGTGATATTTTAATAGTAATGGAATTGCATTGTAGTATTCTCGTTGATCTATGACTGCAACACTTGTATTGTGGCTCACTTACACTTGCTAGAAGTGGCATACATTCATTCGAAGGGGCCTATTCTCTGAAAGGTAAATATTCAAACCTTGTGCATTTTTGAAATGATCTGGGAGCTTTCTCCGTTGCTTTCTCCATGGCAGTGTCTCAGCCAATCAGAGTCAACTTTTCACCCTATCAACATGTTTCCTCCTGTAGTATAAATGATTGTGCTTATTCAAAATTTGTTACGTTCATCCTGATGAAAAGATGAAAAGCTTCGGCAACCTGTCTCTCTTTCCAGCAATATTCAAGTTCTGTTCTACAAAGCAACTGACAAATAAAGTGATACCTTAAGCTATGCTGTGTCTGTAATAACCCTGTCTAAAGCAGACTCGAGGTATCCATGTCACCAACTCTCAAGGTGTCAGAGATATTAAGCAGGATTCTCCAGTCCCCCAGCCATGTGTTTCTAGACGGCGTGCCGTTTGCTGGTGGTGGGATTCTCTACTCCTGCCACTTGCCAATGGGATTACCCATTGAGGTCACCCCATGCCGCCGATAAACCACAGGGCAGAGGTGCGCTGCCGATGGGAAAAGAGAACCCCAATGGCCAGAGAATTTCGGCTTTTATCTTACAGAAATAAGTAAATTGTGAACGTAATAGAAACGTTTAACCTGGAATATTATTTTGAATTAAGCTGTTGATTTGGAGCTAAGCGACACAAGTTCAAAGTAGTTGGGTGTGATTTAATGGAACTGAAACAGAGTCCCGTGTCAAGAGTGTTTATCTGAGTGTTTCCCGGTATTCGCAGCACCAGGAAAGACCTCACTATCTAACGGGACTCTGGTTCATTTCGGGGCCTCAGTGGGGAACACCCCGCCGAGGCCGCACTTAGTCTCATTTCCTGCTCTGAGGAGCTCCGCTTGCCAGTACAGGAAGAGAGCCGGGCACCATTTTAAAATGCTGCCCTTATCTCAAACCCCCGTAACACAATCCAGGGACCCCCCAATGCCCCAACCCACCTATAAGAGGGTCATCAAGCTCTCAAAACCTCACCTCATAAGGGTAGGGTACCCTCCAAGCCCGATCCCCAGCACGGACAAAATGCTACCTGGGCACCTTGGCATTGCTAGCCTGACATCCTCGCAGTGCCCCTGCCAGCCTGGGAGTGTCAAGTGGGCACCCTGGCACTGTCAAGGTAGCACTACCAGGGCACCAGGCTGGCTGTACCAGGGTGCCTGGGTGGCATTGGGGTGCCAGAGTACCACAGAGCCCAGCCACACAGGGGCCCCTGACCCCCTGGGAGACCACCACCCCCCCACCATGTGCCAGTATACCTGGTCCCCATTTGTGGAGACCAGTACAAACCGGCGGTAGCACGGGGTCTCCGAAACGCAGGGGTTAGATTCCGTGCCTTGTGAGTGCATATAGTAAGCAGTGCTTTAATATGGAGATTAGCCAGATCTGGGTCCCGCTCATTGTGGGTGGGATCTAGATTGCAACGTCTCACAAGATCAGATCTCACGAAGCGTGACGAGATGGGCAAATCTCGTGAGAGGGGAGGGGGTGATGCGGCCATTAGATTTCACCTGTTAACGATAATTTGGGGACTTAAAATCATGAAGTTATTTTCATGGGAAGAGTTATCAACGAGTGGAATGAACTACCAGATAGAGTGGTAGAAACGAAAATCCTAAAATCATTGAAGAAACAATTGGATTCAACAATGGAGGTCAATTAGTATCTCTCCAGAAAAACATAAAATAAAGGCTTGCATTTATACACACCTTTCAAGACCCACCAAACATCCCAAAGTGCTTTACGGCCGATAAAGTATTTTTGAAGTGTATTCACTGCTGTTCTGTAGGAAATGCAGCTTCCAACATCTTTGTAACAAACTCCACAAAGACCAATGTGATAATGATCAGATAATCTCTTTTTGTGATGCATGTTGGTTGAGTGATCAACATTCGTCCTCCTATATGTGGTATGGGTTCTTTTATGTCTACCTGCAAGGGCCTGAGTTTTAGCATCTCATCCAAACAACAGCGCCCCCCACCTGGGCAGCACACTCTCAGTACTGCACTCCCATGTTATTTTTTAATGCAAAAGTCTGGAGGTAGGCCCTAAACCCACAACCTTCTGATTCAGAAGCTACCAGCTGACTCACCACCGATACCAGATTGATGAATTATGATGAGTTAAATTGCCTTCCTCCTTCATAATTATCATACAATTCATTTTGGCAAACATTTGTTATTTTTCCCCTGAAGTACACTATTCGAAGATTGATGTGAATTCCAGCCCCATGATTTATAGTCTGGTTACATTGCCTAGTTTGAATTTATGTGATGTAAATTTTCCTGTTTCAAAACCTGCAAGAAGCAAGGTTCAACTAAAACTAAAACAATTTACATTTCCAGTAGTCGGGAGATGACCAAGAAGAAGTCTCACAAAGTTCAGTTCGGTGACACCTGTTAAATTACCTTTAAAATTCAGTGCTTATATTTTTAATGTTCGATAAGAGTTGACGAAGTAGTCAGATTTTTCCAATGTTAAAGTGAGCAGAACATTGGGCGCGATTCTCCGCTCCCCACGCCGGGTTGGAGAATCGCGGGAGGGCCGGGTGACGCACGACACGCCCCACTGGCGCCCCCTGCGATTCTCCCACCCCCCGCTCGGAAGAATCGCCGCTCGCCGTTTTTCACGGCAACCGCCGATTCTCCGGCCTGGATGGGCCGAGCGGCCTGCCATTCCCGACCGGTTCACGATGGCGGTCGCTGTCCACACCTGGTCGCTGCCGTCGCGAACATGGGCGCCAAATGCCCATTTGAAGCTTGTAGGGGGCGGAGAGGGGAGTGAGCACCACGGCTGTGCTCGGAAGGGGACTGGCCCGTGATCGGTGCCCACCGATCGTTGGGCCGGCGTCTCCAAGCGACGCACTCTTTCCCCTCCGCCGCCCTGCAAGATCAAGCCGCCACGTCTTGCGGGGCAGCGGAGGGGAAGACGGCAACCGCGCATTGGGCGGGTTGGAGCCGGCCAACCTGCGCATGCGCGGCTGACTTCACTTAGGCGCCACCGTCGCGTCAATCTCAGCGCGCCGCCTTAACGTAAGCGTCAAGGCCCGGCGGCCGAGAGTTACGGAGCGCCGCTTCTAGCCCCCCGCGTGGGGGTGAATAAGGTGCAAGGAGCGGCCTCCGAGGCCGTCGTGAAACTCGGCCGAGTTCACGACGGCCTTCCCGATTTATCGCAGGAGCGGAGAATTCCGCCCATTGAATTTAACCATATTTTAATCTACATGATTTTAGTTAATTGTTGAGGAGTTGAGAAGGCGATATCACTCCCTGTTGTTTGACAGCATACACCACTGTTACTTCAACGGCTGCAACATAAGCTTGATGATCTATAGATTGGCTTAATTAGAATCAGACAAAGGGATCTGAGAATAGTAAAGTGCTGTCCCAAGAGGCCATAGCTTAAAAGAAGATAAGACAATTACTTGAGGGATGTTAAAAAAAGGTAAAAATTAGGAATAAAATATAACCATTGCCAATGTGAACAGAATGGCCAAATGGTTTACTCTGCCCTTTGTTACTAAATCATCACTGATAGATTTGTGAATTTGGAAGATTTAATTTGGAGCTCTTAGGTAGAGGTTATGATTTCGACTGGCTGCTTGCTTAGTCACTTTGAGCAAAATAATTCAACATGAACTCATGTATTTATGCCTTTTGTGTCCCTTCTGCCATCTCAGTCCAGGCTTCATAGGTGTAACCTCTATTCTTATGCCTGATGCTATCACTCCAGAGATTGGGAAAATGTGGCATTAAACATATCAATAAAGTGAAAAGGGTTTGATGGTATAATTTCTCCAAAGAAACAGCAACATCAGGGAAGCAGTTATCCCACCAAGATCAGCACTCCTATTATAGAAAAGCACTGAGATTTGGAGATTTAGATAGTCGAGCACATAAAATAGGATTATACAAAAATGAAGAGATAGAAACTACGTGCACAGAGGTGTGTGTCACCTGCATTAAATTGAGTCAACAAATACAGTGCAAGGTACCATTTATTACAGGAAAGCACAAAGCAATGACATGTCAAAAACTCTAGGTATTATGAGATGTACACTTTTCAAAGATAACAAACTCCTTTCTTAATTTCTCACCTCACTAAAAAGACAAACATTTATCTGGTAAGAACACTGTTCTATCAACAATACAAAACTTTCTACTAAAGCTGGACCAACAGACAGAGAATAGGGTAAATGGGAAGTCGCCAACGATCAATTTATTTGCATGATTTTTTTTTTACTCCAGTACATTAATACATGAATCAAAGTGACAAAACTATCCAATCGTGACTCACCTGAAATAAAGTCAGCCAATCCTTAAAAATAGTGACAATTTTATTTGGCTAGCTGTGTGATATATCAGAGGCAGGACCATATTCCGTTACTCGTGACAACAATCTGTTAGTGCAAAGCAGGAACAACCATTTTGGTTCTGAAGGGATGATATGATGCATGGCAGTAGATCTAGAAATCGGTGCAGAACCGAATGAGCACAGGATCTCAAACTATGGGTCCTGCTGGAACTCATGTTGAACGGTGACGAATCTAAATGAGGTACAGGGAACGTTTCATGACATGAACAACGTATTTGAAATGACACGACCCACTCCATTTGCAAAGATTACTAGTTTTTAAGAGTCTGGAAGAATTAAAGTTGTCATATGACCTCATCTAAATATAGATATTTCTGGATGTGAAATCACCAGGAAGAAGGGAGTGCTAGATCATGGAATTCTTTCCAAGAATCCCCTTCGGTCTGCAGAGGGAATTCAAGGAGGACAGAAGGTCACATAGACTGCTACAGGAATGAAGGACAAAATGGACAGGAGGACAATATGACCTCCTTCCTCCCTCATGTTAGGGGAGATCCCTCCTTTTCTGGATCTCCTCCAGCAGACACCCCAGGATCATTTCCAAGAACCTGCACACCCTCTCCCTCGGACTGCTTGAAAGCTTCCATTTTGTGCCAGCCAGTACACTTCACACCTTCAGTGGATGGCGTCAATTTTGAGAGATCACATTTTAGTTTCCAATCTTTGAGGCTTTCTGCAAAGGGGCTCAAACCCTTAAGCTTTTGAGACAACAACAACCATTATTTATGTAGCACATTTTGTGTAATAAAATATCCCGAGGAGTCTTGTAAAACAAAATATCGCATTGAGCCACAAAGAAGGAGATAAGAGCAGATCAAGTAGGTTTTAATGCTTGCCTTAAAGGAGTAACAAAATATGGAGAGGCAGAGAGAGAGAGATATTAGAACTCCAGAACCTAGGGCCGAGTGAATTGAAGGCACGGTCATGAATGGTGGAGCAAGTAAAATCAGGGATGCTCAAAAGGCCAGAATTAGAGGAGCACAGATATCTCAAGGTGTCGTGGGACTGGAGGGGATTACAGAGATAGGCAGGAGCAAAACTATGGATGGATTGGAAAACAAAGATGAGGGTTTTAAAATCAAGGTGTTGGGGTTGCACGTTGGTGCAGTGGTTAGCACTGCTGCCTCACAGCGCTGAGGAGCCGGGTTCGATCTGGCCCCAGATCACTGTCCGTGAGGAGTTTGCACATTCTCCCCGTGTCTACGTGGGCCTCATCCCCACAACCCAAAGATGTGCAGGATAGGTGGATTGGACACGCTAAATTGCCCCTTTATTGGAACAGAAAGAATTGGGTACTTTAAATTTAATAAAACAAAATCAAGGTATTGCTTAAATGGCAGCCAATGTAGGTCAGTGAGCGCTGGGGTGATAGGTGAACAGGATCTAATCTGAGGTACCTGCTCGTAGGGATGAACGGCAAGCTAAAGTCTGGATCGGTAAGAAGGTTTATTGACTGGTATTTGTTCCCATCACAGAGTAGAACAAAAGTGGTCTGCAGCATCCAGCGGTCTGAAGCATTTAACACCACATCTACTGACAATACCCACATTCACGTCATGCACTTGCTCAGTTTCAAGTACTTCATAATATTGAGATGGTGATGTGGTTTAGAAAGTACTGCTTAATATACTGGTTGCCTGTGATGAAGCGATACGAATGACAATAGTTGATATAGGACAACTAGCTACATGATAGGAACCAATTGACATCTGGTCCTCAGCAGTTGTCTCAAGATAGAAGCATTCTGGGACCTGCATTCATAAAGATGTTGTGATATATATGTCAGTCACCATGTCATTAATATTTAAGGTAGTGAAAGTGATTATGGATAATTTACAAAGGTGAGGGTTGGATTAAGAGAATTCACAGCTGCTCATCATTGTACCCTCATAGAAACTGTAAAGCCTCAGGAAGCCATGCATTCCAAAAGTAGCATGCATGCAGTGAAAAAAATAACAAATTTATGGCCCGTGGCAGTGCCAAGACAGCCCACACAAGTGATTGCAGCAAGAATATCCAAAAACATTGATCCCGCAACAAAGCAAGCAAGCAGTCTCCTGACAGCAATGTTAATACATCAAAAGATGTTACGGATGAAAGTTTTGGCCCTGAAATTCAGCACCGGCTTCTCCAGATTTCCCAATATGTTTCCAGCTGGATATCAGCAGAAATTCCAGTGGAATTTCATGGACCTTATGTCTGCTTAGCTAAAGAAATGATGTGGAGATGGCGGAGTTGGACTGGGGTGAGCACAGTAAGAAGTCTTACAACATCAGGTTAAGGTCCAACATGTTTGTTTCAAACACGAGCTTTTGGAGCACTGCTCCTTCCTCAGGTGAATGAAGAGTTTTGTTCCAGAAACATACGTTTCTCGAACGTATGTCTTCATTCACCTGAGGAAGGAGCAGTGCTCCGAAAGCTAGTGTTTGAAACAAACACGTTGGACTTTAACCTGGTGTTGTAAGACTTCTTACTAGCTAAAGAAAGAAAGACTTGTATTTATAGAGCACATTTCCCGATGACCGGATGCCTCAAAGCGTTTTGTAGCCAATGAAGTACAATGAAGTCTGGTCACTATAGTAATGTAGCAAATGCGGCAGCTAATTTGTGCACAGCAAGCTCCCATAGACAACAAAGTGACAATGGTCAGATAATCTGTGCTTTTGTGATGTTGACTGATGGATAAATATTGGGCCGGGGTACCAGGGATAACTCCACTGCTCACCTTCGATGTAGTGTGAAGGGATCTTTTACATCCCACTGAGCAGCCAGTTGGGACCTTAATTAAACATCTCACCAGAAAGATGGCACCTCCAACATTGCAGCACCCCCTCAGTACTGTGCTGGAATGTCAGCCTTGATTTTTTTTTGTGCAAAAGGCCTGGAATGCAAATTTAACCCAGAACATTGTTACTCAGAGGCAAGAATACTACCTACTGAGGCACGATTATTTCTCATAATTCTGACCAGGCCAGAGTGCGTACATTTTGACACTGTCGTCTATGGAAGCAAAAACTGGGTCACATTGTTGGAAGTGGGAAGTGCAGGAAACATTAAGTTCTCAGCACACCTATACACAAACAGCACATGTACTTGCACCACATATATTGCAGTAATGCAAGACTTACAAGGCAATAATGTTCAGTTACTTTATGTGCTACAGCCTGTCATTCGTTTATTGTGCAAATAACAGATCTACTAAATGAAAGCAAAAGAAAATATATATTTTGTTAAGTAATATAAAACAAATGAGCAGAATAAGCAACTGGAAATTCTGTAATGGAAAACATATTCAATAAAAAGTGTGTAACTGTGGGCTCACTTGGACTGGGAGAAGGACCTGGCAAGAGCATCCCTCATGTATCTGTCTCTTTGCCTGATTGCTGGTCTGCTGCTGTTGAACACTTAAGTGTTTGGAGTGTGAAGTGAAACAAACTGAGGCAATGGATGACACTGTGGCTGACTCCTGTAATGTTTCTTTGTGAATATCTAGAGGTTACCTGTACCATAAAAGTATTAGTTGATTATTCTTACAACATTTGTCAAGGAAGGTCAAGTCAGTCACAGCTTCCCTGCAGGCTCTGAGCCGCCCCATGGAACTTGTCTTCTGTCATTTTTGGGGAGCTAACTTTGCTGTTCTGCATTTTCTCCCTGGAATAAATTGATCAGCAAATACTATACCTCTGATTCCAAGAAATCCCGGGCTGGATTCTCCAATAATGGGGCTATGTCCCCACGCCAGTGTGAAAACGTGGGGCGCGATTCTCCGCCACCCACAACAGGTCGGAGAATAGCGGGAGGGCCTTCCCGACATTTTTCCCGACCTCCCGCTATTCTCCCCCCCCCCACGGCCGCCCCACGACACGAATCGCTGCTCGCCGTTTTTTTACGGCGAACAGCGATTCTCCCCTATCCGATGGGCCGAGTTCCCAGGCCATTACGGCCGTTTTCACGAACTCAAACACACCTGCTCTCACCGTTCGTGAAAACGGCCTCAAAGTTCCGTTCCCGACAACCATGGCACCGATTGGCACGGCCGCACCACGGCCGTGCCAAGGGTGGCATGGGCCCACGATCGGTGGGCACCGATCACGGGCAGCGGGTCCGAAACCCGCGCACTCTTTGTTCCTCCGCCACCCCGCAGGGCGGCTGAGGGGCATGACGGCCCGCGCATGCGCGGGTTTGACGCATATACGTGATGACGTCATCCACGCATGCGCGGGTTGGAGCCGTCCAATCCGCGCATGCTCGCCTGACGTCATCGTGCGCGTCAGCCGCTGTGACCGTTGGCGCGCGGGCTTAGCGACGGATGCTAAGCCTGCGATGCCGTGGTTCACGGGGCCCCGATGCTAGCCCCGACCGGGGAGGAGAATCGGGTCCCGGGAGAGGGCGCGGAGGCTGCCGTGAAACACGGCCAGTTTCACAGCAGCCTTTACGACTCTCCGCATCTGCGGAGAATCGCGCCCGTGGTGTTTCACTCACTGGACTTTCCTGAAGAAAGTCCTGAGTGATTCACCTACCTGCAGGGAGCTAGCAGGGCCCCGGAGTGCTCCTCGCACTCTGGCTGCGGATACGGGGCCCCGGACTTCCAGTGTGGAGTCCGTGCATGCGCACGGCGACCTGCAGCGGCCGCCCCTTGGGACATGGCGGGTTTGGACCGCGAAGCGGCATCTAAAATGTAGGCCCCCTCTAGATCGCGGGTCTGTGATGCCTGATCGCTCCCCTGGTCGTCCATGAGGACCCATCCCGGCGATCGATCCCCCCCCCCCCACAGGGCGGCCGCGGGTTGAAACGGCCATTCTCCACCCCTGCGCCGAACGCAATTTTGCCATGGAGGCTCGGAGAATCGAGCTCCCTAACTATAGTTGCTGCTGTACCAGGACAGGTTCATCATTCGCTGTTCCACCAATTGAGTGAAGAAAAATACTTGTGCTATTCTGTTGTGGCTTTGTGACATTTGACTCTTGTTCTTCTTCCTCACAACCTACTTCCATTTGGAACAGGAGTAAGCATCCCCAATTTCTTTAACGGATCCAAAAAGGAACAGTTATACCTGCACAGGCTTTCACAAGCCATTCTCATTCTAAACAAGCCCTTATCAAGCATTCCCCTTTTAAATTACTCTCAATGCCACCATTTCAGGCTGGAAAGACAATTTAAACCAATAGTAAGAATAAGAGAAAATTATGCAGCGCTTTCCCTGTAGAGCAATTACATTTTACTTACCTTTACAAAATTCCCCTCAGTGCTTCAAATGTAAAATTTACACTCTTTCTGCTTACATGCTATAGCCTCTTTAAAATATACTGGCAGTTACAGAATAGAAAAATACCAAATAGGTTCAGTTCTGTACCCAACAGTTTTAATATCTGTGACAGACTTTATGTAATATTTTGTTCATTATCTCAGATACAAAGCCAGTGTAAGCCACCAGCAAAAAGAAATACTGATCTTTCTTTCAAAGCTGAAAGCTTCTGTAATAGGCCTAACCATTCTAATTACAAAGATAATTGCTTTGAGAATACTGCCATAGCATTTACTGAAACTGTCTGCACTGTACTAGTTTCTGAAATGCTTTCTTAAAGTCTTCATTGAAGATTGTGTATATAAGGGGATTGATTAAAGAATTGAGGTAACCTAACCATGTCAGAAAGTCGGTCATCTCTGGAGAGATATAACAGGATTCGCAGAGGTTCACAATGAGTTCTTTCAGGAAGAATGGTAACCAGCATATTACAAATGCCCCCAAAATCAAGCCCAAGGTGGTTGCTGCTTTTCTCTCTCTTGTACTTGAGATTTTATATCTCTTCCACATTTTGTCTTGCTGGCAACCACTGGGGTTGAGACTTCTGGCAGTGATGTGGATTTTTTCCCCATCTTCAATCGTTGAAGGGTCTGAAATGGACTTTTCAGATGTGCACACTGTTGAAGGCACCCTGGGGCTTTTGACCATAATGCTGGACATCTTGCCGTTTGTTTCCTCGTTGATGTGCCTGCTTGCACTCCTCTTGTGGTAAAGTGTTTTAGCTGCTCGATATATTTTATAGTACAGGATGAGAATCAGAGCCAAGGGGATATAAAACGCCCCAAATGTAGAATAAATTGTGTAGACAAGATGCTCATGCTTAATGAGACACTCGTCCTCCTTATTCGTTCCTTGGTGTCTCCAAAACAAAGGAGGCATTGATATAAAGATGGATATGACCCACACAATTGTGATCATTATTCCAGCACGTTTAGGTGTCCTTTTCTGTGCGTAGTCCACAGCATCAGTTATAGCTCTGTATCTGTCCAGGGCAATTGCGGCCAGGTGAAGAATGGAACACGTGCAACAAGTAATGTCAACACTTAACCAGATGTTACAGACAACTTGACCCATCACCCATGTCTCCTTTACAGTGTAAATAATGTTAAAGGGCATCACGAGAACAGCAACAAGTAAGTCGGTAACAGCAAGGGAACATATCAGATAGTTTGCTGGGTGGTGGAGCTTTCTTGTTACAATAATTGCACTTATCACCAGGGAATTAATAATTGTGGTCATAATAGTCAAGACAGAGAGTGAAAGTGATATCAGCACTTTGGAAGTTTTTCCCTTCACCAGTTCTTCTATTGTAAAATTGGAGTAAGTCTCATTTTCCAAATCCATTTTGTTCACTTGAATGAGAAGTTCTTGTGGAATTCATACAATCTGCAAATGAAGGACAATAGAAGTTAAGATGGGAAATGCCTTTAATTCCATGGAATCAGGGTTGAAAGTAAAAACTGTCAGAAAACCTCAAGCTCCTAAATATTTGCAACTAACATATAAAGCATAATTTTGCAATGCCCCAGTCCCAGAACAAAATCTCAATGCATTGGGAAACCAGGCCCTGGGGAGTTTGGTTATGACCCTGGCCCGTTATTCCATCCAGAGGAGTTCTGCACCTTGCAAACTAAATTCTTTAATCGTATCCTCAACATGTTTATTAATTATTAATAAACGAATTATTAATGTATAAAATTATTAATGTATAAAATTTATGATATTGATACGATTGGTTTCTTTGCCTTTCTGTTAACAGTCACTATCAATAGAGAAGTATGTAAGCCATGTTCTGATCGTTAAAATAATTTTGAGAAGACTGACATATTGAAAACATAAGAAGATAACTATATAGACAATAATTCTGAATTTCTTTGATATCAATTGTGATGTTTTTGATATCAATTATGATGATTTAACAACAATGTTGTGCCCAAAAATTATACAAAAGTTCAGCAGAAATGGGATACAGGGATATGAGCTCCGGGGTAAAGTGGAGTTGAGATGGATTGGCCATGAATCTTAATGTACAGTGGATAAGGCTTGAAGGGCAACATGACCTTCTCCTGTTCCTCTTTCTTTTGCTATTATGCTACATCCACATTTCATGAGGTAAACCAGTTGAATTTTTAAAGCATTCAAGGTCTGGCATCATGATTATTGAAACACTGAGATACAAAAACCCCTCTGCAACAAAATCATCGGGCGCGATTCTCCGCACTCACGACGGGGCGGAGAATAGCGGGCGGCGCAAATTTTTACGGTGATGCTGGTCCGACGCCCTTCCGCTATTCTCCGAACCCCGCACAAACTCCGAGTCGCCATTCCCGCCAAACGCCTCTATTACGCCCCCGACACGACCAGAATCGCTACCAGAATTGACCCCCCCACCCCCGCTATTCACCGGCCTGGATGGGCCGAACTCCCGACTTAATCGCGCACTGTTTACACGGCGTGAAACACACCTGCTTTTTAAGTTCGTCAACCAGTCGTGCTGGCTGACGACTGCTTCCAGGAGGTTAGCGCACCGCTCAGCGCACCGCTCAGCGCACCGCTCGAGTCTGGCCACAACGGGGAAGGCATCCCTGAGAACGGGAGGGGGGGTCCAGAGCGGGGGGGAGTGGGGGGGGGGGGGATGGAGGGGGGAGTGGGGGAGATTGAGGGGGGGAGTGGGGGAGATGGAGGGGGGAGTGGGGGAGATTGAGGGGGGGAGTGGGGGAGATGGAGGGGGGAGTGGGGGAGATCTGAGTGGGAGATGGAGGGGGGAGTGGGGAGATGGAGGGGGGAGTGGGGGAGATGCGGGGGGAGGGGGCGATGGAGGGGGGATGGGGGAGATGGAGGGGGAGTGGGGGAGACTGAGGGGGGGAGTGGGGGGATGGAGGGGGAATGGGGGAGACTGAGGGGGGAGTGGGGGAGACTGAGGGGGGAGTGGGGGAGACTGAGGGGGGAGTGGGGGAGATGGAGGGGGAATGGGGGAGACTGAGGGGGGAGTGTGTGAGACTGAGGGGGGAGTGGGGGAGATGGAGGGGGAGTGGGGCAGACTGAGGGGGAGTGGGGGAGATGGAGGGGGGCGGGGGGAGACTGAGGGGGGAGTGGGGGAGATGGAGGGGGAGTGGGGCAGACTGAGGGGGGAGTGGGGGAGATGGAGGGGGGAGTGGGGGAGACTGAGGGGGGAGGGGGGGAGATGGAGGGGGGAGTGGGGGAGCTGAGGGGGGAGTGGGGGAAACTGAGGGGGGGAGTGGGAGTGGGGGGTAGGGAGAGAGTGAGCGAGTGACCCGTCCAACCCCGGTTACAAAATGTCTGCCACCATGCCATGGCGTGCCGGTCACGAGGACACGGCCGCTGGTTGCCCTGTGGCTTACGGCCACAGGCCACTGACGCACCGGTGAAGAGGACGTAGTTAACTGCCCATTGGATGCAGAAAGTGACCAGGGGTTAGGCTGCCCGCGTGTCAGCAGCGCGACCAGGCCACTGGGACACACAGGTATCCCGTGGCTGGCGGCTGCCGAGTTGTCGACTAACCTCCATCTAACATGTCCCGTTTCTCTGCCCTCACCACCCTTCTGTAGGTTAGCACAATGTCTGCGAACAGAACGGCTATGTTCAGCGCGGTGGTTGGGGCCGCTGCACTGCATTTGGCGATGCAGCAGCATCCACACCCACAACCCGCAGTGGATGCAGGGCCAGCTGCAGCAGCAGAGGGACGGGCCGAGGATTTGCCAGTCGTTGAGCAGCATGGGGGGGAGGAGGAGGAGGAGGAGGAAGAGGAGAGAGTGAGGGTGCAGCCACGGCGCCAGAGGCGACGACCAAAGCCGAGGGTGTACCGTGTCCGGGTCTCTTTCCTAACAATGACAGACATCACCTGCAGGAGGAGACTCCGGCTGCGTAGGCGGACGGTGATACATATCTGTCACCTCGGGGCACACCTCGCCCCACGTGGAACGGGGGGAGGACACGCGATCCCGGTTGCCATCAAGGTGACGGTCGCTCTTAACTTCTATGCTACCGGCTCCTTCCAGTCTCCGAGCCTGGACCTCTCCGGGATCTCCCAGTCATCGGTGCACAGGTGCATCCGGGATGTGACCGACGCCCTCTATGCCATCGCTGACATCTACATCAGCTTTCCCGAGGACCAAGCAAGTCAAGACTCACATGCTCGTGGATTTGCCAGCGTGGCCGGGATACCGAGGGTGCAGGGGGCAATCGATTGTGTTCACGTCCCCATGCGCCCGCCTGCAGGGGACAGGGACGTGTTCACAAACAGGAGGGGGACATACTCCATGAATATCCAGGTGGTATGCGACCCCCACATGACGTTCATGAACGTCTGTGCAAGGTTCCCAGGGAGTGTGCATGACTCCTACATACTGGCGCAGTCGTTCATCCCTGCGATGTTTGAGGGACGACACCCCCGGCTGAGGGGCTGGTTGCTAGGTGACAGGGGTTATCCGCTGAGGTCTTGGCTGATGACGCCTATACGGAGGCCTCAGACCAATGCGGAAACACGATACAACGAGGCCCATGCAGCAACCAGGGGTGTGGTGGAGCGCTGCCTTGGCCTCCTGAAGATGAGATTCAGGTACCTGGACCGCTCCGGAGGGGCCCTGCAGTACCAGCCCAACAAGGTCGCTCGCATTGTTGTGGTCTGCTGTGCGCTGCACAATATACTGATGCAGAGGGGAGATGACCTGCTGCAGGAGGCGGAGGGAGAAGCCAGTGGCAGTGGTGCCAGCACAGAGGAGGAGGAGGAGGAGGAGAGGGAGGAGGAGGAGGAGGAGGAGGAGGAGAGGGAGGAGGAGGCTGGCGGAGTGGTGGGCGCAGCACGCAGACACGACCCAGGTGCTGGTGATGCCCAGGAGGCGGCACAACAGACCCGGCGAGGACGGCGGGCACGCGATGCCTTGGTGGCAGCACGGTTCACGCGTCGCATGTGACGTCCCCACTGAACACCAAACCACCACCTGCATCGTTAGTCGTGCAGAGGGTCAACACACAACTGCCACCACCACAGCCCCCCCCCCCACCCCCTCTCAGTGTACAGTGCTCCACTTCGATATCACCCTTACCACTGGGTCCAGACGGTATGGCACAACATTGATGGCTGTGTCAGCGGATGTGATCAGTGCCATGTGAAATGATGGCAGCCCGCTCTGCGGTGAGCTGTGAGCTCAGAATCGTTAGAGAGAGTCTGACCCATGGCAATAGCTGAACCATCCACCTTGGTGGCCGCTGAGTTCGTCATGGACACTCCATCACGTGCCCGCGTGGGCTAGCTGTGGGAGGGGGTGGGGGGAGGGGCAGGGACTGCACACCCGGCACCGAAGTTTCACCGCTCGTCAACCCCAGCGACACTCGGTCACCATCACGATCCCTGTGGCTGTGGAACAATCACACGGTATTACAAGTAAGGTGGAACAGTGCGTTTAATGTTAACAATAATTTACAGGTGCCCTAGCCCCTACAACTAAACTGTGCCCTTCACCCGTGCCAACTTACTCAGTGTCTATCTTAGTTGCCTTACGGGCCCTACCACTATGTCTAAGTGATTCCCCAGATGATACAGCAGGAGTGGAGGAGGACTGCTGCGAATCGCCCCCTTCGACTCGTTTCTCCTTGGCCAAGCGTTTCCTGGGGCGACCCGGCCTTGATGGGCCAGGCTGCTCTGCGGGCGTCTCGGGTGACATTGTGCCACCCTGCTCTGCCTGCTGCCCACCCGATGCACCAGGGATGGGACGGGGGGAGGCCGAGAATTCCGGGACGTCCCGTGATGGAGTTAATGGGACGGGCCCCGAAAACCCCTCCTCCCTCGGGGAGCTCGGTGGCCCCCGGGCCTCACTTTGGGACAGAGGTGCGAGCGGGGAAGTGCCCCGTCGTGCCCCCGACACCTGGCGATGCCAGTCCTGGAGGCCTGCAACGGTATCGACCAGGATCCGAAGGTTTGCAGAGACGGAGTCCAGGGAGTTAGACATTCCCGCCAGGGACTGTGCGACCTCAACCTGTGAGTGCACGACGCCATCCAGCACATGTGTCAGGCGGTTGATGCTCTCAGCGACTGACTGCTGCGACTGGCCAATGACCTGGTGAGACTGGGCCAAGGCCTGCAGGGCGCCGGCAGTGTCGTTTTGCCTCTGGCACATTGCTGCCTGTGAGAGGGCAACCCTGTCCAGGGCTGAGGATGACGCGTGCACATTAACCTCAATGCCTTGCATAACCTGACCCATCGCAGAAACCGTTTCACCCATTGCCTCCACCGCGGATGCCACCCGTGCGGTGTCGGCCTGGGTCTCTGCCATGAGTGGCACCACTCCCTGCTCGTGGACGCGGTTCGACTCCTCGAACAGCGTCTGCAGAGTCTGGAAGGAAGCCCTCATCCCGTCATTGTTTCCCTGGGTTTCTTGAGGCATCGGCTGTGCGGGTGGGTTGAGAAACTCCAGGAACTCCGAAAACGTCTGGGAGCCAGCTGGATGCTGGGCCTGGTCTGGCCTCCGCGAATCCGGGCCCTCGGTTGCTCCGACCTCCACCTGCTGTACCTGCTCAGCTGTGATGTGCGAACCAGACTGTGACCCAGGAGACTCATCACTAAATAGGCCCACCGGGGTGACTGTCTGTGGGATGATGGATGGTGTGGGAGATAGCAGTGCCGCAAGCCCGAGGTTGTCGCAATTTAGCGCCTCCTCTATGGTGTGCGGCCGCTCAGAGTCCGGAGGGTTATCGCTGGCCATTTCTGTGGCTTGTGGTATCGCCACCCTCTGGGCGTCCTGCTCCGCAGATTGGGTTGGGGAGGATGGGACTCCCCGCTGATCGGGCACCCTCTGTCGTGCGGCCCTGGGTGAGGTGGGGGCAGATGCCTGTGTCCGTCTGCAGCCAGACGACCCTGGTCGTTCGGCATCACGTCCTAGGGAAGAGAATGAGATGGGTTATTTAGATTTGCTCGGCAGGCCGCTGGACGGTCCCAGTGGGCAGCGTGTGAAGGGTCAGAAGATGGGGGAGGTATCCCAGTGGGCAGGGTGTGTGAAGGGACAGAGGATGGGGGAGGTATCCCAATGGGCAGGGTGTGTGAAGGGACAGAGGATGGGGGAGGTATCCCAGTGGGCAGGGTGTGTGAAGGGACAGAGGATGGGGGAGGTGTCCAAGTGGGCAGGGTGTGTGAAGGGACAGAGGATGGGGGAGGTGTCCAAGTGGGCAGGGTGTGTGAAGGGACAGAGGATGGGGGAGGGGTGGGTGTTTGTCAAGGAGGGTTGTCTCACTTGCTGCAGATCCGCCAACCTCGCATAGCGCGACTTCCCGGGTGCCAGACCCCTCCACAAGGTCCAGTGCCCTCAGCTCAAATGTGGTGAGGGGGTGCAGGTTGGGCGAACCCCCTCCAGTCTTGTGCCGCTCACGGGTGTTGTGAGCGGACTTGGCCTGTTGGGGGAGGGGACATAGGTATATCGTCACAATACGGCAGGTATCAGCAGTCCGTTCAGATACTGGCACAGTTTGGGGGTGAAGTTGTCATAAGACCATTGCATCTCTCCACGGAGGCCAGAGCGCTGGGTCTGTGACAACTTTGTGGACCACCCTCAAATAATTCTGCACCAATCCTCCTCCCCCCCCCCGTGCCAGTGGGGCAGGTGGGTGATTAAGTTAAGGGGGGAGGGATGGTTGTGACCAGGGGGCACCCTCTTGGCACTTACCCTGACAGCCCTGGTGAGGTCGTGCAGCTTTTTCCTGCATTGCTCTGCAGAGCGAGGGGTCTGCCCCACAGCACTAACGGCAGCAGCCACCTCACACCAGGCCTGGCGTACCGCGCTGGCAGGTTGGCGATGCCCTCTACGCAGGCAGATGATGCCCCTCCTCTGCTCGACGGCATCGAGCAGCGCGTCAACATCAGCCTCTACAAACCGAGGGGCAGCTCTCCTGGGCTGCGACATCATGGCCGACAGATTCTGTGCTCGCCCGCGCCTTTTTACGGCGTCGGGCGGCGTCACGTGGGTGTGTTCATGTCGTCGCCGCGTTGCTTCATAATGGCGCACGTAATTGACGCGGCCGCGTTACTAGCCCATTTCCCGGAAGTGAATACGTCGGGAAATGGACCCTTCCCGACCGTCGTGAAACGCCCCCGTTTTTCCCGCCGATTTCCCGATTTTTTGTAAGTCGGGAGAATCGCGCCCATCATTCTTTAAAGGTATTCGGCAGCTGCTTGGTATGAGCAAGGCACTGTCTGAAAGGAAGGTGAATGACCAACAAGTGGTTTTAGTGGCAGGTTGCACCAAATAATCTTAAAAGCATCTCTCGCCCATAATCATACTGTTATATTCACTTATGGAATTCAGACTAACAGGCAGGAGAAGCATAATTCAGTAAAGACGTTAAGAGTCTCACACTTATCAATCTTTTATCATTAAGTTGGATAGCAACATCAGTTGTGCCAGTTGACAGAGCTGGCATTAGTGCTAACTCCTAAATCCCTCGTGTGTAGAATCCACCATCCAGGCAGAAAAAAGTGAAAATATTTCATGAGGGCAGACAAGAGGCATGTCAATACACTCTCCCTTTGCTCTGGGCTCTGTCACATGCTTCACCCGCAACGCTCACACAACTAACATGTCACAATACATGTGGAAAAGAATGCCCAAAACTCCCCCAACAAATAGCAACCACCTTCTTTAACCAAAATGCCTTCTGCCACTCTAACACCCGCTAAATCACTAATTTTGGCATTCTCATTACAATTGCCACGCACGTCTTAGGTCCGACACAAGTTTCCACTCCCTTCATTTGTGATAAATGAATTGTTTGTATTGAAATAGTCTGGGTATTGGTCATGTGATTTTTTTTAAAATGAACCTTACACTGAGTCAGGAAATAGACCAATCAGTCGGTTCAGAGTTCCTTACACAGGTGAGGATTTCAGGAAAGATCTTGCTGGATCAAAGTGCTTTGGTGACGTCTGGTAGGGTGCAAGGTCAATGAAGAATAAAGTGCTGCCTTTGTATTTCATCAGTTGATGAAGAGAGTTGAACAGATCTGCCTTCTAGGCTTGGCTTTCTAATGCACTCCTGGGATACCTCTCGATAATACCAATTGCAGTCGCTGTGTGAGGGCATAGCCTGGTTTACACCATAGATGAGTCGTAACTCCTGGGAATGGGACACCTTCCTCTATATTTGTCAGGGACTGTTCACTTGATGCCCTTAGTGCCAAGTTTGTGCCATTGTGGCATCCTGTACCCTGGGGAATCCAGCCATCCTGTAGAAATCCCTTACTTGGTTTTGCTATATCTATGCTGCTAAGGGGTCATGCCCACATGGAGGAATACAGCTGTTCTATGAAAGAGGATGTTCTGCACCGAGATGACACATGACAGCTCATTATTGTGATAACCCATGGTGAGAGGTAATTGCTTGTCTGAAGTCAATTTGAGTGCGCTTTGGATAGTGAGTGAAATAGGGGGACCCTTGGAAATACTGCAGTAAAATAAAGTAGCAGTATCGATGTTCAAAAAATGCATTGGATCTTGCGAGGCTTAGTGAGCCGGGTGAGATGCTGAGACCGTGAACGCCCAGCTTTTATCAGTCATGCTGCGCTGCAGCGAGCTGCTTTATAGGTGCAGCGTGGCCATTGGATTGCGCCCTGTCAATCTCAAGCAGCTGCTAGAGTCCAAGGGAATTTAAAAATAATAATTCACATAATATGGACATGGACAGCATTTATTTACCCCAATTGTCCTTGAGAAGGTGGTGATGAGCTCCTTCTTGAACCGTTATTGTCTGTGTGTTATAGGTGCGCCCACAGTGCTCCATCCCAGCCCCTCCCCCCCCTCCCCCCCCATACACACACACACACACATACACACACAAAACAGGTAGGGGTGAGTCGGAGATAGGGGTTCATGGCTTAAATATGAAGAACACATCCCAAGCACGGTGAGTATGTGCCTACAACCTGTTCTCAAATGGATGGACATCATGGCATTCGAGTGTTTCATTGCACAGGTAAAATTTAAAATTAATTGTTGCTGTCTGGGTTTCCCAAGGGTTGGCAAACCCAACAATCCAACAATGAAAGGGAGGTAGGAGGCATGTTCCTTTTTCAGCATTCCTTGAAGCTCAGGAGGAGCAGGGTACTCACTGGCCTTTCAAGGCAGTCTTAGGGCTGCCCAATGCAGAATCATAGTCTTTCTCTCTTTGATGCCCTGATAACCTCTCTTTCTTTCTTCCCCTGCAGCTCTGCAGGCCTCACTTTCTCCTTGCAAATGTGAGGGCCTCTCTCCCTCTCTCCCCCTTTCTCTCACTCTGAAGCCCAATCGTTCTCTCTCTGCAGTTTTATGGGTTTCTCTTTCCTTGCAGCCCCAGTTACCAATCTTCTGCTGCTCAATTTCTAGGGACTGATCTCAGTTGCAGCCTCTTTTTCTCTCGACTGCCAACCAGATTCACAATTTGGTGAGCTGCCAGCCAGGTAGCAGAACATAAAAAATGAGAATGGGAACTTGCTGTTTAATTCAGTAAGAGCTTACCCTGACCAATAGCTGAGCCTCACCCTTACCTCTTCCCTTTATATATATATATCAGGATATGCGACACAAAAGCAGACGTCAATATCCAAACAAAATGCTATTCATATTCAGAGTGGTTTTAACATTGAAACCACACTGAGGGAAAAAGAGAAGTGCATTCTGTAATATAAATTCACAAAAAAGCATTCTAAGCATGCAGCGTTGAAGGCTCACAACAGGAACTATGTGCACAGATTCATTCAATTCACTTGAAAAAATGTGGTCAGCTCATTAATATATCTTTCCTGTATTCCAAAAAGAATGTTAATGATACACATGATGCATCAAAGGACAGATAACAATACAGCACAGCAACAGGCCCTTCGGCCCTTCAAGCCTGTACCGGTCATACCACCCTTGGCCAAAATCCTAAAGAACAAAGAACAATACAGCACATCGGGGTGGGAATATTGAGGGTGATGACCTTTCAGTTCAGAGTAAAGGTCATCGACCTGAAATATTAAGGTGAATCTTCCAGGTCTTTCGGGGATGGGCTGGAAGTTGGGAGATGTGGTAAAATGTTGGGGGGAAGACTTTTGGGAGCAGAGCCCAATGTCTTCCTGCCACCCGACCATCATGTCCTTTTGTCGGCAGTGAGAAAGTTGGCGGCTCAGATACCTGCCTGGAGGGCAATTAAGCTACTTAACTGCCCAATTAAAGACCAGTTCCCACATCCACTGGCATTTTGCCAGCATGGGGAGAGGCTGCTGCCCCATGTGAAGACTGCTGGGCAAAGCCTGGTGGCTTCCCAGTGAGTGCCAAGTAGCGGCCTTTCTTTGTAGGTGCTTCATGGCCCATGGAGGGGACTTCTGGTCGCACTGCCCGCCTCATGGCAATGGTGCTGCCAGTACTCAAATAATTTCCCAGTCTCTTAGGCCTGTCAGCTCGGCGCTGGTGTCCCCAATTCCAACTTACTTGTCTTTGAGTGCCCAGCTAGTGAGGCACCCTCTCCCTGGAGCTGCAGCCTCAGCATTGGCTGGGCTGGCACGCAGGGAATGGGTGTCGGATGGGTGATTTTCTAGTTTTGGGTGGGTGTGGAGGAGGGGAAGGAGGAGACATATGGCATTGGCACATCAAGTACTGTGTAGGCATTGACGAAAACAGGATTGCAAGGCCGGACATTGTCAGCAACATTTAGGCATTTGTTTTACAATGCAGCTGCTTCTTCCGCACCAATTCAAAACAGGCAAAGTGCAGGCAGAGTGCTGCTCAGGCTCTCTAGCCACCTAATTTAAATGAATTTAGCTCACTGCTTTCAACCCAAAGAGGATGTTTAATTGTGCTCACACACTATCCACAATAATCTGTAGGGCCTCGTCAGTTATTCACTATCAACCCTATTTGCCTGTGAATACTGAAGTTTATACAGTGAATTGTTACAGTGACCCACACATCATTTAAACAAAAAATAAATTGAATGCATGCCATTTGGCTGCCAACAAGTGATTCTACAGCTTTGCATACTGATTCATTGCTCAGCTGTGTGTTAATTGCAACATGCTCAACCTTGAAGAAACAGATTTAGTAAAATCATAATTTAGTGAGTATTCTAAAAGGGGAGGAGATTTAGCTCCGATTTAATCTGGACCTCAATTTTTCTCTGCCTCACCCAAGAGTGGGATGGCAGGAAAATGGAGTAGGATGGTGGGTTGGGATGTCATGCCAATATCAATTACATTGTTTTGTACTTGTGTTTTCTAAAGTATTAATTTAAAGAAGGTCATCTGCCAATGTCTTATCAATTATGTTGTTAAGGTTTGTTAATTTTAAAATATTCATTGACGGGATGTGGGCGTCACTGTTTCGGCCAGCATTTATTGCCCATCCCTAGTTGCCTTCAGAAGGTGGTGGCGAGTTGCCTTCTTGAACCGCTGAAGACCCTGGAATCAACATTGTTAAGAGAAATGGGTGATAGGTATTTGAACATATAAATAGGGGATGGTTGGGGCACCGGGAATGGATGATGAGTGTTGACCCTGGCCAAAGACAACACACTCTCTCTCAGCAGGAAAAGGCTCAGTGTTTAGTTTAGACTGGCTTGAACCCAGTTTTAAAAAATTGGTAGCAGAGAATGGTTGGCCTAAAAGTGAGAATTGTAAACTAAGATACATTTTCTGATGGAAGTTATTTTGGAGAAGAATGGCTGAAACCAAGTGTAAAGTATCAACATTTTCCAGGATTGCTCAGTGAAATTGAACCCTCGAACCAATGGATGAATGGATATATGGACATTGGTTATGACCTTAGCAAAGAAAAAGCAAGGTATGGCTTTGGTACCATTCCTCGAACAGAAATAGGATCAGGAGCAAAGTATTTTTGCAGCTCATCAATTGGACTTTGAGAAACGTTTGGACAATTTCACAAAATGTATATGAAAGATGATCTGTTAAATGCATATGAGGTGTGGTCAGATTTTGATAAATTTGGAAGGATGTACAGCCATTCCATGGAAGAATATATCATGGAATCTAACAGGCTATCTAACAGATTGCAGAAATTCTATTTGGAGATTCCTAATTCAATGCCGTTTCTCAGATGGTTGGATTGCGCTAAAGTATCGAACATGGGTAGGCTCCTCATTTTGATAGGACTTAGACTGTTGGCAAGAGATTCCCTTCTGGATAAGATATCTGAAGCTTTAAAAAAATTGGGAGAAACATTCATTTCCTGCCATTTTCATGGCACCAAAGAAAACATTGAGCCAGAAAACAAAAGGTGGAGGATTCAACGTTGGCAGCATTTCAAGACCATTTGGAAAGGAAAACTGCAAAAAAAAAACTGAATGAGAATAGAGAATCTGTTGGCAGCTCTAATAGACCACAGGAATTTGGTGACTAAGCCAGGAGAATGAACCCCAGGATTGACCAAAGGATGGTATCAAGTATTTCTGATGTGACTCCAAATATCGTGATGCAGTGAATTGTTCAAAACGGCATCACAGGGTTTTTGAAATCATACATAACAAGGATTGGGAGGGGTAGATGATGATACTAATTAAATAAAGAAATATTGTTTATTGATAAATTTTGATGATAATAATAACTAATATTGCATTAGAAGCAGGTCAGAGGAGGTTTACTAGATTGATTCCAGAGATGGGGGGGCGGGGGGGATTCTCCGTCCCGTTGCTCTCATTTTCTGGTGTGGAGCGCCCCCGCCAGCAGTGGGGTTTTCTGTCCCAGCAGCCAGCCAATGGGGTTTCCCATTGTGGGCAACCCCACGGCGTTGGGAAATCCGTGGGCGTGAGTGCACTGCAAGCGAAACGGAGGATCCCACGGACAGAGAATCCAGACCAAGGACTTTGTCTTATGAAGAGAGTAGTTTAGGCCGATACTCTCTCGGGCTTAGAAGAATGAGAAGAGATGATACAAGATGATAAAGGTATTGACAAAGTAGACGTAGAGTGGATGCTTCCTCTTGTCGGGTAATCTAGAATGAGTAGTCATAGTTTTAGGATAGGAGCTCTGGTGCTCCTCAGTTTATGCCAAAGTCTGGCTCCTGTCTTTCTACTGACAGAGCACTCACACCCACCTTCTGAACAGGGTCTGCATTGGGAACGTTTGATCCTGGACCACTGTGCCTGTGGACAGGGATGGGGCAGGGTGAGCGGAGGGCAACGGTTGGTGGGGGTGCAGGTTGGCTGGCTGTGAAGATTAATGTGACAGAGTCTTCACATGTATCAGTAGAACATGTTTTAATAGTGAACATTTGACATTTCTATTCCCCCTAGCTACAGATCTGCCTCCCTGCCACCACCCCCCCCCTCCCCCGCTCCCAATGCTCACTCAGTGAACCTCTACCTTCTTGATCTTTCGTAGTCTACTGCTCCATCTAGCTGTGCCCCCGGGATAGACATCAGAAGTGGAGGCAGCCAGCTGCTTTCCATGCCCTGTGGCCTTTGATGCCCTTGGCAGGCATCCTATGGAGGGCATGGAGCTGGAGGGCCCCGGCTGGTTTACCGGTGTCACAGGCATCGCCGTGCCACCCTGTTCTGCCTGCTGTCCTTGAGATGTGGTGTCAGGAAGGAGGTGAGGATTCAGAAGAACTAGAGACCGCCATCCTCTACTTGGTGACAGACCTCGGATTGGCCTCCAGCCCCTATCTACTTCCTGATGGTGCCCGTACGGCCCTTGGGGTCTCCATGGAACAGAGGGGCAGCTGTAGCCAACTCGAGAGGCTTCTGAGTCATCTGGCTCTGCCAGTCCTGGCAGCTCTCCAATGTCAGCACCATGGCGTTGACGCCCTCAGCAATGGTCCTCAATGACTGGGCTGTGTTCTGCAGTGCCTTGGCAATGTCCACCTGTGTCTGGGTTCCTCAGCGACTTTGACATGGTGAAGCTCTCAGCCATGGTTGTCACAGATTGAGCCATGCCTTGGGCAACACCACTCAAGATGTAGAGCTGCTCCAGGATTTCCACTGCAGTTGCCATCCTTGCAGTGTTGGTCTCGATGCCACGCATTTTTGGCATCTTCTCCAGTGCCCCTAGTCTTTGGGACTCCTCCATTTGGCTGTGCAATCACCAAATGTCACTCATCTCCTCCTGAATGTCATGGCTGTGTTCTATTGGTTGCATCAGCTTTGGGAGAACCTTATCCAGAGGCTTAGTGGCTGACTGTGACCCAACTGAGTCCTCGGATCCAGCAGACCTCCGAATGCTGCCTCTCTTGGATATTCATGTGCATCAGCAACTTGTGCCCCAGAAGCCTGTTCACTCATGTCACCCACCGAGGTGTGTGTCTCTGCATTGGTGGAAGGTGGAGGGGAAAGTTGTGACACATCGATGGTGATCTCCTTGGAGCTCTCCTCCGAAGTGGTCTCTTGAGTGGCCGGAGGGGGGGGGGGGGGGGGGGGTGGGGGGGGGGGGGGGGGGGGGACACCAACCTGGATGGCCTGCCCCCATCAGATGTAAATCCTGCGAGAGAATGGATTTGTGGTCAGTGAGAGGGAAGGATCATATTGTCTGACATGAACAACTTGAGATAAGTCATCTGGGTGAATGGACAGTGTATCTGCACCTTTGTGGGGCCGGCCAACTTTGCTGTCGGTGACTGCTCTCTTGAACAATGCCGTGATCGGCAGGCCAGTTCCTCATAGGGGGAGGAGGACTCGAATCTCTGGTACCCCGCCCTCACCTTGGTCTTTTCCCGCTTATTATGGGCTATCTTCTCCTGCGATGACAAAGAGATGGCATTGTCAACCGCACACTTGGTGGGTCAGGGGTTCTACAGCAGGTGGCATAGAACCATAGAATTGCTACAGTGCAGAGGCTGAACCGACCCCCCGAAAGAGCATTCCACCTGGGACCACTCCTCTGCCCTATCCCCGTAGTCCCATAACCCCACCTAAGGGCAATTTAGCATGTCCATCCACCTAACCTGCACACCTTTGGACTTTGGGAGGAAATCGGAGCACCCGTAGGAAACCCACACTAACATGGGGAGAACGTGCAGACTCCGTACAGACAGTGTCCCAAGGTCAGAATTGGGTCAGTGGCACTGTGAGACAACAGTGCTAACCACTGTGCCACCATGTGTGGACAGCACACCAGGACATGAGGGGGTTGTGCTGGTGGGTACCAGTGGGTTCTGAGGAGCAAGCATGAAGACTGAATGTGAGGAGGTTACACGGTGTCAGCCATTAATTTTTTCGGGGGGGGGGGGGGGGGGGGGGGGTAGTGGGGGGGGGGGGGGGGGGGGGGTTGGGAATTCGAGGGATGACAGGTGGAACTGATGCCAGGAGTGAGGTGGTACAGCTTGGTGGAAGTCGTTGGTCTTCTTACATTGGACAGTAGTCCGCCTTGTCATTCCGCCCGTACTGACAGCCGCTGTCTCTGCCTCTCAGTGCTGACGCTACTGCTGGTTTTCCGACCCCCTCAGGGGAACAGGGTGTCCCATTTTGCATTGCAGTATCGAGAAGTCTGGCCAGGTGTAGCATCCCCAAAGCGAGGAGAAGGTCTGCGTGCTGCCATTCTTGTGTGTTGACTGGGAGTGAGTGGTTTAAAAGCAGCTCCCCCTTGTTAGCGGCGAATCAGACAGCGAGACAACCAGAAATGGCGAGAAGCTGTGGGGGTTCACCTCTGGCACTAGGTGCCATTAAATACGGGCTGTGATCTCGCCAATGCAGCCGTCGGGAAACACCCTGCCAATCGCATCCATAATGACACTTAGAAATTATTCCGTTAAATCACACCCATGGTAACTATATGTCAATAGTAATAAAGACAGAAAGGTAATTGTGATAATGCGAACATTACAGTAATGAACACCACAACAGAAAGTCACTTCAGTAATGGGATTTGTGAAAAAAATCACAAAGTGATTAGGTGCTTCACAAAATTTTAGCTGATCAACTGAGCTGTAGACTAACACCTGTAAACTAGCAGGGTAGCACAGTGGTTAGCACAGTTGCTTCACAGCTCCAGGGTCCCAGGTTCGATTCCTGGCTTGGGTCACTGTCTGTGTGGAGTCTACACGTTCTCCTCATGTCTGCGTGGGTTTCCTATGGGTGCTCAGGTTTCCTCCCACGTGTTCAAATATGTCCAGTTTAGGTGGCTTGGCCATGATAAATTGCCTCTTTGTGTCCAAAAACGTTTAGGTCGGGTGACTGGGTTACGGGGATAGGGTATAAGTAGGGTGTTCTTTCCAAGGGCTGGTGCAGACTCGATGGGCCGAATGGCCTCTTTCTGCACTGTAAAGTCTATGATTCTATGAATCTGCCCTGGCATGGCCAGTGGATGTGAAAAATTAATTTCAATCGGCTATAATCCTGACCAAATAGTTTACAGGAGAAACCCAAAAATATTTTTGGTGATGTGGGATCATCTTCCAGCCTGTGAAGAACTTTGATTAATCCATTTTTTTTGAGCACTTGAATGCCCTGCATGCAGGGAAAAAGATATTTATCAAGACTGATGAGCCTTACATCATCATATAAAGCCATCAGAAATACATTTTAATCCTGGGGACGTGGTGTATTTCAAAAGGGACGGGCATAAAGAATGGAAAAACACAGGTAAGGTTATAGGCAATGATGGAAAAACAGTAATTTTACAACATAGCAATCAAACTGTTAGTGTACGTGCTTCGATGCTAATTTGCATTGATTATACATTTACAGAATCTGAACAGGGAATAGAAAGTGAAGTGGCAGCACGCACTTCACATACACATATGTTGGACAATGATGAGCAGCAAATTGTTAGATGAACTCCCAAGCCTGGTTGTGACGAAATCTAGGGGCGCAATCTAATGGGACAGGCATTGAGTGCGGTACCGAGTGAGACTTGCCGGGGGCTTCCCGACGGCCAACCTGGCAAGACAGCAACCGATATCTAAGATCAATTAGGGCCCGAAATGATCCCCACGGGCTTCATGGCAGAAATGGTAATTCCGCCAGCTGATTCGTCTGGACCGCACCCAGCAGCTGCCCCGCTCCCTCCAAACACATTCCAAACAGCACATAGCCATGGCACCATGGCGACCTGCTTCACGTTTCAGAAATGCCGACCTGGCCAGGCTGCTGGATGCCGTGGAGTCAAAATGAACACCCTGGTCCCCCAGTGCTGCCTGGGAGGCAGTGGCAGCGGCCATCAGTTTGGGCAGCGTCAGGAGGAGGACCAAAGTCCGATGCAGGAAGAAGCTCAATGACCTCCACCGGGCCATTAACCCCCGAACATCGGTCCCATTTGTCATTCCCCAAACCACACACCCCCCCCCCCCCCCCCCCCCCCCCCCCACACCCCACCAACATATTGACAGCTGGCCCCGTAATCCCCCTCCCCACAACTAGCAGAACACTGCACCTGTGCCCTGGCACACACTGGCACCTGCCAGTACAGCTCACCCATGCTCAGCAGCGGTGCTCACATCTGTCACCCACCATTGGTCCCCCCCACAATGCACCAAGTGTGCGGCTCACACTGCTCTCTTTGTCCCCGCAAGAGAAGTTGGCACACACCAGGTGGGAAAGGGCCCAGGTGGGCAGACATCAGCATCCTCACCCCCTCTGAGGAACACTCCCTGGCGAATGTGGGGATGAACCCCCCCCCCCCCCCCCCCCCCCCCCCCCCCCCTCCTCGCACCTTCCAAGAGAGTGTCTTGGAAGAGAGCTCTGAGGATGCCACCATCGATCCATCATGGCTGCCATCCTTACCATGGTTACGGTTGCCTGGCTAAGATACTGAACCAGACGTGTAATGTTTGTAAAACATTTAAGACTGCAAAAAGGATAGATTCCCAGGAGTGATAATATAAGAAATTGGGCTTTGTTATTTTATAAACAAAACTTTATTAAAACAAAAGAAAAGAAAAGAATATTTAAACTTTAAAATTTCTCTCTTTGTTCCCAGAAAGGATTTATCTCTTTCTCTAAGCTCCGCCGAGCCGTTCAAAATAATTACTTTTCTGATTTTACTAAAAATGACCTCTGACAGATATCGACAAAATGGAGGAGAAAGTTTTTTTTATCCCATTATTATGGTTTCGTTGAAGTCTCTGGTCAATGGAAGACTTACTACTGGTTGAAATAATTTTCTCTCGTACATTTTACAAAATATCACATTTTTTACTAATATCATGGTCATGGAATCTTCAACCAAAGGGATGTACAAGTTGTTGCTGCTGTTTTTTTTGTTTTTCTCCATGAATCCCTACCCCCAGCTGCCATTCTTTAACGTTCTGTCGAGAGATCTGAAAGGAGTACAATAATGTCCCAACTGTGTAAATTGAAAATCTACAGATTTCCCATGTCCAATGCTCCATGTCCAACTTCATTTGAATTTTATTTCCATTGAAAGTTTACTTAACAGGAAAGGTATTTCATTCAGCACCACATTAGTACTGATGGTGATTCACCCCAGCTATTTTGCACAGAATTACTATTCTTCTTAGTAATTTCAACTTGTTACCATCACCGAACCTGAAGCAAGTGGAATGGCCGTATTCTTTGACTTTACTTCAGTCTTCTTGACATGATATCCATGTAGCATTTTAGCCAGTCCACTCCACATACTGTGGGCAAACACTCACTATCTGGAACTGCGCAATTGAACAAAACTGCAACTAGGAAACTCATTACAGGACTGAAGGCCAGGTGACCAAGACAATTTCTTCTCATGGTTAGTTTCATCCTCCTTGCCTTCCATACATGGCCTGTCATGTGTTGTTCCTGTTTTTCATTGTTGGACAATTCAACACATGACGATGCTTCGGGTCACATTTGAAGCTCTTGTTGACCACCCCTTGGTTATTCCTGGGCTTCATCCTCAATCCATAATGGTGCAACTCCCTGTGTTCTTTGTTTGTAATTCTTCTTTTGCACAGATGTTTGGGCCCAATATTCGAATGGTCTCAAAATGCTGCTGGCATTGTATTCTCTCTGTTTGGTGTCACTGCAGAAGAGCGCATGTGCGCCAATGAAGCAGCCGGAAATTAAAGCTTTTTCAGAAATCTTTTTAAGGTTTTGGACATTTAGTCCACAAGGGTTTCTCTCTTCGAACTTTTTTTAAAACCAAGGTTGGAATTCTCTGGAGGCTGGGATTTTCTTTTCCAGCTGGCAGCACAACCCCGACTGTGGGTTTCCCTGCGGTGTGGAGTGGCGACAATGGGAAATGTCATTGACAACTGGCGGGAAGTGAGAATCCCACTGCTAGCAAACAGCATGCCGCGAGAAACCACGCGGTTGGGGACCGGAGAATCTTGTCCCAAGGGTACAATTTTCTCAAAATTGAGTATAGAGTGTTGGATCAGCAGAGACATAGCCTCTGTCCATGACTCAATTTCATATTTCTGTTGATTGTAAGGTTCCGTGCAGCAAAGCAGTGGTGGAAAATCATGCGCTGGATTCTCCGCACCCCGCCGCCAAAATCACGTTCGGCGACAGGGCGAAGAATCCGTTTTCCCGCACGAAATCGGGACGGTGGCGGTTCCGCGAATCTCCGGCCCCCAAAAAGCGGTATACTCAGGAAGTATGCCGTGCTGAGTATCCATCACCTGCGGCCATTGCCTGAGGCACGCCCCGCTATTCTCCGTCCCCGACCGACCGAATTCCCGATGGTGTGTTTCTAATGCGTTCCTGCCATTCAGGAAACTTGCCAGGCGGCTGCAGACTCAGTCCGCGGTCGCAACAGTCGGGGCGGGCTGATCGGAGGTTAGGGGGGGGGCCTCATTTGGGACTGTGGGATATGTGTGCGGGCTGTCCGGGGAGGGCAAGCAGCCGATTGGGGGCACTATTTTGGCGGTTCTGGTCCGCGGGTTGAGTCCGCCATGGAGCACGGCGCAGTCGCTGGAGGCCTCCGCCATGCGCGACCTCTGATCCGGATGTGCGTGGGGCCATATTGGCAGCTAGAGCTGTGAGCTCCATGACAGCTGCCTGCTAGCCCCTGGCAAGGCTATGAATCTGTGGGTTTGACGCCAGTTATCCTGGCATTAAAGACCACAGTTTTCATGACGGCGTGGGGACATTGTCCCAAAAACGGAGAATCCAGCCCCATATACCTGATATACCTTGATTTTAGTCATCTTTTTTCAAAAAGCCCCCAATTGCAAGAAAAAATAGCTCCAATTCTAACCGTCTGTCTGGAAGTAAATGTCAGTCTCCAATCTTCACTTTAAGGAAACCATTCTCTGTTATCAACCGTATATAAACTCCCAAGCCTGGTTGTGAAGAGGACACTAAGGTGAGGATGCCTTTGGTGGAGACTGTTAATTGCAGAGTTGACTTTTCCACTCTAATACCATCTCCCTCAGTGATAGCTGACTCCTCTTTATTAACGCATCTGAGCATAATTAACCAATCAATACCCAACATCTGTCAACCTTATTACCTTAAACTACCAGTTATTTAATATCTATCAACAATACTTATTCGGATGCTTGAACAGATTTCGGCAGCTTAATGGTTGACTGAATATGAACAAAATGACACTGAAGCCCAGGATAAGACCATTTATCCCAAAGAACAACTACCCAAATTTGGCACGAGAGTAGCATATATAGCAGTAGGGGCCAGTGAATGGAGGGATCCCACCATCAGAGGGGGCGAGCAGGAAAAACCACCGGCAAATACAAACATTGCCTGAATGTGCAAGATGAGGTACAGAAGGTAAGAACCACGGATTAGAAAAATGAGGTAAAGATGTGGAAGGGCAGAAAATGCAGTATGCATTCTGAAAGTGGACCAGGGAATGATCACGGTCCAAAGAAAAGTTCACGGATTTACGAAAGAAAGCGATCATGTAGCAGTAGTCGAGAAAAACAAGTAGAGGTTTTAGTTTGACAAGAACAAGGGTGGCAGGGTGGGAATGCCACTGGAAGTAGAAGCTCTTAGGATCAAGAATTTTTAGTGACTACTACCAAACTAGAAGATAAGTTGATAAAAGATGCAAAGCAAATGAGTTAGAAATTTGGAAATAAATTGGTGTATGTACTGAAATACCAGACTGAGCAGCCAGCCTTATCGCACAGGTGAATCTGCCCAGAAAACGTATTTCCTGATGCACATACAAAGCTAAAGCTAGACGAGTGGCTCAGGGCTTAGAATAAAGACTTGGCGATCAAGATGTCCGAATGGACTTCCTCACTGCAGGAAGAGTGAAGCTTGAAGATTTTCTTTGCCCTTTTCGCAACATATTCCTGAGAATATAAATCGATTGATATGAAGTCTGCATTTTTGATGGGTGAAAAATTTCAAGAGATGTATTATTCAAACCACCTGAAGAAGCTAGTGATATTGAAGGGAAATTGTGAAAATTAAAGAAGTGCGTTTATGAGTTGAATGATGCATCAATGGTGTAATTTCTCAGTTAGGTCCATCCTGCTAAAATACATTGCATCCATGCTAATTGCCCCTTAATTGGAAAAAAAAATTGGATACTCTAAATTTATTTTTAAAAAGTCAGGAGTGACCTTGAAGCAACAATCCTACTCAGAAAATATCAATCGCATCCCAATATATTTCATCCAAGAAATGAACTACCAATTAAAGAGTTTGATTGGACAGTTGAACTGGTTGTGCATTAAGTTACTGGCACTAATGCCAGTCACCACGTATTGGAACAAAGTACTATAGTGAAATATGCGACAGTTGAGGAAGTTCTGAGAGCAAATAAAACATTAAGGGGTATTCAGGGGACTTGTGGTGTACTGGTATTGTCATTACACTAGTAATTCAAAGACCCAGTCTAATCCTCTGGGGTCCCAAATATGAATTCCACCACAGCAGATGGTGAAAATAATCTGAATCCAACAAAAATCTGGAATTAAATGTGTAATGATGACCATAAAAACTACAATCAATGATGCCCCCATTTAAAGGGCGGTACGGTGGCTAGCACTGCTGCCTCACAGCGCCAGGGACCCAGGTTCAATTCCGGCCTCTGTTCCGCTGTGGCAATGGTGTTCCGTGCCCATTCATTCCAACCCAACAGCCCACCTCCTGGCCACCCCTGTACTACTACCCCCGGCCCTGGCAGAAGCTCCCCCACAACTGTGCGCAAACTGTGGTGATGTTGGACGCTTTCCATACCCCCCCTCTCTCCTTCAGCAGCTGGTTTCGCGATTTTTAAAAGGACAAGTGAACCGCGCCTTCGGGAACTCTGCCCATCGGAAGAGGAGAATTGCGGAGGCCCCAGAGAATACCGGGTTAGGTCTGCTAACGATATGTTTTACTGTACGTGCAGTCCAGTACCATTGACACTGCTGTTGAGGTGACGGAGCAGATTTGACGTCAAATCGGCGCCCACCGCGATTTTGGCGTCAGAACCTATTCTCACGTTTCATGATTTCGGCATTGGCAAACGGAGAATCCTGCCCTCTGTCTTTGACACTAAATGAATGTAGAACAGGCTGCTTGTTAAATGCACATTGATATTCATTTCAATTGAAGTTATCCAGTATGTGAAATAATGGGTGGCTGATTCAATACTGCCCACCTTGTGCCACTGTACAAGACAAATGTCTGCACTGATATGTATTTTTTGCATATGCGCGATAAGCGTGTTAACTGCAATTCGGTGAAGCAGATTTATTTTCCACTTTCCAGAGACAAATAAGAAGCGTAACAACTGGAACTATAAAAACGTTCAGCGAAGGCATGTGAAACTCCAGCTTCACCTCGATATTCGGTGACATAGAGGCTCAGACGTATGGCAGACAGCAGCAAAGCTCATTAATAAACCTGCAACCAAAGATAAATGTGATGTTGAACAGCTGTCTCAAAATATTGCTGGGACTTTAGAGAGACTGGGAGAAGTTGTACTGGGGATAACAATAAAAAAATGATGCCCAACAGATTAATGTATGACCCACAACTGCCATCTATCAAATCTTGGGTAACCGTTCATTGAAAAAGAATTTCTAATTAAATATTGAGATGCTTAAAGACTCACCTTTTACTGGTTGAAATGTTATTGTGCAGATGTTGCATTTGTATTCCAGTCTGTTACCACATGTACATCTTGCAAGTCATTAGTATCTGTTAAAATGAAACACCTCCAGAGCAGGGACAATTTTAGTTACCAGCATTCTCGTTTGCTCTTCACAAATGATTCCATCTGTAATTTAAAGAGGAGAAAATTGTCTTGAATAAACTGCTTGGTTTTTATTTTGCCAAAATAATGTTCCTGCCACAAGATGCAGGAGGGTAAATATTTGGAACCATCAGATTTTATTGATCAAGAATAAGAGACGTATGACTCATACGCACACAAAACCTATACCTCATTCCTATTGCTTTGAAAAGGAAACTGGGCTCTTTCGCTCCACTGAGCAAATGAACAGGTTGAGCTGATCCGTGCACTGGTACTGTACCCTCAAATAAAGTGATTTGTTTTTATGCAGAAAAGATACTTCATATCCCTACACATTTAAAACATAACTGAGTGCAGGTGCAGAGGAATTAAAAGCAGGATTAGGCTATTTGGCCTCTCAAGTTAATGCAGCCATTTCATAGAGTTATGGCTGATCTGATTGGGCGGCATGGTAGCACAGTGGTTAGCATTGTTGCTTCACAGCTCCAGGGTCTCAGGTTCGATTCCCGGCTTGGGTCATTGTCTGTGCGGAGACTGTACATTCTCCCCGTGTCTGCGTGGGTTTCCTCCGGGTGCTCCAGTTTCCTCCCACAGTTCAAAGATGTGCAGGTTAGGTGGATTGGCCATGCTAAATTGCCCTTGGTGTCCAAAAGAGGTTGGGTGGGGTTGATGGGATGTGGGGATGGGGTGGTGGTGTGGGTTTGGGTGGGGTGCGCTTTCCAGGGGTTGTGCAGACACAATGGGCCGAATGGCCTCCTTCTGCACTGTATGATTGCATGTAACAGCTTGCTAACCTGAAAATGACCCATTTATTCCTACTCTGCTTCCTGTCAGCTAAATAATCCGTTATCCTTGCTAATATGTTAGCCCCTATATCATGAACTTTTGTTTTGTGTATTAGCCCTTGAACTGGCATTTTACCAAAATCCCTTTGAAGTTCCAAATGCACTACATCTAAAGATTCCCCTTCATCCACATTGCTTGTTATTTCTCAAAGCACCAAGCAGAAACTTCTGTTCAGCTTTAACCTTGAGAGACACAGTGGTATCCAGGTTTGTGTGCTTGGGAAATGATTGTGTCAGCATGAGACCTGGGACCTTTTAACCACCATCTTCATTTATATTTAGCAAAGTTGATTCCACCCAAAGCCAGCTTGAATGATGACGAGACCAAAGTGCGGGGATGTGTGTAAATTTGTGATTTGTGCGATTGGATAAGTGACATGAGATTTGAGACTGAAAAGCACAGCTAGAGCTGGGAGGAATGCGAGTAAACAGCTCCCAGCAATCAGGCAAGCCAAGTAGAGACTATCTGAGTTTTGATGAAGAGTCATTGACTTGAAACATTGGCTGGAACTTTCCGGCCGTTCATACTGGCGGGATCTTCCGGTCCCACTGACAGCGCAACCCAGTCATGGGTTTCAGGGGGTGAGGGGTGCTTTCAACAGGAACCCCCATTGACAACAATAGGACCAGAAGATCCCACCACCAGACAATGGTGAGCCGCCTTCGCCGCCGTGAAACACATGGTGGGTTGCATGGAAAATTCCAGCCATTGGGGGAAATTCTTCTGCAGTGAGATTTTCCGCTCTGCCAAAGTCAGTGGACTTTTGAATGGCTCGTCACATTTTCCAGCCTATCCCTTCTGTGACGGGGCCATGAAATTCTTGTTTTTGGCAAGCTGGGGTGGGGTGGGCAGGAAGGGGGAAGCCCTGGGTATAGGAGGACAAAGTAGTGTTCCTCCTAACCTACAAAGAAATCTAGAAAAAAATCCAAAATGAAACATTCCTTTGTTTTTTCTAGCACTTATCTTAATGACCATCAAGTTTTTTTTTGGTTGCTCTAGGCTTGAGTGCATCCATAGAGTGATAGAAAAGTCAGGGCACAGAAAGAGGCCATTCTGCCCATCGTGTCAGCACAAGCTGAAAAATAAAAAAAGTAGCTGTCCATTCTAATCCCACCTTCCAGCAGCCTGTCCATAGCATTGCAGGTTATTGCACTGCAATCCTTGAGTAAATGCACTTTGGGGCTGGATTCACATCATTGGGCATGGACTTCAAATTGATGAGATTAATATGGTGACCGGAGACAAGCACATGGAAAATGCAATGGTTGGTGTTCGCCGCGGTTCTTGCTCGACAGATAGACGTGATTACAATTGGGGTTTTGTTCAATGGGTGTTCTTAAAGAGGTTTTCCAGAAATATTGACATGGATTTTGAAATCTTAGTTCCGGCAGAGACAGATAGAATTATATAATTTAACTCTTTGTGTCATATCAGCAGTTTTGCATTAAATAGTTAGATAAAATTGTTTAATCCAATAATGTAAGATGCGCAGTTACCATTTGCAACACAAATATATTTTTTAATAATTTCCAATTAAGGAGCAATTTAGCGTGGCCAATCCACCTATCCTGCACATCTTTGGGTTGTCGGGGTGAGACCCACGCAGATACGGGGAGAATGTGCAAACTCCACACGGACAGTGACCTGGGGCCGGGATCGGACCCGGGTCCTCAGAGCCGTGAGGCAGCAGTGGTAACCACAGCATCACTGTGCTGTCCTGTAACATGAACATGATCAGTTAATTAAATATGTATTTCTTCTGCTCTCAGATAACACCAGTTACATTTTTTAAATTAAGACTTGTGTCTAATGCCCTGCAATCTCTATACAGTAAATACTCTTCCTGTAGTGTAATAGGCATATGGCTAATAATTAATATATATCATGCTGAAAGAGAAGATTGTTTTCGGCTTTTTATAATACCCCAAATATATATTTATATTTTAGAAAATAGTCTTTCCTTTCCTCCTACCCCCCTCTTTCCTCAGCCGAACCTCCCCACCAGTTATTCCTTTATTCCACTTTACTTTGTACTGGAGTTAGCTCCATGGATTTCAATCACCCTCCATAAACTTTGCCCATGATACTTATATCAAACCTTAACGGTGAAGGTTATTTTCACTGTTACTGTTTAGATGTAGCAATCTGCCAGCTCATTAGAATCCATCAAATATTTATTTCATTGATTTCAGAAGAATATAATTTGAATCCGTTCAATATTCGGTGGGCAATCCTCAAATATGCCCTTCAAAAGGTGAGAGTAAGCATTATTCTGAGTTTATTGAGACTCCTGTTTGATCATTGGCATTGCAACAGATCCAGTCCCATTCACATCATACACATCTGGACTTTCTGGTCTAGATTTTTGCGATGACAGATAACATGAATGACATGTTTTTATTAATGCTTGAGTCTCTTGCCCTGCAATACTTATGCAGTAAATACTCTTTCTGTGCTGGAATAAGCATGTAGATAACAGATCTAGTTACTATATATTAAACTGCAAAAGGATAAGGACGTATACTACATCTATCATTTTCGTAGGAATGGGAATGGGCTCAAGTTGGCATGTGCGTTTCATGGATGCCCATATAAATCAGCAACTGTCTCCAGTAATGTCTAATGTTCATTATCCAGGAATGGGAAGCAAGATGTTAGACCTGGCAGGAGCAACCCTGAACTTTGTGGAATTCTTTGGAAAGGTTGGGTACCAATTTGGGGAGATATGGTACCACTTTAGATGTGGTCCCAGGACACCTTTGGGGAAGGTCAGGTACCCTTTGGGTGAGGTCAGGTATCTCTTGGGAGAGATCCGGTGCCCCTAGAGATTATTAAAACTAGGCATGCATATGGATAAAAAGTGCATAAATTAATTAACTATCAAATTCATTGCAGAGGGATCTCGGTGTCCATGTACATAGATCCCTGAAAGTTGCCACCCAGGTTGATAGGGTTGTGAAGAAGGCCTATGGTGTGTTGGCCTTTATTGGTAGAGGGATTGAGTTCCGGAGCCATGAGGTCATGTTGCAGTTGTACAAAACTCTAGTACGGCCGCATTTGGAGTATTGCGTACAGTTCTGGTCGCCTCATTATAGGAAGGACGTGGAAGCCTTGGAACGGGTGCAGAGGAGATTTACCAGGATGTTGCCTGGTATGGAGGGAAAATCTTATGAGGAAAGGCTGATGGACTTGAGGTTGTTTTCGTTAGAGAGAAGAAGGTTAAGAGGTGACTTAATAGAGGCATACAAAATGATAAGAGGGTTAGATAGGGTGGACAGCGAGAGCCTTCTCCCGCGGATGGAGGTGGCTAGCACGAGGGGACATAGCCTTAAATTGAGGGGTAATAGATATAGGACAGAGGTCAGAGGTGGGTTTTTTACGCAAAGAGTGGTGAAGCCGTGGAATGCCCTACCTGCAACAGTAGTGAACTCGCCAACATTGAGGGCATTTAAAAGTTTATTGGATAAGCATATGGATGATAAGGGCATAGTGTAGGTTAGATGGCCTTTAGTTTTTTTCCATGTCGGTGCAACATCGAGGGCCGAAGGGCCTGTACTGCGCTGTATCGTTCTATGTTCTATGTTCTAACTGTTAAAGTGTCAAAATCAACTTTCAGAAGCAACTGCCAAAGGTATTATAATTAATTTTCAAAGGCGATCAAGCAATTGAAGACACCTTGGGCGGGATTCTCCCTTACCCGGCGGGGCGGGGGGTCTCGGCGGGATGGAGTGGCATGAATCACTCTGGCGTTGGGCCGCCCCAAAGATGCGGAATCCTCCGCACCTTCGGGGGTTAGGCCTGCCCTGGAGTGGTTTGCGCCCCGCTGGCCGGCGGGAAAGGGCTTGGTGCCACGCCAACTGGCGCCGAAGGGCCTCCGTCAGCCGGCGCATCTGCGGGAGCGTCAGCGCGTGCTGGCGTCAACCCTGCACATGCGCAGAGGGCTTCGTTTCTGCACTAGGAATGGCGGACCGGTACAGCCTCCGGTGCGGAAGGATAGAGTGCCCCCATGGCACAGGCCCGCCCGCGGATCGGTGGGCCCCGATCATGGGCCAGGCCACTGTGGGGCACCTCCCAGGGCCAGATCCCCCACGCCCCCCACCCCAAGAAACCCGGAGGCCGCCCATGCCGCCAGATCCCGCCGGTAAGGGACGTACTCCAATTTACGCTGGCGGGGCCGGCAAAAGACGGGCGGGAATCCGGCCCATCGCGGGCCGGGGAATTCAGGCAGCCCCAAGGCCCATTGAGTCACGCCAGACCCCGCCATTCTCCGAGGCGAGCGGCCGATTTTTGGGGGCCCGGAGAATTTGGAGGACGGCGGGGGCAGGATTCACGCCGACCACCGGTGATTCTCCGGCCCGGCGGGGGGTCGGAGAATCCCGCCCCAGCTCTTTAAATCTTTGCAAAAATGACTGTGAGGTTTTTTAAAAAACAACTTTGCTTAATATTTCATTCCACCCGTTGACATAAGTTTGAGTTACCATTAGTGAATTAGTGCTGCATGACTGGTTTCACAACCTTCCATTATCACAGTAGAGTGCCTTTCAATTCACTGTTTTAACGACAGCCCCTAGTGGTTATTAACTGTTTGAGTGGAACTGAATTCTAATGTATATTTTTTACAATGGGTTGTAGGGGTATACAATTCAATAAGACAGTCTCTGTAGTGGAGACATCTATACCTTTTTGGCAGAATTCAACGTTCTTGAACTCAATCACTTGCACCTCAGAAATGTCCTCATTTCTTTCTGTAGGTGGTACTACTAATTGAATAGTCATTTCGGGATCTGTCACTATAGGTATTGAGAAATCCTCAGAAAAATAAATCTGAACTTGTCACTGTCTCTGGTCTCTGTTCCAAAGTATAGCTCTCCAGATATTATAAAGGTAGAACCCTTTGAGAAGTTTCTGCAAACTCGCAAACTGATCTGTATGATGACACCAAACTCTTTGATCGTCCGTCTGTACAGTGTATGATATTGGACCTGTCTTTCTAGGATCATAGCTGGTACCCATTTCTTATTGGTGGTGTAGTTCCTAGCTAGCACTCTCTCTTTCTATGGTTAAATATTTTTCTTTTAGAGATTTTCACCCTCCCAGCAGTTTGTGCTTATTTTTGTTGCTTGACAATGTCTGGAGTATCAGGTGGCATTAACAAATCAAACTGTGTTTGTAATCCTCTCTTGAGCAACGGTATTACCAGTGAACTTTGAGTGGTAGTGTGTACAGTGTTCCGGTAAGATATTAGAAATTTGTTTAGGCTTCTTGATAATGTCCCCTGGTCCTTCAATGCTTTGATAAAATGTTTTAATGATTGCACAAAACGTTTGGCCAATCCATCCGTTGCTGGATCATAGAATTTTCAGGGCAGAAGGAAGCCATTTGGCCATCAGGTCTGCACGGCCCTTGGAAAGTGTACCCTACTTAAGCCCAAGCCTCCATCCTATCCCCGTTATTCAGAAACCCCACTGAACCTTTTGGACACTAAGGGGCAATTTAGAATGGCCAATCCACCTAATCTGCACATTTTTGGATTGTGAGAGGAAACTGGAGTACCCAGAGGAAACCCACGCAGACACGGGGAGAAAATGCAAACTCCACACAGTCACCTGTCATAATATACACCGGTATATCATGGTGCAGACACACACACTGATGGACACACAGTAACACTGATGGACACACAGTAGGTCCAATCAATACGCACAACACCACAGCCAATCACCAGTTAGAGCACACTCACTATAAAGACAGAGGGCATCAGTTTTCCCGCTCACTCAGGATGCAGCCTTTCAGAAGGACAGAGCTTACAGCACAGATCCTCACCATGTGTTGAGTGCATAGACTGGTTAGGGTAGGCATAGGTCTTTAGTTTAATCTAACATCGTGTTAAGCCACAGTGAAAGTATGTTCAACAGTTTCTAGCTTAATAAAATAGTGTTGTACTATTTTAAGTATTGGTAACCTGTATGTGTTCCATGGATCCAGAGCACCCAACACATCATCACCCAAGGCCAGAATTGAATCCGGGTCCCTGGGGCTGTGAGGCAGCAGTGATAACCACTGTGTTTATCGTGCTGCCCACCACTGTGTCACCATGCTATGGAGCTGCCTTGATGTAGTGTATAATGTTCCCTTTCAAATAATACCATTATCACTGACAATCTGCTCCGGTGTTCCAAATCTTGTGAATACTTTGTCTAGTTTCTCAATGGTCTGCTCAGTCATCGTTGACTTAATTATTGACTTCTGGACATTTCTAGTGCAAGTCCACCATCACCAATGTGACCCTCCAATGGACCAACATAATCGATGTCCATTCCCTGCCTTTATTGAGTCGGTCATTCCATGGATGTAATGCTTGCAATGGTGGAGTGCTCCTTAGTTCTGTACAATTTTGCCATTGCCCAACTCCCTGTTCAATTTGAGCGCCTAATCCCAGCCACCAAAATAACTGAGCACTAATTCCCTCATCATTACCGCACCAGGATATCCCTCATGGTCAAGGAGTCTACTGTTAGGAGGAATAATCCCACGGATTTTGTTCTGTCATTTAAGTCTTCATTGATGTGGGGCTTGAGATCTGGATTTTTTTCTATGAATATCTGACAGTGTTCCTTTTTGGACCAAGTCCATCACCTGCCATATCACTGGACCAGTTTTTGGAAATCTTTAAATTTGAGATTAAGGGCACAATTTAGCTAAATGGGAACAAAGTCCTATACCGAGCGCTCATAGCACCGAGAAATAAAGCGATAAAATGGCACTCACGTTAGAAAGGGTGCCTCAGGAGATCTGCCAGAAAGTGATAACACCCACAATGGGTGGACTTACATCGCAACATCTCGCGAGATGAATTAATAAATTAACAATTGATTAAACCTAAAACCACCTTCATTGTGTCACATTTTGAGGATGTGGTGCTTCTAAAATTTCTGACATTTTCTTTCATTCATTGTGTGAACCATCTTTGTTGATAATATTACCAAGGTAATTTACAGATGACTTGAAAACGTCACAATTTTCCTTTTTAACTCTCAGGTTGTGGTTCAGGGTAGCTTTTAAATTTGCCAAGTGTTCCTGTTCACTAGAATCGATGCTGAGTATGTCATCTAAACAACATTGCACTCCATTCAATCCACAGAATTTGACCCATGGATCTTTAAAAAAGAGTTGATGCAGATGTTTTTCCAAAAGGAAGTCTTCTATAACAAAACAGACCTTTGTGCGTCACTATGGTGAGTAGTGGCTATGATTCAGCAGCCAAATTCATCTGCAGATATACCTGTGAAAGATTACCCAGTTAAATCTAATCTTAACAGTAAAGTGTCAACGGACAACGTGAAGAAGCAAATTTGTCGTCTCCCTGTGGGGGCCAGAAACGGTAGTCCCTGCGCCCGTTTCGCGCCGTTCTGAAACGTGACGGCGCTCACACTCTGTCTCCATTTCAGAGAATCGCGCCCAGCTTGTCTCGAAAAGTATCAAGTGTTGTACCAAATTCACAATATCTAACTAATCTTCTTAAAGAAGCTATAAAATGGTTTCATCTTGTTTCTGACAACCGTCGTGCAATAGGAACCTTTCTGCAATCAGTAACGGTTTAGGAGAAAAATATCCTTCTACAATTTCCATCAGATCAGCATGTCCCCTGATTTTGCTGGGTGCACAAAATTCTGTAGCAAGATAAATGTTTTATGGCCGGCTGAGCTGAGAAATGTTGCGACCTATAGATCCTCCACTGTCTGATTACCTATTAAAAACAACTGGAACTTTTCTTCATTTCAATTCTATGTTTTATAATCCTCATCAAATGCATCCATGGTGCCCATTTTTCCTGTCATTTTTGGATCCTAGCTCAGAGGGTCTACACCCCTTCCTTCTGACTGTGCTGGGAAGTGTGACACAAGCAATCTCTTGATCTCCAGGCTAGAGGGCTGTATTTTGTTTAATTTATAAAAATCTCACAGACACAGGCCTTCTGCCCACCGTCGCATCCGATGGCCTCCACAGTCATTCCAGGGACAGTGGGTCCAACTCGCAAAGAACACCGCCACCTCGGAACGAAAATCTCAACTTCCGGTGCACTCTTCCCTTGGTGGGTTTACGGAGCCGGGAAAATGTCCCAACTGAGCACTCCCGACCCAGAGGTGAGGATCCAGGCCTCTGAATTAATTTGAAGAACAAAGCCTCGGCTGAGTTTTCCAGTCCAAACAAGCATACTCTTATTTTAGTTCATTCCATTGATCAATTTGTAAAATCAACACTATGATGCACTATCAATTACGATGAGACTAGAGTAGAGAGTAATCGAGGCTTTATTACGCCGAGATCTGTTGCCTCCTACAGCTGCTGCCGAAATGGCTGCAGCTCGGTGAGCACACACATTTATACTCCGCCTACTGGGCGGAGCCAGCAGGCAGGGATCTACCCCCGTACCTGTAGTACAGGAGCTTTACCGTATTACATCTCATTTGTGTGATATATACAAACAGTGGTGACAACCACATACTGCAAAGGCAAAATTCCAGAATGAATGTTTTCCACTTTCTGAAAACAATTATTAACTGTGTTTGAAAAACCTCTAGGCTTCAGGTCAACAAATGTCGTACTGAGAAAACCTAAACATTTTCATCACCAGTTAACTGTTAATAAACAGAAAGCTCTCTTGTACTTAATGAGCAATCACACTCCTTTCATTTGACTGTATAAAATTTTGCAGCAGCAGAACCTTTAACCAACTCATCTATCCTCATGTTAGCGACCAGTAAAGAGACAATCGTAGCCAGTGCAATACTTTGTCTATTTTTTTTAAAATTAAATTATTTAGTGAGGAGTTTAGGGAATTGATAAATGGCAGCAGGCAAAATGTAGCAATAGTAAATTGAAGGCTCTTTTTCCAACATGCTTGATTTTCTTTCTCATTGGTATAATCCAGCACAATGTCAGGAGAATGAGTCAGATTGCCAGAACAGTTACCACCTGTTGATGAAGTGAATATTTCCCACATGTCTCCTTAGTTAAAGCTGCTGCTTGAAAATTAGGATAAAGGTATCTAAAGAAAGCACCATGAAATAAATGGCAATTTTAGCAAAGATTTCAGACACTGATTTCAACCCTGGGCATGTTTATTGGGACCATTTTGACTTTGCGCAATAGTGCAATTTTGGCAATACTGATTTAGCTGCCAGTTTTACACTTGACATTTGGGTTATTGCAATATGGAATATATTTTGTAACAATATGTAAATACATTTTTCTACCACTCATCTTAGTGTCATCTGCAAACTTGGACACATTGCACTTAGTCCCCAACTCCAAATCATCTATGTAAATTGTGAACAATTTTGAGCCCAACACTGATCCCTGAGGGACACCACTAGCTACTGATTGCCAACCAGAGAAACACCCATTAATCCCCACTCTTTGCTTTCTATTAATTAACCAATCCCTTATCCATGCTACTACTTTACCCTTAACGCCATGTATCTTTATCTTATGCAGCAACCTTTTATGTGGCACCTTGTCAAAGGCTTTCTGGAAATCCAGATATACCACATCCATTGGCTCCCCGTTATCTACCACACTGGTAATGTCCTCAAAAAATTCCACTAAATTAGTTAGGCACGACCTGCCCTTTATGAACCCGTGCTGTGTCTGCCCAATGAGACAATTTCCATCCAGATGCTTCACTATTTCTTCCTTGATGATAGATTCTAGCATCTTCCCTACTACCGAAGTTAAACTAACTGGCCTATAATTACCTGCTTTCTGCCTACCTCCTTTTTTAAACAGTGGTGTCACGTTTACTAATTTCCAATCCTCCCAGACCACCCCAGAGTCTAGTGAATTTTGGTAAATTATGACGAGTGCACGTGCAATTTCCCGAGCCATCTCTTTTAGTACCCTGGGATGCTTTGCATCAGGGCCAGGAGACTTGTCTACTTTTAGCCCCATTTGCTTGCCCATCACTACCTCCTCAGAGATAACAATTGTCTCAAGGTCCTCACCTGTCATAGCTTCATTTCCATCAGTCACTGGCATGTTATTTGTGTCTTCCACTGTGAAGACCGACCCAAAAAAACCTGTTCAGTTCCTCAGCCATTTCCTCATCTCCCATTATTAAATCTCCCTTCTCATCCTCTAAAGGACCAATATTTACCTTAGCCACTCTTTTTTGTTTTATATAGTTGTAGAAACTTTTACTATCTGTTTTTATATACTGAACAAGTTTACTCTCATAATCTATCTTACTCTTCTTTATAGCTTTTTTAGTAGCTTTCTGTTGCCCCCTAAAGATTTCCCAATTCTCTAGTCTCCCACTAATCTTTGCCACTTTGTATGCTTTTTCCTTCAATTTGAAATTCTCCCTTATTTCCTTAGATATCCACGGTCGATTTTCCCTCTTTCTACCGTCCTTCCTTTTTGTTGGTATAAACTTTTGCTGAGCACTGTGAAAAATCACTTGGAACATTCTCCACTATTCCTCAACTGTTTCACCATAAAGTCTTTGCTCCCAGCCTACCTTAGCCAGCTCTTCTCTCATCCCATTGTAATCTCCTTTGTTTAAGCACAAAACACTAGTATTTGATTTTACCTTCTCACCCTCCATCTGTATTTTAAATTCCACCATATTGTTCCTTACGAGAGGATCCCTAACTATGAAATCAATAATCAATCCTGTCTCATTACACAGCATCGCTTATTCCCTCGTAGGTTCCATTACCTACTGTTCTGGGAAACTATCCCGGATACATTCTATAAACTCCTCCTCAAGGCTGCCTTGACCGACCTGGTTAAACCAATCGACATGTAGATTAAAATCCCCCATGATAACTGCTGTACCATTTCTACATGCATCAGTTATTTCTTTGTTTATTGCTCACCCCACCATAATATTTGGTGGCCTATTGACTACTCCTATCAGTGATTTTTTCGCCTTACTATTCCTGATTTCCACCCAAATGGATTCAACCTTATCCTCCATAGCACCAATGTCATCCCTCACTACTGCCCGGATGTCAACCTTAAATATCAGAGCTACACTACTTCCCTTACCATCCACTCTGACTTTCCAGATATTTAACTCCCAGTCATCACCATCCTTTAACCATGTTTCAGTAATGGCCACTAAATCATAGTTTGGGGGTGAACTGTTATTTTTCAGACTGGAGGAAGGTATATCGTAGGGCAGTCATTTCAAAATCCAAGGTCGCGACCCACGAGTGGATGTCAGGAGGGTTGTGGGGCCATGCGTTGCAGCTTTCCCGATCACGGGGTCATGCATAGGCGTTCCCGATTTGCGGGAAGAAGTGCCCGCGACCGGCTTTTAGAATGTCGGTCGTTCCGCCCATGCATGACCCCTCAGCAGTGAGCAGACCCAGAGACCAGCGGGGCAGAACACCTCCTCCTAATGTCAATGCGTTGACCCAGGAGCAGATTTTATTTTTAAATTGCTGGAGTCATCCTGCCTGGAGCGGTGGCAGAGAGCAGGTCATGCTGACGTCACGTATTCTGGGCACGAGAGGGATTCAAACATTTTGCAGCTGCCAACAGTGCTGATGTGAACTCCAGGGCCTCTAGTGAGCAACCCATGAAGCAAAAGCTGAAATCAGGAACAAAGCACTATAAAGATGATTTCTTGAGGAATGGGTTATTAATTGTGCAACTGCAAATCAGGATTCAAAGTCCATGTGCATTATATGCAGGGAAGTATTGACAAATGGAAGTTTAAAACCCTCAAAACTTCAAAGACATTTGAAGACTAAGCATGGCGAGTTCAAGGACAAGTCTCTTCATTTTTTTCCAAGGGGTGAAGTGAGATCTTAAATTATCAGCTGAACTCATTAACAGAAATGTAACATTGAATAACAAAGCAAGTTAGATCGTGAGGACCAAGCAGGCTCACCTGTCATATTAAAAGTAAGTGAAAATGGTGGGTTGCGAAGTTCGGCCAGTGTGGGTCACGAAGGTCGGCCGGCGTGGGTCGCGAAGGTCGATCAGTGTAGGTCACAAATGTCGATAGCCGTGGGTTGTTAAAGTTGGCCGGCGTGGGACCTGAAGGATGGCCGGTTGGCAAAAATGGTTCGTGGGCAAAAATGTTTGAAAAACACTGTCGTAGGGTTACTCAGGGATCAATATTTAGGAACACTGCTTATTTTGATCTTGGGTTTCAAAATTGCTCATGAACCAGAACTTTGAAATCTTGCAAACTGTGGCAACCTGCATTTCCTGCATCGGGTGATTGTGTGGAGTTCGCACTTTCTCCCCGTGTCTGCGTGTCTCCCGGTGTTCCAGTTTCCTCCCACAGTCCAAAGATGTGCAGATTAGGTGGATTGGCCATGCTATATTGTCCCTTGGTGTCCAAAACTGTTAGGTGGGATTAGGTGGTTGGCAGGGGATTGGGCCTAGGCAGGTAGCTCTTTCAGAGGGTTGGAATAGACTCGATGAGCTGAATGGCCTCCTTATGCACTGTAAGGATTCTATGATTCTATGATAGTGGTGGACCGAAAATAAGGACATAGACAGGCCAATAGAATGGGCGGACATGTAGCAGGTTAAATTTAATCAAGAGAAATGTGGAGTGATATATTTTCATAAGAAGACAGATGAAAGACAATATAAAAGAAACGATACAGGAGAGTTCAGGGGCAGAGGGACTAGGGTGTATGTGTGCACAAATCATTGAAGGGGGCAGAGCAGATCGTGAAAGTGGTTAAAAAGACATATGCAACCCTGGGCTTTCTGAAAAGAGATGCAAGGATAAATCTCCGTCTGTGTTTGAATGGAAATGTGGGGATTTGAAAAGAGTGAGCTGGGCCCATCACCAGTCCCATCATGCTGTATTTTTTATACCTCCAGGATAAGGCAATGGGCAGTGAGCCTGCATGCAGAAATCCGGCTCTTGCCTACTGTGGTACCACATTGTGGTATGGGCACTTTAGACCTCCCGCTATTTCCACGGAATTGAGTGCATTTTGTTAGGAGATACGTTTCATGGCACCTCAGAGGAGTCATGAACCACTTAGAAAGCCTGTTCCGCAGAGGAAAGCCACCTACGACAGGGGAAGAGAGGTAGATGAGCAGCTGCAGGATAACCAAGAATCCATCCCTTCATCTCCCTCGAGTAGGCAGCCCTCAGGTTATGGACATCAGAGTCATTGCTGCATTGGCAAACGTTGCTGCTGAGGCCATCCCGCATAATGCATCTTTTCTAATAAGCACGAGCTGCCTGCCACTCAGCCCCTCCAGCATATGGAAATGCAAGAGGGTGAACAGAGCTATGAGGAACAAATACCATCATTCAGCCCAGCACTCACAGCCACCAGCTCAGATAATGAAAACTAGAGCCTGTCAGAGTCTGTAGATGGTGAGTCATTGGACAAGAGCAGGCTGCAGCCAGGCCAGGGGATATGTCAGCTCATTTGAAAACTTCTTAGAGGGAATATTCCCCTCCCTGTCCACCCTGAAACATCTAAGCAGCGAAATCTCTGTGAAACAGTGAAATAACAGAACAAGGCTACCTATGGTTTCATGTCTCCACGTAGCCATCCTGTTGTCTGTCTTTGGAGCTCAAAAGCAGTGGATATTGCAGATCATCACAGGATAAAAGCATAATGTGAGCGAACAGGATAGTGGGTATTCAAGATGAAGTTCTTGGTGGGGTAGCGCACTGCATATTGACAGAGTGGTAGCTCTTGTAGTTGTACTAACAGTCATAGACGAGGGAGGCCAGTGGAGCCACTTGTACACATTGGTTTCCTGCACCACTGGAAAGCCTGCTGTCCTGGTGAACCCATATGTCCTTCATTCCTGGTCTTCCCTCAGGCAGAAGAGGACAAAGTTGCCTTTCCTTCTGTAGAATGCCTGTGTCACCTACCAGATGCTTCTGGGAATAGCAAATCTTGACACATTCTTAATGTCGTCAACTGCTGCCTGAAGGAACCAGATGTGAAGAAGGAACGGGTAGTGGTGATCTTCACTGACACAAGGATGGCCATCTTCATTCTGGTTTGAAGCTCAAATTCATCCTGAAGGAAGCAAGGCAACTCCGCCATTATTTCCTTGTGACATGTTCTTGGCTCATCCCAACCTACGTCTGGGGCTCCTAGAAGACCCTCTTCGATGAGCCATCTACACCATCCTCCT